>NC_088408.1:50540186-51787686 GCF_034236695.1 Oncorhynchus nerka | reverse complement strand
TAAACCCTAGGTATACGGTTAGTAGTGGAAATAGCAAGTTGCATCGAAAGCTCTTCACCACCTCAAAGGTTTGCTTTACTGTCAGTTGAAGAATGTATTTTACTCATTTTTTTACCCCGTTAGAGCTGTGTGGCTTGTCAGGCTGACAATAGGTAATTGGGTGTTGTCATTCAGACACACACACCGTGTGCAGAACAGTAGCAATCTTGCCAGCCTCTCTGTTGTCGTTGTGTCACTCTCCAATTTCCCTTCTAGCTAAAAATAAAGCAGAGCTGCAGTGATTGTTATGGCAATGACCTGCCTCCGAACCTTGTCTCCAGAATGCACAGAATTTTAATAGGGAGATGCGGCTGATGCAGAAAAATGAATCCTTAATGGATTCATTTTTACCTTCCATTTTGGTCAAATGATTCTTTACCCATCGCCACGGTAGATTTCTTGTATTGAAACATGCTTAGTCATAATCGAGTAAAGAGGAAGTTGTACTACACCACCTCTGTAACTTACTGCCAATTGTGTTCATGCAGCACAGCATGAATATGATTTGCTCAAAATTATGCTGTAGCTAGGCTCCATCTCAAATAGGCTTTGTTAGAAATGAGTGATGAGTACTATCCCTGCTACATGTCTACCTAAACACCCTACAGTAAATGCTGTCTTTAACACACAGACACATGAACACTAGTATACACAGAGAAGCACTTATGTACATAAACGCACAAACACACACACGTACAGTACACACAAACACTATTCTGGATTATAGGGATTGGGCTGCCACTGGGTAATGGGCATCGTGCCAATGCAGGCTGGTCTTTAGATCATGCCAGGGTTTTACTCTTACTAAGTTATCTTGCATATTTGCATTATCTTTTTGTGTGTGTGTAGCTAACTTTAAAAGCAAGCCTTTCTGTGAGTGTTAGTCAGGCCTTGTCACAAATGATTGTGACTGAACAATACCATTAAACTGTTTCTATGCATCCTAGACTACAGATAACCTAACAGTTAAGAGCATTGGGCCAGTAAGTGAAAGGTCGCTGGTTCAAATCCCAGAGCCGGCAAGGTGGAAACACCTGCCGTTCTGCCCTTGAGCAAGGCAGTTAACCCCCAACAACAGCTGCTCCCCCGGGTGCCGATGACGTTGACGTCTAATTTAAAGCAGCCCCCCCACACCTTTCCGATTCGGAGGGGTTAGGTTAAGTGCTGAAGACACATTTCGGTTGAATGCAGTTAGTGTGACTTACTAGGTATCCCCTTTCCCTACATTCAATTAGGCATGTCCGTCGTTTTTAGTTTTGCAAAGGAAACTAGTCCTTCAGTCCCAAGATTGAGGAGACCTAGTGAAAGTAAACTAAAAATAGAAGGTAATCTGTGGTCTCGGGAGCCCTGTAGTGAAAGCCTTCCAGGCTCAGCACCGTACAGTACCGAGTAGTCCACGAACACACACTGCTGCTCCCCAACAGGTTTTGCCTTTTAAAAATAGTGGGAGCAGGAATTGTGCAAAAAGCATAGGGAACCAGCACTGTTCATGCACCATTTGAGAACTTCAAATATGGAGAAAGAGAGTAATGGAAATGGAGAGATAGGGAGATGGCGAGAGAGGACTAATGTTCTGTCCTCTGCTGTCTGTCTGTGGCAGTGATCGATTTTCCTTATTTATTTGTTCAAGGAGGCGGTGAACACGTCCATGTCTAGGTAATTTCCTGTGAAAGGCCAGGCTGCTGTGGCTCGTGACTAGAGTGACTCTCTTCACTGAACCTGAAACTACCACTGGTTGTTGGGCTTGTTTAGGTGTATTTACCCAGCATTTTATAGGTAGGGCCATACACCAGACCTGGGTTCAAATTTTCTTTTTCTTTTTTTAAACTTTTTTTTCCCACCTTTATTTAACCAGGTAGGCTAGTTGAGAACAAGTTCTCATTTGCAACTGCGACCTGGCCAAGATGAAGCATAGCAGTGTGAACAGACAACAACACAGAGTTACACATGGAGTAAACAATTAAGTCAATAACACAGTAGAAAAAAAAAGAAAAAAAGAGTATATACATTGTGTGCAAAAGGCATGAGGAGGTAGGCGAATAATTACAATTTTGCAGATTAACACTGGAGTGATAAATGATCAGATGGTCATGTACAGGTAGAGATATTGGTGTGCAAAAGAGCAGAGTATTGGAAGCCATTTTGTAGATGACATCGCCGAAGTCGAGGATCGGTAGGATAGTCAGTTTTACTAGGGTAAGTTTGGCGGCGTGCGTGAAGGAGGCTTTGGTGCGGAATAGAAAGCCGACTCTAGATCTGATTTTAGATTGGAGATGTTTGAAATGAGTCTGGAAGGAGAGTTTACAGTCTAGCCAGACACCTAGGTACTTATAGATGTCCACATATTCTAGGTCGGAACCATCCAGGGTGGTGATGCTAGTCGGGCGTACGGGTGCAGGCAGCGAACGGTTGAAAAGCATGCATTGGGTTTTACTAGCGTTTAAGAGCAGTTGGAGGCCATGGAAGGAGTGTTGTATGGCATTGAAGCTCGTTTGGAGGTTATATAGCACAGTGTCCAAGGACGGGCCGGAAGTATACAGAATGGTGTCGTCTGCGTAGAGGTGGATCAGGGAATCGCCCGCAGCAAGAGCAACATCATTGATATATACAGAGAAAATAGTCGGCCCGAGAATTGAACCCTGTGGCACCCCCATAGAGACTGCCAGAGGACCGGACAGCATGCCCTCCGATTTGACACACTGAACTCTGTCTGCAAAGTAGTTGGTGAACCAGGCAAGGCAGTCATCAGAAAAACCGAGGCTACTGAGTCTGCCGATAAGAATATGGTGATTGACAGAGTCGAAAGCCTTGGCAAGGTCGATGAAAACGGCTGCACAGTACTGTCTTTTATCAATGGCGGTTATGATATCGTTTAGTACCTTGAGCGTGGCTGGGGTGCACCCGTGACCGGCTCGGAAACCAGATTGCACAGCGGAGAAGGTACGGTGAGATTCGAGATGGTCAGTGACCTGTTTGTTGACTTGGCTTTCGAAGACCTTAGATAGGCAGGGCAGGATGGATATAGGTCTGTAACAGTTTGGGTCCAGGGTGTCTCCCCCTTTGAAGAGGGGGATGACTGCGGCAGCTTTCCAATCCTTGGGGATCTCAGACGATATGAAAGAGAGGTTGAACAGGCTGGTAATAGGGGTTGCGACAATGGCGGCGGATAGCTTCAGAAATAGAGGGTCCAGATTGTCAAGACCAGCTGATTTGTACGGGTCCAGGTTTTGCAGCTCTTTCAGAACATCTGCTATCTGGATTTGGGTAAAGGATAACCTGGAGAGGCTTGGGTGAGTAGCTGCGGGGGGGGCTGGCCAGCCGTTGAGAAATGCTTGTTGAAGTTTTCGATAATCATGGATTTATCGGTGGTGACCGTGTTACCGAACCTCAGTGCAGTGGGCAGCTGGGAGGAGGTGCTCTTGTTCTCCATGGACTTCAGTGTCCCATAACTTTTTGGAGTTAGAGCTACAGGATGTAAATTTCTGCCTGAAGAAGCTGGCCTTTGCTTTCCTGACTAACTGCGTGTATTGGTTCCTGACTTCCCTGAACAGTTGCATATCGCTGGGACTGTTCGATGCTATTGCAGTCCGCCACAGGATGTTTTTGTGCTGGTCGAGGGCAGTCAGGTCTGGAGTGAACCAAGGGCTGTATCTGTTCTTAGTTCTGCATTTTTTGAACAGAGCATGCTTATCTAAAATGCTTATCTAAAATGGTGAGTTACTTTTAAAGAATGACCAGGCATCCTCAACTGATGGGATGAGGTCAATGTCCTTCCAGGATACCCGGGCCAGGTCGATTAGAAAGGCCTGCTCACAGAAGTGTTTTTTAGGGAGCGTTTGACAGTGATGAGGGGTGGTCGTTTGACTGCGAATCCGTAGTGGATGCAGGCAATGAGGCAGTGATTGCTGAGATTTGTGTATTTGTGTATTTGGAGGGCCAGTTGGTCAGGATGACATCTATGAGGGTGCCCTTGTTTACAGATTTAGGGTTGTACCTGGTGGGTTCCTTGATGATTTGTGTGAGATTGAGGGCATCTAGCTTAGATTGTAGGACTGCCGGGGTGTTAAGCATATCCCAGTTTAGGTCACCTAACAGAACAAACTCTGAAGCTAGATGGGGGGCAATCAATTCACAAATGGTGTCCAGGGCACAGCTGGGTGCTGAGGGGGGTCGGTAGCATGCGGCAACAGTGAGAGACTTATTTCTGGAGAGAGTAATTTTTAAAATTAATAGTTTGAACTGTTTGGGTATGGACCTGGAAAGTAATGGCATTACTTTGCAGGCTATCTCTGCAGTAGACTGCAACTCCTCCCCCTTTGGCAGTTCTATCTTGACGGAAAATGTTATAGTTGGGTATGGAAATCTCCGAATTTTTGGTGGCCTTCCTGAGCCAGGATTCAGACACGGCAAGGACATCAGGGTTAGCAAAGTGTGCTAAAGCAGTGAGTAAAACAAACTTAGGGAGGAGGCTTCTGATGTTGACATTCATGAAACCAAAGCTTTTTCGATCACAGAAGTCAACAAATGAGGCTGCCTGGTGACATGCAGGGCCTGGGTTTATCTCCACATCACCCGCGGAACAGAGGAGAAGTAGTATGAGGGTGCGGCTAAAGGCTATCAAAACTGGTCGCCTAGAGCGTTGGGGACAAAGAATAAAAGGATCCGATTTCTGGGCATGGTAGAATATATTCAGGGCATAATGCGCAGACAGGGGTATGGTGGGGTGCGGGTACAGTGGAGGTAAGCCCAGGCACTGGGTGATGATAAGAGAGGTTGTATCTCTGGACATGCTGGTTGTAATGGGTGAGGTCACCGCATGTGTGGGAGGTGGGACAAAGGAGGTATCAGGGGTATGAAGAGTGGAACTAGGGGCTCCATTGTAAACTAAAACAATGATAACTAACCTGAACAACAGTATACAAGGCATATTGACATTTGAGAGAGACATACAGCAAGGCATACAGTACTCACAGGTGTTGATTGGGAGAGCTAGCTAAACCAGTAGGTGAGACAACAACAGCTAATCAGCTAGCACAACAACAGCAGGTAAAATGGCGTTGACTAGGCAGAGAGAGTCGGATTAACTACACACAGAGCCTGAGTGCGGCTGGGGCCGACAGATAAAACATAAACAAACAGAATGGAGTACCGTGATTAATGGACAGTCCAGCAGCTATGTAGCCAAGTGATCACAGTCTCCAGGGGGCAGCGGTGGATGGGACAGGGAAGCTAGACTGGCGAGAATTATCCAGGCAACAAAAAAACTGGCTGGCTGTGCTGAAGGTAAAAGCCGCTAGCAGTGGCTAACAATGACTAAATGGCTTGTAGCTAGTTAGCTTCTGGAAGTTCTTGAATGTGTTCTAAAATTTTTAAATAATAGCGATTCCGTATCACATTGGGTGAGGCAAGTTACCGGAAGGTATAATCGAATTAAAAATCTAAAAGAGATTGAAAGTAAATATGGGTCCAGTGAGTGTATGGGCTGGCTGGGGATGCGGCGATTCAGACAGTTAGCAGGCCTGTGCTAACAAGCTAACAGTTAGTAGGCCGGGGCTAAACAAGCTAGCAGTTAGCAGGCCGAATTAGCAAGCAAGCAGATAGCAAGGGCTAGAAAGTTAGCCTTTGGGGGACGTCGCGATGGGGGTTACGTCTGTTTATGCCTCTTCATGCGGTGACATCGATAGACCGGTCGTGGGTCCGGATATTGTAGCCCAGGAGTATGCTTCGGTGGTAGCACAGGAGCTCTGGCCGGGCTAGCTTCAAGCTAAGTGGATGGAAACGCTAGCCAGGAGTAATCATCCAGGGTTGCGGTTAGCTAGTTGTGAAGATCCAGATTAAAAAGTTCTGTTTGCGGTGGGAATCCGGGGATAAAAATAATAGGTCCGTTATGCTCTGGTTAGAGTCGCGTTGTTCGAACTGGCAAGAGCTTTCCGAGCTAAAGGTTAGCTGATGACCGCTAGCAATGGTTTGCTGACTGATAGCTGGTAGTTAGCTGGCTAGCTTCAGTTGAGGGGTTCCGGATCCAAAGTAAATATAAATACTTTAGAAAAAAAGCAGATCCACGCTACATTGGGTGAGGTGGGTTGCAGGAGAGTATTTAGATGTTGAGGTTTAGATTTTTTTTTTTAAAGATATGCGAAGAAAAATATGTTTTAAAAAAACGAATATATACAAGGGACACGACAAGACGTCTCTGACTGCTATGCCATCTTAGATCTACCTAAATACTATTTAAATTATTTCAGTTTCACATTCATTTCAAAGTAAGTTTTCAGATATAATGTATTTGAACATACAAGTAGTTGAATATTGGAATGTATTTGGAAATATTCATACACAGACAAGTGTATTTTCAAATACAAATATGCAATTGAACCCTATCAGTCCCGAGACCCCAGCAAAAATTGCCTTTTCATTTATCTGCGTGTCCATCCCTTATATTTAGCCTCACAATTAAGTGTTTTTCCATTTTCTTTTCAGCACAACCAGCGCTACATGTAGAATACAAAACAATTTGACATAAATAGTTGCATTCATGAGTTTTATTGACAAATGTAACAAAATAAAATATATTTAAAAAAATAAATATATATATACATAGATGCTAGAATATGCATATCATTGATAGATTAGGATAGAAAACACTCTAAAGTTTCCAAAACTGTCAAAATTGTGTCTGAGTTAAACAGAACTGATATTGCAGGCTAAAACCGGAGGAAAATCCAATCAGGAAGTGCCCCTGTTTTTTGAAACCTCTCTGTTGTTATGCATCCCTATTGCCCATTTAAAGAGATATCAATCAGATTCCCTTTTCTATGGCTTCCCTAAGGTGTCAACAGCCTTTAGACATAGTTTCAGGCTTTTATTTTGAAGAATGACCACATTGCGTAAGAGGATAGGTGGGGGCTCTCAGAGTGAGTTGTGCGCAAAAGAGAAAGGCGGCCATTGTTACTCCCGGTCCTAGTGAAAAGCAAACTGTCCCGGTTGATATATTATCGAATAGATATTTGAAAAACACCCTGAGGATTGATTACAAAAAACGTTTGACATTTTTCTGTGGACATTATGGATATAATTTGGAATTTTTGTCTGCGTTGTCGTGACCGCTCTTTCCGGTGGATTCCTGGGCATAACGCACCAAACTAACGGAGGTTTTTGGATATAAAAAATATCTTTATGGAACAAAAGGAACATTTGCTGTCTAACTGGGAGTCTCGTGAGTGAAAACATCCGAAGATCATCAAAGGTAAACGATTAATTTGATTGCTTTTCTGATTTTCGTGACCAAGTTACCTGATGCTAAGTGTACTTATTGTTTTGTCGAGCGATCGATAAACTTACACAAACGCTTGTATTGCTTTCGCTGTAAAGCATAATTTCAAAATCTGAGACGACAGGTGGATTAATGTCTCAAGACTGATGTCTTGAGATGTTGCTTCAATATATCCGCCAAATTTTCCTTCCTCATGAAGCTGTCTATTTTGTGAACCAGTCCCTCCTACAGCAAAGCACCTCCACAACATGATGCTGCCACCCCCGTGCTTCACGGTTGGGATGGTGTTCTCCAGCTTGCAAGCCTCCCCTTTTTCCCTCCAAACATAATGGTCATTATGGCCGAGCAGTTCTATTTTTGTATCATCAGACCAGAGGACATTTCTCCAGAAAGTACGATCTTTGTCCACATGTGCAGTTGCAAACCGTAGTCTGGCTTTTTTTATGGTGGTTTTGTAGCAGTGGCTGCTTCCTTGCTGAGCAGCCTTTCAGGTTATGTTAATATAGGACTTGTTTTACGTGGATATAGATACTTTTGTACCCGTTTTCTCCAGCATCTTGACAAGGTCCTTTGCTGCTGTTCTGGGATTGATTTGCACTTTTCGCACCAAAGTACGTTCATCTTTAGGAGACAGAACGCATCTCCTTCCTGAGCTGTATGATGGCTGCGTGGTCCCATGGTGTTTATACTAGCGTACTGTTTTTGTACAGATGAACGTAGTACCTACAGGCATTTGAAAATTGCTCCCAAGGATGAACCAGACTTGGGTAGGTCTACAATTTCTTTCTGAGGACTTGGCTGATTTCTTCAGATTTTTCCCATGATGTCAAGCAAAGAGGCACTGACTTTGAAGGTAGGCCTTGAAATACATCCACAGGTACACCTCCAATTGACTCAAATTATGTCAATTAGCCTATCAGAAGCTTCTAAAGCTGTAGCGGTAGTTATTAGAGAGGGGTAAAGAAAGATTTTGTTCGGGCGCCAGGCAGGTATTAACCATGCCGAAAGGAAAAGAGTAGAATAGAGAGAACCACTACCAGACCCACACACATCAGCAGAAGAGACTGCCTAGAGTGTAGCCTGTTTACCAGATAGCCATACAAGAACGAACCCAGTCATCAACAGAGGATTTGCAATAATCTGTATTATTTTCTAGTGGATGAGTGCAGAGGGTATGAATGTGGGGGGTGTTCATCGACACAACAAAGGCCTTAAAAATGTCCACAGTCTTCTCGGCAACATGTCATTAGTACACCTCACCTCAATACAGTTCACATAACAATACACAACTTGCAAGCAACCTCCCTTTTAACTAAAATGTCCATCAAAATACTTCTGGCAGGGCAATAATAGTCCAGCTCTAATGAACTTCAATGGGAAGTGCATTTGAAAAATAGAAAGTCTGTTGCAGGGTAAAGCACTGGAACGAGAGGGAAGAGAAAGAGAGAGAAAAAGAGATCTTAGCTGTGGTCTTCAGGCCTGCCGGTGTACTGTCTGTCTGTCCTATGGTTTGTTGGTTTGTATGTTAAAGCTTCGCAACAATGTTGCTACTAATCCATGCGGTCCCAAACAAAAACAACCACGATCTAAAGCGATCACACTGATGATTGAGTTAAATACTTTATAAACTACAAACGCTGATAACAAACAAAACTTCTGCAGCACAGCACACACAATCAAACTGTCGCGCCACCCAAGAGCCCCTCCCCAAAGAGCTGAATGAGCTCTCTTTATTTCCTCCTTCCTTACTGCTCATGCGCTCTTAAAGTGGCATTGCACGGTGAAGGCTCCGTGCAGATTTCGCCACAAAGCCATGACATAATTTTCTGGAATTTTCCAAGCTGTTTGATGTCACAGTTATCTTAGTGTATGTAAACTTCTGACCCACTGGAATTGTAAGTGAATTATAAGTGAAATAATCTGTCTGAAACAGTTGTTGGAAAAATTACTTGTCATGCACAAAGTAGATGTCCTAACTGACCTGCCAAAACTATAGTTTGTTAACAATACATTCGTGGAGTGGTTAAAATGAGTTTTAATTACTCCAACCTAAGTTTCTGTAAACTTCTGACTTCAACTGTAGATGACCTAGAGCCAGTGGGTTTGGCAACGAATATGAAACGAGGGCCAGCCAACGAGAGCATACAGGTCGCAGTGGTGGGTAGTATATGGGGCTTTGGTGACAAAACGGTTGGCACTGTGATAGACTACATCCAATTTGCTGAGTAGAGTGTTGGAGTCATTTTGTAAATGACATCGCCGAAGTCAAAATCGGTAGGATAGTCAGATGGGTATGTTTAGCAGCATAAGTGAAGGAGGCTTTGTTGCAAAATAGGAAGCCGATTCTAGATTGGAGATGCTTAATGTGAGTCTGGAAGTTGAGTTTACAGTCTAACCAGAACCTAGGTATTTGTAATTTTCCACATATTCTAAGTCAGGGCCGTCCAGAGTAGTGATGCTACATGGGCGGGCGGGTGCAAGCAGCGGTCGGTTGAAGAGCATGCATTTAGTTTTATTTGTATTTAAGAGCAGTTGGAGGCCACGGAAGGAGTGTTGTATGGCATTGAAGCTCGTCTGGAGGTTTGTTAACACAGTGTCCAAAGAAGGGCCAGAAGTATACAATAATGGTGTCGTCTTTGTAGAGGTGGATCAGAGAATCACCAGCAGCAAGAGCGACATCATTGATATATACAGAGAAAGGAGTCGGCCCGAGAATTGAACCCTCTGGCACCCCCATAGAGACTGCCAGAGGTCCGGATAACAGGCCCTCCGATTTGACACAATGAACTCTGTCTGAGAAGTAGTTGGTGAACCAGGCAAGGCTGTCATTTGAGAAACCAAGGTTGTTGAGTCTGCCGATAAGAATGCAGTGATTGACAGAGTCGATGAAGATGGCTGCACAGTACTGTCTTTTACGATGGCGCTTATGATATTGTTTAGGACCTTGAGCGTGGCTGAGATGCACCCATGACCATCTCGGAAACCAGATTGCATAGCGGAGAAGGTACGGTGGGATTCGAAATGGTCAGTGATCTGTTTAACTTGGCTTTAGAAGACATTAGAAAGGCAGGGTAGGATAGATATAGGTCTGTAACAGTTTGGGTCTGGAGTGTCTCCAATCTTTAGGGATCTCAGACGATACGAAAGAGAGGTTGAACAAACATGTGTAAATATTTGTATGAACATAAGATTCAACAAGTTCCACAGACATGTGACTAACAGAAATGGAATAATGTGTCCCTGAACAAATGGGGGGGTCAAAATCAAAAAAGTATTGCAGTGCATCCTGTCCTCATGGACTGCACCAGATTTGCCAGTTCTTGCTGTGAGATGTTGCCCCAATCTTCCACCAAGGCACCTGCAAGTTCCTGGACATTTCTGGGGGGAATGGCCATAGCCCTCACCCTCCGAACCAACAGGTCCCAGATGTGCTAAATTGGATTGAGATCCGGGCTCTTCGCTGGCCATGACAGAACACTGACATTCCTGTCTTGCAGGAACCCCACCCCCCTGGATGAGCAGTATGACTGGTGGCATTGTCATGCTGGAGGGTCATGTCAGGGTGAGCCTGCAGGAAGGGTACCACATGAGGGAGGATGTCTACCCTGTAACGCACAGCGTTGAGATTGGCTGCAATGACAACAAGCTCAGTCCGATGATGCTGTGACACACCTCCCCAGACCATGACGGACCCTCCACCTCCAAATCGATCCCGCTCCAGAGTACAGGCCTCGGTGTAACGCTCATTCCTTCAACGATAAACACAAATCCAACCATCACCCCTGGTGAGACAAAACCGCGACTTGTCAGTGAAGAGCACTTTTTGCCAGCCCTGTCTGGTCCAGCGATGGTGGGTTTGTGCCCACAGGCGACGTTGTTGCCGGTGATGTCTAGTGAGGACCTTCCTTACAACAGGCCTACAAGCCCTCAGTCCAGCCTCTCTCGGCCTATTGCGGACAGTCTGAGCACTGATGGAGGGATTGTGCGTTCCTGGTGTAACTCAGGCAGTTGTTGTTGCCATCCTGTACCTGGCTCACAGGTGTGATGTTCGGAGGTACCGATCCTGTGCAGGTGTTACATGTGGCCTGCCACTACGAGGACGATCAGCTGTCCGTCCTGTCTCCCTGTAGTGCTGTTTTAGGCATCTCACAGTACAGACATTGCAATTTATTGCCCTGGCCACATCTGCAGTCCTCATGTCTCCTTGCAGCATGCCTAAGGCACGTTCACGCAGATGAGCAGGGACCCTGGGCATCTTTCTTTTGGTGTTTTTCCAGAGTCAGTAGAAAGGCCTCTTTAGTGTCCTAAGTTTTCATAACTGTGACCTTAATTGCCTACCGTCTGTAAGCTGTTAGTGTCTTAATGACCGTTCCACAGGTGCATGTTCATACATTTTTTTATGGTTCATTGAACAAGCATGGGAAACCGTGTTTAAACCCTTTACAATTAAGATTTGTGAAGTTATTTGGATTATTACGAATTATCTTTGAAAGACAGGGTCCTGAAAAAGGGCCGTTTCTTTTTTTGCTGAGTTTATTAGTTTATGCATCGTAATGTCTGTAAACAATTTGTCTTTTCTTAGAAAGTGTCTAAAATAAATGGCGTTAGCCGTTAATGCTAATCATTAGTTATCTGGCTAAATCAATTGAGGCCAGAGAAAAAAATAGGTAAAAAAATATGAAAATTGCACAGCATCACGTCAGCTAGGCAAGAATGAAGGCTACCCGACACTCACTTTTAAGTTGAACGCCATGTTTCTTCTCAAATCCATAGGACATAAAACAATATAGAGATAAGATAGATATCTATTTTGAGAAATTACATGTAGTATTTTCATATTTTAGCATACACTTTTCATAATGCGAAATTCCTGCAGTCCGCACATGACCACTCGCGCAGAGGCATTGATTGCTCTGGCTACTAACAAAAAACTATTTACACAATAAACATACAATTAAAATATGCTATTTTGTCGTCAATGGATGAATGGGCGGTAAACCAAATAGAATCTGATTATGGTGCATGTGACTTCAATGAACTGAATGATGAAGAGGGTGATTTTAAATTTGATTGATCTAAATGATGAGGGTGAAGAGGATAATTGAATTTAGAACAATAGTGTAACGATAAAGAGAAGTGGGCAGGCGCTCTAATTAATTTATTATGAAAGCCAGGAAATGGTAGCCTATATAATCTCCCCTCAGAGAGTCAAATCAGACACCGAGAAAAACATACAACGTGTGTAGTTCACAATAGCAAGCCGAACCAAACTAATGGACACACTGACCGCATTGCAAATGCTGCAGAATTTAGATGGGATTGGAGTCGGATGGAGGATCGGATATTGAGCTTGAAATCGATTATTCTTTATCTGATTCCTATGTTGACTTCGAGCATCCGCCTGTGATGCCTGAGCCTCGTCGCAGTTAAACCAGAACTGAGCCAACTGAGACCTGCTCTCCCGCTTCCCCAAGCACCACAGCTCCCACTCGGGAAAAAGAAGACACAATGTCAAGTCGGCAGGTGTACACGAAAACAAGGCCCGTGAAAACTGCAGTGCAACCAATTTGTTTGTGGGGCATGTTCACACAAAACCCTGAACCTGTGCTGTGGACCCAAAACATAAAAAGAAGCCAAGATTTGATTAATGTGTAAAGGCACAGGTATAAGGGCACAATATAGTGTCCAATACAATCAACAAATGACTCTTTTTTTAAATGTTTTATCTTGTCATTAATATATTTCTTTATGCAAATAATCCTTTACAATAGTTTATTAACTATTTATCAAGGGTTGGTGCTTATGTTTGCGCACCTTGCAGGTTGACATGCAAAAGTGGACTCCGGCAACGTTCTCAGCAGGTACTTAATATACTGGAAGGCCAGGGGTATGCATCTTTATCTTTCAAGACAATTCGATACGTATCTAGATACACTGGGTCCGATACGATACAGAAACTAGACGTTTTAGTTTGAAACGATTCAGTTTGATTCGGGGAACGAATCCATGTGATGATCTCATCACCCACTATTTAATTTGTCATTTTTGCAGATGAAAAGTGTTCGAGTAATTTATCAATATTTATTTTAAAAAATTTGCTATGACATTGCCAATGAATATATAGCACAACTTTGGATTTCACCCGTCTCATAATCGAATGGTTTAGACCTGTGGTCACCAAGATCACTTTCTGAACCAAAAGGCAGGCTGAGATTGAACGCTCAGATTTCTTTTAAACATGAGGCTTAAAAAAATGTAAACCTATGCAACATTAACATATTAAAAACAGTTCTGTAGCAATGAGGTTTGTGCAGTAGGCTATAGGCTCAATACATTATCACTGCAGATAAGTTATTCTTGAATTGCCCTGCCAATGTTGTTATTTTCTGACCATTGTAAAATTATATATGATCACCCTGGTAATATAGAATGTGTTTTATTACTTGTGAGGCATAATTTAAATCATTTGCGTCTATTTTATTTTATACTTTTTACTGGACTGCATCTGATGCAACCCAGCATCGCCAAGAGCTACATTGACCATCAGATGCTTCTGATCAGTCTCGGAGGAGGGAGGGAGAGATGAGTCATGTCACACTTCAGTATTACTGTTGTTACTCGTATGATCACAGAGCGTGAAATACTCCTCGATATTAGAAACGCGCTGCTAATAACAACGCAAGTCTATCGATAGCGTGAGTGGCTAGGGAGATGGTGTTTTATGGCTTATAAAGTGTTGACAGTGCTGAATAAAATCTTAAACACGAACTCATAAAAACAGCAGCGCTTTGCTGTATTTGTTGACAGTCTCTCTAGTCATGTTTTTATTTTATTTTACACAGTAGACGACTATCAATTTCGCTGTGGGCTAGTGAAAGCTGCAGACACAGTGATCTGAGCTATTTGATTGGCCAGCCGTAGGCCTATAGGTACACTTGCTTTTCTCTCCGGGCCTGCATGATAGCTGGAGTTTGTACCTTCAGACTCATTATATGGTTCAGAATGAACACTTAAACTGCCCAGCGTACAGGGTGGCTGAATCAAGTGCACCTACCTCAAACTGTGCAAAACTTTTTACAGAAGTGTTTGGTGATCGACTAGGAAACCCTTGCATATCGGTGAATCCTTACATCCCTATTGCTTGAATATACCACAACCCTCGGGCCTTATTGCTTAATTAGACTTTAGTTTGACTGTAACAGCTAGCCAAACTGCATTAGACATGAAATATCTTAGGAAAGACCATTCTGGTTCTTCTTTCATTATGTATTGTATGAGTGGAAACTTAATGGATAAACAGTGTAATACCTCAAACACCTGTATAATCTTTGAATTTCATGTAGCTCACCAAATCTATGGTCTGCTTGCCATAGAGAGTGGGTGAAAGTTTTCCCTTTGGTAAAGTGCTTTCGTGTCCCTTTTTGCAGTTTTAGTGTATTCATTATATGTCTTTTTGTTCACAGATCTGCACCAACATTTTGCGGACTCTTCCGCCTAGTGACAACCCCGATTTTGACCCAGAGGAGGACGAGCCCACTCTAGAAGCCTCATGGCCACACATACAGGTAAAACCATGTCACTTTAATTTGACCTCTTCTTAGCTTTTCTTTATGTATGTTTTATACCTGTTAGTATGAGCTTTATGTACAATTCATGTACCTTTTCATAGATTTGTATTTTATTAACTTTTTCCAGCTTGTCTATGAGTTCCTTCTACGATTCTTGGAGAACCCAGACTTTCAGCCCAGCATCGCCAAGCGCTACATTGATCAGAAGTTTGTGCTGCAGGTAAGCATCGCATCTGATGTCACACTGACCTGTTAATGACCCTCATCCTCTCAGATTTCATGCCGTCATCGTCAGTCACTGAAATGGCCACATGACATCACCATCAGTAGGGGTGTATTCAATAGAAAGCAAATTTCTGAAAACATTCAACTTGACCAATAAAGAAACTGTTGTTTTTGTTGCATAATGTGTTCTGTTGAAAAACGTTTTGCTGTGTTTGCTATGGTGTATAGGGATGTTCCAAATAGACCATTTAAAAAATAAGTTTCAACTGCCATTTTATTATCGGTTTTCAGTTAAAGCGATAAGAAACATTAATAGAATTCAATGTGAATTCAGAGCGTTAAGCATTGCACCTGTACTACAATTACTGTACCTCAATTTCACCTTGGAAAGTTTGCATTTCCTTCTCATTTAACTTCTCAAAGTATTACCATACAGGACAGGACTTTGCTGCTGTCACTTACCTTTCTCTGCCATTTTCCAACTGTTAACGATGACGACGTAGGGGTGGAGAATTCGACTCCTAAGAATCGTCTCCTAAGATTCAGTATTTTGGGAACAGAGGAGACTGATTTGTTGCCTTACTTCCGAGAAAACAAAATACTTGCATCTTTCATAGCAAGCTAGCGA
The DNA here is from genome assembly GCF_034236695.1 of Oncorhynchus nerka. Taxonomy (NCBI): domain Eukaryota; kingdom Metazoa; phylum Chordata; class Actinopteri; order Salmoniformes; family Salmonidae; genus Oncorhynchus; species Oncorhynchus nerka. Next base: position 51,771,953 of record NC_088408.1, on the reverse strand, counting down.
GGGACTGAGAGAGAGGGGATGGGCACAGTAAAGGCATATCGGCCTCCAGGCAGACAGTCAGAACCGCAATTTCTTGGGATGCTATGTCTCACAACTTCAATAAAGCAGGGCCTATTATCAATGAATATGCTAGGATATTGAGATAAGTTGAGCCTTGCACTTCATCGCTCTTAGTTGTTTTGGAAATTGACCCACTATGCTGTTTCTTTCTGCATCTATGCCCATTATACTTTTGGTTAGGGATTTTTCTTAACATTAAGGATCCCAATTTTGCTTAATAGTGTGCACTAACGAATACACCCCTGGTCTTTCAGTGTTGCCCAAAGCTATTGTATTGATTCACCAAATATTGTAGAGACTCATTTCCTGTTGTTTACTGTGTTAGTTCTATGTGGAACTAAAGTGTACACACAGACCCAAAAAGACAGGCCTGACAGCATTACAAGCCTCAGACTGACTGCTAAACATCTAGTCTTCGGATTTGGATAATCATTTGAGAAATTAATCTGTTTTGTAAGCGGTCATGTTGATTTAGTTTAATCGAAAACGGCACCAACTTCCTTTCCTGTTTTTTGTTCGAGAGCATCAAGTTCTGAGTATGAAAGACCAAAATGTTTTGATTATATCTCCTCCTGGCAGTTATCAAAACCAGTTATTTTAACATGACATCTTCTGAACGTCAGTTGGAGGCATGTGGTGTCCCTTTGGAGGATGTCATCTTACAACAACTTCTACATTTCTTCAGTGTCAGTCTCAGCATTTAGCCTAGTTTGTCATGGTTATGTCTGCCATGATGACAGATAGTCCTCGTATGCTTCGGCTTGATATTCCAGGATCTATACCGTCATATTAATTTGGCACCAAATGGTAGAAAACAGACACACTGGGAGATACGACCTGATCTGTCAATAAGAAACGCAGGTGTTCACATTTTGTAATTAAACGTTTTGCTACAATGTGCCCTAGTGAATACAACCCAGTCTCACCCTTGCAGGAGCAACCTACCGGGGCTGTGCCGTGCGTATTTATCGAGCCATCCTGCTTTCCCCAGGGCAAGGGAGCGAACAGGGACTAATACTACGGCCTGGAATGTTGGCTGAGCTGCAACATCCGAGGTGCTCAGGCTAAATTTCCATGATGCGAGTGGTGTCGTGGGGAGCTTTGAATAGCTCCCTGTTTATATTGCAGGAAGAGAAAAGGGGACTGTGGTCAGAGAGAGGCTCTGGAAGAGGCGCAGAGGGAGGGCAGAACAAGCCCAGTTTTTTTTGTAGTGTCAGTGCTTTCCCCTGTGTCTCTGTAAGCTTGTTAGAGACAGATCTTGACATGGGAGAGGGACTGTATGATATCGATATGCTTACAGTGGAACTGATGGTTAGAATGTGTTTAATTTCATCTTGGTGAGCAGTAAGTATTTATTTTAGAAATGTTTGTCTGGGGAAAATGCATCCCTCTGCGAATGTTTAGCTCATTGATAGTCTTCAAAAGAGAGTGTGCGCGCACGTGTGTACTACAGTATGTGAGTGCATGCAGAGGGGAAGAAAGTACAGCCCTGTCATTACCGTAGTTACGGAGGTGTTGTCACCACAGTACGGCTTCCTGTGTGTCTGCTGATGCTGGACAAAACCTCTACCAAAACATCAACATGAAAGCCTTGAATGTGTCATATTTTCCCAAATATTCATTTTGATTAAATTAAAGCATCAATTGGCTTGAAATATTTCCAGGCGTTGTACAATGCTTTCAAAAAGAATTCACACCCCTTTACATTAAAAATGTATTAAATTGATATGTTGGTCACTGGCCTACACACAAGGCCCTATAATGTCAAAGTGGAATGATGTTTTTTGAAATTTGTACAAATTAATTTAAAAGGAAAATCTGAAATGTCTTCTGCCAATAAGTATTCAATCCCTTATGGCAAGTAAATTAGTTCAGGAATAATAATGTGCTTAACAAGTCACATAATAGGTTGCATGGACTACAGATCCTTGCGACATGGGGCTGTGTATTATCATGCTGAAACATAAGGTGATGGCGGCAGATGAATGGCAGGACAATGGGCCTCCCAGATCTCGTCACGGTATCTCTGTGCATTCAAATGCCATCAATAAAATGCAATTGTGTTCATTGTCCGTAGCTTATGCCTGACCATACCATAACCCCATCACCACCATGGGAGACTGTTCACAACGTTGACATCAGCAAACTGCTCACTCACACGACACCATACATGTGGTCTGCAGTTGTGAGGCCCGTTGGACGTACTGCCAAATCCTCTAAAACGTTGGAGGCAGCTTATGGTAGAGAAATGAACATTCAATTCTCTGGCAACAGCTCTGGTGGACATTCCTGCAGTCAGCATGCCAATTACACGCTCCCTCAAAACTTGAGACATCTGTGGCATTGTGTTGTGTGACAAAACTACACATTTTAGTGGCCTTTTATTGTCCCCAGTACAAGATGATCATGCTGTTTAATAATTTTCTTGATATGCCACACCTGTCAGGTGGATAGATTATCGTGGCAAAGATGCTTTTTAAATGTAAATGCTTTTTAAACGTAAAACAAAAATGTAAAGCAAAATTTGAAAGAAATAAGCTTTTTGTGCAAATGGACAATTTCTGGAATCTTTTATTTCAGCTCATGAAACATGGGACCAACACTTTACACGTTGCTTTTATATTTTGTTCAGTGTAAAAGGCATGTAATGATCTAAACCTAATCCAGCTAGAGACTAAGCCTACACGGCCCAACCCTAAAGATCCTTCAAAGTCCACTCTGATTTGGTCTTATTTCAACGAATACACCAGAGAAATATGTTTCGACTGGTGTCTTCGCCCAAGACATTAGTGACCATTGCCCAGTTGTTTGTGTTACAAATGTGAGAATACAAAAATCTAAGAGGAACTTTAAAACCTTCAGTGAACAAGCTTTTTTATTTTAGTGACCTTTGATTGTATTTCAGCTATCCCTGAACCTGATTTAGCTTTGAGCCTTTTTGCAGATGAACTTCAATACTATTGTAGTTATTCATGCTCCCTTAAAAAAATTTAAGGTTGAAGGTAGATTGAATGCCTGGTTTTACTCTGGAATTTTCAGTCATTCATAAAAGAGATGATGCTTGGAACAAGACCAGGAACACAGGCTTTGGCCCAGACTGGCAAGCTTTTAAGCAACTGAGGAATCATTGTGTAAGACGAATCAGAAAGGCTAAATCTAATATTATTTAACCGCTCATTCGGATTGGGATCGTGGCTAAATTCTGAGAAACTTTCAAGTCCCTGTATGGTTCTACTTCCTCCTCTCTGCCACAACAAATTAATTCAGACACTGGCCTCATTATGGGACAAAAAGCCAGAATTTATATATTTAATCTAGGCCTGACCCCATTTAGTCGACTGGTCGATTGTTTGGTCAATAGGCTGTTGCTCGACTGAGATTTCTTTAGTCGAGCAGTAGCCAAAGAAAAAACACTATCATTGTGTACAAGACACCTGTCTGATTTGCTCGTGTCTTAGTGGACTAATCCATTGTGGAGACCGTGGGGATGGCACAGTGCATCACTCTAAGACATGTGCTACTGAAATTGTATATGGTTATTTACATAAGAACAATGGTGCAAAACTAAAAAAAATATATATTATTTTATAACAAATGTGGTTTCTCACGTTTGCTGTTCTTAAACATCAGTGCGCTGTTGGCACCTTTTCCTAGTTGCTATGTGCTTAACATAGAACAATGTGGAGACGAGTTAAGAGACGAGAAAACAGCCCTTACCTTAATTGTCTAAGAAAATTGAGGAGAGGAAACGACAACTTAATTTGGTCTATAATCAACAGCCTAACTGTTAAATGTGTCTAGCTTTATAAATCATCCATAGACGGTGCATTCGGAAAGTATTCAGACCTCTTGACTTATTATTATTACGTTATGGGCATCTCCAGACGGCATCCCCAGCCGCGCCCTCAGAGCATGCGCAGACCAGCTGGCCGGTGTGTTTACGGACATATTCAATCAATCCCTATACCAGTCTGCTGTTCCCACATGCTTCAAGAGGGCCACCATTGTTCCTGTTCCCAAGAAAGCTAAGGTAACTGAGCTAAACGACTACCGCCCCGTAGCACTCACTTCCGTCATCATGAAGTGCTTTGAGAGACTAGTCAAGGACCATATCACCTCCACCCTACCTGACACCCTAGACCCACTCCAATTTGCTTACCGCCCAAATAGGTCCACAGACGATGCAATCTCAACCACACTGCCCTAACCCATCTGGACAAGAGGAATACCTATGTGAGAATGCTGTTCATCGACTACAGCTCGGCATTCAACACCATAGTACCCTCCAAGTTCGTCATCAAGCTCGAGACCCTGGGTCTCGACCCCGCCCTGTGCAACTGGGTACTGGACTTCCTGACGGGCCGCCCCCAGGTGGTGAGGGTAGGCAACAACATCTCCTCCCCGCTGATCCTCAACACTGGGGCCCCACAAGGGTGCGTTCTGAGCCCTCTCCTGTACTCCCTGTTCACCCACGACTGCGTGGCCACGCACGCCTCCAACTCAATCATCAAGTTTGCGGACGACACAACAGTGGTAGGCTTGATTGCCAACAACGACGAGACGGCCTACAGGGAGGAGGTGAGGGCCCTCGGAGTGTGGTGTCAGGAAAATAACCTCACACTCAACGTCAACAAAACTAAGGAGATGATTGTGGACTTCAGGAAACAGCAGAGGGAACACCCCCCTATCCACATCCATGGAACAGTAGTGGAGAGGGTAGCAAGTTTTAAGTTCCTCGGCGTACACATCACAGACAAACTGAATTGGTCCACTCACACAGACAGCATCGTGAAGAAGGCGCAGCAGCGCCTCTTCAACCGCAGGAGGCTGAAGAAATTTGGCTTGTCACCAAAAGCACTCACAAACTTCTACAGATGCACAATCGAGAGCATCCTGGCGGGCTGTATCACCGCCTGGTACGGCAACTGTTCCGCCCTCAACCGTAAGGCTCTCCAGAGGATAGTGAGGTCTGCACAACGCATCACCGGGGGCAAACTACCTGCCCTCCAGGACACCTACACCACCCGATGTTACAGGAAGGCCATAAAGATCATCAAGGACATCAACCACCCGAGCCACTGCCTGTTCACCCCGCTATCATCCAGAAGGCGAGGTCAGTACAGGTGCATCAAAGCTGGGACCGAGAGACTGAAAAACAGTTTCTATCTCAAGGCCATCAGACTGTTAAACAGCCACCACTAACATTGAGTGGCTGCTGCCAACACACTGACACTGACTCAACTCCAGCCACTTTAATAATGGGAATTGATGGGAAATGATGTAAATATATCACTAGCCACTTTAAACAATGCTACCTTATATAATGTTACTTACCCTACATTATTCATCTCATATGCATACGTATATACTGTACTCTATATCATCGACTGCATCCTTATGAAAAACATGTATCACTAGCCACTTTAACTATGCCACTTTGTTTACATACTCATCTCATATGTATATACTGTACTCGATACCATCTACTGTATCTTGCCTATGCTGCTCTGTACCATCACTCATTCATATATCCTTATGTACATATTCTTTATCCCCTTACACTGTGTATAAGACAGTAGTTTTGGAATTGTTAGTTAGATTACTTGTTGGTTATTACTGCATTGTCGGAACTAGAAGCACAAGCATTTCGCTACACTCGCATTAACATCTGCTAACCATGTGTATGTGACAAATAAAATTTGATTTGATTTATAGCCTTATTCTAAAATGGGTTCAATTGTCCCCCCCCCATCAATCTACACACAATGAAAAGGAAAAACAGTTTTGCAAATGTATTAAAAAATCAAAACTGATCACATTTCCATAAGTATTCAGACCTTTTACTCAGTACTTTGTTGAAGCACCTTTGGCAGAGATTACAGCCTAGAGTATTCTTGGGAATGACGCTACAAGTTTGGCACACCTGTATTTGGGGAGTTTCTCCCATTCTCCTTTGCAGATCCTCTCAAGCTTTGTCAGGTTGGATCGGGAACGTCGCTGTAGAGCTATTTTCAGGTCTCTGCAGAGATGTTCAATCGGGTTAAAGTCCGGACCACTCAAGGACATTCAGAGACTCGTCCCGAAGCCACTCCTGCGTTGTCTTTGCTGTCTGCTTAGGGTCATTGTCCTATAGGAAGGTGAACATTTGCCCCAGTCTGAGATCCTGAGTGCTCTGGAGCAGGTTTTCATCAAGGATCTCTCTGTTCTTTGCTCTGTTCATCTTTCCCTCGATCCTGACTGGTATCCCAGTCCCTGCCGCTGAAAAACATCCCCATAGCATGATGCTGCCATCATGCTTCACCTTAGGGATGGGACCCGCTTCCTCCAGACGTGATGCTTGGCATCCAAGCCAAAGAGTTCAATCTTGGTTTCATCAGACCAGAGAATCTTGTTTCTCATGGTCAGAGTCCTTTAAGTCCCTTTTGGCAAACTCCAAGCGGACTGTCATGTGCCTTTTACTGAGGAGTGTCTTCCGTCTGGCCACTCTACCATAAAGGCCTGATTGGTGGAGTGCTGCAGAGAAGGTTGTCCTTCTGGAAGGTTCTCCTGTCTCCACAGAGGAACTCTCTATCTCTGAGCACTACTGACAATTCCTTTGACCCCATGTCTTGGTTTTTGCTCTGACATATGCTATCAACTCGGGGACCTTCTATAAACAGGTGTATGCCTTTCCAAATCATGTCCAATCAATTGAATTTACCACAGGTGGACTCTAATCAAGTTGTAGAAACATCTCAAGGATGATCAATGGAAACAGGATGCACCTGAGCTCAATTTCAAGTCTCATAGCAAAGCGCCTGAATGCTTATTTAAATAAGGTCTTTCTTTTTTTTTTATATATATATAAATTTGCAAACTTCTACAAATCAGTTTTCGCTTTGTAATTACAGGGTTTTGTGTGTAGATTGATGAGGGAGGAAAAAATATTTAATATATTTTAGAATAAGGCTGTAACAACAAAATGTGGAAAAAGCCAAGGGGTCTGAATACTTTCCGAATACACATAAAGGGGAACTGCACCCGCTGATTTGGCTTTGTTTCTTGGCTTGCTCCTGAAGAAATGTTGGTGGCCATGACATAAGCCAAACGTGAGTTGGCTTAGTGGTGTGGTATAATGTGGGTGTTTCTTGGGTGTGTCCTTAACACCTCCAAGACACCCATCTGTCAGAACCTTGCCCGCGGGCTGTTTCCCCCCACTCAATCACAACAAACAAACCTCCTGCGGGTTGAGTTCAATAACAACAGGCCCATGTATGGTGAGATGCTTTGAATAGGTCAGTAGCCTACAGCGTAGTATGAGAAGAATGCAATTGCTGAATTTATGTAGATATTCTACGTAAATAAGTGTTTTGATCACTTTCAAATGTAGTAGAAAGTCCATGTAGAACAAACAACCCTTTACATAATACCATAGAAGCAGTGTTCTGTTGATATAACAACATGCACCTTTCATGTTTCTTTGTCATTGTAATACAGATACTGTGCCTATCAGCATTTTTGTCTGGTGGTAATGGGGCTGCCTTGGCAAACATGTCAGTGGTCATACCTTCCTGTGTAGTGTCCCATATACAACAAGAGTTCCCTGATCCTGGTGCAGAATACACAGCGTTTGTCCCTCCCCATATTGACTGATACCATTCAATTCAATAATGCAAGGCAATTACAAGTAAAAGTTGTCTAGTAAAATGTTAATACCGAGTGCTAAGTCTCTCTCCATTCACAGACATCAGTATCAAGCCCATCTGTCAGTCTGAATTTAATCAGATCATCTTGCAAACCTCCACGTGCTGGCTCCATACATGTTGCTGGGAACACATAAACACATAGTCACTGTTTTTTTTTTTTTTACCAATGGCAGTGACCCACAAACAGGTACTATGTTGAAGTTTGAACAGGTCAGATAAAACCTACCCATTGATGGTCTCCCCATCAAACGACTGAGGCTGCCGTCTGGCAAAAGCATCTCCAGTCCATCTGTAGAAATAAGCAGAGGTCATCAGTGGCACATGGAATGAAACGGGTGTTGCTATTAGTGAACATTTGTGCTGTACTGTATTAGTAATCACCTCATAGTGGGATGTGTTGAGTGACACGTCTCTCTGCATCTCATGCATGTGTAAACGCATACACACAGTCACTGTTCTATGTTAGGGATAGGTGATATCTGACACACAAACATATACTATGTTTAATTTTGAACAGGTCAGACTAAACCTACCTAATTCTGTTCTCCCCAGCAATAATTGTTGGTTAGCAGGCAAGAGGTGAGGTCTTTACCAGAGCCCCATTGATGGGAATTATCTTTGGAGGTCGCTAAACCATTTCAATCACATTGCTGGACATGCTATGATACCCACCTTTGCTCTTTCTGGTAGGTCTCTGCATCCATTCATGACCAGGGGATCAGTCGGGCACACAAATGTGCACGTTGTCTAACAGAAAAAGTCAACAATTGTCATCATCCCTCAATTATCAACATAGCTCGAGAAATAACAATCTCATTTGGAAGCTAATTCTATGCTTTACGGATGTAGACTGACTGGCTTCAGATTGGATTAGATTCAGGCTGGTGACGCTGTTACATTATGCAACCTACTGTGACATGTTTTGTTATGTCCCTGGGTCGGTTTGAGTCTGTTGCTGCATGTTGGTTGCTGTTGTAGTCAGACATTAGTTAGCTAGTACCACCATAGATGCATCCCATATTTAGTTGTGTCTCAGAGGCTGTGGAGGTTTCGTCTAAATTGCACTAACTTAGTGGCATGGAAATACGATTACATTGCTAAAGTAGGCAAATAATTAGTCGGAAACAACTTTGCCGTATTATGTAGTCAAATTTACTTTAGAGAGATGGCAATGTTGTCATTACTGTTACTAGCAAAGTTCGTCAAAAATACCTAGCAATGCTCATGTTAACTGGCTAAAGTTATACTGCACTTAAAGTCAATCTGGCAACATCACTATCATGACGAAAGATTGAAGTTATGGTGTTTCCAAGCCATCTGAGTTGTATTGAGGTAGGCTAAGGTTAGGTAGCTAGCTAACGTCAGCTATGCTAGCGATATTGATTATCAACAAGTACATAACCAGCAGTATGATTTACCTACTGGTACACTCACCACCACTGGGGACCAACGAACTCCAACCACCTATTCCGCAGGACAGGATCCTTTGGCAGGGCATGTCGACGCCGATCCTTTGAAGGTGTTGGAGGCGACGTAACATAATGTAACAGAAACAAGGGAGCCCCATTCAATGAAGGGACGCGAAGTGGGTGGACGGGTGATATGCACTTGGAGCTTGACAAAAGGGAGCATGATTTGTTGACAAAATGGTAATCCAAACCCAACCTTCATTTTACTCGTGATGCACAGAGGTTCTAAACTGTTTTTTAGATGAGACCGATTGTATGACTTAAATGATCCTACTTACACTTTGAAGTTCATTTTGACACTAGAATACATGTTTGACTAGATGCCACATAGGCCGTTTTCAAAGGGATTAGTTGTTTTTTAGAGGCAGTCGCTCTTTAAAGGCTTCTGCTGTGGTAGGATCAGAATGCCCATGTCTTCACTCTCAGCTCTGCTTGTCAGGGCAAGGGGACTGGGAGAGCGAGCCTGATGGGACAAACAACATGGCAGGGGAATCACTCGGGACATTCTGTTCTTACCGACTTGCTGGCTGATTTGCTGACTGACTGGTGTTAGTGAGGAGTTATTCTCAGCTGCCCCGGCCGTATCCTGAACCTGAACAGGCCCTTTGCTGTTGAACAAGTCATTTAGTCACTTCAAAAGATGCATCGCTGTGCTAGAACTGAACTGAAATCTATTATGAGTCATGCATTCAAAGTAGGCCTACATTAGCATTTTCTTTCTCTGTTCCCTTTACATTTTCTATTTTTACACTGTTTCGGGTTTGGGTGTGTGCGCACACATGCAATTTTGTACCTTTAGGTATTGTTAACCAGTATTGCATTTGCTCCCTGTATATAACATAGGTTAGGATACGGACTGTAGAAAGAGGCTGTTTGTGTGAGTCTAATCCCTATCATTAGATGTATGCTGTGAACCTCTTAGGTGGCCCTATGTGTTGGCAAAACATAAAACACTTACAGTGTAACAGGTCAGATAAAACACTTACGGCCTCCATACGTTTCCTCTGTTCTCCCCCTCCTAATGCACGGTTAGCCTGTCCAGGCAGATATTTCTCTGTGAGAGCCCACTGAGTGGTCTTCTTTAGTGTGTCCCAAATGGCACCCTATTCCCTACTACTTTTGACCTCGGCCCATAAAGTTCTGGTCAAAAGTAGTGCACTAAATAGGGTATAGGGTGCCATTTGGGACACCGGTGGTGCATCTGATTGAGCCGTTCCCATGCAGGGAGGTTATTATTTAACTGTACCGTCACATCAAGTGCAGGCAGCGAAAGGATAGAGAGCTGCAGGCAGGCAAGGCGGGCAGTTTTCACCTTGGAGCACAGACTGAGGCTCAGCCGGGGCAGAGAGGAAGGATGCACTAGAGGCCACGACCTCCCCGTGGATACACCCCGCTTGTTTATGTCGCCGCTCCAGACCCACTTCCTCCCTCCTTCCCTCCCTCTCTCGGCCTTTTCAATAAATGTACTGCACACAGCTACAGTGTAGACTGTACATGCATTATAGCACACCCATAATAAGTATTTCTACACCTCTCTCAAATGCATGCATGTGCATAGTGTACGCACAGCACACACACACACACAGCCGGGGGTGCGATAACTTTTCGACACCTTTCTGTAAGCTTCTCTCAGAGAGTGCTGCTGCACATAAACAGACCTGATGAGGACCAGTCATTTTGTTTATGCAGCATTCTCCTTCAAACCCGGTCTCGGTGGGTGTCGGGGCTTGACACAAAAACATAAATCTGTTCTGCTTCCCGATCGATATCATGAGATGTTAAATTGAGCTCAACACTGCTTTCTATGAATTTTAGCAGAACGTAGCTCTTTGCTTTGCCTCTTTTATCTGCAGTTGCAGGTAGTCTTAGATCTGCAGAGAAAATAACTATACTTTGAGTGTAGGTTTTAGAAACCTAATGGCTTGTTCAGGGGGGGAAAAACCTCGTCATTTCAGTTGAACCATCAGTAACTACACTTTTGCAGAGAGAATTGACCTTGCTGGAGGTTGGTTGGAACACAGGCCGTAATGTCAGAGTGACTTTGTGCACTGATTGACTCATTTCAAAGCAGCCGTACTGTGTTTGAACACGGTGCCAAAGGCAATTAAGAGAAACCGCTGTGCTAGCTGGTGCCTTGACATTGTCAGAGGCAGAGGACATGGGAGGCGGCATTTAAGACAACTGGGTCGTGTTCTGTAATGGAGAAAATGTATTGAAACAGGGAGCTACTTAAGTACCTGTCTAGTGAGAACATATAATTTTTGTTACAAAACTTTTTGCTACGGTGTGCACTACTGAACACAACATTGGATACGATCGTTCTGTACTGTCTTGTTTTCTTTGGTGCTAAGACGTGTTGACTTGGCACATTAGCACCAATCTTGTAATACAGTAGTCTCTATTCCACTCTACTCTCAGAATGTTTTATAGTTCAACTTCATACTGTGAAACGTGTAGATTGACAATGACTAACTCACAGTAAAGTGTCCCTCTGGGCGCTTTGTGTAAGAGACATGGAGCTCTTCTTGGGTGACCTTGTAGGACAGAACATATGTTCGGATGAACACCATCCGCTCAGCTCCTAATGCTTCTGTAACATAACAGACATAGCAAAGGTCAAGTTCAGGACAAACTGCATTAGCCGCTGGGTGAAATCCCACTGGTCGGGTCTTGATTATCATTGATGGTGATTGAATATTGACCCTGGCCTCCTGCATAGCTTAATCATAGCCTCCCAATAATACTAAGCAGCAGCATCCTTTCATATGGCCTATTTCCTTGTGCTCGCTGATTTAAACAGACTTGATGGAGTCCTGTCGAATCAGTGCAGGGTTACAGTAAGTACATTGCAAAGGAAACCATGAATAGTATTGGGATGAAGCCTCGTAGTATCTTTGTCTGCAACAGGGGAGTGTGCTGCGTTTGGTGTCAGGCTGGGGGAGGAAGGCAGGACTGTAATTGTGGCACTTCTCTGCTGGAATGGCGACCCTGTCATTGTGGTGCTGGCAACCCAATAGAAAGACGAAGCCCACATTTTAGGACCCTTCCGAGATCAGAGCTAGCTAGTCTATTCCTCTGAGCTCAGTGGCATATTTCTAAACGGCTCCGCTCCTTTAAAGAGTAACGTTATAGTACTAATGACTCATCATACTGAAGGATGGAAATAGCCTTTTTCTATGCCAAGGGTTTGTATCTATATACAATATGGTGTCTACATGTGCATGTTATAAAAGTGGTTGATGGCTGCAATAAGATATGATTTGATTATGTCCACTCTTTGCTTAAATGACTACTAGCAGGCATATAGTGGATTATATGTGTTGCATTTTATGATAGAGGTTGTAAGCTTTAGTTGAAACTGTCTTTAAATTATGTTTATTTTCTTTTTATACCACGACTTGGACCTTTGTATGTTTAGGCTTCTATTTGTTTCTGTTGACAATTTTGGTAACAGAGGACCTTTGCACAGCATCTAGAAAATAAAATCTAAGCTAAACACCACTGTCACCATGGAGAGAGACAGAGCCGTCAGAAACAAAACTTTCTATTCTAGCTTTGGGAATGACACTGGGAAGGTAGTCTATAAGTTGATGTCCTCTTTTTCTGTCCCTCTCTCTCTCTCTCTGTCTCCTCTTTGTCCATGGCAGCTCCTGGAACTGTTTGACAGTGAGGACCCCCGGGAGAGGGACTTCCTGAAGACTGTCCTGCATCGGATCTACGGGAAGTTCCTGGGGTTGCGGGCTTTCATCAGGAAGCAGATCAACAACATCTTCTTGCGGTGAGTGAATAGTGCCCCTCGTTCACCGGAACAAACAGCAGGGCATCCTTCAAAGACACACACAGGGATCCTTAAAACTGGGTTCAAACCCCCCGCAGCTCAGCCCATAAAAAGTCCATGGCCGTATTCATTAGGGCCTACGGTAGCAAAACGTTTCACAACGGAATAGAAATGAGCATTTCTCATTGGAAGAGTTCAGGTAGTCCCGCCATGTTTCAGTCCATTTTCCTCCGCTTGTTGCCTAATGAATACGACCCTTGTGTTTTTCTCCAGTTGGCTCCTTTTACAATGCCACCACTGACCACCGCCTCCTTTCAAACTGCAACCACCCGTACGTCTCTGAAAGCCCACACCTGTCAGTTAGTTTCCCCTCTTCTTTCTGTCAATGCCCTGGCTAAGAAGGGGAACTGTGCTGCTGTGAGTTTCCTTGGCAGGCTTTCCCAGCCATGCTCTTTCAGACAGAAACAGCAGCAGCGGCTTGCGGATAACTGATAGATGGGAAATTATCAAGACTATCTCTGTCAGACCCCACAGCACATCTGTTGTCAGTGCAGAGGAAATGTCCTTTGGTCATAGGGTCAAAAGTCAAATGGGATTCTCATAATGGATAGTTTCAGACTTTCTAGTGCTATGATGACAGTAGAGTCATTATTTTGGATTGCAATTTACATTTAACATTTAAGTCATTTAGCAGACGCTCTTATCCAGAGCGACTTACAAATTGGTGCGTTCACCTTAAGACATCCAGTGGAACAGCCACTTTACAATAGTGCATCTAAATCTTTTAAGGGGGGGTGAGAAGGATTACTTTATCCTATCCTAGGTATTCCTGAAAGAGGTGGGGTTTCAGGTGTCTCCGGAAGGTGGTGATTGACTCCGCTGTCCTGGCGTCGTGAGGGAGTTTGTTCCACCATTGGGGGGCCAGAGCAGCGAACAGTTTTGACTGGGCTGCGCGGGAACTGTACTTCCTCAGTGGTAGGGAGGCGAGCAGGCCAGAGGTGGATGAACGCAGTGCCCTTGTTTGGGTGTAGGGCCTGATCAGAGCCTGGAGGTACTGAGGTGCCGTTCCCCTCACAGCTCCGTAGGCAAGCACCATGGTCTTGTAGCGGATGCGAGCTTCAACTGGAAGCCAGTGGAGAGAGCGGAGGAGCGGGGTGACGTGAGAGAACTTGGGAAGGTTGAACACCAGACGGGCTGCGGCGTTCTGGATGAGTTGTAGGGGTTTAATGGCACAGGCAGGGAGCCCAGCCAACAGCGAGTTGCAGTAATCCAGACGGGAGATGACAAGTGCCTGGATTAGGACCTGCGCCGCTTCCTGTGTGAGGCAGGGTCGTACTCTGCGGATGTTGTAGAGCATGAACCTACAAGAACGGGCCACCGCCTTGATGTTAGTTGAGAACGACAGGGTGTTGTCCAGGATCACGCCAAGGTTCTTAGCGCTCTGGGAGGAGGACACAATGGAGTTGTCAACCGTGATGGCGAGATCATGGAACGGGCAGTCCTTCCCCGGGAGGAAGAGCAGCTCCGTCTTGCCGAGGTTCAGCTTGAGGTGGTGATCCGTCATCCACACTGATATGTCTGCCAGACATGCAGAGATGCGATTCGCCACCTGGTCATCAGAAGGGGGAAAGGAGAAGATGAATTGTGTGTCGTCTGCATAGCAATGATGTTGAGCCTTTCTCAATCCTTCGGGCTCCACTCCTAACCCCAAACATAATGTCTCATCTCAAGTCACGAACACTAGCAAAACTGTACCTCCATTCAAGTATAGCAAAATAATTAAATAATCATGAGACACAGAAGCACAGCAGAGATTCCTGTTGCTGTGGTTACATAGAAACGCTTTACTCCTTGTTGATTGAGGGAGGAGCCCACTCAACGTTGACCATCTGCCGCCAGGATTAAAAATGCCATCGGAGGGCATTCAAGTGCTCCATTAGAGCCTCCATGCCCACTGCACAGTCTGACTGGCAGGGCTGTACCAACGGCTTCCAGACAGCCCAAAATGGGTCACTCAAAAATAAAAATCATTGTTTGGGGGTGGGGGAGCTCTGTTTGGGCTGTTGGGTCTACTGCTCTGCTTTCTGCAAATGAGGTAGGGGGGGGGGGGTTAGTTGGGTTAGGAGCACTACAGTGGCTGAGCATATTTCACAGCTTTTACACGTTGTGATTCGACTCAGTGAGCATCAAAGTCAGCAGAGGGAGCCATTTTAGCCTTCCTAATGCACTGTCTCTCTCTCTCTGCTCCATTGTGTCCAATTAGAACCATACGCTCCTGTAGTCTCTGTGTAGTCATTTGAAGTTTGATTGTGATTTGTGTTGTCTGATTCCGGTAGGTTCATCTACGAGACCGATCACTTCAATGGAGTGGCCGAGCTCCTGGAGATACTGGGGAGGTGAGTCCAGAGGTTTTTGTGGTGTGATTTCAAGGATGCATCGACAAAATCAACATATAGCAATGTTATCAAGCATCTTTGACTCTAGCTGCATGTTGCACAAAACTGCAGTAGCACAGCAAGCACATGACATTGTATTAGGTGGAACTAGGACATGAAACCTTGTACACTCATATGCCATCATATCTCCATTTTACCTGATTTACTCATATCGCTACATTAGAGGTTCCCTTGAGTGCTTCTACAGGCTGCTCTGCTGTTAACATCTTAACACCACAGAATTCTGTGAATCTCAGTTGCACTGCTGACCTCTGTCCTTTTCAACTATTTGAGTTAAGGTCATCTGGGGGCGCTTCCTGTTAAAAGAAAAATGAAGCTTTGTTATTTTTTTCCACAGTGAAATGTCTCCCTGGTTCTACCTATGAATACTCATGTTTCTCTGCCTCTCAGACCACCCACCCGTGTGTGTGTACAGTCTCTCATGCATGCGTGTTTGCTTCTCAAGGCGATGATTGGAGTGTTGTGTTTGTATATCTGCAGCATCATCAATGGCTTTGCACTGCCGTTGAAGGCGGAACACAAGCAGTTCCTGATGAAGGTGCTCATCCCCATGCACACCGGCAAAGGACTGGCCCTGTTCCACGCACAGGTAACCAAACACCTTATACAAGATCAATAACTACTCTCTCTCAGTAGACAACCGCTCTTCTGTTTTTAGCACCTATCTAAATCTGAGAAATGTAACTGGCATTATGTGGGTTTAAAATGAATTCTAGGTCAAATGTTATACAATATTATGACATAGTAATTAGCTTAGCTAGCCGTTTGTTCTGTCAGGTCAGTCTTTTTGAACAGTAGATGATGTAGAAGCCTGTGTAATCATAACTCATGAGCTAAAATGAACTGTGCTCTGAAAAAAGCCTTGGATAACAGTGCCTTCTAGAGGCCGTATTATACACTTGAAAGCTCTGATAGGGTTGTATGCACTGAGTGTACAAAACATTCCATAACATAGACTGACCAGGGGAAAGCTATGATCCCTTATTGATGTCAACTGTTAAATCCACTTCAATCAGTGTAGAATAAGGGGAGGTGACTGGTTAAAGAAGGAAGCCTTGAGACATGTATGTGTGCTATTCAGAGGGTGAATGGGCTTTTGAACAGGGTATGGTAAAAGATACCAGGATCACCGGTTTGAGTGTGTCAAGAACTGCATTGCTTCTGGATTTTATACGCTCAACAGTTTCCCGTGTATCAAAAATGTTCAACCACCCAAAGGACATCCAGGAAACTTAACATAACTGTGGGAAACATTGGATCCATGTTCCCTGTGGACCGCTTGACACCTTGTAGAGTCCATACCCTGACGAATTGAGGCTGTTCTGAGGGGGAAATGCGTTGCAACTCAATATTAGGAAGGTGTTCCTAATGTTTTATACACTCGGTGTATAGTACACACCTCATTGGAATGTTTCTGTTAACATTAAATACGTAAGCTCACTTGCCTGTTCTTTGTCCTTTCAGCTGGCCTACTGTGTTGTCCAGTTCCTGGAGAAGGACCCCACCCTCACTGAGCCGGTACTCTAACTAACTAACATTCCTTACAATCTACTATGGAGACACTAGGTTCCCATAAGAAAAAGTAATATATGGCTATATATGTATGTATGTATGTATGTATGTATGTATGTATGTGTGTGTGTGTGTGTGTGTGTACACTATCGTTCAAAAGTTTGGGATCACTTAGAAATGTCCTTGTTTTTGAAAGAAAATAACACTTTTTTTGTCCATTAAAATAACATGAAATTGATCAGAAATACAGTGCAGACATTGTTAATGTTGTAAATTACTATTTTAGCTGGAAACGGATGATTTTTAATGGAATATCTACGTAGGCGTACAGAGGCCCATTATTAGCAACCATCACCCCTGTGTTCCAATGACACGTTGTGTTAGCTAATCCAAGTTTATAATTTTAAAAGGCTAATTGATCGTTAGAAAACCCTTTATGTTAACACAGCTGAAACTGTTGTTTTGATTAAAGAAGCAATAAAACTGTTGAATATCTAGAGCATCAGCAATTGTGGGTTTGATTACATGCTCAAAATGGCCAGAAACAAATACCTTTCTTTCTTCTGAAACTCGTCAGTATATTCTTGTTCTGAGAAATTAAGGCTATTCCATGCGAGAAATTGCCAAGAAACTGAAGATCTCGTACAATGCTGTGTACTACTCCCTTCACAGAACAGCGCATGTGGGAGGCCCCGGTGCACAACTGAGCAAGAGGACAAGTACATTAGTGGCTAGTTTGAGAAACAGACGCCTCACAAGTCCTCAACTGGCAGCTTCATTAAATAGTACCCACAGAACACCAGTCTCAACGCCAACAGTGAAGATGCTGGCCTTTCAAACAGTCCATTTATATTTTCCAATGGGGCTATACATTTGGGTGAGTTTTTCTCTCTCACCTGAGTAGCCTCGTTTCACTGCCAAAAATCTAATTAAACCATCTAGTGTTAAGCGAAATAACAGCACAATGTCAAATGCAGGTAGCCAAGTAAAATAATTAGCATCCAATCACGTTAACCGTTACTCTTTCGTGGGAATTCCATTAACTGTCCATATGTAGCCAAACGGAGCTGCTGCTAATGTTGGTATCTGTACTGATGGCTCAAAAGCCATGACAGCGAGACATAGTGGAGTGGTAACGCGCATGCAAGCAGTTGCTCCTGACGCCACTTGGGTACACTGCAGCATCCACCGAGAGGCTCTTGCTGCCAAGGGAATGCCTGACAGCTTGAAAGATGTTTTGGACACTACAGTGAAAATGCTTAACTTTGTTAAAACAAGACCACTGAACTCTCGTGTATTTTCTGCACTGTGCAATGATATGTGCAGTGACCATGTAATCCTTTTACAACATACAGAAGTGCGCTGGTTATCAAGAGGCAAAGTATTGACACGTTTTTTTTAATTGAAAGATAAGCTTAAAGTTCTATTTACTGACTCTAATTGTCGCTTGTCTGACCGCTTGCATGATGACGAGTTTCTCACATGACTGGTCTATCTGGGTGATGTTTTTTCTTGCCTGAATTGAATTGAATCTAGGATTACAGGGACTCTCCGCAACTAAACTCAGCAAAAAAAGAAACGTCCTCTCACTGTCAACTGTGTTTATTTTCAGCAAACTTAACATGTAAGTATTTGTATGAACATAAGATTCAACAACTGAGACATAAACTGAACAAGTTCCACAGACATGTGACTAACAGAAATTGAATAATGTGTCCCTGAACAAAGGGGGGTCAAAATCAAAAGTAACAGTCAGTATCTGGTGTAGCCACCAGCTGCATTAAGTACTGCAGTGCATCTCCTCCTCGTGGACTGCACCAGATTTGCCCGTTCTTGCTGTGAGATGTTACCCCACTCTTCCATCAAGGCACCTGCAAGTTCCCGGACATTTCTGGGGGGAATGGCCCTAGCCCTCACCCTCTAATCTAACAGGTCCCAGATGTGCTCAATGGGATTGAGATCCGGGCTCTTCGCTGGCCATGGCAGAACACTGACAGAATGAGCAGTATTACTGGTGGCATTGTCATGCTGGAGGGTCATGTCAGGATGAGCCTGGACGAAGGGTACCACATGAGAGAGGATGATGTCTTCCCTGTAACGCACAGCGTTGAAATTGCCTGTAATGACAACAAGCTCAGTCCGATGATTCTGTGACACACCACCCCAGACCATGACGGACCCTCCACCTCCAAATTGATCCCACTCCAGAGTACAGGCCTCGGTGTAACGCTCATTCCTTCGACGATAAATGCGAATCCGACCATGACCCCTGGTGAGACAAAACCGCGACTCGTCAGTGAAGAGCCCTTTTTGCCAGTCCTGTCTGGTCCTGCGGCGGTGGGTTTGTGCCCATAGGCAACGTTGTTGCCGGTGATGTCTGGTCAGGACCTGTCTTAAAACAGGCTTACAAGTCCTCAGTCAGCCTCTCTCAGCATATTGCAGACGGTCTGAGCACTGATGGAGGGATTGTGCGTTCCTGGTGTAACTAGGGCAGTTGTTGCCATCCTGTACCTGTCCCGCAGGTGTGATGTTCGGATGTACCGATCCTGTGCAGGTGTTGTTACACGTGGTCTGCCACTACGAGGATGATCAATCCTGTCTCCCTGTAGCGATGTCTTAGGCGTCTCATAGTACGGACATTGCAATTTATTGCCCTGGCCACATCTGCAGTCCTCATGCCTCCTTGCAGCATGCCTAAGACACGTTCACGCAGATGAGCAGGGACCCTGGGCATCTTTCTTTTGGTGTCTGTAGACAGGCCTCTTTAGACAGGCCTCTTTAGTGTCCTATGTTTTCATAACTGTGACCTTAATTGCCTACCGTCTGTAAGCTGTTTTTATGGTTCATTGAACAAGCATGGGAAGCAGTGTTTAACTTCTTGGATATAGGGGGTGCTCTTTTAATTTATGGTTTAAAAAAACGTTCCCATTTTAAACAAGATATTTTGTCACGAAAAGATGCTTGACTATGCATATAATTGACAGCTTTGGAAAGAAAACACTCTGACGTTTCCAAAACTGCAAAGATATTGTCTGTGAGTGCCACAGAACTAATGCTACAGGCGAAACCAAGATGAAATTTCATACAGGAAGTGCCCCAGATTTTGAATGCGCTGTGTTCCAATGTCTCCTTATATGGCTGTGTATGGGTCACGAATGAGCTTAGACTTTCTGTCGTTTCCCCAAGGTGTCGACAGCATTGTAACGTATTTGTAGGCAAATCATTGGAAGATTGACCTTAAGAGACTACATCTACCAGGTGGCCGCTTGGTGTCCTCCGTTGCAATTATTGCGTAATCTCCAGCTGCGTGTATTTTTCGTTTGCTTCGAGGAGAAACACAGCTGCCACGAATGATTTATCATCGAATAGATATGTGAAAAACACCTTGAGGATTGATTCTAAACAACGTTTGCCATGTGTCGATATTATGGAGTTAATTTGGAAGAAAGTTCGGCGTTGTAGAGACTGCATTTTCGGATTTTTTTCTTAGCCAAACGTGGATGAACAAAACGGAGCGATTTCTCCTACACAAATAATATTTTTGGAAAAAATGAACATTTGCTATCTAACTGAGAGTCTCCTCATTGAAAACATCCGAAGTTCTTCAAAGGTAAATTATTTTATTTGAATGCTTTTCTTGTTTTTGTGAAAATGTTGCCTGCTGAATGCTAGGCTTAATGCTATGCTAGCTATCAATACTCTAGCTATGGTTGAAAAGCATATTTTGAAAATCTGAGATGACAGTGTTGTTAACAAAAGGCTAAGCTTGTGAGTGAATATATTTATTTCATTTCATTTGCGATTTTCATGAATAGTTAACGTTGCGTTATGGTAATGAGCTTGAGGCTATAATTACGCTCCCGGATACGGGATTGCTCGACGCTAGAGGTTAACCTGTTGAGTGTAAGGGGGCAGTATTTGGATGTTTGGATGAAAAACGTACCCAAATAAAACTGCCTATTTCTCAGGCCCAGAGGCTACAATATGCATATAATTGGCAGATTAGGATAGAAAAAGTTTAAAGTTTCCCAAACTGTCAAAATATTGTCTGTGAGTATAACAGAACTGATATTACAGGCGAAAACCTGAGGAAAATCCAACCCGGACGTGCTGTTTTTCCTGAAATACTCTCTGTTTCATAGCCTGCCTTCGCTCCATTTAAAGGGATATCAACCAGATTCCTTTTCCTATGGCTTCCCCATGGTGTGAACAGTCTTTAGACATAGTTTCAGGCTTATATTTAGAAAAATGAGCGAGAAAGATCACATTGCGTCATTGGATGGCTGGGTGCCAGCAGCGTTTTGCATGCGCAACAGCTTGGAGCAGACATTTTCTCTCTCCTATTGAAGAAGCTACAGTCCCGGTTTAAATATTATCGATTATGTAATTGTAAAAACAACCTGAGGATTGATTATAAAATATTTTTGACATGTTTCTACGAACTTTACGGATACTATTTGGACTTTTCGTCTGCCCGGTCTTGCCTGCTCGAGCCTGTGGATTTCTGAACAAAACGCGCCAAACAAATGGAGGAACAAAAGGAACATTTATTGTGTAACTGGGAGTCTCGTGAGTGCAAATCATCAAAGGTAAGCGATTCATTTTATTGCTTTTCTGACTTTCGTGACCAATCTACTTGGCTGCTAGCTGTTTGTAATATTTTGTCTACTGAGAGAGATGTCCTTACATAAACGCTTGGTATGCTTTCGACGAAAAGCTTTTTTGAAATCCGACACGCCAGGTGATTAACAACAAGCTAAACTGTGTTTTGCTATATTGCACTAATGATTTCATGAAAATTAAATATTTTTTGTAATATAATTTGAATTTGGTGCTCTACAATTCAGCGGATGTTGACGAAAATGATCCCGGTGCATGGGTGCATCAAGAAATTAAACCCTTTACAATGAAGATCTGTGAAGTTATTTTGATTATTGCGAATTATCTTTGAAAGACAGGGTCCTGAAAAAGGGACGTTTCTTTTTTTGCGAGTTTATATTCAATGTGCATGACAAAATTGAGGCTATGATTAAGAAGTTGGAGCTCTTCTCTGTCTGCAATAACAAGGACAACACACGGGTCTTTCCATCATTGTATGATTATTTTTTGTGCAAGAACTCAAGTTTACGGACAATGTGAAATGTGATATAGCGAAGCACCTGAGTGAGTTGGGTGTGCGGTTACGTTATCCCATTCATACTATGCCTCCAGTACACTTACCGATATCTGAACAAGAGAGCCTCATCGAAATTGCAACAAGCGGTTCTGTGAAAATGTAATTTAATCAGAAGCCACTGCCAGATTTCTGGATTGGGATGCGCTCAGAGCGCTGTTAAGACACCGATGCCCTTTGCAACCACTTACCTATATGAGTGGATTCTTGGCCCTCACGAACATGAAAACTAAATACAGGCACAGACTGTGTGTGGAAAATGATTTAAGACCGACTCTCTCTCCAATACAACCCAATATTTCAGAGTTATGTGCGTCCTTTCAAGCACACCCTTCTTGTTAACCTGTGGTGAGTTATTCACAATTTTCTATTAACAAATAATGTTTTATATGTAAGATGGTTAAATAAAGAGCAAAATTATTGATTATTATTGTATTATTATTTGTGCCCTGGTCCTATAAGAGCTCTTTGTCACTTCTCACAAGCCGGGTTGTGACAAAAACTCACACTCCGGAGGTGGCTCCAGCAACCTGTTCGGTGGCTACAAGGAAGAAGCAGCTGTGTCGAGACAGCCCCACAAGATGGCCTCCAACCATTTCGCCCCACCAGAGCCCCAGGGTGTCATCAGGCAAACCAACCCCCCAGGACCTGAGCCCTAGGACCATGCCTCAGGACTACCTGGGCTGGTGACTCCTTGCTGTTCCCAGTCCACCTGGTTGTGCTGCTGCTCCAGTTTCAACTGTTCTGCCTGCAGCTATGAAGCCCTGACCTATTCACTAGATGTGCTACCTTGTCCCGGACCTGCTGTTTTCGACTCTCTACCGCACCTGCTGTCTCTAACTCTGAATGATCGGCTACGAAAAGCCAACTGACATTTACTCCTGAGGTGCTGGCCTGTTTCATCCTCTACAACCACTGTGATTATTAATATTTGACCCTGCTAGTCATCAATGAATGTTTGAACATCTTGGCCATGTACTGTTGTAATCTCCACCCGGCACAGCCAGAAGAGGACTGGCCACCCCTCAGAGCCTGGTTCCTCTCTAGGTTTCTTCCTAGGTTCCTGCCTTTTTAGGGAGTTTTTCCTAGCCACTGTGCTTCTACATCTGCATTACTTGCTATTTGGGGTTTAGGCTGGGTTTCTGTATAGCACTTTGTGACATCGGCTGATGTAAAATGGGCTTTATAAATACATTTGATTGATTGATGATTGATAATAAATCTATCCTATAGTGTGTGTGTGGCAGGCTTACAATGATGGCAAAAAACAACATTTGAGAATGCGCTGACCCTGGCGCTAGAGGGGTTACGGTACGCAGCTGGAGGTTGAATGTTTGAAGGGGTACGGGACTATAAAAAGTTTGGGAACCACTGGTCTACGCCATCTCGATCTAATCTCAAAATGAGATGGCAAGTATCATCTACAGTAGATACAAGAAACAAAGTAGTCATAAGGTTGCACGGAATGCAATTAGAAAATAATGAATCCCTACCTGTGAGTGTTGCTTTTAAATCTATTGTTTTTAAATACATGCCATGTAAAAAATAAATAAATAAAAAACTTTTCTGGAATACATGTCAAAGCAATAAATGCATTGAAAAAAATAAAAATAAATCTGAGTAAATTTTTCATGATGATAATGCATATCCATATTATTCTTTTTTTCTATGGGGGTGTGAGATTTATGTTAGACTATATCATCATATATTTTAAAATGTATGTCACGTTTATAAACTACGTGGCAGTAGAATGGCCCGTACTGAAAAACTCAGGGACTTTCAACTTGGCACCGTCATAGGATGCCACCTTTCCAACAAGTCAGTTTGTCAAATGTCTGCCCTGCTAGAGCTGCCCCGGTCAACTGTAAGTGTTATTGTGGAGTGGAAACGTCTAGGAGCAACAACGGCTCAGCCGTGAAGTGGTAGGGGACACAAGTTCACAGAACGGGACCGTCAAGTGCTGAAGCATGTAGCGAGTAAAACTCCTTTGTCCTCGGTTGCAACACTCACTACCGAGTTCCAAACTGCCTCTGGAAGCGACGTCTGCACAAGAACTGTTCGTCGAGAGTGTCATGGAGTGAGTTTCCATGGCTGAGCAGCCGTACAGTAGCCTAAGATCACCATGCGCTAGCCAAGCGTCAGCTGGAATAGTGTAAATCTCGAATCCATTGTACTCTGGAGCAGTGGAAACACGTTCTCTGAAGTGATGAATCATGCTTCACCATCTGACAGTCTGAGAACAAATCTGGGTTTGGTGGATGCAAGGAGATAGCTACCTGCCCCAATGCATAGTGCGAACTGTAAAGTTTGGTGGAAGAGGAATAATGCTCTGGGGCTGTTTTTCATGGTTTGGGCTAGGCCACTTAGTTCCAGTGAAGTGAAATATTAACGCTACAGCAATACAAAAAACAAAAAAAATAGACGATTCTGTGCTTCCAACTTTGTGGCAACAGTTTGGGGAAGGCCCTTTCCTGTTTCAGCATGACAATGCCCCGTGCACAAAGCAAGATGCATACAGAAATGATTTGATCTGTGTGGAAGAACTTGACTGGTCTGCACAGAGTTCTGACCTCAACCCCATCGAACACCTTTAAGATGAATTGCAACACCGACTGCGAGCCAGGCCTAATCGCCCAACATCAGTACCCGGCCTCACCAATGCAATTTTGGCTGAATGGATTTAAGTCCCCGCAGCAAATTTCCAACATCTAGTGGAAAGCCTTCCCAGAATAATTGGGGGCTGTTATAGCAGCAAATGGTGGACCAACTCTATATTAATGACCATGATTTTGGAATTATATGTTCGATGTGCAGGTGTCCACATACTGGAGTGTATATGGGTTTTAAATATATGGTCAATGCCATATATTACTTTTCCATATTGGGTTGTGGATGTCAGTTTTCCTGTAAAGCTGTAGGAATGTGTCTGTTTCCTATAGGGAACAAACAGTGCTAGCTTCCTCAAACTGTTTTTTTTTTTTTTCAAAATCACGAATTACTCATATTGTACTAAGGTAAATAGCATGTCAAATACTGCAGCGCTATCGTCCTATGCACATTACAGTTGTTGTTTTTTGACTAAAGACAGACAGAAAAAATGAAAGGCTCTTCCTTGGAACTAAATGTCATCTGTTCAATCCTCAGGTGATTCGGGGACTGTTGAAGTTTTGGCCCAAAACTTGTAGCCAGAAGGAGGTATGTCTGTCTGGCTGTTTCGGTCTGTTTCTCTGTTATGACTGCCAGATTACACCGCACACTGGAGTAGATACTTGTAAAAAAAAGTGTACCGGCATCTCTTGAACATCTGTGTCTTGTTGTTTCCCACCTGCCCTAGGTGATGTACCTAGGGGAAATCGAGGAGATCCTGGATGTCATTGAGCCCACCCAGTTCAAGAAGATCCAAGAGCCCCTGTTCAAGCAGATCTCCAGATGTGTGGCCAACCCCCACTTCCAGGTACAGTCTTGACTTCCAACTTTTAGCTCCTAGTGGAAAGGAAATTGGCAAAGGGCCTCAATAAAAAAAAGTATCTCCAGCAAACCCTTGTCATTTTAAAAGGCTATTTGATCATTAGAAAACCCTTTTGCAAGTATGTTAGCACAGCTGAAAACTGTTTTGCTGATTAAAGAAGCAATAAAACTGGCCTTTAGACTAGTTGAGTATCTGGAGCATCAGCATTTGTGGGTTTGATTACAGGCACAAAATGTCCAGAAACAATGCACTTTCTTCTGAAACTCGTCAGTATATTGTTCTGAGAAATTAATGCTATTCCATGCGAGAAATTGCCAAGAAACTGAAGATCTCAAACAGCGCTGTGTACTAAGTCCCTTCACAGAACAGTGCAAACTGGCTTTAACCAGAATAGAAAGAGGAGTGGGAGGCCCCGGAGCACAACTGAGCAAGAGGACAAGTACATCAGAGTGTCTTGTTTGAGAAACAGATGCCTTACAAGTCCTCAACTGGCAGCTTCATTACATAGTACCTGCAAAACACCAGTCTCAACGTCAACAGTGAAGAGGCGACTTCGGTTTGCTGGCCTTCTAGGCAGAGTTCCTCTGTCCAGTGTCTGTGTACTTTTGCCCATCTTAATCTTTTCTTTTTATTGGCCAGTCTGGGATATGGCTTTTTCTTTGCAACTCTGCCTAGAAGGTCAGCAAACCGGAGTTGACTTTGAGACTGGTGTTTTGCGGGTACTGTTTAATGAAGCTGATCTATTTTATTTTATTTTAATGGATAATGTTTTTCAATGTTGCTTTTCTTTCAATAACAAGGACATTTCTAAGTGACCCCACACTTTTGAACCTACAGTGCATTCGGAAAGTATTCAGACCCCTTGACTTTTTCCACATTTTGTTACGATACAGCCTTGTTCTAAAATGGATTAAATTAGATTTTTTCCTCATCAATCTACGCTAGGGATGCACGATATATCGGTGAACATATCGGAATCGGACGATATTAGCTAAAAATGCCAACATCGGTATCGGCCGATGTCTAGTTTAGGCCGATGTGCAAAACCAACCTGACGTGCATACCTATGTAATGTAGGTATATGACGCCACGTAAAAGTTTTGCGCTACACGTGCAACACAGCATTCCTAACCTTGCCCGCAATGTCGAGCAGTCATTTGAAAGACTAAGAAAATTTTCAGCGAGACAACTCAAAAGGTAAAATCCATTAAAGCCAAGATAATGGATTTCATTGCACTTGACAATCAACCGTTCTCTGTCATGGGTGATGTTGGCTTTCGCCAACTGGTTGAGCACCGGTACACACTACCAAGTGCGCTATTTTTCAGATGTTGCCCTACCGGAGTTTCACAGTAAAGGCGTCACTGCTATTAGCTTCACGTCATACATACTATGGAACACCGTTTGGGTCTTTGTGTTTCAAAGAATATACAGTAGCACTGTCAAAGCTGTACAAAAAAAGTCTGCAAACACCGGCCACGAACGATGTTTACAATACCGCGTTGGTAATAAAGCATCATTTGTTTGACCACAACTTCTGGGGTAGCTAGCTTTAGCTTGGTACCCAGCTAGCACCAATACAACCAGCCTGATAACAATGACCAGTAGAAACTGCAGTCATTTTCATTATTCTTAGCAATGATTTAAGGAATCCTTGTGAGTAAGTATTAGCTAGGTTGCCACTTGTTGTTTGCCTATTGAAATTGAACTTCAGTTCATGAAAATAAATAGCTAGCCAGCTACTTAACCCTGTTTCCCAAAGCTAACGTTATAAGCAGCCAGCTAGCTTAATCTGGCTAGTGAGGCTCGACCAGACTGGTCGTGTGTTGTGAAGCTAGCCACAATAAAGATTAGGCACAATAGTGGAAATTGCAGTTTGCCTTCAAAATTAAAGTATGACATTGACAGTGATGCAAAATAATCAAAATAGTAGAATTATGCCATACTTTTATATAGAAGGCTAACTGCAAATTCCACTATCCACTAGCTTCACATAGATGGGTCCGACCACCATTAATCAAATAAGAACTGTCTTATAAATTAGGGTGGTTTTAGATGATGACATCTAGATTATGTCGTTTTGCTATGTTTTTGGGGAAGAACATCCATGAGCTAGTTTGCTTTTTTGTTATGACCAGCACTATAGGTGCGCGAGACAACTTTACCAGCATGATAGCATACGTATCGATGAATCGTTGTGACATATGAAATATGAGTGATGGTGTAATCAATGTGTAATAGCTACGTAAAAAATGTATGAACGTGTTAAATTATTATGTGACGTGCAGTCAATTTCAGGTCCTGATTGGTCAACAAGCTTATTTGACAGTTCAAATAGTGTTATTTGACACGCAAAGACCCAAACGCCATTCCTTAGCAAAGACCCAAACGGCATTCCATAGAAATCCTGGTTGAGAATGAAACTACTGAACAAATGAGCAACTAAACAGAAGAGCAAGTAAGTGAAAGAAATAGGTTTTGATTATGTTTTACTGGTAATGGGAACATACGTAAATGCCAACAAAATAACTTTTTGGTGTGTGTGTAACCTTTATTTAACTAGGCAAGTCAGTTAAGGACAAATTCTTATTTACAATGACAGCCTACCCCGGCCAAACCCGGACGACGCTGGGCCAATTGTGCACCGCCCTATGGGACTCCCAATCACGGCCGGATATGATACAGCCTGGATTCGAACCAAGGACTGTAGTGACTCCTCTTGCACTGAGATGCAGTGCCTTAGACCGCTGCGTCCATGTGTGTGTGTTAACTATTTAACTGTACTAGAATGCTTAAACGGCCGCAATTTGTTTTATATATCGGGTGTGTTGGCAAGGAAAATATTGGATAACTGTATCGGCCAAAAATGTCATATCGGTGCCTCACTAATCTACACACACTATCCCATAATGACAATTTTTTTTCTGATTTATAAAAAAACATGTTAAATGATCACATTTACATAAATATTCAAACCCTTTACTCAGTACTTTATGGGGTATTGTGTGTAGATTGATGAGGAAAATGTTTTATTTAATACATTTTAGAGTAATGCTGTAACGTACAAAATGTGGAAAAAGTCAAGGGGTCTGAATACTTTCCGAATGCATGTATTATATTCCGGAAGCCAATTTCCTGCAATTCTATTCATTTTACCATAGATTTTTGTACTGTGTGTTTAAATACTGTATTCTCGACATAGCTCATTCTAATATTTCGACTACATTGCATTTACTGTTTATACATGCCACGTATTTATTTATATACTAGATTCTTGACATACAGTAGCTCACTAATATATATATATACGTAGTATTTTTAGTGTTTATCTATCTGTTATTTTACCAGGTAAGTTGACTGAGAACACGTTCTCATTTACAGTAACGACCTGGGGAATAGTTACAGGGGAGAGGAATGAATGAGCCAATTGTAAACTGGGTATATTGAGGGCCAGATTGGGAATTTAGCCAGGACACCGGGGTTAACACCCCTACTCGTACGATAAGTGCCATGGGATCTTTAATGACCTCAGAGAGTCAGGACACCCGTTTAACGTCCCATCCGAAAGACGGCACCCTACACAGGGCAGTGTCAATAGGCATTAGGATATTTTTTAGGAAGGAAAGAGTGACTCCTACTGGCCCTCCAACACCACTTCCAGCAGCATCTGGTCTCCCATCCAGGGACTGACCAGGACCAACCCTGCTTAGCTTCAGAAGCAAACCAGCAGTGGTATGCAGGGTGGTATGCTGCTGGTGTAAATTAATCCGGTGTACACTCAGTGGCCAGTTTCGAAATGCCATTCTGCATACCGCTGTTGTACTGTGCCGTTATTTTCCTGTTTGTGGCCCGCCTGTTAGCTTGTACGATTCTTGCCAATCTCCTTCGACCTCTCATCAACGAGCTGTTTTCGCCCACATGATGTTTTTAGTTTGTCGCACCATTCTCTGTAAACCCTAGACACTGTCGTGCGGGAAAAACCAGGAGGTCGGCCGTTTCTGAGATAATGGAACCGGCACGCCTGGCACCAATGATCATTCTTTTGCCCATTCTAACAATAAAATGGAACAGTAAGTCATTGCCTCGATACCGGTCTGCCTGCTTTATATAGCAAGCCACGGCCACGTGACTCACGGCCTGTAGGAGCGAACCATTTTCAGTGAACGGGGTGGCATACCTAATAAACTGGCCACTGATTGTATATACGTATAGATTGCATTTGGATTAGTGTTAATTGGATTCGTTCCAACATTTCTTGTGTATTTATTTATTTTGTTGTCTACTTGTTTGACATGTTACTGCATTGTTAGGAGCTGGTAACAAAAGCATTTCACTGCACCCGCTGCCAAACAATACCTCATAATGACAAGGCAAAAATAGGTTTTTAGAAACTTTTTATAATTTATTAAAAACACATTTACAAGTATTCAGACCCTTTACTCAGTACTTCGTTGAAGCACCTTTGGCAGCAGATACAGCCTCATGTCTTCTTGGGTATGATGCTACAAGCTTGGTACACCTGTATTTGGGGAGTTTTAACCATTCTTCTCTGCAGATCCTCCCAAGCTCTGTCAGGTTGGATGGGGAGCGTTGCTGCAAAGCTATTTTGAGGTCTCTCCAGAGATGTTCGATTGGTTTCTAGTCCGTGCTCTGGCTGGGCCACTCAAGGACATTCAGAGACTTGTCCCAAAGCCACTCCTGCATTGTCTTGGCTGTGTGCTTAGGGTCGTAGTCTTGTTGGAAGGTGAACCTTCCTGTGAGGTCCTGAGCGCTCTGGAGCACGTTTTCAACAAGGATCTATGTACTTTGCCTCAATCCTGACTGGTCTCCCAGTCCCTGCCACTGAAAAACACCCCCACAGCATGATGCTGCCACCACCATGCTTCATCGTAGGGATGTTGCCAGGTTTATTCCAGACGTGACGTTTGGTATTCAGGCCAAGCTGTTCAGTCTTGGTTTCCTCAGACCAGAGAATGTTGTTTCTCATGGTCTGAGAGTCCTTGAGGTGCCTTTTGGCAAACTCCAAGCGCGCTGTCATGTGCTTTTTACTGAGGAGTGTCTTCCATCTGGCCACTCTACCATAAAGGCCTGATTAGTGGAGTGCTGCAGAGATGGTTGTCCTTCTGGAAAATTCTCCCATCTCCACAGAGGAACTATTGAGCTCTGTCAGAGCGACCATCGGGTTCTTGGTCACCTCCCTGACCAAGGCCTTTCTTCCCCGATTGCTCAGTTTGGCTGGGCGGCCAGCTCTAGGAAGAGTCTTGGTGGTGTCAAACATCTTCCATTTAAGAATGATGGAGGCTACTGTGTTCTTGGGGACCTTCAATGCTTCAGAAATGTTTTGGTTCCCTTCCCCAGATCTGTGCCTCGACACAATCCTATCTCAGAGCTCTATGAACAATTCCTTCGACCTCAAGGCTTTGTTTTTGCCCTGACATGCACTGTCAACTGTGGGAACTTATATAGACAGGTAGGTGCCTTTCCAAATCATGCCCAATCAATTGAATATACCACAGGTGGACCCCAATCAAGTTGTAGCAACATCAAGGATGATCAATGGAAACAGGATGCACTTGAGTTTAATTTCGAGTCTCATAGCAAAGGGTCTGAATACTTTAGACATATTTGCATATTCCATTATAGTCGATGGTAAGTGATGACTCAACAAAATGTGACAACCAATTTTCGCTGTAACGAAACAAAATATTTATAAAACGATTTTGGAAATAAACTACCAGCACAGAAAGAGTGAAAGTAAAGCCACATGTAAAAATGGGTGAACTTAATGTGTCATTTGTTAGACTGCCAGCCCAGCTCATTTCCTCTTGATCCCTACAGGTAGCAGAGCGAGCCCTCTACTTCTGGAACAACGAGTATATCCTGAGCCTCATTGAGGAGAACATCGACAAGATTCTTCCTATCATGTTTGGTAGCCTGTACAGAATCTCCAAAGAACACTGGAACCCGTATGTACTCCACTCTCAGGTTCTCAACCCATTGCCCTCAGAGTAAAGCAGTAACAAGTAACAACGCAATGCTTAATACTGAACTCTTAACTAGAGGTTGGGGTTTTAAGTTTTCTGCGATATCTCTATAACTGTATGTATGACAAATGGTATTGCTTTATTGGGGCGTAATACAAGTTTGTGTTTTTCTAGTTATCCAATCCTAGCATTGCTACTGTAGGATGGAGTGAGAGCAAGTGAACATCTCCGGATGTGTTTAATTCTGGCTCATCTCCGGATGTGTTTAATTCTGATGCCATTATCCCCTGTATGTTTCCAGGACAATTGTAGCTCTGGTCTACAATGTGCTGAAGACCCTGATGGAGATGAACAGCACGCTATTTGATGAGCTGACAGCCTCCTACAAATCAGACAGACAGCGGTGAGTGAGCTCTTCCAGTTCATATATTAATTTTAGTTCTTCAATCTAAACAAGTAGTGTGAGCAAACTAGTACAATAAATAGTAAGGGATAGAGTTGGGAAACAACTCTGGCTTGTTTGCTTTGTACAACACATAATACATTGGATTACATTACCTCTGTTAATTACCCTTTTTCGAAGACAGTCAGTCCTTCAGTCCCCTCTGTACCTAAGGTCTGAAATTGGTGTGTGTGTTGTGTGTGTGTGTGTCCAGGGAGAAGAAGAAGGAGCAGGAGAGGGAGGAGCTGTGGAAAAAGCTAGATGAGTTGAAGCTAAGCGATGCGGCAGCACTGGTGCAGAACAACAGCCACGGGCTGCAGAACGCTGCCCAAAACATCAACAACAACAACAACAACAATCACCACGACAACCAGGAGAAGAGCACCGCTATCTCCGTGGACCATGAAGACCCTGTTGTCGCCATGGATATCACGAAGGGTGTTGAGGTTGTCACAAGTGCCAAATGACACAGGACTCCATTTTGTACTCCGTAACGGTTTCGTGGCCGTCTCAGAACTGTCAGGGAGGGGTGACGGGGAGGAGGGGCTTGGGGGTGACTGGGAGGAGGGGTCTGAGGAAAAAGCAACAAAAAAAAGATTAACCTCAGCAGTATGTTCAATCTATATACAGTAAAACTATTTCAAATGCCAGCAATTGTCCTTTGGCAGAAAACGTATATTTCAATTTAAGAATATTTTGGGATGTTACAGTGTGGCCACAGTATATTGGTAAACTTTTTTGTCTGATCAAAGAATTTATCCTTTCACATTTACTTTCTTAACTGAGAAAAGATGTTTGTGATATTCAATGTATAAACAATATGAGGGGGGGAATAATGACTTGAAAAAAAAACATTTCTGATTGTGCTGCACTTAGAGAAGCTAAATGGCTATTTTAAGATTTGTCTTTTGTATGTGCTTTCATCACTGCTCCCAACACGGTTGCAAACTTAAGGGAAGAGGGGTTCAGGGGGCGAGCTTTAGGGGGTGGGTGGGGGACCATGGAGACAGGAGTGTGTTCATAATCCCTACATAGGAGACCTGAGTGAATGTCACTATCATGAGGTCTCATGTTTTCGGGTGTTTAATATTCTTATCTGAATACATGATGCTTAACGTTATAGCTGTCATTATAACACATTCAAAACCTGCAGCCATAAAACCTATTTACAGTAAGTATTTGAAATGAGCTTAGTTTAGAGAAACAAATGAGGAAATGGTCACAGATTTAAGTACGTATAACATATTTTTCCAGTCTAAATAGAGAATCGATTAATCATTTAAAAAGCTGATGTAGAAAAAAGAAATGAGCCATATATTTTTTCCCAGAGTATTGTTAAGGACAGAGATGTTGATTTTTGAAACCAGGTAGTAGCAAATTGTCTGGTTTCTGCAGATTAAACATGGCTGGATGCAGTGTGTGCGTGTATGGGGGAGTTTGCTTTAACGTGAGTGTCTGTTCTCTATTGTAGGTCCAGTCTTTTCTGATGCCTTTCTGTCAGAGTGTATGTACCATTCCAATCTCTGTGATATACAACTGTGTGGGGAACCTGTTTTGTAATGACAGACCTTATCTAGGTTTTGAACACCATCAAAATAAAGTCTACCTTATGTTTCTACTCAAAAAACCCATGGGTATGGCTCTCTTTTTCTTTCGTCTTGAGTAGCAGCAACATATTAAGTCACTAGATGGCCCCAGAGTTTAAAATTAATCTTGTGTGTCGGGGAATTATAGAATGCTAATTTAAAACCCTATTTATCAAAAGTGAAATATAGTTTCTTAAAGAATTCAAAGCCAGCACAGGTTTCAGATTTTGTTGCCTTAAAGTTTCCTGTTAAAATATTAATTTAGGATTTTCCCCCACTGATCTTCTACACAACCTCCACATTTAAAATGAAAACATTTTTAGAAAATGTCAAATTGATTAGGCCATACACATGTTATTAAATGTTTAACGGATTTTATTTTTGGAAAAGTGAGGCGAGCAAGCAAAGTTTTTACAATGAAGTAGACAAGTCTTAAAATATCAAAGCATCCTTAGTTCAACACCTAACGGCTTAATCAATCGAGTTTAGCCTCTTGTGGAGGTTAGAAGAAGCATAGTTCAGACTTAATCTGAGTGGAAGTTGTGTATCTCTTTACTGGAAACTTCAAGACATATTTTTCAAATGTATTTTTGTTGAGAAAAGTAAAAAGAGGCATTTAATTACATTTGTACAGCCTTACAAATAGTAAACCGGAATGTCTTGATTGCAACAGTTTCCTCAGAGGTTGGGATGTAATCTGTCATTTTTTTTTTGAGAATATTTAAAACGGGCAATCCGCATCTTTTTCTGTAAAAACTGAAGAAAAGAAATGTAACCACTGAAATTCATAGACAGAGCTATGGATGCAAGGACTGACCATGTAAAACTTATTGTTTTAACCCTGTTTCGAGGCTATACAATGTTTGTTTACTTTTAATTTGTTTACAAACATTGGCGTAAAACAAGTTTATAATTTGGGCTCTGAAGGGGTACGGCAGTTGAATTAAGATCATGAGGCCTTTATAAGAATCAATGGATACATACCATTATTTAACAACTACAGATTGCCCCTTTAAATATTATACCCCAAAATGTGGACTATAAAGTGTAAAAGAGGGACAGGAGAAATTATTTGAATACGTTGGAAAGGTGTCTTCATATTAAGATAATTTGATAAAGTGACAATCTACAGTAGGTACTGCAGGCTGTGTACCTGAATAGTGAGACGCTCACACGAAATAGCCTATCTGTCGCTACTCGGGTACAGAGTGTTTATAGCATGCCCATTGAACACAGCGAGAATAAATACTCCTGCATAGAGCAGTCCTCACATCAGAGAAACAACTTCAGAGCCTGACCAAAGAGTCCCAATATAATTATCTTCAGAGACAGCGGCTGTGAGAAGAGAATACACATGATAATTGAGCAAGCAAAGGACATGTCACGTTATGCTAATTAGGAAGTATGAGGAGACTGACACGAATATGTGATCCAATGCCACACATATTTAGCTTTTGCTGGCCATTAAATGTTGAGGTAGAGTCAGAAGTCTTCAAGTTTCATGAGGTGATTTACCCTTTCCCGAAATGTTATCAAGAATAATCCTTCTGAACTCTGTATACACAGTTGTGGGTGGGATCGGCATTGTCTCTATTTTCTCCTCCAAACTCGTGCCTGTTGCTGACATACATTACCGTCCAAACGTTTGGGGTCACTTAGAAATGTCCTTGTTTTCCATGAAAACATGCATGAAATGAGTTGCAAAATGAATAGGAAATATAGTCAAGATGTTGAAAAGGTTATAAATAATGATTTTTAATTGAAATAAAAATTGTGTCCTTCAAACTTTGCTTTCGTCAAAGATTCCTCCATTTCCAGCAATTACAGCCTTGCAGATCTTGCATTCCAGTTGTCAATTTGTTGAGGTAATCTGAAGAGATTTCACCCCATGCTTCCTGAAGCACCTCCCACAAATTGGATTGGCTTGATGGGGACTTCTTACGTACCATACGGTCAAGCTGCTCCCACAATAGCTATATAGGGTTGAGATTTTTTTTATTTGTTTTATTTAACCTTTATTTAACCAGGTAGGCAAGTTGAGAACACGTTCTCATTTACAATTGCGACCTGGCCAAGATAAAGCAAAGCAGTTCGACACATACAACAACACAAAGTTACACATGGAGTAAAATGAACATACAGTCAATAATACAGTAGAAAAATAAGTATATGTACAATGTGAGCAAATGAGGTGAGATAAGGGAGGTGGCAAAGTAAATAAATATAGCAAGTAAAACACTGGAATGGTAGATTTGCAGTGGAAGAATGTGCAAGGTAGAGATAGAAATAATGGGGTGCAAAGGAGCAAAATAAATAAATACAGTAGGGGGAGAGGTAGTTGTTTGGGCTAAATTATAGATGGGCTATGTACAGGTGCAGTAATCTGTGAGCGGCTCTGAGAGCTGGTGCTTAAAGCTAGTGAGGGAGATGTGTTTCCAGTTTGTCGTGGAAATTTCCTTAATTACCAAATGATGAGAGAGCAAATCACACACGAGTCAGAGTTATGCTTAATCTTAATAATTAATTAATCTTAATAATAATTAAGCTTTTGCAATAGTATTTTAACTCAGTTCAGTATCTCTAATGAAAAGTTGAGAGTGGTCAACATAATGGCAAATGGGATCCTTTATAGCAAAGATCCACCCCCCTTAGACGACATGACAAACCACATGTCTTAGGAACTTACACAAAGAAAAAACTTTACTTCAGAGAGGAGTATCCCCTAGGAAGACAGAGTTGGCTATAAATTATCGTTCAGTTTGGTCTCCTAAACAAAGCTCTTATCTCGTCCTTGGTACAAAATGGTACCAAGACATTACCCCCACCCTATGATATACAGTGCCTTGCGAAAGTATTCGGCCCCCTTGAACTTTGCGACCTTTTGCCACATTTCAGGCTTCAAACATAAAGATATAAAACTGTATTTTTTTGTGAAGAATCAACAACAAGTGGGACACAATCATGAAGTGGAACAACATTTATTGGATATTTCAAACTTTTTTAACAAATCAAAAACTGAAAAATTGGGCGTGCAAAATTATACCTTGACCTCTCCCATCTCTGCGGCCCAAACAACTTAGTCCTGACAGAGAACAGATAACTGCCAATGGCCACCACTATAGTACAACAAAATACATTCTTATGAGAAATAACTCATAAGCATATCATGAAAATAAAACATCTTATCTATGTTACCCAACTAATTCTGATTATTCCCCAACAAGTTCCAGAGATTTTTGTAGTTCGTTCCAGTCATTGGTAGCAGAGAACTGGAAGGACAGGTGGCCAAAGGAAGAATTGGTTTTGGGGGTGACCAGAGAAATATACCTGCTGGAGTGCGTGCTACAGGTGGGTGCTGCTATGATGACCAGCAAGCTGAGATAAGGGGGGACTTTACCTAGCAGGGTCTTGTAGATGACCTGGAGCTAGTGGGTTTGGCGACGAGTATGAAGCGAGGGCCAACCAACGAGAGCGTACAGGTCGCAGTGGTGGGTAGTATATGGGGCTTTGGTGACAAAACGGATGGCACTGTGATAGACTGCATGCCATTTATTGAGTAGGGTATTGGAGGCTATTTTGTAAATGACATCGCTGAAGTCGAGGATCGGTAATGATGGTCAGTTTTACAAGGGTATGTTTGGCAGCATGAGTGAAGGATGCTTTGTTGAGAAATAGGAAGCCAATTCTAGATTTAACTTTGGATTGGAGATGTTTGATGTGAGTCTGGAAGGAGAGTTTACAGTCTAACCAGACACCTAGGTATTTGTAGTTGTCCACATATTCTAAGTCAGAACCGTCCAGAGTAGTGATGTTGGACAGGCGGGCAGGTGCAGGCAACGATCGGTTGAAGACCATGCATTTAGTTAGGGGGAGTGATGAGCTCTACAGCAGTCTCACAACTCAATCGCTGGATGAAAACTGTTTTCTGCCCCTCCCAAAAGATAGAATTTGTAGATAATTGTCCCTCTTTCTGGGACTCACCCACAAACAGGACCAAGCCTGACCTGCTGATGGGTGACGGACTCAATCCTAGCTGGAGGGGTGCTCTCATTTTATCTACCAACATAGACAGGGCTCTAACTCCTCTAGCTCCACAATGAAATAGGGTGCAGGCCAGGCAGCAGGTTGTTAGCCAGCCTGCCATCTTAGTGGAGTCTGCCACTAGCACAGTCAGTGTAGTCAGCTCAGCTATCCCCATTGAGATCGTGTCTGTGCCTCGACCTAGGTTGGGCAAAACTAAACATGGCGGTGTTCGCCTTAGCAATCTCACTAGGATGAAGACCTCCTCCATTCCTGTCATTATTGAAAGAGATCGTGATACCTCACATCTCAAAATAGGGATACTTGTTAGATCCCTTACTTCAAAGGCAATTATAGTCAATTAACTAATCACTGATCATAATCTTGATGTGATTGGCCTGACTGAAACATGGCTTAAGCCTGATGAATTTACTGTGTTAAATGAGGCCTCACCTTCTGGCTACACTAGTGACCATATCCCCCGTGCATCCTGCAAAGGCGGAGGTGTTGCAAACATTTACGATAGCAAATTTCAATTTACAAAAAAAAAAAGACCTTTTTTGTCTTTTGAGCTTCTAATCATGAAATCTATGCAGCCTACTCAATCACTTTTTATAGCTACTGTTTACAGGCCTCCTGGGCCATATACAGCGTTCCTCATTGAGTTCCCTGAATTCCTATCGGACCTTGTAGTCATAGCAGATAATATTCACATTTTTGGTGACTTTAATATTCACATGGAAAAGTCCACAGACCCACTCCAA
This sequence comes from Oncorhynchus nerka, assembly GCF_034236695.1. Classification (NCBI taxonomy): domain Eukaryota; kingdom Metazoa; phylum Chordata; class Actinopteri; order Salmoniformes; family Salmonidae; genus Oncorhynchus; species Oncorhynchus nerka. The sequence goes on along the minus strand of NC_088408.1, from coordinate 51,733,555 downwards.
AAGGCTTTCGGAGCCATCATCGACTCAGTGGGTTTTGTCCAACATGTCTCTGGACCTACTCACTGTCACAGTCATTTACAGTCATTCGAAAACATAATGTTAACTTTCACTGCTATGCGGATGACACACAGCTGTACATTTCAATGAAACATGGTGAAGCCCCAAAATTGCCCTCGCTAGTGGATAGCTGCAAACGTTATACTTTTAAACTTGGACAAAACAGAGATGCTTGTTCTAGGTCCCATGAAACAATTTGTATTTAGAATCTTCTGTTGAATCTGACAATTAATCGTAATGGTTGTACAGTCGTCTCAAATAAAACTGTGAAGGACCTCGACGTTACTCTGGACCCTGATCTCTCTTTTGACGAACATATGAAGACTGTTTCAAGGACAGCTTTTTTCCATCTACGTAACATTGCAAAAATCAGAAACTTTCTGTCCAAAAATGATGCAGAAAAATGTATCCATGCTTTTGTTACTTCTAGGTTAGACTACTGCAATGCTCTACTTTCCGGCTACCCGGATAAAGCACTAAATAAACTTCAGTTAGTGCTAAATACGGCTGCTAGAATCCTGACTAGAACCAAAAAATTTGATCATATTACTCCAGTGCTAGCCTCCCTACACTGGCTTCCTGAGAAGGCAAGGGCTGATTTCAAGGTTTTACTGCTAACCTACAAAGCATTACATGGGCTTGCTCCTGCCTATTTCTCTGATTTGGTCCTGCCGTACATACCTACACGTACGCTACGGTCACAAGACGCAGGCCTCCTAATTGTCCCTAAAATTTCTAGGCAAACAGCTGGAGGCAGGGCTTTCTCCTACAGAGCTCCATTTTTATGGAATGGTCTGCCTACCCATGTGAGAGATGCAAACTCGGTCTCAACCTTAAGTCTTTACTGAAGACTCATCTCTTCAGTGGGTCATATGATTGAGTGTAGTCTGGCCCAGGAGTGTGAAGGTGAACGGAAAGGCTCTGGAGCAACGAACTGCCCTTGCTGTCTCTGCCTGGCCGGTTCCCCTCTTTCCACTGGGATTCTCTGCCTCTAACCCTATTACAGGGGCTGAGTCACTGGCTTACTGGTGCTCTTTCATGCCGTCCCTAGGAGGGGTGCGTCACTTGAGTGGGTTGAGTCACTGATGTGAGTACGACCCTGCCTCACACAGGAAGCGGCGCAGGTCCTAATCCAGGCACTTGTCATCTCCCGTCTGGATTACTGCAACTCGCTGTTGGCTGGGCTCCCTGCCTGTGCCATTAAACCCCTACAACTCATCCAGAACGCCGCAGCCCGTCTGGTGTTCAACCTTCCCAAGTTCTCTCACGTCACCCCGCTCCTCCGCTCTCTCCACTGGCTTCCAGTTGAAGCTCGCATCCGCTACAAGACCATGGTGCTTGCCTACGGAGCTGTGAGGGGAACGACACGTCAGTACCTCCAGGCTCTGATCAGGCCCTACACCCAAACAAGGGCACTGCGTTCATCCACCTCTGGCCTGCTCGCCTCCCTACCACTGAGGAAGTACAGTTCCCGCTCAGCCCAGTCAAAACTGTTCGCTGCTCTGGCCCCCCAATGGTGGAACAAACTACCTCACGACGCCAGGACAGCGGAGTCAATCACCACCTTCCGGAGACACCTGAAACCCCACCTCTTTAAGGAATACCTAGGATAGGATAAAGTAATCCTTCTCACCCCCCTTAAAAGATTTAGATGCACTATTGTAAAGTGGCTGCTCCACTGGATGTCATAAGGTGAATGCACCAATTTGTAAGTCGCTCTGGATAAGAGCGTCTGCTAAATGACTTAAATGTAAATGTAAAATGATCTTCCTGTCTGGGTTGGCGCCCCCCCTTGGGTTGTGCCGTGGCGGAGATATTTGTGGGCTATACTCGGCCTTGTCTCAGGATGGTAAGTTGGTGGTTGAAGATATCCCTCTAGTGGTGTGGGGGCTGTGCTTTGGCAAAGTGGGTGGAGTTATATCCTTCCTGTTTGGCCCAGTCCGGGGGTATCATCGGATGGGGCCACAGTGTCTCCTGACCCCTCCTGTCTCAGCCTCCAGTATTTATGCTGCAGTAGTTTATGTGTCAGGGGGCTAGGGTCAGTTTGTTATATCTTGAGTACTTCTCCTGTCTTATCTGGTGTCCTGTGTGAATTTAAGTATGCTCTCTCTAATTCTCTCTTTCTTTCTCTCTCTCGGCGGACCTGAGCCCTAGGACCATGCCCCAGGACTACCTGACATGATGACTCCTTGCTGTCCCCAGTCCACCTGGCCGTGCTGCTGCTCCAGTTTCAACTGTTCTGCCTTATTATTATTGACCATGCTGGTCATTTATGAACATTTCAACATCTTGGCCATGTTCTGTTATAATCTCCACCCGGCACAGCCAGAAGAGGACTGGCCACCCCTCATAGCCTGGTTCCTCTCTAGGTTTCCTCCTAGGTTTTGGCCTTTCTGGGGAGTTTTTCCTAGCCACTGTGCTTCTACACCTGCATTGCTTGCTGTTTGGGGTTTTAGGCTGGGTTTCTGTACAGCACTTTGAGATATCAGCTGATGTACGAAGGGCTATATAAATCTATTTTATTTTATTTTAGATTTTGCTAAATCTATTGACAAAGTCGATAAGTTGGCAACACTGAATGGGAAATTAAATAATGCATCAATCTGTGGTGTGAATGGTTGAATCAATTCATCTGACATAACAGAAAGTACATTCCATTACATGAGCCACATCAGTTAGCATAATTTCAACGAACATTCTACATTGCCATGGAAATGTACACTTGAGTTAACCTCTAAAACTGCCAGAGTCAAGCCTTTTGCACACCTGTTGCGTCAAACTGTATGTGTTCCGACAGAAGTCTATTCATTTCATTGGGAGGCAAACCACACCGCTGCGACTTATCTACAATGTGTAGCAGTGTGTGCAGTGTGTCGAATGCATTGGATTTCCTCAATTTGTATGTTGCATTGCCATGCAGTACCAGTAGTAAACCGCCGAAGAATTTGTTAATTTGTAATTTTATTTTTTGGGTTGTGATGCGGCGCATGAATTGTAAAGATTAAGTCAAATGTACCCTTACGGCAAATAACCTGTGTGCACACGGCGTTAGAAGCTCCATGCCCAAGGGAACTAAGTGGAGCATCACAGTATTTTTACGAAACTCATATATCACTGCCAGTCTCTAAAGCAGCTTTGATCAAGCCAGACATGAAAACTCTGACACGCTCGTGATTGTCTACGTGCTGCACTTTTGTATTATCCAATGGAAGCATTGGCATTATCGTTTTTTCCCATAAGACATGGAAAGGCTGTTTGTTGGCATGTAGTGTGCATAACAATAACTTTTACATGGTTTCTGTCAAATGTGTTATTGGCATATCGCACCCAATATTTGTTTGATATGACGCTGTCATGTTTGTAGAGAAATTGCTTCAGTGAATTTCAGAAATCTTGGCTTGTCAAGGAAAGATGTGATTGGTGATAATACATTTCTTTGCATTCCTATACACTTCCATATTAGGGATATCAGACTCAAGTCATCCATATCCTCTTTGGTGATCAGGGTTCAGATCTGAATCTACCTTCTGAATTCATCTGCCTAATGATGATGACACTGAAGCTTGGTTCCCATGGGAAATCTTAGCAAAGGTCGAGTGAGAGGGTAGAATCATAATAGCTATTTGGATGTAAAAATCGGCATAACCCCAGTGGAAAATAGTCATGTAACCTCCTGGCTTTGTATCTACTGCGATAGGATATTTTCCATCATATCACACTCCAATTCACATAAACACATCCAGACCTGAAAGGTTGTGTGCATGTGTGCCTTTTCATGTGTGTGTGACCCCCTTCTTTCCTGAGATATTGTTGGGGCTGGTTGTCACGGCCGTGCCTTCTCGTTAGCCTGAAACTAGGGGCGAGCACTTTGGTGGGACGCCCAGCGATCTCATTACTACAGCCTGTCCGAGCATAGAGATAGAGGGATGACGGGGGGGGGCTGTGGGTCCAACAGGCCAAGGTCAAGTAGAACCCTGTTTCCTTTTTTGTCCGGCGGGCCTCCATTGTTCTAAACCCTCATTAGCGCTAGCTGAAAAAGCCAGTCGGTAGGACCCTGTGCCCCTCCTGTGTACTGTAGAGCCCCACTATTCTACTCTCACAAGTCCCACCACTGTTCCCCTGCACTCCGCTCCACATACAGACTGGACAGGAACACAGACAGGGATACATGGACACAGACATGGAAGCTCCAAGAACACGAACATTGGAAGATCTTGGGATCGCAGTGATGAGGAGGGGAAGCTATGACGAAGCTGCGGCTTTAGGACTACATCCTGTGAGTACTAACCAACTTTAGTAGGAGTCTTTGTAGCCTTCATGGTTAAGTTTTGAGTGGTGCAGATATTTTGACCTTTATTTAACCAGGTAGGCTAGTTGAGAACAAGTTCTCATTTGCAACTGCGACCTGGCCAAGATAAAGCAAAGCAGTTCGACACATACAACAACACAGAGTTACACATGGAATAAACAAACGTACAATCAAAAATACAGTAAAAAAATCTATATACAGCATGTGCAAATGAGGTAGGATAAGAGAGGTAAAGGCAATAAATAGGCCATGGTGGCGAAGTAATTACAATATAGCAATTAAACACTGGAATGGTAGAATGTGCAGAAGATGAATGTGCAAGTAGAGATACTGGGGTGCAAAGGAGCAAGATAAATAAATAAATACAGTATGGGGATGAGGTAGATTGGATGGGCTATTTACAGATGAGCTATGAACAGGTTCAGTGATCTGTCAGCTGCTCTGACAGCTGAATATAGGGTATTGATATGGCAAGGGTCAAATCATAATGGCTTCATTGGTGTTGCCATGTGATGGCTATATGCATTGTTTTCAATTGCGCCATTTTTGTGAAAAGATTTACCCTGCATAATTGGCTTGACATTCAATTAGAAAGACAAAGACATCACAGAGGCGAAGTTATTTGACCATATTTTCAAACAACAGCCTTTTGCATCATTATCAACAGAAAAATTGACTAATTGCTACACAGACAAAACTCATAAACAATCCTGTTTGTCATGGATGCAAGAAAACACACACTGCCACACCCTGAACATAACTCTGGAATCTTTGAATAAACTTTGAAAAAGCATTTGGAGAGGGTTACCTCTCCACCCTAACCTGTGTGTGACAGTAGGGCCTTATGTACATCTCCACGCACACCATGCTGTGCCTGGGCTCAGTCGAGAGGAAGAGATCTCCCACACCTCAGCTCAGCCACAGAGCTGAGGTGTGTGAATAATTTCTCCCTTTGTGAATCAGGATCAAATGCTACACAATATGTACAAAAGTACTAAAGTAAATTAATGGATTCGGCTATTTCAGCCTCAACCGTTGCTGACAGGTGTATAAAATTTAGCACACAGCCATGCAATCTCCATATGCAAACATTGGCAGTAGAATGGCCTTACAGAAGAGCTCAGTGACTTTCAACGTGGGGCCGTCATAGGGTGCCACCTTTCCAACAAGTCAGTTTGTTAAATTTCTGTCCTGCTAGACCTGCCCCTGTAAGTGCTTTTATTGTGAAGTGGAAACGTCGAAGAGCAACAACGGCGAGCCCATGAAGTTGTAGGCCACACAAGCTCAAAGAATGGGACCGTCGAGTGCTGAAGTGCGTAGGGCGTAAAAATCATCTGTCCTCGGTTGCAACACTCACTACTGAGTTCCAAACTGCCCCTGGATGCAACGTCAGCACAAGAACTGTTCGTCGGTAGCTTCATGAAATGGGTTTCCATAGCCGAGCAGCCGCACCCAAGCATAAGATCACCATGCGCAATGCCAAGCATCGGCTGGAGTGATGAATCACACTTCGCAATCTGGCAGTCCGACGGACCAATCTGGGTTTGATGGATGTTAGGAGAATGCTACCTTCCCCAATGCATAGTGCCAACTGTAAAGTTTGGTGGATGAGGAATAATGGTCTGGGGCTATTTTTCATGGTTCGGGCTAGGTCCCTTAGTTCCAGTGAAGGGAAATCTTAATGCTACAGCATACAAAGACATTCTAGAGGATGTTGTGCTTCCAACTTTGTGGCAACAGTTTGGGGAAGGACCTTTTCTGTTTCAGCATGACAATGTCCCCGTGCACAAAGCGAGGTCCATACAGAGATGGTTTGTCGAGATAAGTGTGGAAGAACTTGACTGGCCTGCACAGAGCCCTGACCTCAACCCCATCGAACACCTTTGAGATGAATTGGAATGCCAATTGCGAGCCAGGCCTAATTTCCCAACGTCAGTGCCCAACCTCACTAATGCTCTTGGGGCTGAATGGAAGCCCTGCAGCAATGTTCCACCATCTAGTGGAAAGCCTTCCCAGAAGAGTGGAGGCTGTTATAGCAATAAAAGGGGTAACAACTCCATATTAAAGCCCATGAATTTGGAATGAGATGTTTGACGAGCAGGTGTCCACACACTTTGGTCATGTAGTGTATGTTGGCATCTTGGGAAAACCTTGTAACTCTATTTTTGCGTATTTCAACGTTTTTCTTCTCACAAATTGAAAGTAGTAAATTCCATCTGCTGTTGATGTGCTATGAAAGTTTCATGAAAAAGTGTGCTTTTTTCCAGGATGCCAACAGAATACTGGCATTGACATTTGGTTTAAGATTTCTCTCCACAATGTAGCAAAATGAGTAAAATTGTCTATTTTTTTAATACAATTGTTCCCTCAGCCCCAGGGAAAATATGTGTTGACTTGCAGAAAACTTGCTTTATAATTGCAGCATTTTATCAGGAATATACGCCTAACCTGGATAAAGTTGGTCCGCTAAAACCGTTGGTGGTTTGTTGAATTAAAGTAGTAGTCGTGGTTTTCGTTTAACTCACTTTAATAACAACTAATAATCATACAGGTTTTGCGGTTCAAAGCCATTCTAGCTCTAACGTTCTAGTCATGTCTTCATTCTTATAACAGGTAGGTCTTCTTGTGATATAGTCTATTCAACTATACTACATACTTTCCCTTGTTAGAATTGAAGTCCACAACTTTGACAATAAAATTGATATTCCTGTTTCAGTAGCTTACATAAATTAAATACTATTTTCTTTTACATTACAGGTAAGTACTTTTTTTTTTTTTTTTCACAACCTGTTTTTAAACATAAACCAAAGTATCAATCGTAATTTTCAGTGCTTCTATATCAACATTCAACAGTCATTTATGGAACTCTTTGGAAACAAATCTTATTTTATCTCAGTTCTTTAGATTTGAGTTTCTTTGTCTTTTTCACAAATCTACCACTCCTGGTAGTCACTTACATTTACATTTACATTTAAGTCATTTAGCAGACGCTCTTATCCAGAGCGACTTACAAATTGGTGCGTTCACCTTAAGACATCCAGTGGAACAGCCACTTTACAATAGTGCATCTAAATATTTTAAGGGGGGGGGGTGAGAAGGATTACTTTATCCTATCCTAGGTATTCCTGAAAGAGGTGGGGTTTCAGGTGTCTCCGGAAGGTGGTGATTGACTCCGCTGTCCTGGCGTCGTGAGGGAGTTTGTTCCACCATTGGGGGGCCAGAGCAGCGAACAGTTTTGACTGGGCTGCGCGGGAACTGTACTTCCTCAGTGGTAGGGAGGCGAGCAGGCCAGAGGTGGATGAACGCAGTGCCCTTGTTTGGGTGTAGGGCCTGATCAGAGCCTGGAGGTACTGAGGTGCCGTTCCCCTCACAGCTCCGTAGGCAAGCACCATGGTCTTGTAGCGGATGCGAGCTTCAACTGGAAGCCAGTGGAGAGAGCGGAGGAGCGGGGTGACGTGAGAGAACTTGGGAAGGTTGAACACCAGACGGGCTGCGGCGTTTTGGATGAGTTGTAGGGGTTTAATGGCACAGGCAGGGAGCCCAGCCAACAGCGAGTTGCAGTAATCCAGACGGGAGATGACAAGTGCCTGGATTAGGACCTGCGCTGCTTCCTGTGTGAGGCAGGGTCGTACTCTGCGGATGTTGTAGAGCATGAACCTACAAGAACGGGCCACCGCCTTGATGTTAACATGCAACTAAGCGTGTCTCTCGGAACTTGGCATCCATTCACCGTACTTGCGATGTGCACAATGTCTCCAACATCAAAGTTGTGTTCTTTGGCTCTGTTTGTTTTGTCAGCATATTGTTTTATTTTCTGCTGGTAGGTTTTGTAGTGATTTTGATTGTCTTTTGCTCTTCCAAACACGAGAAAGGCTGGTGTTTCTCCTGAAGTGTGATGAGGTGTTGAGCAATAGACTAGAATATTTGGTAGCTCCTCTTTCCAGCTCTTCCCTTCACTTTAGGCTGTTCTCAAGGCTTTCTTAAGGTATCAATGGAATCACTCGATTTTCCCATTGCTCTTAGGATAAGACAGTGATGCTATGATCCCACACTTTGTCAAAAAAAAAATTGAAGTCTGTCCAACGAATTGTCTGCCATTATCTGTAACCACCTCTAGGGGGTATCTAAAGCGTGAAAAGACGTTCAATATCTCTGAATACACTGCATTTGAAGATACTGTATGTCAGATATGACAGTTTGTGGGTAAGAGGTGTAATAGTAAATTATGGTAAGTACAGTCGTGGCCAAATATATTGGCGCCCTTGCACTTTTCTTAAAGAATTCCTTATTTCTTCTAAAATAAGTTGACATTTTAAAACTTTTGGTCCCCACACCTTGCTATTTACAACACTGCAGAACCAACTTGATTTTACAAATGTAATTTAGAAAAGAAAGACAAATGACATGGATTGGACATTTTCCACAGTTTCAAGACTTCATCCTGTTTCGTTGCTTCTTTACAATACTCACTGCAGGTAAGTCGTGTGTGCTAACTGAAAGCACTCTTTGCACATAATCGTCGACTTATCCATTTTTTCAGTTTAAGGTAAGGGAAGTCGAGATAATGAATCTGCAACGTTGGTCTTTTTCGTGATGTGCTCAAACTTATAGTTGTATGGTTTTGGGCTCCCGAGTGGCACAGCGGTCTAAGGCACTTCATTTCAGTGCTAGAAGTGTCACTATAGACACCCTGGTTCGAATCCAGGCTGTATCATAACTGGCTGTGTTTGGGAGTTCCATAGGGTGGCGCACAATTGGCCCAGCGTTGTCTGGGTTTGGCGGGTGTAGGCCGCCTAGATTTGCCTAGATAAATAAAGGTTAAATATTTTTTTATATAAAAAATGGTTGTAGTCTGAGTTCAAGTCTTTGAATTCTCGTCGGACACAGACTTAACTTCTCTGGATTGACCATGTAGATCAGTGGCTTGTGATAGTTTTTTTTGTCAAAACTTGACTCCATTTAGAAAAGTTCCAAAGTGTTCTACTGCCCATAGGCATCCAAGGGCCTCTCGCTCAATCTGAGAGTATCTTCTCTCTGTAGGGGTCAGTGAACGACTTGTGTAAGAAATTGGCCTGTTCTGTCCATTTTCCTGTAGCAATATAGCTCCAAGTCCTACTGGGCTTGTGTCACTAATCACTACTGTTCATACATCTAGATTTTTTTATGATAAAAAAAACAAAACTTTTTACCCCAATTTCTTAATATCCAATTGGTAGTTATACAGTCTTTTCCCATCACTCCAACTCCTGTACAGGCAAAGTTCAAGAGGCATGCATCCTCTGAAACATGACAATAACAAGCCACACTGCTTGCTTAACCCGGAAGCCAGCCGCACCAATATGTTGGAAGAAACACCGTACAACTGGCAACCATGTTAGCGCCCAGCCTGCCACAGGAGTCGCTAGAGGGACAAGGACATCCTGGCCTGCCAAACCCTTCTCTAACCTGGACGACGCTGAGCCAATTGCACACCACCTCATGGGTCTCCCGGTCGGTGGCCAGCTGCGACACAGCCTGGGATCAAACCTGGATCTGTAGTGACGCCTCAAGCACAGCAGTGCCTGAGACCGCTGCGCCACGCAGGAGGCCTGGTACATCTAGTTTAAAGTATATTTTTGTCATCTTTTTGTTTTACATTGTTTCACTTTGAAGACACTATCTCTGAGTGGTGATGGCCCCTACCTAGTAAAGTAGACAGTCAACCTGGGCTATAATCTATAGTAAGACACTATCTATGAGTGGTGATGGCCCCTAGTAAAATAGACAGTCAACCTGGGCTATAATCTATAGTAAGACACTATCTATGAGTGGTGATGGCCCCTAGTAAAATAGACAGTCAACCTGGGCTATAATCTATAGTAAGACACTATCTATGAGTGGCGATGGCCTCTAGTAAAATAGACAGTCAACCTGGGCTATAATCTATAGTAAGACACTATCTATGAGTGGTGATGGCCCCTAGTAAAATAGACAGTCAACCTGGGCTATAATCTATAGTAAGACACTATCTATGAGTGGCGATGGCCTTTAGTAAAGTAGACAGTCATCATGGGTTATAATCTATAGTAAAACACTATCTATGAGCACTGTGCCCGGCCCACCACAGGAGTCGCTGGTGTGCAAGATCCCTACCGGCCAAACCCGGACGACACTAGGCCAATTGTGCGTCGCCCCACAGACCTCCCAGTCACGGCCGGCTGCGACAGAGCCTGGGCGCGAACCCAGAATCTCTGGTGGCACAGCTAGCGCTGCGATGCAGTGCCCTAGACCACTGCACCACCTGGGAGGCCCTATGCTAGTAGTTCTTGCCTAAGAAAATGTGTGGGGTTCCCATTTAATTCAGTAAAAGTACTTTCTGTAGTGCCTCTTTCAGCCCTTATGCTGCCAGTCATCCAGTCATTTATGATGCAGTACTGTCACTTTATTTAGGCTACTCAATGTCTCATAGGTTTATCATGCAAACATTTCATGCAAACAAACACTTCTTACTCATTATGTTTGTACAAATACAAAACTTTCAATCAATTATTCGACCAATCAATCATTGTATTCAACCCGAGATGGCATAGCAGTTCAGACGTCTTTTGTCCTCGTCTTGTCGTGTCGTGTATATATATATATTTACAACTTTTTTCACATACATTTTATTTTTATTTTCCATCAACTCATCTTCAATACACTCTCCTGCAACCTGCCTCACCAATTGATATGTATAAATACGTATTATTTACCTCAAATCTGCAATCCTCCAAGAAGCTAGCCAGAAGCTAGCCAGAAACTCCAAGAAGCTAGCCAGAAGCTAGCCAGGAGCTAGCCAGAAGCTAATCAGAAGCTAGTTAGCTTCTTTACTGGCAACTCGTTAGTATTCAGCTAACCACGGTTTGTGGTCATCAGCTATCCTTTAACTCGAAAATCTATCGCCAGTTTTGTACGGCGCAGCGCGGCTCGGAACGGAACATACCGGACCGATTTTTCTCTCCATGTCCCTGGATTTCAACTGCTCTCTGGACATTCACTCCCGGATCTCACAGCTAGCTGGCTGCTATCCGTGTGTCTATCTGCTTTCGTCGATTCCGGAGCAAACATCAATTACTCCGGAGCTAGCCAGCTCCGTCAATCATTCCTGAGCTCCGTCAATCACTCCTGGGCTGCAGTCACCTATCCGGACCCGTTTTACTGCCTACGCGGAGCCCCACCGGGCCTTCACAACTGGACTGCCGACGTTATCTACCCGAAGGAGATCCGGCTGGCTCCTCCGTCGCGACGTTACCTGAACGCCCATCAGGCCTGCGGCCTGCTAACCGTTAGCTGTCTTACCGGCTGCTCTCAGAATAGACAATCGGACAATTTATTTATTTTTATTATTATTATGTTTCTTCTTGGGCCTCTATAACTATATCTATTGTTTTTATTTTTTTGTTGTTGTGTGATTTGGACTAATCCCCTCTACAACACGGAACTCCACTAATCTACTGACGGAACGCAAGAGGTGGCTAACAACAGACCTCCATCCTATGCTAGCTTGCTACCGATGTCCTGGCTAGCTGTCTAAATCGCCGTGACCCCCAAACCAACCTCTCCACTCCCTGGACCCTTTTGATCACTCGACTAAGGATGCCTCTCCTTAATGTCAATATGTCTTGTCCATTGCTGTTCTGGTTAGTGTTTATTGGCTTATTTCACTGTAGAGCCTCTAGTCCTGCTCACTATACCTTATCCAACTTATTAGTTCCACCACCCACACATGCAATGACATCTCCTGGTTTCAATGATGTTTCTAGAGACAATATCTCTCTCTTCATCACTCAATACCTAGGTTTACCTCCACTGTATTCACATCCTACCATACCTTTGTCTGTACATTATACATTGATGCTATTTTATCGCCCCCAGAAACCTCCTTTTACTCTCTGTTCCAGACGTTCTAGACGACCAATTCTTATTGCTTTTAGCCGTACCCTTATTCTTCTCCTCCTATGTTCCTCTGGCGATGTAGAGGTGAATCCAGGCCCTGCAGTGCCTAGCTCCACTCCTATTCCCCAGGCGCTCTCTTTTGATGACTTCTGTAACCGTAATAGCCTTGGTTTCATGCATGTTAACATTAGAAGCCTCCTCCCTAAGTTTGTTCTTTTCACTGCTTTAGCACACTCTGCCAACCCGGATGTCCTAGCTGTGTCTGAATCCTGGCTTAGGAAGACCACCAAAAATTCAGAAATTTTAATTCCAAACTACAACATTTTCAGACAAGATAGAACTGCCAAAGGGGGCGGTGTTGCAATCTACTGCAAAGATAGCCTGCAGAGTTCTGTCCTACTATCCAGGTCTGTACCCAAACAATTTGAACTTCTACTTTTAAAAATCCACCTCTCTAAAAACAAGTCTCTCACCGTTGCCGCCTGCTATAGACCACCCTCTGCCCCCAGCTGTGCTCTGGACACCATGTGAACTGATTGCCCCCCATCTATCTTCAGAGCTCGTGCTGCTAGGCGACCTAAACTGGAACATGCTTAACACCCCAGCCATCCTACAATCTAAACTTGATGCCCTCAATCTCACACAAATTATCAATGAACCTACCAGGTACCCCCAAAGCCTTAAACACGGGCACCCTCATAGATATCATCCTAACCAACTTCCCCTCTAAATACACCTCTGCTGTCTTCAACCAAGATCTCAGCGATCACTGCCTCATTGCCTGCATCCGTAATGGGTCAGCGGTCAAACGACCTCCACTCATCACTGTAAAACGCTCCCTGAAACACTTCAGCGAGCAGGCCTTTCTAATCGACCTGGCAGGGGTGTCCTGGAAGGATATTGATCTCATCCCGTCAGTAGAGGATGCCTGGATATTTTTTTTAAATGCCTTCCTAACAATCTTAAATAAACATGCCCCATTCAAGAAAATTAGAACCAGGAACAGATATAGCCCTTGGTTCTCCCCAGACCTGACTGCCCTTAACCAACACAAAAACATCCTATGGCGTTCTGCATTAGCATCGAACAGCCCCCGTGATATGCAGCTGTTCAGGGAAGCTAGAAACTGTTATACACAGGCAGTTAGAAAAGCCAAGGCTAGCTTTTTCAAGCAGAAATTTGCTTCCTGCAACACTAACTCTAAAAAGTTCTGGGACACTGTAAAGTCCATGGAAAATAAGAACACCTCCTCCCAGCTGCCCACTGCACTGAAGATAGGAAACACTGTCACCACTGATAAATCCACCATAATTGAGAATTTCAATAAGCATTTTTCTACGGCTGGCCATGCTTTCCACCTGGCAACTCCTACCCCGGTCAACAGCACTGCACCCCAACAGCAACTCGCCCAAGCCTTCCCCATTTCTCCTTCTCCCAAATCCATTCAGCTGAAGTTCTGAAAGAGCTGAAAAATCTGGACCCCTACAAATCAGCCGGGCTAGACAATCTGGACCCTTTCTTTCTAAAATTATCTGCCGAAATTGTTGCCACCCCTATTACTAGCCTGTTCAACCTCTCTTTCGTGTCATCTGAGATTCCCAAAGATTGGAAAGCAGCTGCGGTCATCCCCCTCTTCAAAGGGGGGACACTCTTGACCCAAACTGCTACAGACCTATATCTATCCTACCATGCCTTTCTAAGGTCTTGAAAGCCAAGTCAACAAACAGATTACCGACCATTTCGAATCTCACCATACCTTCTCTGCTATGCAATCTGGTTTCAGAGCTGGTCATGGGTGCACCTCAGCCACGCTCAAGGTCCTAAACGATATCTTAACCGCCATCGATAAGAAACATTACTGTGCAGCCGTATTCATTGATCTGGCCAAGGCTTTCGACTCTGTCAACCACCACATCCTCATCGGCAGACTCGACAGCCTTGGTTTCTCAAATGATTGCCTCGCCTGGTTCACCAACTACTTCTCTGATAGAGTTCAGTGTGTCAAATCGGAGGGTCTGCTGTCCGGACCTCTGGCAGTCTCTATGGGGGTGCCACAGGGTTCAATTCTTGGACCGACTCTCTTCTCTGTATACATCAATGAGGTCGCTCTTGCTGCTGGTGAGTCTCTGATCCACCTCTACGCAGACGACACCATTCTGTATACTTCCGGCCCTTCTTTGGACACTGTGTTAACAACCCTCCAGGCAAGCTTCAATGCCATACAACTCTCCTTCCGTGGCCTCCAATTGCTCTTAAATACAAGTAAAACTAAATGCATGCTCTTCAACCAATCGCTACCTGCACCTACCCGCCTGTCCAACATCACTACTCTGGACGGCTCTGACTTAGAATACGTGGACAACTACAAATACTTAGGTGTCTGGTTAGACTGTAAACTCTCCTTCCAGACCCATATCAAACATCTCCAATCCAAAGTTAAATCTAGAATTGGCTTCCTATTTCGCAACAAAGCATCCTTCACTCATGCTGCCAAACATACCCTTGTAAAATTGACCATCCTACCAATCCTCGACTTTGGCGATGTCATTTACAAAATAGCCTCCAATACCCTACTCAACAAATTGGATGCAGTCTATCACAGTGCAATCCGTTTTGTCACCAAAGCCCCATATACTACCCACCATTGCGACCTGTACGCTCTCGTTGGCTGGCCCTCGCTTCATACTCGTCGCCAAACCCACTGGCTCCAGGTCATCTACAAGACCCTGCTAGTTAAAGTCCCCCCTTATCTCAGCTCGCTGGTCACCATAGCATCTCCCACCTGTAGCACACGCTCCAGCAGGTATATCTCTCGTCACCCCCAAAACCAATTCTTTCTTTGGCCGCCTCTCCTTCCAGTTCTCTGCTGCCAATGACTGGAACGAACTACAAAAATCTCTTAAATTGGAAACACTTATCTCCCTCACTAGCTTTAAGCACCAACTGTCAGAGCATCTTACAGATTACTGCACCTGTACATAGCCCACCTATAATTTAGCCCAAACAACTACCTCTTTCCCAACTGTATTTAATTTATTTATTTATTTTGCTCCTTTGCACCCCATTATTTTTATTTCTACTTTGCACATTCTTCCATTGCAAAACTACCATTCCAGTGTTTTACTTGCTATATTGTATTTACTTTGCCACCATGGCCTTTTTGCCTTTACCCCCCTTCTCACCTAATTTGCTCACATTGCATATAGACTTGTTTTTTTACTGTATTATTGACTGTATGTTTGTTTTACTCCATGTGTAACTCTGTGTCGTTGTATGTGTCGAACTGCTTTGCTTTATCTTGGCCAGGTCGCAATTGTAAATGAGAACTTGTTCTCAACTTGCTTACCTGGTTAAATAAAGGTGAAATAAATAAAAAATAAATAAAAAATTGTGTCATCACTATAATTTCCATTCAGACATTCTATCCATCACAGTGTCATTCTATACTGTCGAAGTACAGTTCTAGGTCATTGTGCATACCGTATGTAGGTCATATGAACTTCATCCACAACAATTATGACGATTTTGGAGCTGTATAGGACTGAGACCAACACATCTCTCCCTGTCTTCCCCAACCAGCTCTCCGGACTTCCAAAGACAAGGTCCCAAGCATATAGCGTTCTTGTCTTTATCCACAACCACCGCTCTGTGACCCAGGACTGTTGCCTCATTTGTTCCTCTGTCCACCACTGTTTTCTTTGCTTTTTGAAGACCAGAACTAGCTACGTAGCTAGCTGGTAAAGGAGGCTTTTCCTCAAAGCCTAACACTTCCTCCTCTCTCACAAAGGCTTCACGTACATGTTAACAGTCTTTCATCGCCATAAATGTGTTGTTGAATTAAATAAATAGTCCTAGTTCTCGTTTAACTGGCTTTAATAATAACTAATAATCATACAGGTTTCACGGTTCAAAGCCATTCCAGCTCTAACGATGAACACTGTAGTGATGCCTTCATTCTTATACCAGGTAGGCAATCTCGTGACATAGTTTATTCAACTATGCTACAACCTTTTTGTCATTGTTGTTGTTTTCTATGGAGGGGTAGATGATAATAATGCATGAACATGTATGCAGCGCCGGACAGGCGGGAGACTCCGGCAGCAGCGCCCGGACAGACGGGAGACTCCGGCAGCAGCGCCGGACAGGCTGCCACAGGAACCACCAGGCTGGGGAGACCTTCAGGAGGCTTGGTGTTAGGAGGCACCTGAAGGACCGGGCTGTGGGGGAGCACTGGAGCTCTGGTGCGCAACCTTGGCACCACTTCCCCAGGCTGTACAACTACTCTAGCCCGGACCCTCCAGAGTGCAGGCACAGGTTGAACCGGGCTGTGGGTAAGCACGGGAGATCTAGTGCTTACTACACGCACCTCTCCCTTAGGCTCCACTCCCACATTTGCCCGGCACGAGCGGAGCGCAGGCAGAGGACGCACTGCAACCTCCCAGCGCCCCGGAGACACAGCACGCAGAGCACTGGCGACCAGACCCGCCGAGCAGGCACCATACGCCCTGGCTCGATGCCCACACTCGCATGGCACTTTCGGAGGGCTGCCCTACAGCGCACCGGGCTATGGGCACGTACTGGCGACACTGTGCGCTTAACCGCATAACACGGTGCCTGACCAGTAATGAGCTGCTTATAATAAGCACGAGAAGTGAGCTCAGGTCTGCTACCTGGCTTAGTACCACACCACGTCTGCCCCCACCCCAAAACATTTTTGGGGCTGCCTCTCGTACCTGTCGCACTGCCGTGCTGCCTCCTCATATCGCCACGGCACAGCTTTCACTGCCTCCAGCTCTGCTTTGGGGCGGCGATATTCCCCAGCCTGTGCCTGTGCTCTTCTTCCGAAGAGGAGAGGCGAAAAGGATCAGAGGACCAATATGCGGCGTGGTAAGTGTCCATGGTTCTTTTAATACGTAAATGTACACATGAACACTACAAAACAATAAACATGGAAAACCTAAACAGTCCTATATGGTACAGAGACAGGAACAATCACCCACAAACACACAGTGAAACCCAGGCTACCTAAGTATGATTCTCAATCAGAGACAACTAAATGACACCTGCCTCTGATTGAGAACCATACTAGGCCGAAACATAGAAATACCCCAAAACATAGAAAGACTGCTCACCCAATTCACGCCCTGACCATACTAAATAATGGCAAAACAAAGGAAATAAAGGTCAGAACGTGACAGTCTTAAAAAATATCAGGGACGTTATTATGTTCTGTTTGTTGACAAGATTTTGGAGAGTAATTGTTTTCATTCTTTTTATTTTATGTTGACCTTTATTTAACTAGGCAAGTCAGTTAAGAATACATTCTTATTTACAACTACGGTCTACCCCGACCAAACCCGGACAATGCTGGGCCAATTGTGCGCCGCACTATGGGACTACCGATCACGGCCAGTTGTGATACAGCCTGGAAGGGGTAGATGTCCTCGTTTTTTCCCGAGCTTTTTCCTTAATTTGTTCATTGCTTTGTCCTTATTATTATTTTTCTGGTTTGTCCTTCACAAGATGCCATTAGAAAAGCCTCTTCTTTTACAGGCATCGATATTGAATTTATGATAGGCCTAGAATGACTGTCCTTCACATTTACATTTTATAAAGGAACATTGGGCCTCGATTTTTCCAACAAACATAGTAATCACAATTTACAATACAACATTCGGTACTGCTTTCTGTCTCTTGTGTTCACCTTTATCTAATACATACAGTGCATTCAGAAAATATTCATACCCCTTGACTTATTCCACATTTTGTTTTGTTACGGCCCGAATTCAAAATGGATCAAATGCATGTTTTCTCACACATCTACACACAATAGCCCATAATAACAAAGAGAAAACAACATGTTTTGAGACATTTTTGCAAATGTATTGAAAATGAAGTACAGAAATATCTCATTTACATAAGTATTCACACCCATGAGTCAATTCATGTTAGAATCACGCTTGGCAGCGATTACAGCAGTCTTTCTCTGTAAGTCTCTGGATTGTACAATATTTGCACATTATTATTTTATTTCTTTTAATTAAGCTGTCAAGTTATTTGTGATCATTGCTAGACAGCAATTTAAGTCAAAACTGTAACTAGGCCTCTCAGAAACATTCGATGTCATCTTGGTAAGCAACTCCGGCGTATATTTGACCTTGTTTTTTAGGTTATTGTCCTGCTGAAAGGTGAATTTGTCTACCAGTGTCTCTTGGAAAGCAGACTGAACCAAGTTTTCCTCTAGGATTTTGCCTGTGCTTAGCTCTTTGACAAACATACCCATAACATGATGCAGCCACTACCATGCTGTGGATAAATCTATGATTGAAATTCACTGTTCGACTGAGGGACCTTACAGATAATTGCATGTGTGGGGTACAATGATTAGGTGGTCATTCAAAAATCATGTTAAACACTATTATTGCTGTCACGATGGTCGTAAGAACATTCGGACCAAGGCGCAGCGTGATATGGGTTCCACATATTTATTGAAGTGAAATGCACAAAACAATAAAGAACAAATGAAACATGATGTCAATGAAGTGCTCACAGGCAACTACACAAGAACAAGATCCCACAAAACACAGTGGGGAAATGGCTGCCTAAATATGATCCCCAATCAGAGACAACGATAAACAGCTGCCTCTGATTGGGAACCATACCAGGCCAACATAGAAATAAACACCCTAGATTACCCACCCTAGTCACACCCCGACCTAACCAAAATAGAGAATAAAAAGGATCTCTTTGGTCAGGGTATGACAATTGTGCACAGAGCCCATGCAATTTATTATGTGACTTGTTAAGCAAATTTTTACTCCTGAACTTATTTAGGCTTGCCATAACAAAGGGGTTGAATACTTACTGAATCAAGACATTTGAACTTTTTATTTTGAATGAATCTGTAAACATGACTAAAAACATAATTCCCCTTTAACATTATGGGGTATTGTGTGTAGGCCAGTGACACAATCTCAATGTAATCTGTGAGGACAGATGCTGGAGACGAGAAGCAAGTACAGGGAGTGAACATGAACAGGAACAAGGGAAAACAAAATGACAATAATGCTGACACAGGGATAAAACAGACAGATATAGGGAAGGCAATCAAAACGTGAAGGAGTCCAGGTGAGTCCAATGAGTGCAGATGAGAGGGCAAACGGGATCAGGCGTGACAGTAAGGGGCGCCACCCGTTGTCCCAGCTGGGCGAGCCTGACGGGCCGGGCGAGGCATGGGCGCTGGACTAGCCGGCTGAGGCGTAGAAGCACAACAAGCCGGCTGAGGCGTGGGATCCTGACGATCCAGCTGAGGCATGAAAGCCTGATGATCTCGCTGAGATGTGGGAGCCTGATGAGCCTGCTGAGGCAAAGCAACATCACACCTCCTCCTCCATGCTTCATGTGGGAACCACACATGCAGAGATCATCCATTCACCTACTCTGCATCTCACAGAGACACGGCAGTTGGAACAAAAAATCTCAAATTTGGACTCAGATCAAAGGACAGATTTACACCGGTCTAATGGCCATTGCTCGTGTTTCTTGGCCCAAGCAAGTCTCTTCGTCTTATTGGTGTCCTTTAGTAGTGGTTTCTTTGCAGCAATTCAACCATGAAGGCCTGATCCACGCAGTCTCCTCTGAACAGTTGATGTTGAGGTGTGTCTGTTACTTGAACTCTGTGAAGCAGTTATTTGGGCTACAATTTCTGAGGCTGGTAACTCTAATTTTATTGAAACACTCACTCCCTGAACTTGCTTCCTGACTCTCAGCACACATTGTTAATATTTACAGGCTCTTTAAGCCGGTAAATATTGTTTGTCTTTTCTTATTATCTGCTAAGCCATTATAATTTGAACAGGCTCTACTTATTTCACCTTTGACCTTTCTGATTGGAACATATGTCATTGATGGCTTTGGTATGCAGATAAGGCTGTTTTCTAGTGCCTGAACAGTCAAATTTCTCCCAGAAAGGTTGTGTTCCAGGAAAAGAGATAGCCTTTTTCAAGATGGAATGAGGAAATCCATATGTGGTTGTTTGACTGGGGAGGTGAGTAGGACAACAGGAGAATGACTATCCAAACCAATTGGACCTTTCTTGACCATTCTGTTTGTAGAGTATGGTAGGCCAAAGAATACAAACCCATCATGCCTACTATATTTATAGCATTTGTAAGTTTAGATAAATTTTGCCTACTGTAAATTTGAACACAGCTTTCACCCTATGTGACTCCTCCAAAGCTCTGTGTGGTGACTTTATAAGTTTGACACGTGTTGCGAGTTCGTCGTCACACATTGTCAACACGAACCCTCATTAGTTTCTAACAAAGAATATAGAGCGGCAGATGAGGGTGGTGAATTAGGGAGGCTGTATTTTAGGTTTCCCATGCCTGAACAAGCTGTCATTGTTTTAGCCTGAGCCAGTTTGCTCTAGAATGTTGTGGGCCTGACAATGGGACTGTAGCCCTGGTTCCACAGTGATGGGGTGGGGGCTGGGGAAACGGGCTGGACAGAGCCTGTGTCCCAAATGGCATGCTATTGCCTATATATGGGCCCTGGCCTTAGGTAGTGCACTATATAGGGAATAGGGTGGCATTTGGGACACAGACAATGTCAGTCCATTTCCCTCAGGCACTCATGTAGAACAATCTGGACGAGAACGGTCTAAATCAAGCTTTGCCAAACCAAAACATAAACTCACCGGGGACCCAGGACTGAGTTTCAGGAACACTGGTCTGAATGATGGCTGTACAAATGAGGTCCAAATGAGGTCAATTTGGAGGACCATTATAGGTCCAGTTTGTCATAATGAGCCTGTACAGACAAAGATATGGCTATAATGGATTTCTGAAATCCAATTGAGAATGTCACAGCAACTCAGTTTGCAGTTACTGTATCTATGAATCCAAACCTTTTACCATTGTTCTATTCCTGTGCCGTTTACCCCGAAGTGATTGATTTGATCCACTTACTCAGAGAACGTGTGAAATGGCAGGGATATGTATGTGTGACAATGTACAGTATATGCTAACATTATGATCAAACCTTCTGTTCTCTCACAGCACCTTCGCAGTTTGGCCCAGAGGCGTCGTTCCGCCCCCTCCCTGGCTTTTGAGAAGGCTCTGGGCAGCATGCCATGGTGCTCCGTCAGGTGAGTTTGCTCTGCTCCTCTCTACTCTGTTATCACAGTAGTATCTGCTGCTCCCACCCGTCCCAGGGGGCAGTAGAAAGCCCCTCCACTCACAGCCAGCTGCCACTTCGTCAGATTCAATAGATACAAATTGGATAAAAAGATTTCAATGGAAAGAAATGGGATCGAAAGGTATTTCGAACTTCAATGGATAGACATACCTCTATTCGTTACAATCTTTTTGTTTGAATTTTCTCACTTTGATACACATTTATGAACTTCGCTTTCTAAACCTCCCTCACTTACATGTAAAAAGACTTGGCTTTATTCATTACCGTTGAACTATTTCTTCAAAAGCAAAGCACAAAGAGTAATTCCAAGAGACATGTAATTTAGACAAGAACACATTATTTTATTGCAACTAAAACATAATTTCATAGGCTTTCATACATACAGTACATGACATACAGTACCAGTCAAAAGTTTGGACACTTACTGATTCAAGGGTTTTTCTTTATTTTGACTATTTTCTACATTGTAGAAAAATAGTGAAGACATAACTATGAAATAACACATGGAATCATGTAGTAACCAAAAAAGTGTTAAACAAATCAAAATATATTTTATATTTGATCTTCAAATAGCCACCCTTTGCCTTGATGACAGCTTTGTGCACTCCTGGCATTCTCTCAACCAGCTTCATGAGGTAGTCACCTGGAATGCATTTCAATTAGCAGGTGTGACTTGTTAAGTTAGTTTATAGAATTTCTTAATACGTTTGAGCCAATCAGTTGTGACTAGGTAGAGGTGGTATACAGAAGAAAGCCCTATTTGGTAAAAGACCAAGTCCATATGGCAAAAACGGCTCAAATAAGCAAAGAGAAATGACAGTCCATTTCTTTGACTGACCTTCATGTCTTAATCAGGAAAATGTCAAGAACTTTGAAAGTGTACATAAGTGCAGTCGCAAAAACCATCAAGCGCTATGATGAAACTGGTTCTCATGAGAACCGCCACAAAACCGGAAGACCCAGAGCTACCTCTGCTGCAGAGGATAAGTTCATTAGTTACCTGCCTCAGAAATTGCAGCCCAAATAAATGCTTCACTGAGTTCAATTAACAGACACATCTCAACATCTGTTCAGATGAGACTGCGTGAATCAGGCCTTCATGGTTGAATTTCTGCAAAGAAACTACTACTTAAGGACGCCAATAAGAAGAGACTTGCTAAGGGCCAAGAAACACGAGCAATGGCCATTAGACTAGTGGAAATCTGTCCTTTGGTCTGAGTCCAAATTTGAGATTTTTGGTTCCAACCGCCGTGTCTTTGTGAGACGCAGAGTAGGTGAATGGATGATCTCCGCATGTATGGTCCCACTGTGAAGCAAGGAGGTGTGATGGTTTGGGGGTGCTTTGCTGGTGACGCTGTTGCTGATTTAGAATTCAAGGCACGCTTAACCAGCATGGCTACCACAGCATTTTGCAGCAATACACCATGCCATCTGGTTTGCCCTTAGTCACACTATTATTTGTTTTCAACAGGACAATGCCCCAAACACACCTCCAGGCTGTGTAAGGGCTATTTGACCAAGAAGGAGAGTGTTGGAATGCTGCATCAGATGACTTGGCCTCCACAATTACTCAACCCAATTGAGATGGTTTGGGATGAGATGTACCGCAGAGTGATGGAAAAGCTACCAACAAGTGCTCAGCATACGTGGGAACTCCTTCAAGACCGCTGGAAAGAATTCCAGGTGAAGCTGGTTGAGAGAATGCCAAGCGTGTGCAAAGCTGTCAACAAGGCAAAGGGTTGCTTCTTTGAAGAATCTCAAAACATTTGGATTTGTATAACACTTTTTGTGGTTACTACATGATTCCATGTGTTAATCGTTTTGATGTCTTCACCATTCTACAATGTAGAAAATAGTAAAAAATTAAGAAAAACCCTTGAATGAGTAGGTGTCAACTTTTGACTGGTACTGTACGAACAAACATAAGCTCAAACTTCCCCCTGCTGTGACCACTAGTTGAATGGTGTCACTATGCCTCCCAGTGACACATCAGTCGGTGTAAAGGGGGCTGCAATGCCCACTCTCTACGGTAACTGGGGACACAGGTCTGGCAACTGTTGTCTAAACCCACTCAGGGCTCCCTCATCACTCCCAATGTTCAAGACTAGGGGAACTCTGTTTCTTCAGACAGATTAGGGGGGATGGAAAATGAAGTCAGAAAACAAACAAGTGTGGGGTTGTGAGGAATGGCGAAGATACAAAAACAACATGATATTTACTTTATTTGTTTTAATGAACCATATTAAATATCAGGACAAAGGCGAATAATCTAATAACCCCAGCAATAACTGACTGTCCATCACATTACATATTCAAGGTCAGTCTTCGAACATAAAGTGTTCTTCCCAGCCTGTGGTTCAAGGGATTACTAGTAAAAGCAATCCATATAAGGTTGATCTAATGTGGCTCACATTAATACAGTACTTTGACAACTGGTTGCTGACAACTATGCCCATCAATTTTTTTTTCTCATATATCGAACACTACCCAGTGGTGGAAAAATTACTCAAGTGAAAGTCACCCAGTAAACTACTAATTGAGTAAAATTATTTGTTTTAAAATATACTTATGTATCAAAAGTATCAAATTCCTTATATTAAGTAAACCAGACACCACTATTTTATTTTTTATATCCAGATAGCCAGGGGTACACTCCAACAACCAGACATCATTGTTACGTCCGTCGTTAGATGAATGAGACCAAAGCGCATTGTGGAAATTGTTCATGATTTTTAATGCTGAACTCCGACAAAACAACAAAATACAAAACCGAACGTAAAGTTCTGCAGGGCTAAACAACTATGCAAAAACAAGTTCCCACAATCTAAGGTGGGAAAAAGGGCTGCCTAAGTATGATCCCCAATCAGAGACAACGATAAACAGCTGCCTCTGATTGGGAACCATACTTAGCCAACAAAGAAATAGAAACACAGATTTGCCCACCCAAGTCACACCCTGACCTAACCAAATAGAGAATAAAAAAGGCTGTCTAAGGTTAGGGCGTGACAATCATTTACAAATGACGCATGTGTTTTAAGTGATTCAACCTGAACAGCAGCAGTATGGATGACCAGGGATGTTCTCTTGTTAAGTGCATAAATGTTTCCATTTTCTTGTCCTGCTAAGCATTCAAAATGTAACGAATAGCTTTGGGTATAAGGGAAAATGTATTTATTTTCTTTAGGAATGTTGTGAAGTAACATAAAAAGTTGTCAAAAATAGAAATAGTAGGGCCTCCTGAGTGGTGCAGTGGTCTAAGGCAGTGCTTGAGGCATTACTACAGACCCGGGTTCGATCCCAGGTTGTCACAGCCGGCCGTGACCGAGAGACCCACGAGCCGGCGCACAATTGGCCCAGCGTCATCCGGGTTAGGGATTTCGTTGTCCCATCGCATTCTAGCGACTCCTTGTGGCGGGCCGGGTGCCTACAAGATGACTTTGGTCACCGGCTGGACGGTGTTTCCTCCGACACATTGGTGCGTCTGGCATCCGGGTTATGCGAGCAGTGTCAAGAAGCACTGCAGCTTAGCAGGGTAGTGTTTTAGTGGATGCATGGCTCTGACCTTGACCTTGACCTCTCCCGAGTCCGTAGGGGAGTTGCAGCGATGGGACAAAACTGTAACAACTACCAATTGGGGAGAAAAAAGGGGTTAAAGTACAAAAAATATATAGGTAAATAGTAAAAGTACAAAAAATATATATGTAAATAGTAAAAGTACAAAAAATATATATGTAAATAGTAAAAGTACAAAAAATATATATGTAAATAGTAAAAGTACAAAAAATATATACCCCAAAAAACTACTTTAAGTAAAAATACTTGAAATTACTACCTAAGTACTTTACACCATTGACACTACCCATCTATACCATCTCAAATTCAACCAATGTATTACAAATGTTTTTTAAACTATACAAAAAAACGAAGAGTTTATAAAATACTTTAAAACCCTTTCATAAAGGAATAGTGTTATGACAATTTATATGGTTTCATCATGTGGATTCATTTATGGAATTTTCCATATGACTGAATGATGTCTGGAACACAAAATCAGTCTTTGATCAGCCCCAACAGTAGTTCACACCAAGACCACCACAGTTACAAACGGACAAGTGGGGTCCACTCCAACCAGACAACCTAACTTCATCAGAGACGTCACACTCCCACCCGTTCAACACAAAAGCAAGTGAACCCTAAGCTACAGTGAGGGGGCGGCGGATGCTAGTTTCACTACAGTGGGTGAGACAAGTGTCTTTGACGTAGAACATATCAGACATGGAAATATGATCTTTAAGCCTATACTGATCATGTTGAAGTATGCTAAGTAGAGATGTCGTGTAGGCACTGTGTTTAGTGGTAAGGCCAAGTAGGTCAGCGGGTGTAACCTAGGAGAGTCCCTCTGTGATATAGATTTGAATATCTGTACAAAAAACACACATTGAAAGAGGGACATGAAGATATGGAACACATAGAATACAATGTGAATTCTCAAAACCATTTCTCTAATGCTATTTACTTCATGTTCATGAAAGATAAATAATAGTTAGCCATAACTTATACGTTTTCCATAAATGAACAGAGCATGGGAATGATACTGAATGATTTTGTTTATACTGTAAAACATTATGTAATGAGTGAGAATATATTTTTGTTCTCAAGAAGATTAGCAACATTGTAAAATGTTAATTGCTACTTGTTTTCCGTGAGATACAAGCAACATCTTTATTGTTAATAATGATTGTGGGAGGCAAGAAAGGTTTAAAGGTCAGAGGGAAACTGAGAAGAGTGAGGGTGTTTGAGTGTGAGGGAGGTGAGAGTTCTAACCTCATCTGATGTGTAATAGGAAATAAAAGAACAAACTTGAATACGAAAACTGTCTTTCAAAGCCACACATACCATTTCACAGAGTCCTTAAATGCATTTGATTTCATACAACATGCCCTTGTGAGAGTCATAGCAACAGGCTGGAAGCCAATTGTCATGTGCTCCTCTCTGGCCTCTAGGTCACCAGGCTGCTCGTTATGGCGCACACCTGTCACCATCGTTACGCGCACCTGCGTGTCTTCAGACTCACCTGGACTCCAATCACCTCCCTGATTACCTTCCCTATATATGTCACTCCCTTTGGATCCTTCCCCAGCCGTTATTGTTTCTGTATTATGTCTGTGTGCTGTTAGTGTTTCTTGTTTTGTATTATGGTGCATTTATTTAAACACTCACTCCCTGAACTTGCTTCCTGACTCTCAGCGCACATCGTTACACCATGATGACCGTGATGGTTTGATGGCCAGATTGGGAATTTAGCCAGGACACCGGGGTTAACACCCCTACTCTTACGACAAGTGCCATGGGATCTTTAATGACCACAGAGAGTCAGGACACCCGTTTAACGTCCCATCCGAAAGACAGATCTGATGTGGTCATATGGCAAAAATGAAAACTGACCCTTAAATCCACCCACACACGTACCATGCAGGCACACAAACATAGTTCCTCCATAGTTCTGACCCCCACTCTCTCTACCCTAGGGAGGAGGCGCCGTGCTGGGTGTCGATGGAGCAATGCCCTTTCGTCCTGGGTCTTAGCAGTGAGAATGCGGAGCTGGTCCTGGACGCCTGTGTTCAGATCACAGAAGGCATGAAGACCCGAAGGAGACAACTCTTCCTCTTCAGCGACGTGATCGCCATCACCATGCTCAAGTAAGATATGGAACATGATAAGAACACAAACCAACACATAAACTCCCTTTTCAAACGTCCCCTTTTCAGGACCCTGTCTTTCAAAGATAATTCATAAAAATCCAAACAACTTCATCTTCATTGTAAAGGGTTTAAACGTTTCCCATGCTTGTTCAATGACCAATAAACAATTAATGGACATGCACCATTTGTGAAAACTTAGGACACTAAAAAGGCCTGTCTACTGACTCTGAAAAACACTAAATGAAGATGCCCAGGGTCCCTGCTCATCTGTTTGAACGTGCCTTAGGCATGCTGCAAGGAGGCATGAGGACTGCAGATGTGGCCAGGGCAATAAATTGCAATGTCCGTACTGTGAGACACCTGAGACAGCACTACAGGGAGACAGGGTGGACAGCTAATCGTCCTCGTAGTGACAGACCACGTGTAAAAACACCTGTACATCCGAAAATCACACCTGCGGGACAGTCTGAGCAGGATGGCAACAACAACTGCCTGTGTTACACCAGGAACGCACAATCCCTCCATCAGTGCTCAGACTGTCCGCAATAGGCTGAGAGAGGCTGGACTGAGGGCTTGTAGGCCTTTTGTAGTAAGGCAGGTCCTCACCAGACATCACAGACAACAACGTCGCCTGTGGGCACAAACCCACCGTCGCTGGACCAGACAGGACTGGCAAAAAGTGATCTTCACTGACGAGTCGCGGTTTTGTCTCACCAGGGGTGATGGTCGGATTCGTGTTTATCGGTGAAGGAATGAGCGTTACACCGAGGCCTGTACTCTGGAGCGTGATCGATTTGGATGTGGAGGGCCCGTCATTGTCTGGGGCGGTGTGTCACAGCATCATCGGACTGAGCTTGTTGTCATTGCAGGCAATTTCAACGCTGTGCGTTACAGGGAAGACATCCTCCTCCCTCATGTGGTACCCTTCCTGCAGGCTCATCCTGACATGACCCTCCAGCATGACTATGCCACCAGTCATACTGCTCATCCAGGGGGGTGGGGTTCCTGCAAGACAGGAATGTCAGTGTTCTGTCATGGCCAGCGAAGAGCCCGGATATCAATCCAATTTAGCACATCTGGGACCTGTTGGGTCGGAGGGTGAGGGCTATGGCCATTCCCCCCAGAAATGTCCAGGAACTTGCAGGTGCCTTGGTGGAAGAGTGGGGTAACATCTCACAGCAAGAACTGGCAAATCTGGTGCAGTCCATGAGGAGGAGATGCACTGGAGTACTTAACTTCTTATGGGCAGGTAGCGTTTACTTATGCACACTTTTCATCCGGACGTGAAAATACTGCCCCCTACCCAAGAGAGGTTAATGCCACAGGTGACCACACCATACACTGACTGTTACTTTTGATTTTGACCCCCCCTTTGTTCAGGGACACATTTTTCAATTTCTGTTAGTCACATGTCTCTGGAACTTGTTCAGTTTATGTTTTAGTTGTTGAATCTTGTTATGTTCATACAAATATTTGTTAAGTTTGCTGAAAATAAATGCAGAGGATGTTTCTTTGTTTTGCTGAGTTTATTTATACTGTCTGCATAGCAACACACACAGACACCACATAGATTGTCTGAGTTTTGCCTTCAGAGAACAGAACTGATTTACCTCCATTTCCTCTCCCCTAAGTCCTTCACTCTCTCTTCTCCTTCCCACCCTCCATTAATTCTGCATCCTATATGGTAATCATATAGCCCAGCTCATATGGAGGGAATAGGGTGCCAGGCGCACCGGTTTGTGTCAAGAACTGCAATGCAGTTCAAGAATGGTCCACCACCCGAAGCACATCCAGCCAACTTGACACAACTGTGGAAGCATTGGAGTCAACATGAGCCAGCATGCCTGTGGAACGCTTTCGACACTTGTAGAGTCCATACCCTGACGAATTGAGGCTGTTCTGACAGCACACTCGTGACTGAAGACAGATCCTCAATACAGTTGATGCTAGGCTTTACACAAAATCCTGTTCCCTCAACAAGGCCTACAGTAAGTGCGTGGGTCTATGGATCCACGCGCGACAAGGTGACAGTTTCAACATTGTAGCTAATCAAAAGTGGTGAACTAGGCCTTGAGTGAGTTCCTTCCTACTCACGAGCTGACAGGCAGACAGACACAGGAAGCTGATCATGGAACACAATGCATTCATAAAGAGAGAGAAATCAGATAATTTCCTGTTTCTGAGTGATAAGCAAACAATCACTGGTTTAGAAATAGATGACAATAATGAGGAATACATTAGTACCTATAGCAACCATTGGGATAGAGAAGTGGATTGTGCAGGTTTCTCGGCTTGATGAGCTGAGATACAGTCAGGCCTGATGAAAACATTAACTGACTCTCTAAATTCTCAACCTGCTAGCCCTCATATAGCATCCATGATCACATAATCCTCTCTCTCTCTCTCTCTCATATTTAGGTCCAGTGCTAGCTACCGTCTGAAGCACAGGGTGAGTCTGGAAGATCTGTGGCTTTATGGCTTTGAGGACGAGGAGGAAGAGGGAGGAGGGGGAGAGATTGACCTCAGGACGTCCCTGGTCCTGGCCTGGCCCCTTGCCTTCTGTGTGGTGTCCTTCCAGTGAGCAACAGCCATCCTCTGTGTGCATACATGAGTGCACACTCATACATGTGCACACACACACAGACACGCAGGCAGACACTCAGGCAGGCAGGTGCACACAAAACATATTGAGTTTCTTAAAGGCCCAAAAACGTGATCCCCCCCCCCCCTGTGTTTTATATATATTTACACACTATGAGGTTGGAATATTATTGTGAATTTGTGAAAATCATGATAATGCCCTTCTAGTGTAAGAGCTGTTTGAAAAGTCCCCCTGAAATTTCAGCCTGTTTTGGTGGGATGGAGTTTTGGTGGGATCACTATTCGGTAAATTAGTTAATAGACCAATAAGAAACAGAGTTCCAAGCCTCTGTCAATAACAGCAAACTTTCCGTTTTCCCTCCCCATTCAAAATTCTTGCTTAAGAAATTGCCCTTTGCCAAGAAGCTATTGTTGTTTCTTTTTGACCATTTTAATCATAGTAAGGTACCCAGAAATGATTTCATATTGAGATAAAAACAGCTGCATTGGACCTGGTTTGGATGGTCTCCATAAGATTATGAATGAAATAGGGAAATGAGGACAGTCTACACCATCACAAGATAATGGCTGGTGAAAGAGGAAGTGTTGAAGCTGACCATCAGACCTAGGATCACATGTCAGGGGCTTTACAGCACTGGACTTTATCAGGAAGACTATCTTTGAAATAAAGAGGAAGTGTTGAAATTGCATGGTCACAAATAGACAAACGGACACAACATTGAACAAAAAACAATTGAAAGGGGATGGAATAGTGATTGAGTAACAATGAGTGTCTGTTTTGATCAGTAATAATAGCTATCCTTCGTTGGTGTAGATGTGGGTCATTTAGTCATGTTACTGGGGTCTGAGTCATGGACTCCCACAGTTTCTTCTCAAGCAAACAGTCAAATAACACTGGTAGAACGTTGTTGACTAGAGTCATTCTTAGAGTCTGTGGTTCAACAGTTTATTGCTCTACAAATTACCAGTAAGCACCAACAGTATATGAGCTGGTCCATCCGTATAGTGTCTGTAATCCAAATGTAGGCACAACCAAAGATGAAAGAATAGACAGGAAAAATTACTACAAAATATGCACTTTTAAAGGCCTAACACAGTTATTACTATCATCTATACAGGTGAGTGAGGGTTTGTTTAAGTTAGAGTCTCCCTCATGTCTCTTTCCACATGGCGACAACAGCAGCAGCCCCAACACATAGGGGAAGTGAAAGGTGTTTTGATCGGGCCGCCATGACGCTGCTTCCTGTCCCCATGACTGAGCTAGAGTTTCCATTGCTCTAGTTAAAAGAGCCAGAAGGCGTGCTGTGTCTCTTTAGTCAGTCTGTCTGTCCATCTGTGTGTTTGCTTCGTTCCTCTTTCACTGTGGATTAGTAACTCCCATGCTGTTATTTTGCCTGCAGCTCACCTGAGGTAAAAGAACGCTGGTTGGATACTCTTCACAGGTAAACACTACTATTATCTCCATATATAATACAAATGCCACTTGATTGAGCCATAATGGGTAACCTGGGTTACTCGGTTATACTATATGAAGATAGTCATTATGTGTAAGAACTTGCAGTATCAATGGGACTGTACTGCTAATGTCATTCAATTAGCTATAATAATTATTGATGCACTGTGAATAGAATTAGTATTTTAAGCATACCTGTGTTGGAGATGGGAACTGTATTTTAGTGAATATTGCAATATTCTTCATGATGTCAGAACATATAGTTCAATATAGTATATATTTCCAACATTCTTTTCTGTCACACAATTGTTAATGGTTATCATTATTTTCACTCATATTCAAATTATTCAGAATATTCATTTGATCCTCTTTTAAAACACACCCCACAACACACACACACACACACACACGCACGCACGCACGCACGTACGCACACACAACGGCAAACACACCCTTTTGACACATACAGAGAGCGGTTGTGTAGAGACCACATGTACGACAACATCCATCTAGTAGTCACTCTCTATTATGGCTCGCGAGAATAACTAGGGACTGACTGGAGATCAGTGAAATATTTGTATATATATATTTTATGTATGTATTTTCCTCATTCCAGGAAAATTAAAGCAGCAAAAGAGAGGGCAGGTTCTACCACTCCACCACCAAGTGTCCTGATGAAGGTGCTGAGCGGCAGTATCACAGTAAGTCTATCGCTTAGGCCATGTCCCAAATGGCAACCTATTTCCCTTTACAGTGCACTACTTTTGACCAGGGCCCATAGAGCACTGGTCGAACGTAGTGCACTATAGGGAACAGGATGCCATTTTGGAGGCAGCTTTATCCTATTCTCCAGTGTGCTAAATTTACAGAAATAGCTATCAGAACACCTGAAACAGAGAAGAAAACTGTGAACTTTATTACCATAGCGCATACTTTGTAGACTGTAGTCATAGTCCCTGATACATCACCCAGATTCTTGTTACCCAAAGCGGTGATGGCAGATACTGTAGAATCTCTTGCTCTCATGTTGATGGCTCTTATGGCTCTGAAGAGGCATATTACCTCTATAAAGGTATCGGACATTCTTAGAAAGGAGCTCAATGCAGACACACTTTGCAGCCACATTCAAGCATAATAGGCTTTTGTTTGACACCATTCAAATTGTACTTATAGAATTGGGATGAGCATACATTGACTTTTGCCTAATATATAGTATAATTGCCTCTGGAAGGAGTCACAACTTTCATCTGCACTATAAATAATAATCTCTCTCTCTTTGTTTCAGACTAAAACTCTAACAGGAAGGGGCATGGAGCCTTCTATAACGTTTTCGCTTGATGTGAGTTCCGTACAGTACACTTTCTGCTTCTTTCATCCATGTGTCAATTCTGGTTCAACATGTGTTGGGGAGAAACACCTTGTATGAGGTTATATGAGGCTTATTTTGAGGGTTTATAGGGGAATTCAGACCGCTGCAATCTGTTTTTCAAATAGAAGCACTTATAACACAAGTGTATACATTGTAACAGTTTATTGATACTGTACAGTGATTGTGCTTTTTTAAGGAGGGTTTGTGTTGTTTCCTTCAAGTGGAGTACCTAGTGGTGTTCTTGAGGGGACATTTGTTTGAAAGTGGTGGGCTTTTTTGATGGGTGTTATTGACGGGTAAATTGTTTGGGTGATTGGGGAGTTTGAGGAGGGAGAGGGGCCGGGTTAGATAATTACCAACCCGCACCCTCGCCGGAAACAGGCATGCAAACAGAGGGTGTGGCTCCCCTGCCACATGTTCCTCATACATGCTCATGACTACATCTCCTGTTTTGCGTTTCCAGAGTGACACAAAGATCCCCGCCCTGCCCGGCTGTGTAACACAGCCCATTGGTGAGTTTGAAAAACAACATCTCTGAACCACAAGGTTGGTTAAGGGCCCACAGTGTGTATATATGTGTTTGTGTGTGTGCCAACTTAGACAGAGAAAATAATTCAAACCGTAGGAGAGAGAGAAACAGGACACACCAATGATCAGTGTGAATGTCAAGCTAAAACAAGAACTTCAACTTATATCATGTGTTTATCTCTCTCACACTCACTGTCTTTCTCATGAATGCTATTAGTACACAGTAACCCTTAATACCTCCTTTATAATAGTGTATGCTATACCTACACAAATTGCCTAAACGTTTGGCTTCTTTCGTAACAGAAAATGGTAGCAACAGTAAGTGGAGCATCTTGAGGAAGTTGAGGAGAAGCTCCACCCTCACCAGCATGTCCTCCCGTCCAGACACAGACTCCAAGAGCAATCTGTTTGGACAGTCTCTCTCCAAGACCTGCCCAGATGACGGGACTCTTCCGAAGCCTATCACAGTATGTCAATCTACCAAACTGTACCACAACTATCTTTGTTCTGTAATATCTTTGTTCTGTATTATCTTTGTATGTCAGATTTTCATAATTTGTACAAGCTGTGGGGATTGAGTGAGAAAGAATAGACAGCTGTAATGAATCATAGTGACAGCTATTGATTTGATCTGCAACTCATTCTACCAAGGTGTTTAGTTCAAAGGGTATATTGACTAGGGCACTTGATCAATCAGGCAATTCAATTGTTACTAATAAGTGCAGTTAGTTACCAAAGCACTTGGTAATGGTTGCTAAGGACCCGCTTGTCTGCAACCCAACCACAGATTGAATCTGTGATGTTCCACTTCCAGCTGACATGCACAATGCACTGTCTGTCTCAGTCTGCCCCTGGCCTACCCCTCACAGAATCATTTAAGCATATAGGGCTCCCGAGTGGTGCAGCGGTCTAAGGAACTGCATCTCAGTGCTAGAGGCATCACTACAGACCCTGGGTAGATTCCAGGCTGAATCACAACCGGCTGTGATTGGGAGCCCCATAGGGCGGCACACAATTGGCCCAGCGTCGTCCGGGTTTGGCCTGGGTAGGCAGAGTTGCAAAGAAAAAGCCATATCTCAGACTGGCCAATAAAAATTAAAAATGAAGATGGGCAAAATAACACAAGCACTGGACAGAGGACACTGCCTAGAAGGCCAGCATTCCGGAGTCGCCTCTTCACTGTTGAAGTTGAGACTGGTGTTTTGCAGGTACCATTTATGAAGCTGCCAGTTGAGGACTTGTGAGGTGTCTGTTTCTCAAACTAGACACTAATGTACTTTTCCTCTTGCTCTGTTGTGCACCCGGGGCCTCCCACTCGTCTTTCTATTCTGGTTAGAGCCAGTTTGCTCTGGGAAGGGAGTAGTACACAGCATGGTATCAGATCTTCAGTTTTTTGGCAATTTCTTGCATGGAATAGCCTTAATTTCTCAGAACAAGAATAGACTGACGAGTTTCAGAAGAAGGTTCTTTGTTTCTGACCATTTTGAGCCTGTAATCGAACCCACAAATGCTGATGCTCCAGATACTCAACTAGTCTAAAGAAGGCCAGTTGTAATTGCTTCTTTAATCAGAACAACAGTTTTCAGCTGTGCTAAAATAATTGCAAAAGGGTTTTCTAATGATCAATTAGCCTGTTAAAATTATAAACTTGGATTAGCTAACACAACGTGCCATTGGAACACAATAGTGATGGTTGCTGATAATGGTCTTACGCCTTTGTAGATATTCCATAAAAAATCTGCCAGTCTGTCTGTTTCTAGCTACAATAGTCATTTACAACATTAACAACGTCTACACTGTATTTCTGATCAATTTGCTTTTCTTTCAAAAACAAGGACATTTCTAAGTGACCCCAAACATTTGAACGATAGTGTGTATATATATAAAATGTACACACATGCATCCACAGCAAATTGTTTGACTTGTTCATGCCATTTCTTAGCCTGGTTTGACCTCTTTTCCTCCCTCGTTCCTCTCTCTCCCCACCAGGATATATTGGTGCTGCTGTGCAAGAAAGGCCCCTCCACAGAGGGGGTGTTCAGGAAGAACGGCAACAATAAGAACCTGAAGGCCATCAGGGAGCAGCTCGACAGTGGGACGGAGGTAGAGATGGAGGCCTTGCCAGTGGTTCTCCTGGTGGGACTACTCAAGGTAAAGAATAATCCATCTGTTCACTGCTTTGTCCTTTCCTTTTCCAAGTCCGTCAATCTGTCCGTCCAGCTGGAGCAGGCAGACAAAGGGAGAAGCAGCTCTATGACCTTCAATTAGACCTGTTAGTGTGTTAGCACCTATTACTACTTATCAGCAGTCTTCTATTGTAATATGTTCTAACCCCCGACACCTTCCCTCCTAATTGCAGAGTTTTCTGAAGGAGCTCCCGGGCAGCCTGCTAGTGTCGGATATGTATGAGACCTGGATGAAGGCCCTGGAGACTAAGGACGACCACCACAGAAGCTTAGAGCTCAAAAGGTAAGCTACCAGCCATTAAAAAATAAATAACCTAGAATCAGATTGTTTTTATTTTTAATTAATGCAGCATTACCAAGTTACTACCAACTACCAATGAGCTGACACTAGGCTAAATGTAGCGTTAGCAACTGTACGCCCTGTTGAGCCATCCCCATTGGTGAGCTATATTACTGTCGTACTTGTGGGGCATAATCTTATATAAATCTGTAGGCTACATGAGAGGCCGTAGCTGTAAACGTTATGCTAATGTTAGACTAATGTAGGCATTTTGGTAAAAAAAAAACTATACTTTACCATTACCGTTTAGGTGTTGCAAAGAATAGATTCAAGGGGCTTTTCAATTGAGTTTTTTAGAGAGTCAGACAATGAGGAAGTAGTTCCTCTACCCTCAATGTGTACACTTATTTTTTTGTTTCCTCCCCCTCTCAAAAAGAGAAGCTACAAAAACAAATTGCGAGCGGCAAACTGATCTACATTTTTTTCCTGTTCTTTCTCTTCTTCCTTCCCTTTCCCCTCTCAGGGTGGTAGACAAGCTACCGGGACCTAACATTCTCCTGCTGCGAAACATTCTGTGTGTGCTCCATCACATCACGGAGAGGGCAGAGACCAACAAGATGGACGCCAATAACTTGGCATTGTGCATCGCACCCACTCTGCTGCAGAAGGACACCATGTCCTTAGACGTGCAGACCGTGGAGAAGGTGAGAATCCGGTTCTGACTGGACTCTTTGAAGCTGCCAGTGTGGTTTTCATGTACCGAAAACAACCGTGTGTGTGTGTTTGTGTCTGTGTGTGGGCCTATAGTTTGGCATGAACTCTAACCTACTATAGTCTGCGCTGTAACAGGACTGGGTTGTTTACCAAAAGGAAATGCCAAATCTTCACACTTTAAAACAATGTTACTTTCAATCACTCAACCATTGTTCTAAGTAATAATAACCTTTTATGTTCTTTGTGATGTTTCCTTTAGGTGATAGAGCTGACACAGTTCCTGATCGAGCGTTGCTGTGAGATCTTTGGGGAGGACGTCCTGAGCCTTTTGGGAGATCCCGAAGAGGAGAACTCAGGTAAGTTAACTGGGCTGCTTTAGGTGCGACTCTCTGCAATGCTACACATTCTTTCACAGAAAATAAGAACATTCTCTTGACACAGATTTCTGGGAACATGTTTCAAAAAGCTTGAAATAAAATAGAACAATGGGAATAGGGATCATACATTGTACACTGCAGCTCATCAATGTTCTCTTTCTCCTCAGATTCCGTGTCGTCACAGCAACACGATTCTGCTTATGACAGCAACGACCCAGACGCTGAGGGGGACAGTATGGGGTCCAGGCAAGTAGAGGGTGAGGGGGAAAGGTGCGGCTCGTCCCCATCTCTCCTCTTTGCGTTCGGGATACAATGCGGCCCTATTCCTTCCAACACCATCTTCCACACCTTCACCAACAAGAAGCCCTTCAACCGCCGCTGCTCAGAGCCAATCATCTTCCCCTCTGCCGAGAAGAGGAGCCTGATTGGCCTGGCACGTAGTAACGACGATTTCTCCGTGGAGGGGCGGGACTTTGAGGAGCATCCACTCAAGAAACAGATCTCTGATGACTCCTTCCTGCTCCCAGAATGTGGTGTTACCAACACCAGGCATGCCACCACGCTGTCTCTCCCCAAACTCGGTGGCAGCCAGACGATGACTTGGCGGCAGCTTGACCCGTCATGCCTGTCATCCTGCTCCCTGGAGAGCGCCTCCTCCAACACATCAGAGGTCTCCCTGTTCACCAGCTCGCCGCTGACATCCCCGGCCTGCCAACACAGGGGCCAGTCCACACGCCATGCTCCCCTCTCCGCCAAGCCCAGGGCAGAGCCCCCGAGGGCAGACACGACGGAAGTGGTCGAGCGATGCACCCAGTCCATGAAGGTGGACAGTAAAGCCCTGACGAGGACCAAGAGCCTGGGGGCCTTTGGCTTCGCCTGGGGCAGTCTCAAGAAAGGCGACCTCCAGAAGGAGAAGCCTTTCTCTTGCGGGACCCTCGAGGAGGACTCCCAGAGTGAGGTGGAGGCCCCAGTGGCCGAGGCCCCCCTCAGACAGAAGCGCCCCCTGTCTGCGGTGGAGGTCTTCCTACAGGTGGACAGCAGACTGCCCTCCCAGCCCCCTTCGTACGAGCAGGCAGTCCAGAGTGCTGCTCAGCCCTCCCCACCGCATTATGGCTCCATGACTGTCAGTGCCGTCGCTGCCACTCTCAGCAGGAAGTCCCGCCCAGCCTCTATGAACGCAAACTTCCTGTACTCCTGTCCCGTCAATCAATACACAGACTGCTTCTCTCAGGGGATAGATGGTGATGATGTCACTGCAGCCCAACAGCATTCGGTCGGGTTCCGCCAGCGAGCGATGTCTGAGTCCGTGTCAAGAGCACGCCACGAGACCCTGTCACACCATGAGACAGCATCACACCATGAGACTGCGTCACGGAGGTGCAGCCAGCCTGTGTTCGAGGAGTATTCTTACACCAAGGAGTCCTACGTTTGAAGGACTTTTTCAGACATTATGTTTCACTTTCTTCACTTTAAATGTACACAAATTAAAATGTGCAACTGTTAGGTTGGACTTGCTGAGTAGTACTGTTTAGAGTACAAAATTACGATATTTTACCTGAAAAGCTATTTATAA
The DNA here is from genome assembly GCF_034236695.1 of Oncorhynchus nerka. Lineage (NCBI taxonomy): Eukaryota > Metazoa > Chordata > Actinopteri > Salmoniformes > Salmonidae > Oncorhynchus > Oncorhynchus nerka. The sequence continues at coordinate 51,695,294 of NC_088408.1, read as the reverse complement.
ATAGACACCTTCTCTAGTTTATCTACAGCAAAGCTATGTAAATAATCACAATCTGAATCTGCATGTATAGAGGGTAACAATATGCTATTGTTGGTATTATTTCCATTGTTTTACTTTTGTTAATATACTGCTATGTACTGTACATAAATGTATACATTTGTGAAAATGTTTTCTTCCCTGTGTCTTTTTGTATGTCTTGACTCTACAACATCTTTACTTCCACTACAATAAAGCACCTTTATGTAACATTGTGACTTTGTTCTCCAGTTCTTACGGTAGGAGTAGGAGCACTAAAGTCCTGTGACCTTGCAGCTCTGAGTAGAATCAATTGGTTATTACATCCTCAAGCATGCAGTGCCACTCAAACAACCATGTGGTAACGCAAATGCATAGACTTCAGGAAGCGTACAACACCTACCTCTGCAACATCTATCAGAGGTCAGAACATAGAAATTGTAGAGGAATACAAATATCTGGGTGTCCTGTTGGACAATAAGCTTCAGTGGAGTAAATGTACAGACCTGATCTACAAAAAGAGCCAACCGAGACTGTACTTTCTCAAAAAGCTGGGATCTTTTAATGTAGACTGTACTATATTGACTCTGTTTTACAAATCTTTTATTGAGAGTATTTTCACTTTTTGTATTGTTTGTTGGTTTGGCAATGCCACTGTCAGCCAGAGAAACATGCTGAGAAGGATTATTACCACAGCAAGCAAGGTACTTGGAGTCAAACAGACAGGCCTGGATGAGATCTTTAAGGTCAGGGCCCTCCGTAAGGCTCACAAAATCATTTTAGACCTAAGCCACCCCCTGTCCCTGGACTTTGAACTACTCCCCTCTGGGCGCAGGTATAGGGCACCCCTCAGCAGGAAAAACACAACTTGACAATAATTGTGCCAGGTGTGATATCCCTCCTAAATAGCTCGGGTGAATGTTCCTATCGACTCCGTAAGGCCAGCAGTCTTAAAAAAACAAAAAAGTTGTATTTCTTTATTTCTTATAATTGTTCTATTATGTAACTGTTATGAAAGTTGTATGGTCAATTTTGTTTTGTATTTAAAAGTGTACATGACACTGCAACAAAATTTCCCCAGGGGGACAATAAAGTCAGTAAGTAAGTAAGAGATGAGCTCTTAAGAAATACTGCTTTCTTAGTTCTGCCATTAGTGAACTCATTAATGAGGAACTAACTGGGTTGGCCTCAAAGGGTCGGGGCGGTGAGCATTAAGACCAGTTAGGTCCAGCTTGCTCCTCCTTTCTAGGCCAGTTATGCAACACCATCTAACATCCTTCATTGAGAGAACAGTATGTTCTGGCTGCCTGCTCGAGAAAGAGGAAGCCAGAAGCTGATCACGTGGACGGATTTGGTTTTTCTCTGAATCGCTCGTTGTTGCGGATGCCTTAAACTGGTCCGATTGCCACTGCTTCCTCTCTCGACTTTTTAGTGAGAGAGATTTCCTCTCTTAGCGTTGGTCTCTAATTCATTAATGTTATTCAGCTCTAGTAGGCTTTCATTTGCCTGCAGTACAGACACACGTAATGTACTAAAGTATTAATTTAACTGTGCATATTAAAGCCTTACTTATTCATGACTACTCTCACCAATGAGGATTCATTTTCAGAATTTCCTAGATTAATTTACTACGAGCATGATTAATTTCCTAAAATCAGATACTGACTCTTAGACCAGTAGCTAGCTGTGATGAAAAAATAGTGTACCAAACTAAGAATCTGGACCGAAAGCTTCAAAGTTTGTATCATGCCTCGGAACCTGACATTGCCCACCCGAAACGTCACATTCGTTAAAACGCAAGATTTAAAAAAAAGAGTGGTAAAGAGAGTTGGAAGAAGACATAATGCATGCCATTTGTTTTTGGAAGTTTCTATGGACAGTGTGAATAGAATATGAATGTGAATATGAATATGTATATTGTGTTTCATGACATTTATCATGCCTTCTAGGACCCTCAGAGACTTGAGCACTTCTAATGTTCATTGTCTTGCATCAGATAGCGCAACGTTTCTCTGCACTAATGGTTGAGGGACTAGCATCGCATAGGAGTGACGCCGCCCGACATAAGACAATGTCCTGTTATAGTATATGATAAAATAACATTACAGTAGATTCATACAGCACATGACAAATCAATGTTTGGTTATGATGAACCCAACCATTATATATAAGACATACTGACCATAGAAGACAACGGAATCACGCACTTAGCTTGATGCAGGCTGAGGCTGAAATTGAAGCTACAGAGAAGGGGGTCAGCCAAGTTACTGTACCTGGATGCATTTAGGGCTCTATTCAATCAGATCCGCTTCAACTAACTCTTGCATAACGGTTGTTTTGGCGGTGTCGGGGGTGGAACTGCGTTAGAGCTGTCAAAACCACATGTGGCTTCTGGCATTATACCTAAAGTGCACATTGCCATTGGCTGCACAGAGTTGCATTACGAGAAATCCCATGCAGCCAAGTTTACACGTTTGAACACTGGAATGTGAGATGTAATCTAGACCTCGATTAGGCTGATAGAAATCCTCATTATTTAGTTGAATGATTTTCAGTTTGAGCGTCATTATTTCTATATAGCCTATACTTTCTCCTTGTGAACTTCTATCTCCAGTGGAACAGGTGTTGCTTTGTGACAATGATCAAGATCAGCTGCTCACCGATTTGACAGCTCCAATGCAGTTACACCTCCGACACCGTCAAAACACCAGCAATGCGGGTTTCGGCTGTCGCCGGTTAACGCTTGATCTGATTGAATCAAGGCCTTAGTTTCAGAACATCGTTTTACTAGAAAAGAGACAAACGACTCATGGTTATTTTCATCCTCAGTCACTATGGCTGTGTGTCGACAGGCAGCCTAATTCTAATATTTTTTTCCACTAATTGGTCTTTTAACCAATCACATCAGATCTTTTTCAGAGCTGAACTGATTGGTCAAAAGACCAAATAGTGAAACAAATATCAGAATTGGGCAGCCTGTGTAAAGGCAGCCATAGAGCCTTACATAACGTGGGCAAGATTGACTGATTGACAGAATTAATGGATGGATAGATGTCCTGCTTTTTACATAACTGTAAGAACATGGCGGTCCACAGAAATGACTAATGAGCAGAGAGGCACTATAGTACCAGGCTGTACCCTTTTACAACCCTTAATGATGACAGACAGCAGTTCACAATGTACGCGCAGACAGAAGACAGGGTGAGCGAGGGTGACGGAGGTGGTCAACAAACATCAATACAGCTTCCCAAAGCCTTTTCAGAAATGGGAGATCGCATCCCTCCATCTAATCAAACAAGGATGTGAAGAGATGGTCTGAAAATAGCCCTCCTGAGAATGTTTTACTAAATGTTCATAGTCTATTATTGACATGTTATTTCCACCGGTTTGTTTTATGTAAATGTTGACCATAGAGACCTTGTCTATGATATTGACCCCATAACCCTGACAACTGAAAAGGGCAAGAGTAGCTGAATGCACTGACTGACAAAATTTCCCAAGGGAAGATTTAATTAATTTGCTCAGTGTTGTAACACTTTCGGTTACATAAAACTTTAGCTAATAATACACACAGCACAAACAAGCAATTATGTCGTAATATCTTCACTGTGCCGTACCTGCGAGCTTATAAATACAAAGTCGAAGGGATAACCTAATTGAAAAGATAATTGAGAGTGTACCATAAATATTGGATAATTACTGTTAGTACAAACTTGCATCTTTGCAACCAATCACTGGCATGAAATAAAGGCATTGAAATGCAAAGCATCTTATGCAATGTTTACTTTTACCACAGTGGTTTCACTTTTGTTACTACATAGAACTAGCCACTTTTGGGGACATTTAGAGAACTAATAATGCTGTTTGTGGTTGACATGCACATTTTGTGTTGCAGTTTCATATAGCCTTCTGGCTAAGAAAGGTTTTGTGTTGCAGTTTCATATAGCCTTGTGGCTAAGAAAGGTTTTGTGTTGCAGTTTCATATAGCCTTGTGGCTAAGAAAGGTTTTGTGTTGCAGTTTCATATAGCCTTGTGGCTAAGAAAGGTTTTGTGTTGCAGTTTCATATAGCCTTGTGGCTAAGAAAGGTTTTGGGTTGCAGTTTCATATAGCCTTGTGGCTAAGAAAGGTTTTGTGCTGCAGTTTCATATAGCCTTGTGGCTAAGAAAGGTTTTGTGTTGCAGTTTCATATAGCCTTGTGGCTAAGAAAGGTTTTGTGTTGCAGTTTCATATAGCCTTGTGGATAAGAAAGGTTTTGTGCTCCATATAAGCAGAGCAAAACAAAAACATTTAAAATGCTTGTTTTGTTTGAATTCAGGGTTTTCAAGTGAGAAAGTTTGAAACAACAAGTTGCTGTGGTTTCATGTCACTGACGCATCGACTAGTGTTCTCTCTCCACTCTAAAACCACAACTGCTTCTTTGTCAGAGTGAACATGTTTAGAATGCTGTAAAATATCAACAAGTACTACAAACAGAGTTGAGACAACTCAGTGTCAATTCAGTATACAGTATACGCCTACCACAAACAAGACCTAAAAAGAAAGTAGGTCTAACAACCCCAAAAGGAGAAGTAAGACTTGCCTACACATCAATTTTGCACACGGTTTGGGTATGCTTTTAAATGACTTTGCTGGAGTCTGGAGCAGAAAAAAATGAATAAATAGCAACATATGTTGGAATGAGACAACTGCAATCCCCAAGATTACACATCCTTAGACAATTGGGAAGGCTATCGGTTAGTGGACAAACATTGATAATCAGAAAATGTGCACGGTGTCTCCAAGGTGACTTTTCTAAATGTGAGAAGTAAACAGACAAAAACATCTTGTCTCACTGACAGAACAGGAGTACTGAAGGTTTTAGTACCCTCGGCTGATCAGAATGAAATAATATCAAACCCATATAGAATATCAAATCTCATTCAGATATTTGTTAGGTTGCATCAACAGGCCTAAAACTCAATTACAAAATACAAAGAGAGTCGCACACCAGAGGGAAGGTCCAAGGACCAGGAACGGGCCAGTCACTTCTGCTGAGGCACGGGAGTCTGACGAGCCAGCCGAGGCGCAGGATTCTGCCGAGCCAACCGAGTCTTGTGAACCTAACGAACAAGCTGAGGCATGGGAGTCTGACGAGCTAGCTGAGGCATCCTCGGTAGACTCAGCAACGGACCCTTGACAGGGCAACCGTCGGTAGACTCGGCAACGGACCCTTGACGGGACAACCGAGTCTTGTGAACCTAACGAACAAGCTGAGGCATGGGAGTCTGACGAGCTAGCTGAGGCATCCTCGGTAGACTCGGCAACGGACCCTTGGTGGGGCAACCGGGTCTAAACCTGATGAGCCAGCTGAGGCATCCCGGTTGTTCCAGTAGCGGCACCCGGACCCGACGTCACCTACACAAAATACTCCCTTCTGTAACGTGTACATGGGAGTCGGGAAACAAGTTCAGGGAGTGACTTTTAATAATAACTAACACAAGGAACAAAACAAGAACCACAAGTAGCGTACAGACATGAAACAACAGAACAGAAACAATAAACCCTAGGGAAAGAACCAAAGGGAGTGACATATATAGGGAAGGTTATCAGGCAGGTGATTGAGTCCAGGTGAGACTGATGAGGTGCTGATGCGTGTAACAATGGCGACAGGTGTGCGTAATAATGAGCAGCCTGACGACCTCGAACACCGGAGAGGGAGCATACATAACTAAAATCCTTCTATGGAAGAGATACATAGATGATGTCTTTGTGCTCTGGGGAGGAAGTCAGCAGGAACTAAATGACTTCCAAACTCTGCTAAGTGAGAATATCTCACATTCACCATGCAGACTGATGACAGAAAAATGAACTATCTGGACTTATGGATCATTAAAGGGAATGATGCATTACACACAGACTTATACACAAAGCCCACAGACCACAACATCCTGCTACGTTCGGACAGTATGCATCCCTTCCCCTCAAAAATGGTTTACCATGGGCAGGGTTAAACACATCTGTGTCCAACAGTCGGATTTTGACAACAATGCTAAGAAAATGACAGACAAATTAAAAATGAGAGGCTACAAGGACAAAACTCTTGTTGATGCAATGATGAAAATATCACAAAAACCAAGAGAGGAATTACTAAAAACTCAACCAAAGAAGAAAAACAAGGCAACAGTCTTTTGTACTAAGTACGCCACGTGTTCAGAGAAAATGAAATCAATCCTGAAAAGCACTTGGATATTCTGCAAACAGACAAGAAAATTGCACACCTCTTCAAGGAACCCCCACTGGTGGTCTATAAGCATGGTCGCAATATTGGAGATAGCTTGGTGAGCTCTGACATGCCCCCTGAGCCCACTCAGACACTCTTGGCACCCATTCCAAATGGGAACTACAAATGTGGCTCATGCGCACAGTGCAAAAATACTAGAAAAACATATGTTAGGGGTTTTATCTATCTCATCACCTGTCCACGTGGGAAACTATAAGTAGGACAAACAAAAATACAATAAAAAAAAACACATAGCTGAACACCACAGCTCAATCAAGTGTAAGAACAATGACTATCCAGTAGCAGCTCACTTTGTTGAAGCTAATTATCCTATCTCCTCCCTCAAATACACAGGTATCGAGCACCCTGGCTTACCCAAACATATACCAAAAACACAAAATATAATGACCAAGGCGTGACAAAATGTTATTGCGGGTGTTGCGAAACACTTGTGTTCCTAGCTCCAACAGTGCAGTAGTATTTAGCAATTCACAACAATACATACAAATCTCAAAGTAAAATAATAGAATCAAGAAATATATAAATATGATGGGCAACATCGTATTGGCATCGACTAGAATACATTATACACATATAGTAATTCAGAGTTCATCCTGTACAGACACAAGTTACCACACATCCATACACAGGCCATTTGGAAAGTATTCAGACCCCTTTGACTTTTTCCACACTTTGTTATGTTATCGTCTTATTCGAAAATTACAGTCTTATTCTAAACCTAAACACAAAACCCCACAATGACAAAGCAAAAAATGGGTTTTTAGAAATTTTAGCAAATATATATATAAAAAAATGAAATAAACATTTACGTAATGATTCAGACCCTTTACTCAGGACTTTGTTGAAGCACCTTTAGCAGCGATTACAGCCTTGAGTCTTCTTGGGTATGACGCTACAAGCTTGGCACACCTGTATTTGGGGAGTTTCTCCCATTCTTCTCTGCAGATCCTCTCAAGCTATAGGATTGATAGGGAGCGTCACTGGACAGCTATTTTCAGGTCTCTCCAGAGATGTTCGATCTGGTTCAAGTCCGGGCTCTGGCTGGGCCACTCAAGGACATTCAGAGACTTGATCCGAAGCCACTCCTGCATTGTCTTGGTTGTATGCTTAGGGTCGTTGTCCGGTTGGAAGTTGAACCTTCGCCCCAGTCTGAGGACCTGAGAGCTCTGGAGCAGGTTTTCATCAAAGATCTCTCTGTACTTTAGTTCCATTCATCTTTCCCTCGATCCTGACAAGTCTCCAGTCCCTGGTGCTGAAAAACATCCCTACAGCATGATGCTGCCACCACCATGATTCACCATAGGGATGGTGCCAGGATTCCTCCAGATGTGACACTTGGCATTCAGACCAAATAGTTCAATTTTGGTTTCAGAGAATCTTGTTTCTCATGGTCTGAGAGTCCTTTAGGTGCCTTTTGGCAAACTCCAAGCGGGCTGTCATGTGCCTTTTACTGAAGAGTGGCTTCCGTCTGGCCACTCTACCATAAAGACCTGTTTTTGCTTTGTCATTATGGGGTATTGTGTGTAGATTGATGAAGGAAAACATTTATTGAATCCATTTCTGTGGTCTGAACACTTTCCGAATGCACTGTGCAGCTACGATGTTCAAAGACAGGAATATACTAGGCTGTTTGTAATTAAACAACAATAATAATAATGATATTCATATTAAGAGCAATTTCAACAAATAATAAAGAATAGGCAATTATTAATAATCACACTATACTTCCCTCTGGCTGTCCCTCAGGTTTGGCAGCCACATATTTGGCTGCTAAAAAAAACGACAGCATTTTGTTTTTATCACAGAGTATGTATATCATTAAGTTTTCATAATTTAGGTTTTCAAATTCTTCGTTGTTTTATTAATTTTGTGGAAGAAAGTATTTCTGATATCAGAACATCTGTCCCAGTTTAACAGAAAATGCAGCTCTGTCTGCGTTCTGAGCCCTCTCCTGTACTCCCTGTTCACCCACGACTGCGTGGCCACGCACGCCTCCAACTCAATCATCAAGTTTGCGGACGACACAACAGTGGTAGGCTTGATTACCAACAACGACGAGACGGCCTACAGGGAGGAGGTGAGGGCCCTCGGAGTGTGGTGTCAGGAAAATAACCTCACACTCAACGTCAACAAAACTAAGGAGATGATTGTGGACTTCAGGAAACAGCAGAGGGAACACCCCCCTATCCACATCGATGGAACAGTAGTGGAGAGGGTAGCAAGTTTTAAGTTCCTCGGCATACACATCACAGACAAACTGAATTGGTCCACTCACACAGACACTAGCCACTTTAAACAATGCTACCTTATATAATGTTACTTACCCTACATTATTCATCTCATATGCATATGTATATACTGTACTCTAGATCATCGACTGCATTCTTATGTCACTAGCCACTTTAACTATGCCACTTTGTCTACTTTGTCTACATACTCATCTCATATGTATATACTGTACTCGATACCATCTACTGTATGCTGCTCTGTACCATCACTCATTCATATATCCTTATGTACATATTCCTTATCCCCTTACACTGTGTATAAGACAGTAGTTTTGGAATTGTTAGTTAGATTACTTGTTGGTTATCACTGCATTGTCGGAACTAGAAGCACAAGCATTTCGCTACACTCGCATTAACATCTGCTAACCATGTGTATGTGACAAATAAAATTTGATTTGATTTGTGAAGAAGGCGCAGCAGCGCCTCTTCAACCTCAGGAGGCTGAAGAAATTCGGCTTGTCACCAAAAGCACTCACAAACTTCTACAGATGCACAATCGAGAGCATCCTGGCGGGCTGTATCACCGCCTGGTACGGCAACTGCTCCGCCCTCAACCGTAAGGCTCTCCAGAGGGTAGTGAGGTCTGCACAACGCATCACCGGGGGCAAACTACCTGCCCTCCAGGACACCTACACCACCCGATGCTACAGGAAGGCCATAAAGATCATCAAGGACATCAACCACCCGAGCCACTGCCTGCTCACCCCGCTATCATCCAGAAGGCGAGGTCAGTACAGGTGCATCAAAGCTGGGACCGAGAGACTGAAAAACAGCTTCTATCTCAAGGCCATCAGACTGTTAAACAGCCACCACTAACATTGAGTGGCTGCTGCCAACACACTGACACTGACACTGACTCAACTCCAGCCACTTTAATAATGGGAATTGATGGGAAATGATGTAAATACATCACTAGCCACTTTAAACAATGCTACCTTATATAATGTTACTTACCCTACATTATTCATCTCATATGCATACGTATATACTGTACTCTATATCATCGACTGCATCCTTATGAAAAACATGTATCACTAGCCACTTTAACTATGCCACTTTGTTTACATACTCATCTCATATGTATATACTGTACTCGATACCATCTACTGTATCTTGCCTATGCTGCTCTGTACCATCACTCATTCATATATCCTTATGTACATATTCTTTATCCCCTTACACTGTGTATAAGACAGTAGTTTTGGAATTGTTAGTTAGATTACTTGTTGGTTATTACTGCATTGTCGGAACTAGAAGCACAAGCATTTCGCTACACTCGCATTAACATCTGCTAACCATGTGTATGTGACAAATAAATTTTGATTTGATTTGATTTGATTTGTCTCTCTCTTCCCGGGGGCAGAATGAGTGCAGCCTGTCTGTCCTCTCTGGGCAGCCAGTCTATGGCCAGGCTGTGCTCATTGAGCCTGTACATACTGTTTTCCTCAGTTTTCTGTCAGTTGCAGTGGCCATAGTCTGCCACCATGTACAGTGTGTACAGTATGCATCCCCACAAGAAATGTAAGTCAACTTCAACGCTATTTGGCTAAAAGTTGACTTCTTGTGGTTTCTTTCCAATAGGTGATATATTGTTTTCTTTTTGCTTTGTGCTAATTTGTTTGGGCCAGATTTTCTGAGTGCTGTCTGGGGGCATTCTTGGGTTGGTAGTGGTTAGTGAATTGGTTGAGGGGACTCTTCTCTATGCTCACCTCAGAGGGGTTGGGTTAAATGAGGAAGACACCTTTCAGTTGAATGCATTCAGTTGTACAACTGACTAGGTATCTCCCCTTTCCCTCTTGACAGTTGTTGGCTTTGTAATGGTAGCAGTGGGGGTCACTCGTTTGTAAATGATTCTACAATTTGGAAGCACTTTTTGAGGATATTGAACAGAAGAGGGAATTGGCCTAATTCTGCTCTGCATGCATTGTTTTCTCTGTACTCTGAGGATGTTCTTTCACAATTCCGCATGCAGGGTTTCAATTGGGTGTTTTTCCCATTTGTCAAATTCTTGTTTTGTAAGCGAACCACACACATTGTTGCCATATAGTGCAATTAGTGATATTATTGATTTGAATATCCTAATTGGTATGTCTAATTTAATAGATATTTGAATGGCATAGAAAGCCCTCCTTGCTTAGTCTTTCAGTTTATTCACAGCCAGGATGAAGTTCCCTGTGGAGCAGATGTATTTTGGCTTTTTTTGGTCCCAAATTCTCTGTGTGTGTGTGTGTGTGTGTCTGTGTTCTATATGAGTGGAGCCCAGTAAAAATGGATATCGTTTTCCCTAACATCTGGATCTTTTCTGAGATGTCCTAATTTGTCTTTTTGAGATTGACAGGGCCCAGACAATCTAATTGCTGCTAATTGTAGCCCCTCTTTTGTAGGGACAGCAGCACCAGCTGTTGATGGTTCTAGTGCAGCCGTTCCCAAACTAGGGTCCGCGACCCATATCGCCTGATATGAAAATGGGGTCTCGGGAACAATTTCACAAATCCTGAAAAACATAAAAACAAATATGAATAAATAAATATATTTATTCAGCCACTGCCTGTTCACCCCGCTACCATCCAGAAGGCGAGGTCAGTACAGGTGCATCAAAGCTGGGACCCAGAGACTGAAACACAGCTTTTTTCTCAAGGCCATCAGACTATTCAACAGCCGTCACTAACACAGTGAGACCACTACCTACATACAGACTTGAAATCATTGGTCGCTTTAATAAATGGATCGCTAGTCACTTTAATAATATTTACATATCTTGCATTACTCATCTCATATGTATATACCGCTTTTTATACCCTATATTGCATCTTGCCTATGCCGCTCTGTCGTTGCTCATCCATATATTTATATGAATATATTCTTATTCCATTCCTTTACTGAGATTTGTGTGTATTAGGTAGTTGTTGTGGAATTGTTAGATTACATGTTAGATATAGCTGCACTGTCGGAACTAGAAACATAATCATTTCTCTACTCTCGCAATAACATCTGCTAACCATGTGTGTGTGGCCAATAAAATTTGATTTGATTTATAATATTATAATATCGTATTTGTATCTCAAAATCATAGTAATGTGGTTAACCTTAAAAATTTGAATGAAAACTTAATCAAATCTAAAAGATACAATTCAACCAGAGTGCCATTAAATCATGGGAAAGGCTGCTCTTGACTGTTGCACTTAAATCATTCCCACAGTGAATGGCTAGGCCTTCTATGCTATGAAACCCTACACTATTGCAGAGACTTTGATATTTCCGTCTGGAATTGATATGGTGAAAACAATATGAAACTCAAATCTACAGTATGTCTGCCCCCAAACAAAATATACACTGCCTTCAGAAAGTATTCATACCACTTGACTTATTCCACATTTTGTCATGTTACAGCCTGAATTCAAAATGGATTAAAAATAAATAAATAATTACCCATCTACACACAATTCCCCATATTGACAAAGTGAAAACATGTTTTTAGAAATATTTGCAAATGTATTGTTTCTTCACTGTCTATTTGGTAAGCAATTCCAGTGTAGATTTGGCCTGGTGATTTAGGTTATTGAACTGCTGAAAGGCGAATTCATCTCCCAATGTCTGGTGGAAAGCAGACTGAACCAGATTTCCTCTAGGATTTTGCCTGTACTTTTTTTTAAATCCTGAAACTCCCTTAATAATTACAAGCATACCCATAACATTATGCAGCCACCACTATGCTTGAAAATATGGAGAGTGGTGCTCAGTAATGTGATTGTATTGGATTTACCCCAAACATAACACTTTGTATTTAGGACAAAAAGTTAAATGCTTGACACATTTTTTGCAGTATTACTTTAGTGCCTTGTTGCAAACAGGATACATGTTTAAGAATATGTGTATTCTGTACAGGCTTCCTTCTTTTCAATACGTCAATGAGGTTAGTATTGTGGAGTAACTACAATGTTGTTGATCCATCCTCAGTTTTCTCCCATCACAGCCATTAAACTCTGTAACTGTTTAAGAGTCACAATTGACTCACAATGGTGAAATACCAGAGCTGTTTCCTTCCTCTCCGGCAACTGAGTTATGAAGGACGCCTGTATCTTTATAATGGGGATATTCATTGACTGCTTTGACATTTTATACCCGTCTACCAATAGGTGCCGTTCTTTGCGAGATCTTATGTGTGGGGTACAGATATGAGGTAGTCATAAGAAAATCATGTTAAACACTATTATTGCACACAGTGAGTACAACTTATTCTGCGACTTGTGAAGCAAAGTTTTACTCCTTTTTTGTGGGGTGTGACGTTTGCACTCATGACGCAGGTACATTTTCAGCCAACTTACAAGCAAATACTTTATGAATTTATTGTTATAAATCAGCTTGCAAGGTTGCTAGCCAACTAGCCTGCTAACGGTAGCCCTACCAGCCAGCTAATGTTACCCTGGCGTGACGTTTTGCTTTGGCTGTATGCTTGGGGTCACTGTCCTGTGTGAAACGTAAATCTTTGCCCGAGTCTTAGGTCGTTTCCACACTGAAGCAGGTTCTCATCAAGGATTTGCTTGTATTTGGCCCCATTCATTGTTAATTTGATCCTTATCAGTTTCCCAGTCCCTGCTGCTGAAAAGCATCCCCATAGCATGGTGCTACCACCACCATGCTTCACGGTATTGATGGAGTTAGAAGGGTGATGAGCTGTGCCTGGTTTTCTCCAGACATAGTGCTTTGCATTCAGGCCAAAGAGTAACGTTTTTGTCTCATCAGATCACAATGTTTTGCCTTATGTTTTCAGAGTCTTTCACATGCCTTTTTGCAAACACCAGGCGTGCTGTTATGTGACTTTTTCTAAGGACTGGCTTCCGACTGGCCACTCTCCCATAAAGCCCAGATTGGTGAAGTGTTGTAGATACTGTTGTCCTTCTGGCAGGTTCTGCCATCTCAGCCAAATAACTCTGTCAGAGTAGTCAGTGGGTTCATGGTCAGCACTAGGCAGCGTCTGGGTAGTTCCATATTTGTTCTATTCCGCAATGATGGAGACCTCTGTGCTCTTGGAAACTTTAAAACACTCTAGAAATTGCTTTAGACCGTTTCCCAGATATATGCCTCATCACAATTCTATATCAGAGATCTACAGACAGTTACTTGGACTTCATGTTATAGTTTCTGCTCTGACATGCACTGTCAACTGTGGGACCTTATATCGACAGGTGTGTTTCTTTCTAAATCTTCTTCCGACATGCTGACCACACCACTCACGTTGTGTGCGTTGCAAAATAAATGTACACATACATATACCCACATGGGTGATTGAAAGATTAACCAAGGTCCACACTCCAGTCCAGTTGGTAGTGGTAATGTATCTTAAAGTTGGTTGCCAACCGACATATAAAGTCCAAAGAAGAAGAAGAAGCCTGAAGGAGAAGAGATTACTAGAAACACACTTTTATCATTTTATCTGTGGATTATTTGTCGGAGTAGAGGACTTTGTGCATTTCAGGTAAAATAACAACCCAATGTTAATATCCCAGGACAAATTAACTAGCAACAGCAAGCTAGCTAGCTAAATTGCCATAATTTTTTAATGCTTATTGACAGAGTTCGTTTTGATATTTCAACCTGCGTGTCTTGATCGTGTCTGGTGTGGGTGGACAAAATCAACATGCGTGCGATAGCGGACGCACGAGCGTGAGCAGTTTGGTCAGCATGTTATTCTTTGGAGTTTAACAGCGGTAGGCATTCAATATTTTTTATTTTTTATTTTTATTTATCTGTTATTTTACCAGGTAAGTTGACTGAGAACATGTTCTCATTTGCAGCAACGACCTGGGGAATAGTTACAGGGGAGAGGAGGGGGATTAATGAGCCAATTGTAAACTGGGGATTATTAATATGTTGCATTACTGACCCCAACTGGACTATAATATAAATCCATTATCATTTTTGATATAAAAAAATAATAAAAAAACACCCTTCCAACTAACCATACACCATAAAAAAAAACACTACCCCATTCCACTACTTTGACCATATCTGCTCCTGCACCATGCCAATGGCCTGGGAGGATAAACACCACCACTCAACACACCCTGGAAATGTTCTCAAATCTCGTATGCCCAAAAATGTCACTGCAGACACCACAACATCAATTTTTTGTGATTACGTTCCACTTCTGAGGTACAGTTAATAACCATTGCTCCCTAACCTAGACGACGCTGGGCCATTTGTGTGCCGCCCTATGGGACTCCCGATCAAGGCCGGTTGTGATACAGATGGAGATCGAACCAGGGTCTGTAGTGACACCTCTTGCACTGAGATGGTGTGCCTTAAAATGCTGCACCACTCCGGAGCCCTAAAAATGACTCTGTTCAAAGTCCACTACAGGTTACCTTCACTGATTCAACTACACCCAAATCCTTTCCCACCCGCCCACCCTGAAACCACAAATGGATCCGCCAAAAGGCAAGGATCCACATTCTCCAAAAATGTAACTCCTACTGGACCAGATTCTTCTTTATCATGTCCATTGATGCCATGCTCGTGTTCCATGCTCTTCACCACACCTTCCACCTCATTTAACTCACCCTCTGTTATGGATACAGTTATCCTGTGTGTGTGTGTATCCTGTGTGTGTGTTTCTTTTCTCTCCTTCTCCCCTCACAGGTGAAAACCATCACTCCCCAATCAGTCAACAATCAATCATCAATCAGAAGACACACCTCCTCCTACTTCCTATCCTATCACAGTTCCTTCCCCATGGTTTAAAAACCCCATCATTTGTTTGTTCTATAGCTCAATCTCTCTGTAAATGCCATGTCTGTAGGTCTCTGTGTTTCACTCTCGCTTTGTGTCTTAACCTCTCTTTTGTTTAAGCACCTCATAGCACTTTGTCATCACCTGTGAGTATTGTTTTTGGTTATGGTGTTTGTTTGTTGCTGGTGGGAAAAGGGGGAAACCAAGACAAGTCGCCCATGGGCATACACTACCCGTAGGTGAACTTTGTTAAATACACTAGTTAGAACTGGGCGGACCACCCACTGTATTTTTGGTTAGTTAGTTAGCTGTTGTTAAAGTAGGCTAGTCTAGCTTAGGGGTGTTTTTGAATACTTATTGTTTCTTTTCTTGGGTCCAGCTCAGCCCCTTTTCCTGCTCCCCCCATTACCGTGTGTTTATAAATAAACCTGGAGTTTGACGGTATATTTCTGTTATCGTGGTTATTTCGTTCACACTTTTACTTTGTCACAATAATAATTTGCATGAGTTATGTTACGGGCCTCATTACCATCCCCCCTAGACTGTCGGGCCAAAAGGGATTCGTAACACCCTCATTCACTTCCATTTCACCTAAAGAACTCGGTCTGGTGCACAACTCACTCTGATTGCACTTGACACCAATCCAATCTTCCTCAAAATCTAATCCATCCTCTGCTTTCCTCATTCTCTTCGACTTCTTCTTTTTCTCCCCTCTATTCCTCCTCAGAAAGCCACCTTTCTGTGTCCCTGTCCCAAAATGCCTCTTCTCTTGACTTTGCTCCTGACATCCTGATAAAATTCCATGTCTTAATTGTCCTGCTCACCTCAGAAACGTGTCTTCTCCGGGCGCAAACAATTTGAGAGCATGCGCAGCAGCCACACACAGAAAAACAACCCCCAAACTCAACTCTGTTCTACTCTCGTCGTAGCGGAAAACCTTCAGCTCCACGCTTCTTTCGCCTCTCTGAACACTGGACCTCGTTCGAAGTACTCCGTCACTTGCAGCTATCAAACTCGTTTCCCCAAAAAATGTATTCTGTTGCTTGATGTTGTTCTTCTAGCTCTGAAGGTCACTTCAACTCTCTTCTTTTCTCTCTCCTTCCTGGGAAGGAATACTTCTAAATCATGTCCAAACAATGTATTTGGCCACAGGAGGACCCCAAACAAGTTGTAATGACATCTCAAAGATGATCAAAAGAAATTGAATACACCTGAGCTCAATTTGAGGTGTCATAGCAAAAGGGGTGTGAATACTTACAGTAACAGTCAAACCCTACTCATTCAAGGGTTTTTATTTATTTGTACTATTTTCTACATTGTAGAATAATAGTGAAGACATCAACTATTAAATAAGACATATGGAATCATGTAGTAACCAAAAAAGTGTTAAACAAATCAAAATACATTTTAAATGTGAGATTCTTCAAAGCACGCTCTTGGCATTCTCTCATCCAGCTTCACCTGGAATACTTTTCCAAGAGTCTTGAAGGAGTTCCCACATATGCTGAGCACTTGTTGGCTGATTTTCCTTCTCTCTGTGGTCCAACTCATCCCAAACCATCTCAATTGGGTTGAGGTTGGGTGATTGGGGAGGCCAGGTCATCTGATGCAGTACTCCATCACTCTTCTTCTTGGTCAAATAGCCCTTACACAGCCTGGGTGGGTTGGGTGATTGTCCTGTTGAAAAACAAATGATAGTCTCACTAAGCTCAAACCAGATTGGATGGCGTATCGCTGCAGAATGTTGTGGAAGCCATGCTGGTTAGGTGTGCCTTGAATTCTAAATAAATCACTGAGTGTCACCAGCAAAGCACCCACACACCATCACACCTCCTCCACCATGCTTCACAGTGGGAATGACACATGTAGAGACCATCCGTTCACCTACTCTGCGTCTCACAAAGACACGGCAGTTGGAACCAAAAATCTTGTGTTTCTTGGCACAAGCAACTCTCTTCTTATTGGTGTCTTTTAGTAGTGCTTTCTTTGCAGCAATTCGAACATGAAGGCCTGAATCACGCAGTCTCCTCTGAACAGTTGAACAGTTGTTGATGTCTGTTACTTCAACTCTGTGAAGCATTTATTTGGGCTGCAATCTGAGGTGCAGTTAACTCTACTGAAGTTATCCTCTGCAGCAGAGTTAACTCTAGGTCTTCCTTTCCTGTGGTGGTCCTCAGAGCTAGTTTGATCATAGCGCTCAATGGTTTTTGCGACTGCACTTGAAGAACATGCTTATTTGAGCTGTTCTTGCCATGATATGCACTTGGTCTCCTCCTGTATACCACCCCTACCTTGTAAAAACACAACTGATTGGTTTGAATGCATTACACAAATTCACTTTTAACAATGCATACCTGTTAATTGAAAATCATTCCAGTTAACTACCTCATGAAGCAGGTTGAGAGAATGCCAAGAGTGTGCAAAGCTGCCATCAAGGCAAATGGTGGCTACTTTGGAGAATCTAAAATCTAAAATATATTTTGATTTGTTTTACACTTTTTTGGTTACTACATGATTCCATATATGTTATTTCATAGTTTTGATGTCTTCTTCACAATTATTCTACAATGTAGAAAATAGTTTTAAAAAATAAAGAAAAATCCTTGAATGAGAAGGTGTGTCCAAACTTCTCTCTCTCTCTTTATATACACTGCTCCAAAAAATAAAGGGAACACTAAAATAACATATCCTAGATCTGAATGAATGAAATATTCTTATTAAATACTTTTTTCTTTACATAGTGGAATGTGCTGACAACAAAATCACACAAAAATGATCAATGGAAATCAAATGTATCAACCCATGGAGGTCTGGATTTGGAGTCACACTCAAAATATAAGTGGAAAACCACACTACAGGCTGATCCAACTTTGATGTAATGTCCTTAAAACAAGTCAAAATGAGGCTCAGTAGTGTGTGTGGCCTCCACGTGCCTGTATGACCTCCCTACAATGCCTGGGCATGCTCCTGATGAGGTGGCGGTTGGTCTCCTGAGGGATCTCCTCCCAGACCTGGACTAAAGCATCCGCCAACTCCTGGACAGTCTGTGGTGCAACGTGGCGTTGGTGGATGGATGATGTCCCAGATGTGCTCAATTGGATTCAGGTCTGGGGAACGGGCGGGCCAGTCCATGGCATCAATGCCTTCCTCTTGCAGGAACTGCTGACACACTCCAGCCACATGAGGTCTAGCATTGTCTTGCATTAGGAGGAACCCAGGGCCAACCGCACCAGCATATGGTCTCACAAGGGACCTGTGGATCTCATCTTGGTACCTAATGGCAGTCAGGCTACCTCTGGCGAGCACATGGAGGGCTGTGCGGCCCCCCAAAGAAAGAAATGCCACCCCACACCATGACTGACCCAACGCCAAACCGGTCATGTTGGAGGATGTTGCAGGCAGCAGAACGTTCACCACGGCGTCTCCAGACTCTGTCACGTCTGTCATGTGCTCAGTGTGAACCTGTTTTCATCTGTGAAGAGCACAGGGCGCCAGTGGCGAATTTGCCAATCTTGGTGTTCTCTGGCAAATGCCAAACGTCCTGCACGGTGTTGGGCTGTAAGCACAACCCCCACCTGTGGACGTCGGGCCCTCATACCACCCTCATGGAGTCTTTTTCTGACCGTTTGAGCAGACACATGCACATTTGTGGCCTGCTGGAGGTCATTTTGCAGGGCTCTGGCAGTGCTCCTCCTTGCACAAAGGCGGAGGTAGCGGTCCTGCTGCTGGGTTGTTGCCCTCCTCCACGTCTCTTGATGTACTGGCCTGTCTCCTGGTAGCGCCTCCATGCTCTGGACACTACGCTGACAGACACAACAAACCTTCTTGCCACAGCTCGCATTGATGTCTCATCCTGGATGAGCTGCACTACCTGAGCCACTTGTGTGGGTTGTAGACTCCGTCTCATGCTACCACTAGAGTGAAAGCACCACCAGCATTCAAAAGTGACCAAAACATCAGCCAGGAAGCATAGGAACTGAGAAGTGATCTGTGGTCCCCACCTGCAGAACCACTCCTTTATTGGGGGTGTCTTGCTAAATGCCTATAATTTCCACCTGTTGTCTATTCCATTTGCACAACAGCATGTGAAATTTATTGTCAATCAGTGTTGCTTCCTAAGTGGACAGTTTGATTTCACAGAAGTGTGATTGACTTGGAGTTACATTGTGTTGTTTAAGGGTTTCCCTTTATTTTTTTGAGCAGTGTATATATATATATATATATATATATGACTGTTGCTCAAATTGCAATTGCGGGAAAAATACAATTTTCAAAGCAACCACTATTGTTCCAATTACAGAGAGGAGTAGGCCATCAAGTAGCCTAGGACTGGCTCTGTTTTTGTAGGACATTACATTTACTGATAGCCATAAATGGGCTAATTGACTAATCTATCTAGCAACAATATCATATAGAGTTAGCAATCTAGCTAAATGTTTTGAGTTCCCACTTCCTCAGGTGGTGAATAATAGGCTGTAGCCTAGACAGTGGTGGAAAAAGTCCTCAATTGTCATACTTGAGTAAAAGTAAATATTTAATATTAAATGACTCAAGCGAAAGGGAAAGTCACCCAGTAAAATACTACTTGAGTAAAAGTCTAAGTCTAAAGTAAATGGAATTTCTAAAATGTACTTAAGTATCAAAAGTAAAAGTATAAATCATTTCAAATTCCTTATATTAAGCAAACCAGAAAGCACAATTTTATCGTTTTTTTTAAATTGACACACTCCAACACTGAGACATAATTTACAATCAAAGTATTTGTGTTTAGTGAGTCCGTCAGATCAGATGCAGTAGGGGTGACCAGGGATTTTCCTGTCAAAATGTAATGAGTACTTTTGGGTGTCAGGAAAAATGTATGGAGTAAAAAGCACGTTATTTTCTTTAAGAATGTAGTGAAGTAAAAGTAGGCAAAAATATAAATAGTAAAGTACAGATGACTTTAAAAAAATACTGAAGTAAAAATACTTTAAAGTACTACTGAAGTACTACTTAAGTACTTTAAACCACTGAGCCTAGGCCAATATGCACAAAGATGCCGGAAAATTAATATTTGATAAGCTAAAAATAAATCTGATAGCCTAATTCTGGATCGTATTTTGACAGGTTGCATATCACAATACCAATCATGCATCATGCATTCCCTGGATATGTTATATGAAATAGCTTCCTTTTTAAATCATAGGCCAGGGTTTCCCAAACTCGGTCCTTGGGCATCGCCTGGGTGCTCGTTTTCGCCTTAGGACTACACAGCTGATTCAAATAACCAACTCACCACCAAGCTTTCATTAT
Organism: Oncorhynchus nerka; assembly: GCF_034236695.1. NCBI lineage: Eukaryota > Metazoa > Chordata > Actinopteri > Salmoniformes > Salmonidae > Oncorhynchus > Oncorhynchus nerka. The sequence goes on along the minus strand of NC_088408.1, from coordinate 51,674,689 downwards.
TTGAATCAGCTGTGTAGTGCTAGGGCAAAAAACGAAACATGTACCCAGGGAGGCCTCAGGAACGAGTTTGGGAAACCCTGTGACATAGGCTACCATCTGAGTTGTCTTACTTGACACTGGAAAAAAATTGTCTATAGAGCCCTGCTGCTAATGTAAAGTAACTGTACCTAAAAACATTTTATTGTTGCATTTATTGTTATCGAGCAAGATAGTTACATTTATTGCAATATTACTTTTTGTCCATATCGACCAGCCCTACAAGAGGTTGTTCGGTTTTAACGAATCATTGCAATGCTGACCTTTGACTCCCCAGCTCAGACTGAGCTTGAAGATCCATGTATAGTTCAATATTGTCCAAGTACCAAAATACCAAATATTTTGTCCTCAAGATACATGGATATTTACAGGGTTTAATATTCAATGTGCTTTGTGTGTGTGTGCTCTTATTATCTCCAGATATTGAGACTGGCTTCCTCCTGTGGCTGATGCCTCATGTAACACTTTGGAGAAGAATTAAGTGGCCGGAGCAGTGCTGGACAGTAAGTCGATGGATGCACTTCTGAGATTTTTCAAAGATCAATACTTGACATGTCCAAACCTGTGCAGTTATCATAGGCCTACCATGAAAGTGATAGGCCCTCTGAGATTGAACTGGCCATAAACATTATTTTAGCACCATCTAATGGTCATTGTTTAATACTACAGTGGTCTTTGGAAGTTGGAGAACCAGCCACCCTGGCATTGACATTGCTGCAGTGCTGAACTCAAATATCTGAAAAATACCATGATATAACATATAACATGCCATTTTAAAGACATGTGTTATACCTATGTAATATCTGAGTTAAACACACAAGAGTGCTAGACAGGGGTTAAACCCACCATGGTATTCATGTGCAGACCAACATAGTTAGAACATACAGCATAGAACAGAATCGAACTTCTTCATCTTGGTTACAGTGCTCATCCATGATGTCACCCAGAAGAGGCTGGAGCTGTTCAAGCAGGTGGAGCCCCAGGTCCCCTCGTTCCAATGAGGGCCTGTACCACTATGGTGGGACATACAGGTAATATCAGCAAATCCAAAATAACCAGCAATTGTTGATGGTATAAAAGCATGAATAAATCCACTGTCTGTATACTTATTTATATGTTAGTTATTTGTTTTAGTTTAGTTATTTGATATTGGAGCCAGAACCATTGCTGTGAGGGTGTTTTTTTTTTAAATGAAAGAGACCTCCCCATTCAGTCAGCCTTAATAACTTGAGTTTTCATACACATTTTTAATTAATGATGCATGCAAAAGTCAGACTTAAGAGCGCCCATCTCAAGTTTGGATTCAGCTGAACGATGTACTCATGTTTCTCATGCTGGCCTACACCACTCAACAGCACCCCACTCCCTCCCAAGAGACATATATCGCTGTCTGAAATCACAGCCATGTATTTAGAGTTGGGCCATTGAGGTTTCTGCATTATGCTGCATTTACACGACACTGTATAAAGAATTCCATATGAAAGCCATTCTACTGGGCACAAACTGGTTGAATCAACCTTGTTTCAAGGTACATTTGTCAATGTATTGTGATGTGGACTCTACGTGGAAAGTACATTGGATTTGAAAAAAGTAATCAATGTAAACTGTTTTGAGGGTAAAATTTAAACCAGACAATTATGTCATCATGGTAACACATTTTCAACATAGACACATCTTGTATAAAACATGTTGAATTACACCTTTGAAACAACGTCAGATCTTCTACGTAATATCCACTATAAGAAAAAAAAATCTATAGACCGGGCAGCACTTCCTACTTGGGAGTTGATAGATCTACTGCTATCTATTGGTCTCCCATTGGTCTCCCATCTAGGGTCTACCTTTGGTCTCCCATCTAGGGTTTTAACCAAGCACAGCTTTGATATTTGTCAATGACCGTAACCAATGTGCTATCGTAAGATTGATTGTTGATAAATCTCCACTTAATTAGATTCCTGTTAATATTGAAGTCATTCTAGAGGGTAGGTTCAACAGAGCAAATTAAATGTAACCATACTTTATCAATCATACACTACATGACCAAAAGTAGGTGGACACCACTTCTAATTAGAGGATTCGGTTATTTCAGCCACACCTGTTGCTGACAGGTGTATAAAATCGAGGACACCGCCATGCAATCTTCATAGACAAACATTGGCAGTAGAATGGCCACATTGAAGAGCTCAGTAACTTGGCACCGTCATAGGATGCCACCTTTCCAACAAGTCAGTTCGTCAAATTTTTGACCTGCTAGAGCTGCCCGGTCAACTGTAAATGAGGTTATTGTGAAGTGTAAACAAAAGTTTTGGAGCAACAATGGCTCAGCCGCAAAGTGGTAGGGCACACAAGGTCACAGAACGGGACCGCCGACTGCTGAAGTGCATAAAAATCCTCTGTCCTCGGTTGCAACACTCACTACCGAGTTCTAAACTGCCTCTGGAAGCAACGTCAGCACAAGAACTGTTCGTCAGGAACTTCATGAAATGGGTTTTCATGGCTGAACAGCCGCACACAAGCCTAAGATCACTATGCACAATGCCAAGCATCGGCTGACGTGGTGTAAAGCTCGCAGCCATTGGACTCTGGAAAAGTGGAAACGCGTTCTCTGGAGTGATGGATCCTGCTTCACCATTTGGCAAACCAATCTGGGTTTGGCGGATGCCAGAAGAACGCTACCTGCCCCAATGGATAGTGCCAACTGTAAAGTTTGTTGGAGGAGGAATTATGGTCTGGGACTGTTTTTAATGGTTTGGGCAAGGCCCCTTAGTTCCAGTAAAGGGAATTCTTAACGCTACAGCATACAATGACATTCTAGACAATTCTATGCTTCCAATTTTGTGGCAACAGTTTGGGGAAGGCCCTTTCCTGTTTCAGCATGACAATACCCCTGTGCACAAAGTGAGGTGCATACAGAAATGGTTTGCCGAGATTGGTGTGGAAGAACTTGACTGGCCTGCACAGAGCCCTGACCTCAACCTCATGGAACTCAACCACTGACTGTGAGCTGGGCCTAATCGCCCAACATCAGTGCCCGATCTAGTGGAAAGCCTTCCCAGAAGAGTGAAGGCTGTTATAGCAGCAAAGGGGAGACCAACTCCATATTAATGGCCATGATTTTGGAATGAGATGTTCGACGAGCAGGTGTCCACATACTTCTGGTCATGTAGTGTATATCGATTATGTTATTTAGGCCTTTAGTATATAGCAATCGACAGCTGTTGTTTAAATTCAGGATTCAACAAAGCATTGTCAAAACATATAGGCCTAGGTTTGAAGCTTTGGTTGATTTCAAATGGAACAAGTTAATAATACATATTTGGGATTCACGTCTCCATCTCAACCAAAAAAATTTACATTTACATTTACATTTAAGTCATTTAGCAGACGCTCTTATCCAGAGCGACTTACAAATTGGTGCGTTCACCTTAAGACATCCAGTGGAACAGCCACTTTACAATAGTGCATCTAAATCTTTTAAGGGGGGTGAGAAGGATTACTTTATCCTATCCTAGGTATTCCTGAAAGAGGTGGGGTTTCAGGTGTCTCCGGAAGGTGGTGATTGACTCCGCTGTCGTGAGGGAGTTTGTTCCACCATTGGGGGGCCAGAGCAGCGAACAGTTTTGACTGGGCTGCGCGGGAACTGTACTTCCTCAGTGGTAGGGAGGCGAGCAGGCCAGAGGTGGATGAACGCAGTGCCCTTGTTTGGGTGTAGGGCCTGATCAGAGCCTGGAGGTACTGAGGTGCCGTTCCCCTCACAGCTCCGTAGGCAAGCACCATGGTCTTGTAGCGGATGCGAGCTTCAACTGGAAGCCAGTGGAGAGAGCGGAGGAGCGGGGTGACGTGAGAGAACTTGGGAAGGTTGAACACCAGACGGGCTGCGGCGTTCTGGATGAGTTGTAGGGGTTTAATGGCACAGGCAGGGAGCCCAGCCAACAGCGAGTTGCAGTAATCCAGACGGGAGATGACAAGTGCCTGGATTAGGACCTGCGCCGCTTCCTGTGTGAGGCAGGGTCGTACTCTGCGGATGTTGTAGAGCATGAACCTACAAGAACGGGCCACCGCCATGATGTTAGTTGAGAACGACAGGGTGTTGTCCAGGATCACGCCAAGGTTCTTAGCGCTCTGGGAGGAGGACACAATGGAGTTGTCAACCGTGATGGCGAGATCATGGAACGGGCAGTCCTTCCCCGGGAGGAAGAGCAGCTCCGTCTTGCCGAGGTTCAGCTTGAGGTGGTGATCCGTCATCCACACTGATATGTCTGCCAGACATGCAGAGATGCGATTCGCCACCTGGTCATCAGAAGGGGGAAAGGAGAAGATTAATTGTGTGTCGTCTGCATAGCAATGATAGGAGAGACCATGTGAGGTTATGACAGAGCCAAGTGACTTGGTGTATAGCGAGAATAGGAGAGGGCCTAGAACAGAGCCCTGGGGACGCCAGTGGTGAGAGCGCGTGGTGAGGAGACAGATTCTCGCCACGCCACCTGGTAGGAGCGACCTGTCAGGTAGGACGCAATCCAGCGTGGGCCGCGCCGGAGATGCCCAACTCGGAGAGGGTGGAGAGGAGGATCTGATGGTTCACAGTATCGAAGGCAGCCGATAGGTCTAGAAGGATGAGAGCAGAGGAGAGAGAGTTAGCTTTAGCAGTGCGGAGCGCCTCCGTGATACAGAGAAGAGCAGTCTCAGTTGAATGACTAGTCTTGAAACCTGACTGATTTGGATCAAGAAGGTCATTCTGAGAGAGATAGCGGGAGAGCTGGCCAAGGACGGCACGTTCAAGAGTTTTGGAGAGAAAAGAAAGAAGGGATACTGGTCTGTAGTTGTTGACATCGGAGGGATCGAGTGTAGGTTTTTTCAGAAGGGGTGCAACTCTCGCTCTCTTGAAGACGGAAGGGACGTAGCCAGCGGTCAGGGATGAGTTGATGAGCGAGGTGAGGTAAGGGAGAAGGTCTCCGGAAATGGTCTGGAGAAGAGAGGAGGGGATAGGGTCAAGCGGGCAGGTTGTTGGGCGGCCGGCCGTCACAAGACGCGAGATTTCATCTGGAGAGAGAGGGGAGAAAGAGGTCAGAGCACAGGGTAGGGCAGTGTGAGCAGAACCAGCGGTGTCGTTTGACTTAGCAAACGAGGATCGGATGTCGTCGACCTTCTTTTCAAAATGGTTGACGAAGTCATCTGCAGAGAGGGAGGAGGGGGAGGGGAGGAGGATTCAGGAGGGAGGAGAAGGTGGCAAAGAGCTTCCTAGGGTTAGAGGCAGATGCTTGGACTTTAGAGTGGTAGAAAGTGGCTTTAGCAGCAGAGACAGAAGAGGAAAATGTAGAGAGGAGGGAGTGAAAGGATGCCAGGTCCGCAGGGAGGCGAGTTTTCCTCCATTTCCGCTCGGCTGCCCAGAGCCCTGTTCTGTGAGCTCGCAATGAGTCGTCGAGCCACGGAGCAGGAGGGGAGGACCGAGCCGGCCTGGAGGATAGGGGACATAGAGAATCAAGGGATGCAGAAAGGGAGGAGAGGAGGGTTGAGGAGGCAGAATCAGGAGATAGGTTGGAGAAGGTTTGAGCAGAGGGAAGAGATGATAGGATGGAAGAGGAGAGAGTAGCGGGGGAGAGAGAGCGAAGATTGGGACGGCGCGATACCATCCGAGTAGGGGCAGTGTGGGAAGTGTTGGATGAGAGCAAGAGGGAAAAGGATACAAGGTAGTGGTCGGAGACTTGGAGGGGAGTTGCAGTGAGGTTAGTGGAAGAACAGCATCTAGTAAAGATGAGGTCGAGCGTATTGCCTGCCTTGTGAGTAGAGGGGGAAGGTGAGAGGGTGAGGTCAAAAGAGGAGAGGAGTGGAAAGAAGGAGGCAGAGAGGAATGAGTCAAAGGTAGACGTGGGGAGGTTAAAGTCGCCCAGAACTGTGAGAGGTGAGCCATCCTCAGGAAAGGAGCTTATCAAGGCATCAAGCTCATTGATGAACTCTCCGAGGGAACCTGGAGGGCGATAAATGATAAGGATGTTAAGCTTGAAAGGGCTGGTAACTGTGACAGCATGGAATTCAAAGGAGGCGATAGACAGATGGGTAAGGGGAGAAAGAGAGAATGACCACTTGGGAGAGATGAGGATCCCGGTGCCACCACCCCGCTGACCAGAAGCTCTCGGGGTGTGCGAGAACACGTGGGCGGACGAAGAGAGAGCAGTAGGAGTAGCAGTGTTATCTGTGGTGATCCATGTTTCCGTCAGTGCCAAGAAGTCGAGGGACTGGAGGGAGGCATAGGCTGAGATGAACTCTGCCTTGTTGGCCGCAGATCGGCAGTTCCAGAGGCTACCGGAGACCTGGAACTCCACGTGGGTCGTGCGCGCTGGGACCACCAGATTAGAGTGGCCGCGGCCACGCGGTGTGGAGCGTTTGTATGGTCTGTGCAGAGAGGAGAGAACAGGGATAGACAGACACATAGTTGACAGGCTACAGAAGAGGCTACGCTAATGCAAAGGAGATTGGAATGACAAATGGACTACACGTCTCGAATGTTCAGAAAGTTAAGCTTACGTAGCAGGAATCTTATTGACTAAAATAATTCAAATGATACAATACTGCTGAAGTAGGCTAGCTGGCAGTGGCTGCGTTGTTGTTGTTCTATCTCTCTATAGTGCTGTTTCTTGTATTATGGTCTCTTGTTTCTTTAGAGGTTTCACTTTGTTGTCCTTTTTCTTTTCCTTTTTCTTCTGTCCTTATTTTGTCTTCCTTTCTTCTGTTAACTAGATATTTTTGTTGTTATTCTTTGTAAGCTAGCTAGCTTCTTCCAGGAGAGTCCCTAGCAACTGCTTAGCAACAAGTAAACAATTCAGCTAGCAATTCAGCTAGCTAAGATAACTGTACAATTTTATGAAAAATAGTTACTTCTTCAAAAGCCTGTCTTTTTGGTTTGTTCCTTGTTTTGTCTTCTATTGAGTCTTGCAGTTTTCTCTTGATTTTTTCGATGTACTTCACTCTAAAAAAACATTTAAATCTCAATATATACAGGAGCTCATTTTTCAGCAGCTGCTCAATTTATAACTCCGGAACAAAAATCGAAAATCTAAGTTAAAGAATAGGACCAAATCAAAGTGCATTTGAAATTTGATTTGATTTAGTCCTATTCTTTAACTTAGACTTTTGCTTGAAATTGAGACGTGAATCCAACATATAAATTATAAATATGGAGACAAACTGGAATTAAAGCCAGACTTAGTGGCATGGGTGGAGCTACCCAAGTAGAAGAAACATTTTCTTTAAATGTTGATATTTGGTTGTGTTGATAATCAAACAATTCAATATCACTTTTACAATAAGGTAAATAGCCTCTTAACTTGTCGACAGGTTCACAAATTATACATATATGTTGGATTCATGTCTCCATCTCAACCAAAAATACAAGTTAAAGAAATTAAATAATATGATTAAGCCTGTGGCTTAGATTTACCTATACAAGCAATAGATACATCTCCTTTTAATGTTGATATTTGGTTGCATTGTCAACAAAACACAATTCAATATTACTTTTGTAAGACAATAAATGAACTAATGTAACAGGATGTATGCAACCTTAAAATCAGTAACACATCCATGGCCACATTTTGAGGTTACTGTAACAATAAATGTCTCATGTAATCATAGAAAGTGTGCATGTTCAGGGTCGCAGGTCTGTGGAAATCTTCACGATTGCTATAATAATCTGCACAGAATATCAAATGGCACTGATCACTTGCACCATGTAATTGAATGTAATATCAACTGCAATACAGGTAATTTGGTTGTGGTATAAAATGAAGCACAGTGATAATACATTAAGTTGTTTTATAAATAAACCAAATAAATATCAAACATTGGATTCTCATTTGAATTTTGTTGTGCTTTTAGATGATTGAAAGCATAGTGACAAACCATTGACAATTCAAACTTGTGGCTGTCTTTCTAAGTGGGGGGAAATAGATTGGAATCTCATTCATCAATGCATCTACCAAATATTACCCACTTCTCAATGTTGAAATGACATGGTGTGCCCAGTGGGATGTTCGCCCCTCATGGCAAATATTGACCATTGCACGTGAATGAATTTTATGACCTACCCTACCCAGGCATGCTTGCTTCTGCCAAATTTAAGGCCTGGTCCTGCCTGAAGTCCGAAAGCAGAAATAACTTCCCCCATTAGTAAATCCATTAGCTGCTCCTCTCTGTCTGTCACTCGCTCTCTGTGTGAAGCTCGCTCTGCATGCGCTCTGCTCACATTGGCTCTGAGCCTGAGTATCCATAGCAACGGCTCCGCTTGGAATGCTCTGCTCAATGAAGAGACATGAGACAGCACTTAGCTGTTAGCTACTTTTCATCACTCATCTCCGACAAAACTCAAGGAACATTATTTTCTGTGAAATAATCTCTCCTATCTTGTATTTTACGAGGGTGAAGCACTTCTGACACCATGTTATGATCCTAGCCAGATATGACTAGACTGCACAGCAGAGCAGGGCTCAGCTTCAAAATGTTAGTGATCAATGTAGAAATACCCAAGCCCTGCCCGTACCCTAGTTATTGATGGAAAAAAACAGGACCTACCCGGGCCTAACCCGATGTATAATGTCGGGGCAGGTCGGGACTCGAGTCGGGTAGCAGTGCTCTAATCTAAATTAAAGTTTTTAACCACACAATTCTGTAAAAAGTGGGGGAGGCTACACCTGACGGTCTTTACACCTGGCGACATGTGACAACTTTGCTATTGCATATAAATAAACCATGCTATTATAGTCATTCTAGTCTGCTCCCAGATCTGTTTGTGCTATCTAAAGACTCAGTATTTTTGTATCTATTTGTATCAGCATGTTAATCCAAGGGTCCTGGCTAAATGCAAAAATACATCAGGATTACTGATTGAGCATTCCGCTCCATTCAGACAATTCCATCACTCCTATCTGTCTGCCCTTTTTCTAAACAGAATTTAATTACATTATTGGTTGATATCCTGAATGAACACCAATGGATTATTACAGATCACTGAATGTTCCCTTTTTCAATGTTTAATCTAACCCAGGCAGCACAGCACCTTTTTAATGATATACATAATGTAACCGATTACAAAGTTAATCTATGCTTCTGTGACCTGAATGTTAACACAAACCAGTTGTTTTTTGTCTGTTTTCTTTACAGGGAAGGCATTTCTATACTAAATATTTATATTTCTATTATGTGTAGATTTTATTTTTTTAACTAGGCAAGTCAGTTAAGAACACATTCTTATTTACAATGACAGCCTACCCCGGATCACAGCTGGTTGTGATACAGCCTGGAATCGAACCAGGGTCTGTAATTAGAACTGAGATGAAGTGCCTTAGACCGCTGCGCCACTCGGGAGATTTAACTCTTACTTTTTTTACACAAATCCCATTAATCTATGAATTCATGGACAGTGCTTTTATACTAGTTTCTTATCCTTACCCTTACTCAAATCAAACTGTATTTGTCACATGCACCGCATACAACAAGTGTAGATGATTGTGGACTTCAGGAAACAGCAGAGGGAACACCCCCCTATCCACATCGATGGAACAGTAGTGGAGAGGGTAGTAAGTTTTAAGTTCCTCGGCATACACATCACAGACAAACTGAATTGGTCCACTCACACAGACAGCATCGTGAAGAAGGCGCAGCAGCGCCTCTTCAACCTCAGGAGGCTGAAGAAATTTGGCTTGTCACCAAAAGCACTCACAAACTTCTACAGATGCACAATCGAGAGCATCCTGGCGGGCTGTATCACCGCCTGGTACGGCAACTGCTCCACCCACAACCGTAAGGCTCTCCAGAGGGTAGTGAGGTCTGCACAACGCATCACCGGGGGCAAACTACCTGCCCTCCAGGACACCTACACCACCCGATGTTACAGGAAGGCCATAAAGATCATCAAGGACAACAACCACCCGAGCCACTGCCTGTTCACCCCGCTATCATCCAGAAGGCGAGGTCAGTACAGGTGCATCAAAGCTGGGACCGAGAGACTGAAAAACAGCTACAACTAACATTGAGTGGCTGCTGCCAACACACTGACTCAACTCCAGCCACTTTAATAATGGGAATTGATGGGAAATTATGTAAAATATATCACTAGCCACTTTAAACAATGCTACCTAATATAATGTTTACATACCCTACATTATTCATCTCATATGTATACGTATATACTGTACTCTATATCATCTACTGCATCCTTATGTAATAGATGTATCACTAGCCACTTTAACTATGCCACTTTGTTTACATACTCATCTCATATGTTTATACTGTACTCGATACCATCTACTGTATCTTGCCTATGCTGCTCTGTACCATCACTCATTCATATATCTTTATGTACATATTCTTTATCCCCTTACACTGTGTATAAGACAGTAGTTTTGGAATTGTTAGTTAGATTACTTGTTGGTTATTACTGCATTGTCGGAACTAGAAGCACAAGCATTTCGCTACACTCACATTAACATCTGCTAACCATGTGTATGTGACAAATAAAATGGGATTTGATTTGATTTGATGCTTACTTACAAGCGCTTAACCAACAGTGCAGTTCAAGAAAGAGTTAAAAAATATTTACCACATAAAACAAGACTTTATACAGGGAGTACCGGTACTGAGTCAATGTGCGGGAGTACAGGTTAATGTAGGTTGGGTTGAAATGACTACGCATAGTTAATAAACAGCGCCTAGCAGCAGTGTAAAAAACAATGTAAAAAGTCCGGTGGCCATTTGATTAATTGTTCAACAGTCTTATTGTCACGCCCTGATCTGTTTCACCTGACCTTGTTCTTGTCTCCACCTCCCTCCAGGTGTTGTCAATCTTCCTCACTTATCCCCTGGGTATTTATACCTGTGTTTTCTGTCTGTCTGTGCCAGTTCGTCTTATTTGTTCAAGTCAACCAGCGGGTTGCGTCTCAGCGCCTGCTTTTTCCACTCTCTCGTTTCTCGACCTCCTGGTTTTGACCCTTGCCTGTCCTGACTTCGAGCCCGCCTGCCTGACCTTGAGCCTGCCTACCGACCTGTACCTTGCCCCCTCTGTATTACCGACCTCTGCCTTACCCTGAGCCTGCCTGTCGCCCGGTACCATTGCCGCTACTCTGGCTTACCGGCCCCTGCCTGCCTTGACTTGTCGTTTGCTTGCCCCTGTTGTTGCAATAAACATTGTTACTTCAACAGTCTGCACTTGGGTCTTACCTGAAACCTGACAGTACGAAATGGCCATGACTGACCCAGCAGACTTGGACCAGTTCCGCAACGCCATCTCCTCCCAAGGAGTCATCATTAGTAGACATGAGGAGTTGCTTCGCGGTTTGATGGAAGGGTTCCAGGATGTGGCCAAACGTCCTGACCTAGCTTTGGACGCATTGCGGGAGCAATTCTGTGGGTTGCCTACCATGACGGTAACCTCCCTGCCCCTCAGTAACCCAGCTGGTTGCAGCGGTGTCACCCCGGTTTCCTGGGAACCTTGCTTTCCTCCCCTGGAGCGCTACGATAGAGATTCCAGAACCTGCCGGGCCTTTCTTGTTTCTTTGTTCCCCTCGGCTTGCTCGAAGATAGCGTACATTATTACGCTGATATTCGGGAGGGCACTCACCTGGGCCACGGCGGTGTGGGAGCAACAATCCGCCATCTGCCTCAGTCTGGAGGTATTCGTGGCGGAGGTGAGAAGTTTGAGGCTTCGGTGTCTGGGAGAGAGGCTTACCGGAAGTTGCTTCGGAGTTCCGCACGCTAGCAACAGAGGGTACCTGGAACCCGGAAGCGCTGTTCAACACGTTCCTGCGCGGATTATCGTAGGAGGTAAAGGATGAGCTGGCAACCCGAGAACTACCGACGGCTCTCGACTCACTCATCGCTTTAACCATCCAGATCGATGGTCAGCTACGGGAACGTAGGAGGGAGAAGAGGTTCGATTGCGGTCCCAATCGCTCACTTAGGGATCCCACCTTGCATCGGATGATCTCCGGAAGTCCCCGTTGTCTACGTCCCCGAGAGATCCAAGCTCACCCGAGTCCCTCCAAGAGCCTCCGGAGACTGCCGATTCACCTCTTCCCAAGCCGATGCAGGGTTAGGCTGTCTCCAGCCGAACGAGTAAGCAGACTTGAGACCTAGTTGTCGGTATTGCAGTAATGCAGGTCATTTTGTCTACCTGTCCCTTCAAGAGACTAAGCTCATTCGTTGGAGTGAGTACTTTGGTGGGCCTTAAAGATAATTTTTAATCTCCTGTTGCTCGCCCCCCTCTCCATGCCATCCTGCGGTGGCGCAACCCGTCCAAGTATCTCCAGGTACTCATCAACTCGGTGAGCCGATGTGACGTTAGTCTGGCATCCGAGCTGGGCATCCCCACTCAACCACTCTCTATTCCTATGGGTGTTAGAGTGCTGGACGGGTGCTCTATAGGCCAGGTCACCCACCAGCCCCTTGTCTCCTGTTTCCAGGCCCACCCCTCTCCCCCATCTCATCGACGGCTGACCGGCGTACATGGTGAGACGTCTCCTGAAGGGTTGACCTCGGGGCAGGGGATTCCAGTACCTGGTTGACTGGGAGGGTTATGGCCCGGAGGAGAGGTGCTGGGTCTCTGCTTGGGACGTCCTGGACCCAGGCGTCATCTCTGAGTTCCAGCACCGCCACCCCGCTCAACCAGGTACGCGCCCAGGTATGCGACACTAGAGGGGGGTACTGGCATGCCCTGATCTGTTTCACTTGTGCTGGTCTCCACCCCCCCCTCAGGTGTCGCCCATCTTCCCCACTTATCCCCTGGGTATTTATGCCTGTGTTTTCTGTCTGTGAAAGTTCATCTTGTTTGTTCAATTCAACCAGCGTTTTGTGTCTCAGCTCCCACTTTTCCCAGTCTCTTTTCTCGCCCTCCTGGTTTTGACCCTTTGCTCCTACTCTGGATTATCGACCCCTGCCTGCCTTGACCTGTCGTTTTGCCTGCCCCTCTTGCAATAAACATTGTTTCTTCAACAGTCTACCTGAAACCTGATACTTATGGCTTGGGGGTAGAAGTTGTTAAGGAGCTTATTTGTCCTCGGACTTGGTGCTCCGGTACCGCTTCCCGTGCGGTAGCAGAGAGAAGTCTGTGACTTGGGTGACTGAAGTCTTTGATCATTTTTGGGGCTTTCCTCTGACACAGCCTAGTACAGTATATAGCTCCTGGATGGCAGGAAGCTTGGCCCCAGTGATGTACTGGACCGTACACACTATCCTCTGTAGCACCTTACGGTCAGAAACCCGAGCAGTTGCCATACCAGGTGGTGATGCAACCGGTCAGGATGCTCTCGACTGGTGTAGCTGTATAACTTGGTGTTTTTGTACCATGATGGTTAGTTGGTGATTTGGACACCAAGGATCTTAACTCTCGACCCGCTCCGTTAATGTTAATGGGGCCTGTTTGGCCAGTCATTTATTATAGTCCACAATCAGCTTTTTTTTATCTAGCTCACATTGAGGGAGAGGTTGTTGTCCTGGAACCACACTGCCAGGTCTCTGACTTCCTCCCTATAGGCTGTCTCATCGTTGTATTGTCAGAATTTTTTATGATGGTTTTGGAATCATGTTTGGTCGTGGGTGAACAGGAAGTACGAAGCACACACCCCTCTGAGGGGCCCCAGTATTGACATGTTGTTGCCTGATTTGTTGTAGGCTCATGTTTCAGTAGCCTATAATCTGCAACTGGTTGCTTTTTAAAAATTTTCCCACTGTTAGTCATTTTACCAAAATGCTGTTTGTATGTATCTTTAAATTACACTTAATGCCTGTTTCTTTTCACAACAGGTCTGTAAAACTTTAATTTAATAATTTCTCATACATCCTCAACAACTCTATTTGTACTAGCCTATAGTTGAACATAATCTGCTACCCTTTGCATTGATGAAAAGTAATGTTAAGGCCTGCAGTGCTTGACATGGTCAGGAGCTCCCTAGAGCTGAGTAACATCACCTCAAAGTGTCTACTGCTTGAGCTCCTGTTGCTCTTGTAGAATACTAGCTCAAAAGTATTGTGGAGCTTCTGCACCTAAATATAAACAGTACCAGCACCCAAAATTAGTTCAGCCAACTATTTTAGTCCAAGTCAAGCACTGAATGTTTAAAACAAAATACACTTTCCTATATTTTAAAATGATTGAAAACAAAACCTTAGCCCTGGTCAGTCATTATATTACGCTAAATCGTTTTTTTTGTCTTTTTCAAAACCGTAAGACATTTGCTGGAAAGTACATCTGGTTTCAGGACACATGTACAGTATCCTTGTTTATTAAGAGAGTAAATGATTGCATCACTGCAATTTCCTTTTTACAAGTGGCCGTTTCTGTACATCAGACTACATGTGGTGCGCTCTGACCTGTAGTTTCACTTCAGGATTTATCTCCGATATATACTGTTCTATTTTAATCCTGCTCAACTATTGGTCGGTGTACAGTTATGAAACCTCCCCAACCCCTTTCACTGCGCTTCATAGGTTGAGTTTGTACAAGGACGTGTGATTCTGACGCGCGCTATTCCTCAACCACACAAATAGAAACGAAAGTATGGTCATGCAAATATACACGTGCATTTAATATTTTGCTTTTGTTTGGTTATGACACCCTGGCTATTTTGTTATGCCCCGTTTATAATAGGAAGGGGCATTGCGCGGCGAAACATTGTAAACCATTGGGCTTGTTCAGCCCACGAAGTGAGGAATTTGTTGATGGAGGTCAATGATTGTCGAATTTGGTAACAACAAAAAAAGAATTTCTCATTAGCTACGTGAGGCTTATTTGATCGAATATAAGTTTGGTAATGGTTGGGTAGTTACAAATGCACTGATATAGGTGGACACGTGTCATTTCGGCAACTTTGAAAAAACAACCATCTGAGTTGTGCTGTTGTCAGAGAGAGGTCTCATGGATATAACCCGTATTTGCGTGGAGAATTCCCATTTAAAGGCTCATTTTAAAGTAGTCAACTCGTTAAAGGATTCCTATGAGTTTGGAGAAATCAACCAATTAAGAAGAAAATGGACTAGTTGAAAATGGAGATTGCCTTAATGGCACTTGCCCATGCTGTCACAGACGCTATAATAGCACAGATACAAAGATGAATCCTCTATGGCCTGTTTTTCACTCGGGTATCTGCCCTGTCATTGGCTAGAACTGTCCCACCTGATCTTGCCGCCTCCTGCCTGCCTTCCATCATTCAGGGAATATATTTCCATTGTTGAGCGGTCACCCGAATATCTTGTCAATATAATAGACCATCTTTGGCTTGTTTTGTTGAATGAAGCAACCGACTGCAGACGAAAGTCGAGGAGTGAAGTCTGGGGAGGTGCGTCTGCTACAGCCGAAAGTCGGAGACTGGTGTGAGTTTTCCAACATCAAGGCTCAGTGCAACATGGCCGTGTTGCCATTGTTTCTAAAAATGTTTATTTGTAATGTCGAAATAAACAGGTCTCCAACTACCATTATCACACACAAACCATTTGTAAAAATGTGTTTGCATTGTACTACCAATTGGGGAGAGACTCAAATATCACATTCAATTTACATATCCACTGTATACATATATGAATCGCAGCAAAATTGCTTCCTGTTTCAGTTACATCGTTGGTCTCGTTTGCATGGGTCAAACAAATACACTAATGATTGGTTGAAAATGTGTGCCTCTCAGAATGCAGGCGATGGCTGAGGGGCAACTGCAAAAATTGACGTCAACTACAGTTGAAACTAAATTACCTTTGATCACATGGATGTTATGCAGTCGACATGTAGGCACATTTTGGCCAATTGTTATCCCCATAATGTAACGCACTTTGAAAGGTGGCGACCTACGATTGTCACATAGTTGACAAAAGTATCCGCTCGAACACACCCATTCACTTTCAATGGAAGGAAAGCAAGAGAAGCGGAGTGGGCGGAAACCATTGACAGAAGGTTTTCACCAACAACTATTTTGGCAGGAGAATTTACACCCCCCCCATTCATTTTCAACAAGGGCACACGGAGAAATGTGCAGGGGATTGCGGGAACCCTGCTATCTGTAGAAAAATGTGAGCTCTGCTCTATTTCAAGTGAAGCATTGGTGCAAAGCATTTGTCAAGAGGAGGCCGCCTCTGGTCAAAACCCACCGTGAGCGATGCGAATAGGGGCGAGGGAACTGAACAGGGCAGGGGCTAAAGTTGGGAAAGCTGAACGTTATCTTCCTTACTATTGCGATGCTAGCGACCAATCGAAGCAAACCAATCATAGCTCATAGCTTCCAACCCCGACTGGATTTGCTAACAATGGCTGTTGACACTACCTAGCTCGCTTACACAATATATACAGCGCATTCAGACCCCTTAAATTTTCCACATTTTGTTATGTTACCCCCTTTATCAATGTACACACTACCCCATAATGGCAAAGCAAAAACAGGTTTTTAGACATTTTTGCACATTTATTAAAAATAAAAAACTATCACATCTACATAAGTATTCAGACCCTTTACTATGAGACTCGGAATTGCGCTCAGGTGCATCCTGTTTCCATTGAACATATTTGAGATGTTTCTACAACTTGATTGGAGTCCACCTGTGGGAAATTCAATTGATTGGACATGATTTTGAAAGGCACACACCTGTCTATATAAGGTCCCACAGTTGACAGTGCATGTCAGAGCGGAAACGAAGCCATGAGGTCAAAGGAATTATCTGTAGAGCTCCGAGACAGGATTGTGTTGAGGCAGAGATCTGAGGAAGGGTACCAAAAAATGTCTGCAGCATTGAAGGTCCCCAACAACACAGTGGCCTCCATCATTCTTAAATGGAAGAAGTTTGGAACCACCAAAACTCTTCCAAGAGCTGGCCACCCGGCCAAACTAAGCAATCGGGGGAGATGGGCCTTGGTCTGGGAGGTGATCAAAAACCTGATGGTCATTCTGACAGAGCTCCAGAGTTCCTCTTTGGAGATGGGAGAACCTTCCAGAAGGACAACCATCAGGCCTCTAATCGTAGAGTGGCCAGACGGAAGCCAGTACTCAGTGGAGTTTGCCAAAATACTCCTAAAGGACTCTCAGACCATGAGAAACAAGATTCTCTGGTCTGAAGAAACCAACATGGAACTCTTTGGCCTGAATGCCAAGCATCACATCTGGAGGATACCTGGCACCATCCCAAGCGGTGAAGCATGGTGGTGGCAGCAGCATGCTGTTGGGATGTTTTTTGGCGACAGAGACTGGGAGACTAGTCAGGATTCATGGAAAGATAAACGAAGCAAAGGTCTGGGAGGTGATCAAAAACCTGATGGTCATTCTGACAGAGCTCCAGAGTTCTGTCATCCTTGATGGCTCAGCCTGGTGTGATGGTTCACCTTCTAACAGGACAAAGACCCCAAGCACACAGCCAAGACAACACAGGATTGGCTTCGGGACAAGTCTCTGAATGTCCTTGAGTGGCCCAGCCAGAGCCCGGGCTTGAACAAAATCGAACATCTCTGGAGAGACCTGAAAATAGATATGTATCGAAGCTCTCCATCCAAGTTGCCAGAGCTTGAGAGGATCTGCAGAGAAGAATGGGAGAAACTCCCCAAATACAGGTGTGCCAAGCATGTAGCGTCATACCCAAGAACATTTGAGGCTGTAATCATGCCAAAAGTGCTTCATCAAAGTACTGAGTAAAGGGTCTGAATACTTACGTAAATGTGATATTTCAGTGTTTTGTTATTACATTTGAAAAAATTTAGACAAACCAGTTTTTGCTTTGTTATTGTGTGTAGATTGACGAGGGGGGAAAAAACATTGAATCAATTTTAGAAAAAGGCTGTAACGTTAAAAAAATGTAGAAAAAGTCAAGCGGTCTGAATACTTTCCGAATGCACTGTATCACTCTTTTCCCTATGCCTCTATACTGGTACAGATCTACTACTCACACCACTCCTTTCAGGATCCCTCCACCTTGACACATCTTCCTCTACTTTCTTCACTGTCTCAGCATACAACAATTTCTGCACAACTCTAACCCTGAAACTCAATCTTCCTCTCTCGCACTGGACATTTCTGATCCCCAGCCCCATGGGCACTCTTACAGTTAACACATACCAATACTTTCCCCAATGCTACACATTCCTTTGTCTCATGCCCTTCTATACACTTCTCACACCTAGGATCCTCCCTCCTACACACTGCTGCCACGTTCCCATAAGCTTGACATCTGTAACAACGTAATTCCGGAACAAACCCTTGTACCGGATAACTTATATATCCTAACATCACTTTGGCGGGCAAAGACTCAACATCAAAACTCAGAAGAACAGACGACTTTTGTTTCACTACTCACGCTACCCTATCTGCGTTGCACTAAACGACGAGTATCATCTTCCCCTTCAGTTGATCAGCTTTCACATTTACAGCTACCCCAGTAATCACTCTTTTTCTTGAGAGCAAAACAATTCACATCTCTTGTCCCCATTGGTTTAACGCAGAGCACCTGCTCCCTCTGACCAGCAGAAACACAACAAATTATCACCAGACCACTTCTGGTTGCCTTCACCATTCCACAGCACCCACCTTTGTTTTCACCCACCATGAAACCACAAATGGATCAGCCAAGAATATGTCTCCTTATGAGAATACTGCACTTCTCCTGACATACATCTTGTTATTGCCCTCTCAAGGGATGCAATTTATTGTTCTCAGCTCCTACTGTCTTTGCTAAGGCTAATGTCTGCCGGACTTTGTGGTTCATTATGAGCAGACAATACACATGTAGTCGAAACTTTCTAATTCTACCAGTGAAATTAAAATGTGTTAGTTCTAGCTTGTGGTTTGGATAATTGTGATGTCTAGGATAAAAACGTCTATGATAAAAAGAGCCATGCTGAAATTCCCCCTTTAAAATAATGTGTCCCTATTATTAAAACAATTGAGTTGTTGGCATATCCCTACTGTAAATCATTTGGGGGGGGGGGGGGGGTTGCCCTGTCTTTATTCACTTTTCTACAAGCTTGCATGACTTCAGTTCTTAGTACGTGTCATTGATGGGAGTTGCTGGAGTACGAATGACAAACAGGAACTCATGCAAGCAGGCGGTAATAGTAGGAGCGCTGAAGTGAGCGGTGCAGCCATATTTCCGTGCTTCGAGTTCAGCAGAGGGGAGTATCCGCGGCTGCAGCCTTGCCATATAACCATCTCATCTCAAATCACACCTGCTCTGGTAAGACATTCTACAAAGTAACAAAGTATAGCGTTATCTATACATCGAATATTTATGTGAACGCGAGGCTGTTCAGCAGAATAGGGATGCTCACTACTTTGTTTCCGCACTTGTTGCTGCACTTTTGCTGCACTTTTGCTGCCTCTTCCCTATAAAGGGAAAAACATCTCCAACAGGTGTCTGGGATTATTGTAGTGGGGATGTGGCTTGGTAGAAGAAGGCTAGTAGTTGAAGGTTATGTAGATTGCATGTGTAAAAATGTATCCTTGGTGCAACGGCTACATTTTAGTCGTATTTAAAAAAATCCAGAATCCTAAATTATAGCCTATTCGAGTCGGGTCAAATAATTCACTTTTCGATAATATCATGACATTTTACAAAAAAAGTGGCTATGCCAAATTCACTGATTAGCCGAGTAAACTAGCTGTTTTAGGTTAGCTGTAGATTTGGGTTTGGTCGGTGGACTCGACACGTTTTATTTGAACAGAACAAGCAGAAAAATCCCTACCATACGCGTGGAACATTGTATCTATTTTAACACACGTCGTGTAGTCTAACCGAGTCGGGTTTGTTACTTTTGAAATCGCTTAAACAGTTTAGGCTATTATTAAACACCCTAATATGTGTATCTTCTTCAGAAGTGAATCAAGCTCCTGGCTATCTTGTGATTCCAACTGATGAAGTTGTTACATTTGTAACAACTTCATCGTAACATCGTAACATTCGTAACAAGTAGTTCTGTAAGTGTCTGTCTGTCCCTGGCGGATAGACGACTTTGTATCCGCGTTACACCCAGTAGTAGCCTTATATGCTGCACCGTGTACAACAGATACATTTTCCAATTTCATCTTGGCTACATCGGACGTCCACCTCACCATTTTATCCAAGCAAGGTTCACACGTTGATACAGTTGTGGTGCTGAAGTAAGGATCACACCTCGATGCGGTATTGGTGCTCAAGTAAGATATTTACCGAGAAGGCTGGAGACTTTATTATGGTGTTTTTGTGATTTATGGAATAGGCTCGCTTAATCTAACCTTCCATATTTATGACTATACGGCTGTACAAGGGCAGCGTCAACCAATCTCTATTTCGCAGGAGTTTTTAAAGCAGGAAGGGTAGTCCCATTTGACTAAGTATCACCCGGGTGGCTAAAACTCGTTTTTCCTCTTTCGCTCCCTCTGACAGGAAGGCACTGTGGAAACCATCCGAGGTATTTGGAAACCAAAGTGACAGCTCCGCGCACAGACCCAGGAGAAGGAAACAAGATGCCGAAAGCTGTAAGTATTGCTGTAGTTTTATTTATTTCAAAGCTTTTCATGTGTTTCTGAGTTGCCTGAAACTATGCTTGGTAACTATGAGACGTTGCCAGTCATGAATCGTGATGGGAGTAACCCAGGCAAGCAAGAGACTTATTGCCACGATGTCTACACGTGATGAGAGGAGGTATTCATGGCAGTCTAGAGATAGGGGTTATTTGTGTTGTAAACATGTATAATGTTTCTATGATTTCATTTGTACTGTCACTTGTAGATGAAAATGAGAACTTTGTCCTCACTTACAGAAATACATTCTCCTGAATTGAGAATATTGAATATGAGAATAAGTGGCCTCTTGTAAGTGATCACACTTCTGAATATGTGGTTTCTCACATGAAGTTGAGTCATTTTTCACAACCTCTTTATTTGACCTAATGTAATATCTTCGCAGTGACCTACCTAGGTACACAACGGCCCAGCTTTTTGTTGAAAATTTGTCTTTGAAAGCAATTCCCACAAGTGTAGTAAAACAATGGACTTTCATTACTTTAGCTAGAGAGGAAGTAAAGGATCATCTGACCTAAATGGCCAGAGAAATAAAATGTTTATTTGATTTATATGGAATATCACACCAGCCTCTAAAATCATGTGCTGTGCTTCAACTGAGACATTTCTACTTTGCTTTTCCTGGGGTGCTAATAGCTGTAATGGTGTGTGATCTAGAGAGAAGTTGATAGTTGAACAATACACTGTATTGTATTTACAGTTAGTCCCCCACTTGTCCAAGACACCCCCTAGTCGAAGACTCGAGGAGTAACAAAGAGTGTTGGTTTGTTTAGAAATTGCCCTAGGGTTAAGAGCGTCACACTAAACTGGGAAGTAGTGACGACATCAGTGTGGTGCTGGCTGCATGACACAGTTGCACTTTCTGTCACTCCTCTGTTAGGCACAACACTTGAAAACCCTGTCAAACGGCAGATTGATTTATTTTCCATGATATCAATGAGGCATAATCATTGACTTACTTCCACTGGCTCACTTCTCTCAACATGAATGACTGAAACTTAAGTTAGAGCAAGGCATTAAATATTACAATGGCAAGTTATTACTAAGTTTTAAGTCTTATTTTTAATGAACTTGGTCTTACATTTTTTGTTTTGACGTCAATCGTTTTGCAACTCAAATTAATCCTCAAAATGCTGAGTTGTTTAATTCATAGCATTGGTTGGTCAACATAGGCGTTTATGTTTTGGCTATGGCTGCTACACACTGGCTGGGAGGGCTTTCTAGAAAACAGACAGATAGTTTCACTGACATGATCTTATTGACATTCTCTATTGTGCTTTGTGACGCAAAATCCTTTTTACTGTGAAAGGTGCGTGTTAAACATTTCTCTATTATATAGAGCTAGTAGAGTAGGCTAGAGTTAATTTGGTTAAGAAGAGAAAGAAATCTGACAAAAGAAAGTTGAGCAGCTGAGACTGAGATCCTGGTTTGGTCTCACTTCTCCCTCTGGCTCGAGTTACACTTGTTAGAATAACACATTATCACCAAGTGTGGGACAGTGTTCACTCCTTGGCTTTCCCTAAATCCTCTTTCTGTGCAGTCGCGGCCCCTTGAACATCCATGTGACAGTCAGACAACACAGCCACACAAGCCGTGGCCTTAACCAACACATACTGTATGGGTGTTCCCTCCTGTCCGAAACCCATTGCTAACAATTTGTTCTCTTCAATAATTGATAATTCAATTATCTAATGATGCCTGCTGTTACACCCTCTGGACATGTCACTCTGAATAGTTGTCATGTTAGCACTTACCACATCATTATATATTTAGACATTATATAGTATTTAGTTCCTAATAGAAGTTAATACACTGTTTAGTCAACAAGTTGGCCAAGCTGAGGTACTGGGCCCGGGTCTGCAAAACGAATCCACATATTAGAGGTTTCAGTCCTAAATACCTTAATGAAAGGGGCGCAGTAGGGGTGTATACTACCCCCTCGCCAGTCTCCATGGGACCTAGTGCAGGGAGGTAGTGCAGTGCACTGCACTGCATGTCAGCAGGTTGCACCCAGCACATTGGTTGTTTATGGCTATATGGCTCCCATGACAACCCCACATTGCAACAGTCTCCTGTAAAGCCATGTAAACCATGCACGTGGTTACATATTGAATGGTTCACAGCACAGGGGAATGCAGGTGATCACCACCATTCGGGACCAACTCATTAACCAGTGAAGGGTGTTCTATACTAGACAGTGGGGAAGTGAGAGCCACTGTAGTTACTTTATGGAGTGTTTGCTCCTGTAGGGTTACGCAGATGCAAACTGGTACTTGTTAGTTTGTTATAGGCAGGCAGGCATAGTTAAAAAGTTGGATAGCTCTTTGCATACAATATTAGATGATTAATGTATTTAGGTCCTTTTCGAGTCAGTTGGGAAGTTTGCTGTCATCAGTCTACTTCTCTTGTGGTTTCAGAATAAGAATTGAAATGTGGGTCTTTGTCCAGTTTATTTTTAGCATTAATGTCATGTTTTCTGGTAACGTTCTGAGTAGAGGTGGACCGATTATGTGTTTTCAATGCCGATACCAATTATTGGAGGACCAAAAAAATCCAATACCGATTTAATCTGCCAATTTTTATTTGATTTATATTTGTAATAATGACAATTACAACAATACTGAATGAACACTTATTTTAACTTAATACATAAATAAAATCAATTTAGTCTCAAATAAAGAATGAAACATGTTCAATTTAGTTTAAATAATGCAAAAACAGTGTAGGAGAAGAAAGTAAAAGTGAAATATGTGCCATGTAAAAAAGCTAACGTTTAAGTTCCTTGCCTAGAACATATGAAAGCTGGTGGTTCCTTTTAACGAGTCTTCAATATTCCCAGTTATGGGAATTTTAGGACTATTTCTCTCTCTACCATTTTTTATTTCATGTACCTTTGACTATTGGATGTTGTTATAGGCACTAAAGTATTGCCAGCCTAATCTCTGGAGTTGATAGTCATGAACAGTGGTGTGCTTAAAGCACTGCGAAGAGCTGCTGGCAAAAGCAGAAAAGTGCTGTTTGAATGAATGCTTACGAGCCTGCTGCTGCCTACCACTGCTCAGTCAGACTGCTCTATCAAATATCAAATCAGACTTAATTGATTATATGCCACACAGGACAAGCTAGTTAAACTAGTAATATCATCAACCATGTGTAGTTAACTAGTGATTATGTTAAGATTCATTGTTTTCTATAAGATAAGTTGCTAGCTAGCATTAAACTTATCTTGGCTCCTTGCTGCACTCGCGTAACAGGTGGTCAGCCTGCCACACAGTCTCCTCGTGGATTGCATTGTTATCGGCCATAATCGGCGTCCAAAAATGCTGATTTACCGATTTGTTATGAAAATGTGAAATTGGCCCTAATTAATCGGCCATGCCTTCACTGACTTGCATGAGATCAGATGTCAGTTTCAGTTTGCCTGTGTGTGCATGCATACGTACGTGTGTGTAGTGGTTCCCACTCGTTCCACTCTCTGTTGGTCTGGGCGTGTTATCTTAAGGTTTCCATGGCCGAGCAGCCGCACACAAGCTTAAGATCACAATGCCAAACGTCACCTGGAGTGGTGTAAAGCTCACCGCTATTGGACTCTGGAAACTTGTTCTCTGGAATGATGAATCACTCTTCATCAAATGTTATCGGTCACATACACATGTTTAGCAGACGTTATTGCGGGTGTAGCGAAATGCTTGTGTTTCTAGCTCCAACAGTGCAGTAATATCTAACAATTTCACAACAGTACACACAAATCTAAAGGAATGGAATTAAGAATCTATAAATATTTGGACAAGCAATGTCGGAGCGGCATAGACTAAAATACAGTAGAATAGATTACAGTATAGACATATGAGATGAGTAATGTAAACATTATTAAAGTGACCATCTGGCAGTCCGACCGACATATCTGGGTTTGGCGGATGCCATGAGAACGCTACCTGCCCCAATGGATAGTGCCAACTAGAGTTTGGTGGAGGAGGAATATAATGGTCTAGGGCTGTTTTTCATGGTTTGGGCTCCTTGGTTCCAGTGAAGGGAAATCTTAACACTACAGCAAACAATGACATTCTAGACGATTATGTGCTTCCAACTTTGTGGCAACAGTCTGTCTCAGCATGACAATGCCCTTGTGCACAAAGCGAGATCCATACAGAAATGGTTTGTTGAGATTGGTGTGGAAGAACTTGACTGGCCAGCACAAAGCCCTGACCTCAACCCCATCAAACAGCTTTGGGATGAATTGGAACACAGACTGCGAGCCAGGCCTAATCACCCAACATCAGTGCCCAACCTCACTGACGCTCTTGTGGCTGAATGGAAGCAAGTCCCCGCAGCAATTAGGGATGCACCGATATGACATTTCTTGTCCAATACCGATATCTGATATTTTCCTTGCCAAAAACAACGATGCCGATAACCGATATTTAACATTTTAGCATCCTTTTTTAAGCATTATAGTACAGTGAAGTAGTTAAAACAAAGTGTAATATATTCAGTTAGGAACAGATTGTTTAATAATTTGTAAATTAGAAAAACTACACATCATGAATGTATTTTATCGCACAACAGATATTCATGACACACACAATTTAGCTACCCGGCATTACAAAGATGGTTAAGTTGCTGGTGGCTCTTACTATTCAATCTTGACTGTATGGAGGAACTTAAATTATTTGAAAGGAATATTGGTTTAAACTAAAATGCAGTTAATCATTTTAGCTTGAACTGTTTGAAAAAATGTCTGTCTCTAAGCTGTCATAAACTGCTATAAATGGCACAACTTAAACTTTTCAAGTGTGCTCAACTGACATGACTAGTAAAATGAGAGCAACATTTCAACACTTTCATCTTTCATTTAGGAATACATTTTTTTTATTTTTAAACCACCTGCTTTGTTTTACATTAAATGAAAATCTTGACCTATACCGGCCATGAATGACTGTGGCCTCTTCTGTTGTGGGTCCTCTTCTTTGGTGCGCACTGTCACTGTTTCCATCTTGTCCAGCTGTGTCTAACATTTCACGTAAACCCTGTTTCTTTACTGCATCGAAGTAGTGGTTCTTGTACGTAGCATTAAAGCGGCTCAGAGAGAATGCCACCGAATCACTTGTTCACAGCCTCTGGTAGAGTACTTTTGAAAGTTTTAACCCCACCGTCTGTGTCGGCAGTTTTGTTGAGAAGGCGTTTCAATGCCATGACAGAGGGTATCACGTCTGCTGCAGGTGCAGTTGATGAGCTTATTTCTCGAGTCAGTTGTTCGAATGGAGCTAGGAGTGTGTTCATGCTTTCAATGAGAGTCCACTGATTTGTACTGATTGTTGCAGGTAACTCATAGTCAGCTGCGTACACGCCAAGCACTCCATGTAAAAAGGCTCTCCATGTAAAAAGGTACTGTTCCATCTGGTGGAAATGTCTTGCTTAAGCCTTTTGGTTTTCACTCCAAGCTGCTCCTGTATTGCTTGTATGCTAGATGTGAGTGTTTTAAAATGGCCCACTAACTTCCTACCTGTTGCCACTGTCGGATATGCTGCGTTGGGCCAAAACACCTTAGTTCACAGCCAGTTGGAGCATGTGTGCCATGCATGGCAAACTGGCGACTCCGCATTCTTCCAAAGCCTTTGTCATGTTACATGCATTATCACGTAGCACAGCATGTACTTTGTTCTTGGGGATTTTCCAAGTTTCAAACATTTTCTCAAATGCCATTTTAAATGGCAGCAGTGGTATGCGAACCAGCACATTCTTGAGCATGCAAAAGTTTTAGAACACCTACTCGTTCAAGGGTTTTTCTTTTCTTTTTACTATTTTCTACATTGTGAAGACAAGTGAAGACATCAAACAATGAACACATACACTTTGAAATCATGTAGTAATCAAAAAAGTGTTACTCAAATATATTTTGATTTTTTTATCCTAAAGTAGCCACCCTTGGCATTCTCTCAACCAGCTTCACCTGGAATGCTTTTCCAACTGTCTTGAAGGAGTTCCCACATATGCTGAGCACTTTTTGGCTGCTTTTTCTTCACTCTGCGGTCCAACTCATCCCAAACCATCTCAATTGGGTTGAGGTCTGGTGATTGTGGAGGCCAGGCCATTTGATGCAGCACTCCATCACTCTCCTTCTTGGTCAAATATCCCTTACACAGCTTGGTTGTGTCATTGTCCTGTTGAAAAACAAACGAGTCCCACAAAGTGCCAACCAGATTGGATGGTGTATCACTGCCGAATGCTGTGGTAGCCATGTTGGTTATGTGTGCCTTGAATTCTAAATATATCATAGTATATCACATCACCTCCTCCATGCTTCATGGTGGGAACCACACATGCAGAGATCATCCGTTCACCTACTCTGTGTATCACAAAGACACAGCGGTTGGAACCAAAAATCTCAAATTTGGACTCATCAGACCAAAGGATGGATTTATACCACTCTAATTTCCATTGCTTGTGTTTCTTTGCCCAAGGAAGTCTCTTCTTATTGGTGTCCTTTTTAGTAGTGGTTTCTTTGCAGCAATTTGACCACAAAGGCCTGAATCACGCAGGCTCCTCTGAACAGTTGATGTTGAGATGTGTTTGCTACTTGAACTATGAAGCATTTATTTGGGCTGCAATTTCTTAGTGGTAACTCTAATGAACTTATCCTCTGCAACATAGGTAACTCTGGGTCTTCCTTTCCTGTGGTGGTCCTCATAAGAGCCAGTTTCATCATAGCGCTTGATGGTTTTTGTGACTACATTTGAAGAAACTTTCAAAGCTCGAAAGGAAAGAAATTCCACAAATTAACTTTTAACAAGGCACACCTGTTAATTGAAATGCATTCCAGGTGACTACCTCATGAAGCTGGTTGAGAGAATGCCAAGAGTGTGCAAAGCTGTCATGGCAAAGGATGACTACTTTGAAGAATCTCAAATATGAAATGTATTTTGATGTAACACTTTTTTTTTGGTTACTACATGATTCCATATGTGTTGTTTTGATGTCTTCATTATTATTTTACAATGTAGAAATGAGTAAAAATAAAGAGACCCTTGAATGAGTAGATGTGTCCAAACTTGACTGGTACTGTGTGTGTTATATTTATTTACATTTTAGTCATTTAGCAGATGCTCTTATCCAGAGAGACTTACAGTAGTGAGTGCATACATTGTCATACTTTCTTTTTTGTTGTACTGGTCTCCCGTGGGAATCTAATACAGAACCCTGGCGCTGCAATTGCCATGTTCTACCAACTG
This sequence comes from Oncorhynchus nerka, assembly GCF_034236695.1. NCBI lineage: Eukaryota > Metazoa > Chordata > Actinopteri > Salmoniformes > Salmonidae > Oncorhynchus > Oncorhynchus nerka. The sequence continues at coordinate 51,646,917 of NC_088408.1, read as the reverse complement.
AGCTAAACAGTATTGGATTCCAGTCCATTTCCCCAATTTAGCTGATCCGGTGTCAGTTGAACTTTGTGTTCACATGGAAGATTACTTTCTGTCTCCTTTACACAGCTGACCTGGAGTCAGTTCGACTCTGCAGTCTGGAAGCTGGGGTCCATTAAAATTCATAGTGGTGCAGGAGAGGGACCACTGGGGAGGCCAAGCTGAAAAGGGATCTTTGTTTTGCTGTGTAAATAGTTTTTTTCCCTTGCTATTTTGGACGCTGTTTCCTATAGAAGCTCCTCCCCTCCAGTTTTGGTGGTGATAATATCAGTCCTGGGTTGTGTTCAATATAGAAAAAATAGCATTTTGAAATGAGTAGGTACTTGCTAAAGTTGTCTAACATGTTCATTTTCTGTTGTAACATATTTTGCTAGTTTGCCCTATTGAACAACCCTTGAACCTCTACCACTCCTATTGTTTGGACTCCTACACGCAGACTAGCCCAGTCACAACTGCAAAATGGGGCTGCCCACAACAATCAATATGTAGATTAGGCTTTTCCGATGCAAAAAAAGAAACAACCTTTCATGCGCTTTTCTCTTGTACTCAATTCACTTTGAATTGTTCTTTCTATGGAGTAATTAATTTGGCCATATCTACTGCCATAGTCAAGTCAGATATTATGTATAGGCTCAGTATGTAGCCGGAGACAGCTAAACATCATGGCAGTGAGTAAATAGTCCAGTCAGTCAGAGCCCAGGCCCCAGCCCAGAAGACATCCCGTTAGACCGTTTCCAGTGGGCGTCATTGAGTTTGCTCACTTCAATTTCACCAGACCAGCTGCTTGAGGAGGAAATGGTAGACAGCAGGCCTTGAGGCGAGTAGAGTACTGCCGAGGCGAGCCTTACTCCCTCTACCCTTGGCCTGCAGCCATCCTCCCTTGCCTCTGCCGAACACACCAGTACCACCTGGAGCAGATCAACAGAAAGAGACCAGACCACCAGAACCAGAGGAGTGGAGGAAGGACTAAAGACACGAACCTACACCTGGAGTGAGCATCCCACAGAGGGGTGCCTCCATTGAACTCTGTCACGGGGTACCAGGTGTGTCTGCTTGCTCAGAGGTTGTCCATCCTCCCCCTGCAGGACCGGAGCAGACCAGTGACCAGACAACCCCCAAGACCCAAACACTCAATCCGGACAGCGTTTTTATATTTTTGTTCAGTGTCCTATCATTTATTTTATGACTTAGGAGTCTATAAGCATTCCTGCATGCTCACCTCATAAAGCAGGCCTAAAAAAATAAGGACTTTCCATGTTTGTGCGGCATACAGTAGGTCCGTCTTATCAATTATTAACCAAAGAACGGAATGGCATACCTTTTCTCTCAAAACGGAAGTAAATGGATGGACATTGTCAATACAGGCTAAACTCCTGATTAGCTGGTCTGTGTCGAGGGGTTATGCCACTATTGCCTCTTCACCTATCGCTATCTCCGTTAGGGGTTCCCTTCTAAAATCAACCATGTTCCTTTTACTGTAACTAACTACAGCTGCTATGGCACCCTTCAGAGCCTTTCCTCTCTAGGTTTCTTTCAATGTTCCTGGGAATGTTTCCTAGCCACTGTGCCGTTACTCTTTGGGGCTTTAGGCTGGGTATCTGTGTAATGAACTTTGACAACTGCTGATGTAAAAAATGCTTTATAAAATACATTTGATTGAATCTGACTATAGGCCTACATGTGCAGTAGGGGTTTTCACAACCATACACCAGTTTACCACACTAGCTAATGTGTGAAATCTGAAACGAGCCCAGGATTAAGTATTTAAAGTGAAATGTGATTTTCACATTTATTTTAATTTTATTTAACTAGGCAAATAAACACATGGTCTGTTTAGTCTGTACATATCATCCCCTTTGAAGTACAGTACATTTATTTGTTGTACATTGCTCATTCATTGTTACTTCCTAAAGCGTTTGAACACCTACAGTTGAAGTCGGAAGTTTACATACACTTAGGTTGGAGTCATTAAAACTTGTTTTTCAACCACTCCACAAATGTCTTGTTAACAAACTAGATTTCTGTTCATCTGTACAAACAATAGTGGCAAGTATAAACACCATGGGACAACACAGCCGTCATATCACGCAGGAAGGAGACGCGTTCTGTCTCCTAGAAATGATTGTACTTTGGTGCAAAAAGTGCAAATCAATCCCAGAACAACAGCAAAGGACCTTGTGAAGATGCTGGAGGAAACAGCTACAAAAGTATTTATATCCACAGTAAAACGAGTCCTATGTCGACATAACCTGAAAGGCAACTCAGCAAGGAAGAAGCCACTGCTCCAAACTGCCGTTAAAAAAAAGCCAGACTACGGTTTGCAACTGCACATGGGGACAAAGATCGTACTTTTTGGAGAAATGTCTTCTGGTCTGATGAAACAAAAATAGAACTGTTTGGCCAGAATGACCATCTTTATGTTTGGAGGAAAAAGGGTGAGTCTTGCAAGCTGAAGAACACCATCCTAACTGTGAAGCACGGGGGTGGCAGCATCATGTTGTGGGGGTGCTTTGCTGCAGGAGGGACTGGTGCACTTCACAAAATGGATGGCATCATGAGGGAGGAAAATTATGTGGATATATTGAAGCAACACAGAAAATTTGTGGGCAGAACTGAAAAAGTGAGCGTGTGCGAGCAAGTAGGCCTACAAACCTGACTCCGTTACACCAGCTCTGTCAGGATGAATGGGCCAAAATTCACCCAACTTATTGTGGGAAGCTTGTTGAAGGCTACCCAAAACATTTGACCCAAGTTAAACAATTTAAAGGCAATGTTACTAAATACTGAGGGTATGTAAACTTCTCTCTATTCTGACATTTCACATTCTTAAAATAACTTTGATCCTAACTGACCTAAAACAGGGAATTTTTACTAGGATTAAATGTCAGGAATTGTGAAACTGAGTTGAAATGTATTTGGCTAAGGTGTATGTAAACTTCCAACTTCAACTGTATCTCTCTTTTACTAAATAGTAAATACGAATGTTTTTGTGTTACTAATGTCTTTCTGTCATGTCTCTGTCTCCTCAGGTCAATGTTCGCGTCACCACCATGGACGCTGAGCTGGAGTTTGCCGTTCAGCCCAGCACCACTGGCAAACAGCTCTTTGACCAGGTCAGGATTAACAGTACACTAATGACTCATATTAACACAGATATAGGATCTTCATTTGAGTCAGTTTGCTACAACAGGAAAATAACCTTGTAGAAATGTGGATTATAATTAATGGACTTGTTTAGGGGTCGATCATTTTCTTTCATAAGGTAAAATCAAGTCTGAAATGTCAAATAGGAAATTACATATTTTAAAGTTCTCCTGCAACAGGGTAATCAAATTAAGATCCTACATCTGTAGCCACACGTTTAGTATTGTTATCAGTAGTAAAAAAATAAGACCATCCATTTAGTGAGGCTTTCTAGGTGTGTGTGTGTGTGTGTGTTGGTCCTGCTCCAGTGACCCACCCTGAACCCTACTCCCCCACCTCTGTCTTCATACCTCCAGGCATGTCCTGTCCCCTCATTAATGTTCTCAAGGAAGGTTTCAAGAGATTTTAACTGGAACTGTTCTTATCAGACCTTCCCTTCTCTCCTGGAACCATGACGACCATGACCAGGAATGGTGCTGTGCTAAGAGCCAAGAGTTTACACAAACTGATTAACGATAGTGTGAGAAAACGGAGTATGATGAAAGTCTTTACTTTGATCAGATTACAATATACAGTGGGGCAAAAAAGTATTTAGTCAGCCACCAATTGTGCAAGTCCTCCCACTTAAAAAGATGAGAGGCCTGTAATTTTCATCATAGGTACACTTCAACTATGACAGACGAAATGAGAAAAAAAGAAATCCAGAAAATCACATTGTAGGATTTTTTATGAATTTATCTGACAATATTTCTGAAAGTGAATCTTCCCAACCACTGTCCTTCCCACGGAACCCAGAAATGTATGGTATCTGTTTGAGTCAGTTCCTGACATCAAAGTCAGTTGATGTTGTACAGCATGTTTTCTGTAGAACTTTTTTGAGTACAGAGTGTTTGTACGGCAAGTTCAGAGGGACAATAGGATAATGATGTATTATCAGATTACTGAGTACTGTGCCTTTAGAAAGTATTCATACCCCTTGACTTATTCCACATGTGACTCACCACCTGGATTTGGTCTTATGTAGCAACATTTGAAATTGTTTTTGTTACATTGCTAGAAAGTAGAGACTCAGCTACAAAATTGTATATCATATACTGCATTTTTTAGGAACAATGGGAAAGTAAATCTGCTTTGAAAGTTGATACACTTGTAACCTCACTTTTGAGAAAAGGGCTTTTGAATGTTTTGGTACTTACTGGAGAGCCCTTCTTTGTCTACAGCCATTCAGCATTGTTCACACCCTCTTAAGCCAGCCCCAACCATTTCTTTAAGGATTCACATGTGAGGTCATTTGCTTGTGTAGTTAAGACTAAGAGTGGTAAGTAGCCTACAATAAGGAAACATTTCAGGTAAAGTGTCCAGATGTAAAGAACTTAATAGAAAATGACTGAAGTAAAAGTAACTCACACATTAAAATACTACTTGAGTAAGTATAAAAATATTTGGTTTTAAAAATAGTTATGTATCAAAAGTAAATGGAATTGCTAAAATGTACCTCTTAGAACCACCCATCCCGGATCTGGTATATTTGTCATCAGCAACGCTGAATAACAGTCAAAAAATATTACTAGAAAATATTCATGAAATCACAAGTGAACTATAGCGGAACACTATAGCCTTTTGTTAATCACCCTGTCGTCTCAGATTTTGAAATGATGCTTTACAGCGAAAGCAATGCAAGCGTTTAAGTTTATCGATAGCATAACAAAAGAATAAGTACACCTAGCATCAGGTAACTTGGTCACGAAAATCAGAAAAGCAATCAAATTAATTGTTTCCCTTTGATGATCTTCGGATGTTTTCACTCACGAGACTCCCAGTTAGACAGCAAATGTTCCTTTTGTTCCATAAAGATATTTTTTATATCCAAAAACCTCCGTTAGTTTGGTGCGTTATGCCCAGGAATCCACCGGAAAGAGCGGTCACGACAACGCAGACAAATTCCAAATTATATCCATAATGTACACAAACCTGTCAAACGTTTTTTATAATCAATCCTCAATGTGTTTTTCAAATATCTATTCGATAATATATCAACCGGGACAGTTGGCTTTTCACTAGGACCGGGAGTAACAATGGCTGCCTTTTTCTCTTTTGCGCACAAATCACTGAGCCCCCACCTGTCTACTTACGCAATGTGATCCTTCACGCTCATTCTTCAAAATAAAAGCCTGAAACTATGTCTCAAGGCTGTTGACACCTTAGGGAAGTCATAGAAAAAGGAATCTGGTTGATATCCCTTTCAATGGTCAATAGGGATGCATAGAAACACAGGGTTTTCAAAATAAGAGTCACTTCCTGATTGGATTTTTCTCAGGCGTTCGCCTGCAATATCAGTTCTGTTATACTCACAGACAATATTTTTACAGTTTTGGAAACTTTAGTGTTTTCTATCCTAAGCTGTCAATTATATGCATATTCTCGCATCTGGTCCTGAGAAATAGGCCGTTTACTTTGGGAACGTTATTTTTCCAAACATAAAAATAATTGTAATTTATTTATGGATAGCAAGGAGCACACTCCAACACTCAGACATAATTTACAAACAAAGCATTTGTATTTAGTGAGTCTGTGTGGTGTATGTCACATAATGTTATGACCACACATCAATATTCATTTTATATCAATATTAATTTTATATATCAATATTTTGCTAAGTGGATGGGTCTCTACAGGTCTAAACTGTACCGCCTATGGTTACTTGCGTAGTAGCAATATCAGAAAGTGTTAATATAAATAAAATAATGTACATGAACAATATCAGTAATGATAGTGATAAATGAGGTAGTTGTATGCATACAATCAGAGTTAAAGTGGCTGAGCAGCAGGATAAAAAAAATAATAGTAGCAGCAACGTGTGTGTGTGTGTGTGTGTTAGGAGAGAGTCATTTGAATAGAGGGACTGCAGATAGTGCTGATGACTGGGCCGTCCAAACCACACACGAACAAGGGAATCTATATTCGGAGAGCCTGTTTCTGTCCTGCCCTTGACTTTGGTGCAGGGCATGTGATGTCCATAGCCTTTTCGTCCCTGACCTCCCTGATCTTCTCAAAAATATAAACGTTTGTCTAGCTGTGTCCAGTTCAGGTGGTGCTTGTACAGGCAGAACATCTATGGGAGGAAGGATGTCAGTATTGCGCAGCAGTTGAAACCTGGTCCTGACTGAGTCGGAACGCTCCTTGGCGACATCACAAGGCTCCAGAGCATGGAAGCTGTAAAACAGGAAATAACCAAAAAAATGTTGAAGACATTACAACCTTACACATCAATTCAACAATCAATTCCCAAGTTTAAAAGAAGAATAACCGCATACAATGCAATCTAAATCTATTCACCTGAAGTGCTAGTAATGCTTGATCTGAAGCAGCATCCTGAAGTTTGAGTCGGGTGTTGTTGCCGGCCATAGCTTTCCACCAGCACCGTACCATCCTCCAGTCCCACCAGCTGTGGAATGTTGACCCCTGTCACAGGGCTGTCCTTCACAATACCAGCAATCTCAGACAAGGTGTTCACTCTGGTCTTTCTGAAGCGCTGCTTGATGAGGCCGAAGCAGAAGTTGGGGGGAAAACTTGGTGTGGTCTGTGATCAGGAAGTGAAGGTCCGGACTAGAGGTCGACTTGTTAATCGGAATGGCTGATTAATTAGGGCCGATTTTCAAGTTTTCATAACAATCGGATATTTGTATTTTTGTATACCAATTTTAGCCGTTTTTTAAAATTAATATATATATTTTTTTTTACACCTTTTTATTTAATCTTTATTTAACTAGGCAAGTTAGTTAAGAACACATTCTTATTTTCAATGACTGCCTAGGAACGGTGGGTTAACTGCCTCGTTCAGGGGCAGAACGACAGATTTTCACCTTGTCAGCTCGGGGGATTCAATCTTGCAACCTTACAGTTAACTAGTCCAACACTCTAACCACCTGATTACTGCCTGTTACGCGATGCAGTAAGCCAAGGTAAGTTGCTAGCTAGCATTAAATTGATCTTATAAAAAAAACAATCAATCAATGATAATCACTAGTTGACGACAAATGGTTGATATTACTAGTTTATCTAGCGTGTCCTGCATATAATCTGAGCGGTGCGTATCGTTGCTCCATTGTGTACCTAACCATGAACATCAATGCCTTTCTTAAAATCAATACACAGAAGTACATATTTTTAAACCTGTATATTTAGCTAAAAGAAATCCAGGTTAGAAGGCAATATTAACCAGGTGAAATGGTCAATTCTCTTGTGTTCATTGCACGCAGAGTCAGTGTATATGCAACAGTTTGCCAGGATTTTACGTAATTATGACATAACATTGAATGTTGTGCAATGTAACAGGAATATTTAGACTAATGGATGCCACCCGTTAGATAAAATACGGAACGGTTCCGTTTTTCACTGAAAGAATAAAAATCTTGTTTTTGAGATGATAGTTTCTGTCTTATGTTATAACTAAGTCTATGATTTGATAGAGCAGTCTGACTGAGCAGTGGTAGGCAGCAGCAGGCTCGTAAGCATTCATTCAAACAGCACTTTAGTGCGTTTTGCCAGCAGCTCTTCGTTGTGCGTCAAGCATTACGCTGTTTATGACTTCAAGCCTATCAACTCCCGAGATTAGGCTCGTGTAACCAATGTGAAATGGCTAGCTAGTTAGCGGGGTGCGCGCTAATAGCGTTTCAAACGTCACTCGCTCTGAGACTTGGAGTGGTTGTTCCCCTTGCTCTGCATGGGTAAGTAACGCTGCTTCGAGCGTGGCTGTTGTGTTCCTGGTTCGAGCCCAGGTAGGGGCGAGGAGAGGAACGGAAGCTATACTGTTACACTGGCAATACTAAAGTGCCTATAAGAACATCCAATAGTCAAAGGTTAATGAAATACAAATGGTATAGAGGGAAATAGTACTATAATTCCTATAATAACTACAACCTAAAACTTCTTACATGGGAATAATCAAATAAAATTTTATTTGTCACATACACATGGTTAGCAGATGTTAATGCGAGTGTAGCGAAATGCTTGTGCTTCTAGTTCCGACAATGCAGTAATAACCAACAAGTAATCTAGCTAACAGTTCCAAAACTACTACCTTATAGACACAAGTGTAAGGGGATAAAGAATATGTACATAAAGATATATGAATGAGTGATGGTACAGAGTGGCATAGGCAAGATACAGTAGATGGTATTGAGTACAGTGTATATACTGTAATTTCCGGACTATAAGCCTCTACTTTATTCCCACACTTTGAACCTCGCGGTTTATACAATGACGCGGCTAATTTATGGATTTTTCCCGCTTTCACAAGATTCATGCCGCCAAAAAACTGAGCACCGTCACATAATGTGACGTAAATCGAGCACGCTCAAACTTCCCATCATTCTGATTACGGTAGTCATTTTGTCACCCTCATCATGGCAAAGACACGGAGAAATGCATAATGATGCAGATTTCAAGTTGAAGGCGATCGATCTGGCTGTTGGAAAAGGAAATAGAGCTGCTGCATGGGAGCTTGGCCTTAATGAGTCAATGATAAGATGTTGGAAACAGCAGCGTGAGGAACTGACTCAGTGCAGAAAGACAACAAAAGCTTTCAGAGGGAAGAAAAGCAGATGGCCCAAAGTATTCGCAGCCACTCGACATCAGTGTAAATCGTGCATTTAAGGTGGCGCTCCTTGTTCAGTGGGAGGCTTGGATGACAAGTGGGGAGAAATCCTTCACTAAAACGGGCCGCAGGCGAAGAGCCTCTTATGGTCAAGTGGGTCCTGACAGCGTGGAGCATTGTCAAAAAATCCACTATCATCAACGGGTTTCGAAAGGCTGGACTGCTGCGTGTTGAAGGGGAAGCATGAGCTCAGCGGGGTATTTAAAGTGACGAGAGCGACAATGAAAACGATCCAACATCGGATGAAGCAATTCTGAGGCTATTCAACTCCGACACCGAAGGAGATGACTTCAGTGGTTTCAGTGCACAGGAGTGGGAAGATGGTGACCAATGACTTTCTTGGTAGGCTACTGTTTTAATTTTTGTTACAAGCCGTGTTTCGTTTAACCTCTTACCTCTACCTGGGACGCTTGCGTCCCAACTAGAGCTCTGGAAATGCAAATGCGCTACGCTAAATGCTAATAGTATTAGTTAAAACTCAAAAGTTCATTAAAATACACATGCAGGGTATCAAATTAAAGCTACACTCGTTGTGAATCCAGGCAACAAGTCAGATTTTTAAAATGCTTTTCGGCGACAGCATGAGAAGCTATTATCTGATAGCATGCACCAATACACTACAACAGAAAAGCACAGCAGGGGACGTAAACAAAATAATTAGCATTTCGGCGTTACACAAACCGCACAATAAAATAGAAAACAGTCATTACCTTTCACCATCTTCTTTGTTGGCACTCCTAGATGTCCCATAAACACTATTGGGTCTTTATTTCGATTAAATCGGGCCATATAAAGCCAAGATATCGTTATATGTAGACTGTGTGATAAACGAAAAACAGCGATTTCACAACGTAACGTCATTTTTAAAATTCAAAAAGTAGACGATAAACTTTCACAAAACACTTCGAAATACGTTTGTAATGCTACTTTAGGTATTAGTAAACGTTAATAAGCGATAAAAATCATCCGTAGGCGATGTACATATCATTAGCTGTCGTCTTGGAAAAAATTTCAGGAGAGAGCTCTTCCGGAATGATCTGGGCGGAGACCGGAGGTACGTCGTGCCCCTCTTTCGGTTCAACCAAGAATCAAAGAGGATTAAATTCACAAGATACTCGACAACATGGGGATGCTGTGGGAGTTGAATGCTCGGTCTTATCTAATTCGGCTCACTGTTAACAATTGCGGTAGTGGCGCAAGGATATTTATTTCCATTTTCTGTGATCAGGTTTTCCTGCGCTTTCTGATGTAACGCACGTTATGTAATAGCCACAGTCGTGATTTAACCAGTTTTAAAAACGTCCGATGGTTTCCTATACACACATTCTAACCATATGAACGTACTATATTCCTGGCATGAGTAGCAGGGCGCTGAAATGTTGCGCGATTTTTAACAAAATGTTCAAAAAAGTAGAGGGTCGACTGAAGAGGTTAAAGGCTGTGTAAAGTTAATTTGTTTCAATGTACCGGTAGGCACCTGCGGCTTATAGACATGTGCGGCTTATTTATGTACAAAATACATATTTTTTAATAATTCAGTGGGTGCGGTTTATATTCAGGTGCGCTTAATAGTCCAGCAATTACGGTACATATGAGATGAGTATGTAAACAAAGTGGCATAGTTAAAGTGGCTAGTGATACATGTATTACATAAAGATGCAGTAGATGATATAGAGTACAGTATATACGTATACATATGAGATGAATAATGTAGGGTATGTAAACATTATATTAGGTAGCATTGTTTAAAGTGGCTAGTGATATATTTTACATCATTTCCCATCAATTCCCATTATTAAAGTGGCTGGAGTTGAGTCAGTGTGTTGGCAGCAGCCACTCAATGTTAGTGGTGGCTGTTTAACAGTCTGATGGCCTTGAGATAGAAGCTGTTTTTCAGTCTCTCGGTCCCAGCTTTGATGCACCTGTACTGACCTCGCCTTCTGGATGATAGCGGGGTGAACAGGCAGTGGCTCGGGTGGTTGTTGTCCTTGATGATCTTTATGGCCTTCCTGTGACATCGGGTGGTGTAGGTGTCATGGAGGGCAGGTAGTTTGCCCCCCGGTGATGCGTTGTGCAGACCTCACTACCCTCTGGAGAGCCTTACGGTTGTGGGCAGAGCAGTTGCCGTACCAGGCGGTGATACAGCCCGACAGGATGCTCTCGATTGTGCATCTGTAGAAGTTTGAGTGCTTTTGGCGACAAGCCAAATTTCTTCAGCCTCCTGAGGTTGAAGAGGCGCTGCTGCGCCTTCTTCACGATGCTGTCTGTGTGAGTGGACCAATTCAGTTTGTCTGTGATGTGTACGCCGAGGAACTTAACTTACTACCCTCTCCACTACTGTTCCATCGATGTGGATAGGGGGGAGTTCTCTCTGCTGTTTCCTGAAGTCCTCAATCATCTCCTTAGTTTTGTTGATGTTGAGTGTGAGGTTGTTTTCCAGACACCACACCTCCTCCCTGTAGGCCGTCTCGTCGTTGTTGGTAATCAAGCCTACCACTGTTGTGTCGTCCGCAAACTTGATGATTGAGTTGGAGGCGTGCGTGGCCACGCAGTCGTGGGTGAACAGGGAGTACAGGAGAGGACTCTGAACGCACCCTTGTGGGGCCCCAGTGATGAGGATCAGCGGGGTGGAGATGTTGTTGCTTACCCGCAAATTGGAGTGGGTCTAGGGTGTCAGGTAGGGTGGCGGTGATATGGTCCTTGACTAGTCTCTCAAAGCACTTCATGATGACGGAAGTGAGTGCTACGGGGCGGTAGTCGTTTTGCTCAGTTACCTTAGCTTTCTTGAGAACAGGAACAATGGTGGCCCTCTTGAAGCATGTGGGAACAACAGACTGGGATAGGGATTGATTGAATATGTCCGTTAACACACCAGCCAGCTGGTCTGCGAATGCTCTGGGGGCGCGGCTGGGGATGCAGTCTGGGCCTGCAGCCTTGCGAGGGTTAACACGTTTAAATGTTTTCCTCACCTCGGCTGCAGTGAAGGAGAGTCCGCATGTTTTGGTTGCGGGCCGTGTCAGTGGCACTGTATTGTCCTCAAAGCGGGCAAAAAAGTTATTTAGTCTGCCTGGGAGCAAGACATCCTCGTCCGTGACAGGGCTGGTTTTCTTTTTGTAATCTGTGATTGACTGTAGACCCTGCCACATACCTCTTGTGTCTGAGCCGTTGAATTGAGATTCTACTTTGTCTCTATACTGACGCTTAGCTTGTTTGATTGCCTTGCGGAGGGAATAGCTACACTGTTTGTATTCGGTCATGTTTCCGGTCACCTTGCCCTGATTAAAAGCAGTGGTTCGAGCTTTCAGTTTCACGCGAATGCTGCCATCAATCCACGGTTTCTGGTTTGGGAATGTTTTAATCGTTGCTATGGGAACGACATCTTCAACGCACGTTTTAATGAACTCGCTCACTGAATCAGCGTATTCGTCAATGTTGTTGTTTGATGCAATACGAAACTTATCCCAGTCCACGTGATGGAAGCAGTCTTGGAGTGTGGAATCAGATTGGTCGGACCAGCGTTGAACAGACCTCAGCGCGGCAGCTTCTTGTTTTAGTTTCTGTCTGTAGGGATCAACAAAATGGAGTCGTGGTCAGCTTTTCCGAAAGGAGAGCGGGGCAGGGCCTTATATGCGCCGCGGAAGTTAGAATAGCAATGATCCAAGGTTTTTCCAGCCCTGGTTGCGCAATCGATATGCTGATACAATTTAGGGAGTCTTGTTTTCAGATTAGCCTTGTTAAAATCCCCAGCTACAATGAATGCAGCCTCAGGATATATGGATTCCAGTTTGCAAAGAGTGAAATAAAGTTTGTTCAGAGCAATCGATGTGTCTGCTTGGGGGGGGAATATATACGGCTGTGATTATAATCGAAGAGAATTCCCTTGGTAGATAATGCGGTCGACATTTGATTGTGAGGAATTCTAAATCAGGTGAACTGAAGGACTTGAGTTCCTGTATGTTGTTGTGGCCACACCACGTCTCGTTAACCATGAAGCATACGCCCCCGCCCCTCTTCTTACCAGAAAGATGTTTGTTTCTGTCGGCGCGGTGCGTGGAGAAGACTCATGTTAAAAGGAACCACCAGCTTTCATATGTTCTGAGCAAGGAACTTAAACGTTAGCTTTCTTACATTCCACTTTAACTTTCTTCTCCAACACTTTGTTTTTGCATTATTTAAACCAAATTGAACATGTTTCATTATTTATTTGAGGCTAAATTGATTTTATTGATGTATTATATGAAGTTAAAATAAGTGTTCATTCAGTATTGTTGTAATTGTCAAATACATTTTAAAAAATCGTCCGATTTAATCTGTATCGGATTTTTTGGTCCTACAATAATCGGTATCGGCGTTGAAAAATCAGAATCGGCCCACGACTAGTCCGGACTGTGGTGGAGCTTGTGCATGGTCCGCCAGGCACAATACCAGAGCACAAACTTGTTCTTGTTTTGGCCACTGCAGTTATCACAATTCAGGTCCACACGTGTTTCCCCACAAGGTGAATGTAGTTGATGACTGAGCTGCTGCCTTTGCTGGATGACATTACTTCATCAATCAAGCAGTTGACTTGTTGTGCTATTCCTTCACAGCAGACACCAAACAAGCCACACTTGCGAGGAGTTAAAAAGTAGATGGGAACTGGCTGGATAGGGTCAGAAGGATAGTGCACTTGCAAACAACAAAGTAACATTAAGATAAATTACAACTAATTGTCTCACCCCTGTCAATCTGTCTTTACACCGCTCAGTGAAATGTGTTTGTTGCCTCCCATCCATCCATATGTATATCTCTTTCTCTCTCTGTCAAATGTTTTAGAACACCTACGTGTTCAAGGGTTTTTCTTTTTACTATTTTCTATATTGTAGAATAATATTGAAGACATCAAAACTATGAAATAAAGCATATGGAATTACGTAGTAACCAAAAGTGTTAAACAAATCAAAATATATTTGAGATTCTTCAAATAGTCACATTTCCTTGATGACAGCTTGGTATTCTCTCAACCAGCCCCATTAGGTAGTCATCTGTAATGCATTTCAATATCAATTAACAGGTGTGCCTTAATGTGTGGAATGTCTTTCCTTAATGCGTTTGAGCCAGTCAGTTGTGTTGTGACAAGGGTGGGATGGCGTATCGCTACAGAATGCTGTGGTAGCCGTGCTGGTTAAGTATACACCCTTGGGGGTGTATACAGAAGATAGCCAGCCCTATTTGGTAAAATACCAAGTCCATATTATGGCAAGAACAGTTCATATAAGCAAAAAGAAATGACAGGCCATCATTACTTTAAGACACGAAGGTCAGTCAATCTGGACCAGTCGCAAAACCATCAAGCGCTATGATGGAACAGGCTCTCATGAGGACCGCCACAGGAATGAAAGACCCAGAGTTACCTCTGCAGATGATATGTTCATTAGAGTTACCAGCCTCAGAAATTGCAGCCAAGTAAATGCTTCAGAGTTCAAGTAACAGACACATCTAAACATCAATTGTTCAGAGGAGACTGTGAATCAGGCCTTCATGGTCGAATTGCTCTAAGAAACCACTACTAAAGGACACCAATAAGAAGAGACTTGCTTGGGCCAAGAAAGACGAGCAATGGAAATTAGTCATTTGGTCTGGAGTTAAAATTGGAGATTTTTGATTCCAACCGACGTCTTTGTGAGATACGGTGTGGGTAAACGGATGATCTCTGCATGTGTATTTCCCACCGTAAAGCATGGAGGAGGTGTTATGAAGTGGGGGTTCTTTGCTGGTGACACTTTCTGTGATTTATTTAGAATTAAAGGCACACTTAACCAGCATGTCTACCACAGCATTCTGTAGCGATATGCCATCCCATCTGTTTTGGGCGTAGTGTGACTAATTTGTTTTTCAACGACCCAACACATCCTCAGGCGGTGTAAGGGCTATTTTACCAAGAAGGAGAGTGATGGAGTGCTGCATCAGATGACCTGGCCTCCACAATCCCCCGATCTCAACCAAATTGAGATGGTTTGGGATGAGTTCGACCGCAGAGTGAAGGAAAGGCAGCCAACAAGTGCTCAGCATATGTGGGAACTCCTTCAAGACTGTTGGAAAAGCATTCCAGGTGAAGCTGGTTGAGTGAATGCCAAGCGTGTGCGAAGCTGTCATCAAGGCAAAGGGTGGCTATTTGAAAAATCTCAAATATAATCTACATTGATTTAACACTTTCTTTTTGATTACTACATGATTCCATATGTGTTATTTCATAGTTTTGATGTCTTCACTATTTTATTTGTTGTTGAGTGTATATGTCCTTAATCAGTATAAAGGAGGAAATGTTGCTTATGTGTTGAGCACAATCAAAGCTGTAATCTATCCTGATGTCTTTGCTTGCTGGTTGTGGGGGCCCCCAGAGACAACTACAGGTCTTGACAGGTGGTCTTGCAGTCAACAACCATCTTCTGGTAGACAGATCGCTCACTCTGAACAAGCAGGAGATGCTGTTCTTGCTTCTTCAGCTTGGCTGACCTAACAGCTTCTGGCAGATTGGCAGATCTGAAGAGCCCATAGCACCTGTCTGTCCTCGGCTTGAGTTCTGGGGCAGCAATTTTCTCCACAGATTCCTGAAGACAGCCCGACTACGCGTACCTCTGGAAAATACAGAAAAAATGTGAGATCAATAAAAGTAGTGCCAATCATGTTGGTGGTCAATTAAATGGTAAAAATTGTTAATGCTTTACATTCCAAGTGTTGTCATCGATTCCTTGTAGAGACGCCACACTGCTGCTTTTGTCACACGGGATTGTCACACAGCTTTCCACCAAAAGTGTTTGTCCTAGGTGGCGTCCTGGTAATACTATTGCATTATCCTCTGTGTAGTTGAAGTTCACCACTAGCTGCAAGTCCTCATGCTTCAGATGTAACCTGTGCTTGCTTGGGCCAGCTCTCTTTTAGATGGGAGTCATTAGACCATTCTCCTTATATGACTGGTAGAGGAGAGTCAGGCGTGTTCTACTGATGCTGAAAGACAAATTCCAGATACAAACGTTACACACACTTCATATATTAAGTTAATGTTAGCTAGCATTCCAGCCATCTAACCTCCGCTAACGTTATCTAGCTAACGGCAAGCTTTAACTTGGTGTCTTTTGTTTAGACATGTAACGTTAGCTAGCAAAAAAATGATCTGAAATCCCAATCCATAGAGTAACATTAGCAAAGCCAGCCATCGAACTGGGTAGCTAACAGCAAGCTTCAGCAATACAAACCGATTGTCATAGCTAGCTAAAGTTAAGCAAAATGGGTTCAATTTTAGATTCTTACCCGTATACATGGATGAAAGCCTCAGCCTGCAACCCCTTTTATTAAATAAGACATCCTGTGTCTTTTCCCTTTAGTTTGAACAGCTTGTTTGGCCCATTGTGTCAAGTCACCCTGTGCAATGCCATAAGAATCATGAGATCTTTCTCCCTCTGTCACCTATGCCATGGGGGTTTCCCTCAGTCAACTTCTTCCGTGACGACAACAACACTGTTGATTGTCACCTTTTTCTTCTCCATCACTGTCATCAGAAGACTCTCCAATGTCTTCTTCAATGAAAATGTTTTTACCTGAATCAGGGATTTCCTCATCGTCTGATTCATTTTCGGAGTCCGAGAGAGTCAGCGTGGCACGATCGTCCTCCAGAAAGTAGTCATCACAACTTTTTCCCACTGACCTTTGTCGATAGCGCCTGATAAATTCAGGGCAGCAATGTTATTGAGAGCAGTAGCAACACATTTGCTGTTCTCCACGGCTAACGTTATATCTTTAAGAAAAACTGCAGTAGAACGGATTATCTTCGCATTACGAGCAGCTCATTTTATAGACACAAGGTGCTATACCTCAGACCAATCCAAACTCCTCTCTCGGAATGTTCAGCCCACTCATTATCTCAGCCAATCATGGTTGCTGTCTTTTTCTGTGGCTAAACCAACTAGGCTCATAATTTTAAATGTTTTATTCGTATTGACAGATGGCACAGAAGTTTGATATTAAGGCACATGAAAGTTCACATGTTCGAGAAGGCATTTCTGCCAAAGAATGCATTTTGATCAACTTTTTTAACACTGAAACGGCTCTCCTGTGAAGTCGTTTGCGACATATGCCCAGTTTCCTGAATCGGTCACATTTTGTTGTTACAGCCTGAATTCAAAATGGATGCAATAAAAACAAATCTCACGCATCTACACACAATAGCCCATAACAATAACAGTGAAAACGTGTTTTTAGAAAGTTTAGCAAATTTATTGAAAATGAAATGCAGAAATATTTAATTTACACAAGTATTCACATCCTTGAGTCAATACTTTGTAGATGCACCTTTGGCAATAATTACAGCTGTGAGTCTTTCTGGATAAGTCTAAGAGCTTTCCACACTTGGATTGTGAAACATTTGCCCATTTTATTATTTTCAAAATTCTTTAAGCTCTGTCAAATTGGTTGTTGATCATTGCTAGACGAACATTTTCAGGTTTTGCCATATTTCAAGTAGATTTATGTTGGCTGCTCAGGAACAATCATTTTCTTCTTGGTAAGCAACTCCAGTGTAGATTTGGCTTTGTGTTTTAGGTTATTGTTCTGCTGAAAGGTGAATTCAGGTTTTCCTGTAAAATTTGCCTATGTTTGGTTCTGCTTTTTATCCTGAAACTCCCCAGTCCTTAATGATTACAATCATACCCATAACATGATGCAACCACCACTGTGCTTGAAAATATGGAGAGTGGTACTCAATGTGCAGTATTGGATTTGCACCAAACATAACACTTTGTATTCAGGACAAAAAGGTAATTGCTTTGCCACATTTTTTTGCAGTATTACTTTAGTTCCATGCAAACAGGATGCATGTTTTGGAATATTTGTAATCTGTTCAGGTTTCCCTTTTCACTCTGCCAATTAGGTTAGTATTGAGGAGTAACTACAATGTTGTTGACCCATACTCAGTTTTGTCCTATTACAGCCATTCAACTCTGACTCTTTTAAAGTCACCATTGGTCTTATGGTGAAATCCCGGAGCGGTTTCCATCCTCTCCGGCAACTGAGTTAGGAAGGAAGCCTGTATCTTTGTGGTGACTGGGTATATTGATACTTAAGTAATTGACTCAAGACATTTTAAATTCTTAATTTGTACAAATTTTGAAAAACATGATTGCGCTTTAACATTATGAGGGGTATTGTTTGTGTGTGTGTAGGCCAGTGATGACAAATCAAGGGGTGTGAAGACTTTCTGAAGGCACAAGATCTTGTAGTATGTTGCTGGAACCTCTTATTGGTCCATCAGTGTACTATACTGTATGTTCTTATCTAATGGTTGAGTCCCATGTTGTCACATTCTGTAGCTACAGTGTGGACTGGATTCCAAAGGCACCATGGGATGTAGCAAGCCTCTAGTCCACCACGCAATGGGGAGAGGAAAGGCATTGTCTTGGTTTGCCATAGCCACTTCCTGAATAACTTGTTTGTTAGTTGTGTGTACGTGTGTGGAAACATGACTAGGGAATTTGACCTTCAGGCCCTCTGCAGTGATATTAGCATTAGATTCTGTTGTTCAGGATTGTCAGCATTAGATTCAGACGTTCCACTGTAGTGTCACTAAGAATTCCTTTGTCTTGGCAATTTTCCATCTGATAACCACCAGTAACCACAGGTGAAGTCCACTGACGTCTACTTCCTCTAGTTAGCAGTGTGTTTGTCAGAAGCCTGTGACCTAATTGCATTAGAAACCTGGCCGGACGGGTGAAGTCGGTAGCAGAAATACCCTGCAGACACAGACTGACAGACACACACACACACACACTCAGACTGGCGGATGGTTAAGTGGAAATGCTGAGTAATACCAGTGGTGAGCTCATCCCTGGGGTGTTCCCCTGTTAAAGTGGCCTGGCTTGGGGCCCTCGTTGTGGTGGGCCCTGATCATAGCCTCGCTGCCTTAGGGCTGCACGTCACTAACGGGACAAATTGCTGTTGGTCTGCCACTCTTCAACTCATACCCACTTTGATTTCCCATAGAACTACTCAAAGGCTTTTTCCTTTTAGTTTTTCTTAGGATACTTTACAAATGGAACCATATTGTGGGCCCTGGTCAAAAGTAGTGCACTGAAAACATTTACAATGTAGTCTTATAGCAGACTCTCTTAACTCTGATTGCTCCTGTAAGTCACTTAGAATAAGTGCCTTGCTCAAGCACATAATAGGGAATAGGGTGTGATTTGGAACACAACCTTAGATACTGTGTGTGTACTTTCGGGACAGGCCACCTAAATAGAGGAAGGGGTAGTTCAATATGTGGCACACTCATGCAGTAACAACACAATACCAGAAGACGGACTAGTCTTCAAACTGAGGATTTTAGTTGTTGGTTTCTCTGTCTCCACTCTCAATGCATGTGTGGTCTCACTCACTCACTCACTCACTCACTCACTCACTCACTCACTCACTCACTCACTCACTCACTCACTCACTCACTCACTCACTCACTCACTCTCTGAGTGTGCCCCTTCCCCTGAGTAATCTGGAACAATTAGTTGGAACTTTACGTTAGTCAGCGGATGCAGGGAGTAATGCCGTTTCGGGAATGGTTGCATTCCTCGCTTTCTTTCATCACAGGGCTTGGGCCCTCATAAACACTTGGAAGACTGTGACTGCAGTGAGAATGCCAGGCGTGGCGGCATTTGCGGCCCTGTATCACTGTTCCGACTGCACGTGATACAGAGTACAGGATTCTTAAAAGGGATTCTCAATCGGTTTTGTATCCTCCAGTTTTATATACATCCTTTTGATAATACTGCACATTTTATTGATGATCTGCACCCCAAAGCTAAAAAATGTGAGATTGTTTAGATGTATTCCTGCGTGAAATAATTCTAGGATTCATTCTAGGACCCAGGTAACCTAGGTCTTTTGTGTTAGGTGAGAACAGCTCACAGGTAATCTACAGTTTGAGCTTACTTGACTCAACTGCAAATGTTTGTTTTTAGATACAGTGGGGCAAAAAAGTATTTAGTCAGCCACCAATTGTGCAAGTTTTCCCACTTAAAAAGATGAGGCCTGTAATTTTCATCATAGGTACACTTCAACTATGACAGACGAAATGAGAAAAGAAAAATCCAGAAAATCACATTGTAGGATTTTTAATGAATTTATTTGCCAATTATGGTGGAAAGTAAGTATTTGGTCAATAACAAAAGTTAATCTCAATACTTTGTTATATACCCTTTGTTGGCAATGACAGAGGTCAAACATTTTCTGTAAGTCTTCACAAGGTTTTCACACACTGTTGCTGGTATTTTGGCCCATTCCTCCATGCAGATCTCCTCTAGAGCAATGATGTTTTGGGGCTGTTGCTGGGCAACACGGACTTTCAACTCCCTCCAAAGATTTTCTATGGGGTTGAGATCTGGAGGCTGGCTAGGCCACTCCAGGACCTTTTGAAATGCTTCTTACGAAGCCACTCCTTCGTTGCCCGGGCGGTGTGTTTGGGATCATTGTCATGCTGAAAGACCCAGCCACGTTTCATCTTCAATGCCCTTGCTGATGGAAGGAGGTTTTCACTCAAAATCTCGCGAAACATGGCCCCATTCTTTCCTTTACACGGATCAGTTGTCCTGGTCCCTTTGCAGAAAAACGGCCCCAAAGCATGATGTTTCCACCCCCATGCTTCACAGTAGGTATGGTGTTCTTTGGATGCAACTCAGCATTCTTTGTCCTCCAAACACGACGAGTTGAGTTTTTACCAAAAAGTTATATTTTGGTTTCATCTGAACATATGACATTCTCCCAATCTTCTTCTGGATCATCCAAATGCTCTCTAGCAAACTTCAGACGGGCCTGGACATGTACTGGCTTAAGCAGGGGGACACGTTTGGCACTGCAGGATTTGAGTCCCTGGCGGGGTAGTGTGTTACTGATGGTAGGCTTTGTTACTTTGGTCCCAGCTCTCTGCAGGTCATTCACTAGGTCCCCCCGTGTGGTTCTGGGATTTTTGCTCACCGTTCTTGTGATCATTTTGACCCCACGGGGTGAGATCTTGCGTGGAGCCCCAGATCGAGGGAGATTATCAGTGGTCTTGTATGTCTTCCATTTCCTAATAATTGCTCCCACAGTTGATTTCTTCAAACCAAGCTGCTTACCTATTGCAGATTCAGTCTTCCCAGCCTGGTGCAGGTCTACAATTTTGTTTCTGGTGTCCTTTGACGGCGCTTTGGTCTTGGCCATAGTGGAGTTTGGAGTGTGACTGTTTGTTTGAGGTTGTGGACAGGTGTCTTTTACACTGATAACAAGTTCAAACAGGTGCCATTAATACAGGTAACGAGTGGAGGACAGAGGAGCCTGTTAAAGATGAAGTTACAGGTCTGTGAGAGCCAGAAATCTTGCTTGTTTGTAGGTGACCAAATACTTATTTTCCACCATAATTTGCAAGTAAATTCATTAAAAATTCATTAGAAATCCTACAATGTGATTTTCTGGATTTTTTTTCTTCTCATTTTGTCTGTCATAGTTGAAGTGTACCTATGATGAAAATTACAGGCCTCATCTTTTTAAGTGGGAAAACTTGCACAATTGGTGGCTGACTAAATACTTTTTTGCCCCACTGTATGTTCAATGATTGGCTGATTTTGAAGTGGTCTGGCAGTGAGTGGCACACCTAGTTTGTAACTCTTTGGTGCGGTCTCTACTCAAAACAAAAGCCTTTTAACTCTTGGTATGTTGATTAGTTCATTCCAGTACTCACAGTGGGGATTAGCTCTTTCTCTTAAATACTGATATCGTCCTCGATCAAAAATACTCTTATTGGATTAAATGCTGTTTCACCCATTCATAGAGGGACATTTTCTGGCCTCAAAGGCCTCTCGTTGTACCAGAACTCCTGTAGCTTATCCCCCCTTGGAAAAGGAATCCTTCATTTAGAATCCCCCCTTGTGTGGTTCCTGGATGCAAAAACACCATGAAAGGGCCTGTTTGTGTCCTGAAACCCTCAGGACTTTCATTCCAGGTGAGACAACACTGTCATAAACGCTCTCTCGTTTCAGGCCCGACCACTCAGTGCTCGTTGTTGTAATGCCACCCCGTCAGGTTACCCGGAACAGTATTAGGTGGCGTCTAAGTAAGTGCGGGGGCACTTGATTTAATTTTAACCTTGGCCACTGCTTATTGGATAGGAATGGGCTTGGCCTGCTGTGTGTGTTGTTGACTGAAACTGCTTCACCCAGGCAGCTAAGCACCTGATGATTGGGTGTGGAATTTGGCAGTAGCACAAGCAGATCAGGGCCTGGCGACTGGTTGAGAGTTTCTCATCCTAAATGCCCGGGCTATAGACTCTGTAACCCATAGAACTTATACGTAAGGTTTCCAAAACACCGCTTTAATCCTAGCCCTGAATTCACAATCATTCTCAATTGGAGGCTTATTTTGTGTCTAGGAAACCTACCCATGGGTTTTGTCAGAATTGTGCACCATAGTCCTTATACAGGGTATCATAAGTATTCACCACCCTTGGATTTCTTAATGTTATGTGTTATACATTTTAATCCCACTTTGTCTTTTTTTTGTAAACGATCTACACAAAACACTGTCAGCGCAATAATTTTGTTTGTTTTTGTTTTGATGGATGAAAAATAAAACGTGGATATATTCACCCCTCTAAGTCAATGCATGTTACAAACACCTTTTGTCAGCGATTACAGCTGGGTAAGTCTCTAAGAGCTGAATACTTATTGACTCAACATTTCAGCTTTTCATTTTTTATTAGTTAGCAAAAATGTTGAAAAGCATAATTCCACTTTGAGATTATGGGCTATTGTGTGTAGGCCAGTGACACATCTCAATCAGTTTTAAATTCAGGCTGTATGCAAAATGTGGAAGAAGTCTGGTGGTGTGAACACTTTCTGAAGGCACTGTATGACTCCTCAGTAATAAAACAATCCAGAAGTATTGTTTTAAGACCATTCCTTCTTATTGTCCCCGTGTGTGTTTGGAGGTTTATAGGCCTGTCAGACACTGAAAAGAGAACACATGACGCTCATAGAAGGAAAATCTGAATGGCGTGTCAGGAAACCGCAATAGAAAAGTTAAGATCATCTACGGTAGCTCTCACCTTGTCAGAAATCGGCCACTGCGAATTTGACTATATTCTGATTTTATTGGAACAACTGAATATATATGATGTTGTGGCTAGCTACTCGCTGCCTTCATTCAGCGCGGATTTCATCTGCACTGACTAACTGCTTTTTCCATTACATCTCCTGTAGAGCAGGAGCCTGGTCCCAGATTTGTTTGTGCTGTCGTTCCACCAACTCTTGCAAGACTGCACAAAATGATCTTGGACCAATATGAGTTGGCAAGACCGTACAAATGGATCTGGGACCGTAGGTCCGGGTCTGGGAAAGATTTAATCCTATGAGGCCTACCCAGATTAAGCCTGGTACCTGAGTATGCCATTAACGATCAGCGCTCCCGGCCATGCCGACATTAATGCCACTGGGCTCAAAGGTCTGTTTATATAAGATGTTGTATTCTGCTGGTGGTCATGCAGCACTGGTGGCACAATGTAGTTTATTTCATACAGATGACTTCATTGTTTTTTATGGTGTGAATGAATTATGGTTTGAGTGGTTTCGGTTGATTACTGTCCCGAATGTTACCTCATCTCTGAGAAAAATGTGGTTTGGTGATAAAAGCCAGTTCTGTGTTCCAAGATGTTCTCGAATGTGTACATTACTGCGTGACAGTGGTGTAAATTAGAGGGTTGAATATATAAAGGAATATACAGTGCCTTGAAAGTATTCACATCCCTTGATTTCCACATTTTTGTTTTGTAACAGACTGAATTTAAAAATGTATTAAATTTCGAGTTTGTTACTGTCATACACAATACACCATAATGTCAAAGTGGAATTATGTTTCTGGAAATGTTTGCAAATTCATCAAAAAACAAAAAGCTGAAATGTTTTTAGGCAATAAGTATTCAACCTTTAAGGTAATCAAAGTTCAGGAGTAAAAAAAAAGACCAGTTGCATGGATAATAGTGTTAGTCATTAAAAAAATGTCAATCTCATTCCTGTACCCCACACAAACAATTACCTGTAAAGTTCCCTCAGTTGAGCAGTGAATTTGAAACACAGATTGAACCACAAAGACCAGGAACGTTTTCCAGTGCCTCGCAAAGAAAGGGGGAAAGGGGGATACCTAGTCAGTTGTACAACTGAATGCCTTTAACTGAAATGTGTCTTTTGCGTTTAACCCAATCCCTCTGAATCAGAGAGGTGTGGGGGGCTGCCATAATTGACATCCACGTCTTCGCTGTCCAGGGAACAGTGGGTTAACTGCCTTGCTCAGGGGCAGAATGTCAGATTTTTACCTTGTCAGCTCGGGGATTCAATCCAGCAACCTTTCTGGCCCAATGCTTGAACGACTCGGCTAACTGCCACTCCAAGGGGACCTATTTGTAGATATATATTTAAAAAATAGCAGACATTGAATGTCCCCTTTGAGTATGCTGAAGTTATTAATGACACTTTGGATGGTGTATTAATACACCCAGTCACTACAAAGATAGTTTCCTTCCTAAGTCAGTTGCAGGAGAGGAAGGAAACCGCTCCGGGAGTTCAACATGAGGCCAATGGTGACTTTAGTTTTCTCCTATCCCAGCCATTAAAGTCTGAGGATGGATCAACAACATTGTAGTTACTCCTCAATACTAACCTAATTGGCAGCGTGAAAAGAAGGAAGCCTCTACAGAATACAAATATTCCAAAACATGCATCCTGTTTGCAACACGGCACTAAAGTAAAACTGCAAAAAATGTGACCAAGCAATTGACTTTTTGTCAACATAGTGTTTTATGTTTGGGGCACATCCAACACAACAACACTGAGTACCACTCTCCATATTTTCAAGAATAATTGTGGCTGCATCACGTTATGAGCAATGTTCCCTAATTTTGCTGAGCGCAAACTTGAACGTTGTGAAAATTCTGTGCAACTTCCAGCACGCATTTACTGTGAACACGGAGGTTGTACCCGCTTTAAGTTAGTTTTAACATTGGCCAAGTAGGCTACTGTGGCTATTTGATCATAATGTAGGCCTACCAGAGTGGTATACAATGGAGACGATGCATCCCATAACATTTTAACATGGAAATAGCTGTTCTATCATTCAGCCTACAGTAGAGGCCAATGTGTGGTGTTCAATGTAGGTCCTACATGAGACTTTCGAAAAAGCATGCAGGGTTTGTAGAGCTGACCCAAATTAGTCGACTGGTCGATTTGGTCGACCGAGATTTGTTTTAGTCGAGTAGTTGTGCGTACACTAACGTTCAAAAGTTAGGGATCACTTAAATGTCCTTGTTTTTTAAAGAAAAGCTCATTCTTTTGTCCATTTAAAATTACATTAAATTGATCAGAAATACAGTGTATACATTGTTAATGTTGTAAATGACTATTATAGCTGCAAACAGCTGATTTTAAAATAATAAAAAACATTTAAATAATGGAATACCTACATAGGCGTACAGAGGCCCGTTATCAGCAAGCGTCACTCCTGTGTTCCAATGGCACGTTGTGTTAGCTAATCCAAGTTTTTATAATTTTAAAAGGATAATTGAACTTTAGAAGAGTTCCTCTGTCCAGTGTCTGTGTTCCTTTTGCCCATCTTAATCTTTTTTGTTTTTATTGGCCAGTCTGAGATGTGGCCTTTTCTTTGCAACTCTGCCTAGAATGCCAGCATCCCAGTCGCCTCTTCACAGTTGACATTTGTTTCGGGTACTATTTAATGAAGCTGCCAGTTGAGGACATGTGAGGCGTCTGTTTCTCAAACTAGACACTAATGTACCGGGGCCTCCCACTCCTCTTTCTATTCTGGTTAGAGACAGTTTGCGCTGTTCTGTGAAGGGAGTAGTACACAACGTTTGAGCCTGTAATTGAACCCACAAATGCTGATGTTCCAGATAATCAACTAGTCTAAAGGCCCGTTTTATTGCTTCTTTAATCAGAACAACAGTTTTCAGTTGTGCTAACATAATTGCAAAGGGGTTTTCGAATGATCAATTAGCCTTTTAAAATGATAAACTTGGATTAGCTAACACAACGTGCCATTTGACCACAGGAGTGATGGTTGCTGATAATTGGCCTCTGTACATCTATGTAGATATTCCATTTAAAAAATCAGTCGTCTTTAGCTACAATAGTAATTTACAACATTAACAATGTCTACACTGTATTTCTGATCAATTTGATGTTGATGGACAATTTTTTTTTTGCTTTTCTTTCAAAAACAAGGACATTTCTAAGTGACCCCAAACTTTTGAACGCTATTGTATACAGTACCAGTCAAAAGTTTGGACCCACCTACTCATTCAAGGGTTTTTCTTTATTTGTACTATTTTCTAAATTGTAGAATAATAGTGAAGACATCAAAATGAATGAAATAACACATACGGAATCATGTAGTAACCAAAAAAGTGTTAAACAAATCAAAATATATATATTTTTTATTTGAGGTTCTTCAAATTGCCACCCTTTTGCCTTGATTACAGCTTTGCACACGCTTGGCATTCTCTCAACCAGCTTCACCATGAGTGCTTTTCCAACAGTCTTAAAGGAGTTCCCACATATGCTGAGCACTTGTTGGCTGCTTTCCCTTCACTCTCCGGTCTGACTCATCCCAAACCATCTCCATTTGGTTGAAGTTGGAAGATTGTGGGGGCCAGGTCATCTGATGCAGCACCCAATCACTCTCCTTTTTGGTAAAATAGCCCTTACACAGCCTGGATGTGTGTTGGGTCATTGTCCTTTTGAAAAACAAATGATATTCCAACTAAGTCCAAACCATATTGAATGGCTTATCGCTGCAGAATGCTGTGGTAGCCATGCTGGTCTTTGAATTCAAAATAAATCGCACACATTGTCACCAGCAAAACACCCCCACACCATAACACCACCTCCTGCCATGCTTTACGGTGTGAACCACACACGCGGAGATCGTCTGTTCACCTACTCTGCGTCTCACAAAGACAGTGGTTGGAACCAAAAATCTAATATGGACTCATCAGACCAAAGGACAGATTTCCACCAGTCTAATTTCCATTGCTCGTGTTTCTTGGCCCAAGCAAGTCTCTTCTCTTTAGTAGTGGTTTCTTTGCAACAATTCAACCATGAAGGTCTGATTTGCACAGTCTCCTCTGAACAGTTGCTGTGTCTGTTACTTGAACTCTGTGAAGCATTTTATTTGGGCTGCAATTGGAGTCTGGTAACTCTAGTGAACTTATCCTCTGCAGCAGAGGTAACTCTGGGTCTTCCTTTCCTTTGGCGGTCCTCATGAGAGCCAGTTTCATGGCTTGATGTTTTTTGCAACTGCATTTGAAGAAACTTTCAAAGTTCTTGACATTTTCTGTATTGACTGACCTTCATGTCTTAAAGTATTGCTGGAGACTGTCATTTATCTTTGCTTATTTGAGCTGTTCTTAACATTATGGACTTGGTCTTTTACCAAATAGGGCTATCTTCTCTATACCACCCCTACCTTGTCACACCACAACTGATTGGCTCAAACGCATTAAGAAGGAAAGAAATTCCACAAATTAATTTAACAAGGCACACCTGTTGATTGAAATGTGTTCCAGATGACTACCTCATGAAGCTGGTTTAGAGAATGCCAAGAATGTGCAAAGCTGTCAAGGCAGCTACTTTGAAGAATCTCAAATCTAAAATGTATTTTGATTTGTTTAACTCTTTTGGTTACTACATGATTCCGTGTGTTATTTCATAGTTTTGTTGTTCTATTATTCAACATTGTAAAAAATAGTTAAAATAATGAAAAACCCTGTAATGAGTAGGTGTGAACTTTTGACTGGTACTGTATGTAAATGAGATTTCTTTATTTACATTTCAAAAAACATGTTTTCACTTTCATTATGGGATGTGTGTGTAAATGGGTGACAAACATTTAATCTGTTTTGAATTCAGGCTGTAACACAACGTGTAAGTCAAGGGGTATGAATACTTTCTAAAGGCACTTATTGTATTAATTCATTTAGGCCAGAATCCTAACTTGATGCTGCGCACGTAACTACATTTTTCACACAACTTTCATTGACATTGATACAAATTCACACATTTCAACGATTCTGCCCCTGTGGTGTGTATAAATATATATATATATATATATATTTATTTTTTTGTGGCTTGTGTACAGTTGTCACAGTTTGTTTTTCTGACAGAGTTGATTTACTTTTATGTACATTCTTTGCCGTCCACAGGTAGTAAAGACCATTGGCTTGAGGGAAGTCTGGTACTTTGGCCTTCAGTATATGGACGGCAAAGGATACCTCACCTGGCTGAAGCTTGACAAAAAGGTAAGGTTAATCTAATAGTACCTTTTTAACAAATATTTGTTTATCTGCTCAGGAATTCTCAAACCTTTTCCCACTGTATTAATTCTTAAATCGAATATTTTTTTGCAATACCAGTCTACAGTAAACAAAACCAAATGGGCCATACATTATTTAGAGAGGCAGGTCAAATCACTCCACTATTTGCCTACCACTCACTCAGTCAATTAGTAGCCACTCACTCACTGCATTATGGGCACCCTCTCTCACTCCTACTTCCTGTGCAGACCAGTGGCTAATTGTTCATCTCCCTTCATTTCAGTCCCTTTTTTTTAGTTAATTGTCCTGGGTTCATTCATACACAAACATATGATACATGATGCAATACAATCCCCCCCAAAAAACGATGAGCCCCATGGCGCTCTGGTGAAACGTAGTGCACTAAATAGGGAATAGGGTGCCATTTGGGACACAACCAAATCCAGTCCCCTGAGGATTTCGTAATCAGCTAGTAGTGTGAACTCTCAGTGAACCACTAGATAACATACTACTTCTCTGGGGGAGCGAGTGCTGTGTACCCTTTGCAGTATGTATCGACAGTATAGTTAAAGCACAACCACCTGTGTCCGTGGAATGGAGATATTTCCTGTTTTGATTTGCAGAATTTCCAAATGCGTCAATGGTTCTCACCAGAGCTGTAAATACAGTCGTGGCCAAAAGTTTTGAGAATGACACAAATATAAATTTTCACAAAGTCTGCTGCCTCAGTGTCTTTTAAATATTTTTGTCAGATGTTACTATGGAATACTGAAGTATAATTAGAAGCATTTCATAAGCGTCAAAGGCTTTTATTGATAATTACATGAAGTTGATGCAAAGAGTCAATGTTTGCAGTGTTGACCCTTCTTTTTCAAGACCTCTGCAATCCGCCCTGGCATGCTGTCAATTAACTTCTGGGCCCTGACTGATGGCAGCCCATTCTTGCATAATCAATGCTTTGAGTTTGTCAGAATTTGTAGGTTTTTCCACCCGCCTCTTGACGATTGACACACGAGTTCTCAATGGGATTAAGGTCTGGGGAGTTTCCTGGCCATGGACTCAAAATATCGATGTTTTGTTCCCCGTGCCAATTTTGCCTTATGGCAAGGTGCTCCATCATGCTGGAAAAGGCATTGTTCTTCACCAAACTGTTCCTGGATGGTTGGGAGAAGTTGCTCTCAGAGGATGTGTTGGTACCATTCTTTATTCATGGCTGTGTTCTTAGGCAAAATTGTGAGTGAGCCCACTCCCTTGGCTGAGAAGCAACCCCACACATGAATGGTCTCAGGATGCTTTACTTTTGGCACGACACAGGACTGATGGTAGTGCTCACCTCGTCTTCTCCGGACAAACTTTTTTCCTTTTTCCGGATGACCCAAACAATCGGAAAGGGGATTCATCAGAGAAAATGGCTTTACCCCATTCCTCAGTAGTCCAATCCATGTACCTTTTGCAGAAAATCAGTCTGTCCCTGATGTTTTTCCTGGAGAGAAGGGTCTTCTTTTCTGCCCTTCTTGACACCAGGTCATGCTCCAAACGTCTTCGCCTCACTGTGTGTGCAGATGCACTCACACCTGCCTGCTGCCATTCCTGAGCAAGCTCTGTACTGGTGGTGCCCCGATCCTGCAGCTGAATCAACTTTAGGAGACGGTCCTGGCGCTTGCTGGGCTTTCTTGGGTGCCCTTGAAGCCTTCACAACAATTGAACCGCTCTCCTTGAAGTTCTTGATGATCTGATAAATGGTTGATTTGGGTGCAATCTTACTGGCAGCAATATCCTTGCCTGTGAAGCCCTTTTTGTGCAAAGCAATGATGGCACGTGTTTCCTTGCAGGTAACCATGGTTGACAGAGGAAGAACAATGATTCCAATCACCACCCTCCTTTTGAAGCTTCCAGTCTGTAATTCGAACTCAATCAACATGACAGAGTGATCTCCAGCCTTGTCCTCATCAACACTGACACCTGTGTTAACGAGAGAATCACTGACATGTCAGCTGGTCCTTTTGTGGCAGGGCTGAAATGCAGTGGAAATGTTTTTGGGGGATTCAGTTCATTTGCATGGCAAATTCATCTGATCACTCTTCATAACATTCTGGAGTATATGCGAATTGCCATCATACAAACTGAGGCAGCAGACTTTGTGAAAATTAATATTTGTGTCATTCTCAACTTTTGGCCATGACTGTAGACACGTACAGGTATGTACTGTATATAATGGCTGTGGTTATCACGTCATGGAGGTCACATAAACCCACCAACTTCCTTACCTGCAGTATTTGGGTTGGGTTTAAAGTAGAATATTATAATGTACTGACAACCCAGTGATCCATACCTATAAATAAGGGAGTGAGAGATGCCAGTTGGAGTGCAGTGAGCTAGCCGTGTGCTGACTCTGCGCAGCTCTACTATACAGTAGCTCTTTCAGCACACATTCCCCCGCCACATTTGCTTCCCATTCGCCTCAAGACATTTTGGTTCCTGTTTTGGAGCGAACACAGAGGAAGAGGCCAAAGTCTGTAAATACTTTTGTCAGCCCATGTATTTTATATATCCTCTTTTACAGAGGAATATGACAGTGCATTTTTTTCATGCAGCACTGTGCATCCAAGACAATTGAACTCTTCGGGTACAATAATGTTTATCCAATCATCCATTCCTACTCATTCAACTGGTATCCCAAATGGCACCCTATTTCACTAAAATAATGGAAAACTTTTTTTTGCAACACTTCACATGTGCTATTTCGAATGAATCAATCCTCTCTCTCCAACCCAGGTGTCGTCCCAGGATGTGAAGAAGGAGAACCCGCTGCAGTTCAAGTTCCGCGCCAAGTTCTTCCCCGAGGACGTTTCTGAGGAGCTGATCCAGGACATCACCCAGAAGTTGTTTTTCCTGCAGGTAACACACACGTGCACATGCGCGCGCACACACACACACGCCTACACATGTCGTTTTTTTGTGTGTCCAGGTGAAGGAGGGCATCCTGAGCGACGAGGTCTACTGCCCCCCAGAGACCGCCGTGCTGCTGGCCTCCTACTCCGTCCAGGCCAAGTTCGGAGACTTCACCCGGGACCTCCACCGTCCCGGCTACCTCACCTCAGACCGCCTGCTGCCCCAGCGGTAAGCGCCGGTCCACCAACAGTCCCTATGGGCCCTGGTCAAAAGTAGTGCACTACATAGGGAATATGGTGCCATTTAGGAAACAACCAAGAGGTTTTTTCTAATAGCTACACTAGCATGAAGCACTCTACCTTCTTCATATGCAGCAATGTATTGGGGCCATGCATTCTAAATGGTATGCTAGTGTAGACATTGGAACTTAGCCAGGAGTCCAGACATCAGACAATAGCTTACAGTATTGCTGTGATTGACAGGAACAGGATCACGTTTTGTGTTCGGATACACCAGAAGAAATCCATGCCATGACAAATCCAATATTGATCATAACATGAGTACTCTTTCTTCATTGTACCTCCTCTCTGTTTGCCCCTTCTATTCCTCCTCTATTGTTCTTCCTTTCTGCCCTCCCTCATTCTCTCCCTCTCCCAGTGTTCTGGAGCAGCACAAGTTGTCCAGGGAGCAGTGGGAGGAGAGGATCCAGGTGTGGCATGAGGAACACCGTGGAATGCTCAAGTGAGTTCCTCTCTGTGTTGGTTTGTTTGAGTCTGTATGTTGGTGTCCCTGCCATAATAAAACAGGTTCCCCTGATCTGATCTACCTCAGATAGCAATCATTTTAGTTTTTATTTATATTCATTTATGAAGATGCCTATTAGTTGATCAGGTCTTATCTTCCTGGGTTCATTCATACACAAACATACGATACATGATGCAATACAATAATACAACACACCACACACAGTACCTTACACAAGGACACAATAATAAAAACATATCAAATCCCTAATCCCAAACCATTCCTTTATTTCTCCATGTCTGATCCTGCAGAGAGGATGCCATGCTGGAGTACCTGAAGATCGCCCAGGACCTGGAGATGTACGGCGTCAACTACTTTGACATCAAAAACAAGAAGGGAACCGAGCTGTGGCTGGGTGTGGACGCCCTTGGACTCAACATCTACGAGAAGGAAGACAAGTAAGAAGTAGCCTTCAGGGTTGTGTTCAGTAGGTCACACTGTAGTGCAAATAACAATTT
The DNA here is from genome assembly GCF_034236695.1 of Oncorhynchus nerka. Taxonomy (NCBI): domain Eukaryota; kingdom Metazoa; phylum Chordata; class Actinopteri; order Salmoniformes; family Salmonidae; genus Oncorhynchus; species Oncorhynchus nerka. Next base: position 51,614,558 of record NC_088408.1, on the reverse strand, counting down.
TAAATGAGTGTTTCTTATTGGACAAGTCCAGATAGTCCCTCCCTGTTTGTCTGTTTCAAAACATTTTCTCCCTACTGGACACCAGCCAGGTTTCCTCACTGAACTGACCACTACTGCAGTGTTTCTCAATCCTGGTCCTGGGGACCCAAAGGGCATTTTAGTTTTTTCCTAAGCACTAACACACTTATTCAAATAAATCAAATCAAATCATATAAGCAAAGGTTTGATGATGAGTTGATTACTTGAATCAAGTGTGTTAGTGTTGGGGCAAAAACAAAAATGCATCCCTTTGGGTGTCCAGGATGAGGATTGAGACTGCACTAGAGGGTCAAGTTATGCAAAACTGTGTTCAAATAGAATTTGATTGCTGCTGCCTGTGGTGCTACTGACACTTATCCATGACCTTCCATTGAGCCAGGCAAGCTCAATCAAACACAGCTAAAGTATTTGAAAGATTTAAAATAATATTTGAGCCCAGTTTTAAAGTCATGTAGTCTATCTACCCATTCTTGTTCTGCTTGACAACGATACCGGGTTGTTTTCCGGCCTTCGCTACAGTTCTGTTTCAAACATTGTAGCTTCATTCCATTGTAGCTTCATTCCAGGTTAACCCACGTCTTTAGTTACCACGAAGAATGTTCTTACCACAACGTTTTTCCTTTCAACTGTCTCCTTTTGATGAGCTTGTACTGGTCCGTCGTACCCAAGGTTGTTATGCCAGTCTGCGCTCCAACAAACAAATAAAGCTCAAAATAAAGATACAGATTTGATCAGATCACGCGATACAAGCGGTAACTGCATAATTATTGGGTAAATACTTGTTCCCGGTCAGTTAAATTACTGGGTTAAAAATAGATTATGACGTAATATAAATGTTCCCTATATAGTCGATAGCCCTGCAGTCACTGACCCTCTGGCAGCAACACTGGCTGAGTTTTATTTTTTTTAATTTCACCTTTATTTAAACAGGTAGGCTAGTTGAGAACAAGTTCTCATTTACAACTGCAACCTGGCCAAGATAAAGCATAGCACAGTGTGAACAGACAACAACACAGAGTTACACATGGAGTAAACAATAAACAAGTCAATAACACAGTAGAAAAATATATACATAAAAAAAGAGTATCTACATTGTGTGCAAAAGGCATGAGGTAGGCGAATAATTACAATTTAGCAGATTAACACTGGTGTGCAAAGAGCAGAAACGTAAATAAATAAAAACCGTATGGGGATGAGGTAGGTGAATTGGGTGGGCTATTTACCGATGGACTATGTACAGCTGCAGCGATCGGTTAGCTGCTCAGTTAGCAGATGTTTGAAGTTGGTGAGGGAGATAAAAGTCTCCAACTTGAACGATTTTTGCTATTCGTTCCAGTCACAGGCAGCAGAGAACTGGAAGGAAAGGCGGCCAAATGAGGTGTTGGCTTTAGGGATGATCAGTGAGATACACCTGCTGGAGCGCGTACTACGGGTGGGTGTTGCCATCGTGACCAGTGAACTGAGATAAGGCGGAGCTTTACCTAGCATGGACTTGTAGATGACCTGGAGCCAGTGGGTCTGGCGACGAATATGTAGCGAGGGCCAGCCGACTAGAGCATACAGGTCTCAGTGGTGGGTGGTATAAGGTGCCCTAGTAACAAAGCGGATGGCACTGTGATAAACTGCATCCAGTTTGTTGAGTAGAGTATTGGAAGCCATTTTGTAGATATCAGTTTTATTAGGGTAAGTTTGGCGGCGTGAGTGAAGGAGGCTTTATTGCGAAATAGAAAGCCGATTCTAGATTTGATTTTGGATTGGAGATGTTTGATATGAGTCTGGAAGGAGAGTTTACAGTCTAGCCAGGCACCTAGGTACTTATAGATGTCCACATATTCTAGGTCGGAACCATCCAGGGTGGTGATGCTAGTCGGGCGTGCGGGTGCAAGCAGCGAACGGTTGAAAAGCATGCATTTGGTTTTACTAGCGTTTAAGAGCAGTTGGAGGCCACGGAAGGAGTGTTGTATGGCATTGAAGCTCGTTTGGAGGTTAGATAGCACAGTGTCCAAGGAAGGGCCAGAAGTATACAGAATGGTGTCGTCTGCGTAGAGGTGGATCAGGGAATCGCCCGCAGCAAGAGCAACATCATTGATATATACACAGAAAAGAGTCGACCCGAGAATTGAACCCTGTGGCACCCCCATAGAGACTGCCAGAGGACCGGACAACATGCCCTCCGATTTGACACACTGAACTCTGTCTGCAAAGTAGTTGGAGAACCAGGCAAGGCAGTCATTAGAAAAACCGAGGCTACTGAGTCTGCCGATAAGAATATGTTGATTGACAGTCGAAAGCCTTGGCCAGGTCGATGAAGACTGCTGCACAGTACTGTCTTATCAATTGCGGTTATGATATTGTTTAGTACCTTTAGCGTGGCTGAGGTGCACCCGTGACCGGCTCGGAAACCAGATTGCACAGCGGAGAAGGTACGGTGGGATTCGAGATGGTCAGTGATCTGTTTGTTGACTTGGGTAAAGGAGAAGCTGGGGAGGTTTGGGCGAGTAGCTGCGGGGGGTAGAGCTGTTGGCCGAGGTTGGAGTAGCCAGGAGGAAGGCATGGCCAGACGTTGAGAAATGCTTGTTGAAGTTTTCGATTATCATGGATTTATCGGTGGTGACCGTGTTACCTAGCCTCAGTGCAGTGGGCAGCAGGGAGGAGGTGCTCTTGTTCTCCATGGACTTTACAGTGACATCAGACCCGGGTTCAAATAGTTGTTTCCTTTCAAGATGGGCTGGGTTTGCAGTTGACACTTTTGGGACTACTCCATTGGCTCCATCGGGCCAGACAAACTCAATTAAGCACAGCAAAATATATAAATGAAATACTATTTGAACCAATGTCTGGCAGTGTTTTGAGTGCAGTGCACTAACCTATTGCTGGGTTGTGTTGTTGACAACGGTCGCTGCTCCCTTAGAGCTCCATGCACTGTTTGAACTCTCCATGCCAAAAGTCTATTCAAAGCAGAGTGAATACGGCTCCTTGGGCGGTTAATGAGAAAATGTATCGACTCAGCAGCCCCCAGAGGACTCTGTCTGGCCAACATTTGGTAGTGCTTTAACTTGAGTGTGTCTTTTGGGATTTCCCGCAGTCTTACTCTCTACCCATATTATTGTGTTTTGTGTCCAAATGCTTAGCTCTGAATCCACACACAGCACAAATGGATAGATGTTTGAATGTTTATTTACGACTACAATTGTTCCATAGAATGGATTTAAAGTGAATCTAACACTCTTATTTTACCTGAGTGTAGTGTAGTCTGATACCTGTAAATCTGGTGAATCAAGTAGAAAATGGGACGAGAGAGAGACACAGAGGGCTATGTGTCTGTTGTAAGGCTCCGAGTGTCCTTGAATATGTGGGTGTGTTTGCACTCTGGGGCTCGGCAACAGAAATGCCTCTCTGCTGCAGTGCACTCTGCTGTAACCATGGTGACACCTACTGGTTTTTCAAGCTGTGCGGGACTTAAGAATGCCAGGCTGACCTAGAGTACATGCCCCTTAATGAAGGCGGCAGGCTACAGACAATACATAGCACTGCCAAGGCCTCTGAGACAGAGTGCATAGTGTAGACTCCTTGGACCCTGCTAGCACACCATTGCTCCTTTTTATGTCAGATATGGCCATCATGCCAATGTTTTACTCCTTAGGCCATTTGTCAAGCAAACGCACACACCCTCATTCAGTATAAGACCCTACACCAGAAAGGAGGGCGTTTGATGTGTATGTTGTCCTATATTGTCACTGATTGCTGAATAAATCCATCCAAATACATGGTGACATTTCTATGAGATTCTACATAACCCAGAACACACCATGTACAGTTGCAGTCGGAAGTTTACATACACCTTAGCCAAATACATTTAAACTCAGTTTTTCACAATTCCTGACATTTTATCCTAGTAAAAATTCCCTGTCTTTAGTCAGTTAGGATCACCACTTTATTTTAAGAATGTGAAATGTCAGAATAATAGTGATTTATTTCAGCTTTTATTTCTTTCATCACATTCCCAGTGGGTCAGAAGATTACATACACTCAATTAGTATTTGGTAGCATTGTCTTTAAATTGTTTAACTTGGGTCAAACGTTTTGGGTAGCCTTCCACAAGCTTCCCAGAATTAGTTGGGTGAATTTTGGCCCATTCCTCCTGACAGAGCTGGTGTAACTGAGTCAAGTTTGTCTGCCTCCTTGCTCACGCGCCTTTTCAGTTCTGCCCACAAATGTTCTATAGGCTTGAGGTCAGGGCTTTGGTGATGGCCAGTCCAATACCTTGACTTTGTTGTCCTTAAGCCATTTTGCCACAACTTTGTAAGTATGCTCGGGGTCAATGTCCATTTGGAAGACCCATTTGCGACCAAGCTTTAACTTCTTGACGTCTTGAGATGTTGCTTCAATATATATCCACATTTTCTTTCCTGATCTATTTTGTGAAGTGCACCAGTCCTTCCTGCAGCAAAGCACCCCCACAACATGATGCTGCCACTTTGTCCTTCACGGTTGGGATGGTGTTCTTCGGCTTGCAAGCCTCCCCCTTTTTTCCTCCAAACATAACGATGGTCATTATGGCCAAACCGTTCTAGGACATTTCTCCAAAAAGTACTATCTTTGTCCCCATGTGCAGTTGCAAACTGTAGTCTGGCTTTTTTTTATGGCGGTTTTGGAGCAGTGGCTTTTTCCTTGCTGAGCGTCCTTTCAGGTTATGTCTTTGTAGGACTCGTTTTTCTGTGGATGTAGATACTTTTGTCGCTGTTTCCTCCAGCATCTTCACAAGGTCCTTTGCTGTTGTTCTGCGATTGATTTGCACTTTTTGCACCAAAGTACAATCATTTCTAGGAGACAGAACGCGTCTCCTTCCTGCGCGATATGACGGCTGTGTGGTCCCACGGTGTTTATACTTGCCACTATTGTTTGTACAGATGAACGTCGTACTTTCAGGCGTTTGGAAATTGCTCCCAAGGATGAACCAGACTTGTGGAGGTCTACCATTTTTTTCTGAGATCTTGGCTGATTTCTTTTGATTTTCCCATGATGTCAAGCAAAGAGGCACTGAGTTTGAAGGTAGGCTTTGAAATACGTCCACAGGTATACCTCCATTTGACTCAAATTATGTCAATCAGCCTATCAGAAGCTTCTAAAGTCATGACATCATTTTCTGGAATTTTCCAAGCTGATTAAAGGCACAGTCAACTTAGTGTAAATTTCTGAACCACTGGAATTGTGAATTATGAAATTATCTGTCTCAACAATTGTTGGAAGAATTACTTGTGTCATGCACAAAGTAGATGTCCTAACCGACTTGCCAAAACAATAGTTTGTTAACAAATGTGTGGATTGGTTGAAAAACTAGTTTGAATGACTCCAACCTTAGTGTATGTAAACTTCCAACTTCACCTGTAAGTAAAATATCTAGAACGGGCTTAGAGCCTTTGACCGTAGCAATTTGACTGGTAAAATCATAATTTTTCTATGAAACACACCTCTGGATAAGTCATTGGGAGATGTTACCTTATACAGCACCTAACCCTTCGTTTGTAGATGACTCTAAATAAGAGTCCTTTACATTCCTTTGTAGATTCCTCATGTGTATGTCAGCACGGGTCTGTAATTGATTGAAATACCAATTCAGGCAGCAGCAGGGTTTCCAGTGTGTAAGACGGTTCAGACAACATCCTCTGTGGTCCCAGGTCTGTGTGGGCATTTTATATTTATCAGATGCTATTATCCAGAGTGACTTACAGTAAGTAGTGAGGGTTTACATTTTCATACTGGTCCCCCGTGGGAATCGAACCCACAATTCTGGCATTGCAAGCACCATTCTCTACCAACTCGGCCACACGGGACCAAATAAAGAACCAGCCAATGTTTCTTTCTCCGGCACACAATGGACGAGCCCCGCCCGAAATTCCTCACACCTAGCCCTATTGATACAGAGGCCAACATGTACAATGCAGTAGTACACACAGTCCTGCCTCAGACATTTACATGGAATGAATCCTATCCTATTTGGACTTGTTTCCTACAACAGATCCCATGCTGTGTCCCAAATGGCAATATTTCCCCTATATATTGCATAGCCTATAAGGAAGATGGTGCCATTTGAGACGGCCCCAGTGTTTCCACTAACATTAAAATCATTTGGCTTCGGTTGGTTTCAATTAAAATATTTGGCTACCAATATCCTGGATTTTGATTTGGGATATAATCGGTAATAAATCTACAGAAAATTAACTGTAATGTCTACTATTAAGCCATGTAAAACATGTACAATACTAACACTGGTTTGCCTCATTTCTCCCATCAGACTGACCCCAAAGATTGGCTTCCCCTGGAGTGAGATCAGAAACATCTCCTTCAACGACAAGAAGTTCATCATCAAGCCCATCGACAAGAAGGCCCCGGTGAGTTAGGCCTAAACGCTATAGATTCACACAAATAAGGCCATGCCAGGCTAAGTCCAACTGTACCGGGCTAGCCTGGTTACGCATCCAGTATAGTTTCTGGAACGCTGCTGGAAAGGACGATGTGAAAAGAACATATCCATGCCAACACATTACAGTTTGGGTCAGCCCTAAAGTGTGAATCAAGCATCGGACACAGGTCTCCATGACGCAGGATCACAATAACACTGTTTTGATGATCGATACTATTCACCAAATCACACACCACATTTAACATCACAATGAATACAATCTGAAAGCATTAGCAAACAGCTGCAGCAGATGTCACGATGGACCAATATAAAACCCAGTTATCCTGGTCCCAGGTCTATTTGTGCTGTTTCGCAAACTTCTATGGTCGGTGTTATGAAAAACAAACGACCATAGCAGTTGGCTATACAGGATAACTGGGTTTTATATTGGTCCATCGTGACATCTGCTGCAGCTGTTTGCTAATGCTTTCAGATTGTTTTCATTGTGGTGTGTGATTTGGTGAATAGTATCGATCATCAAAACAGTGTTATTGTGATCCTGCGCCATGGAGCCCTGTGTCCAATGCTACAGGTACAGGGAGATGTTTTACTTTGTATTTACTGTAGGTAAAGTTAGTGTGTGTGTGTTGACTACCTCACCTCCCATGTTCCCAGCTCTGCCTGCTTGCATCCTCTCTCCTCTCCTGCTCTGTCTCCTTGGGGCTATCCTCAATCCCATCTCCCATTGTCAACAGAACCCTGGCTCCAGCCCCTGCTTGCACACATAGGGAGAAACACAGACACACAAAAGTCGGCAAGGACACACGTGCGCACACGCATGCACAAAGAGCCTGAGTGCTCTTCTAATGTCCATCAAGCCTCTACGCTCAACAGACCTCATCTCTTCTGCTCAAGCCAGTATTTGTGTGTGTGAGCATGCATGTGTATGTGGTCAGGCTAACTGGTTGGTAAGCTCATATGGGCAGTGTCTCCTTCAACTGAAAGGTTAAGTCATTCCTACTACTTCCTTCAGCTGCCATTTCCACTTTCCATCCATAGCAAATGGTCGCTGTGCGTGTTGTCATGCAGAGTGTAAGACTAGCGCAGAAGACACGCTGTCTGCAAAACTGTTTTGTCTGACCTGAGTTGTTCTTTGCTCCACCCTCCTCCTCTTTTTCCCCACATCGCCCTATTTCACACCTCTCTCTCTCTGACAAATCTCCCCACCACCTTTTTATTTCTGCCCCCCTCTTTCTTTCGCTCTCCTTCTCTCAGGACTTTGTGTTCTACGCCCCTCGCCTGCGCATCAACAAGCGCATCCTGCAGCTGTGCATGGGCAACCACGAGCTGTACATGCGCCGCCGCAAGCCCGACACCATCGAGGTGCAGCAGATGAAGGCCCAGGCCCGCGAGGACAAACACCAGAAACAGTTGGAGAGGTGTGTGTGTTTGAGTTTAGAATAGGGATGGTCAACACCCCTGGAGAACAACTGGATGTGCATGCTTTTGCTCCATCCCTACCCAAACACCTAATCAGATTCAGAATATCACTCACAAAAAGAGATCTATTGTATCAAATCAAATTTTATTGGTCACATACGCAAAGGTTAGCAGATGTTATTATAAGAGTTGTCCGGAGTAGCAAATATATGCCGTTATTTATATCCTAGAATTCCCAATGCTCCAAAGCTTAGCATGCTCTTCAATACAGCAAGACATGCTCAGCACCTTTTGTAGGCCTCACAGGTACTTGAAGTACAGCAGCGCTAGGTCACTAGCGTAGGTAGATGAAACCCAGCGTAGCGCTGATGATTCAATAGCATGACCTCATTCTGTGAGTGAAGCAATGTTGAGACAAGGTTATGGGAGCAGGCTAGTGTTATCTGGACAGTATCGCCTCTGCACAGCTGTTCCAACAACCTGTTGTAACAGCCATTCATGACGCTGTACATGGCCGAGGTCTGTCACATACCAATCGCCTGTAGGACTTTCCCTCCACTGCCAACCCCACACAATACAAGGGAAAGGGGGATTATCTATTGGAGAGTGTTCATTGTGTTTTTGGTCTAGATTGTTGTACATTACATTGTACTGGATATGTGTACACTAGAGGTATACAGGCTGCACTGTATAATGAAAGTGAACCACCTTATTTAAAATCACAGTACAAACTACAAAGGGTATGTGTAGAATGACAGTTTGTCTGCTACACTGTGCCGCCGAAATGTGTTTCCTTGGTTTTGTGTGTGGGCGTGCGTGCGTGCGTGCATGTGATTGTGTGTACAAAGTGTGTGTGTCTACTCAATGTGCTTAAAATCAGTGTGTGCCCTCACACACTCAGAGGGGCCAGTTTAATAGTTTATTAGCCAGCACACGTCATCCCTTCTTTGTGTCTCACACTGGGCCTCCCTTATCTGCAGGGCCCAGCTGGAGAACGAGAAGAAGAAGAGGGAGGCCATCGAGAAAGAGAAGGAGCAGATGGAGAGAGAGAAGCAGGAGCTGATGATGAGGCTCTACCAGTTCGAGGAGAAGACCAAGAGGGCAGAGAAAGGTAGGACTGGGGAAAATAGGGTCTGACTGGGAGGACACTAGGGTCACCCAGAGCACATTGAATGTGGAGAGGGGGGAATGAGAGAGAGAGACCGGGGGAGGGAGTGTGTGTACCTGTAGAAGTTGTGTGTGTGTTGGTGTGCATTCATACTTTTTGCGTGCATAATTTTTATGCTGCATAAAAAAGGGAGCCTAAAATAGTAACGATTTTTTAGAAAATTGCTCTCAGTTGACGACAATTTGCATTTCAACAGTTTTTACTACTGTGGTTGTTTCAATTCAGATGTAATAAACTGGTGGCCTTGTGCTTTTTGTGACTTTGTCACTGTGGACCTTAGATAGCCCGGCGGTACCGTTTTTACAGGGTTAGATATCAGCAATTGGGCTGATAAGGCATTTCTCATCGACCTTTGTTTGTAACCCTCTTCAGTGTTCATCGCCATTGTCTTTACCATATAGTGCGGTCTCTCGGATTTACGTGGCACACAGGATTAGTATTTCCATGAATATAGCTGTGGAAAGGTTTTACAAATATACCATGGAAGTAGAGCAGCCGTGTAACTACAGTAAGTGCCGGATGGTTTGATAGTAGTGCGTCTTGCAATCGTACGTTTGTAGTCTTTCGTACTTCGTTTTGAAGGCCTGCTTCAGAGGTCGGTCCTTTGTCCTTTTTTTTTAACAGCAGTTTGCAGTACTGGACATGTAGTGTAATTTGGAGGTTTCTGCAGGGCAGAATTTTCACTTGGTCATTAGTCTATCACCCTCAAATTCAAATCTGGACAACTGCTTTTTTTCCCATTGACCCCTCTAATCAGGAACTGTGTTAGACCTGGGACACCGAGTGGGTGCAATTCATGATCACGTAGAACAGAAACAGCAGTACTTAGGCCCTCATAGGGTAAGATTTAAAAACCCCTGGTCTGTCAGTTAGTAATCCAGGGAGCTGTTTACAATTCACTCTGTGTAATGCTAGAGAGTTGTTAGGAAACTCATGTTTGCTACTCGTGGTTGTAGTGTTTGTCTTGTTCTGCATGTTTCTCAGTGTAGCTATGTAGTGTGCATCTGTGTGCCTCACACTGTATGTATATTTGGTTATAAATAGCTCTGTCTCAGAGGTGTATCTGTCTATTCCTGTCGGTCACTTATCTCTTTGAGGCTCTCTTTGTCTGACCTGCATGAGTAGCATATGTGTTTGGGTGCTTTCCAGGTCTTCTTTATTGCCCCAGATAGCGTAACACGTTGCAGGAATATAAATCTCACAACGCACGTGTATCCCACCTCTGTCTCTCCAGACCTTCAGGAGCAGATGCAACGTGCCATGCAGCTGGAGGTGGAGAGGAGGATGGCGGAGGACGAGGCAGCCCGCCTTGAGTCTGAGCGTCAGGCCGCCCTGCTGGCCAAGGAGGAGCTGGCCCGCCACGCCCAGGACCAGATGCACAACCAGGAGCAGCTGGTGAGAACCACCAAACAAACATGTTACGAACATGTCACAACCCCCTTATAACCTTGCTAAGCTGTCCTTTAACACTACCATGTCACAGCCAATTGAAACCCAACTATAACCCTACTATACTGTACATGCTGAAATGGACTTATGTATCTATATGTGACTGGCCAGAGTTCGAACTCGGGTCTTCTCCTGCACGTCGCAAGCCTGTTAGCCCACTGAGCTAAAGCCTAGGCACCGTCTCTTTAACATATACAACTCTGAACCACACCTCACTGCAGCGAACTGTGTAGAGCTGAAATAACCTCTGTTCACTACTGAAGAGCGAACAAAACCTGTACCAGACTGCTCCTTAAGACACCGTAATAATGTCCTTCCCCACTGTATAACTGGACCGCATACCATAATGCCAGACAGTGCCCACCCTGCTCTGCACCAGACCACCCACAGGGTCACTATAACAGGCCTGACAGTAAACCTGTAGACCAGTGTGCTCTCACTAGGCTATTGACAGTGGAACACTGAGTCTGTTTTTATAGGGGCAAGTTGGACAACATGGAAAACACTGCACACTGCTGCTCATGCACCCAGGTGACAATGTTTCCACCCTCAGGTCTTCATCAGGCAACAGCCACTCTGAATTAACCCCATAACAGAGCCCTTTGTCATGATAAACAGATATCACCAGATAAATACACGATGAGTAACGATAACTTGGCTATATACACGGGGTGCCAGTGCTGAGTCGATGTGTGGGGGTACGAGGTAGTTGAGAGAGATTTGTGCATATAGGTAGGGATAAAGGGACGAGGCAACAGGATGGATAATAAACAGTAATGTAGACTACAGTGTTTAAATAAATACAACATTTAAATCAATCAAAAGTATTTATAAAGCCCTTTTTACATCAGCAGATGTCACCAAGTGCTTATACAGAAACCCAGCCTAAACCTCCAAAGAGCACAGATTTATTTGCTCTAATAGGGCTGTCCTCAAACATGTAATGCATTGTCATGACCCCTATAGACCCTACTAGTATGAACATTGCAACATTATCATCTGTTTTTCTCAACCTCCTCAGCTTTAATTAGGTACACTGGAAGCTCCAGTGACTAAGCACCAGTCTAGCTTAGCAACCTGTTGAGTGTTTTCAATGGAAGCTGTGTTGGGCATTTTTCAACCAGCCACCAATTTTACAGCTGAGCACACTTCAGAGGTTTTTTATGGTTAAAACATCCACACTGTGCGTGTCGTGCTTCGTGCTGGGCTTTGTGTGTGTGCAGTATTTACAACCCTAGACTTCACACACACACTGCAAACAATAGATGGTTACTCAGAACCCTTGCTTGTTTGGCTCTTTTATTTTTATTTATTTATTTTTTATTTCACCTTTATTTAACCAGGTAGGCTAGTTGAGAACAAGTTCTCATTTGCAACTGCGACCTGGCCAAGATAAAGCATAGCAGTGTGAACAGACAACACAGAGTTACACATGGAGTAAACAATTAACAAGTCAATAACACAGTAGAAAAAAAAATGGGCAGTCTATATACAATGTGTGCAAAAGGTATGAGGAGGTAGGCGAATAATACAATTTTGCAGATTAACACTGGGGTGATAAATGATCAGATGGTCATGTACAGGTAGAGATATTGGTGTGCAAAAGAGCAGAAAAGTAAATAAATAAATAAATAAAAACAGTATAAAAACAGTATGGGAATGAGGTAGGTGAAAATGGGTGGGCTATTTACCAATAGACTATGTACAGCTGCAGCGATCGGTTAGCTGCTCGGATAGCTGATGTTTGAAGTTGGTGAGGGAGATAAAAGTCTCCAACTTCAGCGATTTTTGCAGTTCGCTCTGGTGAAAACCAGTCAGTCACAGACATTGTTTTGGTGAATTGCAGACAGAGGCCGCCTGGAGTAGGATGAAGTTGCCCCTAGACGCTGATCTTGGATCAGTACAATTTCCCCCACTAATGGTTAACTTCTTGCGTCGAGCCATCCCGGATCCGGTATCGTGACTACAGCCTCAAGCTCATTACCATAACGCAACGTTAACTATTCATGAAAATCGCAAATGAAATGAAATTAATCTATTTGCTCTCAAGCTTAGCCTTTTGTTAACAACACTGTCATCTCAGATTTTCAAAATATGCTTCTCAACCATTGCAAAACAAGCATTTGTGTAACAGTATTCATGGCTAACGTACCATTTAGCATTAGCATTCAGCATGCAACATTTTCCACAAAAACCATAAAAGCATTCAAATAAAATAATTTACCTTTGAAGAACTTCAGATGTTTTCAATGAGGAGACTGTTAGATAGCAAATGTTCAGTTTTTACAAAAAATATTATTTGTGTCGACTAATCGCTCCGTTTTGTTCATCGCGTTTGGGTAAGGAACATTTAAAAAAAAAATCCAAAATGAACTCCATAATATGGACAGAAACATGGCAAACGATGTTTAGAATCAATCCTCAAGGTGTTTTTCACATATCTATCGACGATAAAATCCATCGTGGCAGTTTACTTTCAATTCTGAAGAAATGGAACGCGCATCGACCTACAGATTACGCACACAGGACACCGGGCGGGTCACCAGATAAATGTAGTCTCTTATGGTCAATCTTCCAATGATATGCCTACAAACACGTCACAATGCTGCAGACACCTCGGGGAATAGACAGAAAGCGCAGGCTCATTCCTGGCGCATTCACAGCCATATAAGGAGACATTGGAACACAGCACCTTCAGAATCCGGGGCATTTCCTGTATGAAACTTCATCTTGGTTTCGCCTGTTGCGTTAGTTCTGGGGCACGCACAGATAATATCTTTGCAGTTTTGGAGACGTCAGAGTTGTCTTTCCAAGGCTGTCAATTCCATGCATAGTCGAGCATCTTTTCGTGACAAAATATTGCGCTTAAAACGGGCACGTCTTTTTATCCAATAATGACACAGCGCCCCCATAGGTTCAACAGGTTAAAGGGCAATTCCGCCACTTTTCAACCGCATATTCATCATCTGCAGCACCAGACCAGTGTCTACATATGTGAAAACAGCAGGTTTCTGTGATTTGACGTTAAAAAGATAAGGTACAAAAAATTGCTTCTGTGACATCACAGATTAGGATAAAAAGTTTTTAAAAAGTGATTTTCAAAATCAATGAGTTTCTAGCCCAGGGGAGGGTATTTTCTTGCTCCCCGTGTCATCGCGGAACTCGGTGTTTGAAATGACTGTTTTTAAAAGGAGTTGAGCGGAAGCTGATCCTAGATCTGTGCAAAGGGGGAACTTCATCCTGGAGCGATGCCCCCTGTAGAGAATGGAGATCCAAGATTACAGACAGTGTCACTCTCTAATAAATGACTAATACAATTAATGTCATACTTTTATGGATGTCAAGCTCTACCCCAGGTCCTGAAGTGCTGAACCCTACACTGAGCACTGTACTCTAATATATATTGCCACCGTTGCACTTCACAATGGAGTGTGATGTTCTGTTTTCTCTTTTCAAAACTCGTTGAATGGCTATTTTTACCCTGTAGGCACCTTCTCACCATGGGTGAGAAATTACACAGGAAACAAAAATGACCTGCCTTCAACCAAATTCATTTGAATCTAAATTTAAGTTTCGGTTTTGTATTTCTTGGTCCTGTGCAGTTGTAAATCAAACAATACACATGTAAACACCAAACCTTTTTAATTTTCAACTTATTTGAGAAGAAATTCTGAATCGTGTAAGGGTGCCAATATATTTGACCGTAACTGTAGGTCTCTCCACTCTGGTGCACCCAATGTGTACTGCTTTGACACAAATGACTGATCATTGGTTGAAAACAATGTAATAATAAGAAGATTGTGGGAGCTGTACTGTTAGATTTCAGTGCAGCTTTTGATATTATTGACCATAACCTGTTGTTGAAAACTTATGCGTTGAGAACTTGTGGTTTTTCAACCTCTGACATTTTGTGGATTCAGAGCTTTCTATCTAATAGAACTGAGGGTTTTCTTTAATGGAAACTTCTCTAATGTCAAACATGTAAAATGTGGTGTACCACAGGGCAGCTCTCTAGGCCTTCTACACTTTTCTGTTTTTACCAATGACCTACCACTGGCATCTACTAATGAATGGTGTGGCTGAATAAAGCAAGTTCTCGCAGTTCCTAAGAGTTGAGGAAAGACTGACCGCTTCACTTCTTGTTTTTATTAGAAACATTGTGTTGGAAATTCCAAATTGTTCGCATAGTCAACTTACACAGAGCACTACCACACACACTTATGCCACCAGGGGTCTTTTCACAGTCCCCAGGTCCAGAACAAATTCAAGGAAACGTACAGTATTATACAGAGCCATGAGTTCATGGAACTCCCTTCCATCTTATATAGTGCAAGTGAACAGCAAACCTGGTTTAAAAAATAATAATAAAGCAACACCTCACTGCACAACGCCTCTCCCCCATGTGACCCACTTGTTGTGTGTATGTACTGACGTATGTGTAACTGATAATGCACACACACTACATGTTAATGTTTTTACATGTATATACATTTCAGTCTTTTGTCTGCAGTGTCTTTTTCCTTGTCTGTCCCTAGTAAAACTATCTGTCGCCATTGGAGTCGCCAAATGGGGGTCCTAGTAAATCGCATCAAACGATGGTGGCCACACTGAAATCATTATACCTCATCACCAGATTATTAGCCCCAGCACCTGTTGAGACAGACTGGCCTATTCGCGCTACTGCACCACAGTACTCTCAGTTTCTCTTTTCTCTCTTCTGGATTGTGACTTATACATTCCCCACACAGTGTCCATCCATCTGTCCTAATATTCACCTTTTACTCCAAATGTCTAGCCCTTACTAAAACTTGTAGTCCTCCTCTGCACTCCCCTACACCCCTCTTTCTCTCCAACCCCTCCCACAGACCTGTAGTCCTTTGTCTACTGTACCCTGACTGTCTGTGGCCTGTAGCCCTCCTCCTCCGTCGTCCTCCTTCTCTCTCCCAGATGTTTAAGTTCTCTCCTCTCTCCCTCCTCTCCTCTCTTCTGCTCTCTCCATCAGGCAGCGGAGCTGGCCGAGCACACGGCTAAGATCGCCCTGCTGGAGGAGGCCAAGAGACGCAAGGAGGAAGAGGCCGACACATGGCAGCACAGGGTGAGTCGCCCACACACACACACGTGAACAAACGCATGCACACCTATGTATGCACCCACAAGCACGCACAATTGGATGTGCAAACACACACACACACACACACACACACACACACACACACACACACACACACACACACACACAGTCACTTAATATTGAAGGTTGCATTGTAATATGGGGCATCCTAGGGTGTTCTGTATTAATAACTTCTGTGACCACCATCCCCCTCCCTTCCCGCAGGCTCAGGAGGCCCAGGACGACCTGCTGAAGACCAAGGAGGAGCTGCACATGGTGATGACGGCTCCCCCTCCGCTGCCCCCTCCCCCCATGTTTGTGGAGGTGCCCATGTTTGTGGACAACCACGAGGTGATGACTATGGCGGAGGAGCAGAACGACCACGACAGTGAAGAGAACAACAGCACCTACAGCGCCGACCTGCAGAACGAGGGCTTCAACGACCACCGCTTGGAGGAGGAGCGTCTCACTGAGGCCGAGAAGAACGAGCGCGTGCAGAAACAGCTTATGGTAAGAGAGAGGAGTTCGCAAAGAGCTGTGTGAGTTTGCAGGGATGGGCCTGTTCTGCTGTCCTAGGCCCACCCTATTCCCAGGGTGAGCTTCCCGCTCTAACTCTGAGTACAGCTTGAGTTAAATTGTTGTCCTCTTGTTGACTTAAAGTATTCCTTGGTTTGTTCCTCGCTTGTTTACTTCTTGTTGACTTATTCCTCGTTGTAGGCCCTGAGCTCGGAGCTGGCCCAGGCGCGTGACGACACTAAGCATACCCAGAACGACCTGCTCCACACAGAGAATGTGCGCGCCGGCCGGGACAAGTACAAGACCCTGCGGCAGATCCGATCAGGCAACACCAAGCAGAGAATCGACGAGTTTGAAGCCTTATAAGAGGGCCCTTTTCCCTAGGCCACGAGGGCCTCACAGCCACATACCCTTTCTGAATAGTGTCTGAACTAATCCCTCCACTGCTACACGCACACGCAGACACACACACACACATGCAGACACAGAGACAGACACACATGTACGTGAGTGCACAAACATTTGACATTTTAGTCATTTTAGCAGACGCCCTTATCCAGAGCGACTTACATTAGTGAATTCATCACACCTACAAGAGCAGTATAAAGAGTGAGTGACACACATCTGCATCGCCACTTTTACTACAGTAGTTACTCCTTAGCTCCCTAACTTCTTTAATAAACTGTCAGGCAGGGGGGGGCTTTTCAAAGTCTTGTAAGAGAACTTACTAGTGCCAAATCTTCTTTCCTTTTAGCATAACAAATCTTCTTTGTGTTTTGATTGTATGTAATTTGATGCGATCAAATCAATCACCATTGTTTTTAACCAAAGGTGCGATGATGAGTAGTGGGACTAAACCCTCGCTTTTGATGTTTCTTAAATGCTGTGGAATGTTGAAAAAGGGCAATATGTTGTTTTTCAAAGGGACCACTCAGAAAGGGGAAAATACAGTATAATGAAACTTTTCCTCTTACTCTCAGAAAAGTGTACTATGTTCTGTTTTTCCATTATATTTTGAACACTTCATTTATGTTTAATATTGGTATACAGTAGCTTGCAAATCATGAATAGTTAAATATTTATACAGTATATGGATCATTTAATCTTGGTTTGTATATTTTTGCTATTCTAATGATCATGAGAACATTTTATATGTATCAAAGGTTCTATATCGACCAAAATAATTGTTTCATAAGGTTTTCTTTTAGATCATTAAATTAAAGAGATTTATTTGTATATTATAACTTTTTTTCTTAAATGGCTGCATTGGACATTTTTTTAAATCTCTATCAAATTATTTCTGGGTATCAATTGACTGTTTTAAATTAATATGGTCAAAAATAGCTTCAAAGATCAATTTCTCAAGCAACAATTTTGCTAGGACTGTCTGGGAGTGGTCTGAGTGGAGACCGAAAACCAGCTTTTGGTTTGGAACTCTTTCTTATTGGTCTATTAACTCATTTACTGCATGGTGATGTCACCATGGAAAGGCCAAAGCTCCATCCCACCAAAATAGGCTGACATTTCAGATGGTCTTTTCAAACTGCTTTCACACTAAAAGGGTATTATCATTTTCGCAGTATTATTCCAACCTCTGTGGAAATATATATTTAAAACACAGGGAAATCACTTTTGACTGCACTGGGCCTTTAATTAAATATTCTGTTGCATGTCATCAAATCAGGATAAGGAGATCCTATAGGACCTTTATATTTTTGCCATGCAGTTCACGGTAGCTAGCAGAATTTCCGAGGCATAGATGCATATTCTCCAGGAGCACTGTGCTTATACAAAAACATTTACGTTGATCATTTTTTCCCTTTGTTCCCAATCACGTCACTCTTAAGTGAGGATGACATGTTTTTAGTCAGTATGTTATGACATCACCCAAAACTGGTTGAAACAATGTCATTACAACCAGAAACTAGTTGAAATTAAGTTATGACATTTCAACCAGTTCAGCACATGCTGGTAGTTGTAACCCCACTAGAGGCTTAAGTCCCATCTCGCCATTGACTCTCCTTTCTCTGGATGTGTACTAGACTAGTTTTTACTGACCTTGTAACCGATGACGATGCACAGTCCTTTATTTAAACTGGATTTTATAACGAGGTGTTCAACATATTGGCAATAAAGATTATGATTACAGCTTCGAACTGTGATTTCACTTTCTGATTTTTGTCCTGTCTTGAGGCAAATGTTCCTTTTTATTATAACAGAAACTCATAAATGGAAAGGACAAGAAGAAACTAATGAAAAACACTTGTATACAGTCACCTCACAATGACTCATTAAAGAAATAAGGTGAGCATGCTTAAAGCACAAGGCATATTCCACTCAAAATACAATCTAACATGATTTCCCACACCTCAGTTGTTGTCGATGTCCCAAGGAAAGTATAAAAAACATGTTGGGTTGTATTTTGAACATAGAAATATAAAAATAATAGGTTTCATTTTGAGTGGAACATCCCTTTAATACATAAGTCATCAAATGGTAGGTAAATATCTAACTGGAGGGACTTTCACAGAGCGAAGGCCTGATAGTGCAAATGGAGCTAAAGGTAGCGTTAATGTACTGAGACTGTTCATATGGGACGATGGGCTTTTCTGTTGACATCATGTTCTCCTGCTGTTGACATTGGCTTGCATGGGTAAACTGAAGTCATGCCACATGTTGGGCATCTGCAGCACCAGTTGCCATGACGACCCTGGGAGACACAAGGTTAACAGAGTGCAAGGTCAGTGACATCAGTCCTTCCTAGCTTCTCACAAACAGGGAGAATTTCAATTGCCTACTCCCCGCGTCCTCTCTCCTCACCTTCTCAAAACCCATTGGGGAAGGTCAGAGGGGAAAGACCTCTAGCTTCCTCATCCACTGGGCTTTTAGAAAGAGGCAAGAGGTACAGTGCATTCGAAAGGTATTCAGACCCCTTGACTTTTTCCACATTTTGTTACGTTACAGCCTTATTCTAAAATGGATTTTAAAAAATGTCATCAATCTACACAAGCAAAAAACATTTTTTTATACATTTTTGTAAATTCATAGAAATTAACAGTATTCAGACCCTTTGCTATGAGCCTCGAAATGGAGCTCTGGTGCATCCTGTTTCCATAGTTCCATTGTTTGTGGACTCCAATTACAACGTGATTGGAGTCCACCTGTGGTAATTGATTGGACATGATTTGGAAAGGCACACACCTGTCTAGAGCTGTCCACCCGGCCCAACTGGGCAATCAGGGGAGAAGGGCCTTGGTCTGGGAGGTGACTAAGAAACGGATGATCTCTCTGACAGAGTTCCTCTGTGGAGATGGGAGGACCTTGGAGAAGGACAACCAGCTCTGCAGCACTCCACCAATCAGGTGTTTATGGTAGAGTGGCCAGATGGAAGCCACTCCTTAGTAAAAGGCACATGACACTCACTTGGAGTTTGTCAAAAGGCACCTAAAGGACTCTCAAACCACGAGAAAATATTTTCTGGTCTGATGAAACCAAGATTGAACTCTTTGGCCTGAATGCAAAGCGCCATGTCTGGAGGAAACCTGGCACCATGCTGTGGGGATGTTTTTCAGCGGCAGGGACTGGGAGACTAGTCAGGATGGAGGGAAAGATGAACGGAGCAATGTACAGAGAGATCCTTGATGAAAACCTGTTCCAGAGTGCTCAGGACCTCAGACTGGGGTGAAGATTCACCTTCCAACAGGACAACAACTCAAAGCACACAACCAAGACAAAGCAGGAGTGGCTTCGGGACAAGTCTCTGAATGTCCTTGAGTGGCCCAGCCAGAGCCTGGACTTGAACCCGATCGAACATCTCTGGAGAGACTTGAAAATAGCTGTGCAGCGATGCTCCCCATCCAACCTGACAGAGCTTGAGATGATCTGCATAGAAGAATGGGAGAAACTCCCGAAAAACGGGTGTGCCAAGCTTGTACCGTCATACCCAAGAAGACTCGAGGCTTTAATCACTGCCAAAGGTGCTTCAGGGGATTCCTGTGTTTTTGCTTTGTCATTATGGGGTATTGTGTTTAGATTTGTTTTTTTCCCCGTATCAATCTAATCCATTTTAGAATAAGGCTGTAACGTAACATAATGTGGATAAAAGTCAAGGGGTCTGAACGCTTTCAGAATGCACGGTATGCAATTGAGATTCTCCCATAGTTTTCTACATAGACTCCCCAGAGAGAGCGGGGGATGGATATACAGAAGAGAGTTCCCTCAATAGCTAAAGAAATAGGTGAAACCCGTTTCCTCAGATGGCTTTTCTCAAAGTTCTATTAGTGTGATTCATTCAATTCTCATTGATGTTTGACTCAGACTGTCTGACATTTTGGAGAACTGGAGTTGGTAACTTCTATTCTATTTCATCCCCTTGTATAGGCCTGGTCAAACTTTTCCAGTTAGGCCCTTTCATTTTCATGCAAACTGATTCAAATCTACTGTATAACTGTAAAGGTAAAACAGTCATTGACAGACAGGTAGTCATCTTACCAGCTTCCATTCTAACCCAGCCCAGGAGACGGTCTGAGAAGGTGAAGGGGATATGGTTCCAAAGGTCCAGCTCCAGAGTGCAGATCTGGAGGTCGTAAGGTGTGACCCTGCTGAAGAGCAGCTGGTGAGACCACTCTGGACTGGGCTTCTTCTTCAGGACAGGGGTCCTCTGGACCAGCTCCCTGGACCCGGGGAGAGTCAAGCACCTAAAACACACACAATATATAGATAAAAACATTTTGTTCTATCCTCAAAATCCTATTTCCTCTAACTCTAAACCTAATTCCTAAACCTAACCACTAAACCCTTACGCTAACCTTAATTCTTAACCTAATTGTAAACTTAAAATAGCTTGTTTCCTCATTGGGACGTGGGAAATGTCCCCACGACTGAGATATTTCCTTGTTTAACTCTCCAAACACACACACACATACACACACCTAACTGTATAGTAGATGAACACACATAAGTAGAAACAAAAATACACCAGTACACACACAACAATATCGCATCCCAGCAAACCCACACACTAGTCATATATTTACCCTTTAACATAGGTGTTCTGACAGGTGTTTGCTTTAGTGGGTAGGTTTTTGACACCAGTGACGAGAACAGTCAGTTGGCCAACGTCATGTGGTCCAATGTGAACCTCTGTGTGGAGAAAGAAAGAAAACAAGCTAATTTCAATATAACGGATCATCTGACCCCTACTGCTGTGGCAATGAATTGTAGAGAGCCAGCCTACCATCTGTGTGGCAAACCCAGGACGGCTGGGACATGGAGCTGAACTTCACTCTGACCAGGAGTTCTCCTGCTGTATCCTGCTCTACTCTACTCCTTTCTGGGCTCTCGGGCTATAGAGAGAGCGCGAGCACGTGAGAGAGAGAGAGAAGAGACATACCCCCCTAACCAACACTGCTAACCGTTTTAAATCCATTTATTTATAGAAATATCAAAAGGGTATTTTGTGAACGTTGCTTAATGATCAGCCGTTATAGCCTCTACCTTGGGACACAGGGGGTACCAGCTGGAGCCCTGGGTGTTGCTCTCCTCAAACATCCACCCCTCCAGAGAGACGAGAACCTCTCCCAGAAACACCTTCTTCAGAGTCCCAGAGTGCCACACAGACACCTGCAGAGTACTCCTGGACAACAGGGGGCGCCCCATCTGGCACTGTGTAACAGGGAATACAACACATTGGTGGGTGAAATACAGGGGATTCCTTAACAGTGCAGACTATTTCACTATTTTGAATATATTTTGTAGTGTTTCCTAATGAATATGACAGAGATTTTTCTCCTTACCTGTAAAACTTCATTATAAATGGGATCCGTTGTGTTCCTCTTGACAGTCGTCTTCAGTTTGGTGCTCTGAGACTTCTCCGGCAGTAGATACACCTTTACATACCTTCCCATGAGGGTGACATACAGTACAAGATAAGGAGATATAATATGCTAATGGTTCACAATACACTAGAGAGTAATAATCTGGTATCATAGGCATAGAATTACTAGAATGGGCCTCCCCATTCAAGTCAACGTTCCCATGATGGGTAGGCCATCTATTTCTATCACAGGAGGTTGGTGGCACCTTAATTGGGGAGGACAGGCTCATGGTAATGGCTGGAGCAAAATCAGGGCAATGGTATCAAATACATCAAACACACGATGCCATTCCATTCGCTCCGTTCCATCCATTATTATGAGCCGTCCTCCCCTCACCAGCCTCCTGTCATTTCTATGATCTAGTGCAGGGTTTCCCAAACTCGGTCCTGGGGCCCCCTGGGTGCACGTTTTGGTTTTTGCCCTATTACTACACAGCTGATTCAAATAACCAACTCAACAGCAAACTTTGATTATCTGAATCAGCTGTGTAGTGCTAGGTCAAAAACCAAAACGTGCACCCAGGGGTGGGGGGTGGTGTTGCCCAGGACTGAGTTTGGGAAACCCTGAACAAGTGTATTGAGTAATACTGCTTACGGATTACACTTCTTCCTTTTGAGATCTCCATAGGCCAAGTTTCTGCAGCCGCAGATTGTGATCTCTAGGCAGGAAGTGATGTCGTTGAAGGCGATGGCGAGCTCTAGCTCTCCCATCACACTGCTGATCTCCGAGAGATCACAGTCTGTACCAGTGCTACTAGCACTACTGCCCTGTAATACAGATCAAATGTCACATTACAGATTTAAAAGAACGCTATGACAGCAGATAGACTATGCAGGTCTATTCTGTAATTAAGCATGCAAATGTTTTGGATGTATTCCTCTCTCGCTTCTCTGCCAGATTTGCAAGATATGAAAAAGACTTGGTAACCACATAACAAACAGTAACAACAATCGGTATCTGATCAAATGTCAAAGGAATTGTGAAGCTACAGGATGTTTTGCATAAGCTGCTATGTCGCAAGGTTTCATCTTAATTTCTCTCTCTTCATCATCAGGCCACTCAACTGACCCTCTTTCCCCCTAAGTACTCTGCGCCGAGGGAAATATCCTCATCAGCCTCCGATGAGGAACCGCTTTGGTCGTCATTCCGGCTCTTCCTGAACAGGTTGGGAAGACTGGGGCCTTTGGTTAGCTGTGAGGAGAGAAGTTGTGTCTGTTATAAATTGCACACTTTTTATTCATATTGTGGTGAATTCGGGGGTAGCACCACCAGGACTTGAACCTGGGAATCAGTCCAACATCTGAGGCAGTACACCAAGATGCTTGAACCTCTTGATAAGGTCACAAGGTGTTGCTACAGTTGCTGTTTTCCTAAAGTCTCTCCTGTCTGAAATAATTGTCAGTGTCATAATATGATACATTTCTCACTCACATGTAGGGGGGTCTCTTTGCTTTACCTCTTTTATGTGGACTCTGACATCAGAGTGTAATACTTTTACACACAGTTGAGGGGTTGATTTTTATTTGGTTTCTCTTACATTGGTGGATTTGTTGATGTTCGTGTCAGAGAGGCTTTTCTGGCCAGCACTATGTCCCTGTCTATTGTACACTGTAAGCAGATCCTGTTCCACTCGCACATCCTCCTGTGATCTGGAGAACCCTGGAACCCGAAAGGTAGGATAAATAACACACACAGACCGTCTCCATACATAATGTAGCACTTCTGACGTGCTGCTTGTGAACAAGCCACACTATAAATATCATACCTTATCTCGTTGCCTAGGTGCAGTTTCCTTAGCACCATGACTATGCATAAGGATAGCTTATCAACATTAAGATACATTTTGTGATAACTTTCAGAGGAAATGTGTCGCTGTTTTGACATCCTTTATTGGATCCTTTCTTTCTCTCCAAGATGTACTTCAAATTAGCCAACACATATTCAAATATATATGAAACGCCTTGTTCTGCCAGAGACCTTCGTCGATAATGAACAGGATCACTTACTTCTCATGTGGCTGGTGAGGGAAACCATCAGATCCTCCATAGACTTGGTGAAGGGTTTTTTCAAGGAGTTATTCAGTCCCTAGACATCATCAAATCACAAAATTATTGATAACACATTTGACAGACCAAATCAGAGTTGTGGTTTATGAAACAAAACCTTACCCCTGATCTGCTAACGGATAGACCGTCGTAATAGGGTGGAGGTGTTGGCGGCACGACTGCTATATGACTAGAAAATGAAACGCACACAGAGAATGCAATTTACAGTTTATATGACACCGTATTCATTGTTTTCACCTGCCCCTATCCATAACATGCACTGTTTTCCCACCAATTTCTAATGAAATGACATGTTTTTAATTATTGGTCATGTACACTGAGTTCACAAAACATTAAGAACACCTGCTCTTTCCAAGACATAGTAAGTCCAGGTGAATCCAGATGAAAGTTATGATGCCTTATTGATGTCACTTGTTAAATCCATTTCAATTAGTGTAGATGAAGGTTAAACAAGTTAAAGAAGGATTTTTAAGTCTTGAGACAATTGAGATGTGTCTGTGTGCCATTCAGAGGGTGAATGGGCAAGACAAAAAATGTAAGTGCCTTTGAACGGGGCACGGTAGTAGGTGCCAGGCGCATCAATTTGTGTCAGGAACTGCAATGCTGCTGGGTTTTTCACGCTCAACAGTCTCCCCGTGTGTATCAAGAATGGTCCACAACCCAAAGGACATCCAGACAACTTGACACAATTGTGGCAAGCATTGGAGACAACATGGGCCAGCATCCCTGTGGAATGCTTTTGACACCTTGTAGAGTCCATGCCCAAGGCAAAAGGGGAAGGTGCTCCTAATGTTTGGTATCCTCTGTGAACATATCTGCATCTATCTGTGTCTATATCTTCAATCTTCCAGACTGTACAGTCACATAATACAGCAGCATAGAATACATTTGTGTAAATGAATAAATTAAGACCTCTCATCAACTTACCTCAACCTCTGGTAGGACTTCAGTAGTTTCTCCCCAATAGTCTCATGCATATCTGTAAAGTATTAGAATATTGCTATAGCTTCCAACAGTAGTCCACACAGGGCTGTTTCTATCATTTTCTGCAATTCTACATATTTTGCCATGGGACAGAGAGAACATTTAGCAGTTTTAAAACGAATTTCATGCAATTCTACTCATTTTGCTGCAGGGCCCTAAACGACACTTACAGTGCCTTCAGAAAGTATTCATACCCCTTGAATTTTTCCACATTTTGTTGTGTTACAAAGTGGGATTAAAATGGATTTGTCTTTTTTTAGTCAATGGTCTTAACAATTATTGTTGTATTTTTTATAAAACACCACTATGTCTAAGTATTCAACCTCCTGAGTCAGTACGTGTTAGAATCACCTTTGGCAGCTATTACAGCTGTGTGTCTGTCTGGATTGTGCTACATTTGCCCAATATACTTTACAACATTCTTAAAGCTCTGTCAAATTGGTTGTCGATCATTGCTAGACAGTCATTTTGAGGTCTTCTCATAGATTTTCAAGTAGATTTAAGTCAAAACTGTAACCTTTAGACTTTTACTCAAGTATCATTTTACTGGGTGACTTTTACTTTTACTCAAGTATGACAGTTGAGTACTTTTCCACCACTGCATGTCAATACATACTGTACACACAAGTAGGTAACATGGGGGAGAGGTGTCGTGATGTGTTTCTTTAATCATTTCTAAACCATGTTTGCTCTTCACTTGCACTCATGACTCTGTGTGTTTCCTTGAATTTGTTCTGGACCTGGGGACTCCAGGATAAAGACCCCTAGTGGCATGTCTGGTGGGGTAAGTGTGTGTGGCAGTGCTGTTTGTAAGTTGACTATGCGAACAATTTGGAATTTCCAACACATTAATGTTTCTTATAAAAACAAGAAGTGATGCAGTCAGTCTTTCCTCAACTCTCAGCCAAGAAAGACTGGCATGCATAGTATTAATATTAGCTCTCTGATGATTACAATGAAGAGCAATGCATCCCACTCTGTTCTGGGCCAGCTACAGCTAAACTAGGTCTTTCCCTGCAGCACTCGACCGCACGACATGACAATATTCAAGATAAGACAAAACTAGAGCCTGCAGGACTTGGTTTTTGGAGTGTGGTGTCAAAAAAGCAGAGAATCTCTTTGTTACGAACAGACCTCTCCCCATCTTTACAACCATTGAATCTATATGTTTTGACCATGACAGTTTACAATCTAAGGTAACGCCAAGTAATTTAGTCTCCTCAACTTGTTCAACAGCCAGACCATTCATTAGCAGATTTAGCTGAGGTCTAAGAACTCAGGGAATGGTTTGTACCTAATACAATCCTCTTAGTTTTAGAGATGTTCAGGACCAGTTTATTACCAGCCACCCATTCCAAAAGGGATTAATTGACTTCATTAGCTGTGGTTGCTAATGCGTATATGGTTGAATCATCAGCATACATGGACACACATGCTTTGTTTAATTCCAGTTGTAGGTCATTGGTAAAAATAGAAAAGAGTAGAGGCCCTAGAGAGCTGCCCTGTGGTACACCACACTTTACATGTTTGACATTAGAGAAGCTTGCATTAAAGAAAACCCTCTGAACAGGGCTCCGGGCAGCCGAGCGGAAATGGAGGAAAACTCGCCTCCCTGCGGACCTGACATCCTTTCACTCCCTCCTCTCTACATTTTCCTCTTCTCTCTCTGCTGCTAAAGCCACTTTCTACCACTCTAAATTCCAAGCATCTGCCTCTAACCCTAGGAAGCTCTTTGCAACCTTCTCCTCCCTCCTGAATCCTCCTCCCCCTCCCCCCCTCCTCCCTCTCTGCAGATGACTTCGTCAACCATTTTGAAAAGAAGGTTGACGACATCCGATCCTCGTTTGCTAAGTCAAACGACACCGCTGGTTCTGCTCACACTGCCCTACCCTGTGCTCTGACCTCTTTCTCCCCTCTCTCTCCAGTTGAAATCTCGCGTCTTGTGACGGCCGGCCGCCCAACAACCTGCCCGCTTGACCCTATCCCCTCCTCTCTTCTCCAGACCATTTCCGGAGACCTTCTCCCTTACCTCACCTCGCTCATCAACTCATCCCTGACCGCTGGCTACGTCCCTTCCGTCTTCAAGAGAGCGAGAGTTGCACCCTTCTGAAAAAACCTACACTCGATCCCTCCGATGTCAACAACTACAGACCAGTATCCCTTCTTTCTTTTCTCTCCAAAACTCTTGAACGTGCCGTCCTTGGCCAGCTCTCCCGCTATCTCTCTCAGAATGACCTTCTTGATCCAAATCAGTCAGGTTTCAAGACTAGTCATTCAACTGAGACTGCTCTTCTCTGTATCACGGAGGCGCTCCGCACTGCTAAAGCTAACTCTCTCTCCTCTGCTCTCATCCTTCTAGACCTATCGGCTGCCTTCGATACTGTGAACCATCAGATCCTCCTCTCCACCCTCTCCGAGTTGGGCATCTCCGGCGCGGCCCACGCTTGGATTGCGTCCTACCTGACAGGTCGCTCCTACCAGGTGGCGTGGCGAGAATCCGTCTCCACACCACGTGCTCTCACCACTGGCGTCCCCAGGGCTCTGTTCTAGGCCCTCTCCTATTCTCGCTATACACCAAGTCACTTGGCTCTGTCATAACCTCACATGGTCTCTCCTATCATTGCTATGCAGACGACACACAATTAATCTTCTCCTTTCCCCCTTCTGATGACCAGGTGGCGAATCGCATCTCTGCATGTCTGGCAGACATATCAGTGTGGATGACGGATCACCACCTCAAGCTGAACCTCGGCAAGACGGAGCTGCTCTTCCTCCCGGGAAGGACTGCCCGTTCCATGATCTCGCCATCACGGTTGACAACTCCATTGTGTCCTCCTCCCAGAGCGCTAAGAACCTTGGCGTGATCCTGGACAACACCCTGTCGTTCTCAACTAACATCAAGGCGGTGGCCCGTTCCTGTAGGTTCATGCTCTACAACATCCGCAGAGTACGACCCTGCCTCACACAGGAAGCGGCGCAGGTCCTAATCCAGGCACTTGTCATCTCCCGTCTGGATTACTGCAACTCGCTGTTGGCTGGGCTCCCTGCCTGTGCCATTAAACCCCTACAACTCATCCAGAACGCCGCAGCCCGTCTGGTGTTCAACCTTCCCAAGTTCTCTCACGTCACCCCGCTCCTCCGCTCCCTCCACTGGCTTCCAGTTGAAGCTCGCATCCGCTACAAGACCATGGTGCTTGCCTACGGAGCTGTGAGGGGAACGGCACCTCAGTACCTCCAGGCTCTGATCAGGCCCTACACCCAAACAAGGGCACTGCGTTCATCCACCTATGGCCTGCTCACCTCCCTACCACTGAGGAAGTACAGTTCCCGCTCAGCCCAGTCAAAACTGTTCGCTGCTCTGGCCCCCAATGGTGGAACAAACTCCCTCACGACGCCAGGACAGCGGAGTCAATCACCACCTTCCGGAGACACCTGAAACCCCACCTCTTTAAGGAATACCTAGGATAGGATAAAGTAATCCCTCTCACCCCCCCTCCCCCTTAAAAGATTTAGATGCACTACTGTTCCACTGGATGTCATAAGGTGAATGCACCAATTTGTAAGTCGCTCTGGATAAGAGCGTCTGCTAAATGACTTAAATGTAAATGTTAAATGTATTAGATAGATAGCTCTGAATCCACAATATGGCAGAGGCTGTAAAACCTTAACCTGTTGTTGAGAAAACACATGTGTTATGCTCAATAATATCAAAGGCTGCACTGAAATCTAACAGCACGGCTCCAATAAGGTTCTTATCAATTTATTTCAACCAATCATCAGTCATTTGTGTCATTGCAGTGCATGTTGAGTTTCTCTTTAACTTCTTCGATATAGGGGGGCGCTCTTTTAATTTTTGGATAAAAAAACGTTCCCGTTTTAAACAAGATATTTTGCCACGAAAAGATGCTCGACTATGCATATAATTGACAGCTTTGGAAAGAAAACACTCTGATATTATCTGTGAGTGCCACAGAACTGATGCTATAGGCGAAACCAAGATGAAATTTCAAACAGGAAATGGCCCAGATTTTGAAGGCGCTGTGTTCCAATGTCACCTTATATGGCTGTGAATGCGCCAGGAATGAGCATACACTTTCTGTCGTTTCCCCAAGGTGTCTGCAGCATTGTGACGTATTTGTAGGCATATCATTGGAAGATTGACCATAAGAGGAATTATAAATCAGGTGAACAGAAGGACTTGAGTTCCTGTATGTATGTTGTTGTGGCAACACCACGTCACGTTAACCATGAAGCATACGCCCCCGCCCCTCTTCTTACCAGAAAGATGTTTGTTTCTGTCGGCGCGATGCGTGGAGAAACCAGCTGGCTGCACCGACTCCGATAGCGTCTCTCCAGAGAGCCATGTTTCCGTGAAGCAAAGAACATTACTGTCTCTGATGTCCCTCTGGAATGCTACCCTTGCTCGGATTTCATCAACCTTGTTGTCAAGAGACTGGACATTGGCGAGGAGAATGCTAGGGAGTGGTGCACGATGTGCCCGTCTCCGGAGTCTGACCAGAAGACCGCTTCGTTTTCCCCTTTTACGAAGTCGTTTTTTGGGGTCGCCGGCTGGGATCCATTCCATTGTCCTGGGTGAAAGGCAGAACACAGGATCCGCTTCGCGAAAGTCATATTCTTGGTCGTACTGATGGAGTTGACGCTGCTCTTATGTTCAGTAGTTCTTCTCGACTGTATGTAATGAAACCTAAGATGACCTGGGGTACCAATGTAAGAAATAACACGTAAAAAAAAAGAAAACTGCATAGTTTCCTAGGAACACGAAGCGAGGCGGCCATCTCTGTCGACGCCAGAAGTCAGGAGAAGAATTAGGGCC
Organism: Oncorhynchus nerka; assembly: GCF_034236695.1. NCBI lineage: Eukaryota > Metazoa > Chordata > Actinopteri > Salmoniformes > Salmonidae > Oncorhynchus > Oncorhynchus nerka. Next base: position 51,584,673 of record NC_088408.1, on the reverse strand, counting down.
CTCGGAGTGTGGTGTCAGGAAAATAACCTCACACTCAACGTCAACAAAACTAAGGAGATGATTGTGGACTGCAGAGGGAACACCCCCCTATCCACATCGATGGAACAGTAGTGGAGAGGGTAGTAAGTTTTAAGTTCCTCGGCGTACACATCACAGACAAACTAAATTGGTCCACCCACACAGACAGCATCGTGAAGAAGTCACAGCAGCGCCTCTTCAACCTCAGGAGGCTGAAGAAATTTGGCTTGTCACCAAAAGCACTCACAAACTTCTACAGATGCACAATCGAGAGCATCCTGTCAGGCTGTATCACCGCCTGGTACGGCAACTGCTCCGCCCACAACCGTAAGGCTCTCCAGAGGGTAGTGAGGTCTGCACAACGCATCACCGGGGGCAAACTACCTGCCCTCCAGGACACCTACACAACCTGATGTCACAGGAAGGCCATAAAGATCATCAAGGACAACAACCACCCGAGCCACTGCCTGTTCACCCCGCTATCATCCAGAAGGCGAGGTCAGTACAGGTGCATCAAAGCTGGGACCGAGAGACTGAAAAACAGCTTCTATCTCAAGGCCATCAGACTGTTAAACAGCCACCACTAACATTGAGTGGCTGCTGCCAACACACTGACTCAACTCCAGCCACTTTAATAATGGGAATTGATGGGAAATGATATAAAATATATCACTAGCCACTTTAAACAATGCTACCTAATATAATGTTTACATACCCTACATTATTCATCTCATATGTATACGTATATACTGTACTCTATATCATCGACTGCATCCTTATGTAATACATGTATCACTAGCCACTTTAACTATGCCACTTTGTTTACATACTCATCTCATATGTATATACTGCACTCAATACCAATCTACTGTATCTTGCCTATGCAGCTCTGTACCATCACTCATTCATATATCTTTATGTACATATTCTTTATCCCCTTACACTTGTGTCTATAAGGTAGTAGTTTTGGAATTGTTAGCTAGATTACTTGTTGGTTATTACTGCATTGTCGGAACTAGAAGCACAAGCATTTCGCTACACTCGCATTAACATCTGCTAACCATGTGTATGTGACAAATACAATTTGATTGGATTTGATTTGACTACATTTACCAGGTGCCCGCTTGGTGTCCTCCGTCGAAATTATTGCGTAATCTCCAACTGCGTGCATTTTTCCATTTGCTCCAGAGGAGAAACCCAACTGCCACGAATTATTTATCAACGAATAGATATGTGAAAAACACCTTGAGGATAGATTCTAAACAACGTTTGCCATGTTTCTGTCAATATTATGGAGTTAATTTGGAAAAAAGTTCGGCGTTGTAATGACTGAATTTTCGGGTTTTTTCTTAGCCAAAAGTGATTAACAAAACGGAGCGATTTCTCCTACACAAATAATCTTTTTGGAAAAACTGAACATTTGCTATCTAACTGAGAGTCTCCTCATTGAAAACATCCGAAGTTCTTCAAAGGTAAATGATTTTATTTGAATGCTTTTCTTGTTTTTGTGAAAATGTTGCCTGCTGAATGCTAGGCTTAATGCTATGCTAGCTATCAATACTCTTACACAAATGCTTGTGTAGCTATGGTTGAAAAGCATATTTTGAAAATCTGAGATGACAGTGTTGTTAACAAAAGGCTAAGCTTGTGAGTGAATATATTTCTTTCATTTCATTTTCGATTTTCATGAATAGTTAACGTTGCGTTATGGTAATGAGCTTGAGGCTATGATTACGCTCCCGGTACGGGATTGCTCGACGCAAAGAAGTTAAACTTCTTATGACTGGGGGCAGTATTGAGTAGCTTGGATGAATAAGGTGCCCAGAGTAAACTGCCTGCTACTCAGGCCCAGTTGCCAATATATGCATGTTATTATTATATTTGGATAGAAAAAACTCTGAAGTTTCTAAAACTGTTTGAATGATGTCTGTGAGTATAACAGAACTCATATGGCAGGCAAAAACCTGAGAGAAAATCCAACAAGGAAGTGGGAAATCTGAGGTTTGTAGTTTTTCAACTCTTTGCCAATCGAATATACAGTGTCTGAGGTCAAATTGCACTTCCTAAGGCTTCCACTAGATGTCAACAGTCTTTAGAACCTTGTTTGATGCTTCTACTGTGAAGGAGGGGGGAATGGGAGCTGAATGAGTCAGTGGTCTGGCAGAGTGGCATGAGCTGATCACACGCGTTCACGTGAGAGTTAGCTTGCGTTCCATTGCATTTCCGAAGACAAAGGAATTCTCCAGTTGGAACATTATTGAAGATATATGTTAAAAACTTCCTAAAGATTGATTCTATACTTCATTTGACATGTTTCTACGGACTGTAACGGAGCTTTTTGACTTTTCGTCTGCTCGCACGTCATGAATTTGGATTACTGGGCTAAATGCGAACAAAAAGGAGGTTTTTGGACATAAATTATGGACGTTATCGAACAAATCAAACATTTATTGTGGAACTGGGATTTCTGGGAGCGCATTCTGATGAAGATCATCAAAGGTAAGTGAATATTTATAATGTTATTTCTGACTTCTGTTGACTCCAACATGGCGGATATCTGTATGGCTTGATATGTTGTCTGAGCTCTGTAATCTGATTATTGCATGGTGTGCTTTTACGGTAAAGCTTTTTTGAAATCTGACACAGCGGTTGCAATAAGGAGAAGTGTATCTATAATTCCATGCCTAATAGTTGTATCTTTTATCAATGTTTATTATGAGTATTTCTGTAAATTGATGTGGCTCTCTGCAAAATCCCTGGATGTTTTGGAACTACTAAACATAACGCGCCAATGTAAACTCAGATTTTTGTATATGAACTTTATTGAACAAAACATACATGTATTGTGTAACATGAAGTCCTATGAGTGTCATCTGATGAAGATCATCAAAGGTTAGTGATTCATTTTATCTCTATTTCTGCTTTTTGTGACTCCTCGCTTTGGCTGGAAAATGGCTGTGTGTGTTTTTGTGACATAATCGTTTGTGGTGCTTTTGCTGTAAAGCTTATTTGAAATCGGACACTGAGGTGGGATTAACCTCTAGTGACTCCCCATCCCGGGTCCGGGAGCGTAATCATCGACTGACACTAATTAGCATAACGCAATTGACATAAATATTCCTAGAAGATATTCCTATTCATAAAAATCACAAGTGAAATATACTGAGACAGTTTAGCATTTTGTTAATCATCCTGTCATCTCAGATTTTCAAAATATGCTTTATAGCCAGAGCTAGACAAGCATTTGTGTAACTTTATCGATAGCCTAGCATAGCATTTTGTCCAGCTAGCAGCAGGTAACTTGGTCACGGAAATCAGAAAAGCAATCAAATGAAATCGTTTACCTTTGATGAGCTTCGGATGTTTTCACTCACGAGACTCCCAGTTAGATAGCCAATGTTCATTTTTTCCCTAAATATTATTTTTGTAGGCGAAATAGTTCCGTTTGTTCTTCACGTTTGGCTGAGAAATCGACCGGAAATTACGGTCATGAAAACGCCGAAAAATATTCAAAATTAGCTCCATAATATCGACAGAAACATGGCAAACGTTGTTTATAATCAATCTTCAAGGTGTTTTTGAAATATCTATTCGATAATATATCCACCGGGACAATTGTTTTTTTAGAAGGACCGATTGGAATAATGGCTACCTCTGTATTTTACGCGAGAATCACTCTGAGAACCATCAGGTGACCACTTGCGCAATGTAGCCGCTTACGGGTATTCTTCAACATAAATGCGTAAAACTACGTCACAATGCTGTAGACACCTTGGGGAATACGTAGAAAAGGTAATCTGGTTGATAGCGCATTCACTGCTTAATAGGGACGCGTTGGAACGCAGAGCTTTCAAAAGATGAGTCACTTCCGGATTGGATTTTTCTCAGGCTTTCGCCTGCAATATCAGTTCTGTTATACTCACAGACAATATTTTTACAGTTTTGGTAACTTTAGAGTGTTTTCTATCCTAAGCTATCAATTATATGCATATTCTAGCATCTTGTCCTGACAAAATATCCCGTTTACTACGGAAACGTTATTTTGCCAAAAATGAAAATACTGCCCCCTAGTCACAAGAAGTGTATCTTTAAAATGGTGTAAAATATTTCTATGTTTGAGGAATTTTAATTATGAGATTTCTGTTTTTTTCAATTTGGCGCCCTGCACTTTCACTGGCTGTTGTCATATTGATCCCGTTAGCGGGATTCAAGCCATAAGAAGTTTTAAGCATGCTGAAAGTCTGTTTTTAATTTGTTTACAGAGAAATAGCATTTCCAATTTTTCCAACAGTTTGCTAAGAGCTGGCAGCAAGCTGATAGGTCTGCTGTTAGAACCAGTAAAGGTAGCTTAACTACTCCTGGGTAGTGGAATGACTTTGGCTTCCCTCCAGGCCTGAGGACAATTTTTTTAAACCTCTAGGCTCAGATTAAAGATTTGACAGATAGCTGACTCTGTAGACACTCCTACCATCCTCAGTAGCTTTCCATCTATGTTGTCAATGCCAGGAGGTTTCTCATTATTGATCAATAACAATAATTTTTCCACCTCTCCACACTAACTACAAAAATCAAACTTACAATGCTTTTCTTTCATTATTTGTTTTTTTATGCATGAGTATGATTCGTTGTTGGCATTTCCTGCCTAAGATTACCCAAAATAATTGGCAACATGAAATGGTTTTGTGATGAATATCCCATCTGATTTCATCTTTCTGAACCGAATTTCATTGAAAGTACTCCAAGTTTTTCCCATCATTCTTTATATAATTGATCTCAGCTTCCTAATACAGTTTCTTATTTTAAGTTAACTTCTTGGCTCACCGATCCCTTTAGCGGGATCATTTTCATCAACATCCGCTGAATTGCAGAGCGCCAAATTTAAATTAAATTACTAAAAATATTTAATTTTCATGAAATCACAAGTGCAATATAGCAAAACACAGTTTAGCTTGTTGTTAATCCACCTGGCTTGTCAGATTTCAAAACAGCTTTACAGCGAAAGCAAACCAAGCGTTTATGTTAGGACAGCTCTCTCAGCAGACAAAACATTACAAACAGCCAGCAGCAAAGTAGATTGGTCACAAAAGTCAGAAAAGCAATCAAATGAATCGCTTATCTTTGATGATCTTCGGATGTTTGCACTCACGAGACTCCCAGTTACACAATAAATGTTCGTTTTGTTCGATAAAGATTATTTTTATATCCAAAAACCTCCATTTGGTTGGCGCGTTTTGTTGAGTAATCCACAGGCTTGTGCAGGTCACGACGGGCAGATGAAAATTCCAAATAGTATCCGTAAAGTTCGTAGAAACATGTCAAACGTTTTTTTATAATCAATCCTCAGGTTGTTTTTACAATAAATAATTGATAATATTTCAACCGGACGGTAGCTTTTTCAATAGGAGAGAGAGAGAGAAAAGGTCTGCTCCAAGCTGCTAGCGCATGCAAAAATCTAAGGACACCCAGCTATCCACTGACACAATGTGATCATTCTCGCTCATTTTTCAGAAGAAAAGCCTGAAACTATGTCTAAAGACTGTTCACACCATGTGGAAGCCATAGGGAAAGGAATCTGTTTGATATCCTTTTAAATGGAGCGAAGGCAGGGTATGAGAGTATTTCAGAAAAACAGCACGTCCGGGTTGGATTTTCCTCAGGTTTTCGCCTGCAATATCAGTTCTGTTATACTCACAGACAATATTTTGACAGTTTGGGAAACTTTAGAGTGTTTTCTATCCTAATCTGCCAATTATATGCATATTGTAGCCTCTGGGCCTGAGAAATAGGCAGTTTTATTTGGGTACGTTTTTCATCCAAACATCAAAATACTGCCCCCTCGTCTCTGTAACATCAAATGAATTATCTAAGTGAGAAATGGCTAATATATTAATGTTGTCTGATGTTAACAAGTTATTGATTTCAAGAATCTGCACCTAAATCTTCCTGTGGTCCATCTTCAGTTTCTCCAAGATCATTTCCCTCACTTTGTCCTCAGACTCTGTCCAGGTCTCATGTGGAGATTCTGCAATTCCGTCCTCAACACCATTGTTCCAACTTGATTGTCCCTCGACATAATCTGATTTCTCCGTCATTGTTATCATGGATTCACATACAGAACTGATATCCTCTCTCAATGACTTACAGACTGTTGTAATCTTGCTATTCTGTTTAAACTCATCGAGCTGACCATGGAGGAACTGCAAACTGTTCTTCAGGTCTTGGACCTCTTTGTCATGTCATCCATTCTTTTATTAGTTTACTAGTTGACACCAGTATTTGGACACAACACTTCAAGCTATTTTCTTGTTGTTGTAACAACTGCTTGTGTTTAAAAGATCCTTCACATGTGATAGATAGACACCATTGTCTTCAACAGTACTCCCACGGGTTTTGGTCATTGTCATGGTAGCAACGTAGGTTACGCTATTAATCCTTGCAGTTCCAGACCGCGCCGCGGTATGCGTTCAGGCCCTCAAGAAAACCCAGCAAACTTGATAAGCAGCTAGCAACGCTTTGTATTCAAGACAAAAAGTGTATTGCTTTGCCACATTTTTAAAAATGTATTACTTTAGTGCCTTCTTGCAAACAGGATGCATGCTTTGGAATATGTTTTATTCTGTACAGGCTTCCTTCTTTTCACTCTGTCAATTAGGTTAGTAATGTGGAAACTACAGTGTTGTTGATCCATCCTAAATTTCCTCCCATCACAGTCATTCAACTCTATAACTGTTTTAAAGTCACCATGCCTCATGCTGAAATCCCTGAGCGGTTTCCTTTGTAGTGACTGGGTGTATTGAGACACCATCCAAAGAGTAATTAAAAATTCTTCATGCTCAAAGGGATATTCTATGTCTGTTTTTCTATTTGTACCCATCTACTAATAGGTGCCCTTCTTTGCATTGGAAAACTCCCTGACCTTTGTGGTTGAAACTGTGTTTGAAATTCACTGCTCGACTAAGGGACCTAACAAATAATTGTATGTGTGGGGTACAGAGATGAGGTAGTCATTCAAAAAAATCATGTAATACACTATTGTTGCACACCGAGTGAGTCCATTCAACTTATTATGTGACTTTTAAGCACTTTTTTCATAAATTTGTACAAATTCAGAAAAACATCATTTGTCGTAGCTGAATCAGAATTAGTTAGGTAACATTGATAAATAAGATGTTTTATCTACTTTCATAAATATGCTTATGTGGGAAAAGTCACTTGGGGCCCAGAGAGGAGAGAGGTCAGGCTTGTCTTTTATATGTCTGGTAATATGCAGAATATCAGAAAGGGAGAAGTCAGAATTGAACAAACTCTCCTCATTTAGTAAAACAGGAAATTACCACGACAAATTCCTCTTTGACTTTATGGGGTAGGCCAGTGACAAAAAAAAAAACGCAATTTAATACATTTTAAATTCAGGCTGTAACACAACACAATGTGGAAAAAGTCTAAGGGTGTGAATACTTTCCGAAGGCACTGTATGTTGCATATGTCTAGAAACAGCACTGAGTACACGCACAATTTAATATTGCTGTTATGGACTTTCTCCCACTCTCCCAGGCAATGTCGTAGCAGAGAAGCAACAATGCATTATTTAGTCAAAGTCAGCTGATGTAGAAGATCACCAAGCAAACAACTGAAAATATATATTCCTGTATGAGGTATTATTTAACAAGTATTGTATAGCTGTATTTTTTTTAAATATATAAGGCATATTATTTACAAGTGAATTATGCATATTAATTAGGAGTGAGTGGGGCACGTGAGGAGCATAGGAAACAAACCTGCATCAGGTGGAAATTTCTTGGCCCTCTCTTCTACAAACCACTCCCCAGACCTGAACTTCACCTCTCTGAGAAGTGGATTTTAGATTAATTAATCTTTGTTTAGACTACAAAGGAAATACTGTACCTTTTGTCAGTTAATTCTCTTAATAAGTTAAAACGCCTTAATCATTGATAAGGATTAGAGGATTACAACAATAAAAATGTTAGTCAATATCACAGTCAACCACGGTTATAGTGCTGACTTCTATGTTATGGCACTGGCACGACAGTGTATGTTATTGCACTAACATAAAGGTATATGTTATAGTAACAACATAAAAGTATATGTTACGGCGCTGACAGGACATCTATGTTATGGCATTGACATGCGTCCTACCTGTAGGCGTGGCAGACGGTGCACTTCCAGTCCAGCATGGACACGCCCACGCGGCACTTGTTGCAGATGCGGTGACTGCAGCCTCGGCACACAGCGCCCGAGTTCCAGAACTTGCCCAGTGGCCTCTGACAACGGGCGCACGTCCTCTCGCTGTATTGCCGGGCAAAACTCTTTGCACCTTTCCTCCGGATGTCCTGTAGTTCTATCTTCAGCCTCCTGTAAAAGCAGATGGTGGCAGGTGGAGTTACAGTAGCGACGGCAGTGCTTTAACAACTGTACTTACAGTCCTCTTTACATCCGTATTTTCTGTACATTGTTGAAGTAGCTGCTTCGCTGCATTCATTCAGATTGACTGCCTCATAATTTCTAATAAACCATAAAACAAGGGGCATCACTGTTATTGTCACAGTCTCCACAGATCCTGAAAACCCCTCAAAGAGGAGTTGTTGTACAGTGTTCATGCAGTAAATGTGAAACACTTGGCTTAAGCAATGTGAATAATATTGTTTACCTGATCCTGTCCTCCTCCGTGCTGCGCAGAAGTCTGTCCCTCTGAAGAACCTCTAGAACCTTCTCTCGTTCCAGAGCCTTGAGCAGACTCAGATCCATCTTGAAAAATGGGTCTCTTTCTCTCTCTCACTTCCACTCTGTACTCTTCTTCTTTTTCTTCTTCTCTCGTCCACACTCTACCTCTCCAGTCTCTCCTTCTCTGTCCTCCCTTTGTTCCACCTTCTGTTTCTTTCTATTAGGTACCGGATGCTTCTACAAGCTGGACAAAGTATTCACTTGTTACTAGACTCAGGGCAGAATGAAGGTCATGTTCATTTCGCTGCACAGTCAAAGACATCCCATCTTCCGTCACGATATTCACAGAAGCTCTCTCCGCTTCGCATCACAGACCTCAATATGGATTGGTCCTCAATGTTTCTGCTCCGGTGACCCGGCCAACCTCTTACGTGCTGCTCTCTAGCCCCTCCATAGTGTTGCACCCATCTAAAGAGTGACAGACAGGGAGCGTAAGCTTTGACCTATAGTTGCAGGGATCCTCTTCTCAAAGTCCGATGACTGATGTACACTTTGCTCACTAGGACAAGAAAAGAGCAACCAGTCAGTCAGTCATTGTAGTCCTCCCAATAACGGCCCACTCACTAAGGCAGAACAATGAAATACCAACAAATACAATGTCATATGATATACTTTAGAATTAGATGCTGTGCATAGAAAGTGCTACAGTATCAGACTCATTTGATAACCAATTGAACGTATCTCGCCCTTCCTCCCGACTCCTGTCCATTCATTTCCTCCTACGACGTCAAAGTCACAGTGCTTTGCTCAGAATAGTAAATCACATTTGGTCCGGCCACAGGGCCCAGAACGCTCCTCTCACAGCAAGCTGCCTACCGCTGTTACAGTACTGTAGCAATGCTTCATTGAAGGCAGCCCAAAGCAGGACCACACACACACACACACTCACACACGTCAACCAAATGCCAACCGCTGCATTATTAATGACCGATGCATCTATTTTATTTTCTCAGAGCGAGTATATTTTTGTTTGGAAGTGGGGATGTGAAGTATGGAGAGAAAGGGGGAAAGAGCTTATCAGTGACTGGATGCCACCCTGTGTTGGTAGATAAAGGTCTGTCTCTGCCATTTTCCAGGGCAGCAGAGGGCCACTCTAAACAACGTGTCAAATGTGATTAGGGCCCAAAGGGGAAGCAGCAGTGTCTTTATGTCCCAAATGGCACCCTATTCCCTGCATTGTTCACTTGTTCACAGAGCCATATGGGCCCTATTCAAAATAAGTGCACTGTATAGGGAATAGGGTTCCATTTGGGAAGCTTTATCCTTATGTCTCAGAGAGGGAGTGAACAGGAGACTGACTAGTTATCAATCGTATATGCTTTTAAAGGCAGGCTGCACTTTGTCCATCAGTGGTCAAATAGGCCTTTAAAGTCTGTAGCAGAGAGTGTGTAACAAACCAGTAGCAGCTTTGTTTTCTTCTATCAAATCATGTTTAATGATTGAGCATTATTTAAATGTTTCAAGACAATTTATTTGAATTTTTTACCTTTATTTAACTAGGCAAGTCAGTTAAGAATAAATTCTTATTTTCAATGACGGCCTAGAAACAGTGGGTTAACTGCCTGTTTAGGGGCAGAACGACAGATTTGTACCTTGTCAGCTCGGGGATTTGAACAATCCAAAGTTAAATCTAGAATTGGCTTCCTATTTCGCAACAAAACATCCTTCACTCATGCTGCCAAACATACCCGTGTAAAACTGACCATCCTACCAATCCTCATCATTTACAAAATAGCCTCCAATACCCTACTCAACAAATTGGATGCAGTCTATCACAGTGCAATCCGTTTTGTCACCAAAGCCCCTTATACTACCCACCATTGCGACCTGTACGCTCTCGTTGGCTGGCCCTCGCTTCATACTCGTCGCCAAACCCACTGGCTCCATGTCATCTACAAGACCCTGCTAGGTAAAGTCCCCCTTATCTCAGCTCGCTGGTCACCATAGCATCTCCCACCTGTAGCACACGCTCCAGCAGATACAGTGCCTTGCGAAAGTATTCGGCCCCCTTGAACTTTGCGACCTTTTGCCACATTTCAGGCTTCAAACATAAAGATATATAAAACTGTATTTTTTTGTGAAGAATCAACAACAAGTGGGACACAATCATGAAGTGGAACGACATTTATTGGATATTTCAAACTTTTTTAACAAATCAAAAACTGAAAAATTGGGTGTGCAAAATTATTGAATTAATTTAGCTCCTTTGCACCCCATTATTTTTATTTCTACTTTGCACATTCTTCCATTGCAAATCTACCATTCCAGTGTTTTACTTGCTATATTGTATTTACTTTGCCACCATGGCCTTTTTTTGCCTTCTTTTGCCTTTACCTCCCTTATCTCGCCTCATTTGCTCACATCGTATATAGACTTGTTTCTACTGTATTATTGACTGTATGTTTGTTTTACTCCATGTGTAACTCTGTGTCGTTGTATGTGTTGAACTGCTTTGCTTTATCTTGGCCAGGTCACAATTGTAAATGAGAACTTGTTCTCAACTTGCCTACCTGGTTAAATAAAGGTGGAAAAAAAATAGTTGGAACAATGACCCTTCGCCCAGTCTGAGGCCCTGAGCACTGTTGAGCAGGTTTTCATCAAGGATCATGATGTACTTTGCTCCGTTCATCTTTCCCTCGATCCTGACTAGTCTCCCAGTCCATGCCGCTGAAAAACCTCCCAACAGCATGATGCTGCCACCACCATCCTTCAACTGTAGGGATGGTATTGGCCAGGTGATGAGCCGTGCCGGGTTTCCTCCAGACGTTACACATAGCATTCAGGCCAAAGAGTTCAATCTTGGTTTCATCAGACCTTGTTTCTATCATCTAAAAGACCTCTAGGTGCCTTTTGACAAACTCCAAGAGGGCTGTCATGTGCCTTTTACTAAGGAGTAGCCTCCGTCTGGCCACTCTACCATAAAGGAACTGATTGGTGGAGTGCTGCAGAGATGGTTGTCCTTCTGGAAGGTTTTCCCATCTCCACAGAGGTACTCTGGAGCTCTGTCAGAGTGACCATTGGGTTCTTGGTCACCACCCTGACCAAGGCCCTTCTCCCCTGATTGCTCAGTTTGGCCGGGTGACCAGCTCTAGATGATTCCATTTAAGAAATGATTCCATTTAAGAATGATGGAGGCCACTGTGCTCTTGGGGACCTTCAATGCTGTAGAAATGTGTTGGTACCCTTCCCCAGATCTGTGCGGCCAATTCTTCCGACCGCATGGCTTTGATTTTGCTCTGACATGCACTGGTGTGTGCCTTTCCAAATCATGTCCAATCAATTGAATATGCCACAGGTGGACTCCAATCAAGTTGTAGCAGCATATAAAGGATGATTAATGGAACAGGATACACCAGAGCTCAATTTCGAGTCTCATAGCAGAAGTTCTGAATAGTTATGTAAATAAGGTATTTCTGTTTTTTAATACATTTGCAAACATTTCAAAACACTTGTTTTCACTTTGTCATTATGGGGTATTGTGCGTAGATTGATGAGGGAAAAGTTATATAATCCATTTTAGAATAAGGCTGTAAAGTAACAAAATGTGGAAAAAGTGAAGGGGTCTGAAATGCACTTTCTGAATGCACTATATATAACTATATATAACTACATACACCTTAGCCAAATACATCCAAATTCAGTTTTTCACAATTCCTGACATTTAATCCTAAGAAAAATTCCCTGTCTTAGGTCAGTTAGGATCACCACTTTATTTAAAAAATATGAAATGCTAAAGATAGATTTTATTTCTTTCATCACATTCCCAGTGGGTCAGAAGTTTACATACACTCAATTAGTATTTGGTAGCATTGCTTTTAAATTGTTTAACTCAGGTCAAACGTTTTTTGTAGCCTTCCACAAGCTTCCTACAATAAGTTGGGTGATTTTTGGCCCATTCCTCGTGACAGAGCTGGTGTAACTGAATCAGGTTTGTTGGCCTCCTTGCTCACACATGCTTTTCCAGTTTTGCCCACACATTTTCTACGGGATTGAGGTCAGAGCTTTGTGATGGCCACTCCAATACCTTGACTTTGTTGTCCTTTAAGCCATTTTGCCACAAATTTGTAGAATAATAGTGAAGAAATCAAAACTTTGAAATAACACATATGGAATCGTGCAGTTACCAAAAGAGTGTTAAACAAATTTGAGATTTTTTTTTATTCTTCAAAGTAGCCACCATTTGCCTTGACAGTTTTGCACACTCTTGGCATTCTCTTAATAATATCATCGTTGTATCTCAGAATCATTGTAATGTGGTTAACCTTAAAAGTCTAAATGAAAATGGTTCAAATCTAAAAGATACAATTCAACCAGGGAGTGCCTTTAGATCATGGGAAAAGGCCGTACTTGCCAGTTGCTCTTGAATCATTCCCACGGTGAATGGCTATGCCTGCTACGCTATGAAACCACACACTCTTGCAGAGACTTTGATATCACTGCTGCAATTGATATGGTTAAAACCAGGGGCACAACTTTCACTGGGGACATGGGCCCCCCACACATTCTGAAATTGCATTTTTGTCCCCCCCAATTGTATCATTGGAATGTGATACAAAACGAGGCAACGGTGTAGTTTAGGACCATGCGGACGTCTCCGAGCGGTCGGGTAGGCTGTTTGAAGTGTTTATGTTATGTTGTTGTTTTGAAAGGTCATCCAACTCAGAATTCCAATTCGGGAACTCTGGCCTGTTTCTAGAGCTCTGCCTTTCCGACCTAAAGATCACTAAAAGCCATGATTTGACCTCATATTTCTCAGAATTCCCAATTGTCTTGAAAGCAACATCAAACTCATGGTAGGCTACACTTCGCCAGCTCATATCTGTGTGAAGCTGGATTCTGTGCTCTTGTCTACATTAAAACTAAATATCGATCCAAGGCCGGATGTGACTGCAGAGATACGCTGTCGACCACGTCCCCTAACTTTGTGAAGTTCTGACTTGACATGCATCAAGCACACCCACCATCTCATTGGTGGTGGTAAGAGACATTATGTCAGACTCATTTGCAATTGACTGTCATAGCCCCACAATAAACGTATGTGATGCTGAGTTGAGAAGACGATCAGAAGTACTGTTAGAATGTTTTCAATTGACCGCCATAGACACAAGTAAAAAAGTAAACTGTCTGTTAATTACATACTTTTTCACATGGTCGGGGAGGCAATAATTTTCTGATTTCAAAATGGGGTCGAGGGCAAAGAAAACTTGGGAGCCCCTGCTTTAGTCTGACTTCAATGCCATTGGCAGTGCTAAATTTGAATGGCAAATGTCAGTCAGTTTCTGACTTACATGTCAACTGTCATGGTGAAATGCACTCATTTCATGAATACAAGCACAAGTTAGACCACCATGATTCAGCTTAAGTGTGGTTAAACAGGGATGATGACTTCCCAGAAGTGACAGTGACCCGATCGCATACCACCACAGTAGTGACAGTAAGGGTACAACTGACTCTGTGTGTGTCTGTCTGTCTGTCTGTCTGTCTGTCTGCTGTGAGAACTGCACTAAACTCACATGGGGCCCTCTGACACATTTCCCTAGCAGATAGATGTTTCCTGGAAGCCCTGAGTTAGCTTGCTACTAACCAATACAGGCACCACTCAACTCTGCCAAAGAGATGTACATAGCAACAGAGGACTCCACCCTTTCTGCATATTCACAGATCATCACAGATACCAAATAAAGATCCTCGGAATAGGTTGCATTTCTCACCCAGGGTTGGGGGAAATTCCTTTTCAATTTACTAATTTCCCACTGGGGAAATGGAATTGACCCCAACACTGTTCCTCACACAAGAGGAGCTCCTAGCGCAGTATAGTCTGTCTCTGTCTGACCCTTAGTTAACCATTGCCTCATCACCATTGAAAGCTCTTTGATCTCAAAGTCTGTACCTATTGTCTGGTCACACAATCCAAACACAGAGGTTTGTGACTGTGTTGTGACTGTTTGACCTGTCTGGTCAGCTGAGGCAGTTCTGGTCAGCTTTCCGCTGCAGCGTCCTTTGTGAGCTTCGCAGATAACCCCCATATTTCCACATACATTTACAATGATAACATTCACTCAACACTCATACAGAACTATGGCCATTGATCTCTGTGTACGCTAGAAAATGGAAACATCTGATACCTAATAGTAACCTACCATTCAATAAAATAGTCAATCCTTTCCCCCATTGAAATTATTGATCGCTAGCATGCTTAAAGTGTTTAGTAGGACAATGGAGATATTTAATGGTGTGACTTTGACAACACAAAGTGATATCACATTTAACAAGCACAATAGAAATCTATGCATTGCTTTGCACCAGATTGAGAATAAAATTAAATGTCAAACAATGCTCACAGCCAGTAAGACAAATCCTTGCCCTTTAAGATACTGTAGGTCATGTACCTCTTTAGCGTACTACTACACATTACAGTAACAAAATACACAGGAATGACAGTCAATCAATAGGCCTAAACTGTGGATGCCACTGGAAGGATTGACTCCTAATCATCACACAGCAAAGTTTAAGCAGATTACCAAGCTGAGGAGTTCACCTCAAGGAATACGCTAGTTTCTTTATTTTATCCATAAAATTATAATCGAACAATAATAATAATCTAACAATGAAAATCAATGGTGGCACTTACTGAAGAACAGTTACCAGCTGCATGAACCGTGTCCTCCTAAAACAGCATCTCCCCCAGAAAGTGAGTCAGATGAAGACAGGGTCTTACCTCAGTGCAGCGTTGTCTTTATGAGTGGTCACCCTGAGAGAGACAGATTCTTATGAAGAGGCAATCAAGGCAACAGTGGAAAAAAAACGTCACTTTCTGCTTCCTTCCTTCCTGCTGTCACACAACTGCAGCCTTACAGAGCTGAATTCGTTTTTTTTTTTTAAGTGGACGAGTGTGCAATTTCTTCT
The DNA here is from genome assembly GCF_034236695.1 of Oncorhynchus nerka. Taxonomy (NCBI): domain Eukaryota; kingdom Metazoa; phylum Chordata; class Actinopteri; order Salmoniformes; family Salmonidae; genus Oncorhynchus; species Oncorhynchus nerka. The sequence goes on along the minus strand of NC_088408.1, from coordinate 51,569,007 downwards.
TTCTTTTATTTCCTTTGAGTGCCAGTTTGAGTGTAGCAGTGGCAGACATGTTTGTCAAATGACCCAGTGCTGTTGGAATCCCATTGTGAGATGTTTTGTTGTCTTGCTGTGTAAAATGACACTGAGTCTCCAAGGTCATTCCTGCCCATTCGTTGTAGGGAACTGTGTACCACTGTCATTCCCGGCAGGTGTGTGAGAAATTCAATCTTCGTTGCCACTTAATTGGACAATAAGGGAGGTGTTAACCTAAGTTAACCCATGTCACAGTGCCCTTGACTTGTCAGTTGCTTGTGGTGGATGAATTAGTAGACACACTTCTGAAAAAGTGGTTGAAATCTTCCAATTCTGAATGTCAGTAGAAGACCAACTAACAGTAAGAGATTTTCCCTGTGACAGTGTTGCCCCCGAATGGAATGTTCGTTAACAACATTGGATTTTATGTACTGTATCTAGATGTTTTATTGTGTATGTATTTTTTAGAGTCATGCTTATTTTGGTAATACTTTCAGTTTCTGTCATGACACAAAGCACATGCATATACTGTACAAGCACATACAAACACAAACACATTGGAAAACACTAGTTCTATCAATAATTTAATCCCAGTTGCCGACAAACTTCACTTTACATTTACAGTTACAGAGCAATAAAAAACATCAATATTAACAAAAACTATAATCAAGTCAAACATACAATGACAACATTTGGCAAGTGCGAGCATAAACATTTTCTGTTGTTTGTTCTCGTAGAACAAACACTTTTTCTTTTCACTAAATTCTCATTTTGGCTTAAATGCCATGTCTTTCAGCCAACTCCCCAAATCACACCTCAAGAGTAAAAAAATTATGGCAGTGTGTCAGTCCTTCTGCAAATGGCCGATACTAACGTTTCCATTCCAGATTGTCCGAGATTTCCTGAAAATGTCCCAGCTATTATAATCACTTTGTCATATAAAATCCTATGGCATGAAAAACTGTTTTCGAAGACTATTCCCCTCTCTTTTCCCTGGGATGAACAAGTGGCGTTTGGGATTCAGCAGAGCAGTACATTACTTTTTGGTACAATGTTCTGGTAAAGTCTAAACTGACAAAGGTCTATTATATTAGACTCATAACATGGCATCTTTCTTTTTCCACACAAAGTCTTTATGTATGTTTAATGTTGCTAGTTTTAGGGATTGAAGGCCAAATGTCTTTCAGGCGGTTTCTGACTTAAACAGAACTCTTTACTCCTTTTTATGCACTTAAATATAAGGATTACACCTTTTTGTTTCATGGGATCCAGACCTACACATTTAGCCCAAAATGTTTTACCTTCAAACTTGTGTAATAAGGACCAATACTAAAATGATAGTACCAATAGTACAAAAACCCTCCTGACGTGACTTCGTGGGATCTTAGAAAGTCTGTAAAAATGTCTTGAGCTGTAGTGTTTCCTCCACTGATATCCTGTCGTGGTAGAAGCTGAGTCCAGTAAGGAGCTCTACGTCTCGGACCCGGGAAGCGTGGAACTCGGCCCACTTCTGAACCCACTGGAAGTCTGAGCCATTCTGAGGAGACAGGGAGAGGAGGGCTTATTCACTGTAATAATATTCATAGATTATAAGCATCTTTGCAAACATTCCCTCTCGAACTCTCAAATACACATATACTTTCAAATACCTTAATTGAGGTGCACATGTTTAAGTTCGGAATATGCACTTCTGGGACTATTTCATTGGTTGCATTGTACAGGACAAACTAAATCAAGTGGTATTTAAAAGTATTTTAAATTTGCAACTGCTGTGAAATGGCTAGCTAGTTAGCGGTGCGCACTAGTAGCATTTCAATCGATGAGTCATTCGCTCAGACCGTGAAGTAGTCATTTCCCTTGCTCTGCAACGACCGCTGCTTTTTTAGCGCTATAGTTAACGATGCTTCATGAGAGGCAGTTTTCAATGTGTTCAGAGGGTCCCTGGTTCAAGCCCAGATTGGGGCGACGAGAGAGATGGAAGCAACACTGTTAAACATACAGCATCTATTTGACCCGGTTCTAATCACATTAGATTTTCTCAAAAGGATTCCAGGTGACCCTATAAGAAACAATAAGAGGACAGCTAGACAGACAGCCGATGTGACTCACAGCACAGGTCTCAGTGTGGTCAGGTCTATGGGGGAGGATGAAGGATGTGGTCTCCAGACGACCCTGGCAGTCAGCAGGGAAGAAGGACGAGTTCCTACAGCTGGTCAGGATCACATAGAAGTGAGTGGGGATGGGAGCCTCGTGTCTGCAGGATAGAGAGAGATACAATTAGAGAGGCGAATAGGCCATGGTCAATACTGTGTTATAGCATTGTATCCCCTGCTAAATGAGTTAAATGTCAATCTGAAATAAATACATGTAATAGATTACTGAGAATTTTTTTAAACACACCCACAAAGAAACTCATTGTTGATGACCACTTACAGTGTGATAACTTTGGGAGCATCAAAGTGTCCATCGTAGTGCTGGTCAAAGATAGGTCCACTGACAACATTGACCCCATTCAGCTGCTGGGAATATTTCACCAGGAGGACATCATGGAAGTACATCCAAACATCTGAAAATATATTATCATATTTGTGAAGGCATGGATTTTACAACCCATATCTGACTGTCTAAGTAACTCAGTTAAGTATCCAGGGCCTGTTTTCAAAAAACGTCTTAGAGTAGGAGTGCTGATCTAGAATAGGTTTTCCCTTTTAGATCATAATGAATGTGAAGAAATGGACAGGGGGAACAGCACTCCAACTCTGAGACACTACAGGTTTGCATTTTCATTGTTCTGGAGGCAGCTCTGTAGTGGTCACTAGAGCCACAAAGTCATAAAATCTATCCTCACTGCTAACCCTAATCTTAAATTAAGACCAAAAAGCATATTTTTGTTTTCATTCATTTTTACAATAGCCAATTTTGGGGAAATCGCTCAGTTTTGCCTCCAGACAAAATACTTTTTACAATAAAAGTTAATCTGCATACAATCCCAGATCTGTGTCGACTTCCACCATCTGCCACCAGAGAGCAGTGTCTGTAAAGTTATCAACAGAATGCCTCTTCTTGGATGCCAATTTATGGGGGAAATAAAGGTAATCACATATCATACTTCATAAACCACCTTTAATGATGGATTTGATTTCTCGGGTGTCCACGGGCATCAATAACACTCAACACAACCTCCAACACTCTCACTTTGATCACTATGGAATCCTGAGGGTGGCATCATATTAAACAATCCTAACCACTATGTGATTCAAACTCTACGGCTACGCCCCAAATGGCACACGATCCCCTTCATGGTGCACTACTTTTGACCAGAGCCCTATGGAAGTAGTGTACTATAAAAGGGAATATAGTGCCATTTTGAACGCAGCCTGTGGTAATCTCAATTTCACGTCAACCAGAAGCACACACTTTCCCCTCTATTAAGCAACACATTGGCGGTTTATGATTAATTCACCACAAGTTGTTACAGGAATGTAACGTCACAACAACTCAGGCACTCACATCGGCATTACATGCCAAGCACAGGGTACAAAAAGGAGTGGGATTTTGAACATAACCATCTGCCTTACCTTACAATAGCATAGCAAGAACGTCCTGTTGTCGAGCCAGCTACACAGCATGGTAATTGAAGAATACAACACTAAAGAGAGTTGAGGGAATGGGCTGGGTTTTTATCGTGACCCCTATCTGGTAAATAGTGTTGAAGCACCCTACTGCACTACTGTCCTCTAAACACAATGTAACAGAGATCCTATGTCTACTGAATCAATGGCTCACTATGACCACGGTCAGATTACAATCTGAATTCACTGGGAAGCGTTTACGTAGAGACCAATCTGAGAACTCAATTGGGCTAGAAATAAGCCTCAAACACTGATCCTAAATCTACGGCTTGTTGGTAAGATTTAAAAGGTACAATTTGCCTTATTTTAGCGCCCCCAAAACGTAATACTTCCAGGTCAACTGTAATATGAATACCATTGTAAAGCACAATTTCTCCCCTTTCCAGCAAAATCTATGACAAGACATTCATGCTGCCCGTCTCTGCATGATTGAAGGAGGCAATGAGCTCTGTCAGGTCTTTTTAAAAACAAGCAAAACTTTCCGTGTCACGAGAAATCTACTGCGTGATACGGAAAGGGGAGATAAATTGGACAGATCGGGTGAAAAAAGCTGTTTCCCCCGCACAGTTTATCACCTCTAAAATGTAAATAAAACACTATAAAGAGTTTATATAATGTGTCAATCCATACATATTTGAAGGTTTGTATCAAATTTGAAATGGGGTTTTTAGGGCGGCACTAAAGTTATCTTCAGAAGTAAACAGTGGCTGTCACGGCTTTTGAGAGTCATGATGGCTTGCAGTGATGATGCAAAAAATGAATGCATTCAGTTCAGTGGAGGCTCCCCAGAGGAGGAAGGGGAGGATCATCCTCCTCAGTGAAATTTAATTTAAAAAAAATAGTGAAACATTAAAAAAAGTGATCCTTTTTAGATAAAACTATACTAAATATATTAAAACGACCCTGGGTTTATAAGCGTGGAAATCTACTCTGCCGCATGAGCATGCTTTTGCGGCACAGGCGATAGCACGCCGGACCTCGGGCTCGAAGGTCGAGGGTTCGAGACCGGCTTCTTGTGGTTTCATTACAATATTCCTAGGTCACCAAATAATTGGTTAAAATAATTGGTTAAAACTTCAACAGCACTGTCTGGGCTATCACCATAGTGTAGCCGGAGGACAGCTTGCTTCCATCCTCCTCGGGCTATGTTGATTTCAATACAAAAACTAGGAGGCTGGTAGACATGCATGGTAATTATGACCACTTTCGGGGGATGTCCTCCAACCAATCAAAGCTTTTGCAGTATGAACTGACATGTCCATCCAATCATAGATGTAGGATCAAATAATTAACCTATTGTATTGGGATTGTGACACAGAGCATCATGGGGGTTCTATGTGTTAAGAACCCCTTTCATTATCTGGGGTACACAGAAAAGTGCAAATTAAAAGCAAGGGTAGACCTTTGCCTGAGATCAGTTTCATGAAGAAGGATGAAAAGGTGAGGGTGTTCAATACCAACTGGTATCAATACCAACTGGTATCAATACCAACTGGTATCAAGTGTATAGCTGGTTAACAGAGAGCCTATCATCAAGTTGCCTGTATTGCACATTAAGATTCTTTACATGCTGAACATCTACTCTGGGATGTTGAAAACAATTCCAAATGATAGCTTCCATCGCATCATCCATTTAAAAAAAAAGTTAGATTAAAGAGAGAGGTTGACGCAGGATTTTTTTCCCGCGTGCGCTCAAGTAGGCGTTTGCACTTTCCTCCGGTATTTATTTTGAAGATGATGACACATAATAATTTCGGACAGACACAAGCAAAAACTCATGACAAATGTTGCAGCAGCCTAGGCTATAACTAAACATTAGAAATCTGACATGCTGTATGGAATGAAAACGAGACAACTTTCCTGTGTGATCAACTGTAGACTACTAATAAGAGCAGCTGCATACAGCCAATGCGCCCAGTCCGTCTGGTCAGGGTAACTAATTGGTCATTTATAGTTAATTTGTGTGTCAGGAAAAAATGTGAATGTGATCAAATGTTGATAATATTCCAAATTGGGTTGGCTAGGCTGCCTATACGATTTTAAGCCAAAATTAATCAATCAACATAATTGTGACGACAGATGTGTGTAAATGTTTTATAAGGCCTACAGTTGCATAAAACTAAATGCATGCTCTTCAACCGAGCCACTGGCTCCATGTCATCTACAAGACCCTGCTAGGTAAAGTCCCCCCTTATCTCAGCTCGCTGGTCACCATAGCATCTCCCACCTGTAGCACACGCTCCAGCAGGTATATCTCTCTAGTCACCCCCAAAACCAATTCTTTCTTTGGCTGCCTCTCCTTCCAGTTCTCTGCTGCCAATGACTGGAACGAACTACAAAAATCTCTGAAACTGGAAACACTTATCTCCCTCACTAGCTTTAAGCACCAACTGTCAGAGCAGCTCACAGATTACTGCACCTGTACATAGCCCACCTATAATTTAGCCCAAACAACTACCTCTTTCCCAACTGTATTTTATTTATTTATTTATTTTGCTCCTTTGCACCCCATTATTTTTATTTCTACTTTGCACATTCTTCCATTGCAAAACTACCATTCCAGTGTTTTACTTGCTATATTGTATTTACTTTGCCACCATGGCCTTTTTTGCCTTTACCTCCCTTCTCACCTCATTTGCTCACATTGTATATAGACTTGTTTATACTGTATTATTGACTGTATGTTTGTTTTACTCCATATGTAACTCTGTGTCGTTGCATCTGTCGAACTGCTTTGCTTTATCTTGGCCAGGTCGCAATTGTAAATGAGAACTTGTTCTCAACTTGCCTACCTGGTTAAATAAAGGTGAAATAAAAAATAAAAATAAATAGTCCAGAATGATGCAAACATGCATAACGCAAGCTCAGCCCTGTGAGTTCTATTGTCTATCAGTTGTTGTCTGGGTAGAGGAAATCCCCCTCCTGATCTAGTCTAAATATAATTTATAAGAACAAATATAAGGTAGCTGCAGTTTGAATGGATTCATCACCCCCTGTGCCAGGAGTTTTTTTCAGGATTTTCTGATGTGTTTTCTTGCTTGATCATGTGATATGCAATTATATAGATATGGTTAAAGTGACTATGCATATATGATGAACAGAGAGTAGCAGTAGCGTAAAAGAGGGGTTGGCGGAACACAATGCAGATAGCCCGGTTAGCCAATGTGCAGGAGCACTGGTTGGTCGGCCCAATTGAGCTAGTATGTACATGATAAGGGAAAACTCCAGGCCCCAGGAGGTAAACATTTCCCCAACCGCTCTTTGACCTATGGTGCCACCAGTCTGCTTGCAGTTGACAGTTCTTGTCAGGTATGTAGATGATCAGGGCTTTATTCAGGAATGTTTCTTGAGCTACTTTAATGTGTCAAGTGGGCGACATGTGCAGCCTCTGTTTGACCTTATGAACTTCATAAGTCCCCTCATGTTCCATGTTTAAGAGGTGATGACTACTCCACTCCCATTGTCAACTTTCTCTTGACATGAACTGAAGACAGGATGTCTCATATGCCCGCTCATCCACTGGCACATTTAATGTTTCCCCTCCACGCACTGTGAGTACCCCTATCAATTTTCTCTCATTACTGTACTGTACACAATCACATTATTACACATCAAAGATTTTACTCCTTGCTTGGACTAACTCATTCTTAGCTCTTTTGTCTAACTGTGTGGTGTCTTGTGTTATTGTTTTTTGTCTTCCCAGTAAAATTCAGTCCTGCACTGGTCAAGCCTCTGAACACCTCAACTCACACCTCATACCCTCCTTCAATCACTGCTGTGATCCCTTTCCAACACTGTAAGTATCCTTCTCATTCCCATTCCCCATAATGCTGTACTATAAATGTCTTTATTAAATGCTTCAGGTTAAAATACATTTGTCTTTGATTTTTGAAACACTTTGTGGTCTCCGTGGGTCTCCCATCCTCCTCAATTTGTCACGTCACCAGCCTCCACGGATTCAGTTGTACAATTGACTAGGTATCCCACCTTAACCTGTTCCTGTCCCTTTCTTGTTTTTAATCTGCGAGAGAAGTGCTACACCTGGTGGTGAGAGGCTGTACGACACAGAATGAGTTGCATTATGGGTGCTGTACGCTATGTCATGACACGTCACCATTTAACGTACAGCGTCAGAGGGGTCTGTTTTTTCAACTTTTCTCCAATACTATCGGGCTATTACCATGTCAATCAACGCTTGGATAGAAGCCTAGTTCACACCCCAGATTTTGATGCCAACACAGTTGCTACAGTCCCATTAGTTTTAATGCCGCGATTGCGCAAATTTGTACGGAATGGGGTTAGTCAACAGTACTGATTTATAGATTTTCTGATGTGTTTTCTTGCTTGATCATGTGATATGCAATTATATAGATATGGTTAAAGTGACTATGCATATATGATGAACAGAGAGTAGCGTAAGAGGGGTTGGTGGAACACAATACAGATAGCCCGGTTAGCCAATGTGCAGGGGCTCTGGTTGGTCGGCGATGCAGTGATGCACTGGGCCATACGCACTACCCTCTGTAGTGCCTTGCGGTCAGAGGCCGAGCAATTGCCGTACCAGGCAGTGATTTCCGGCGTATACAGACTTCCGGCGCCGACAGAGATGGCCGCCTCGTTTCGCATTCCTAGGAAACTATGCAGTTTTTTTTTTTTTTACATTGGTACCCCAGGTCATCTTAGGTTTCATTACATATATTCAGTAGTTCTTCCCGATTGTAAGAGCAACATCAACTCACCATCAGTACGACCAGGAATCGGACTTTTCCGAAGCGGATCCTGTGTTCTGCCTTTCACCCAGGACAACGGAAAGGACCCAGCCTGCGACCCAAAACAAAGACGTCGTAAAAGAGGGAAACGAAGCGGTCTTCTGGTCAGGCTCCGGAGACGGGCACATCGCGTACCACTCCCTAGCATACTTCTCGCCAATGTCCAGTCTCTTGACAACAAGGTTGATGAAATCCGAGCAAGGGTAGCATTCCAGAGGGACATCAGAGACTAACGTTCTTTGCTTCACGGAAACATGGCTCACTCGAGAGATGCTAATGGAATCGGTTCAGCCAGCTGGTTTCTTCACGCATCGCGCCGATAGAAACAAACATCTTTCTGGTAAGAAGAGGGGTGGGGGCGTATGCCTTATGGTTAACGAGACGTTGTGTGGTCACAACAACATACAGGAACTCAAGTCCTTCTGTTCACCGGATTTAGAATTCCTCACAATCAAATGTCGACCGCATTATCTACCAAGGGAATTCTCTTCGATTATAATCACAGCCGTATATATTCCCCCCCAAGCAGACACATCGATGGCTCTGAACAAACTTTATTTGACTCTTTGCAAACTGGAAACCACATATCCTGAGGCTGTATTCATTGTAGCTGGGGATTTTAACAAGGCTAATCTGAAAACAAGACTCCCTAAATTGTATCAGCATATCGATTGGCAACCAGGGCTGGTAAAACCTTGGATCATTGCTATTCTAAATTCCGCAACGCATATAAGGCCCTCCCCCGCCCTCCTTTCGGAAAAGCTGACCGCGACATTTTGTTGCTCCCTGCCTACAGACAGAAGTTAAAACAAGAAGCTCCCGCGCTCAGGTCTGTTCAACGCTGGTCCAACCAATCTGATTCCACGCTCCAAGACTACTTCCATCACGTGGACTGGGATATGTTCCGCACTGCGTCCAACAACAACATTGACGAATACGCTGATTCGGTGAGCGAGTTCATTAGAACGTGCATTGAATATGTCGTTCCCATAGCAACGATTAAAACATTCCCAAACCAGAAACCGTGGAATGATGGCAGCATTCGCGTGAAACTGAAAGCGCAAACCATTGCAAGGTGACCAGAAACATGACCGAATACAAACAGTGTAGCTATTCCCTCCGCAAGGCAATCAAACAAGCTAAGCGTCAGTATAGAGACAAAGTAGAGTCGCAATTCAACGGCTCACACACAAGAGGTATGTGGCAGGGTCTACAGTCAATCACAGATTACAAAAAGAAAACCAGCCCCGTCACGGACCAGGATGTCTTGCTCCCAGGCAGACTAAATAACTTTTTTGCCCGCTTTGAGGACAATACAGTGCCACTGACACGGCCCACAACCAAAACATGCAGACTCTCCTTCACTGCAGCCGACGTGAGTAAAACATTTAAACGTGTTAACCCTCGCAAGGCTGCAGGCCCAGACGGCATCCCCAGCCGCGCCCTCAGAGCATGCGCAGACCAGCTGGTTGGTGTGTTTACGGACATATTCAATCAATATGTGCAACTGGGTACTGGACTTCCTGACTGGCCACCCCCAGGTGGTGAGGGTAGGTAACAACATCTCCACCCCGCTGATCCTCAACACTGGGGCCCCACAAGGGTACGTTCTGAGCCCTCTCCTGTACTCCCTGTTCACCCACGACTGCGTGGCCATGCACGCCTCCAACTCAATCATCAAGTTTGCGGACGACACTACAGTGGTAGGCTTGATTACCAACAACGACGAGACGGCCTACAGGGAGGAGGTGAGGGCCCTCGGAGTGTGGTGTCAGGAAAATAACCTCACACTCAACGTCAACATAACAAAGGAGATGATTGTGGACTTCAGGAAACAGCAGAGGAAGCACCCCCCTATCCACATCGATGGGACAGTAGTGGAGAGGGTAGTATGTTTTATGTTCCTCGACGTACACATCACAGACAAACTGAATTGGTCCACCCACACAGACAGCATCGTGAAGAAGGCACAGCAGCGCCTCTTCAACCTCAGGAGGCTGAAGAAATTCGGCTTGTCGCCAAAAGCACTGAAACTTCTACAGATGCACAATCGAGAGCATCCTGTCAGGCTGTATCACCGCCTGGTACGGCAACTGCTCCGCCCACAACCGTAAGGCTCTCCAGAGGGTAGTGAGGTCTGCACAACGCATCACCGGGGGCAAACTACCTGCCCTCCAGGACACCTACACCACCCGATGTCACAGGAAGGCCATAAAGATCATCAAGGACAACAACCACCGAGCCACTGCCTGTTCAACGGTCCTCTCTATGTTTTTATTTTTACTGGTCAAGGCACAACTCAGCGAATAAAACCTTTTGGTTGTACTCAATCTCTGACACTAGCACCTCTATTTCAGTCTCTAAAAAGGTATTCTTTTTTCTGGTTAACGGTGTGTATTTCATGGTATGGCATTGTATATTCCCCAGGGGCTTTCAAGGGAAGATTTTGACCATATATGGCTAATTAGAGTCATTTTGAAATGCAAATAGCCGAGGTCTTGCATGAGCACTGAGACCAATTGGTATTTCTCAATCTCCTAACGTTGTGCATAAAAACGGTGTGCACCAACATTCCAAATTCTATTCATAAGTAGTATTTTAGAATAGTTTCTATGCAATATTGATAAATGAGGCCTCAAGTACGTGTGCCGACGATTTACACTGATCATGGCCTGAAGCCGAAATGTTTGTGTTTTGTTTTCACCTTTCATTATGCACTAGGATTTTTTTAGGCACCCTGATGTTTTAATAAACATCTTTATTTTGCATTCAAGTCTCAGTTTTGGATTTATTCCTGTTTTCAACAGCGTGAAGGTCACCATCTGTTCCATTGGTTTTCCCTCCATAAATGTCCGAAATGTCCGAAAGTAACAAATGTGGAGAGCACAGGAGAAAACAGACAACTTCTATAACACCCTGAATCACATCATTGCAGTTTACTTCCCAAAACAGGTGGTTAGGATGCATGCACAGCAGAGGATACTGGTGGTAGGAGCTATAAAAGGACAGGCTAACAGTAATGGCATGAATAGAAAAGTACCAAACACATCAAACACATGTTTGACTCCGTCCCATCATTCCATTCCAGCCATTACAATGAGCCCATCCTCCTATAGCTCCTCCCACCAGCCTCCACTGATGCACAGGATAAGGAGTGGATTTCACTTAAACTCAAAGAGCCGATTTAAAAAGCAGACAGAAAGCCTTCAGTGAAAAAGACATGCCTTCACAGCACACTGAGGAACAAAACCCAGAGAGATCAGAGATTGCTACATTGTAATTACTTCGCCACCATGGCCTATTTATTTCCTTAACTTACCTCATCTGCACTCACTGTATATAGACTTTTTGTTTCCTTTTGTTCTACTGTATTATTGACTGTATGTTTTTTTTATTCCATGTGTAATTCTAAAATGAAATCAAAGCAGCAAGATCAACATTCTACCACACCAAAATCACCCCCAAAAAGAAGAGGGAGATCCCAGCCACATGGTACCATCAAATTAAATCCCTGACCAGCACTAAAAAGACCATCTCCATCGGGTTCAACCCAGAAAACCATTCTGTCATTGCCAATGCTATAAATGACAAGTTTTCATCGGTCACCACATCATTACCACCACTAAACCGGTCAGACCTACCTGCATTCTTGCCAGCTATGCCACTCCCTACTGTTGAACAATAGGAAATGCACAGGAGACTACTCTCCGTTCGAACCAGAAAAGCCCCAGGTCCAGATTCATCAGGAAATTTGTAGTTGAAATATCCAGTCATCTTCAACACCTCCCTGTGTGAAGGAGTAGTTCAACATCAATGGAAAGAGGCAATAGTGGATCCCCTGTCAAAAAGTAATCTACTGAGCCTTGACCAGCTGCGGCCCCTCTCACTCATTCCTCTTCTGGTAAAAATGTGTGAAGGTTTTGTTGCTGAATGGGCAACACAGGATACCCAAAATAACCATCTCCAACCAACAGTTTGGCTGCCTCAAGGGATGCTGAACCACCCAGTGCCTTGTAAGCATTGCAGACTTGCTGTACAGAACAGCACACACCAGAGGCACTTCCAGCACATGGATCCTGACAGACTAAAACAAAGTCTTTGATCTTGTGGATCACACCATTGCAAGTATCTGTCAGACCAGAGATCATGCCATGGATTTGTAACTTCCATTCCGTCCGTAGCCAAGTGACAAAATACCATGAGACTCTATCCTGGGCCCAATAACTCTCCTATGGCCTCCCCCAGGGCACAACAATTGGTCCAAATGTATTCGTGGCTCATGTCAATGGTGCATCAGATGATACGCTATCCAACTCCTGGGCCTTTGTGGATGACCTGAACCTCATCGAATCAAGACACATACAGTTGAAGTCGGACGTTAACATACACTTAGGTTGGAGCCATTCAAACTTGTTTTTCAACCACTCCATACATTTCTTGTTAACAAACTTTAGTGTTGGCAAGTCGGTTAGGACATCTACTTTTTGCATGACAAGTAATCTTTCCAACAATTGTTTACAGACAGATTATTTCACTGTATCACAATTCCAGTGGGTCAGAAGTTTACATGCACTAAGTTGACTGTGCCATTAAACAGCTTGGAAAATTCCAGAAAATGATGTCATGGCTTTAGAAGCTTCTGATAGGCTAATTGATATAATTTCAGTCAATTGGAGGTGTACCTGTGGATGTATTTCGAGGGCTACCTTCAAACTCAGTGCCTCTTTTCTTGACATCATGGGAAAATCAAAAGAAATCAGCCAAGACCTCAGAAAAAAAAACTGTAGACCTCCACAAGGGTTCATCCTTGGGAGCAATTTCCAAACGCCTGAAGGTACGACGTTCAGCTGTACAAACAATAGTACGCAAGTATAAACACCATGGGACCACAGAGCCGTCATACCGCTCAGGAAGGAGACGAGTTCTGCCTCCTAGAGATGAATGTACATTGGTGCGAAAAGTGCAAATCAATCCCAGAACAACAGCAAAGGACCTTGTGAAGATGCTGGAGGAAACATACAAAAATATCTATATCCACAGTAAAAACGAGTCCTACAGTGGGGCAAAAAAATAATTTAGTCAGCCACCAATTGTGCAAGTTCTCCCCCTTAGAAAGACGAGAGAGGCCTGTAATTTTCATCATAGGTACACTTCAACTATGACAGACAAAATGAGAAAAAATATCCAGAAAATCACATTGTAGGATTTTTAATGAATTTACTTGCAAATTATGGTGGAAAATAAGTATTTGGTCACCTACAAACAAGCAAGATTTCTGGCTCTCACAGACCTGTAACTTCTTATTTAAGAGGCTCCTCTGTCCTCCACTCATTACCTGTATTAATGGCACCTGTTTGAACTTGTTATCAGTATAAAAGACACCTGTCCACAACCTCAAACAGTCACACTCCAAACTCCACTATGGCCAAGACCAAAGAGCTGTCAAAGGACACCAGAAACAAAATTGTAGACCTGCACCAGGCTGGTAAGACTGAATCTGCAATAGGTAAGCAGCTTGGTTTGAAGAAATCAACTGTGGGAGCAATTATTAGGAAATGGAAGACATATAAGACCACTGATAATCTCCCTCAATCTGGGGATCCACGCAAGATCGCACCCCTGTGGGGTCAAAATGATCACAAGCGGTGAACGGTGAGCAAAAATCCCAGAACCACACGGGGGGACCTAGTGAATGACCTGCAGAGAGCTGGGACCAAAGTAACAAAGCTTACCATCAGTAACACACTACGCCGCCAGGGACTCAAATCCTGCAGTGCCAGACGTGTCCCCCTGCTTAAGCCAGTACATGTCCAGGCCCGTCTGAAGTTTGCTAGAGAGCATTTGGATGATCCAGAAGAAGATTGGGAGTATGTCATATGGTCAGATGAAACCAAAATATAACTTTTTGGTAAAACCTCAACTCGTCGTGTTTGGAGGACAAAGAATGCTGAGTTGCATCCAAATAACACCATACCTACTGTGAAGCATGGGGGTGGAAACATCATGCTTTGGGGCTGTTTTTCTGCAAAGGGACCAGGACGACTGATCCGTGTAATGGAATGAATGAATGGGGCCATGTATCGTGAGATTTTGAGTGAAAACCTCCTTCCATCAGCAAGGGCATTGAAGACGAAACGTGGCTGGGTCTTTCAGCATGACAATGATCCCAAACACACAGCCCGGGCAACGAAGGAGTGGCTTCGTAAGAAGCATTTCAAGGTCCTGGAGTGGCCTAGCCAGTCTCCAGATCTCAACCCCATAGAAAATCTTTGGAGGGAGTTGAAAGTCCGTGTTGCCCAGCAACAGCCCCAAAACATCACTGCTCTAGAGGAGATATGCATGGAGGAATGGGCCAAAATACCAGCAACAGTGTGTGAAAACCTTGTGAAGATGAAGACGTACAGAAAACGTTTGACCTCTGTCATTGCCAACAAAGGGTATATAACAAAGTATTGAGAAACTTTTGTTATTGACCAAATACTTATTTTCCACCATAATTTGACTAATAATGTGATTTTCTGGATTTTTTTTCTCATTTTGTCTGTCATAGTTGAAGTGTACCTATGATGAAAATTACAGGCCTCTCTCGTCTTTTTAAGGGGGAGAACTTGCACAATTGGTGGCTGACTAAATTCTTTTTTGCCCCACTGTATATTCTGACTCTGCTTGCACTGGAACACACGAGAAGTGACACAATTTCCCTACTTAATATTGCCTGCTAACATGCATTTCTTTTAACTAAATATGCAGGTTCAAAAATATATACTTTTGTATTGATTTTAAGAAAGGCATTGATGTTTATGGTTAGGTACAGTGCTTTTTTCGGGAATGTGCTTCTTAATTCATCACTCATTTGGCGAAGTAGGCTGTGATTCGATGATAAATTAACAAGCACCGCATTGATTATTTGCAATGCAGGACAAGCTAGTTAAACTAGTAATATCATCAACCATGTGTAGTTAATCTCTAGTTATGTTAAGATTCATTGTTTTTTACAAGATACGTTTAATGCTAGCTAGCAACTTACCTTGGCTCCTTGCTGCACTCGCGTAACAGGTGGTCAGCCTGCCACGCAGTCTCCACGTGGAGTGCAATGTAATCGGCCATAATTGGCGTCCAGAAATGCAGATTACCGATTGTTATGAAAACTTGAAAATCGGCCCAAATTAAATCGGCCATGCCGATTAATCGGTCAACCTCTAATACATACATCATGCAAAGAGACACTGTCCTGATTGCTAGTCCTAAATCCCTTCTGTGGAAAGTTATTTCCTGAAGCTTCATCTCCATAACAAAACAAAAAAAACCTATTGAGTGTTTGAGCTATTGCATAGCACTGGATACTTTTCTGTCTCTTTGCCAGCTAGCCTGACCTGCTCACCTTTAAAGGCAGGATACATGGGCACCATGTTGCTGGTAAGTAATGACTCTGCCTCTGTTCCATTGGCACCCAGATCTGCATATAGAAACATTAACATAAAATCTCTAACTTAAATAAACGCAGACACTTTAAAAACTTTCACATTTTTATGAGACATTCCTGATCAAGCATTGGCAGCTGCTGCACAGCTGGCTACGCATGTACACTAATGTGGTATTTAGCAAAGGGTGTGAGGGAGGTGATCGGTGATAGGGGTCTAACAAACAAAAAACGTCCTTATGTACTTACTGGGTGGATGCAGCAGGCCGTAGGACAGGGCAGGGTTATCCCTGTATCTGACACAGTTCTGACTAGAGAGCGGTGCCACACGGACATCTGTACGTACACATGCCTCTGCTACTGGGCTCAGTGGCTGGACATTGTTCTGATAGGAGAGACGGGGAGAGAGAGAGAGAGAGACATAGAAAGAGGTTGTGTTAGAGACACTATTTCTGCTTAATGATTCCAGTTCTTGAGATCATGTACAAGTTGTGTGGAGTTGGTTTCTTTTGTCACCACCTTTTTGCCCTATACAAGGTGTCGAAAGTATTCCACAGGGATTCTGGCCCATGTTGACTCCAATGCTTCACCCAGTTGTGTCATGTTGGCTGGATGTCCTTTCGGTTTTGGACCATTCTTGATACACATTGGAAACTGTTGAGCGTGAAAAACCCAGTAGCGTTGCAGTTCTTGACACAAACCAGTGCGCCTGGCACCTAATACCATCCCCATTTTAAAAAAGGCACTTAAATATTTTGTCTTGCCCATTCAGCATCTGAATGGCACAGATACAAAATCCATGTCTATGGTATAACGTCTTAAAAATCTTTCTTTAACCTGTCTCTTCCCCTTCAGCTACACGGACTGAAGTGGATTGAACAAGTGACATTTAATAAGGGTTCAAAGCTTTCACCTGGTCAGTCTATGCCATGGAATGAGCAGGTGTTCTTAAAACCTCTAAAAGTACGAAGACAACATATTGAATTATTTTAGGATGGTCACACGACGGATAATTTAGCTATTTGATTTAGAATTTTAGGAACTTTTAGGTATCAAAACAACACTTATAGCCCATGGAAATGCATTTAATAACACATTCATAAATGCCAAAATAAATCCTAAGGAATAAGGTTTTGAAGTGTATGTCCTATATCTTCCATCCGTTTGTCTGCCTTCAGAAGAGTCCCGTGACATTTGTGGAGGTTGTAGAGCAAAACGGAGAACACCATCGTGTTCGTGAAAGTCTCCCGTTTCCATAGAGTAGTCTTAACAGTTTGTAGATATTTCGGACGCTACAGACGTTTTCTTGAAAAGACTGATTTTCAGGATGTCTCATGGTCTAATAAACACTGCTGTAGCTTGGCTATCTTCCACCACAGATGTGGAAGGCCGACATTGGCAGATGCAGTGGATTGAGACGTAGTCCATGCAAAAATCTCTAGCTTATACTGATGGAGATTTTTTTTATTATGCTACTTATGGTGTGTCAATAGACTTTTGCTTGCTTAGTTAATTAATAAAAGCACAAAAAAAACATGCATCATGTAGTTGTTTCCTTCCTTTTAGACAGATAGTAAATGGAATAAAAGGAGGATGTTGCGAAAGCCTGAGATAGTTAAAGAAAAATATATACTATAGAGAGACGTCCTCTCTCTATTAAAATCAGCTCTCAGTACTGATTTATGGTGAGGTTCTCACCACATAATGAGTAACACAAGATGCTGTGAAAGCCAGCACGAGTGGAGAAGATCTACAGCCAGCTAGCAGGGTCTGGGCGGCAGCTCTGCCCTTCACACCAGCATTTCATACACAGCTTTACAACCTCTTTCATGTCCTAGCCAAAACACTAACAAGAGAGCAGCAAATACAGCCAATGCATCTCCAACACGACACGCTATCTATCTTTAGACATAAAAGAAAGTGTAATGGTTCAGAGATGGTTCAGAACTACGCTCGCATGATGGGAAACATTTGTTAAGATTCTGAAAACTTACATTAGCTCCCCAGAGCTAATACCTTGGGTTAAGTTTAGCAGGCTAACACACACCATGGTATGAACACCGGTCGCTCACACAAGAAGAAAACGACTCACCAGTGGGTTAATTGTATAGGCGACCCATAACGGCATGAGAATATCTTTGCTGTAACAGTTGACGTAGTCGGCGTGGTGAAGCACGCAGTAGTCTGCATTCTCCTGGAGAACTCGAGGGATTCCATACGGTAGGTGAAGAGCCTTGGCTCTGGAATCTGAGGGAGGGGAGGGCTTGATTAAAAATGAAATCTATAACAAAATAGATCCATGATTACGCTATTAAAAATAGACAACAGTGTGTACTCACTGGAATTAGCCTTGATGAGTTGCCTGTTCATAGTCTTCTCCTGAAACAGGCATTTTCAGCATGTTAGTGGGGGTCCTGTATTTCAATTAGTCAACTTATGTCCTTCTAATGAGTGCTGCTGGGTTATCAATCATACAAAGTGAGGATAAGTATGATTAATACTGAGGATTTGGAGCATTAACTTCTTTGGGACTCGGGGGCAGTATTGAGCAGCTTGGATGAATAAGGTGCCCAGAGTAAACTGCCTGCTACTCAGGCCCAAAAGCTAGAATATGCATATAATTATTTGATTTGGATAGAAAACACTCTGAAGTTTCTAAAACTGTTTGAATGATGTCTGTGAGTATAACATAACTCATATGGCAGGCCAAAACTTGAGAAAAAATCCAACCAGGAAGTGGGAAATCTGAGGTTTGTAGGTTTTCAAGTCTCTGCCTATCCAATATACAGTGTCTATGGGGTCATATTGCACTTCCTAAGGCGTCCACTAGATGTCAACAGTCTTTAGAACCTTATTTCAGGCTTCTACTGTGAAGGAAGAGCGAATAAGAGCTGTTTGAACCAGGTGTCTCGCAGAATGCCATGAGCTGAGTCATGCGCGTGGCCGTGAGAGTTAGCTGCGTTCCTTTTCATTTCTAAAGACAAAGGAATTGTCCGGTTGAAAAATTATTGAAGATTTATGATAAGAACATCCTAAAGATTGATTCTATACATCGTTTGACATGTTTCTACAAACTGTAATATAACCTTTTTGACTTTGTCTGAACTAAGCGATCACGCATTGAGCATTTGGATTACTGGGGCAAACAAAAAGGAGGTATTTAGACAAATGATGGACTTCATTGAACAAAACAAACATTTATTGTGGAACTGGGATTCCTGGGTGTGCATTCCGTAATGAAGATCATCAAAGGTAAGTGAATATTTATAACGCTATTTCTGACTTTTGTGACACCTCTCCTTCTTTGGAAAATGGCTGTGTTTTTCTGTGGCTAGGTGCTGACCTAACATAATCGCAAGGTGTGCTTTCGCCGTAAAGCCTTTTTGAAATCTGACACAGCGGTTGCATTAAGGAGAAGTTTATCTATAATTCCATGCATAACACTTTTATCTTTAATCAATGTTTATTATGAGTATTTCTGTAATTTGATGTGGCTCTCTGCACTTTCACCGGATGTTTGTTTGAGACAATGCATTTCTAAACAACACATCCATTTCAAATGAGGTTTTTGGACATAAAGATGAACTTTATCGAACAAAACACACATTTGTTGTCTAACATGGAGTCCTGGGAGTGCCATCTGGTGAAGATCATCAAAGGTTAATGATTCATTTTAACGCTATTTCTGTCTTTTGTGACACCTCTCACCTAGGTGCTGACCTAACATAATCGCAAGGTGTGCTTTCGCCGTAAAGCCTTTTTGAAATCAGACACTGTGCCTGGATTAACGAGAAGTTTATCTTTAAAATGGTGTATAATACTTGTATATTTGAGGAATTTTAATTATGAGATTTCTGTTGTTTTGAATTTGGTGCCCAGCAATTTCACTGGCTTTTGGCGAGGTGGACGCTAGCGTCCCACCTAGCCCAGAGAAGTGAATGACAGGACAGACCCTCTGACCCCTCCCATCCCTGCTCCATTAGGGAGGATGTGAGTTTGATTACCACCCCCGACTGTACTCCCTGGTCGTACCGCTGCTTTGGTGCGGGCGCTGCAGAAACATCCGGTGAAAGTGCAGAGAGCCACATCAAATGACAGAAATACTCATAATAAACATTGATTAAAGATAAGTGTTATGCATGGAATTATAGATAAACTTCTCCTTAATGCAACTGCTGTGTCAGATTTCAAAAAGGCTTTACGGCGAAAGCACACTTGCAGATTGTCAGAGGGGGCAGGGCCACTCGCCTCACAGGTGGAGTCAGAGGAGAGCTCAGCTGGGTACACAGGGAGGTGGGGAGGGTTCTTCAGCAGGTGGTTCAGACTCCCGTGGGTCCCGTTGTTAGGAGCAGGGGGAATGTCCAACAAATCTGACAGGCAGAGAGAAAGAGAAAAAAAGAGATTAGACTTGAAAAGGTATTTTCTCTAACTTAGTTAGCTAACTGTACATAACAGCTGTGTGTCTTGCAGACGGCAGGTGCAGTGTTGGGACTATGGACTCGCACCTGCTGAACTAGTACATCCTCTTTGAAACTTATCACAATGTTGAGAAATAGAAAAGTGGACTCCAGTTCTGCATGAAAGTGGTTGAAATTACATCATAATGAGTGTAAAACCAGATTGGCTGCTGGAATGGTTTAACTTTAGAAAAGCAATCCTTTCTTAGCCTGGTTACCAGTATGTTTAGATATTGTTCCACTCCGTTGGCAAGAGAAGAAACAGACTGGCACCCAGGCTAATCTTTTCTAGTTATCCAAGAGGACATTGCCCCCTGCGCCCATGTTAAACGGTCTATTGACTAACAAGCTTACCACACAGGAGGTTGTAGACTTCAATGTTTTCAAAAGGTGCAACGTTAGTCTTATATTTCAGCCCTGGTCCATAACCAATGAAAATGGTCTAAAAAAAATACAAAAACAAAATGAATGCACTTTCACAAGAATAATTGACACATGCTATTCATAACAGTGGAGTAAACATGTGTAATGTATATAGCAACAAAAAAAACAACGCTGAACCCCAATTAACCTTTTGCATGTGCTACATTTTTATTTCCGCCTAAATAATTTATGAGATAGCCATAAACAATAACTGGTAATGTTGCATAGTTTTACAAAAGGTCTGAAACTCAGCCTTCTGGATTAGATTTTTTTTTTTTTGCTGAAGTGACAAGCTCAAGTTAAATAGTTCAAATTTTATGAAAATTTTTTCCTATTCAACAAAAGTGGGGCAATAGGGCTTGAATTGCCTTTAAAGTCTTTCTAAATATAGTAAAAATCTAATTAAACAAGTAACTAAGATTTCACATTGATTATAATAAATATGATCATACTTAGTGACAGTCCAATATTGGACTATTTAATGTAACTGACAGGGAATTTTCTCCTAAACATCCACTGAGGAGCGCAGAGACGCCATTGAAATGTGTTCAGACTTGTTACACCTTCAGCTTTATGCACAAAGTGACTTCATCTCTCGGTAACCAAGACAAAATGGTGGTCTTTCAATTCTATATGAGAGCAAAATTGCAAGATTGTTATAATACTGTAATTGCATCAAATGGTTGTTTTATGCAACATAATAAGGGGTTGTTAGAACACTCATGTCTGTGTGTTCTACTGAAAGTGGGCCTCTAGAAGATTTAACACTGACAGTGGATTTACGATTGATTGGTGATAAAGACTGCATTCCCTAGCATGATTAGTGTCTGTGTGCCTGACTGGAAGGTACCAGGGAGAGATGGCTCGGGGCCAGACCCTTGTCTCTACACAACGAGGACAGCATTTACAGCAGATACTGTTTGCTGTGAATTATTAGTAACCTTGTGACCCATTCCATACATCTGTTGTTTGTCATGTAGACTGAAGGGGGTGTGTCTTTGCTATAAAAGGCCATGGTCTCTTTTGTCGTTGGGCTCTCAACGAATGAAGCAAAAACTGTTTTTTTTAAATGTTTGCACATGTATAAAAAAACATTTACTAAGTACTTTGTTGGAGCACATTTGGCAGCGATTACAGCCTTCAGTCTATACTAAATATATTTATAAGTCACCAAATAATTGATTAAAATATAGTAGACCATTGCAAAACAGTGTAACTTCAACAACACTGTCTGGGCTAGCACCATGGTTTAAACAGAGAAGAGCTAGCTTCCGTCCTTCTCTGGCTACATTGATTTCAATTCAAAACCCAGGAGGCTTGTAGGCCTCACCCCCTTCCATAGACATACATGGTAATTATAACCACTTCTGGAGGACGTCCTCCAACCAATCAAAGCTTTTGCAATATGAACTGACATGTTTTCCATTCAATCATATAATTAGGATCAGAGAACGAGCGAATGTGTTGTGTTGGGATTGTGCCACAGAGCATTATGGGTTCTATGTGTTGAGAAGCTTGGTGACATTGCTGGACAGAGATTAAGAGTGAAGAGTGATAGTTGAGCATTTTGGGGATATTATTATTCTTTATTTGTGTGTCCAGTTAGTGCAATTATTTAAATGTTTATTTGATTTAACCTTTATTTAAATAGGCAAGTCAGTTAAGAACAAATTCTAATTTACAAATGTGTCTTGCTAACTTCAGTAGCTAGCTGTACCCACCTTAAGCTATCAGCGCAAGTGTGCAGTTTTCTCCGCCAGAGTGGACAATGCTGCAGAAAATGTTGCAGACTTTTTGTTAAAGAACCCTTTTCATTCTCTGGAGTGTACGGAAAAGGTGCAAATTAAAAGTGAGGGCCGACCTCTGCCTGAGATCAGTTTCATGAAGAATGAAAGGGTGAGGGCATTCATTACCAACTGGTATCAAAAGTATATCTGGTTAACAGGGAGCCTTTCATCAAGCCGCCTGTATTGCTGGTCTTGCCTGCTTTTTTGGAAAGTCTGCGCCTTGGTCGAAAGGTGGGTACAGTGACCTGAAGAACATCGATCGTTAAGCAAACGGCAGAACAAAAGGGAGCATATAAATGCCCACATCCGATTCAAGCTGCATCGATTATGACGAAGGTCTGCGGGTTTGAACTGCGCAACACAAGAAAGTAAGACGACGCAGCAATGTTTTGAAGCGGCTCATCAACGCCGCTGCGTTTTTAGGCATGCAAGAACATGCTTTTAGAGGACACGACGAGGGAGAAAGTTCCGCCAACAAGGGCAATAACAATCAACTTGCAGAGGTAATTGCACGTTACGATGCCTTACTTGCTGAACATGTTGAACTTTTGATTGTCTTTTCTGGGATGTCTAAAATAATTCCTAATGATTTGATAGCTACAATCGCATCATCCATTAAAAGTTAGATTAAAGAGAGAGGTTGACACAGTGCATTTTTTCCCCGCGTGCGCTGAAGTAGGCTTTCCACTTTCCTCCGGTATTTATTTTGCAAAGATAACACATTCCCTCCGGACAGACACAAGCAAAAACTCATGACAAAGGTTGCAGCAGCCTAGGCTATACCTAAACATTAGAAATCTGACATGCTGTATGGGATGAAAACGAGGATTTTTCCGTGTGATCAACTGTAGACTACTAATAAGAGCAGCTGCATACAGCCTATGCGCCCAGTCCGTCTGGTCAGGGTAACTAATTGGTCATTTATAGTCCATTTGTGTGTCAGGAAAAAATGTGAATGTGATCAAATGTTGATTATATTCAAAATTGGGTTGGCTAGGCTGCCTATACGATTTTAAGCCTAAATTAATCAATCAACATAATTGTGACGACAGATGTGAGTAAATGTTTTAAGGCCTACAGTTGCATAGGCCAGAATGATACAAACATGCATAACGCAAGCTCAGCCCTGTGAGTTCTATCATCTATCAGTTGTTGTCTATGTGTCTGGGTAGAGGAAATCCCCCTCCTGATCTAGTCGAAATATCATTTATAAGAACAAATATAAGGTAGCTGCAGTTTGAATGGGTTCATTGCTGATTAGGAAAAACCAGTCCCAACATAGCACATAAAACTTTTTACAACTGATTAATCACTGTCATACACTATAGGGTCCAGAGTTTTCCTAATTATGTTAACATAAGGAAAAAACGAAGGAAAAAAACTCCAGGCCCCAGGGGGTAAAAATTTCCCCACCGCTCTGGGACCTATGGTGCCACCAGTCTGCTTGCAGTTGACAGTTATTGTCAGGTATGTAGATGAACAGGGCTTTATTCAGGAATGAGTCTTGGGCTACTTTGAGGTGTCAAATGGGCGAGATGCGCAGTCTGTGTTTGACTTTATGAATTTTGAGATGTCGGAGTTTAACTTCATTGAGAAACTCGTGCCCAAACCTACGATGGCACAGCTGTAATGGAATGTATCTGCTATTTGTATTTACAGCTAAGTCCCATGGATTAAGAGGTGATGACCACTCCACTACCATTGTCAATGTTCTCCTGACATGAACTGAAGCCATGTCTCATCCACTGGCACATTGAATGTTTCCTCTCCAAGCACTGAGTAGACCTGTCAATTTTCCCTCATTACTATATGTAGAGTCAATCACATACACAATCACATTATTACACATCAATGATTTTACTCCTTGCTTGGACTAACTCATTCTTAGCTCTTTTGTCTAACTGTGTAGTGTGTTTTGTTATTGTTTTTTGTCTTCCCAGTCAAATCCTGTCCTGCACTGAAGTCAAGCCTCTGAACACCTTAACTCATACCCTCCCTCATGCAATCACTGCTGTGATCCCTTCCCCATAATATTGTACTATAAATGTCTTTATTAAATGCTTTAGGTTAAAATTATTTGACGACATTTGAAAGACACTTGTCTCCATGCGTTCTGTGCCTATACCATGGTCTCCCATTCTCCAAAATGTTTCAAGTCACCATCCGCCACTGGAGTCTTCAGGTGCCTTTTGGCAAACTCCAAGCGGGCTGTCATGTGCCTTTTACTGAGCAGTGGCTTCCGTCTGACCACTATACCATAAAGGCCTGATTGGTGGAGTGCTGCAGAGATGGTTGTCCTTCTGGAAGGTTCTCCCATTTCCAGAGGAACTCTGTCAGAGTTACCATCAGGTTTTTGGTCACCTCCCTGACCTCTCCCCGATTGCTCAGTTTGGCCGGGTGGCCAGCTCTTGGAGGATCCAAACATCTTCCATTTAAGAATAGAGGCCACTGTGTTGTTGGGGACCTTCAATGCTGCAGAAATGTTTTTGGTAGCCTTTCCCAGATCTGTGGCGACACAATCCTGTCTTGGAGCTCTTCGGACAATTCCTTTGACCTCATGGCTTGGTTTTTGCTGTGACATGCACTGTCAACTGTGGGACCTTATATAGACAGGTGTGTGCCTTTCCAAAACATGTCCAATCAATTGAATTTACCACAGGTGGACTCCAATCAAGTTGTAGAAACATCTCAAGGATGATCAATGGAAACAGGATGCACCTGAGCTCATTTTTGAGTCTCATAGCAAAAGGTAAATAAGGTATGTTTTTTATTTTTAGATTCTTTTTTAATGTTTTTGTTTTGTCATTATAGGGTATTGTGTGTAGAATGAGGATTATTTTTTTCTTATATACATTTAGAATAAGGCTGTAACATAATAAAATGTGAAAAAAGTCAAGGGGACTTTCCGAAGGCACTGTATAAAGGCACGGGACCCTACGACGTTCAGAGCGCTTTGTACACAAATGTCAGCCGGAACCGTTCCAGAACTGCTCAAAGTCCCCCATTAACATCTTAACCATCTCATTTAGTTAGAATTTCCCTCCACATACAGTGGGGCAAAAAAGTATTTAGTCAGCCACCAATTGTGCAACTTCTCCCACTTAAAAAGATGAGAGGCCTGTAATTTACATCATAGGTACACTTCAACTATGACAGACAAAATGAGAAAAAAAATCCAGAAAATCACATTGTAGGATTTTTAATGAATTTATTTGCAAATTATGGTGGAAAATAAGTATTTGGTCAATAACAAAAGTGTCTCAATACTTTGTTATATACCCTTTGTTGGCAATGACAGATGTCAAACGTTTTCTGTACGTCTTCACAAGGTTTTCACACACTGTTGCTGGTATTTTGGCCCATTCCTGCATGCAGATCTTCTCTAGAGCAGTGATGTTTTGGGGCTGTTGCTGGGCAACACGGACTTTCAACTCCCTCCAAAGATTTTCTATGGGGTTGAGATCTGGAGACTGGCTAGGCCACTCCAGGACCTTGAAATGCTTCTTACGAAGCCACTCCTTCATTGCCCGGGCAGTGTGTTTGGGATCATTGTCATGCTGAAAGACCCAGACACTTTTCATCTTCAATGCCCTTGCTGATGGAAGGAGGTTTTCACTCAAAATCTCACGATACATGGCCCCATTCATTCTTTCCTTTACACGGATCAGTCGTCCTGGTCCCTTTGCAGAAAAACAGCCCCAAAGCATGATGTTTCCACCCCCATGCTTCACAGTAGGTATGGTGTTCTTTGGATGCAACTCAGCATTCTTTGTCCTCCAAACACGACGAGTTGAGGTTTTACCAAAAAGTTATATTTTGGTTTCATCTGACCATATGACATTCTCCCAATCTTCTTCTGGATCATCCAAATGCTCTCTAGCAAACTTCAGACGGGCCTGGACATATACTGGCTTAAGCAGGGGGACTCGTCTGGCACTGCAGGATTTGAGTCCCTGGCGGGGTATTGTGTTACTGATGGTAGGCTTTGTTAATTTGGTCCCAGCTCTCTGCAGGTCATTCACTAGGTCCCCCTGTGTGGTTCTGGGATTTTTGCTCACCATTCTTGTGATCATTTTGACCCCACGGGGTGAGATCTGGTGTGGAGCCCCAGATCGAGGGAGATTATCAGTGGTCTTGTATATCTTCCATTTCCTAATAATTGCTCCCACAGTTGATTTCTTCAAACCAAGCTGCTTACCTATTGCAGATTCAGTCTTCCCAGCCTGGTGCAGGTCTACAATTTTGTTTCTGGTGTCCTTAGTGGAGTTTGGAGTGTGACTGTTTGAGGTTGTGGACAGGTGTCTTTTATACTGATAACAAGTTCAAACAAGTGCCATCAATACAGGTAACGAGTGGAGGACAGAGGAGCCTCTTAAATAAGAAGTTACAGGTCTGTGAGAGCCAGACATCTTGCTTGTTTGTAGGTGACCAAATACTTATTTTCCACCATAATATAAAAAATCCTACAATGTGATTTCCTGGATTTCTGGATTTTTTTTTCTCATTTTGTCTGTCATAGTTTTAAGTGTACCTATGATGAAAATGACAGGCCTCTCATCTTTTTAAGTGGGAGAACTTGCACAATTGGTGGCTGACTAAATAGTTTTTTGCCCCACTGTAGATACTTTTGTACCCATTTCCTCCAGCATCTTCACAAGGTCCTTTGCTGTTGTTCTGGGACAGAACGCGTCTCCTTCCTGAGCGGTATGACGGCTGCGTCCTCCCATGGTGTTAATACTTGCGTGCTATCGTTTGTACAGATGAACGTGGTACCTTCAGGTGTTTGGAACCAGACTTGAATATTTTTTTTCTGAGGTCTTGGCTGATTCTTTTGATCTTCCCATGATGTCAAGAGAAGGGGCACTGGGTTTGAAGGTAGGCCTTGTGAAATACATCCATAGGTACACCTCCAATTGACTCATTATGTCAATTAGCCTATCAGAAGCTTCTAAAGCTTGGACATAATTTTCCAGAATTGTCCAAGCTGTTTAAAGGGACTGTCAACTTAGTGTATGTAAACTTGTGTCATGCACAAAGTAGGTGTCCTAACCGACTTACCAAAACTTTAACAATAAATTTAGGGAGTGGTTGAAAAACTAGTTTTAATAACTCCAACCTAAGTATATGTAAACTTCCCACTTCAACTCTATGTTCCCTCTGGGTTCAGCAACAATAGCTTGATTTAACCTAAAGAATCTGACATAATTCAACGAACTGAGGCTCCTCAGTAGTAGCCTGGTCCCAGATCTGTTTGGAACATTTGGCATGATAATGACCATAGGAGTTGGCAAGAGAGCACAAACATATATGGGACCAGGCTAGGCTACCTCTGTAGTAGTCATCATAGAACCTTGTCACGTCCAAATAAAAATAGCATGCATCGTGCAGTATTAATTAATCCTGGTCCTGGGGACCCAAAGGGGCACAGATTTTTGTTTTTGCCATAGCAATATACAGCTGATTCAAATGAGCAACTCATCCGCAAGCTTTGCCGATTTAAACCAGGTGTGTATACTAAGGCAAAAACAAGAATGCAAAGTTTAATTCACTGCTGTAATTTCACACTGTATCAGCTGACATACACGCATCCTTTTCCCCTCCCCTGACCTGCATGTTTTTGAAGACGTTATCCGAGCCGTGGAATCCACCACTGCAGTACTTGATTTCTTTAGGCTGGCTGTGGAGAAAGAAATGAAAAACCATTATTCCATTCATAGAAAGGACATACCACCTCCACAGAGTTATACACGGAGTGTAAAAAACATTAGGAACCACTTCCTAATATTGAGTTGCACCCCACATCACGACGAGACAACACAACACTACATTAAGAGAGACCTAAAGACGACAACATAGCATGGCAGCAACACATGACAACAACATGGTAGCAAGAATCATAGCTGTATTATAACCTGGAATTAAAATTGATCGGTTTGTATCATTTGATAACATGCCTACCATTTTGAAGATGCAAAATAGTTTTTATTGTGAAACAAACAAGACAAAAAAAACTGAAAACTTGAGCGTGCATAACTATTCACACCCCCCCAAAGTCAATACTTGTAGAGCCACCTTTTGCAGCAATTACAGCTGCAGGTCTCTTGGGGCATGTCTCTGTAAGCTTGGCACATCTAGCCACTGGGAATTTTGCCCATTCTTCAAGGCAAAACTGCTCCAGCTCCTTCAAGTTGGATGTGTTCCGCGTGTACAGCAATCTAAGTCATACCACAGATACTCAATTGGATTGAGGTCTGGGCTTTGACTAGGCCATTCCAAGACATTTAAATGTTTCCCTTAAACCACTTGAGTGTTGCTTAAGCAGTATGTTTAGGGACATTGTACTGCTGGAAGGTGAACCTCCGTCCCAGTCTCAAATCTCTGGAAGACAAACAGGTTTCCCTCAAGAATTTCCCTGTATTTAGCGCCATCCATCATTCCTTTAATTCTGACCAGTTTCCCAGTTGCTGCCGATGAAAAACTTCCCCACAACATGATGCTGCCACCACCATGCTTCACTGTGGGGTTGGTGTTCTCAGGGAGATGAGAGGTGTTGGGTTCGCGCCAGACATAGCGTTTTCCTTGATGGCCAAAAATCTAAATTTTAAGTCTCATCTGACCAGAGTACCTTCTTCCATATGTTTGTGGAGTCTCCCACGTGATTTTTGGTGAACACCAAACGTGTGCTTATTTTTTTTCTTTAAGCAATGGCTTTTTTTCTGGCCACTCTTCCGTAAATCCCAGCTCTGTGGAGTGTACGGCTTAAAGTGGTCCTAAGGACAGATATATATATAGATATATACACACTGAGATCATGTGACACTTAAATAAGGTCCACCTGTGTGCAATCTAACAAATTCTGTGACTTCTGAAGGTAACTGGTTACACCAGATCTTATTTAGGGACTTCATAGCAAAGGGGTGAATACATTTGCATGCACCACTTTTCTGTTTTGTATTTCTTTGAATTTTTTAAAACTAGTTATTTTTTTCATTACACTTCACCAATGTGGACTATTTTGTGTATGTGCATTACATGAACTCCACATAAAAACGATTTCAATAACAGGTTGTAATGCAACAAAATAGGAAAAACGCCAAAGGGGATGAATAGTTTTGCAAGGTACTGTATGTCATGGAAAGAGCAGGTGTTCTGTACACTCAGTGTACATCTGCCATACAGTGTGTATACAACACTCAAATAGAGGGATTATCAATTGGACAGCTGTATAAACCAACCAAACTAAAATAGCCTCTCAAATCCTCAGTTGTGGCAACCTGATCAACAGGAAAAAGCTTTCCGTTCCCATTTCAGAAATCCCTCAACATTCCCCAAACATTGGCAAAAAACAAATCATGTGTCCATGGCAACCACTTTGCCCACATCTAATTTCTGATATGTTAATAAGCATACTTTATGATAAAATAAGCTATCACTTATAATTTGTGGCAGCTGTTGAAAATTTCAGGGGTCATTTTTTCCAAGTCGTCTTGTCGAATATTGTCTCTTTGCAACAGACAGTTGTGGGATGACATTTTGCCAGTACCTGTAACTACTTTCAAAGTGCATGTAGGGACAAGTGCATGTAGGCACAACGTTTAAAGTGAAGGACACAAGTAGTTCTAATCAGTACGGATTAAATTGAGCTGTGATGAGTAGGCTAACTCAAGCAACTTTGAAAGGGTACTTATTTACTTAGGTTAGTAAACAGTAACAGTTACTTTGGCTTAATGCCAGAGTAAAGCCAAAAGTGCAGTTCAGGTTCTGTGATCACTCTAAAATGTCCTGTTTAAGAAAACATAACACATATAGTGGGGTAAGGGATTTCAGAGAATCAGGCATAGACTTCAGAGAAAG
Source organism: Oncorhynchus nerka (assembly GCF_034236695.1). Lineage (NCBI taxonomy): Eukaryota > Metazoa > Chordata > Actinopteri > Salmoniformes > Salmonidae > Oncorhynchus > Oncorhynchus nerka. Next base: position 51,538,653 of record NC_088408.1, on the reverse strand, counting down.
ACAAAGAGAAACAGAAAATAATATATAGCTGGATTTTGACATACAGTGCTGCCTGCCAACCAGGTTTCATGTAGAGATGGGCCCTCTCGATGCGCACGTTGTTAGCAAAGTGCATCCGTTTGGGGAGGTGCTCTTTTAGGTAGGGCCTCATGGGCTGGTCAGGGATCCTGCACTTCAAAACGCACAGAAAGAGGAGAGTGGAGAGTCAATGAAGGGGCAGAGGGAGAGGCCTGTCTGACATGAGGTAAGGCAAGCAGATAATTTTCAATTCATCCTATGAACACAGAACTCAATGGGGCACGAATACTTCACATACCGACAGATTCTTCACCAGGCCTTCATAGTCGACTGAGGGAATGAAAACAGACACGGTTGTTAACCCAAGGGTCATTCCCCATCCCAAAACATTTTTTACGCCTTCCCCTTGGCCCCAACGTTCTTATGTTTGCAGATCTGGAAGTGTCTTAGTTTTCACTAAGTGGATTTCATCTCTGCTCAAACAGCGAGAGAGATTTAAAAAATACATTTTTAGTAGTTACAGTCTTGTCTCATCGTTGCAACTCCCGTACGGACTCGGGAGAGGCCATGCGTCCTCCGAAACACAACCCAACCAAGCCGCACTGCTTCTTGACACAACGCACATCCAACCCGGAAGCCACCCACACCAATGTTTCGGAGGAAATGCCACAGGGAGTCGCTAGTGCGCGACGAGACAAGGATATCCCTGTCGGCCAAACCCTCCCTAACCCGGACGACACTGGGCCAATTGTGCGCCGCCCCATTGGACTCCCGGTCGCGGCTGGCTGTGACAGAGCCTGGGCTCGAACCCAGAGTCTCTGGTGGAACAGCTAGCACTGCGACGCAGTGCCTTAGACCACTGTGCCTCCAGGGAGGCCTAGATTTAAATTTTTAGACCGAGGGATTTATTGCTTACAGATCTGCAAACATCAAATTTTATTGGTCGCATACACCTATTTAGCAGTTGGTTTATGGGTGTGGTGACTATTTATCAGTTTGATGGCCTTGAGATCGAGAGACTGAAAAACAGCTTCTGTCCCAGCTTTGAGGCACATGTACTGACCTAGTGGGGTGAACAGGCCAAGGCTTGTGTGGCTGAGGTCCTTGATGATCTTCTTGGCCTTCCTGTGACACTGGGTGCTGTAGATTTCCTAGAGGGTAGGCAGTGTGCCCCCGGCGATGTGTTGGGCAGACCACACCACCCTCTGCAGAGCCCTGCGGTTGCGGATGGTGCAGTTGCCGTACCAAGCGGTGACACAGCCCGACAGGATGCTCTCTATCTTTACAAGTTTGAGGGTCTTAGGGGCCAAGCCACATTTCTTTAGCCTCCTGAGGTTGAAGAGGAGCTGTTGCGCCATTCTTCACCACACTTGTCTGTGTGGGTGGACCATTTCAGATTGTCAGTGATGTGTATGCCAAAGAACTTGAAGCTTTTCACCTTCTCCACTGCGGCCCGTCGTTGTGAATGGGGGCGTGCTCCCTCTGCTGTCTACTGAAGTCCACAATCAGCTCCTTTGTTTTGTTGATGGAGAGGTTATTTTCCTGGGCCACTCCACCAGGGCCCTCACCTCCTCCCTGTAGGCTGTCTCGTTATTGTTGGTAATCAGGCCTACCATAGTTGTGTCGTCTGCAAACTCGATGATTGAGTTGGAGACGTGCATGGCCATGCAGTCATGGGTGAACAGGGAGTACAGGAGGGTGGATGAGTACACACCCTTGTGGGGCCCCTGTGTTGAGGATTAGCACAGTGGAGGTGTTGTTTCCTACCTCACCAAATGGGGGCAGCCTGTCAGGAAGTCCAGGACCCAGTTGTACAGGGAGGAGTTCCAACACAAGGCCCAGAGCTTAGAGGGTACTATGGTGTTGAAGACTGAGCTGTAGTGAATGAACAGCATTCTTATATAAGAATTCCTCTTGTCCAGATAGTATAGGGCACTGCGATGGCGTTGTCCATGGATCTATTTGGGTGGTATGCAAATTACAGTGGGTCTAGGGTGTTGGATATGATCCTTAATTAGCCTCTCAAGGCACTTCATGACAGAAGTGAATGCTACGGAGCATGGTGGACATCTTGAAGCAAGTGGGGACAACAGACAGGTATAGGGAGAGATTGAATATGTCCGTAAACACTCCAGCCAGCTGGTCTGCACATGCTCTGAGGACGCGGCTGGAGATTTGAGTTGGGCTGTATACCGTATACCAGGGTATTTGGAAATAGCCACTGGATGTTCTAAAACTTTTGACCGGTAGTGTATGTATAACTTTATCAGCTGGATTGCCCATCTTTGCAATTCGTTTATCTTTGTTTACGCTCATTAGCATATTTAACTAGCAGCCACCATGGAAATTCGCTATTAATTGTGCTAATTTTGTCAGCATTCTGGTAATGGGCCTTTTTGCTTTATTTGGCACCCCCTTGTGTACTAAACCAGTAATATCATATATCCTGGGGTGAGAGAAGGACGGTATGACAATATGAAAATCTGGATACCGCCCACCCCTAATAGGGAGGCCTTCAGCCTTGCAAAAGTTAACACTCTTAAATGTCTGACTCACGTCGGCACAGAGAACGAGAGCTCACAATCCACTAGAGGGGTGGTGACCTGCATCAGCGGCACTGTGTTTCCTTCGAAGAGGGCAAACGAGGGGTTTAGCTTGTCTGGGATGAAGACGTCAGTGTCCGCGATGTGGCTGGTTTTCCCCTTTATAATCCAATATTGTCTAGAGTCCCTGCCACATACAGTACCAGTCAAAAGTTGACACCTACTCATTCAAGGATTTTTCTTTATTTTTGCCATTTTCTACAATGTAGAATAATAGTGAAGACATCAAAACTATGAAATAACACATATGGAATCATGGAGTAACCAAAAAGTGTTTAAACTATTAAAATATATTTAATTTTTGGGATTCTTCAAAGTAACCACCTTTACCCTTGATGACAGCTTTGCACACTTTGGCATTCTCTTCACCTGGAATGCTTTTCCGACAGTCTTGAAAGAGTTCCCACATATGCTGAGCACTTGTTGGCTACTTTTCCTTCACTCTGTGGTCAAACTCATCCTAAATCATCTCAATTTGGGTTGAGGTCAGGTGATTGTGGAGGCCAGGTCATCTGATGCAGCACTCCATCACTCTCCTTCTTGGTCAAATAGCCTTTACACAGCCTGGAGGTGTGTTTTGGGTCATTGTCCTGTTGAAAAACAAATGATAGCGCAAACCAGATAGGATGGCGTACCGCTGCAGAATGCTGTGGTAGCCATGCTGGTTAAGTGTGCCTTCAATTTTAAATAAATCACAGAAAGTACCCCACACCTCCTCTATGCTTCACGGTGGGAACCATACATGCGGAGATCATCCGTTCACCTACTCTGCGTCTCACAAAGACACGGCAGTTGGAACCAAAAATCTCAAATTTGGACTCATCAGACTAATGGACAGATTTCCACCGGTCTAATGTCCATAGCTCGTGTTTCTTGGCACAAGCAAGTCTCTTCTTATTATTGGTGTCCTTTAGTAGTGGTTTCTTTGCAGCAATTCGACCATGAAGGCCTGATTCACGCAGACTTCTCTGAACAGTTGATGTTGAGATGTGTCTGTTACTTGAACCCTGAAGCATTTATTTGGGCTGCAATTTCTGAGGCTAGTAACTATAATGAACTTAACCTCTGCAACATAACTCTGGGTCTTCATTCCCTGTGTCGGTCCTCATGAGAGCCAGTTTCATCATAGTGCTTGATGGATTTTGTGACAGCACTTGAAGAAACTTTCAATGTTCTTGAAATGTTCCGGATTGATTGACCTTCATGTCTTAAAGTAATGGACGGGCGTTTCTCTTGGCTTATTTGAGCTCTTCTTGCCATAATATGGACTTGGTCTTTTACCAAATAGGGCTATCTTCTGTATACCACCCCTACCTTGTCACACCACAACTGATTGGCTGAAACGCATTAAGAAGAAAGTCATTTTCACAAATTAACTTAACAAGGCACACCTGTTAATTGAACTGCATTCCAGATGACTACTCCTTGAAGCTGGTTGAGAGAATGCCACGGGTGTGCAAAGCTGCCAAGGCAAAGGGTGGCTACTTTGAAGAATCTCAACTATAAAACATATATACATCCTGATTTGTTTAACACTTTTTTGGTTACTATACGATTCCAATATACTCGGAAGCGGTGGGTGGTATGAGGGTCGGACTACCTCGTCTCCGCCGGCTGTCTTGGAGCAGTCTCTGGGATAAGGGGGGGGGGGGGGGCGGTACGAATGAAGAATCCAATTCAGGGAAGTCATATTTCTGATCGAAATGCCGGTGAGTTACCGCCGCTCTAATATCCCAAAGTTATTTCTGGCTGTATATAATAATGCAAAGGACATTCTGAGCTAATAAAGGTGAGAAATAACACAAAAAATTATACGTAATGAAAAGTTGCTTAGGAGACATGAACAGGGCGACCATGTCTATCGGCGCCATCTTGTTATATATTATCAAAGGGTAAGGGCCAAGTGGAAGGAAGCAAATTGGAACCAGCTGTAACACTGGATGGCATTGCAATGTAAGGGCAGGAAGACAGTTGGAAGTGACACGTTATCATCAACAAAAACTCACAGGAGTAGAAGTCTTCAGGGACTCTCTTGGGTCGGATTCGTGCAGCAGGGCCTTGGACGACAGTGAAGTCATCCACATTGTCCTGGTACGAGTTCACGAATGCAGCCTTCTTGCAGGAAGCTTCCTCCATTCCTGCAATTAGAGTACGTACACACACACACACACACACACACACACACACACAGAGAGTAAAGAAACAGTCGCTGTTGTTTGTATTGTTGTTCCTGGCAACTGGGCAGTCAGAGCAATAGGAGAAACAAGCAGAGAGAAATGTAGGACAATAAACGACAGTATAGGACTTCAAACGGCTCCATAATCACACGGTCTTATCTGTACCAGATTTCAAAGAGAGAATAAAGCTGCAACAGAGGAAGTTCATATACAGTATGTCAGCATACTTGAAATTGTTTACACGGACTATTGATACTAGGATTCCATCCTCATTTCATAATCAATCAATTTCAAAAGCAGATGTGAAAACGACAACCTTTTCATGACTAAAAATAACCCAAAGATCAATGCATCTGTGATAAAAGCCTAAATAAAAGGATATTCCCATATGCTGTATATCACCAACCAACAAACCAAACATCAAAATTACAACCCTGCAACGTGGAGCTTATTACAAGGCCAGTTGAGCGGCCAGCAGCTATCGGCTCATCCTTTACACACATAATTACAAGACTAGACACGTCACATGTAATGCAGATGTTGCGAGAATCTTCTTCACAGATCTCTACTCTGTGAACCTCCCTGGCTTCCTCACGCTCAGCTCACAGTCATGGTGTTCCAGCGTTCACACTGACCTTGTTTTTCAACGATTTCCGCTCTGGCATGTGATTTCCACGCAACAGGTGCTAGGTCTCAGCAAAAGCTGAGTATGTATGGCTGACAGTAAACATTCAAACACTCCCACAATGGAGGGCCCTAGAGCAGAGGCTATAGCTTAGAGGACAATATGGTAAAATACATTTTTTACCTTTATTTAACTAGCCAAGTCAGTTAAGAACAAATTCTTATTTTCAATGACAGCCTAGGAACAGTGGGTTAACTGCCTGTTCAGGGGCAGAACGACAGATTTGTACCTTGTCAGCTCGGGGGTTTGAACTTGCAACCTTCCGGTTACTAGTCCAACGCTCTAACCACTAGGCTACCCTGCCGCCGTAATATGGAAGAGTTCTACAAAAATATTGTGGATCTTGTGATAATATGGAAATATTGACTATGATGCTAAGTGCCATGTCATTTGTGCTACTAGTACAATAAAAGCTGGTGCATGTAAATTAAAATAACTCCATAAGCAAGTTTGATAGTGGATTACTAGGTTATGAGAACAGTAATGTAGCCATTATATAATAGCTAAGGGATGTTTGTCATCATTCTCCTGGCAGATACCGACTTGCGATATGAGCTCATTGTTTTTATGGTTCACTAAGGAATGGAGGAAAATCTTTACTTCATCTTTTCTTCCCTAGACCTCTTTCATTTTGAGGAGTAGCAGATGCTCACGATTGCATCACTTCAGCTTTACAGCAGAGCCATAAAATGAAGTACTTCAACACTTATCTTTCACATCAAAAGACATTAAATTAGTCAATTTCCTTTGCCTCCCTTGCTTCCACATTGTTTTCTAGTGCTTTTCTCCTGTGCTGTACTTTTCCTTTCCGAGGCCCTTTGCGCCACAAGGAATAAGTCGATTCACTTTCCCATCCTACAGTATCTACCATTCATCAATGCTGTGTATAAATTAAGGATGCCGATTCTACTTTTGATCGCAGAGACCACAGACTAATACAGTACTGTCTGTGTACAGTGTGATCTGATTGTTGTGGCAACACTGCTCACCGTGGTCAGACAGGAGCACCAGGTTGACACAGTGGTGTAGGTTCTTCTGTTTTAGGCCGTCCATTAGAAATCCCAACAACCTGTCTACGTTCAGCAGGGCCTCAATCACCTGCAAACAAATTCAATTCAATTAACATTTATTTTCTCCCGCCTGAAAAAATACTATAGTATACTATATTTATATACTACAGTATTCACTGTAGTGTTTTTACAGACGTTTACAGACTACTGTACTATTAAATGTAGTGTTTGTGCAGATGACTGTAGTATGCTACCCCTCTACTATTGGACCAGGTCTCTCTTGGAAAAGAGACGTTATCTCAATGAGAAAAACCTGTATAAATTAAGGTAAAAACATTTTTTTAAGTACTCAATGTAGTGTTTTTGCAAATCTGACTGTAGTACACTAGTATTCACTGTAGTGTTTTTGCAGACATGACTAGTATACTATAGTATTCACAGTAGTGCTTTTGCATACGTGACTAGTATATTGTAATAATAACACCTGCAGACTAGGATTAGCTAAAATGGCAAAACTACCAGACTACACCAATTACTGTTTAATGAGGACACCAGAACATAAAACAGGTTCGTGACAGACCAACTATTGAGTTGGGTCAACAGTTCTGAGCAATGCAACGGATGAGACAACACCTTAGCAAAAATGTATATATTTTTTATTACAATTGTAACATCTAAACGTTAGACAGGTTCTAGGCCAGGGTTTCCCAAACTCGGTCCTCGTGACCCTAAGGGGTGCACATTTTGGTTTTTGCCCTAGCACCACACAGCTGAGTGAGTGAGAGGTGCTTCGGAACAGCCGCGAGACGGGAATTATAATTATTATATTCAGCCCAAGGGCATTTCAGGTAAAATAACAACAATGTTTATATCCCTGGACAAAATAGCAAGCAAGCAAAAAAACAAATTAGCTAGCAAGTGCAAGCTAACTAGCTAAATTGCCATACATCTTTTCGACCTGTCCCCAATTTAATGTCATTGGCTCAGAGTTTGTTTTGATATTTTAACCTGCGTGTCGTTATCGCATTTGGTGTAGCGAGATAAAAAAAAAAATATGTATGGACGATAGCGCACACGCGCAGCCGGTTTGGTTTCCGTGTAAGCAATTCCGATTCCAGTCGCCCGATTCCCAAAACGTCTGCTAAAAAGACAAACTACCATAGCCGCATCCTTTTCAAACGTAATCCCTTATTACAAGAAAAGTTTGAGGTGGAAGGAGAAAACGGATGCAGTGACGTATTACATAGCGAAATATATAGTCCCAATCTTCACAGCAGAAAAGCCAGGCTTTAAAAAGCTGCTAGGTACAGTTGACCACATATTAGCTGCCAAGTCGCAAGTATTTCACGCGAAAGAGTCGCAGAGAAGCTGGCTAGTGTTTCTTATTTTTCCACCACAGCCGATCTATGGTTGAGCAGAACGGTAGAGCCATACCGAAGTTTGACAGTCCACTACATAAATGAAGAGTGGAAATTGCGAAATATTTGCCTCCAGACGTCTTACTTCCCCGATGATCATACGGGTGAAGTAATAGCCCAGGGTCTCAATGACTCTCTGGCATCGTGGAAGATGAGCGAAGACCGACAGGTGTGCATGACAACTGACAGCGGAAGCAACATGATAAAAGCATTGCGCTTTGAACAACTGGACCCGCCTGCAGTGCTTTGGGCACAGGCTAATTAAAGTGCATTCAAAAAAGTTATGTTCAGGCCAGCTGTAAGCTAAGGTGTTAGTAGTTGTGTCACTCTGCCAATCCAAAAGCAAATAACCACAGGCTGTTTTAATCATAACAAATTAACATATTTTCCAAAAAAAAGATTATATAAATTACATATTCAAACAGCTAGTAGTCAAACATTCCTAAAAAAAAAAGATTAGATGTGTGGAGTTCATTTGTTTTGCACAAATAGGCCTCGAGGCATTGTATATATTTTAATTTTAATAAAGACAATTCAATTAAGAATTGTGTCATGGCCTTTTTTGATTTGTTTCGAGAAAAACAAGAAATTGAGATATATATCGTGAATCGTCCAAAAATCTTATTTTTTTTATATTACTTTTAGGCCATATCGCCCAGCCCTAACTTCAACCAAAACAAATGTCTGCATTTCCTGAACTCAATTGCAGTGGTGGAAAAAGTACCAAATTGTCAGGAAAATACCACTTGAGTAAAAGTTAAGTATTTTGTTTTAAATATACTTAAGTATCAAAAGTAAATGTAATTGATAAAAATGTACTTAAGTATCAAAAGTAAAAACTATAAATAATTAATTTCAGATCACACCATCTTGTTTTTATTTACGTATAGCCAGGGGCACACTCCAACACTCAGACCTAATTTGCAAACAAAGCAGATGTGTTTAGTGAGTCCTCCAGATCAGAGGCAGTAGATGACCAGGGATGTTCTCTTGTGCGCGAATTGGAACATTTTCCTGTCCTGCTGAGCTTTCAAAATGTAACGAGTATTTTTAAGTGTCAGGGAAAATGTATGGAGTAAAAAGTACAGAGGAATGTAGTGAAGTAAAAGTTGTCAAAAATAAGTAAAGAAAAAAGACTTAAGTAGTACTTGAAAGAATTTTTACATATGTACTTTCCACCACTGCTCAATTGAGATAATTTCCACACTGTCATGTAGGGCTGCACGATATGGGCAAATAATCTAGGACTTATTTTAAACCAAATGTTGCAACTGCGATTTGACTTGTGAATTAAAGCAAAACGGTTGGAATCATGGAAATAGAATGACTATTGCAATTCTATAGTTAGAATATAACAGTGGGCATTTTGAATAGTGTTGATTGAGATGACACCAAATTAAAATGCCAGGGATGAGTTATTGTGACAGGGTAGGAACGAAAGTGTTGATAAGTGTTTCCTAGGGGAACCTATAAGCTTTGGCTACATTGCATGTTATCTTAGCTACTTCATGTAGCTAACATATTCTTGCTTTGCATATTCCTCTTTGATTTAGAAGATACTGTTGCACAAAAATGCTGAGTTAGGTCTACACCATCACTGGTATTATCAGGCTGTATTAGTGTTATGAATTTTATGTATAATGACTAAATTATGTATACGTTTAAAGTTATGATAGGACTATAACTAACAGAATTCTACCCTGTCTCTGTATAATGATTTGAATGTTTGTGCATAGGAAAAGAGGAACTGTTGACAGACAACTTGTGACCATAGTGGAACTGATAACAGGATAGAGTTCTCGTCCCCACCCTGGGGTGCGAGAAACCTTTAGGCTTGCAGTAGATTGTGTAACATGTGGCAGGATATGATAAGCAATGTATGTGTTGGAATACACTTGTGTTATAAAGCATTGTCATAGAAGAGGAGGGACACTTATGACGTTATGTGTGATATATAAACTAATGTACATGATATGATTGGCAGAGCTCTCGTAAATAAACGTTGCTGACTATTGTAGACTGGCCTCTGTCTTTAATTTCAACAAGAATGTTATAAATTCTTGGTAGCAGACCGAGTAGTTCAATTGAAGTTCAGTTTATGAACATTGAGAATATAATTCTCTTAACAATTAGCTAGCTACGTTTGCTCTTACTCAGTACATTTATTAGCTAGCTACTAGCATTAGCGGCTAACAATTAGCATCTCACAAGATTTAGGGCAACTTGCTAAGAAAAGACAAACTAGTTGTTGGCTGGTGTAAGAAACACAAACTAACAGTGTCATTATAGAACTAGTGGATTTATATTAAGAAGCAAAGAGAAAACGGCATCATTGTCATGAACATTGGTGCATGTGCTGCATTGACCATGCAGACTGACCGCAAGTGTCTCTTGGTTGAGGAACATCAAATGCGCTCCTTGAGTGACAGGGGGCGTTGCTAGGCCTGTGTAGAGAGTGGCACGGAGCGGAAGAGCGGAGAGAGATGATTCAAGTAGCGAAGTAAACTATAAAAATTGATATTACCCATGGCATATAACATATAGAAGGACTATATCAAGGGACAATAGTGTGGAGTATAGAATTCTACAGTTTACTACAGAATTCAATTGGAAGTACAATAGTATTCTTTAGTAAACTGTACTATTTTTTATGTGGGCTGAGGGGGAACTTTTTGTGGTGACGGATACATACAAGATTAATAACAACACGTTATAGACGTCACAAAAACATTGCGCACGCTTCAATGGGGAAGAAGGCCATGTGTTGTTGTGATTCTGGAGGCTAGGTGTTGTTGTGATTCCAGATAGCAAGCAACAATTGACAAGAAACTGCCATGTGGGGAATCGTAGGTGATACCATGTCTTGTTTTGACTGATGTCACATCTATGCTAATATGACTAAAATTTGCTAGCCAGCTAACCAACAACTGTAACAATGTATTTGAGAGACAAGTGTTCATTGTGCAAAAGTATATATTTTTTTTTAATAAACATTGGAGACAAGATATAGTTTACATGTCAATCTAAGCCAAGCTGTCTGTTTTGTCCCATAGTTGACATGCGTTGGTTTTGTTGCTAACCACCACACCATCTATACAAGGTCCAAATTTCTTGCTGACTAATTTGTCGCCTTTGTCGTAACCTAACGTAGCAGGCGTACTGAGCAGCGTTTTCTTTCTGGTCTTTAAGAGGAAACAAATACTATCGGGGGAGGAGTTAAGATGGAGTGTCGCTAGGCCTCCCGGGTGGCGCAGTGGTTAAGGACGCACTGCAGCGCCACCAGAGACTCTGGGTTCGCGCCCAGGCTCTGTTGTAACCGGCCCCGACCGGGAGGTCCGTGGGGCGACGCACAATTGGCATAGCGTCGTCCGGGTTAGGGAGGGATTGGCCGGTAGTGATATCCTTGTCTCATCGCGCACCAGCGGGCCGGGCGCAGTGCACGCTAACCAAGGTTGCCAGGTGCACAGTGTTTCCTCCGACACATTGGTGCGGCTGGCTTCTGGGTTGGATGCTCGCTGTGTTAAAGAAGCAGTGTGGCTTGGTTGGGTTGTGTATCGGAGGACGCATGACTGTCAACCTTCGTCCCTCTCGAGCCTGTACGGGAGTTGTAGCAATGAGACAAGATAGTAAAAAAAAAAAAAAATAGAGTGTCGCCTTGTTAATGTCCAAAACATGTTGTTTCAGACCGCACAGAGGGTGCCTTTGCTGGGCCTGTTTTGATTGGTTATGAATTACTTACACAATGGATTGGTCGGTTTTAATGAGTAGAGCTGGATCATACCTGACTGCTCATTGGTCCATATCGATGGCCAGCAGAGTCTGGTTCCTCCAGGTACAGAGTGTAGAAATCAGGCCTACAAGAAAACAGATTACACACTCGATGTTCTATGTTGTAAAGAGTCCTCTCAAAAGATGTAAGTGGTCTGTCCTTCAAAATCAGGATTACAGTATATAATGGTTATGAGATGCATAATATACCTTTCCCCTTGAGGCAAATTCAGCCATTGAAATATGGTTGAGATTCTCTCCTCGAATGGGATGTTCCTGGTAGAAAGAAATACTTTTATTCTTAGTATCACTATGGATAGCTTAAACACACTACATTGCAGAAAAATGCTCCAAATAACATTCATAATTTATATCCTACAATAAGTGGTATTCGTTATAGGATCATTAGCTATCTAATTAGATACTCCTCTTTATTGTGCCCACAAACAGGAAATACCATTATGCAAGTCTCTCACCTGTCATACATCTTGTAGAAGTCGGGGAATCTTCCGTTGATGGCCACATCAGCACCCGGCCAGAAGAATGTGGCTGACTTCAGCTTATTGTACATGGCAGTGAGCCAAACCTACAGAGAGAGTGAGAGTGCGAAGGAGATAGTAGAGGTGAATTAGTAGTCAAAAGAGCATCAGAGTCCTATAGACAGCTAATTTCTCATTCATTCTAATACATCAAAATAACCAATACCTAATCCATTACACCTAAAGATATCTTCCCAAATAAACGTATCAAAACTGACCTACATATGGTTCATTACATACTGTACATCATTAAATTATGTTAATTTGATCAGACTAAGCAGTACTATCCATTACAGCTTAAGATTTATCCTAATGAGTGATATAGAATTGGCCTACTTACTGTATATGTTAATCAATAACACTATTTATGGATTAAAGTAATCTTCCTGACTGCGTTCACATATGGCTAATTACAGTCATGAGCATGTTTCAAGTTGTATTAGTCATATGGGATATACACATGGTATACTGTACACCGTCCAAAAAAATGTTTACTTGCAAGGTCCTTCTCGACAATGCAACAAAAAATAATAAAAGATAATATAACGTAAATGGCCCAGTAGAATATAATAAACATTTGAGCATAAGTATACTACAGGAGGGCACAATTTATAGTCCAATATTTACACGTGTTTTGGGGATTAAAAATGGTTAAAATTATTCAGTATTTAGCAATGATAATAAGAGTCTGGTAGCAGCAGTTGCAATGTGTGTGAGCATGAATGTATATACACACACAGAGTACAAAACCTTAGCAACACATTCCTAATATTTAGTTGCAACCACTTTTGCCCTCAGAACAGCCTCAATCCATCAGGGCATGGACTCTACAAGGAGTCGAAAGCGTTCCATAGGGATACTGGCCCATGTTGACTCCAATGCTTCCCACGGTTATGTCAAGTTGGCTGGTTGTCCTTTGGGTGGTGGACCATTTTTGATACACACGGGAAACTGTTGAGCATGAAAATCCCAGCAACTCAAACCGGTACGAAAATCCCAGGTGCCTCAAACCGGCACCTACTACCTTTCCCCGTTCAAAGGCACTTAAATATTTGGTCTTGTCCATTCACCCTCAGAATGGCATAAACAATCCATGTCTCAATTGTCTTAAAATATCCTTCTTTAACCGGTATCCTCCCCTTCATCATCTACACTGATTGAAGTGGATTTAACAGGAGACAATCATAGCTTTCACCTGGTCAGTTTGTCATGGAAAGAGCAGATGTTCCTAATGTTTTGTACACTCTGCATTCAGAAACATTCAGACCTCTTCACTTATTCCACATTTTGTTGCGTTACAGCCTTACTCCAAAAAAGTTTACATCTTTCTTTTTTAAAACTTAATCTACACACAATACCCCAGAATGACAAAGCGAAAATAGGTTATTCAATTTTTTAGCAAATTTATAAAAAAAAAACATATTTACATAAGTATTCCGAACCTTTTCTATGAGACTCGAAATTCAGTGCAGGTGCATCCTGTTTCCATTGATCATCCTTGAGAAGTTTCTAAAACTTGGAGTCCACCTGTGATAAATTCAAATTATTGGACATGATTTGGAAAGACACACACCTATCTATGTAAAGGTCCCACAGTTGACAGTGCATGTCAGAGCAACAACCAAGCCATGAGGTCGAAGGAATTGTCCTTAGAGATCGGAGACAGGATTGTGTCTGGGGAACAGTACCAAAACATTTCTGCAGCATTGAAGGTCCCCAAGAACACAATGGCCTCAATCATTCTTAAATGGAACCACTAAGACTCTTCATTGAGCTGGCCGCCTGGCCAAACTACAATCGGGGGAGAAGCACCTTGGTCAGGGAAGTGACCAAAAACCCGATGGTCACTCTGACAGAGCACCAGATTTCCTCTGTGGAGATGGTAGAACCTTCCAGAAGAACAACCATCTCTGCAGCACTCCACCTATCAGGCCTTTATGGTAGAGTGGCCAGACGAAGCCACTCCTCAGTAAAAGGCACATGACAGCCCGCTTGTAGCTTGCCAAAAGGCACCAAGACTGAACTCTTTGGCCTGAGTGCCTACGGTAAAGCATGGTGGTGGAGGCATCATGCTGTGGGGATGTTTTTCAACGGGGAGATGAACGGAGCAAAGTACAGAGAGATCCTTGATGAAAACCTGCTCCAAAGAGCTCAGGACCTCAGACTGGGGTGAAGGTTCACCTTCCAACAGGACGGGACAAGTCTCTGAATGTCCTGGAGTGGCCCAGCCAGAGCCCAGTTTTGAACCCAATCGAACATCTTTGGAGAGACTTGAAAATAGCTGTGCAGCGACGCTCCCCATACAACCTGAAAGAGTTTGAGAGGATCTGCAGAGAAGAATGGGAGAAACTACCCAAATACAGGTATGCCAAGCTTTTAGCGGCAAACCCAAGAAGACTCAAGGCTGTAATCGCTGCCAAAGGCGCTTCAACAAAGTCCTGAGTAAAGGGTCTGAATACTTATGTAAATGTGTAAACATCTGTTTATTTTTAATACAATTGCAAAAATATCTAAACTGTTTTTTTGCTTTGTCATTATGGTTTATTGTGTGTCGATTGATGAGGGAAAAACGATTCTATTTTCGAATAAAACTGCAAGAAAACGTGGAAAAAGTCAAGGGGTCTGAATACTTTCCAAATGCACTGTAAGTGCGTGTATGTCTGTGTGATTGCGTGAGTGCATGTGTGCGGAGAATCGGAGCAGGTGGTCAGTCCAGTTCAAGTGTTCAGCAGTCTGAAGGCTTGTAGATAAACTGTCTCTGAGCTGGTTGGTATCAGACCTCATGCTCCGATACTGTATGCCCAACAGTAAGGGAGTGGACAGCTTGTGGCTGGGGTGTGTGGTGTCCTTGATGAAGCTGTAGCCTTCCTCAGGCACCGCTTCGAGTAGATCACCTGGATGGGTGGGAGCAAGATCCCAGTGATGTACTGTGCCGTCTTCACCACCTGCGGGAGGGCCTTGCGGTTGTGGACGGAGCGATTCCCGTACCTGGCCGTGATGCAACCGCTTAGGACTCGCTCGATGGTGCAGCAGTAGTATTTGGAGAGAACCCGGTGTGGCATGTCGAATGTCTTCAGCCCCCTTAGGTAATATGTGTCTCTTCTACTTATGATGCACCCTCTTGACAAGAATGGTGGTGTTGGTCCATGTCAAGTCCTCAGTGATGTGGATGCAGAGGAACTTAAATCTGCTGACCCTCTCTACTGCAGTCCCGTTGATGTGGATGTTCCCTCTTCTACTTCCTGTAGTTAACAATTAACTCATTTACTTTGCTGATGTTGAGAGGGAGAGGTTGTTGTCCCGCCACAATGCCAATTCATTTACCACCTCCCTATAGGCTGACATGTCATTGTTGGCTATCAGGCCTTGGACCATGGTGTCGTCTGTAAACTTGATGGAGTTGGTGTTGTGCAAAGCCACACAGTCATAGGGGAACAGGGAGCTGAGGACACCAGAGGGCTGAGGACACACACCTGAGGGGGCCCCTGTGTTAAGAGTCAGTGTAGAGGATGTGTTGTTGCCAATCCTCACAGCCTATGGTCAGCCCATCAGGAAGTCCAGGATCCGTGCTTGGAGGGAACAATAGTGTTGAACGCTGCGGTCAATGAACAACATTCTCACATAGGTGTTCCGCCTCTCGAAGCACTTCATGATGACCGGGGTGAGTACGACGGGCGATAATCATTTGGGCATGTCACCTTGGAAGCACAGCCGCTGCCCAGTGAAACGGGCCTACCAGACAAGCTAAATTACTTCTATGCTCGCATCAAAGCAAGCGACACTGAAACATGCACGACAGTATCAGCTGTTTCTGACTACTGTGCGATCACGTTCTCCGTAGCCAATGTGAGTAAGACCTTTTAAAACAGTTCAACATGCACAAGGCAACAAGGCCAGACGGAATACCAGGACGAGTACTCCGAGCATACGCTGACAAGCTGGCAAGTGTCTTCACCGACATTTTCTACCTGTCCCTGACTGACTCTAATACCAACATGTTTCAAGCAGACCACCATAGTCCCTGTGCCCAAGAACACTAAGGTAACCTGCCTAAATGACTACCGACCTGTAGCGCTCATGTCTGTAGCCATGAAGTGCTTTGAAAGGCTGGTCATGGCTCACATCAACACCATTATCCCAGAAACCCTAGACCCACTCCAATTTGCATACCGCCCCAACAGATCCACAGATGATGCAATCTCTATTGCACTCCATACTGCCCTTTCCCACCTGGACAAAAGGAGCACCTATGGTAGAATGCTATTCATTGACAACAGCTCAGCGTTCAACACCATAGTGTCCTCAAAGCTCATCACTAAGATAAGGACCCTGGGACTAAACACCTCCCTCTACAACTGGATCCTGGACTTCCCGATGGGCAGCCCCCAGGCGATAAGGGTAGGTAACAACACATCCGCCACACTGATCCTCAACACTGGGGCCCCTCCGGGGTGCGTGCTCAGTCCCATCCTGTACTCCCTGCTCACTCATGACTGCATGGCCAGGCACGACTCCAACACCATCATTAAGTTTGCCGATGACAGTGGTAGGCCTGATCACCGACAACGATGAGACTGCCTATAGAGAAGAGATCAGAGACCTGGCCGTGTGGTGCCAGAATAACAACCTCTCCCTCAACGTAATCAAGACAAAGGAGATGAATGTCGACTACAGGAAAAGGAGGATCGAGCACGGCCCCATTCTCATCGCGGGGCTGTGGTGGAGCAGGTTGAGAGCGTCAAGTTCCTTGGTGTCTACATCACCAACAAACTATCATGGTTCAAACACACCAAAACTGTCTTGAAGAGGGCACGACAAAGCCTATTCCCCCTCAAGAGACTGAAATAATTTGTCATGGGTCCTCAGATCCTCAAAAAGTTCTACTGCTGCACCGTCGAGTGCATCTTGACTTGTTGCATCACTGCCTGGTACGGCAACTGCTCGGCCTCCGACCGCAAGGCACTACAGAGGGTATTGTATACGGCCCAGTACATCACTGGGACCAAGTTTCCTGCCATCCAGGACCTCTATACCAGGCGGTGTCAGAGGAAGGCCCTAAAAAATTTGTCAAAGACTCCAGTCACCATAGTCATAGACTGTTCTCTCTGCTACCGCAGGGCAAGCGGTACCAGAGCGCCAAGTCTAGGTCCAAAAGACTTAACAGCTTCTACCCCAAAGCCATAAGACTCCTGAACAGCTAATCAAATGGCTACCCCCCGCCCCTCTTTTACTCTGCTGCTACTCTCTGTTTATTATCTATACATATTCACTTTAACTCTACCTACATTTACATATTGCCTACATGTACATTGACTCTGTACCGGTACCCCCTGTAGGGTATTTAGCATCGCTACTGTTATTTTACCACTGCTCTTTAATTATTTGTTACTTTTGTTTATTTTCAAAACTGCATTGTTGGTTAAGGGCTTGTAAAGTAAGTATTTCACTGTAAGGTCTACCTACACCTGTTGTATTCGGCACATGTGACAAATAAAATGTGATATTATGTGGAGCTGAGCAATTCGCCCACCTCAGAGAGATAAAGAGGAGAACTGTCACTGAAAACAACTGCCTAACACACTTTTTTCATAGAAAGCTCATTAGAGTGTATCATGATCAAAGACCCATAACTACTGTTCTCACTCAATACTTTATATATCATTATATCCTGTGTGTTTTGTGACAAGGCTGAGACTTTGTTTTTGCGCCATTTTCTCCTTGTTGGTTGGTATTTCTCAGTCGATGTTTAGATTTGTGCAATAAGTATACAGAATGTTATTTGGCACAGTTCTGTAATGTCATTATGTCCTATCGTTAGGGTTTTTAGTAAACACAGTACAGGGGAACTATAGTTCAGGGAAACTTCCTCAATAACATTCATCTTCCTCATCCATTTTTCCAGCTCCATGTTTTGCAGAGGAAATGTTCACTAATCCCTGTCTGTCTGTGGCTCCTTGTCTAAGACTACTTATGTCATTCCAAGCTCCCCTCTTCAGGTCACAAGTTCAGTTCCACAAAACACTAGGGCCACATTGCTAAAAAACAATAAGCTGTACCAATAAACTAAAATGTAATTAACGTTAATGTTTGCAGTTTTTTTGGATTCCAATGTATTCACTCACTGGTTCTCCTTGGTACCACTTGGCGTTGAATTTCTCAGCCACTTTCAGACTGAAGGAGGCGTTGCGGGTCACATCGTACATCTTGTTGTCCACGATCCCATGGGACTCTGGATAGAGACCCTGTGGGAGTAACACACACACAGAGGTTTACACACCCGGTGCTTTGACAGCTGCAGGGCTAAGTGGGCTTGTCCTCTGTATTTTTACATCTATCGTTGAATGGACTTCATAATTTCATCACACGGAGCCACAACACTGTGTGTTGAAAGAGAAGTCTGGTGGTTAACTGAAAAGGGTTGGGTAAACCAGTAGAGCTAAAATCGCTGCCCAGAGTTGCACATTCGAACCACAGTTTCTCATCAGAAGCAGCATGTGCTAGCCATCAAGCCACAAGAAGAGTTTTTTTTGGGGATCATTCATGGTAAGTGACTGTACTTGATGGATAAGGTGATTTTTAAAAAAGAAAAGAAAAGTGGATTCCAAAGAGTGAAGCAATTTTCAAATAAACAAGTTGTGTATACAATTTTTTAACAAAGTAACTGATGCCTGACTGGTTACATATAAACTAAGAGGAGCGACACCCTTACAGTCACAATGGTGTAGTGGTTGGGGAAGGTCTTGGTGGGATAGGCAGGTCTCATGTACGGGGTAGTGGTGCCACAGTTGCCTGAAATAGAATGAAGTCAAATAAAATAAAAAATCAAGGCTGCCAAAGAAACAGCTGTGATAGGATCCTAGGATCCTTTACCTAAACAGAATCATTTCCCTGAAATTGTTTGAAAGGATGTCAGACTGCCAAACGCGCAAGTAGCCAAAGAAACAAGGAGCGCGTTCCTCTGCCCAGGCATTGCTGACGCCTGCCAGATCTTACAAAGCCTGGATAGGTATTTTATGTATCAGCTAACCACATATGTTACAGCAATCTGCCAGTCAATAATGTGGCACGCAACCATTAGTTGATGCATACAACGTCTGAGCCGGGGAACACAACCAAGCTCATGACTGGTTGAGTTCAAACCAGGTCTCATGCATTTCACTAGACTGTTCCCCATCAAAATCTGTTTTTGCATGGGCTGCATCTCAATCCACTGCATCTGCCGGCTTTACGCATCTGTGGTGGAAGGTGGCCGAGCTACAGTTGTGTTTGTCAGATCAGGAGATCCGGGAACCAGTTTAAAAAAAATCTATGGAAGCATTTAAGTACTTTAGTGCCCATCCCAAAAAAATCTTAAATGTAGGGGAGAATGGATAAGTTGAGCCACCCTCGTTTCTAGGAAACCATACACAAACTGAATTATTAAATTTTGTGTAAATATTTAGGAAGAGGTCATACACTCAATGTACAGTGCATTTGGCAGACCCCTTGACTTTCTCCACATTGCTACGTTACAGCCTTATTCTAAAATTGATTCAATTGTTTCCCCCCCCCCTCATAAAATCTACATACAATACCCCATAATGACAAAGCAAAAACAGGTTTACAGAAATGTTGCTAATTGATTTAAAAATAAAAAACTGAAATAACACATTTACATAAGTATTCAGACCGTTTACTTTGTTGAAGCACCTTTGGCAGCAATTACAGCATCGAGTCTTCTTGGGTATGACACTACAAGCTTGGCACACCTGTATTTGGGGAGTTTCTTCCATTCTTCTCTGCACATCCTCTCAAGCTCTGTCAGGTTAGATGGGGAGCGTTGCTGCACAGCTATTTTCCGGTCCCTCCAGAGATGTTCGATTGGGTTCAAGTCGGGCTCTGGTTGGGCCACTCAAGGACATTCAGAGACTTGTTCTGAAGCCAGTCCTGCATTGTCTTGGCTGTGCTTAGGGTCGTTGTCCTGTTGGAAAGTAAACCTTCACCTCCCTGACCAAGGCCCTTCTCCCCCGATTGCTCAGCATGGCCAGGCGGCCAGCTGGCCGCCTGGCCAAGCTGAGCAATCGGGGGAGAAGGGCCTTGGTCAGGGAGGTGAAGGTTTACTTTCCAACAGGAAGAGTCTTGGTGGTTCCAAACTTCTTCCATTTAAGAATGATGGAGGCCACTGTGTTCTTGGGAATCTTCAATGCTGCAGACATTTTTTGGTATCCTGCCCCAGATCTGTAGAGCACTGTCTCAGTGCTCTACGGACAATTCCTTCGACCTCATGGCTTGGTTTTTGCTCTGAAATGCACTGTCAACTGTGGGACCTTATATAGACAGGTGTGTGCCTTTCCAAATCATGTCCAATCAATTAAAATGTATCACAGGTGGACTCTGATCATGTTGTGGAAACAGCTCAAGGATGATCAATGGAAAATAGGATGCACCTGAGCTCAATTTCAAGTCAAATAGAAAAGAAAATACTTATGCAAATAAGTTTTTTTTTGTGTGTTTTTTTTTTTAAATATACATTTCTAAAAACCAGTGTCATTATGTGGTATTGTGTGTAGATTGCTGAGCAACGTTTATCATTTAATCCATTTTAGAATAAGGCTGGAAAATGTGGAAAAAGTAAAGGCGTCTCAATACTTTCCAAAGGCACTGTATGTATATAGATGTTTGTTAGAAAGAATACTAAATTTCCCCTGAAGGAGTGATGTAAAAAATGGCTCACTCTACCGTAAGACAGACACTTCAAAGCATACTTTCTTTTGATGTGTGTTTTGACTATCAGTTATGTTATTCAATACCTTCTATGAGCTAATAGCAGTAAGGCCAAATTCTATCTTTCATCAAATTATTTATTTATTCTAAATCAAATAGCTAAATGATCCTTGGTATGATCATCTTAAAACAATTCCATATGTTAGCTTGGTATAAACCCAGGCTCGGGTCCGATAGGGGAATAATTTTACAAGGATGGCTCATAATAATGTCTGGAACGGAGTGAATGAAATGGCATCAAACCATGTGTTTGATACCGTTGCACTCATCACGCTCCAGTCATTACCACGAGCCCATCTTCCCCAATTAAAGGCGCCACCGACCTCCTGTGATTTATTGTGACCAGAAAGAGACATCTCTAGTTGCTTGTAATCGGACTTCACTTTTTTACCAGAAGCATCATTACAACGTCTCACTCCAAATGTTGCCCTCTACGCCAGAAAACAATGGTGTGCTTGGGGGACTGACTTACGTAATTTGTTGATGACTGGAAGAAGACTGCCATAGGCCTTTAAATAACCTGCCCGGAAGCCATCCATAGACACCAGGATCAGAGGGGGTTTGGAAAAACTGGAGGACACAAACAAAGCCAGAGAATGAGCTGTATTGAGGTTACATTTAGAAACTCTTCTAGGGGAAAACAGAATATACATTTTCCCTGGAAAGCATGAATCTAAAACTGTCTAAGTCTGGCACAGTGGAGATATTTACAGTGGAAACAGTTCCAGTAGCTGTGCTGTGACTATGTGGGGGAATACAAAGCAGCCCTTTGTTTGGAGGGGAACTGACGTGAATGGACTGGATGAGGAGAGGCAGGATGGATTCAGCCCACACAGACACACAGCGAGAGGAGGGGCAGGGCAGGAAGAGGCCTGTGGCTAGATGGCTGCATCCAAGATTAATCAAAAGCCTGTGGGTTACACTGGGTTTCCCCTTTCCCTTAAACTGAAACTGTCCCCTTCCCTTTTCAACAGAAATACAATGCAGGATACAGCCAAATATCTGTTGAACACAATTGTTGCTTTTTCTTTCTCTCTTCCTTCCCCCCTCTTTTCTCCCACATAACAGATAACATAGGCTGGGGTAAGTGACAATATATTTGAGTTATTTAAGTCTCTCTGTGGTTCTGTAATAGGCGTATTAAACGTATCTATACATCATGACAGAGAGGGTCATACCAGGGTCCTATAAACACTTACCACTAATAAAATAACCCCTAAATTGAAGTTACAGCCAAAAACACCTTAAAAATAAATAACGAGTGACGTCAGTCATAAAAATCTAATAAAGAAAAACGTTCATTAGTTCAAAGCCCTTTGGAAAGGACTTAAGACTAAAAATGGACTCGGGACAAAACCAGACATTTACTTTTAGTCTGGGGTCACAGCCAGACAACAAGTCTGGGGTCACAGCCTTACCACTACACACACATTGGGTTAATCCTGTTTTGTCTCACATCTATAGTAGTACTTACAAGTAGAGCAAATGGCCTCAAATTGTGTACAGTACATTGGTGTCATAATGTGCTGTGTTGTCTATAGTACCCACAGATTGTAATGTGACTTTAGCTAAGTAACAACAGTACTCTATGTGTACAGTATACAGCCCTGCATGTCCCCAGGCACCCTCATTTGTTGACTTCTGTGATCAAAAAAGCCTTGGTTTCATCCATGTCAACATCAGAAGCCTCCTCCCTAAGTTTGTTTTATTCACTGCTTTAGCACACTCTGCTAACCCTGATGTCCTTGCCGTGTCTGAATCCTGGCTCAGGAAGGCCACTAAAAATTCGGAGATTTCCATACCCAACTATAACATTTTCCGTCAAGATAGAACTGCCAAAGGGGGAGGAGTTGTGCAGAGATAGCCTGCGATATAGCCTGCCATATCATACTTTCCAGGGCCATACCCAAATAGTTCGAACTCCAGAAATAAGTCTCTCACTGTTGCCGCCTGCTACCGACCCCCCTCAGCTCCCAGCTGTGCCCTGGACACCATTTGTGAATTGATCGCCCCCCATCTAGCTTCAGAGTTTGTTCTGTAGTTCACTCATTGACCTAAACTGGGATATGCTTAACACCCCGGCAGTCCTACAATCTAAGCTAGATGCCCTCAATCTCACACAAATCATCAAGGAACCCACCAGGTACAACCCTAAATCTGTAAACAAGGGCACCCTCATAGACGTCATCCTGACCAACTGGCCCTCCAAATACACCTACGCTGTCTTCAACCAGGATCTCAGCGATGACTGCCTCATTGCCTGTATCCGCTACGGATCCGCAGTCAAACGACCACCCCTCATCACTGTCAAACGCTCCCTAAAACACTTCTGTGAGCAGGCCTTTCTAATCGACCTGGCCCGGGTATCCTGGAAGGATATTGACCTCATCCCGTCAGTTGAGGATGCCTGGTCATTCTTTAAAAGTAACTTCCTCACCATTTTAGATAAGCATGCTCTGTTCAAAAAATATAGAACTAAGAACAGATATAGCCCTTGGTTCACTCCAGACCTGACTGCCCTCAACCAGCACAAAAACATCCTGTGGCGGACTGCAATGGCATCGAATAGTCCCTGCGATATTGCAACTGTTCAGGGAAGTCAGGAACCAATACACGCAGTCAGTCAGGAAAGCAAAGGCCAGCTTCTTCAGGCAGAAATTTGCATCCTGTAGCTCTAACTCCAAAAAGTTCTGGGACACTGAAGTCCATGGAGAACAAGAGCACCTCCTCCCAGCTGCCCACTGCACTGAGGCTAGGTAACGCGGTCACCACCGCTAAATCCGTGATAATCGAAAACTTCAACAAGCATTTCTCAACGGCTGGCCATGCCTTCCTCCTGGCTACTCCAACCTCGGCCAACAGCTCCACCCCCCCCGCAGCTACTCGCCCAAGCCTCTCCAAGGTTCTCCTTTACCCAAATCCAGATAGCAGATGTTCTGAAAGAGCGGCAAAACCTGGACCTGTACAAATCAGCTGGGCTTGACAATCTGGACCCTCTATTTCTGAAACTATCCGCCGCCATTGTCGCAACCCCTATTACCAGCCTGTTCAACCTCTCTTTCATATCGTCTGAGATCCCCAAGGATTGGAAAGCTGCCGCAGTCATCCCCCTCTTCAAAGGGGGAGACACCCTGGACCCAAGCTGTTACAGACTTATATCCATTTACATTTAAGTCATTTAGCAGACGCTCTTATCCAGAGCGACTTACAAATTGGTGCATTCACCTTAGGAAGGTAGATAGTTAGGTAGGTAGGTAGGTAGGTAGGTAGGTAGGTAGGTAGGTAGGTAGGTAGGTAGGTAGATAGTTAGGTAGGTAGGTACGTAGGTAGGAAGGTAGATAGTTAGGTAGGTAGGTACGTAGGTAGGTAGATAGTTAGGTAGGTAGGTAGGTAGGTACGTAGGTAGGTAGATAGTTAGGTAGGTAGGTATGTAGGTAGGTACGTAGGTAGGTAGGTAGGTAGGTAGTTAGGTACGTAGGTAGTTAGGTACGCAGGTAGATACGTAGTTAGGTACGTAGGTAGATACGTAGGTAGGTAGGTAGGTAGGTAGGTAGGTAGGTAGGTAGATGCGTAGGTAGGTAGGTAGGTAGCTAGGTAGCTAGGTAGCTAGGTACATAGGTAGGGAAAACATGTCCATGTCTCCAAACTGTCTGTCCTTCTCCAAAGGATGTGTCCATCTGGAGGTCAGTCTGACCAGAGACAGACAGGTTGTCTTCTCCTCGTTGGGAGGGACATACAGGACATGAGGATCTCTTGGCCGTCTACCGTGTTGTCACCATTCATCCCACAGTTCGGCGTTTCTTAAATTAGGATTTCCACCACTTCTGCTGCTGAGTCTGAACTTCTGGAGCTCTGGTGTGTGTTGGGTGGTGCCAGGAAGTGCTCTTTCCCCTGGATGGGTTGCTCCACTGGGCCATCAGTGTTGATGGAGGGGACAGACCTGGCTGGACGGAGGGCCTGCTGCTCGGTGCTGATGGAGGGGACGGACCTGGCTGGACGCAGGTCCTGCTGCTCGGTGCTGATGGAGGGGACGGACCTGGCTGGACGGAGGGCTTGCTGCTCGGTGCTGATGGAGAGGACGGACCTGGCTGGACGGAGGGCTTGCTGCTCGGTGCTGATGGAGAGGACGGACCTGGCTGGACGGAGGACTTGCTGCTCGGTGCTGATGGAGGGGACGGACCTGGCTGGATGGAGGTCCTGCTGCTCGGTGCTGATGGAGGGGACGGACCTGGCTGGATGGAGGTCCTGCTGCTCGGTGCTGATGGAGGGGACGGACCTGGCTGGATGGAGGTCCTGCTGCTCGGTGCTGATGGAGGGGACGGACCTGGCTGGACGGAGGGCCTGCTGCTCTAGCCTGTTCTGCTCCCGTCCAGTCCGTTGCTGTAACACCCTGATCACTGCATCCTTCTCCAGGAGCTGGGAGTGCAGCGCTCGGACTCTGTTCTCCATCTCCCGGTGCCTGTGGCTGAATGGCAGGTAGTCGTTGAAGCTGTTGTCGGGTGAGTGACGAGGCGAGTGTTTGATGACGCTGCTGTCTCTCTGAGCTGCAGCGGTGGCGTCCATAGCGAACTGCCTCATGGTGCTCTCCTCCAGGTACTTCTGTTCCCAGTGTGTGATGTCAGCCTCCAGAGCCAGGATCCTCTCTTCTCTCTCAGCCAGCTGCTGCTGCTGTACAGACACCATGGAGCTCAGATCAGAGGGCAGGGAGCCAGGACCGCTAGCCGTGCTGTGGGACTGTGCTGATCGGAGGCTCTTCAGCTCCTGCTCCAGCCTGGTCCTCAGCCTCAGTTCCAGGGCCTCTCTCTTCTCACAGGCTGCCTGTAGCTGGCCCAGGGAACTCTGCAGCCGCTTTACCTTCTCTACGTACGCCCTCTTCCTCCTAAGCTCCTCCTCCAGGGCCAGGTTACGGGCCTGTGCCGACCCCAGGGCCTGTTCCAGAACCTCCCGGCGCCGAAGCCACTCCTCCTCGGAGCCACGCAGACGCTGCACCTCCCGCTGCTGTTCCTCATTTTGTTCCAGGAGTTTGGTGAAGACCTGCTGTTTCCTGTCTGCCGATTCAACTTCCTGCTGTTTGGTAGCGTTGTCCAGACGATCTCTGAGGTCTCTGTTGAAGTCGTGTAGTCTCTTGATCTCTGACTCCAGTTTGATCCTCATGGTTTTCTCCAGGGTCTCTCTCTTGGCTGAGCCCTTCATCAGGGTCTGCCCTGCCTATCTAAGGTCTTCGAAAGCCAAGTCAACAAACAGGTCACTGACCATCTCGAATCCCACCGTGCCTTCTCCGCTGTGCAATCTGGTTTCCGAGCCGGTCACGGGTGCACCTCAGCCACGCTCAAGGTACTAAACGATGTCATAACCGCCATCGATAAAATATAGTACTGTGCAGCCGTCTTCATCGACCTTGCCAAGGCTTTCGACTCTGTCAATCACCATATTCTTATCGGCAGACTCAGTAGCCTCGGTTTTTCTGATGACTGCCTTGCCTGGTTCACCAACTACTTTGCAGACAGAGTTCAGTGTGTCAAATCGGAGGGCATGCTGTCCGGTCCTCTGTCAGTCTCTATGGGGGTGCCACAGGGTTCAATTCTCGGGCCGACTCTTTTCTCTGTATATATCAATGATGTTGCTCTTGCTGTGGGTGATTCCCTGATCCACCACTTCCGTCCCGTCCTTGGACACTGTGCTATCTAACCTCCAAACGAGCTTCAACGCCATACAACACTCCTTCTGTGGCCTCCAACTGCTCTTAAACGCTAGTAAAACCAAATGCTTGCTTTTCAACCGTTCGCTGCCTGCACCCGCACGCCCGACTAACATCACCACCCTGGATGGTTCCGACCTAGAATATGTGGACATCTAGAAGTACCTAGGTGTCTGGCTAGACTGTAAACTCTCCTTCCAGACTCATATCAAACATCTCCAATCTAAAGTCAAATCTAGAGTCGGCTTTCTATTCCGCAACAAAGCCTCCTTCACTCACGCCGCCAAACTTACCCTAGTAAAACTGACTATCCTACCGATCCTCGACTTCGGCGATGTCATCTACAAAATAGCTTCCAATACTCTACTCAGCAAACTGGATGCAGTTTATCACAGTGCCATCCGTTTTGTTACTAAAGCACCTTATACCACCCACCACTGCGACCTGTATGCTCTAGTCGGCTGGTCCTCGCTACATATTCGTCGCCAGACCCACTGGCTTCAGGTCATCTACAAGTCCATGCTAGGTAAAGCTCCGCCTTATCTCAGTTCACTGGTCACGATGGCAACACCCACCCGTAGCACGCGCTCCAGCAGGTGTATCTCACTGATCATCCCTAAAGCCAACACCTCATTTGGCCGCCTTTCGTTCCAGTTCTCTGCTGCCTGTGACTGGAACGAATTGCAAAAATCGCTGAAGTTGGAGACTTTTAACTCCCTCACCAACTTCAAACATCTGCTATCTGAGCAGCTAACCGATCGCTGCAGCTGTACATAGTCTATCGGTAAATAGCCCACCCAATTTTACCTACCTCATCCCCATTCTGTTGATATTTATTTACTTTTCTGCTCTTTTGCACACCCATATATCTACCTGTACATGACCATCTGATCATTTATCACTCCAGTGTTAATCTGCAAAGTTGTAATTACTCGCCTTCCTCCTCATGCCTTTTGCACACAATGTATATAGACTCTCTTTTTTTTCTACTGTGTTATTGACTTGTTAATTGTTTACTCCATGTGTAACTCTGTGTTGTCTGTTCACACTGCTATGCTTTATCTTGGCCAGGTCGCAGTTGCAAATGAGAACTTGTTCTCAACTAGCCTACCTGGTTAAATAAAGGTGAAATAAAATAAAATATACTATCAAGCCATCTCAATCAAGTACTATGTGCTGTGCACCACAGGAGGACCTTCAAGTTCAACATTAGATACTGTTTCTCACAGAGAAAGCACAGCAGTAGTTGTGGAAAAGTACTTACCTGGCAGGACATTGTGGTGTTTGAATGTCCTCGCACTCCTCTTCTATCCAGGACTTCACTCCCACTGGAAAATATCATCATCAACCATACTATCTTCACAGAGGATAATTTGAGGCTAATGTGGCTAACTACCAAACACATCAAATCTACAGTATATGTACCAGACTAAAATCTAATACGTGCTTGCAAGCATTGTGCTTAGATTGCGTAGGCTAATGCAAGCTATGGAATGGTGAATAATAGCTGAAATGACCATAAGTTAAAGCTTTATCAGGGTAGTTAGAGTGAGAAGTAAGCCAGTGTTTCTCAACCTTTGGTTCCCGGTCCGGGACTGGTCCTTGAGATGTTTCTGACTGGTCCCTCAGATGGTTTACTCTCTTGACACCAATTGAATCAGTTCTAGATGTCAGAAGGAAGGACCCTAGTTTGTTCGTCCCTGGTACAAAAAGGTGGAGAAACACTGGTCTAAGCATTAAAGACTGTCAAGGATAGGGAAAGATTGAGAGGGCCTTATGTTGGGGAATTCCTTCCACCACACAGGAGGAGCTAGAAAAGAGAAATACCAATAAGCAAAAATTACACACACACACACACATTATCTCAAAGTGCATATAGGAACTATAGGGAAAACAATGTTTTACAATCCGAGGTGTGGTATTCACACTGTGTATATTCAGCTGCAAATGTACATCTTGAAATCCCTTAACGCAAAGTCCTAACATATGGTATGCATTACTTTCCTTGGGCATACAACCCTACCAACTCTAAACAAACAACTCTCTGAGGGAAATCATAATTAAACCATGTGCAGTGATGAGGGCCATCACCGGACAGCACTAGGTACACTGTTTGAGTATAGGCCTTTATGTAGGATTGCACAACAGACCTGCGCCAAATACTTAGAAATATTTGAGGTGCCTTTGATAGTGTGGAGCTTGTACTTTTGGGACTATAAAAGCATTAGATATTTTTTTTTGATGAAGGTCTGTTGAACACACAGATGTATTTTGGGGCTGCAACCCATACAGGGTCAGTTTAGTCTATGGCCTTTACCTTTGCAGGAGCTGTAGTAATTTGCACAGCAGTCCCCTGCTTTCACACAGTCATCCGAGCATGAGCACAGGCTATCGGCCAAACTTTGCTCGCCACAGCGGAATCTGGAGCAGGTCCAGCGCTGACCTGGAGGGGGAGAGAGGGAGAGAAATCATTATGATGGAGAAAAAGTGTGAAAATATGTGAGTGTGAAGAAGGGAGAGTGAGGAGAGGACAGAGAGAGTTTATGACAGCGAAAAGGGGAGCACGTGTGAGAGAGTGTACGTGTGTGTATGGTTAGGAGAGTCATCTCCGAGAGACAGCAGTAGCTGAGGAATCGGTCATCCCTCCTACCACTGTCTGGGACTACCCTATATCCAAACCTTTCATCAATGAGTGAACTACAGTTTCTCACCATCAAATATTCTCGCAAAGCACTACACTAAAGCAAGTGAGTGATACCCATTAGAACAGACAGACCAACATTCTCTCTTTGACAGCGGTCAAGTGGACAATCTATAAGAGGGATGCTAATCTCAGTCTCAGGAGACTTGCTTCAGTGTTACAGCAATCATGGGGAAAATCAAAACAAATTCTGATTTACCATCCCTTCACTATAAATGGGCCTCGCTACTCTCTGGAGGAAGTAGAGGAAACACATGGGTCCCATGATGATTGGGTGGCAAAATTTTAACCACATAGTGTGGGAGAACAACACTGCCCAGATTGCCACACCACACCCAAGCTAGGGGACGGATAGCCACAGTGACCAGCAAGGACGGTAAAATGGAAGAGAGGTATTTTGGGGATGCTGTAATGGTCAGCCTCTTCCCAGAGTCAACATTGCATCTGAAGTGAACATTCCAGTCCACATAAAACATGTTTTTGTAATCTGTAGGAGGAGTCTATCCACCCACACACCACACACACCAGTGGAGGCTGCTGAGGGGAGGACAGCTCATAATAATGGCTGGAATGGAGTCAATGGAATCAAACACATCAACAACGTGGTTTCCATATGGTGGATACCATTCCATTGACTCCATTCCAGTCATTAATACGAGCCTTCCTCCCCTCAGCAGCCTACACTGATACACACGAACATTCCTCCCCTCCCACACACACACACACACACACACACACACACACACACACACACACACAAAGAAGACTAACAACATCAAAGTAGCGCTGGTGGGTAACCTGACCCTTGCTCTCCTGCTCTACATACCTCTGGCAGTGTGGTGTTGCAGTAACACGTGATGTAGGCTGTCGGACTTACCAGGGTCTACGCACACCTCAGTGTAATCAAGACAGCAGTTTCCCTCTTTCTCACAAGACGGGTCACAGTGGCACGATGCAGACTTGTCACTGCTCCCAGTCACACACCTGTTCTTACAGCTCGTCACTACAGGGGATGAGAAGAGTTTTATTATGTTACTCAGGATGTCAACAACCTTACTCAGAATGTAATTTAAGTTACTCAGAATATCATTATGTTACTCAGAATTGGTATCATTTGACAGATTTAAAAAAGGAATCAGTACATCTGATTGGTTTGTTATGGATGTTTAAGCTAATCCTTAACAGTTTTCTTATTTTCTCAAAAGAAAGAATAGAAACATTGAAACTGGACAGGGAATGCATTCAATTACAGACTAGAAATGTATTTCTATTTTAGCTGAAAAGCGTTTATGTACTAACGGGTTTCTTTCTGTGTTATAATTGGTTAGTTTTGCACAGTGGCCAAGCTCAAGGGCTAATAGGACAGACAATAAATTGTAAACAGAGTTGGCCAGTTGTTTACTAAACCGTACCTTTAACATTGCAGTGCTGCTTCAAGGCAAATATGACTGTGATGACGGTGATCAACAAGCACAGCAACATTACCTATTGGTGAGAAGAAAAACATCTGAAAAGTTCCCATGTATAGATATTGATCAAGCACATTTAGTTATAGTCCATTTTATATCAGCAGTTGTCAAAGTGCTAGAACTCAAAGAGCAATACAAGCGGAAGTAAGAGTACAGTGGCCAGGAAAAACTCTCTAGAAGGAAGAAACTTTGAGAGGAAGAGTATCGCTCATATGTGCCTTGTATAGTCCACAATTACCCTTTTCACAGTATCCTGCTGACTCAAACAGTACAGTGCTAGCTTGGATATTTTCGTTTCACATAGTCCTTTCCAGCACAGTTCCAGTATGGTGGAATCCCCACCACGCCAGCACAGTACAGCTTGGCTCAGCTCAGTTTAGTAGTGTGAAAGGGGTATACAATGCATAGCATCCTGATGAACCATCATAAATGAAGTGCTATGACCCTTCGATATCTTCTCATCCAATTAAAACTATTATCCCGATTGTGAGTGTACTCTAATAGCCTGGTTAAACCAGACTGAACACTATGTAGCACTCAGTCTGATCTAACCAGACTACTACTCTACTTTGTCTGCAACAAGATTTATGATAACCATGTTCTATTTCACCCAAGTATTCAATCTTCTGGAGCTTATTTTGTGGCTTTTTTTATATTTATTGTGTACATGGGATTTTAAATCACTTTCACTGTTAGTAAGGTCAATAAATCGAGACCGCCAAGGGACATCGCATGACACAGAAAAGTATTGTGTCCGGAAAAATTATGAAGAGACAGTTGGCAGCAGTCTTTGCCTGCTGCTTCCTTGAGAAACCTTATCGTAGCTATAACTGGACATTTTTGGGGTCTAGAGTGCATCAGAAAAAAAACATCTCAGTTGGACCTATGTTGAACAAAACCACAGAAACTCAATTTCAAAAATGTGACAAAATTCCTAGAAATAAAAACACCCAAAATTAGTTGAATTAAATAACTATATTCCCCATGTATAATTTTAGAAAATTAGCCATATGACACTCATTTCCATTCTCACGTAGGACTCTATTCTGTTCGGTGCACAAATCAAAAAAAGTTCAATTCTCCACATCTGGGTCTTGGCCCTCTCTAATAGAGAAGTAAAAGCAGGTCATAAACAAGCTCCCCTCCTCCTAGCTGCCTGGTGAGCTGCTCTGCCTGGCCCCTTTTGCCCAGGGAAGGGTGAATAGCTGGGGCTTTGTAATTAGCGGGGATATTCAAAGACTGGATCTCAGGGGTTTAAAGTTTCAACTAAGTCAGCTGATGATAAAGGGAAGATATCCAGCAGTCTTATCAACACGGCTTAAAGAGGGTCTCAATTCGGGGCTAACAGGACATGTCAGGATTAGTACTGAGGTCTAATTGGCATGGAGTTCTCTCATTATCAATTAAAACCAAGGACCAGTAATAAAGAGCTTGACGTAAAGAAGACAGGTAGACAGGTCAAGACAGGAAGACAGGTCAACTTGGAGTGCTTTGAAAACTCAGATTTTTTTTTTCAAGAATCAAATGCTGTACAATGTGTGATCTGTCAGGTGTAGCTTGTGTGAGTGAGTGAGTGAGTGAGTGAGTGAGTGAGTGAGTGAGTGAGTGAGTGAGTGAGTGAGTGAGTGAGAGACCTGGCTGGTGTCCTGAGAAGCCAGGACTACAGTGCAGTACCTAACCGAGTTCTAGGGAAAGCAAACGCACTGTCTGGTGGAAACCTACTGCAGGCGCCTGAGGACACTATACTGGTTTAAAGAGTAAATCTCACAACCCCATGTTGGGAGTATATACACACACACACACCTCAAAAAATGTGTAGTTGCAAAAAAAGGATTTAAAATGATAAAACATCTCCAGGTTTATTGAGCAAGACTCAACTCTTAACTACTCAAAAATGTAAATATATACACGTTTGATTCCCATGTGCTTTGACTCCTAGTGCCTTGCTATATGCTCAGCATCCTATAAGGAATCCTGTTTTTGGTAGAATTCATGGCAACACGCTCTAATACTGCCATGTGTTGTACTTTTTTTTCCTTAGTAGTGGTTTCTTTGCAGCAATTTGACCATGAAGGCCTGATTCACACAGTCTCCTCTGAACAGTTGATATTGAGATGTGTCTGTTACATGAACTCTGTGAAGCATTTATTTGGGCTGCAATCTGGAGGTGCAGTTAACTCTAAATTATCTTATCCTCTGCAGCAGTGTCTTCCTTTCCTGTGGCGGTCCTCATGAGAGCCAGTTTCATCATAGCGCTTGAGGTTTTTCGACGGCACTTGAAGAAACTTTCAAAGTTCTTGAAATTTTCTGGATTGACTGGCCTTCATGTCTTAAAGTAATGATGGACTATCGTTTCACTTTGCTTATTTGAGCTTTTCTTGCCATAATATGGATTTGGTCTTTTACCAAATAGGACTGTCTTCTGTATACCACCCATACCTTGTTACGACACAACTGATTGGCTCAAACGCATTAAGAAAAAAATTCCAGAAATTAACAAGTCACATCTGTTAATTCAAATGCATTCCAGGTGACTACCTAAAGAAGCTGGTTGAGAGAATGCCTAGAGTGTGCAAAGCTGTCAGGCGCCTGAAATTTCAGCCTGTTTTGGTGGGATGGAGTTTTGGTCTGCCTGGTGTAAATTAGTTAATTAATAAGAAAGAGAGTTCCAATAAGAAAGAGAGTTCAAAACCTCTGCCAATAACAGCTAGTTTTCTTCCCCTCCCCACTCAGACCACCCCCAGACGTGTCCTTTTTATCCACGCAAAACTTGGTGCAAAACAAATCCCACCGTACCTTCTCCACTATGCAATCTGGTTTCTGAGTTGGTCATGGGTGCACCTCAGCCACGCTCAAGGTCCTAAACGATATCATAACCGCTATCGATAATAGACAGTACAGTCTTCATCGACCTGGCCAAGGCTTTCGACTGTCAGTCACTGCATTCTTATCGGCAGACTCAATAGCCTTGGTTTCTCAAATGACTGCCTCGCCTGGTTCACCAACTACTTCTCAAATAGAGTTAAGTGTGTCAAATCGGAGGGCCTGTTGTCCGGACCTCTGGCAGTCTCTATGGGGGTGCCACAGGGTTCAATTCTCGGGCCAACTCATTTCTCTGTATATATATCAATGATGTTGCTCTTGCTGCTGATAATTCTCTGATCCACTTCTACGCAGATGACATCATTCTGTATACATCTGGCCCTTCTTTGGACACTGTGTTAACAAACCTCCAGACGAGCTTCAATGCCATAAGATCTCCATGCCTCCAACTGCTTTTAAATGCTAGTAAAACTAAATGCATGCTCTTCAACCGATTGCTGCCCGCACCCGCCCGCCCGACTAGCATCACTATTCTGAACGGTTCTGACGTAGAATATGTGGACAACTACAAATACCTAGGTGTCTGGTTAGACTGTAAACTCTCCTTCCAGACTCATATTAATAAGCATCTCCAATCCAATATTAAATCTAGAATTGGCTTCCTATTTTGCAACAATGCCTCCTTCACTCATGCTGCCAAACATACCCTCGTAAAACTCACTATACTACCGATCCTTGACTTTGGCGATGTCATTTACAAAATAGCCTCCAACACTCTACACAGCAAACTGGATGCAGTATATCACAGTGCCATCCGTTTTGTCACCAAAGCCCCATATACTACCCACCACTGCGACCTGTATGCTCTCATTGGCTGGACCTCGCTATATATTCATCACCAAACCCACTGGCTCCAGGTCATCTATAAGTCTTTGCTAGGTAAAGCCCCACCTTAGCTCACTGGTCATCATAGCAACACCCACCCGTAGCACGCACTCCAGCAGGTATATTTCACTGGTCATCCCCAAAGCCAACACCTCAGTTGGCCACCTTTCCTTCCAGTTCTCTGCTGCCAATGACTGGAACGAATTGCAAAAATAACTGAAGCTGGAGTCTCATATCTCCCTCTCTAACTTTAAGCATCAGCTGTCAGAGTAGCTTACTGATCACTGCACCTGTACATAGCCAATCTGTAAATAGCACACCCAACTACCTCATCCCCATATTGTTATTTATCATATTGCACTCCAGTATCTCCACTTGCATATCCTCATCTGCACATCTATCACTCCAGTGTTAATGCTAAATTGTAAGTATTGGTCTCTATGGCCTATTTACTGCCTTTACCTCCCTAATCTTCTACATTTGCACACTGTACATAGTTTTTTTTCTATTGTGTTATTGACTGTACGTTTGTTTATGTGTAACTCTGTGTTGTTGCTTTTGTCGCACTGCTTTGCTTTATCTTGGCCAGGTCGCAGTTGTAAATGATAACTTGCTCTCAACTGGCCTAACTGGTTAAATAAAAGGTGAAATGAAAAAGAAATAAAAACCGCGCCCATGAGTAACCTAGCAACATTCAAAGCCATGCTGATTGGTCAGAGTTTGGACGTTCCCTGTGACGAAGTGAGAGGGAGTTTGCTCGTGCCTGCCATGAACTGCGGGAGGGGCACAGTTTCACTGCAAGCAACTGTAGATAGCTAACATTACATGATTGGCAGTAATAGTGAATCAATGGAGCTAGCTTTGCCCATTCAGCTAGAGCTAGCATCTTTTAGTTGCCAACTAGCAGAAATGTCATGTAACTAAGTTTCCCAATAGACCTTTCGTTAACCACACTAAGCTAACGCTAGACAACATCAGCCCAATCGGCGTTGTAAAATAGCGAAAACACTTGTTATAATTCAGTTTACTTACCTCCAAAAACAATGCAGCTACCAATCTGGTCAGTCAGGCTCGCTGCAATCACTCACGAAAAAGCTACATGCAACTTCATATCCAAATTCGGGAAAATGCAAGGTATGGATGGCAGTGTTTTGTTTTGGTGGAGATTCCGTCTGTATAGCCTTCTCCCACACACCTTTAATTCTCACAGGGAACAACCGAACTCTGACCAGTCAGCGGGGCTTTGAAAGTTGCTATCTTTCTTATGGGCATGGTTTTGCAACAAGTTTGGCTGGATAAAAACGATAACCCCCAGACAGTCCTAGCGAAATTCTTGCTTGAGAAATTGCTCTTTGCTAACAAGCTATATGTTTATTTACCTGTTTAATTGAAAAACAAATCCCAGTAAGTTGCTTAATTGTTACCTAGAAATTATTTGGATTTTAAGATAAAACAAAAGGCTGCATTGGACCTTGAACTAATAATTCAATAGCCTACACAATTAGATTACAGTAACGAAAAGTTACAATAATGCCACTCACCACAACGATTACCATGCAGTTGTTCGACCTCTTGTGGACCTGTCCACTGTGTCTCATCTGATTGTCTCGACCAGGTGAACCTAGTAAATTGGCAGCATGCTCAGTTGAATGTTCATCCCCTTTGGATATTTCCATTCTGCAGGGTTGGTCACGACAGTTTTTGTCCCAGGAGTTTGTCACAGAAATTATTAGCAGTTTTAAGAGGATAATCTGGTCCCCTTTTTGCCTTCAGATTTTGTAGGTCTCAAAGAAGAACCGCCTTCTTTTTATCTTGACTCTCAAAGTTTGTATTGTAATTCTTTCACCATGTGCAGCCAGCTGAGCCAGGGTGAAGTAGGGTATTGGAGTAGTAACCCTATAATAGTCAAGA
Source organism: Oncorhynchus nerka (assembly GCF_034236695.1). Taxonomy (NCBI): domain Eukaryota; kingdom Metazoa; phylum Chordata; class Actinopteri; order Salmoniformes; family Salmonidae; genus Oncorhynchus; species Oncorhynchus nerka. Next base: position 51,502,185 of record NC_088408.1, on the reverse strand, counting down.
GTGAGCCAAGACCACGCGCGCTCAAGTCTGCCCTCTTCACGCTAGAGGAAATATCTAAAATAGACTCCACCATACATATTTAGAGCTAAAGTTGCAACAAGTGTGTTGTGTTGTTTTCAACCAGAACATGTAATATTACATTAATTTACTATACAATAACTGCCCGGATAATACTTTTAGTTACTAAGAACATTATTGGAACGTTCCATGAACGTTGCACCAATGTTCCCTAAGGGTTTCATGCTATTTGAAGGCTCTCTTTTGGTTGTATGAAGGTAATGGGGAACGTTCTCTGAAGGTTATAAAGTTAGAAACGTTCTGGGAATGTTCTCAGAAGGTTACCATTGGTCCCTAAAGGTTCAAACGGATGGTTTTCTTAATGTTCTTTGAACGTGCTCTTTTGGTTGTATGACGGTAGCAGGGAACGTTCTGGAAACGTTCTCTGAAGGTTACAAAGTTGGGATCAAACACACACCCAGGATTACACAATTCAATTTGAACAGTTAACATAATTGTTTCATTCATCAATTTGTTTTATAAAACGGGTTCGGAGAGATCTACTAATCTAATCTAATCATATTGCACTTCCGGGTTGGAGCGAGCGGTCGCATCTGCACTCGGTCCGCAGGTAGTATTACATTTCATTACATTTCATTATAGTACAACGGTTTGATTTGTCTAATCTTAGCAATTTCTTCTTAGCTAGCTACATAGCCGTCTTTGTATCATAGATAATTGCGTAATTATCGTATTTCGTCGTCCTAACGCAGTCTACACTGCCCTGCAGCTAGCCAGCTAGCTAACGTCCACCGTTAGCTAGTCCACCGTCTACCGATTAGCAGCACAACTATTACACTCAACTGAACGACTTGATTAGTGTAGTGTTAGCTAGCTACATAGTTGTCTTTGCTGTCTTCGTATCCAAGATAATTGTGTAGTTTAGAGTGTGTAGTTTTATGTCGTCCTTAACATAGGAGACTCTGCTAGCTAGCCAACAGCTAGCCAACGTCTACCGAACAGAACTTCTGCACTCAACAATCCGGTCGCATTTCGCTTCGCTCCACAGGTAGTATCACATTTTTCATTTCATTTCATTACAGTACAACGGCTTGATTTGTTTGATCGTAGCTAGCTACATAGCTAGCTACATAGCCGTCTTTGTATCAAAGATAATTGTGTAGTCTAGAGCGATTTCCTAGGTTAGCTAGCCAGCTATTGTCGTTCTTTAACGCAACGTAACGTAATCAACACTGCTAGCTAGCCCCGAATAGCAGCACAGTAGAAACTATTACACTCAACGGAACGACTTGATTAGTGTAGTGTCAACAACGCAGCCAATGCCAGCTAGCCTACATAGTCAACAACGCAGCCTCTGCCAGCTAGCCTACTTCAGCAGTACTGTATCATTTTAATCATTTTAGTCAATAAGATTCTTGCTACGTAAGCTTAACTTCCTGAACACTCGAGACGTGTAGTCCACTTGTCATCCCAATCTCCTTTGCATTAGCGTAGCCTCTTGTGTAGCCTGTCAACTATGTGTCTGTCTATCCCTGTTCTCTCCTCTCTGCACAGACCATACAAACGCTCCACACCGCGTGGCCGCGGCCACCTAATCTGGTGGTCCCAGCGCGCACGACCCACGTGGAGTTCCAGGTCTCCGGTAGCCTCTGGAACTGCCGATCTGCGGCCAACAAGGCAGAGTTCATCTCAGCCTATGTCTCCCTCCAGTCCCTCGACTTCTTGGCACTGACGGAAACATGGATCACCACAGACAACACTGCTACTCCTACTGCTCTCTCTTCGCCTGCCCACGTGTTCTCGCACACCCCGAGAGCTTCTGGTCAGCGGGGTGGTGGCACCGGGATCCTCATCTCTCCCAAGTGGTCATTCTCTCTTTCTCCCCTTACCCATCTGTCTATCGCCTCCTTTGAATTCCATGCTGTCACAGTTACCAGCCCTTTCAAGCTTAACATCCTTATCATTTATCGCCCTCCAGGTTCCCTCGGAGAGTTCATCAATGAGCTTGATGCCTTGATAAGCTCCTTTCCTGAGGACGGCTCACCTCTCACAGTTCTGGGCGACTTTAACCTCCCCACGCCTACCTTTGACTCATTCCTCTCTGCCTCCTTCTTTCCACTCCTCTCCTCTTTTGACCTCACCCTCTCACCTTCCCCCTACTCACAAGGCAGGAAATACGCTCGACCTCATCTTTACTAGATGCTGTTCTTCCACTAACCTCGTTGCAACTCCCCTCCAAGTCTCCGACCACTACCTTGTATCCTTTTCCTCTCGCTCTCATCCAACACTTCCCACACTGCCCCTACTCGGATGGTATCGCGCCGTCCCAACCTTCGCTCTCTCTCCCCGCTACTCTCTCCTCTTCCATCCTATCATCTCTTCCCTCTGCTCAAACCTTCTCCAACCTATCTCCTGATTCTGCCTCCTCAACCCTCCTCTCCTCCCTTTCTGCATCCTTTGACTCTCTATGTCCCCTATCCTCCAGGCCGGCTCGGTCCTCCCCTCCCGCTCCGTGGCTCGACGACTCATTGCGAGCTCACAGAACAGGGCTCCGGGCAGCCGAGCGGAAATGGAGGAAAACTCGCCTCCCTGCGGACCTGACATCTTTTCACTCCCTCCTCTCTACATTTTCCTCTTCCCTCTCTGCTGCTAAAGCCACTTTCTACCACTCTAAATTCCAAGCATCTGCCTCTAACCCTAGGAAGCTCTTTGCAACCTTCTCCTCCCTCCTGAATCCTCCCCCCCTCCCCCTCCTCCCTCTCTGCAGATGACTTCGTCAACCATTTTGAAAAGAAGGTCGACGACATCCGATCCTCGTTTGCTAAGTCAAACGACACCGCTGGTTCTGCTCACACTGCCCTACCCTGTGCTCTGACCTCTTTCTCCCCTCTCTCTCCAGATGAAATCTCGCGTCTTGTGACGGCCGGCCGCCCAACAACCTGCCCGCTTGACCCTATCCCCTCCTCTCTTCTCCAGACCATTTCCGGAGACCTTCTCCCTTACCTCACCTCGCTCATCAACTCATCCCTGACCGCTGGCTACGTCCCCTCCGTCTTCAAGAGAGCGAGAGTTGCACCCCTTCTGAAAAAACCTACACTCGATCCCTCCGATGTCAACAACTACAGACCAGTATCCCTTCTTTCTTTTCTCTCCAAAACTCTTGAACGTGCCGTCCTTGGCCAGCTCTCCCGCTATCTCTCTCAGAATGACCTTCTTGATCCAAATCAGTCAGGTTTCAAGACTAGTCATTCAACTGAGACTGCTCTTCTCTGTATCACGGAGGCGCTCCGCACTGCTAAAGCTAACTCTCTCTCCTCTGCTCTCATCCTTCTAGACCTATCGGCTGCCTTCGATACTGTGAACCATCAGATCCTCCTCTCCACCCTCTCCGAGTTGGGCATCTCCGGCGCGGCCCACGCTTGGATTGCGCCCTACCTGACAGGTCGCTCCTACCAGGTGGCGTGGCGAGAATCCGTCTCCACACCACGTGCTCTCACCACTGGTGTCCCCCAGGGCTCTGTTCTAGGCCCTCTCCTATTCTCGCTATACACCAAGTCACTTGGCTCTGTCATAACCTCACATGGTCTCTCCTATCATTGCTATGCAGACGACACACAATTAATCTTCTCCTTTCCCCCTTCTGATGACCAGGTGGCGAATCGCATCTCTGCATGTCTGGCAGACATATCCGTGTGGATGACGGATCACCACCTCAAGCTGAACCTCGGCAAGACGGAGCTGCTCTTCCTCCCGGGGAAGGACTGCCCGTTCCATGATCTCGCCATCACGGTTGACAACTCCATTGTGTCCTCCTCCCAGAGCGCTAAGAACCTTGGCGTGATCCTGGACAACACCCTGTCGTTCTCAACTAACATCAAGGCGGTGGCCCGTTCCTGTAGGTTCATGCTCTACAACATCCGCAGAGTACGACCCTGCCTCACACAGGAAGCGGCGCAGGTCCTAATCCAGGCACTTGTCATCTCCCGTCTGGATTACTGCAACTCGCTGTTGGCTGGGCTCCCTGCCTGTGCCATTAAACCCCTACAACTCATCCAGAACGCCGCAGCCCGTCTGGTGTTCAACCTTCCCAAGTTCTCTCACGTCACCCCGCTCCTCCGCTCCCTCCACTGGCTTCCAGTTGAAGCTCGCATCCGCTACAAGACCATGGTGCTTGCCTACGGAGCTGTGAGGGGAATGGCACCTCAGTACCTCCAGGCTCTGATCAGGCCCTACACCCAAACAAGGGCACTGCGTTCATCCACCTCTGGCCTGCTCGCCTCCCTACCACTGAGGAAGTACAGTTCCCGCTCAGCCCAGTCAAAACTGTTCGCTGCTCTGGCCCCCCAATGGTGGAACAAACTCCCTCACGACGCCAGGACAGCGGAGTCAATCACCACCTTCCGGAGACACCTGAAACCCCACCTCTTTAAGGAATACCTAGGATAGGATAAAGTAATCCCTCTCACCCCCCCTCCCCCTTAAAAGATTTAGATGCACTACTGTTCCACTGGATGTCATAAGGTGAATGCACCAATTTGTAAGTCGCTCTGGATAAGAGCGTCTGCTAAATGACTTAAATGTAAATGTAAATGTAATCTGATTGGCACACACATGCTGGCACAATTAAATATGAACAGTTAGTTCTGATATTTATTCTCGGTAATAGCAATTACCCCACTGAAGATATTTTTTTTATATACTCGGTACTAACTGACTTGATATTGGCAAATAAAACTCATGGAATAAAAAGGAACATTTGAAGTTTTCCAAAACTTAAAAATAACTAATATTGTCACAAGATGGAGGGAATATTGGAACATCACTAACGATATTTCAGTTAACAAAATATACACTTCATCCAGTATACTCTATTGTATATATTTTATTATACAACAGAAAAATCACATATTCTACAGCACAACGGTAGTCATGTCTTAAATGTAAAACTAACAATGACTCAATAATCCATGAGTTCTGCGAATGCTATAAAGTCCAAATGTTATGGGCGGAGTTGTATGTCAGAAGTATCACAATGTAAATGTACTTTTAATCTGTTTGTCTGCATATTTCAAGACACGAGTTGGACAATACTTTTCTCATCAATCATCTTGAAGAAATGCACACAACTGGAAATCAACCAATCCTCCATCGCTAACACAATGGACAAGTTAAATACTTTATTATTTAAATATTGAAAGTGCATGGGTGACAGAGAAACGAAATGGTACAGTTTGAGGCCATGTGGCAGGGTGCTGGAGATGGATGGGAGTGGGAGCAGGTGGGTCTGGCCAGGTGTGATGTCGCTGATGTTTGTGTGCGTTTGTATGCTGTCTTTTGTATGTACATGTTTTGTATTGTTTGAAAAAAATCTATACAATCTTACCAAAAAATACAATATTAACATTTAACACATTTATACATTTTAGTAACAAATTGAGGAATGTGCAATCTGATTGGCACACACATATACATAACACACAGGATTACACAATTGTCTTGTCTGAACACGGTCTAACTTACAGGGGCGTCAAGGGCTCACTCCTCCACAACCTCCTCTGCAACCTATAAAACAAATTAAATACTATTATCAGGGTTCTTAAGGATATTGTGTCCTTCCTAAAAGTTGAGCATTATGCATTGGTAGTTCATTGGTATCTAACTTGTGTTTAAAAACATTTCACTGCTTTGACCAGAAAAATCAGAAATCATATGCATTTTCTGGGTTTTAAATCCAAACCAGAATGGAAAAATAAAACATGACTCAATCCAATGCTTTAATGGGGGGAGCCATTGGTAAACACTGAGGGAGGCAGAGCAGGGTTTCTTAAACTATGGCTCAGGACCCAAAGTGGTCCCTGGGTGGGAATGTGAGAGGTGTGTCACAAGTTAATACATTTATAGTCACATATAATACAATTTCTTCTTAATTTGGGTTGCTGGAGTACAGTTAATTCCTCATTTGGTTCATGAGCAGAAACCCTGAGGTAGAGAATCGGGACATAACACAAATCATGTCACATACAAACAAAGGTGATGAGAGAGAGAATGCTCTATTGGTCAGAATGCAGACTGGGAGCAGAACCCTGACCGGGAAAGACTTTCACCACCTGGGATAAATGATTGTCACCAACTGTTGGTGTACTTTGTAAGAGCCATTTTGCCAGTCTGGTTGGGATTCAAGAAAACTGCACAGTGCAGAAAGCGCACTGATTACTTTCTGTGTAGCAGTGACTTTGGTTGTGATGGCAGTGTGTCACATTCTGTAAATAAAACCCAAACTCTCATTCCATGTCACACATTCAGAATCTGCAGCCTAAGGATAGGATATACACACAGGAGGACCAAGGACAATATTAATCCCCCTCCAGACCCCTGACTCTCTTAGGCATTCGGCCCATGTCTCAATCAGACCCCAATAAATGTTTGGGTTCAACCATGTACAGTTGAAGTTGGAAGTTTACATACACCTTAGCCAAATACATTTAAACTCAGTTTTTTCCACAATTCCTGACATTTAATCCTAGCAAAAATTCCCTGTCTTAGGTCAGTTAGGATCACCACTTTATTTTAAGAATGTGAAATGTCAGAAGAGTAGAGAGAATTATTTCTTTCAGCTTTTATTTCTTTCATCACATTCCCAGTGGGTCAGAAGTTTAAGTGTGCCTTGAATTCTAAATAAATCACAGAAAGTGTAACCAGCAAAGCACCCCACACCAGTGCACCTCCTCCTCCATGCTTCACGGTGGGAACCACACATGCAGAGATCATCCGTTCACCTACTCTGCATCTCACAAAGACACGGCGGTTGGAACCTAAAATCAAAAATTTGGACTCATCAGACCAAAGGATAGATTTCCACTGGTCTAATGTCCATTGCTCGTGTTTCTTGGCCCAAGCTAGTCTCTTCTCATTATTGGTGTCCTTTATTAGTGGTTTCTTTGCAGCAATTCAACCATGAAGGCCTGATTCACACAGTCTCCTCTGAACAGTTGATGTTGAGATGTGTCTGTTACTTGAACTCTGTGAAGCGTTTATTTGGGCTGCAATTTCTGAGGCTGGTAACTCTAATGAACTTATCCTCTGCAGCAGAGCCTTTGCTTTCCTGTGGCGGTCCTCATGAGAGCCAATTTTGTCATAGCGCTTGATGGTTTTTGTGCACTTGAAGAAACTTTCGAAGTTCGTGAAATTTTCTAGATTGACTGACTTTCATGTCTTAAAGTAATGCCGGTGTGTCATTTATCTTTGCTTATTTGAGCTGTTATTAGCATAATATGGACTTTTACCAAATAGAGCTATCTTCTGTGTACCACCTCTACCTGATTGTCTCAAACACATTAAGAAGGAAAGACATTTCACAAATTAACTTTTAACAAGGCACACCTGTTAATTGAAATGCATTCCAGGTGAGCATAGAAAAACATTCAAATTAATTGGACTATTAACTATGGCCTTTGTGCTAAACTTAAAACTATTGCAGGATTCCAAACAACCGTGCTGATGAAGCTGGAGACAATTATCGAGAACTAGGTGGAACTCCTGACAATTCAGCGACAGCTGCTAGCCGCTGGAGTGCAGGACCTGCCAGGAGAAGTCCTGCAAAGACCTTGTAGGACCAAGGAAGAGTTGGAAGACCTCAGCAAATGTCTGGAGGAGGCCACCACAAGAAAAACAATCAGTTGTAAATCACAGTATTTAGGATGATGGGATAACTGCCACTCAATTTTGTCTGTCATTTTAGATCCATTACTTCCGTTCCCTGGTGGGAAGGGACCTTAACACGATGGTGTGCAAGGTCCTCTGCAAAATTGCTACCAATGTCATCAAACACTACAGCTTGAGAGGGAGGAGGGAGAAACGGTCCTTCCAGGACCTTGTGATTTGCAGGTTAATAACCAGTAGGTTCAATACTAACATACACTGAGTGTACAAAACATGAAGAACACCTTCCTAATATTGAGAGCAGGTGTTCATAATGTTTTCTACACTCAGTGTATATGTCTGTCTAGGGTTACAAAATGTGGGAAATTTCAATAAATTCCATGGTATTCTTGAATGCCGGTTGACGGAGGGAATAAGCAGGGAATCCAGAATTTTCCAACCAGGATTTCTAGGAAACCAGGGAATTGAAGATGGTGCCCCACCAAAATCAAGCGAAGAAACAGGTTTGTTTTCACACTACAGAACAAAACTGAGCTAAGCTTTACTGGGCTGGCATTGTTACACATTGAACACAATTGCAACATCATTCCTAGGGTTCTAATTAGCCACTTGATACACGGGTTACTGATAGACTGTTTATGAAGCACCTCTCCATCTCCTCCATGCATCAAATGAGATTTGCCTGTAGAGTCTAAGACATTGGGGGAAGGGGGGTGCTAAGCTAACATGGATTTTTTTTAAAGATGGTCATACTATGGATCATTTAGCTATTTGATTTGGAATATTTGGACCCCTTTAGGCATATTTTTTTTAAATTGATTTTGCCCGAATACTAAAGCCCATAGAAACGCATTGAATAACACATTCAAAAATGGCAAAAGAACAGACCAAAAATAAATCATCAGAAACAATGTTTTGTATTGTCTGTCCTAAAACTAGGAGATATTAAAACAAAATCGGCAAATACATCTATATATATATATATTATACAGTTGAAGTTGGAAGTTTACGTACACTTAGGTTGGAGTCATTAAAACTCGTTTTTCAACCACTCCACAAATTTCTTGTTACAAACTACAGTTTTGGCAAGTCGGTTAGGACATCTACTTCGTACATGACACAAGTAATTTTTCCAACAATTGTTTACAGACAGATTATTTAACTTATTGTATCACAATTTCAGTGGGTCAGAAGTTTACATACACTAAGTTGACTGTGCCTTTAAACAGCTTGGAAAATTCCAGAAAATGTCATGGCTTTAGAAGCTTCTGATAGGCTAGTTGACATAATTTGAGTCAATTGGAGGTGTACCTGTGGATGTATTTCAAGGCCTACCTTCAAACTTAGTGCCTCTTTGCTTGACATCATGGGAAAATCAAAAGAAATCAGCCAAGACAAATTGTAGACCCCCACAAGTCTGGTTCATCCTTGGGAGCAATTTCCAAATGCCTGAAGGTACCACGTTCATCTGTACAAACAATTGCACGCAAGTATAAACACCATGGGACCATGCAGCCGTCATACCGCTCAGGAATGAGACGCGTTCTGTCTCCTAGAGATGAATGTACTTTGGTGTGTACCAAAATATTCCACGTTCGCTACCACCATGAACAAATCTAGGTCATCCACTGACTGAAGCCTGCTTAACCACTTGAGTCAGTTATTACAAGACATCACAATAAGTCACAAAAAAAAAAAAAATCAGAAGAGCCTTGGAAATAACTCTCTTAAAGTGTATCCATATGTGCAGCAATTATAGCTAATAACATCTTTGCTAATTACATCTAGGAAAATGCATCATGGGCTCCAGGGCTAGGCCAATTTACTGTATTCACCTGAGAGCAGTTGAACTACACAGTTTTGCCTTCTATCTACCTACATTTACATTTAACATTTAAGTCATTTAGCAGACGCTCTTATCCAGAGCGACTTACAAATTGGTGCATTCACCTTATGACATCCAGTGGAACAGTAGTGCATCTAAATCTTTTAAGGGGGGGGGGGGGGATTACTTTATCCTATCCTAGGTATTCCTTAAAGAGGTGGGGTTTCAGGTGTCTCCGGAAGGTGGTGATTGACTCCGCTGTCCTGGCGTCGTGAGGGAGTTTGTTCCACCATTGGGGGGCCAGAGCAGCGAACAGTTTTGACTGGGCTGAGCGGGAACTGTACTTCCTCAGTGGTAGGGAGGCGAGCAGGCCAGAGGTGGATGAACGCAGTGCCCTTGTTTGGGTGTAGGGCCTGATCAGAGCCTGGAGGTACTGAGGTGCCGTTCCCCTCACAGCTCCGTAGGCAAGCACCATGGTCTTGTAGCGGATGCGAGCTTCAACTGGAAGCCAGTGGAGAGAGCGGAGGAGCGGGGTGACGTGAGAGAACTTGGGAAGGTTGAACACCAGACGGGCTGCGGCGTTCTGGATGAGTTGTAGGGGTTTAATGGCACAGGCAGGGAGCCCAGCCAACAGCGAGTTGCAGTAATCCAGACGGGAGATGACGAGTGCCTGGATTAGGACCTGCGCCGCTTCCTGTGTGAGGCAGGGTCGTACTCTGTTTTTTTTACCTCCACAAGATGGTAGTGTTGTAACTGTCAATACTAGAGCCGCAGTGGGTGAGGCTACACTATTGCAAAGTACAGTACCAGTTTTACAGCATTTTGTCTAATGACAGGCAGACATATTTATTTTTATTCAAACCTGTTTTCCGTAGCATCATACCGTGTTTGTTTTTACAGCATTGGGGTCCAGTAGGATTAGAGTGTCCCACTGTCCCTTAGAGATAATTAGTGCTCATGGTGTGATGATGGGGATCACATGGCCAGAGCTGAGGCAGGAAGACGGTTATCTCTCCCTCGTGTGACACTCAGGATTTACAACATGCCTGGGGTTTACTTTTCCCAGTGCTGCGTGTTTATCTTTGTGTGTGTGTGTGTGTATCTGTGCAAATGTGCTTATCTGTGTGTGTATTTGCTGTCTGTATGTGTGCACATGAGTGTGTGTTTATTTACTGTGTGATGTGCAGTGTGTCCTATGCTCAGTGAACTGGTTGTGCCGCAGCAGTGTGTCTCAGCAGAGAGCCTACAGCTGTCCCCAACCCAGCTGGCTATTAGAATATGACCTTATTTGTGACCCAAACATTCAGCACTTAGTGTCTCCATTACACATTCTCCCTTATTCTTAGAATCTGCTCCCACATTTTGTTCTTGAAAATGACTATTATGTCAATCAGATGGGATGGAGATTCACGGTAAGATCCATACAATTATATTGCTATCAGGGTTCAATGGTTGTGTCCTAATGGCACTCTATTCCCTACCCTATTCCCTCTATGGGCCCTGGTCAAAACAAATGCACTATATAAAAAAATAGGGTGCCATTTGGACCACAGAATGACTAAGGCAGAAACATACCAGTCAAATCCATTAGGGAAAGTAGTCATTGATGGCCAACATGAGCAGAAATAGATAAGCAACAAGTGACAGCGTAACCTCCCCTGGTCTCATACTGCTGATACCACAAAGATTCATGGGTAATGATGTAACGAATAAGGTCAGAATACCCTAACTTTATCTCAGAGCTTGTTGTTTCTGTTTCTTTTGAGTGTTTGGAATTTGAAATAAAATGTACTAGCTTAGCGGCATCGTGTTTGAACAATCAAACCACCTCAGAGGTATTTGAAGGGAGGTCGAGTGGCTCCTCCATCCCAGACGAACAACGACACAAATCATCTGTTAGAAAGTGGTGGGAGGCCCAGCTAACAACAAATGTTCCCACAACTTTAGAGTCTCATTAGGTCACTACCTAACATTTTCATAGGAATGTTCTAATGACGAGCAAGGACTTTTATTTATCTATTCCTTCTATATAGCTGAGCATCTCTCCCTTGTCTTCTTCAAATGTGCTTTGAAGTCAATCTCAGCTCTGTTAAGGCCAGGAACTACAACCTAATAAGGATTTTCCCCCCTTTATCATATCACAATAAACTTTTACCAGTTGAGTGTGGAAACAAAGACTTATTATAAGACTTTTGGATTTAACATTTGGGGAAATATTGTCTTATAATATGCAAATTAGGTGATATTGTATTGAATGTTTTATTCATGTTTGCCTTATTTTACCAGGTAAATTGACTCTCTTACAGCAACGACCTGGGGAATTGTTACAGGGGAGGGCATATCTCATTAAATATGTGCATGCCAAGCAAATACATTTTTCAGTTAAGTAAACACCGGATTTACAGTGCATTTGGAATGTATTCAGACCCCTTGACCTTTTCCACATTTTGTTACGGTACAACCTTGTTCTGAAATTGATTCAATAAAAAATGTTCCTCATCAATCTACACACAATACCCCATAATGACAAAGTGAAAACAGCTTTTTAGACATTTTTGCAAATGTCTTAAAAATAGAAAACTGAAACTCTTTACTCAGTACTTTGTTGAAGCACCTTTGGCAGCGATTACAGCCTTGAGTCTACTTGGGTATGACGCTACAAGCTTGGCACACCTATATTTGGGGAGTTTCTCACATTTTTCTCTGCAGATCCTCTCAATCTCTGTCAGGTTGAATGGGGATTATCGCTGCACAGCTTTTTTCAGGTCTCTCCACAGATGTTCGATCGGGTTCAAGTCTGGGCTTTGGCTGGGCCACTCAAGGACAATCCGAGACTTGTCCCAAAGCCAATCCTGCGTTGTCTTGGCTGTGTGTTGTCCTGTTGGAAACTGAACCTTCATCCCAGTCTGAGGTCCTGAGTGCTCTGGAGCAGGTTTTCATCAAGAATCTCTCTGTACTTTTCTCAGTTCGTATTTGTCTCAATCCTTACTAGTCTCCCAGTCCTCTGCCAACGAAAATCTGAAGAACATCCCTACAGCATGATGCTGCCACCACCATGCGTCACCGTAGGAATGGTGCCAAATTTCCTCCAGACATGACACTTGGCATTCAGGCCAAAGAGTTCAATCTTGGTTTCACCAGACCAGATCATCTTGTTTCTCATGGTCTGAGAGTCCTTTAGGTGCCTTTTGACAAACTCCAAGTGGACTGTCATCTACCTTTCCCTGAGGAGTGGCTTTGTGTAGCCACTCTACCATAAAGGCCTGATTGGTGGAGTGCTGCAGATATGGCTGTCCTTCTGGAAGGTTCTCCCATTTCCACAGTGGAACTTTGGAGCTCTGTCATAGTGACCATTAGGTTCTTGGTTACCTCCCTGAACAAGGCCCTTCTTCCCCAATTGCTCAGCTTGGTCTTGCGGCCAGTTCTAGGAAGAGTCTTGGTAGTTCCATTTAAGAATCTTCCATTTAAGAATGGTGGAGGCCACTGTGTTCTTGGGGACCTTCAATGCTGTAGACATTTTTGGTATCCTTCCTTCAGATCTGTGCCTCGACACATCCTGTCTCGGAGCTCTACAGACAATTCCTTCCAACACATGGCTTGATCTTTACTCTGACATGCACTGTCCACTGTGGGAACTTATATTTTCCAGTATGTGCCATTCCAAATCATGTACAATCAATTGAATTTACCACAGGTGGACTTCAATCAAGTTCTAGAAACCTCTCAAGGATGATCAATGGAAACAGGATGCACCTGAGCTCAATTTTGAGTCTCATAGCAAGGGTCTGAATAATTATGTAAATAAGGTATTTCAGTGTTGTATTTGTAATAAATGTGCAAAAATGTCTAAAAACCTGTTTTCTCTTTGTTATAATGGGGTATTGTGTGTAGACTGATGAGGGAAAATATATATTTCACCAATTTTCGAATTAGGCTGTAACGTAACAAAATGTTGAGAAAGTCCAGGGGTCTGAATACTTTCCGAATGCACTATACTGTTCATAGCAGATTGTGTATAAATATTTTTTTCATTTTACTATCTGTAAAATAGAGAAAGCAGTGTTGTGAGCTACACATAGCTAAACTAATGGTTGAATGGTTGAATTACAGTTTGCAGTAGCTTGGTGGTAGTTGAACTAAATTTGAATCTTGTTAATGTTTTCAGTAGTTAATTACTTTTTTTTGCGATTAAGCGGTTTAGCTAACTCCTGTAACTACACACTACATTTTTGGCAAAGTGTTAATAAAATATGGGTAAGTAAGCAATAATTTTCTTTCTTTTTCAGCATCAGACCTGCCTAATACTAATAGTTTTTGTGATTAATAAGATAAATTACATCTTCTGTTAATATCTGACTCCAGAGTGATCTGTTCTTGCAATTTGTAGTCTATGACATTTCAGATTTAGATAGGAATAATTTTCACGAAGTAACTTGTTTCAGTTAAGTAAACTCTATTTTTATTCAATGGAGCTTAAATTCTCCGTTGTGAATTAATTGGTACCTTGGTAAAAAATATATTTAAAAAACTGAGTCGTTTTTCCAACACTGAAAGAAAGGTACTGTACGTAAAATGAATTTTTTTGTGCATTTTACAGAAGAAAATGTCATCTCGAATAAAAAACACTATGTTTTAAAAGCACCGTGTGTGTCCCTAACCTTGCCAACAGACAAAGAGCTGTGAGTGGATTAGCTCTTCACCAGGGCCTTGATGGGCTCGGCAACATTAACAACGCTTGTAATGAAACCATATTTTTGGGGGAGAACATTTCTGTGGGTCTGATACACATAAATGCTTCTGCAACATTCCCATGAAATGTGTCTAGAACATTAATATATTATATTCTGAGAATATGGCAATCAGGTTCTGTGTATGTTTGGTGGGACGTTGATGGCATATTCTCCTAAAACTTTGACATATTGAAATCGTTCTTCTTTTCAGCAATATCCGTCCCAGATGTCATATACTGTACATCAGCCATCAAGACTATCCAAACCAATGAGAGGTTGATTTTGCAGGACTAGCCTAGCTGGTTGTTTACAGTATTTGTGTTTTGAAGGAGGACAACCTGAGATAACTAGCAACTTGAAATGCTCTCTTTGTGTGTATCAAAGAGAATTCTGGTAGCGTTATTCTTGTTCACAACAATGTTGTCAACATGCAGAGTGGCGCTCCTGGCTGTCACTACACAAACATAGTACAATGCTTGAGGGACCTGTTTGAAGCTGCTCCTCCTCAGTGGCTGTGCTGGGGTTTTGAAGTCGTGGAGGCAGCTCGGCTGGGGCTGGAGAGGGAGAAGAGAGAAAGCTCACTTCTCTTTTTTGCCTCTGGGTTTGGTTTTGATTTGATCATGCAGTCCGCGTCCCCCCCCCCCCCTCTCACTATGCGTCATGTATCCCCACTAGTCCTCACTGTTGGGGAGTAGTGAACTACATCTAGTTTAACTAGTAATTTAACTACACTTTTTAGAAGCTTGGTAGTTTAACTCAATTCAAATCTTGGTGTTTTGAGTAGTTATTAACTTTTTTGTTATGTAGCGGTGAAGGCAGCTAACTACAGGAACTACACACTACTTTTTCTTAAAGAAAAGAAAATATGGTAAAGTAGGCAAGATTTTCCTGTCTTTTTCAACATCAGACCCGCCTAATTCTTCCTCGAAACAAAGTTTTTGTGTCTAATAGGCTAAATTACTAATAGGCTAAATGACATATTCTGTTAACATCTGACTCCATAGTTATCTGTTCTTGAAATTTGTATTCTTTGATATGTCAGATTTAGACATGAGGAGGGAGGGGTATGGCCCAGAGGAGCGGTGCTGGGTTCCTGCGGTGGATATCCTGGATGCTTCGCTGACCAGGGATTTTCATCGTTGGTGCCCTGACCGACCCGCGTCCCTGTGGTCGTCCCCAAGGCCGGTGTCTTCCTGCTGCACCAGTACCGCAGCAGTACCGGTGTATTCCCAGGGCAGCGCATCCGGGGGGTACTACTGTCGCGGATCCCGTCACCGGCCTTCCAGGCATGACTGAACTGGATTCATTTACCAGCAACCCCGGACTGTCTTGTCTCATTACGCACACCTGGTTCCCAATTCCCCAGATTAGTATGTTATATATGTGTCCTCTGTTCCCCATTGTCTTTGTTGGTTGTTTTTACCATGTCCGTTGGTTTTGTGAGAACCTGTGCAGTTGTATCGGCTTCCATGCTACGTGTTATAGTGCACTTGTTTTACTGGTCTTGTCCCATGTATTATTTTGTTGTTTACATCTCGATCTTTTGTTTGGGTGGAGAAAATAAAAAAAAACATTATGTATTCCTGCTCTTGTCTCCTATCATTATACAGTGTGACATTTTGGAACATTTGTGCGTATAATGTGAAGAAATAGCCTAATAGTTTATCAACATTTTAAGCTAAACGTTCTGATCTGTTGCATCAGCCTAATTGCTTAAAAAAAAAAATATGCACGTAGTTGTATTAATTTGGAATCTATTGCATCCCACAACTGTCACAGGGTATGTTTGTTTGTTTTTTGCACAGAAGGACAACTTGACCAATAGAATAGGTAAACCTTTGTAGTATGGTGGATATTAGATTAACATAAGCTAGTGCTTTTGCTGTTCATTAGGATTACTTATCTTATTGGTTGATTAAAAGTAGGCTAAATGTGGACAGTTCTTCTAACACCTTCAATACGTGCCTCAGAATTTGAAAAGAGGGATGCTCGCAGTTGCGTCCTCGATGTGTCTGTCTTCACTTGTAGCCTACTTCTTAGCTGAGGTGCCTGTGAGAAGGACCCGATCACATGATGGGCATTAGCTTACAAGAATTGAAATATCCGAGAGAGCCATGTGAATGAGAGGTGCTTTGGAGCATGGCAGCCGGGAGAAGAAAATTATAATTAGGCTAATATATTCGGCCCAAGGGCATGATGGCCACTTTGGCCAAAAAGGCATGGATTGTTTAGGTGGCATTATGGCTACACAAGGGGGATGCCACCGAGAAATTCGAGGCCTAATGAGAATATTATCATGTGCTTGTCAAATTGTGAATGAGAGACTGATGAAGTGTGTGCAGAAACAAATCAGAGCTCATGCCTTACATGCAACTTTTTTCAAATCATCAGCCTTAGAATGTATTAAAAATCAAAACATATAGCCCAACATTTGTATCACACGTGAAGTTGCACGAAAACCTCTAAATTAAGCATATAGGAGAACCTGTTTCTTTGTTAGCCACTCAACACAGAATAGCCGCCTGCGCTCACTTCCTTGGAAATCTTTTGGAGAAAAGATCCTTTCTATTTTATTCAGCTGTTGTATTGTTCATACTATAAAATAATTTTAAAAAATATCCCACAAATCTTAGCAAATCTTGTCTGCTAAATGAACTAGTGTAGCCCACAGCCATATGGCATAGCCATGTCAGGGCCTAGCATAAGGAGTTTACTATTCTGTTCTTCTGAAATAGACTACATTTTCTTTTAATCATGTTTCTTCAGACCTGTCTAAAATAAATAATAGATTTATTGTGATGGTGTAGACTATATTCAATTGATTTATTATGCTTTTTAAAAACGTAGGCTATGTGAGGAAGCCAGGAGATTTTAACGGTCAATTACCGTGAGACAGGCAGTTTTTTGCTTGATAATCACCGGCTGACAGAATTTCATGACTGCCACAGCCCTAGCTGTGACCCCACTCCCTACGGGTGTCTCAAGGGGAGTTGGGAAATGCAAGAAACTCATTTCCATTTCACACTTGTGTGTAACAGGACAAATATAAGCACCCCACAACTTATTATTATTGGAAAAGCTTTTAGTACGATTATTTGTGAAGTAGACAATGGTCAGAGAACCTTGCTTCAAAATAATGTGAACACTATATGTGTTGTACAATCCTTCATATCATATATCTTACAAAACATCTACAGTACTGCAAGGACCATTAGTGAAGGTTATTGGCCAGAGAGCACACGCAGATGGACAAACTGAGAAACAAACAGACGTGTGTTCAGACAACTGTGTGAGACACAACTGTAGTGCTAAAGATGAAAAGCCGTATCACTTTGTAGTAGGATTCACAAAGATCCAACATTAGCCAAATTGTGACCTCACAACCAATAGAAAAACTGAGAGAACAGCTAAACTAACCTTTAAATTAATAGTTGGGTACATATGACAGCATTTTACATGCGTTCATGGATGTGGTTCGTTGGGAAAATCCTTGGCTCAAAACCACCAGAAAAATGCAATAAAAACGAATTGTTTTCAAAAACCAAAATGTTGGTCCCAAAAACAATGGATAAAACGGCCACTAAATATGTACAAATGTACAGGAGCTCTCTGTCTAGGCTGCTACCAGGGCATCATGACAACTATCAAATGATATGGTCCTCATATTTGCCTTTCATTTGAGGTTGTGGCATACAGGTGGATCTACAAAATAGATGGATCTAAAAAATAAATGACTGGGACATTGATTTATCTCAACATAAGACCACATTGAGGTTTGAAAACATTTGACAAAGTTTGATTTTGGAGTGTAATGTCTCTTTAAGTAGTTTAACAGCAAGCACATGTTAATTTGAAGAGGATTTACATTCAGATAGTGTTTGGGAATGGTCAGTTGGATGCAACCAGCTTGAAGTGTTTAATCAGTCAAGGTAGTACTTAATTAGACATGAAATGCATGCCAGCCCCTAAATGAGGTAATCCATTTCAGTAATTATACTATTCCACGGGGAATGATTCTACTTTGACACAGAACTCAGTGATCATTGCAATATGTCAAGAGGTATTTGGGCAGAACAGAGGGCACGTACACAGTAACGTACATGTGACTCCTTTCTCACAGGTTGGGTATGATTGGGTATGATTCATACAATACAGCATTGAGGGCCTATTTCCTACCATAGTGACATGATGAGAGGCAGGCAAGACGCCAGCAAGGGGCAAGTGTTTCTTACCCACCGCAGCGGCATGGTTCATAAATATATTCAACGATCGGAAGGACATAGTTCGGAATAATTACCCAACAACAGCGGGCCGCGGCGGGGAGGGAGAGTGGCGGAGAGCAGAGCAAACAACTGGCAAATTAAAGGCTTTAATTGAATGTCAGCAGGAGGCTGAAGGCCAGGATGAACTTCATGTAATGAGAAGCAGACGGCTGATGGGCACCCCTCTCAGGCTGCTGGGGCTGGTGGAGGGAGGGGGACATGGGAGTGATGGCTTCTTCTCTCCCTGGCTGGCATTGGGGTAATGATGTCCTGATGCCCTTATGTAATGTGCTCTCCCTTAACATTAAGTCATCCTTGCACCCTCAAGCCTTTCCATCTATGGGAAGGAGCAGGGAGGACATATTGGTGGAGGGGGGAAAAATGTGTGTGTGTGTTATTATTATGAATGTTTGACTAGGGACAGATGGAATAACATTGACACAGAAATGTACAACAGTAGCTTCCATCTAATTGGCAACAGATTTTAATGTTCTAAAATCTGTATAAAGAAAATATGCGCATTTTCCCACTGGTTGTGTGTTTCCAGCAAACCAACTTGTTCAGGATTTTTTAAAATCAGTGCATGTTGATGTAGTGCACAGAAAATGTACTTTTTCACTTAAGTTTTCATCTACCGAATAAAAATCTAAAGTTCAATGTGTTCTCATCGCATTTTCCACTCGACCGATAGTTTTGTCACAGAAAACTGTCGTGTTAAATATCAAATGTACTCTGGACTTGGCACGTGAATAAGACCCTCAATATTGATTGGAAAAGAGCATCAAGCTCATCACTGTGCACTTTCACCACCTTGTGAAAGTTCATCATAATTCATGTAATCTGCAGGCCCAATAAACTGCATGGTTTCCCGTGTCGTAGAGGGAGGACCACACACCATATCATCGCATAACTCCAAGTTTATATCGATATGATAGTTATTATATCAATATTTGCGCATAAAGGTGTTCCCACCGTAATTTCTCGCATAATTAATGATTTAAACAACATGTCAGATCCCACCATGTCGAACGGACAAATTATTTGTCTGCATTTAGAAAATCCATCACAGCTGTCGTGATTTTTTTTTACACTGCATGACTTTACTTGCACAAAACTGTGGATGGAAACGTGATAAGTAAGATGCATTGCACCATATCATGTTAGCTTGCACTAAATTACAGTGCCGATGCCCGTCCCTAGATAGACCATGAAATGACAAGAACATCCAGAAAGTGGGTGGACCTATGCCCTCCAAGACACACCCATGGCTGCATCCCTGCCCAGTCATGTGAAATCCATAGATTAGGGCCTAATGAATTTATTAGAATTGACTGATTTCCTATTATGAACTGTAAAATCGGCTACACAATATCAGTAAAATCTTTGAAATTGTTGCATGTTGCTTTTATATTTTTGTTCAGTAAAGAAGTTATTGAGCAGTTGCTGACGCCTAATGTCATGCATGACATATCATGCTTATAATGCATAATAAACCAGTGGAGGCTGCCCATGATATATTTTTGTCTTAGATATGTAGGCGTTTTGACTGAATGGTCACAACATCAAAGTGCATTTTGGCTTCAGGAGAAGACATGGATTTGTGTCCTCTGTCCAATAGCCCAAGACCCTTTAAAGACTCAACTAGGTTTTGTATATGGGACATTGGGAATAGTTTGGTGTGTAAAATGCCCATGATATATTTTTGGATAAGATGAAATAATGCGATTACTGTTAGGCTATATGTTTTACATTGGGGACAAGATATGGAAAGATATGTGTTCAATCAAATGTATGAATATGAAGACCTTAAAAGGGAAAGAATACATTTAAAGGGTTGCCATTGAGTTGACACGTTGATTTATTTACCCCACACACAGCTTTTGTACAGCACGATGAGAGCTAAAATTTGCTTAGAATCCATGATGTTTTCTTGCACCTCTTAGATTTGCTGTCTGTGCGCATCAAAGACACGGATCGTGGGCTATGAGCATGTCGCCACAACTCGCAAAACTAGGGCAAACATGACTGGGTTTAGTGTTTTTACAACCCACGAGACACACTGATGACTGTTCGACTAGACTAGACAGGATCACAAAATCTCAAAATTGCAAGAAATGACACATTGTTGATGTTGTTGCAGCCAGGGAATGAATAATATAACAAAGGAGACATAGTGTATATTTGCTTGGAAAAACATTGGTAATGGGCAATAATTTTGGGTTGGCGGCACTTGTGGAGGACGGGCTCGTGGTAATG
Source organism: Oncorhynchus nerka (assembly GCF_034236695.1). Taxonomy (NCBI): domain Eukaryota; kingdom Metazoa; phylum Chordata; class Actinopteri; order Salmoniformes; family Salmonidae; genus Oncorhynchus; species Oncorhynchus nerka. The sequence continues at coordinate 51,481,435 of NC_088408.1, read as the reverse complement.
ACTGGAGAGGAATCAGTAGAATGTGTTTGATGCCATTCCATTCGATCTGTTCCGGCCATAAGCTGTCCTCCTTTCAGCAGCCTCCACTGATTTATTATGCGTTATAAGCTATGCAGAATGCATTATCATACATGACATAGGCATCAGCAACTGCTCATAAACATCTATACTGAACAAAAATATAATCGCAACATGCAACAATTTCAAAGATTTTACTGATTTTGTGTAGCCGACTGCAGGGATGCAGCCATGAGTGTGTCTTGGAGTGCATAGGTCCAACCACTTGGCAGCCAGGCCCACATGCTGGGGAGCCAGGCCCAGCCAATCAGAATAAGGTTTTTCCCACAAAAGGGCTTTATTACAGACAGAAATACTGTCCCAGACAATCCCACAGGTGAGGAAGCCAGATGAGGCCGGTTGGATGTACTACCAAATTCTCTAAAACAACATTGGAGGTGGCTTATGGTAGAGAAATTAACATTAAATTATCTGTCAACAGCTCTGGAGGACATTGCTGCAGTCAGCATTCCAAATGCACGCTCCCTCAAAATTTGAGATATCTGTGTCATTGTGTTGTGTGACAAAAGGGCTTTTTTTAAGTGGCCTTTTTTAAATCCCCAGCACAAGGGGATAATGGTCATGCTGTTTAATCAGTTTCTTAATATACCATACCTGTTTGCACCATATTTGAGAGAAATAAGCATTTTGTGCGTATGGAACATTTCAGGGATTTTTTTATTTCAGCTCATGAAACATTGGACCAAAACTCTACATGTTGCATTTATATTTTTGTTCAGTGTATGACTACACTCATTGAGTCGTATGACCAAGGCTGTATAATGCATTTATGAAGCATATTTTTACAACTTTTTTGTAACCTCACAAAACCACATGGGGTCACATGCAGCGCCCTGTGACTCCCCAGCCAGTGGCTGAGTTGCCTTTGCATATCTCAAAGCATATGCTTCAAAGTATGTGCCATCAAAGGCCTGCTTATGTGAAAGGACCAATTTGTAAGTCGCTCTGGATAAGAGCGTCTGCTAAATGACTTAAATGTAAATGTAAAGGAAAATGAATCACTCTTTCTCCACATTTTAAAGGGACATGCTACAAATACAGTGCCGCAGGTCTGCTAACCACCGGTCCTGGAAACCTGTGCACACCTGACAACCATCTTTGCGCACACTTGCTCCCAATTGTTACGCACACCTGTACTTCATCACCACCCTGATTTATCTTCCTTCACATAGCCCTCTGTAGCCTTAGTCATCAGGCAGTATTGGTTTCGGTTACGTTCAGTACGCTTCTCCTGTTTTGTATTCTTGTCATGTTTATTAATATTAAACACACCATCTGCACCTAATTCCTGACTTCCTGACTCTAAATATGGAAGCAGCAGAAGAGAAAGACATCTCCCAGACGATCGATGAACAGGGTCACCTACTTTGCCAACACCACAATCAAGCTGGCGCAACTGGGTGAGGCTATGGATGAGGTCCTCCGGGTCCTCCACCGCCTCGACACCACTAAAGAGGATTCACCTTTAAATCGTGAAGGGCCTTCTACCACGAATCGTCCCAGCGAGTCAGTCCCCCAGCCTACCCAGCAGTCCGCCCAGATCAGCGATGCCCAACTCTCCTTCCCGGACAAATATGACGGGACTCCATCCAAATGCTGTGTCTTCCTACTCCAGTGCTCTCTCTATTTCGCCCATCAGACGGGAGCCACAGTCATTTCCCTGCTGACTGGGTTGGGTGTTGGAGTGGGCTACAGCCATCTAGGAGAGAGGAGGGGTTCATGGCTCTGTTCAGGGTGGTCTTCGACCATCCACCGGAGGGTAGAGCGGGAGGTGAGCGACTATTCCAACTCTGGTAGGGTGCCCAGACGGTGTGGAGTATGCTGTCACCTTCCGGACCGTGGCAGCCTACAGCGGATTGGGATGAGCCGGCGCTCCCGACCCTATTCCGAAGAGGACTGCGCAAAAAGGTCCAGATGGAGGTGGCATGCCGGGACGAAATCTTTTCCCTGGACCCGCTCATCGTGATGGCCATCCGTCTGGACAACCTTCTTTGCGAGCGCTGGAGCACCCCTCGTCCTCCTCCTTTGGCCTTCCTGAGGCAGAGCCTGAACCCATGGAGATAGGGGTCACATACCCCTCTGTGGCATTGCCGGAGACGGCTGCGGCTGTGTCCCTATTGCGGCGAGGAGGGGCAACAGCTCCAGCGGTGTCCGATACGTCCCATCCCGAAGTCCACTGGGGATGAGGGACGGCCCCGTGATCATCCATCTCCCAGGGTAGGCATGAGTATTCCTTCATCATCGTTTTCCGCCAAACCCTTGCTGGTTTCCATTTCTCTGGCTGGCTGTCTCTCAGGTATTGTCTCTACGACTCTAGTGGACTCCGGTGCTGCAGGACATATCATCGACCAGGGCATCATCTCCCTGAACATCACCGCACACCCTCCTCTCATTTTCCAGTCCAAGCCTTGGATAAACGATCATTGGGATCCGGCACTATTACGCACATCACAGCACCACTCACTCTCACCATGGGAACCTTCTGCCAAGAAAGCATTCCCTTCCTCATCACTGCTCCCGTACAAAGTCCTACTTGGTATCCTGTGGTTCCAACGTCCTGACCCCACCATCTTCTCGTCAAGGATTATAATCCCTGCATGGTCACCCGGATTTCGGAAGACCTGCTTTCCCTTACCTTGTTGTTCGACATTGGTTGAGAATCCTGTGAGGGCCCTCCAGCCCATCATTTCGTCCACCCACATCACTGGGCCTGTGTTCTGGGACGTACAGTGTTCTTCCTTTAGAAGTTGAGGTTATGCTGCGACCGTTTGTGGTTGATGGTGGCAGATTGTGATAAATTGCATCATTCTGTCAACAATGGCTGACACTTAAATAACGTGCAATTGAATTCTGCGGCACTCCGCAAGCTGTTCTGCAATACGCCACAACTTTTAAAGGAAGAACCACTGTAGATGTGGACATCTGCCAGGCTCTGTCATTTTATCCCTCTCTCTGGTTTCCCTACCGCTCTCCAGGTTGCTGAGGCACTGTTTCAGCAGGTCTTTCGGCACTATGGCCTTCCGGAGGACATTGTCTCCGACCGTGGCCCCCAATTCACTTCACGTCTATGGAAAGCTTTCAAAGAGAAGCTGGGGGCCACGGCCAGCCTCACATCCAGGTACCGGCCATCTGGGTACTGGTCCAATGGGCAGGTGGAGAGAACCAACCAGGAGCTGGGGAGGTTCCTTAAGGGTCACTGCTAGGACCAGCAGGGGGAGTGGGCCCGGTTCCTTCCCTGGGTGGAGTACGACCAGAAGTCACAGCGACACTGGACTGACTACCTTCCAGTGCATCCTGGGGTATCAGCCGGCCCTGGCCCCATGGACTCTGAGCCGGACTGAAGCCCCTGCATTGGACGAGTGGTTTCGGCGCACAGTGGAGGTTTGGAACGCTGCCCACGTGAGGCTCCAGTGCGCCATCCACCACCAGAAGGGCAGGCGGATCGCCACTGCAGTGAGACTCCTATGTTCCAACCTGGTGATCTGGCTCTCCACCAGGAACATCCCGCTCTGCCTTCCCTGCCGGAAGCCTGGTCCCCTTGGCTGGTGCCCTCCCCTGTGACACCCCTCCACATACACCCCTCCACCTCCCCTTGACATCGATGGGACTCCCAACATTAAGTCCCTCCTGCACTCCTGACATCGTGGGGGTTGGCTCCAGTACCTGGTAGACTGAGAGGGTTACAGGGGCTGAAAAGGGGCTGAGCTGGACCCAAGGAAAGAAACAAGTATTCAAAAACACCCCTAAGCTAGACCAGCCTACTTTAACAACAGCTAACTAACTAACCAAAAATACAGTGGGTGGTCCGCCCAGTTCTAACTAGTGTATTTAACAAAGTCTACCTACGGGTAGTGTATGCCCATGGGCGACTTGTCTTGGTTTCCCCTTTTCCCACCAGCAAACAAACACCATAACCAAAAACAATACTCACAGGTGAGGACAAAATGCTATGGTGGTGCTCAAACAAAAGAGAGGTTAATACACAAAGAGAGAGTGAAACACAGAGACCTACAGACATGACATTTACAGAGAGATTCAGCTCTAGAGCAAACAACTGACAGGGTTTTTAAACCAAGGGAAAGGAACTGTGATAGGGTAGGAAACAGGAGGAGGTGTGTCTTCTGATTGATGATTGGATTGGTGACTGATTGGGGAGTGATGATTATTTTCACCTGTGAGGGGAGAAGGAGAGAAAAGAACACAGGATACAAACACACACACAGGATACACACACAGGATACTTGTATCCGTAACAAACAGAGAAAGTGAAATATTCCTTCATTTAAAAAAGACCCAATCTGCTAATAATAAGAACTACGCAAGCCAATAGATTCACTTTCCTACTCATTCATTACTGCTGCAGTGCTTGTTGTAGCGCTGAGTGGAAATAGGAGGAACACGCATTTTATGTCTCGTAAAAAGTGTTGAATACAACGTGTTGACATTGCTGAGTAAGAACTTAAACATGAACTCACTCATAAAAACAGCAGCTCTTTTCTGTATTCGTTGACAGTCTCTCTCTAGTTATGGTTTTGAAATCTCACAGCATCAACTTTGCTGTAGCTTTCTATTATGCCTGCTAAGTTAAGTTACTGCAGACACTGTAATCTGAGCCATCCGAAGGGGCCAGCGGTAGGCCTATAGTGCACTTGATTTGCTCTACAGTGCACTTGGTTTGCTCTACGGGCCAACCGCAAAGGCAGAGTTTGTACCGTCAGACACATGAAATGGTTCAAAATGGCAACAGTTTGCCTACCCGGCGCGCAGGTCAGCTGAATCGGGTGCACCTACTGCCAACAGCCCGGGAAGAATTTATTAAAGTAGGAACACAAGGCTTATCGCTGGGTATTTTACAGAAATGTTTGGCGATCGACTAGGAATGCCTTTAAGATCGACCAGTCGGTGACCACTGCTCGAGAAAGTTGAGTGATGTTCAATCTCATGTTTCTCTCTGTGGGTTGATTCTGCTCTGCAGTCCCAGGGGAGCAGTCCCAGGGGAGCCTCGGGGCTACTGCTCGCCCATGCACGTGCGCAGTCTAGACGGAACATTGGCAAGTCTTCTTTTTGTTCGGGGCATTAGTCTTCTTTTTGTTTGGTGCAACAGGTGTACATCCTGATCACAAAGTCGGACGTAGCTACGCTCAACCTAGCATTTAAGATAAACTTTTTTTACAGCCAATTATTGCCTCCAGCCCCAGTCCTGTACAGTAGAGTAGAGTTCTGTACACAGTAGAGCACAATATAGTTGAGTACAGCAGTCTAAGGCACTGCATTTTAGTGCAAGAGGCGTCACTACAGTCCCTGGTTCGAATCCAGGCTGAATCACATCCGGCCGTGATTGGGAGTCCCATAGGGCGTTGCACAATTGGTCCAGCATCATCCGGGTTTGGCCGGGGTAGGCCGTCTTTGAAAATAAGTAAAGGTTCAATTAAAATAAATAAAATAAAAATGTACTGTACTTAATTATACTGAACTCTACTGTACTGTATTCTACTTGACTATGCTGTACTGTACTGAACTCTACTCTACTCAACTCTACTCTACTGTTCTATACCGTACTCTACTGAGCTCTCCTGTGCTGTTCTTTGATGTCCAAACTTGTGAAGCATAGACATCCATGTTTGGTTCAGATTTGGTTTTGTTTGGTAGTGGAACTCAATAAAAAGAATAACCAGTGTGTAGAATACCCACACATGCAAAGGAGGATATTGCATATTTCTTCTACCTTTGTGTACCTATTGAGAACACATCACCATGAAGAGAATGATATTCATATCCAGAATTATGCATTTATGTGTAGCACAGATCAGAGACCCATGATGAAATTCCATTACCTCAATTCCGTTACCGGGTGTAAATCCACTTCACTTACTGTAGTTCAATAACCAAAACTCAATTTGTCATGTCATAGCTGACACCCCATTAGTTCTGCAGACATATTTGAATCTTAATTCAGAGCAGATATGTAACAGAGTTTTTGGAAAAAATTATCACATCACAAACTGAGGGAGATTTGACCAAAATTCTGTTTTCAAATTTTGCATCTTCACAGTTCTTCCAGTAAATATGTTGTAATTATTTACAATTATTTTTTTCTGTGTAAATTGTTAAACGTAGTTCTTATGCATAGAGTTGTTTGGTATGTTAAACTTTGAAATCAATGTTTTTTGTTTGGCATACATTTTAAATGAGCAAGAGAAGCAAAATGGCTGTGACATGAGAAAGAATGAAAGTAAAATGGAACAGAAAATGTGCTATAAAAACCTGTTGCTTTGGCCTATTTTCCCTGGAAAAGGGGAATTCCTAATTCCTATCCTTCCTATCATCACCAAGGAGTGGTGAGCATATTTTCCTTTGTTGATTCTCCTGCATTTAATAGATTTTTAGGATCTTAATTTGAAATTACATTTGATATTTTTATTGGCCTCAATCTCATTTTGGGTTTGTGACCTTTGAACTCTGGACGATTGATTGAATTGAATATTGACTTTTGAGTTGCTGTGATTGCTGGCAATAACCAATACTGAAAGCTTATTTGTGTGAAATGTTGAGTTGTTTCAAGATTTCTGTTGCTCTATTGCTACAATTTCCTTACACAAAGCTTTCATTAATCCTGATTCATGACTCCATTTCCATTGCATTACATTGAGCCATTGGATGTCCCCTTTATCCTTGTGCTCTGTCTAAACACAAATACACCTAGGTCCTAGCATGTGATACAGTTTTGGAAACATTTGGAACTTAAAGGGAAAATCCACTCAAAAACCCACTATTTTGGTACTTTTCTCATTAGTCCACTGTTGATACAGTCCCAAAATGTTTTGCATGTCAGCGTTCAAGTTCTCAAGATATTGGACTTAGTGATGATGCAAAATTATTCATTTTTTGCATGTTGCACCATCATGATGATGTGGCGGGTGGCACTTTGCTTCTTGAAAATCCAATATCTTGAAATCCTGACTGCAAAACATTTTGGGACTGTATCAACAGTAGAGTGATGTAAAAATATCAACATTTAGTTTGAGTGGATTTTCCTTTTAACTTTCATATAAGTGAGAAATAATTGTTCAAATATAAAATATACACTTACTGTACGCAGTTTAGGAAAGTTGTACCCGGCTGTATTTTTGAGAAACACATGCGATCCAGACGAATGGAAATGCGAGCGCAAGGTGAGAGGATGTGTTGTAGAAGGAGATCGGGGTGCCTTGTGAGGATCAGGCGACGAGTGGCTAATCTGCCTTTGCAATCCGTACTATTAGCCAACACACAATCGCTGGAAAATAAATGGGACGAACTAAAAGCACGTATATACTACCAATGGGACATTAAAAACTGTATTTTCTTATGTTTCACCGACAACATGAATAACATACAGCTGGCGGCTTATACACTCTATCGGCAGGATAGAACAGAAGCCTCTGGTAAAGACAAGGTGCGGCGGTCTATGTATATTTGTAAACAACAGATGGTGACTTCTAAAGAAGTCTTGAGGTTTTGCTCGCCTGAGGTAGAGCATCTCATGATAAGTTGTAGACCACACTATCTATCTAGCGGGTTTAACTGTATTTTTCGTAGCTGTCTACTACATACCATCACCGACCGATGCTGGCACTAAGACCACACTCAATGAGCTGCATACAGCCATAAGCAAACAGGAAAGCCCTCAAAAGGCGGCGCTCCGAGTGGCCAGGGACTTTAATGCAAGGACACTCAAATCAGTTTTACCTACTTTCTATCAGCATGTTAAATGTGCAACCAGAGGGAAAAAAACTCTAGACCACCTTTACTCCACACACAGAGATGCGTACAAAGCTCTCCCTCGCCCTCCATTTGGCAAATCTGAACATAAATCTATCCTCCTGATTCCTGCTTACCAGCTAAAACTAAAGCAGGAAGCACCAGTGACTCGGGTAATAAAAAAGTGGTCAGATGAAGTAGATGCTAAACTACAGGACGATTTTGCTAGCACAGACTGGAATATGTTCCGGGATTATTCAGAAAGCATTGAGAACTACACCACATCAGTCACTGGCTCCATCAATAAGTGCCTCGATGATGTCGTCCCCAGAGTGACTGTACGTACATACCCCAACCAGGCAACATCTGCACTGAGCTAAAGGGTAGAGCTACAGCTTTAAAAGGAGCGGGACTCTAACCCGGAAGCTTATAAGAAATCCCGTTATGCCCTCCGACGAACCATTAAATAGGCAAAGCGTCAATACAGGACTAAGATCGAATCGTACTACACCGGCTCTGACAATCGTCGGATGGGGCAGGGCTTGCAAATTATTATAGTCTACAAAGGGAAGCACAGCTGAGAGCTACCCAGTGACACAAGCCTACCAGATGAGCTAAATAACTTCTATGCTCGCTTCGAGGAGAGTAACACTGAAACATGCTTGAGAGCATCAGCTGTTCCGGACAACTGTGTGATCACGCTCTTTGCAGCCGATGTGAGTAAGACAGGTGAACATTCAGGCCGCAGGGCCAGACAGACTACCAGGACGTGTACTCCGAGCATGCACTGACCAACTCTGATCAATCTCTCCCTGTCTGAGTCTGTAATACCAACATGTTTCAAGCATATCCATAGTCCCTGTGCCCAAGAACACTAAGGTAACCTGCCTAAATGACTACCGACCCGTAGCACTCACGGAAGGCCCTAAAAAATGTCAAAGACTCCAGCCACCCTAGTCATAGTATCATGACACAAGGCGAGAACCAGATGCAGACACAGGAGGCAGATGGTTGGCGTTTAAGATGTTTAATAAATCCAAAGGGAGTAGGCAAGAGAATGGTCATGGACAGGCAAAAGGTCAACACCAGTTCAGAGTTCAGGGGGTACCGAAGGGCAGGCAGGCTTGAGGTCAGGGCAGGCAGAATGGTCAGGCAGGCTGGCATGGAGTCCAGAAAAACAAGCAAGGGTCAGAACCGGGAGGACTAGCAAAAGGAGAAAAGGGCAAAGCAGGAAAACCGCTGGTAGGCTTGGACAAAAGACGAACTGGCACAGAGAGACAGGAAACACAGGGATAAATACACTGGGGAAAACAAGCGACACCTGGAGGGGGTGGAGACAATAACGAGGACAGGTGAAGCAGATCTGCTACCGCACGGCAAGCGGTACTGGAGTGCCAAGTCTAGGTCCAAGAGGCTTCTAAACAGCTTCTACCCCCAAGACATAAGACCCCTGAATATCTAATCAAATGGCTACCCAGACCATTTGCATTGCACCCACCCCTCTGTTACGCTGCTGCTACTCTCTGTTTATTTTCTATGCATAGTCACTTTAATAACTCTACCTACATGTACATATTACCTCAATTGCCTCGACTAACCAGTGCCCCCTCACATTGACTCTGTACCAGTATCCCCTGTATAGAGCCTCGCTTGTTCTTTTACTGATGCTGTTTATTTATTTTTTACTTTAATTTTCTATTTTTTACTTAACTTGTTTTATTTTTTCTTAACTTCTTAAAGTATTGTTTGTTAAGGGCTTGTAGTAAGCATTTCACTGTAAGGTCTACTACACCTGTTGTATGTGACAAATACAATTTGTTTTGATTGGAAAGGTGTTGAAAACAGGGGTGGCAAGAATTTTGACATATCTTTTCGAGAATCGTTTTTATTACTTGTAAAACAAAATATCAATTGTATTAGTATAACATAATGTCCCTTTTTTTTGCTACTTTTTTGCTACAATATAGCTCAGTATTTGTATTATTTATTTTATACGGTATTTTTTGCTCATCTTTATCAAGGGTGCCAATAACTGTGTCATCCCCACTGTCTGAAAATGGAATTCTTCAGTGTCCAGTCATGTTGAAATTAAACAGGCAAACTACATACTGAACATAATGTATTTTCAAAAGATTTGAGGCCTGATTGGGCTAATCAAGATTTTTTTTCCAAGTTTGAGTAATGATCTCTTATAAAGAGAATTGGTATTTGGAAAGGGAACATGGAAAGTGTCTTCTGAATGGGAGGTAAAAGAGTATACAGAACTTTGCTCAATGGAAAAAAATATTTTATGTCACAGTGTTTGTTAGTAGTCAATCTAGAGCCTGCCATGTTTACCTCAAACTGAACCCTCATAAATGTGATTGATGATCCTAATTACTTAGGAGCAGTGTCTCAATGTTGGCTGATGCTTGTAGATTTACCTTTATTTGGTTTATAGGCAACCTGCCAAGTACACATCTTCAACTTCCATAAATTATAAATGAAACAGGGTGGGCCAAACATTTACATCCCAGTGAGCAAAATGACATTGAGAAGTACATTTTTTTAATCGTGAACATTTTCGGTTCTGAATGAAAGTTGAACGGACGTTGAAAATACATATTTTACAGAAATTGAAAATACAATTTCTTTCTGTCATTGTTTCTATGGTAGCATTTGAACCATACATCAAAAGCTTTAAACTGCACCCGTTGGTTTGGCCTCGTTTTGTTTGGCTTGCTCCTTAAGAAATGCTGGCGACCATAACAGAAGCCAAACGTGAGTTGGTTGGGGATGTGGTTTGATGTGGCCTTTTCTTGGGTGTGTCCTTGCCATCCCCAAGACACACCCATCTGTAAGAACCTTGCCATCAGCTGTTTCCCCCCACTAAATCACAACAAACAAATCTCCTGCAGTTTCAGTTCAATAACTACAGGCAGATGTATGGTGAGATGCCAGAGGAAGCTTTAAATGGGTCTCTAGCATATAGAGTCATTTAAGAAGAATGCAATTGCTGAATTTATGTAGATATTCTACGTAAATAAGTGTTTTGATCACTTTCAAATGTAGTAGCAAGTCCATGTAGAATAAACAACCATTCACATAATACCATAGAAGCAGTGTTCTGTTAATATAACAACGTGCACCTTTCATGTTTCTTTGTCATTGTAATGCAGGTAATGTGCCAATCAGCATTTTGTCTGGTGGTAATGGGGCTGCCTTGGCAAACATGTCAGTGGTCATACCTTCCTGTGTAGTGTCCCCTATACAACAAGAGTTCCCTGATCCTGTTTCAGAATACACAGGGTTTCTCCATCCCCATATTGTCTGATAATGTTTAATAAATAATAATTTAATAAAAGACAATACAAGTAAAAGTTGTGTCTAGTAAAATGTTTATGCCAAGTGCCACGTCTCAGTATCAAGCCTGTCTATTAGTCTGGACTCCAACACATCATACTGCAAGTCTCCAAGTGTTGGCTCCATAGATGCATCTGTGAACACATACACAGTCACTGTTCTATCACCAATGGCAGATAGTATAGGTGACATCTGACAAACAAACATATACTATGTTGAAGTTTGAACAGGTCAGACTAAACATACCTAACTCTGTTCTCCCCATCGACGACCGTTGGTGAGCAGGCAAGAGGTGAGGCTGGAGGTAAGGTCTTTGCCATCACCGTTTTGATGGGCATGGCAGAGTAGATCAGCTCCTGGCCCCTCATCAAAGACACTGGTCGGTCACACACAGAGCACTGATTACATTATCAGTGGTGGTTATGACTAGCATGATGGAACCAACCTGATCACTGCATTCACCTTTAATAACCTAGCCTGGTGGTGCCAAACAAACTTCGACCAGGTCAAATTTGACTGATTCAAGTGTCCTGCCTGTTCCATTTATGCTCCAGAGTGGTGCAGCGGTCTAAGGCACTGCATCACAGTTCTAGGTGCGTCACTACAGGCCCTGGTTTGATCCCAGTCTGTATCACAACCGGCTGTGATCGGGAGTCCCGTAGGGTGGCGCACAATTGGTGGAGCAGCTCCTTCTCTATCTGTGCATACCCTTTATCAGTCTCTGTCAGGGCTCTGCAAGCAGCTCCTTCTCTATCTGTGCATACCCTTTATCAGTCTCTGTCAGGGCTCTGCAAGCAGCTCCTTCTCTATCTGTGCATACCCTTTATCAGTCTCTGTCAGGGCTCTGCAAGCAGCTCCTTCTCTATCTGTGCATACCCTTTATCAGTCTCTGTCAGGGCTCTGCAAGCAGCTCCTTCTCTATCTGTGCATACCCTTTATCAGTCTCTGTCAGGGCTCTGCTGGCGTATGCTATTGGTTGTCCTCCCTGCATCAAGGCTGCTCCTAACCCACTCTCTGAAGCATCACACTGTAGTACAAGCTGCTCTGTTGGGTTGTAGTATTTCAGCACAGGGGTCTGTGCAATGGTATCCCTGATTTTATTGAAAGCCTGCTCATGTTCTCTGACCACTCCCACAGTGAGTCCTTCTGTGTTACCTGTCGCAGTGGCTCGCAGATCTCCATGGCGTGGCTGCAGAACATGGCTAGGTAGTTTACCATGCCCAGGAAGCACTGCACCCCCTGCACATCTGTAGGCCTAGGCATCTGTTTGATGGCTGCCACTTTTCCTCCTGGGTCCACTTTCAACCCCTCTGATGTGAGCAGGTGACCAGTGTAGGACACTTCCTTCAGCCTGAGCTGCAGCTTCTCCGGATTCAGCTTGATATTGAGCTTCCTGCATCTGTCCAGGAGCATTCTCAGGTTCTTGTCATGGCCCAGAGTCGCCGCTTCATCATGGTCTCCTTCTCCCACAATCAGGATGTCATCTGCAATGATTTTGACTCCTGGAAGACCTTCCATTGCCTGGTTAAACTTCCTCTGAAAGATCTCTGGGGCTGGACTGATTCCCATTGGCATGCGCAGCCACCTGTAGCGTCCCATGGGAGTAGAGAACGTGGTGAGATAGCTGGATTCCTCCTCCAGTTCCACATGCCAAAATCCATTTTTTACATCTCAAACAGAGAACACGCGTGCTCTGTTCAGAGCTGGCAGCACATCTTCAATAGTGGAAAGTGGGTAATGGCTCCTCTTGAGCGCCTTGTTGAGAGGTTTCGGATCAATGCACACTCTTAGTTTTCCAGCCGGTTTCTTCACTACGATCAGGCTGCTAATCCAATCTGTGCTTTTTTCAACTGCTTTTATCATCCGTCTTTTCTCTAGACCACTGAGCTCCTCTTTGAGTGGTTTATATAGTGCTACTGGCACTCTTCTCTTTGGCAGCTGGACGTGATCCACTCGCTCATCCACTTCCAGCTTCAGTTCGTCAGGTAAGCATCCATCTCCCTGGAATACATCAGAGTACTCCTCTTTAATTTGCTCTTTAGTCCAGGATCCTGTTGTTTTCTCGTTGACCAGGATGTTGTGATGTTGCACAGTAATCAACTCCATTGCCTGGATAGCCTTACTGCCTAGATTTGGCATGTCCACATTCTTGTTGACTATGATGACCTCAACTCGGTAGGTTTTCTTATTGTGTGGATTGATCACTTTAAGTGTGCACTTCCCAAGTGGGGTCTGAGTACTCTTGCTATACATCAGCAATACCTGACTGCAGGGCTCTAGGTGACTGGCTTGCAGGGATAACATTACAACTAGCACCACAATCTAGCTGAAATTTGACTAACGTTTTGTTGACCAGCATGGTTGCAAAGAGAGCTGCATTGGGGCCTGTGGCTTTCTCCTGCACCACATTGATGCTCTCTGACTTTGGTCCTAGTGTGATGCACAGAACATCCTCACTGCTCTGAGTCAGCTGACGCAAATTTCCATTGCCAGGACTCTGTTTCTCTTGCTGGTCCCTGCACTTTTGCAAACCATAGAGAAGTGATTGTTTTTTCCACAGGATTTACATTTTTGTCCATATTAGGGCATTTTTCCTTTTTTCTCTTATGTGTCCGTCCACAGTATTTGCATTGTATAATGCTCTGTCCCTCTGTAGGGTCACCTCTCCCTCTCGGTCTCTCTTTCTGTGTTACTGCATGCACTGCTACAGGGCCCTGCACATTTATGACTTTAGCTCTCTGTCTGGACAGTTCTACAGCTCTTCCAATCTGTATGCATTTCTCCAAACTGAGATCAGTCTCTTTGAGTAAGCACTCTCTTAAGTGTGGGTCACATGTGCCATACACAATCCTGTCCCTGATAAAAGAGTCTGTGATTACTCCAAAGTTACAGGTGGCCACTAGATTCCTCAATTCAGTGAGATATTCGTCTAAACTCTCATCTTGGCCTTTGCATGAAAAAATGATATCTCTCAATTGTTTCATTTTTCTTGGGATGACAAAATGCATCCAATGCTGCAATTACTTCCTCAACAGAGAGATTGTCTTTTGTACTGCCCACACACAGGGTCTCACAAATCTCTCTGCCCCTTTCTCCAATGAGATAAAACAGTAGCTTCACTTTGTAGTCATCAGGTTTTTCTCTCACTGTAAGAGCCATGTACAAATTGAATTCCTCTTTCCATCTTTTCCAGGTCAGTGCTAAATTACAATCGTAAAAAGTATATTTGTTGACATAATTGTAATCCAAACCCAACCTTCATTTACTCATTGTGACACACTGAGGTTCAAAACTCAGTTTTAGACGAGACTGGCGTTATGATCAAAATTAACCTATTTACACATTGTAGTAAATTGTGATACTAGAATAAATGTTTGACTCATATCGATGCCACATTGGCCATTTTCAAAGGAATTACTTGCCTTTTAGGGGCAGTTAACGTTAAACTCTGCCAGTTTAAAGTTTTCTAAAGAAAAAAACCAACAGAACACTTCAACTGTAGTAGAGTAAAGTACAGAGTACAGTATGGTACAAAGTGTCTTGTGGGATTAAATAAACGTTCAGTGACATTTTGGCAGGTGTGAAAATAGCCTTGAGCTAAAGCTAAACTGAGCAGCAAGTGTACGAGAGCAGAAATTACACCTTGCTTGTGAACATGGACACAAGAAGGCCCTTGGACTGAAATGACAGTGCTATTAGCCTAGAATGTTGTGTCTTAAACTGTACATGTACAGTCAGATTATTGGCACCCTAAAAAGGGTGGGGGAAAAATACTATTGTATTCGCCCAAAAGATGGGGAATCACATTATTTTATACGAATAACATTTTACAAAATAATTTGATTTTCTCTAAAAAACATTGAGGTCAAAATTATTGGCACCCATTTTTCAATACCTTTCAATACCACACCTTGCAAGGATAACGGCACTGAGCCTTTTTCAAAAATATTTTATGAGATTGGAGAAGACATTGGGATGGTTCTTAGTCCATTCCTCCATACAGAATATATCCAGATCCTTGAAATCTGTCACGCCCTGACCTTAGAGAGCTGTTTTATTTCTCTATTTGGTTAGGTCAGGGTGTGATGTGGGGTGGGCATTCTATGTTTTGTTTTCTATGTTTCTTTATTTCTATGTTTCGGCCGGGTATGGTCCTCAATCAGGGACAGCTGTCTATCTTTGTCTCTGATTGGGAATCATACTTAGGTAACCCTTTTTCCTTCCTTCAGTGTGGGCACTTAGCACTGTAAGCTTCACGGTTGTTGCTTGTTTTGTTGGCGACATTCCTTAAAAAGAAAATGTACGCTCACCACGCTGCACTTTGGTCCACTTCTTTTGACGGCCATGACAATATCCTTCATCTGCGATTATGGACTGCCCTCATCAATTCAAACCACAAGGTTTTCAATGGGATTCACGGGCGGAGACAGATTGCAATTGCAAAATGTTAATTTGTCGTCAATTAACTATTTCTTACTGGATGATTTTGATGTGTGCTTGGGGTTATTGTCTTGCTGGAAGATCCACTTGCGGCCAAGTTTCAGTCTCCTGGCAGAGGCAACCAGGTTTTTGGCTAAAATGTCCTGGTACTGGAAAGGGATGGGCATGAGAAATTGAATAGCCTTAAGTACTAAAACGGACGTCAAAACGCAATCTTTACCAAAGATTATATTTTTTTCAAATAATGTGTTGTGAAGACACCGAGGCCAGGGTTCACTAATGTGCACACTCACTCCTTCCAATTCGTGTGCATTCATTGTTTTCATGGTGTGAATTGTTTGTCAATGTTAATGTATTTAAAAAAATCACCAGTCGTAAATGTAGGCTACCGTTAATCAATGACCTTTCCCCATTAATATAGAAATGTTTAGTTGTCATTTCTGTTCATTCAATGTATTATTGATACTGCATATGTTCTCATTCGTGTCCATGTTATTTGGAGAGCTCACAAACTGCTAAACACTTCTGATAATGAAGTTGAGGTTTATTTAATTATATTCACCAGTTATGTACATTTCTTCATTGTCTTTCATTTGGAGTATATGTCTGATTTCTCCAATCTGTTGTGTGAGTGCGCACAAAAGTACCCTATCACTATCAAGATCCATCACAGCACAACCTAGCTCCAAGACAAAACATATGCTTATCAAGTACAAATAAACTTTCTCTGAGGGGGACATTTTTGGACATGTATAAAAAAGATTTAAAAAATGTATTTATAAGTATTCAGACAATTTGCTATGCCGTGAAATTGAGCTCAGGTGCATCCTGTTTCCATTGATCATCCTTGAGATGTTTCTACAACTTGGTTTTAATTGATTGGGCATGATTTGGAAAGGCACACCGTTGTCTATAAAAAGGTCCCACAGTTGACAATGCATGTCAGAGCAAAAACCAAGCCACGATGTTGAAGGAATTGTCCATAGAGCTCCGAGATCTGGGGAAGGGTGCCAAAAATAGTCTGCATCATTGAAGGTCCCCAAGAACACAGTGGCCTCCATTCTAAAATGGAATAAGTTTGGAACCACCAATACTCTTTCTAGAGATGGCCGCCTGACCAAACTGAGCAATCGGGGGAGAAGGGTCTTGGTCAGGGAGGTGACCAAGAACCCGATGGTCACTCTGACAGAGCTCCAAAATTCCTCTGGAGATGGGAGAACCTTCCAGAAGGACAACCATCTATGCAGCACTCCACCAATCAGGCCTTTACGGTAGAGTGGCTAGATGGAAACCACTCCTCAGTAAATGGAATATGACAGCCAGCTTGGAATTTGCCAAAAGGCACCTAAAGGACTCTCAGACCATGAGAAACAAGATTCTCTGGTCTGATGAAACCAAGACTGAACGCTTTGGCCTGAATGCAAACTGTCACATCTGGAGGGAACCTGGCACCATGCCTACAATGAAGCATGGTGGTGGCACCATCATGCTGTGGGGATGTTTTTCAGTAGCAGGGACTGGGAGACTAGTCAGGATCGAGGGAAAGATGAACGGAGCAAAGTATAGAGAGATCTTTGATGAAAACCTGCTCCAGAGCGCTCAGGACCTGTTCTTGAGTGGCCCAGTCAGAGCCCGGACTTGAACCCGATCGAACGTCTCTGGAGAGACCTGAAAATAGCTTTGTAGTGATACTCCCCATCCAACCTGACAGTGCTTGAGCAGATCTACAGAGAAGAATGGGAGAAACTGCCAAATACAGGTGTGCCCTCCTTGTAGCGTCATAACCCAAAAATATTCAAATGTGCTTCAACAAAGTACTGAGTAAAGGTTCTGAATACCTATGTAAATGTGATGTCAATTTTTTAGATTTTATCATTATGGGGTATTGTGGGTAGATTTATGAGGAGAAAAAAAACAATGAATCCATTTCAGAATAAAACTAACGTACGCACTGTAACAAAATCTGGTTAAAGTCAAAGGGTCTGAATACGTTCCAAATGTACTGTATAAGTCATTATATCAGCAATGATACTATTTAGGCCTATTTGCAAACTGATCAACACCTAGTTTCAATTACACCTAGTTTTCAACTGAAATAAACAATACAAATGTTACGCACACCACTGTGAAGAGGGAACACAACACCCTGCTACAACTCAACTCTCCATGAAGTGAAAGCGGTATGGGACTGTAGGTGCGAGTAAGGATGACAAAGGCAGAGAGTGGTACCGTTTATTTATTCCATCACACGGTAATATGGGGAAAAGGGGCTGGACGGAACCAAAGCA
The DNA here is from genome assembly GCF_034236695.1 of Oncorhynchus nerka. Classification (NCBI taxonomy): domain Eukaryota; kingdom Metazoa; phylum Chordata; class Actinopteri; order Salmoniformes; family Salmonidae; genus Oncorhynchus; species Oncorhynchus nerka. The sequence goes on along the minus strand of NC_088408.1, from coordinate 51,463,547 downwards.
AAAAGAAAGTCAATGTCAAAGCCCCCGCCATCTCACCTGCCTAACCACTACTTACCTAATTTAGCACCAGGTGGTGCCCTAACCAAAATACAGGGGGTGGTCCGCCCAGGTCTTACCTAGTGTGCCTAGACAGTGAATACACTATGGGTATATGTATGCCCGCGGGCCTCTTGCCTAAGCACTCCCTAGGTGCCTTCCCCTTCCCCCCTGGGAACAAAAAACAGAATATTACAAACAATTTCACATATCAAAACACTGCATCCTATTAACACAACAGACATAACCAATCAGTTCCCTCAGCAAAAACTAACATAATACATACCAAATATCTTTCTGAGAAACAACCAACATATGCTATAGCCATCAGCCTCCTTTCTCAGCAATCATCTCAGGATATTACAATCAATCTTTTTCTGAGAAACAGAACACTGGTTTTTATATAGCTGCAGAAGGCATTGGTAATTGGAGACAGCTGCGTCCTGATGAGGGGGCGAGGTCAGCTCTCCAATCATCAATTCGGGGCCGACCAACCAGCTGCTTGGGGAGAATTTCAGGAAGCCATTTCCTGAAACACACACTCAAATACACAAACTACAACACAGAAACTGGGGAACGTAACAACAAATAGTCCAAGGGTTTCAAGAATTGGTTTATTTCAAAAGTAATCTTCAAGTGTATCATTAATATGTTGGATTCATGTCTTCATCTCAAAAGTAATAGGACTAAATCAAATCAAACTTTATTTAAATGTTTTTAAAGTTTGATTAGATTAGATTCCATCCTATTCTTTAACTTTGATGTTTGGTTATGATGGAGGCGTGAATCCAACATGTCAATGATTAATTTGTAGCAAACTGGATATTGAATTGTGGTTGGTTGTCAACGCAACCAAATATCAACATTTGAAGGAGATTGTGTATTCTGTTTGGATAGTTCAATCTGTGCCACTAAATTAGTCTGGCTTTAATTCCAGTTTGACTATACAAACCAATCTGATTCCACAAGAGGTATGTGGCAGGGTCTACAGTCAATCACCGATTACAAAAAGAAAACCAGCCCCGTCGCGGACCAGGATGTCTTGCTCCCAGACAGACTAAATAACTTCTTTGCTCGCTTTGAGGACAATACAGTGCCACTGACACGGCCCGCTACCAAAACCTGCCGACTCTCCTTCACTGCAGCCGACGTGAGTAAAACATTTAAACGTGTTAACCCTCGCAAGGCTGCAGGCCCAGACTGCATCCCCAGCCGCGTCCTCAGAGCATGCGCAGACCAGCTGGCTGGTGTGTTTACGGACATATTCAATCAATCCTTATCCCAGTCTGCTGTTCCTACATGCTTCAAGAGGGCCACCATTGTTCCTGTTCCCAAGAAAGCTAAGGTAACTGAACTAAATGACTACCGCCCCGTAGCACTCACTTCCGTCATCATGAAGTGCTTTGAGAGACTAGTCAAGGACAACATCACCTCCACCCTACCTGACACCCTAGACCCACTCCAATTTGCTTACTGCCCCAATAGGTCCACAGACGATGCAATCGCAACCACACTGCACACTGCCCTAACCCATCTGGACAAGAGGAATACCTATGTGAGAATGCTGTTCATCGACTACAGCTCAGCATTTAACAACATAGTACCCTTCAAACTTGTCAGACCCTGGGTCTCGACCCCGCCCTGTGCAACTGGGTACTGGACTTCCTGACGGGCCACCCCCAGGTGGTGAGGGTAGGTAATGACATCTCCACCCCGCTGATCCTTAACACTGGGGCCCCACAAGGGTGTGTTCTGAGCCCTCTCCTGTACTCCCTGTTTACCCACGACTGTGTGGCCATGTCTCCAACTCAATCATCAAGTTTGCGGATGACACTACAGTGGTATGCTTGATTACCAACAACGACGAGGCGGCCTACAGGGAGGAGGTGAGGGCCCTCAGAGTGTGGTGTCAGGAAAATAACCTCACACTCGACTTCAACAAAACAAAGGAGATGATCATGGACTTCAGGAAACAGCAGAGAGAACACCCCCCTATCCACATCGACGGGACAGTAGTGGAGAGGGTAGAACGTTTTAAGTTCCTCGACGTACACATCACGGCAAACTGAATTGGTCCACCCACACAGACAGCGTGGTGAAGAAGGCACAGCAGCGCCTCTTCAACCTTAGGAGGCTGAAGAAATTTGGCTTGTCACCAAAAGCACTCACAAACCTTTACAGATGCACAATCGAGAGCATCCTGTCGGGCTGTATAACCGCCTGGTACGGCAACTGCTCCGCCCACAACCGTAAGGCCCTCCAGAGGTTAGTGAGGTCTGCACAACGCATCACCGGGGGCAAACTATCTGCCCTCCAGGACACCTACACCACCCGATGTCACAGGAAGTCCATAAAGATCATGTGGGTAGTTGCTTTCTGTTTTTGTGTCTGCACCAGACAGAACTGTTTTGGTTGTTCTCTTTGTTGTTTTGTTAATCAGTGTTCAGTTCCATTAATAAAAGGATGAACACGTGCAATGCTACACCTTGGTCCTCACCTTATTCATATGACGACCGTTACAAGAAAGGTCTTTGTTTCTGGCCATTTTGAGCCTGTAATCGAATCCAAAAATGCTGATGCTCCAGATACTCAACTATTCTAAAGAAGGCCAGTTGTATTATTTCTTTAATCAGCACAACAGATTTCAGCTGTGCTAACATAATTGCAAAAGGGTTTCCTAATGATTAATTTGCTTTCTAAAATTATAAACTTGGATTAGCTAACACAACGTGCCATTGGAAAACAGGAGTGATATTCCAGCTACAATTGTCATTTACAACATTAACCATGTCTACACTGTATTTCTGATCAATTTGATGTTATTTTATTGGACAGAAAATGTGCTTTTCTTTCAAAAACAAGGACATTTCTACGTGACCCTAAACTTTTGAACAGTAGTGTATATGTATTTATATGTATGTATGTATTTCTATGTGTATGTATATGTGTGTATGTGTATGTATACATTAGCAAAATAATATATGGGGGATTGGAAGTGATGCAGACAATTACATTGATTGAAGCTACAATCTATCTGCAATATTAAAGCTGATCTACCCCTAAAAAATATATAAAAATAAATAAATATAGATTTTATTTTTCGTTGCGTTGTCAACCAAACACAATTAATTAATATTTTTGTAATTACAGTAACTAGCCTAAAGTTAAGGTTTTCTTACAAACTACTGTAACAGTTGTTATTCAACCCAATGGTTAACACATCCATGGACACATTTTGAGGTTAGCCTACTGTAACTGTAAGTGTCTTCTTATGTAATCATGTTCAAGATAGCATGCAAAGGTCACAGGTCTTTGGCAATCTTCACAATTGCTGTTAAAAACTGTGCAGAATTTTTAGCAGCATTGATCACTTGCACAATGTACTTTTAATGTAATCTCAACTGCAATCCGGGTTATTTGGTTGTGCTATTATAGATGAACCACAGTGATATACAAAATATCTGACATTGTATTTTAATTTGAACTTTGTTGTGCTTTTAAATAGTTGAAATTGCAGTGATAACACATTTTGTGTTGTGTTGTTAATAAATGGTTGAAACCATAGTGATAACACATTGGGAATTCATCACACTTCTGGATGTTTTCTTTAGTGGGTTAATAAAGGTTGACATCTCATTTTTTACCTTTATTTAATAACTAGGCAAGTCAGTTAAGAACAACATCTTATTTTTAATGACGCCTACGAACTGCCTTGTTCAGGGGCACAGATCGACAGATCTTTTCCTTGTCAGCTCTTCCAACCTTTCGGTTACTAGTCCAATGCTCTAACCACAAGGATACCAGCGCCCCGCTCATTAATCAACGTCTCAACCAAATATCACCTTTCCGTGTTGAAATAAAGTTGTGGTGGGCAATGGGATGTTTTTTTCCTTTAATGCAATGTCAAAAAACAGCACTATTTTGTCAAATTGTGATATAACCAAAAACTTGCCGTCTACAGTTGCCTACCTCCCGCTCTCTGCAGACAAACGCACAGACCCTGAGCACGCACACCATGACGGCACGCAGCAGTTCGCAATAGGAGTGGGTGGTGCTGAAACGAACAGCTCCGCGAGTAAATGGGCGCTTCGGCAAATAAGGTAATCAGAGAGCTTTCATAGCGCCACTGTCCCTGTCTATAGAGACAGCCTAGCCATGAACCAGCCGAGCTCCCCATCCTCAAGATCCGCGTTCAAACTTTTGGAGCCCGTCTACGCACCCTGACCATGAAGAGACAAAACGTGAGGACCCTGTCGCTCATCATTTGCACGTTCACCTACCTGTTAGTCGGTGCGGCTGTCTTCGATGCCTTGGAATCTAAGAAGGAGAAGACCCAGAAAAAGAAAGTGTACGACCGAAAACAAGAGCTTATGAACACCTACAATCTCTCTCAATTCAACTTCGATGAGCTGGAGAGGGTGGTGTTGCAGCTGAAGCCTCACAAAGCCGGGGTACAGTGGAAATTCGCTGGATCTTTTTACTTTGCAATCACGGTGATCACGACCATAGGTAAGATTTGTTATACCAGTGACGTTTTGCATTTGAACGTGTTGCATTAATCAAAGTAAACACCAAAATAGCCTAGATAATGCGTAGGCTATGTGCCATGGCCTTGCAAGTTCGAGAAGGGATTTATTCAAACCAGCCTTTATGACCTTGCTGAAGATTACATTTAGTCCATCACGTTTCATGCTATTTTTATTTGACAAACAATCCCATTTGGTTCAGTCTACTGGGTTATTATTATTATTAGCATAGGCTTTACTAAAGCAAAAAGACACATTTAAAATTAGTTTACAGAATATTTCTAAATAGTTGCATTGCTATGGAACAGGGCTGGCCATAGCCTTTTGTGGACCCTAAGCAAAGAAAATTCCTGGTGGGCAAAACATTTTAGTGGCCCTCCTCTTTTGCAGCAGATAATTTTTTTGTTTTTTGTTTTAGACTTAATTTCCTGCAATTCTGCACATTTTGCCATGGGGTGTAGAGAAAATGTTGCATTTTTAAAGCAAGTTTGTTACAATTTTACAGAATATCCAGTGAGGTGAGGCGAAGATTTAGCAATTTTATAACTAATTTCATGCAATTGTACTCATTATGCAATTCTCCACATTATGCCATAGGGTGGAGAAACATTTTTGCAGTTTTCAAACCCATTTCCTGCAGTTCTACACATTTTGCCATGACTTATGCAATACTAATATGATATCTGAGTTAGTGTGACTAACAAAATCAATCAATGTGAGGCCCCTGGAGGTCAGGACACTTTGGCATGTTCCCTGCATGTCTGGTCGCTAACTCGACCATTATAGCTGGCGGAGATGAGCTAATTGAGTGACTGTCAGTGACTGACACAATAAGAGAAAAACTGCTGATGCACAACCAAATTTAGAAATTGCATCTTGTGTATTCAACTACTCAACTCTAAACAGTAAGTTGAGACACATTTTTGTATTTATTTTTTAAATATATATATATATATATATATATATATATATATATATATATATATATATATATATATGTGTGTGTGTGTGTTTTTGTTAGGAGCACTCTAGCAGCCACGGGTCCCCAAGTGATCGCTTATGCCTAGGGCCGGCCCTGCTATGAGAGTTTGCAGTAGGTTTTGAAATTATTAAGATCAACTTTTATCTGTTTTATAGTGAGATACCATTGCACATATGGTGTTTAATCTTGTTAGGACCATGCGTCTTTTTTGACTGGACTTCTGGTATGGAATATGTCTTACAAAGCAATCCATCACAACCGTAGAATAAATATTATCTTTAACAGGTTGCAATCATAATCTTTGCAAGAGGCGTTGGAATAATGGGTATTCAGAAGTATCAGGTGCAAATGTTGAGCCTAACCAAAGCGTGGTCTTTAAAAGTCTCACCAGATAATATTCTATATGTTAAAATATTCATCTCAACATAATATTTAGGTTTGAAAGTTGTTTCTACTGCCAAAAGAGAAATGTAGCCTACATGATGGAGGAAGTACACTCACCTAAATCCCTTAACCACATTTCCCACATTCACCTTTTATATTAAGTAACTACAATGCACCTTCCTCCATACCATCACCCTCATCCCCAGCCTCATCTCTGGTCCCCACCTCTGGCTCGGCTCTGTATTGGGTGACTTGGGGCAGTTGTGCCTGGTGACCCAAGGTGGTGATAACCCTATCACATGTAGAGGACTAATTGCATGCGAACCCGATCCAAGAAGCTGAAACCGCGTACTGTAATTGTGAGCCCACTGGCTGGCAGTGACACAGTGTTTGGCTTTTCAATTCACCATTAACTATTGATGGCAACACCAGAGTTTGCACTGTTCAACTGGCCTCTCATCCACACACCTACTCTTACTGTATATTGTATACTCTACACACACACACACACACACACACACACACACACACACACACACACACACACACACACACACACACACACACACACACACACACACACACACACACACACACACACACACAATACTGTAGAAACGCAATTACACCAAGTCATAACCCCATGATAGTGCATAACAGTGAAGTCACATCTCTGGCAGACACACAGCTACATCTCTTGAGAAACATACTGCATAACCCGAAAACACTGACCATTTCTCAAAACGAGACCGAGTCAAGACCGAGATCAGTAAAATGTGAGTTCAATTCAAGACCGTGATTGTAATTTTGTCAAATCAAATAGTATTTGTCACATGCGCTGAATACAACAGGTCTACTATACCTTTCAGTGAAATGCTTACTTTACAAGCCCTTAACCAACAATGCTTTAAGAAGTTTAAGTAAAAAATAGAAAATAAAAGTAACAAATAATAAAACAGCAGCAGTAAAATAACAATAGCGAGGCTATATACAGGGGGGACCTGTACAGAATCAATGTGTGGGTGCACCAGTTAGTCGAGGTAATATGTACATGTATGTAGAGTTACAGTGACTATGCATAGATAATAAATAGAGTGTAGCAGAAGTGTAAAAGAGGGGTCTGGGTAGCCCTTTGATTAGCTGTTCAGGAGTCTTATGGCTTGGGAGTAGAAGCTGTTAAGAAGCCTTCTGGACCCAGACTTGGCGCTCCGGTACCGCTTGCCATGCGGTAGCAGAGAGAACAGTCTATGACTAGGGTGTCTGGAGTCTTTGACAATTTTTAGGGCCTTCCTCTGACAGCGCCTGGTATAGAGGTTCTGGATGGCAGGAAGCTTGGCCCCAGTGATGTACTGGGCCGTACACACTACCCTCTGTAGTGCCTTGCGGTCAGAGGCCAAGCAGTTGCCATACCAGGCAGTGATGCAACCGGTCAGAATGCTCTCGATGGTGCAAATGTAGAACTTTTTGTGGATCTGAGGACCCATGCCAAATCTTTTCAGTTTCCTGAGGGGGAAAAGTCGTGCCCTCTTCACGACTGTCTTAGTGTTTTTGGACCATGATAGTTTGTTGGTGATGTGGACACCGTGCCTGGCATTGCAGTCATGTGTGAACAGGGAGTACATGAGGGGACTGAGCACGCACCCCTGAGGAGCCCCCATGTTGAGGATCTGCGTGGCGGATGTGTTGTTGCCTACCCTTACCAACTGGGGGCAGCCCGGCAGGAAGTCCCGAATCCAGTTGCAGAGGGAGGTCTTCAGTCCCAGGGTTCTTAGCTTAGTGATGAGCTTTGAGGGCAGTATGGTGTTGAATGCTGAGCTGTAGTCAATGAATAGCATTCTCACATACAATACCGGTCAAAAGTTATAGAACACCTACTCATTCAGGGGTTTTTCTTTATTTTTGCCAAGAGTGTGCAAAGCTGTCATCAAGGAAAAGGGTGGCTATTTGAAGCATCTCAAATATATTTAGATGTGTTTAACATTTTGATTACTATATGATTCCAAATGTTTTATTTCATAGTTTTGATGTCTTCACTATTATTCTACAATAAAGAAAATAGTACAAATAAAGAAAAAACCCTTGAATGAGTAGGTGTTTGTCATGGCAGATTTCCTCCTCTTCCTCTGAAGAGGTGAAACAAGGATCGGACCAATACGCAGCGTGGTAGGTGTCCATGGCTTTTAATAAGAAAAACTAAACATGAACACAGATACAAAATAATAAAGTGAACTGGCAACGAAACAGTCCCGTGTGGCACAAACACTGACACAGGAAACAATCACCCACAAAATACCCGAAGAATATGGCTACCTAAATATGGTTCCCAATCAGAGACAAAGATAGACAGCTGCCTCTAATTGGGAACCAATCTAGGCAACCATAGACATACAATTGACCTAGACAGGGTCACAGCCCCATAAACATACAAACCCATAGACAAGAAAAAACACATATATCCCCCATGTCACACCCTGACCTAACCAAAATAATAAAGAAAACAAAGATAACTAAGGCCAGGGCGTGACAGTCCCCCCCCCCCCTCAAAGGTGCGGACTCCCGGCCGCACACCTAAACCCATATGGGAGGGTCTGGGTGGGCGTCTGTCCACGGTGGTGGCTCTGGCGCTGGACGTGGACCCCACTCCATCATTGTCTTAGTCCACCTCCTTTAGCGTCCTTTGAGTGGCGACCCTCGCCACCGACCTTGGCCTAGGAACCCTAACAAAGGGCTCCACTTGCTGACTGGCGGCTCTGGCAGATCCTGGCTGACTGGCGGCTCTGGCAGATCCTGGCTTACTGGCGGCTCTGGCGGATGCTGGCTGACTGGCGGCTCTGGCGGATCCTGGCTGACTGGCGGCTCTGGCGGATCAATGCTGACTGGCGGCTCTGGCGGCTCCATGCTGACTGGCGGCTCTGGCGGCTCCATGCTGACTGGCGGCTCTAGCAGCTCTGGACAGGCGGGAGACTCTAGCAGCTCTGGACAGGCGGGAGACTCTAGCAGCTCTGGACAGGCGGGAGACTCTAGCAGCTCTGGACAGGCGGGAGACTCTAGCAGCTCTGGACAGGCGGGAGACTCTAGCAGCTCTGGACAGGCGAGGCGTACTGTAGGCCTGGTGCGTGGTGCCGGCACTGGTGGTACTGGGCCGAGGACACGCACCTCAGGGCGAGTGCAGGGAGGAGGAACAGGGAGTACTGGGCTCTGGACACGCACAGGAAGCCTGGTGCGGGGGGCTGCCACCGGAGGGCTGGTGCGTGGAGGTGGCACTGGATAGACCGGACCGTGCAGGCGTACTGGAGCTCTTGAGCACCGAGCCTGCGCAACCTTACCTGGTTGAATGCTCCCGGTCGCCCTGCCAGTGCGGCGAGGTGGAATAGCCCGCTGTGCAGGCGAACCGGGTACACCATGCGTAAGGCTGGTGCCATGTACGTCAGCCCAAGGAGACGCACTGGAGACCAGATGCGTAGAGCCGGCTTCATGGCACCTAGCTCAATGCCCACTCTAGCCCGGCCAATACGAGGAGCTGGTATGTACCGCACTGGGCTATGCACCCGCACTGGGGACACCGTGCACTCCACAGCATAACACGGTGCCTGCCCGGTCTCTCTCACCCTCCGGGTAAGCACAGGAAGTTGGCGTAGGTCTCCTACCTGGCTTTGCCACACTTCCTGTGTGCCTCCCCCAAGACATTTTTGGGGCTGACTCTCGGGCTTCCATCCGCGCCGCCGTGCTGCCTCCTCATACCAGCATCTCTCTGCCTTCGCTGCTCCAGCTCTGCCTTGGAGCGGCGATATTCCCCTGGCTGTGCCCAGGGTCCTTTCCCGTCTAAGATATCCTCCCACGTCCAAAAGTCCTGATTGCGCTGCTCCTCCTGCCGCTGCCTGTCACCACGCTGCTTGGTCCTGTTTTGGTGGGTGATTCTGTCACGGCAGATTTCCTCCTCTTCCTCTGAAGAGGTGAAACAAGGATCAGACCAATACGCAGCGTGGTAGGTGTCCATGGCTTTTAATAAGAAAAACTAAACATGAACACAGATACAAAATAATAAAGCGAACTGGCAACGAAACAGTCCCGTGTGGCACAAACACTGACACAGGAAACAATCACCCACAAAATACTCAAAGAATATGGCTGCCTAAATATGGTTCCCAATCAGAGACAACGATAGACAGCTGCCTCTAATTGAGAACCAATCTAGGCAACCATAGACATACAATTTACCTAGACAGGAAACAGCCCCATAAACATACAAACCCCGAGACACGACAAAACACATAAATCCCCTAGACACGACAAAACACATAAATCCCACATGTCACACCCTGACCTAAACAAAATAATAAAGAAAACAAAGATAACTAAGCCCAGGGCGTGACAGTGTTCTCAAACTTTTGACAGGTAGTGTAGGTGTTCCTTTTGTCCAGGTGGGAAAAGGTAGTGTTGAGTGCAATAGAGATTGCATCATCTGTGGATTTGTTGGGGCAGTAAGCAAATTGGAGAGGGTCTAGGGTTTCTGAGATAATGGTGTTGAAATCACCAACATAATAAGAGTTCAAAATGTCCAGTATTTCTGTGTTCATATTTCAGAAAATATGGATTCTTTAGACATTCAAAATAGTGAAAAAAATGCATGCTGAGGGAAAACAGAGCCACTCTACAAATGATTACTTACCCAAACACAGTGGGGAACAATGTGCATTCTACTCCTTCTGTCAACGGGTGTATAGAGGCGAAGTCAGGTGCAGGAGAGTAGAGTGATGAAAACAGGCACACTTTTATTTTAGTTCCAAAAACGAGAGCACTACATAAATCAAATGCGCTCAAAACACGGAACATACAAAAATAAAGTGCGTAATTAAACACCACAATAACATGAAACAATTACACACAAAACATAATGGGAAACAGAGGGTTAAATACAAGTAGATTGATTGGAGAAATGAAAACCAGGTGTGTATGGAAACAAGAGAAGACAAATGGATATATGAAAAATGGAGCGGAGATGGCTAGAAAGCCGGTGACTTCGATCGCCGAACGCCACTTGAACAAGGAGAGGAGCCGACTTTGGCGGAAGTCGTGACACCTTCAGAAAAGGGCAAAGGATTTATAAAATAATTATTATAATAATATAATAATAACAATAATGATATTATTATTTTCAATCATGTTCTGATTTTATCTCTGCAATTTTTGTTAGAAAAGGTTAACTCTGAAGAGAAATAAATATCCAATCAGGATTTTTCTTTTGTCTCTAGAGAGATAAATCTAGCCAAGTCAGCCATTGGCTAGGCCTTCAGACGCTAGATAAAGGCATCCGCCATTCAACCGTATTTGGGCAAAAATTTGGAGTGACAGTGGAATCAACTAATCACATTTTGACTTAATGGGTTGGCCTGTTTTTACAAAAAGTATGTTAATTAACTTCTACCTTCTTGAAGGCCGACAGGTCAATGTGCAATAGCGAGCAGTAGTTTTTCTATGGTCTAGTTAGTTAACTTTTTCCGTCAGCTAGTTTGCAGCGGCTGCAGCTGGTGTTATCAAAGAGGATGTTGTTGCTCATTTGTTACCTTCTCACTTTTAAGCATAACTTTCAACAAGAAGTTAAGTTTCAAATGATCATCATCTGGTGAGTGGAACAGTGTTATGTATTGTAGCGCGCTTGCTGTTAGACATCACTTTGAAAATAACTTGTGTATGAAACATTATTGCATTTAAAGTGGGACTGACTGCATTTTAGCAACATGGAATATTGTTCAAATCTGTTCATATACACCCTCAGGAAGAATATGACACTTTGAAAAACTACCATCCTTTCTACTGGGCAACGTGTAATCACTTGACAAAAACGGGATGATCTCTGTTTGAGACTATCCTACAACAGGACATTAAAAACTGTAATATCTTATGTTTCACCGAGTCGTGGCTGAACGGCGACACAGATAATATACAGTTGGCTGGGTTTTCCTTGCATCGGCAGGACAGAACAGCTACGTCTGGTAAGACGAGGGGTCGGGGTGTCTAGGTATTGCTCGCCTGAGGTAGAGCACTTCATGATAAGTTGTAGACCACACTATCTTCCAAGAGAGTTTTCATCTATATTTTTCGGAGCCGTCTATTTACCATCACAAACCGATGCTGGCACTAAGACCGCACTCAATGAGCTGTATAAGGTCATAAGCAAAAAAGAAAATGCTCATCCAGAGGTGGCGCTCCTAGTGGAATTTAATGCAGGTAAACTTAAATCCGTTTTACTTAATTTCTACCAGCATATCATATGTGCAACCAGAGGGAAAAAAACTCAAGAACACTCCACACACAGAGACACATACAAAGCTCTCCCTCCATTTGGCAAATCTGACCATATTTCTAACCTCCTGATTCCTGCTTACAAGCAAAAACTAAAGCAGGAAGTACCAGTGACTTGCTCAATACGGAAGTGGTAGGATGACGTGGACACTGTTTTGCTTGCACAGACTGGTATATGTTCCGGGATTCATCCAATGGCATTGAGAAGTATACCTACTCTGGCTTCATCAAGTACATATCCAAACCAGAAGCCATGGATTACAGGCAACATCCGCACTGAGCTAAAGGCTAGAACTGCCGCTTTCAAAGAGCTGGACACTAATTTGAATCTTCTAAGAAATCAAGCTATGCCATCAGACGAACCATTAAACTGGCAAAGCATCAATACAGGACTAAGATTGAGTCCTACTATGCAGGCTCTGACTCTCGCCGGATGTGGCAGGGTTAGCAAACTATTATGGACTTCAAAGGGAAACCCAGCCACGAGTTGCCCAGTGACGCGAGCCTACCAGACGAGCTAAATGCCTTTTATGCTTGCTTCGGGGCAAGCAACCGTGAAGCATGCATAAGAGCACCAGCTGTTCTGGACGACTGTGTGATCACGCTGTCGGTAGCCGATGTGAGCAAGACTTTTCAACAGGTTAACATTCACAAGGCCGCGGGGCCAGACGGATTACCAGGACATGTACTCAGAGCATGCGTGGACCAACTGACATTTTCAAGCTCTCCCTGACAGAGTCTATAATACCTACATGTTTCAAGGAGAACAGCCTAGTCCGTGTGCCCAAGAAAGCGAATGTAATCTGCCTAAATGACTATCGCCCTGTATTACTCACGTCGGTAGCCAGGAATTGCTTTCAAAGGCTGATCATGGCTCAAGTCCAGGTTCAAAAGGATCCTTAACAGCTTCTACCCCCAAGCCATAAGACTGCTGAACAATTAATAAAATGGCCACCTGGACTATTTACATTCCCCCCCAACATTTGTTTTTACACAGCTGCTACTCGCTGTTTATTATCTATGCATAGTCACTTTACCCCTACCTACATGTACAAATTACCTCGACTAACCTGTACCCCCGCACATTGACTCGGTACCGGTACCCCCTGTATATAGCCTCGTTATTGATATTTTATTGAGTTACTTTTTATTTAAAACAATTTACTTTAGTTTATTTAGTAAATATTTTATTAACTCTTTCTTGAACTGCATTGTTGATTAAGGGCTTATAAGTAAGCATTTCGCTGTAAGGTTATTCGGCACATGTTACAAATAAAATTAGGTTTGATTGATTGATTTTGTTTCTCAGTTTCTCATTCCCAGCTTTGATGCAACTGTACTGTCTCCGCCTTACAGATGGTAACGGTGTGAACAGGCCGTGGCTCTGGTGGCTGAGGTCCGTGAGGATATTTTTGTCCTTCCTGTGACACCGGGTGCTGTTGATGTCTAGGAGGGTAGCCCGTGTGCCCCCTGTGATGGTTTGGGCTGACCGCACCACCCTCTGGAAAGCCTTGCAGTTGCAGATGGTGCAATGTCCATACCAGGCAGTGATACAGCCTGACAGGATAATTCAATGTTGCATCTGTAGAAGTTTGTGAGTGTCTTAGGGGCCAAGTCAACCTTCTTCAGCCTCCTGAGGTTGAGGAAGTGCTGCTATGCCTTCTTCACCATGCTGTCTGTGTGAACGGACCAATTCATGTTGTCAATGATGTGCACGCCGAGGAACTTGAAGCTTTTAACCCTCTCCATTGCGTCCCTGTCTGTCACCAAAACAATACAGAAACAAACTAAACGTGAAGTAATGGAGTGTTCACAGGCACTACACAAAAACAAGATCCCACAAACAACAGGTGGGAAAAGGCTGCCTAAATATGATTCCCAATCAGAGACAACGATAGACAGCTCCCTCTGATTGGGAACCATACCAGGCCAACATAGTAATTGAAACTAGAATGCCCACACTAATCACACCCTGACCTAACCAAATAGAGAAATAAAAGGATCTCTAAGGTCAGAGCGAGACACTGTCGATGTAGTCCACAACCATCAACTTTGTTTTGTTGACATTGAGGGAGAGGATATTTTTCTATTACCACTCCCCCAGGGGTCTCACCTCCTCCCTGTAGGCTTTCTCGTCATGGTTGGTCATCAGGCCTACCACTGTTGTGTTGTCAGCCAACTTGATGATTGAGATGGAGACGTTCATGGCCATACAGTCATTGGTGAACAGGGAGAACAGGAGGGGGCTGAGCATTCTCTCTGTGGTGTTGAAGCTCAGTGTGGCGGAGGTGTTGGTACCTACCTTCACCAATTGGTGAAATAAAAAAATAATAAAAAAATCAATCTATACAAAATGCCTTTAAATGACAAAGCAAAAACTGTTTTAAAATAAAAAAGTGAAATATCACATTTACATAAGTATTCTGACACTTTACTCATTACTTTTGTCCGGACACTCTACCATAAAGGCCTGATTGATGGAGTGCTGCAGAGATGGAAGGTTCTCCCATCTCCACAGAGGAACTGGAGCTCTTTCAGAGTGACCATCGGGTTCTTGGTCACCTCGCTGACCAAATAATCTGAAGTCAAATTGGTAAAACCATGAGATCTTCTTGGCCCACTTACATGTTCGGGCATTCAAAGTAGCCCTATCAAAGAACTGTTATTTACTGTTTATTTAACCAGGTAGGCTAGTTGAGAACAAGTTCTCATTTACAACTGCGACCTGGCCATAAAGCACAGCAGTTCGACACATACAACAACACAGTTACACATGGAATAAATAAACATACAGTCAATAATACAGTAGAAAAAGTCTATATACAGTGTGTGCAAATGAGGTAAGATAAGGGAGGTAAGGCAATAAATAGGCCATGGTTGGGAAGTAATTACAATATACCAATTAAACACTGGAGTGATTAATGTGCAGAAGATGAATGTGCAAGTAGAGATACTGGGGTGCAAAGGAGCAAGATAAATAAATAAATACAGTAAGGGGAGGAGGTAGTTGGATGGGCTATTTACAGATGGGCTATGTACAGGTGCAGTGATCTGTGAGCTGCTCTGACAGCTGGTGCTTAATGCTAGTGAGGGAGATATGAGTCTCCAGCTTCAGTGATTTTTGCAGTTCGTTCCAGTCATTGACAGCAGAGAACTGGAAGGAAAGGCGACCAAATTAGGAACTGGCTTTGTTAGTGACCAGTGAGATATACCTGCTGGAGCGCGTGCTACGGGTGGGTGCTGCTATGGTGACCAGTGAGCTGAGATAAGGCAGGCTTTACCTAGCAAAGACATGTTGATGACCTGGAGCCAGTGGGTTTGGCGACGAGTATGAAGCGAGGGCCAGCCAACGAGAGCATACAGGTCACAGTGGTGGGTAGTGCATGGGGCTTTGGTGACAAAACGGATGGCACTGTGATAGACTGCATCCAATTTGTTGAGTAGAGTGTTGGAGGCTATTTTGTAAATTACATCGCTGAAGTCGAGGATCGGTAGGAGGGTCAGTTTTACGAGGGTATGTTTTGCAGCATGAGTGAAGGATGCTTTGTTGCGAAATAGGGAAGCCAATTCTAGATTTCATTTTGGATTGGAGATGCTTAATGCTTAATGTGAGTCTGGAAGGAGAATTTATCATATCAATGGATGTTATCAGTTAATGAACGGCTGCAGCAACTGTCTGACAAACAGCTGGCTCTGCATAACAAATGAGGCCTAAGTAGACAAAAGAACAATTAAGTCATAGGGAAAAAGACTATGTCGTTCAAACAAGACACTAAATCGTTCAAATGAGATTCTAAGTCGTTGGAACAAGATACTAAGTCATTTGGATGAGAATTCCAAGAGTCAACTTTTATCATTTTCTTTGCCCTGGGCTTTTGGGCTTCCGTACTAACCGTAACCTTAGCAAGCATTTGCTTATCAACAGATTTTTTGACTGACAGCTGTTCTGAACTTGAGCACCTCGCGCAACAAGCAGTTGCCCCTATCCCTCTTGCTAATTAGGCAACTTTAGCACATTTTTTGTTGTCTGATTGAGGGAAACACCGTTATTAAGAGGACTATGTATTTTGAATGATGAGACGTTGAGGAGACCACCCAGGAGTCCAAATGTGCACTTCACATTTCCACTCATGTCATATACAGTGTCAACATTTATGATCACCATGTTTGATGTAAAGTTACCATGTGTTATTCTGAATAGAATGATCCCCGGTTTGTCTATTGTGCAGTAATTAACTAATTTGCAGTAGAAACACGCACCTGAATGCACTCATGTCACCTTTCCATGCGCACCAAAATAATGATCTGTTTCCCTGAATTGCATTGTGAAAGCCTAACACTGTAATACCATATGTATTTATTATACTTAGCTAATCATGTTGGCAATAGTCAAGTGGTCAAATGATGCCTATCTGAGCCTGATTGCGATTTATAATGGACAGTTTTGGGGGATTGTGTAAACAACAGTAATTGTGTTATGGTGGGGATGCAGGGTTATGTTCCAAACAAAACAACTATTAAGTGTCATTGCTAGGAGAGCTCATAAAAGCACCTTATAGCTGAAGACTCTTCTTTTAGTCATAAAAGTGCATTGAAATTACTTAGGAACTGTGCCCACGTTTGAGAGGTGTGTGGCCACTTGGAGGACCCATTAGTTATTTTACTCAAACCCCGGTAATTATTTTGTTTTATGTTGCACTTACCCCAGATTTTCTAGAAATATTTGTATCATGTTGCTGAAATGTATCCAGACTATTAGGTGAACTGTTCTGTCCTGACCTTTGGTCTAATAATTTCCCAATAATCCCCAAACTGTTCCCTTTCAATTGCTAATACGGTTATGCACATGCTTTTCATATTTCTTTTGTAAGAAACATTTCAATTGAGCCTTACCCATACATGCCAATTCCCATGAGTATAAAGGGTTAAATGGATAGTTTAGCAAAATTATATATGTAGATTTTTGTTTCCTTACCTTGAAAGCAGTCATGGGCACGACATTTAAAACATGCTCAAAGGACAATAGCTCAGATTTTTGGCCTGAAAATGCTAATAGTAGTGGCGTATTTAGCAAAACAAAGTGTGGATTGCAGCCACTCCTTGTCCATAGACTGCTTTCAAGGTAAAGAAAGAAATACCAAAATATGTCATTTTGCCAAACTATCTATCTATCCCTTTAAAATATTCATATTCAAACATTATTTGAACTATTCAATTTGGATGACACCACCTCACCCCCATTAGCAGTATCCTCCTCTTTCACTCTGAATCAAAACAATACCTCCAAAAGATGACAAGGCACTTATCCTAATTTCAGAAAATAAAATGGTAGCCATGAGTACTTGTGGAGGCATGATGAGTGAGCGTTATAATAGCAGTGGTATTATTAAGAGAGAATAGTGGCCTCCTAGCCCTTGCTTCCTCAAGCCCTTACATAAAGGAAACATAAAAACATAGATTCAAAGTGACAAGGAGAACTGGAGCCCTGAGTGTCAGTGGCACTATAGAACAACCAGTAACAAGCCGGGTATAGCCCTGGCATGGCAGATTAAAGGAAATTAATCCTTGTCAATTTGACATCGGATTTGTCAAAATATTTAATGGATTTTCAGGATTTTCGTCAGGAAAGCAGAGAGAGAAAATAATGAAACGATGCAGAGTATTTTTGGCTGCGAAAGCTCGTTCTGTGTGGTGCTGTGAAACTGAGGATATTGGAGATGTGGCTGTGCTCCTGACATGTTTGCAGAATTGTTTCTGTTGTGTTCTTATGTGACTGATGGTTAACCTTGCTAAACAAAACATTATTGTGTTCATTCATAGGAAGATAAGCAAGCGGGATCTGGTCAGCTTTAAACTATACAAAATAGGATCCAAATCCCTCTATGAGACATTCACAAATTCAGGGTCAATCCAAGGGATAAGTAAATACAATGCACCATCTGCAGCGTCCGGCAAATCAACTTAATATTGCCGTTTTCGACCCCACGAGTTCAGTCCACCAGTTTCCATGTGATGGAAACCAAGTTCCTAAACCAAGTTTCTACTAATAACCTATTTATTTATGGTTGAGTAACTTCCTTGTTGTGTAGTGCAAACTATTTTGTTTTTGCTGGTGTAAAGATCACAGGTCTCTCTCAACTCGGCACTTCATTACTTGAAGTTAACCAAAGTAACCCTATCTCTGGCTGACCTGAGTTCCTTCTTCATCCGCGGAGTGTCTCGTCGAAGCTGCTCCTTTTTGCTCTTCGCCTGGCTGCCAGTGGCAGCTCAACAATCCCCAACCCGTTCTCTCAATCGACCTCAACACCCAATCTACTCACAATGGCAAATACTCACATTCAGACTCAAACATACACGCTGTCCCTCGCTGTCCCTTAATAGTTTTGGAAGGCTATTAAGTCTATGTCTGGTAAACAGTAATGTTAATGAATTACCGTCATGTGTTTTGAAGGACTCTGTTGCTGTATATGACAAAACTGCAATGCTGAATTGTTTCAATGAGCACTTTGTATCATCTGGTAGGCTGTTTGATTCAGTGTCCTCTGTCTCTGTACAACCCTGTGTGGATGAACCAGTGAGAGCTGGTCAAACTTGAGCTTTTTGCCATTCTCAGTGCAGGTGGTACATAAAGCCCTGAAATCCTTAGATCAGAGAAAGCCTGCAGGTCCTGATCTTTTGGATCCCTGCTTTTTAAATCTGGCAGCTGATTTCATAGCTGAACCACTTACATATCTGTTCAATCTAACCCTGGAATGTAATGAAATTCAGAAAATCTGGAAATCAGCATTTATCCTACACTTTCAAAAGGGGGAGATTCAACTCTTTTAAATAATTATAGGCTAATCTCAAAGCTGTCACCCCTGGTGAAAATACTTGAAACTTGTGAGTGAACAGCTAAAAGAGTTTTTATTTACCTACTCTATTTTATCAATGTTCCAATTGGGCTTCAGGAAGAAGCATAGCACAATTACAGCAGCCATGAAGGTTTTAAATGATATCACTGAAGCCCTTGACAAAAAACAGCACTGTGTCTCACTTTTTATTGATCTCTCTAAGGCTTTTGATACAGTTGATCATGCTATACTAAGGCAGAGATTGTCGAGTGTAGGTCTTTCAGAGCATGCAGTTGCATGGTTTGCTAACTATCTGTCTGATAGAACTCAGTGCACTCAATTTGATGGGCTTATGTCTGTTAAATTGTCTGTCTTTAATGGTGTACCCCAAGGCTCTGTACTTGGTCCTCTCTTATTCACTATTTATATAAATGATTTCGACAAAAATTTCCAAAATGCACAACATAATTTTTATGCTGATGATACTGTTATTTACTGTTGTGCCTCGTCTCTTACAAAAACTTTCCAGAACTTGCAAACTGCTTTTTCTACTGTTTAACATACCTTGTGTCAGTTGAAGCTTATCCTCAATACTGACAAAACTAAAATAACGGTGTTTTCTAAAGCAAGAAATAGACCTCTGAACCTTTCATCTATTACTACCTGTCAGGGCAAGGAGATTGAGGTTGTAACCTCATGTATAAATATCTTAAAATGTGGCGTTTTCTGAATGAAACAACGGACATAATCTCATGTACCCAGAATATTTAATTATGGGCCCCTCGTCTACCCAGAGCTTGTACACACACACACACACACACACACACACACACACACACACACACACACACACACACACACACACACACACACACACACACACACACACACACACACACACACACACACACACAAACATACGTTCCTCTCAGTGACTCATGGACAGGTATAGCAATATGATTTATGTGCTAATCCTTTGAGTGGAAATTTGTGATTAAGAGAGCGCCATCGCAGAAAAAAGATACGTCTAGAAAACACAGGCCACAGAAACTCAGTAAAGTACACCACGCGTTGAATTGCTTTCTGGCAACGAGTAAAGCTTGTTGTCCAAAAATATGCTTAACATTTGATTGATTTTATGGAAGAACAGTTTTTAGATACTTTACAATTGTTTTTGGCAGGTAATGTTCTCTATAAACTTTCCTTCATGGAACATAACTACACTCTACCTTGATGTACAGAGCATTTAAAATGTTATTACTCTGTCATTGCCAACAAAGGGTATATAACAAAGTATTGAGATAAACTTTTGTTATTGACCAAATACTTATTTTCCACCATAATTTGCAAATAAATTCATTAAAAATCCTACAATGTGATTTTCTGGATTTCTTTTCTCATTTTGTCTGTCATAGTTGAAGTGTACCTATGATGAAAATTACAGGCCTCTCTCATCATTTTAAGTGGGAGAACTTGCACAATTGGTGGCTGACTAAATACTTTTTTGCCCCACTGTACATATTTAATCTCCAGCCCTCTTGCTGGACATGTTTAATTGCAGTTGATCTGAAATTCTGGATGATCTCAAGCAGTGGTTCCCAAACGTTTTATAGTCCCGTACCCCTTCAAACATTCAACCTCCGCACTCTCAAATGTTGTTTTTTGCCATTGTTGTAAGCTTGCCAAACACAACACTATACGATAGGGTTTTCCTGTGGTGAAGGAGAAGCGGACCAAAATGCAGCGTGGTGGTTATTCATGTTCTTTAATAAAGGAACTAGACATGAAATAACTAACAAAACAATAAATGTGCGAAAACCTAAACAGTCCGATCTGGTGCAAACACAGAGACAGGAACAATCACCCACAAACACACAGTGAAACCCAGGCTACCTAAGTATGATTCTCAATCAGAGACAACTAATGACACCTGCCTCTGATTGAGAACCATACTAGGCCGAAACATAGAAATCCCAAATCATAGAAAATCAAACATAGACTGCCCACCCAACTCACGCCCTGACCATACTAAATAAATACAAAACAAAGGAAATAAAGGTCAGAACGTGACAGTACCCCCCCCCAAAGGTGCGGACTCCGGCCGCAAAATCTTGACCTATAGGGGAGGGTCTGGGTGGGCGTCTGTCTGCGGTGGCGGCTCTGGCGCGGGACGCGGACCCCACTTCACCATTGTCTTAGTCCGCCTCATTGTCCACCTCCGTGGCTCTCTAACCATGGCAACCCCTCTCAATGACCCCACTGGACAGAGGGGCAGCTCGGGACAGAGGGGCAGCTCGGGACAGAGGTGCAGCTGCTCCGGACAGAGGGGCAGCAGCTTGGGGCTGAGGGGCTCTGGCGCCTCTGGGCTGAAGGGCTCTGGCGCCTCTGGGCTGAGGGGCTCTGGCGCCTCTGGGCTGACTGGCGGCACTGGCGGCTCCTGTCAGACTGGCGGCACTGGCGGCTCAGGCGGCGCTGGGCAGACGGGTGGCTCAGATGGCGCTGGGCAGACGGGAAGCTCCGGCAACGCTGGAGAGACGGGTAGCTCAGATGGCGCTGGGCAGACGGGAAGCTCTGGCAACGCTGGAGAGGAAGGCTCTGGCAGCGCTGGACTAAGGAGCTCTGGCGCCTCTGGAATGAGGGGCTCTTGAGCCTCTGGACTGAGGGGCAGGAGCTCTGGTAGCGCCGAACAGGCGGGAGACTCCGGCTGCGCTGGAGAGGAGGAAGGCTCCGGCTGCGCTGGAGAGGAGGAAGGCTCCGGCAGAGCTGGATAGGCGGGAGCACCTGTAGGGGTGAGACTGGAGAGACAGCCTGGTGCGGGGGGCTGCCACCGGAGGGCTGGTGCGGAGGTGGTACCGGATAGACAAGACCGTGAAGGCGTACTGGAGATCTTGAGAGCAGGGCTGGCACCAACCGCCCTGGCTGGATCTTCACCGGGCTAAGCACGTGTACTGGGGACACCGTGCGAACCACCGCATAACACGGTGCCTGACCAGCACCACGCCCGCCACGGTTAGCACTGCTAGGAGCACTGTAGTGCTGAGATGGCACAGGATGTGCAAGGCTAGGGAGATGCACAGGAGGCCTGGTGCGTGAGGCTGGCACAGTCTTCACCAGACCCCTAGCACGCACCTCAGGATGAGTATGGAGAGCTGACCCAGGTGCCATTAAATCCCTGACACGCTCCGTCGGGCGAATGTCGTGCCTCATGCACCAAACCAGCAACTCCCTCATATCTCTCTCCTCCAATTTCCCCATTAACTCCTTCACAGTCTCTGCTTCGCTCACCTCCAACACCAGCTCTGGTTCTGAGCTCCTCCTTGGCTCCTCACGATAAACGGGGGGAGTTGGCTCAGGTCTGACTCCTGACTCTGCCACACTCCCCCTGTGCCTCCCCCCAATACATTTTTGGGGCTGACTCTCGGGCTTCCGTCCGCGCCGCCGTGCTTGCTTCGCCAACCTCATTCTCCTGTAACCTTCCGCGCACTGCTCCATCGAATCCCAGGCGGGCTCCGGCACTCTCCCTGGGTCGACCGCCCACCTGTCTATTTCCTCCCAAGTAGTATAGTCCATATTCTTGCCGTCCAAACCGTCCTCCCATGTCCATTCCTCTTTTCGCTGCTGTTGCCCGTTACCACGCCGCTTGGTTCTGTGTGGTGGGTGATTCTGTAACGGTCGTCCTCCTCTTCATCTGAAGAGGAGAGGCGAGAAGGATCGGAACATAGAAATCCCAAATCATAGAAAATCAAACATAGACTGCCCACCCAACTCACGCCCTGACCATACTAAATAAATACAAAACAAAGGAAATAAAGGTCAGAACGTGACAAAGAATACGTTTTTGTCACAAGCAGGCTCGTGGGAAGTGACAAAGAGCTCTTATAGGATCAGGGCACAAATAATAATATAATAATAATAATCAATAATTTTGAAATTCATTCAGCCATCCTTTATAAAAAACTTTATTTGTTCATCGAAAATTGTGAATAACTCACCAAAGGTGAGAAGTGTGTGCTTGAAAGGATGCACAGAACCACTTGTTGCAATTTCGATGAGGCTCTCTTGTTCAGATAAGTGAACTGGAGGCAGGGCATAAAAGGGAAAACGAATCCAGTTGTTTGTGTCATCCATTTCCGGAAAGTACCTGCATAATTGCACACCCAACTCACTCAGGTGCTTCGCTATATCACATTTGACATTGTCCGTAAGCTTGAGTTTATTTGCACACAAAAAAATCACACAATGATGGAAATACCTGTGTGTTGTCCTAGTTAATGCAGACAGAGAAGTTCTTAATCTTCTTAATCATAGCCTCAATTTTGTCCTGCACATTGAATATAGTTGCGGAGAGTCCCTGTAATCCTAGTTTCAGATCATTCAAGCGAGAAAAACATCACCCAGATAGGCCAGTCACGTAAGAAACTCGTTATCATGCAAGCGGTCAGACAAGTGACAATTATGGTCAGTAAAGTAAACTTTAAGCTTGTCTCTCAATTTAAAAAACATGTCAATACTTTGCCCCTTGATAACCAGTGCATTTCTGTATGTTGTAAAATCGTTACATGGTCGCTGCCCATATCATTGCATAGTGCAGAAAATACATGAGAGTTCAGGGGCCTTGCTTTAACAAAGTTAACCATTTTCACTGTAGTGTCAAAAACGTCTTTCAAGCTGTCAGGCATTCCTTTGTCAGCAAGAGCCTCTCGGTGGATGCTGCAGTGTACCCAAGTGTTGTTGAGAGCAACTGCTTGCGCTACCACTCCACTATGCCTCCCTGTCATGACTTTTGCGCCATCAGTACAGATACCAACACATCTTGACCACCAATGTCCATTTGATGTCACAAAGCTGTCCAGTACTTTAAAAATATCCTCTCCTGTTGTCCTGGTTTCCAGTGGTTTGCAGAAGAGGATGTCTTCCTTAATTGACCCCCCATGAACTTATCAGACATATACCATGAGATGTGCCAGGCCCACCACGTCTGTTTACGCATCCAGCTGTAATGCATATAATTCACTGGCTTGTATGCGAAGCAGTAACTGTTTGACGACATCTCCTGCCATGTAACTGATGCGTCATGAAACAGTATTGTTTGATGAAGACATTGTCTATATAGTTTTTTTGGTCTTTTCCCCCAGCATTGTCCCAGCAATATCTGCGGCAGCAGGAAGAATTAAGACCTCCACAATAGTATGGGGCTTGCCTGTCCTAGCCACTCGGTAGCTCACCATATAAGGCATTTCTAGCCCCTTCTTATTAATGGTATCTGTTGTTTTTATACATGACTTACTACTCGAAAGTCATCTTAATTCTCTCTCAAAGAACTCTGTGGCTTATTTTTCAAATTGGCATGTTTTGCGTCTAAATGTCTGCGCAAGAGTGAAGGTTTCATAGAGTTCTGAGATAGTACTTTTGCATGTATAATACACTGTGGCTGAGGAAAGGCAATATACCCTACCGTTCAAAGTTTGGGGTCACTTCGAAATGTCATTGTTTTTGAAAGAAAAGCACATTTTTTGTCCATTAAAAGAACATCAAATTGATCAGAAATACAGTGTAGACATTGTTAATGTTGTAAATGGCTATTGTAGTTGGAAACGGCAACATTTTTATGGATTATCGACAAAGGCGTACAGAGGCCCATTATTAGCAAGGGTAGTTCCAGTGATCAGGTCTGTACAGCGTTTGTCTGACCAATTAGAATTCACGCTCTGTTTTGATCACATGGACTGGAATATGTTCTGGGTTGCCTCTGGAGAGACGTCAACTCAGTCACCAGATTCATCAAAAAATGCATTGATGACATGATACAGATAGTATCTTTCAAAATGTACCAGACAAAAACGTGGATTGATAGCAGCCTTGTAGCAAAACTGAAAGAGAGAGATGCTGCTCATGAACAGAGCAAGGTGACATGGGACAAAAGTTTGGTTAGCAGTACAAATATGTCTGACGCAGATTGATCAAGATGTCGAAACACAAGTATAGAGTCAAAGTGGAGGAGCAATTCAGTGGGTCGTACATACAAGGCGTATGTGGCAGGGGCTCCTAACGCACCTGCACTATGGTATCATTACAAAAGCTCATGACCCTGGGTCTGGGTCTGAACTCCTCCTTATGCAACTGAGTCCTGGACTCCCTGACGGGCCACCCCCAGGTGATAAAGGTTGGCAACATTACCTCCTCGATACTGATCCTCAACACGGAGGCCCCACAAGGGTACATCCTCAGGCCCCTCCTGTATATAAATCAGGAGAGGATATCTGTTTAGCAGATGTTATTGCTGGTGTAGTGAAATTCTTGTGTTTCTAGCTCTAACAGTGCAGTAATATCTAACAGTAAAATCTAACAAATTCACAACAATAAACACAAATCTAAAGTAAAGGAATAGAATTAAGAATATATAAATATTTGGGCCAGCAATGTCAGAGCGGCATAGACTAAGATACAGTGCAATAGGATAGAATGCAGTATACACAGTTGAAGTCAGAAGTTTACATACACTTAGGTTGGAGTCATTACAACTCATTTTTCAACCACTACACACATTTCTTCTTAACAAACTACAGTTTTTGCAAGTCGGTTAGGACATCTACTTTGTGCATGACACAAGTAATTTTTCCAACAATTGTTTACAGACAGATTATTTCACTTCTATTTCACTGTATCACAATTCCAGTGGGTTAGAAGTGTACATACAAAAAGATGAATGTGCCTTTAAACAGCTTGGAAAATTCTAGAAAATTATGTCATGCCTTTAGAAGCTTCTGTTGGGCTAACTGACATAATTTGAGTCAATTGGAGGTGTACCTGTGGATATATTTCAAGGCTTACCTTCAAACTCAGTGCCTCTTTGCTTGACATCATGGGCAAATCAAAATAAATCAGCCAAGACCTCAGAAAAATAATGTAGACCTCCACAAGTCTGGTTCATCCTTGGGAGCAATTTCCAAACGCTTGAAGGTACCACGTTCATCTGTACAAATAATAGTACGCACGCAAGTATAAACACCATCACCATAGGATCACGCAGCTGTCATACCGCTCAGGAAGGAGACCCGTTCTGTCTCCTAGAGATGAACGTACTTTGGTGCGAAAAGTGCAAATCAATCCCAGAGCAACAGCAAAGGACCTTGTGAAGATGCTGGAGGAAACAGGCAAGGAAGAAGCCACTGCTCCAAAACCACCATAAAATAGCCAGACTACGGTTTGCCACTGCATATGGGGACAAGATCGTACTTTTTGGAAAAAAGTATTCTGGTCTGATGAAACAAAAATAGATCAGTTTGGCGATAATGACCATCGTTATGTTTGGAGGAAAAAGGGGGATGCTTGCAAGCCGAAGAACACCATCCCAACCGTGAAGCACGGGGGTGGCAGCATCATGTTGTTGGGGTGCTTTGCTGCAGAAGAGACTGGGGCACTTAATAGATGGCTTCATGAGGATGGAATGTTATGTGGATATATTGAAGCAACATCTCAAGACATCAGTCAGGAAGATAAAGCTTGGTCACAAATGGGTCTTCTAAATGGACAATGACCCTAAGCGTAATTACAAAGTTGTGGCAAAATGGCTTAAGGACAACAAAGTCAAGGTATTGGAGTGGCCAACACAAAGCCCTGACCTCAATCGTATAGAACAGTTGTGGGTAGAACTGGAAAAGCTTGTACGAGCAAGGAGGCCTACAAACCTGACTCAGTTACACCAGCTCTGTCAGGACGAATGGGCCAAAATTCACCCAACTTATTGTATGAAGTGTGTGGAAGGCTACCTGAAACGTTTAACCCAAGTTAAACAATTCAAAGGCAATGCTACTGAATACTAATTGAGTGTATGTAAACTTCTGACCCACTGGGAATGTGATGAAAGAAATCAAAGCTGAAATAAATTATTATTTCTACTATTATTCTGACATTTCACATTCTTAAAATAAAGTGGTGATCCTAACTGACCTAAAACAGGGAATTTTTACTGGGATTAAATGTCAGGAGTTGTGAAAAACTGAGTTTAAATATATTTGGCTAAGGTGTATGTAAACTTCCGACTTCAACTGTATGAGATGAGTATTGCAAAAACCTGTAAATATTATTCAAGTGACTAGTGTTCCATTATTAAAGTGGCCAGTGATTCCAAGTCTATGTATATAGGGCAGCAGCCTCTAATGTGCTAGTGATGGCTATTTAACCCTTTTTTTACAGTCTGATGGCCTTGAGATAGAAGCTGTTTTTCATTCACTCTGTCCCAGCTTTGATGCACCTGTGCTGACCTCGCCTTCTGGATGATAGCGGGGTGAACAGGCAGTGTTCTCGGGTGGTTGTTGTCCTTGATGATCTTTTTAGCCTTCCTGTCACATCGGGTGCTGTAGGTGTCCTGGAGGGCAGGTAGTTTTCCCCAAGTGATGCGTTGGGCAGAGCCTCCGGAGAGCCCTGCGGTTGTGGGCGGTGCAGATGCCGTTCCAGGCGGTGATACATACCATCAAGGTGCTCTCAATTGTGCATCTGCAAAGGTTTGTGAGGGTTTTACGCCTTCTTTACCACACTGTCTGTGTGGGTAGACCATTTCAGTTTGTCAGTGATGTATACGCCGAGGAACTTGAAGCTTTCCACGTTTTCCACTGCGTATCCCGTTGATGTGGATAGGGGGTGTTCCCTCTGCTGTTTCCTGACGTCCACAATCAGCTCCTTTGTTTTGTTGACGTTGAGTGAGAAGTTATTTTCCTGGCCCCACACTCTCAGGGCCCTCACCTCCTCCCTGTAGGCTGTCTCTTCATTGTTGGTAATCAGGCCTACTACTGTTGTGTCGTCTGCAAACTTGATGATTGATTTGGAGGCGTGCGTGAACGCGCAGTCATGGGTGAACAAGGAGTACAAGAGGGAGCTGAGCGTGCATCCTTGTGGGGCCCCAGTGTTGAGGATCAGCGAAGTGGAGGTGTTTTTTCCTACCTTCACCATCTGGGGGTGGCCCGTCATGAAGTCCAGGACCAAGTTGTACAGGGCGGGTTTCAGACCCAGGGCCCGAGCTTAATGATGAGCTTGGAGGGTACTATGGTGGTGAATGCTGAGCTATAGTCAATGAACAGCATTCTTACATAGGTTTTCCTCTTATCCAGATGGGATAGGGTAGTGTGCAGTGCGATGGCGATTGCATCTTCTGTGGATCTATTGGGGGCGGTAAGCAAATAGAAGTGGGTCTAGGGTGTCAGGTAAGATAGAGGTGATATGATCCTTGACAAGTCTCTCAAAGAACTTCATGATGACAGAAGTGAGTGCTACGGGGCGATAGTTAATTAGTTAATTTACCTTTGCTTTCTTCGGTAAGGAACAATGGTGGACGTCTTGAAAAATGTGGTATCATTCTAGGTATACCCACGACTGCGTGGCCTCACACAGTTCCAACAGGGAGGAGGTAGGCACTCTGATGGCGTGGTGCCGTAAACAACCTCTGGTTAGCTAAACAAAGGAGCTGATTGTGGACTTCAGGAGGAACGTATATGTTATGGCTTTACACCTCCTACTTTATTGTGGATAAAGAGTTACCTGTCTAACAGAACACAGAGGGTGTTTTTTAATGGAAGCCTCTCCAACATAATACAGGTAGAATCAGGAATTCCCCAGGGCAGTGGTCTAGGCCCCTTACGCTTTTCAATCTTACAACCAACATGCCACTGGCGTGTCTATGTATGCGGAAGACTCAACACTATATACTTCAGAATGGGTGGCAAGGAATAGGTTAGTCCTAAATAATTCAAAAATGAAACGCACTGCATTTGGGACAAATCATTCACTAAACCCTAAACCTCAACTAAATCTTGTAATGAATAATGTGGAAATTTAGCATATTCAGGTAACTCAATTGCTTGGAATAATCCTGGATTGTCAACTGTCATGGTCAAAACATATTGATACAACAGTAGCTAAGATGGAGGGAGTCTGTATATAATAAAGCTCTGCTCTGCCTTCTGAACAACACTGTCAATAAGGCAGGTCCTACAGGCCCTAGTTCTGTCGCACCTGGACAACTGTTCAGTTGTTTGGCCAGGTGTCACAAAGAGGGACTTAGGAAAATTACAATTGGCTCATAACAGGGCAGCACGGCTGTCCCTTAAAAGTACATGGAGAGCTAACATGAATGATATGCAAATCAATCTCTCATGGCTCAAAATGGAAGCGAGATTGACTTCATAATTTATTGTTTTTGTAAGAAGTGTTGACAAGCTGAAATTACCGAGCTGTTTGTTTAAACTACAAGCACACAGCTCGGACACCCATGCATACGACACAAGACATGCCATCAGTGGTCTCTTCACAATCCCCAAGTCCAGAACAGACTATGGGAGGCGCACAGTACGACATAGAGCCATGACTACATGGAACTCTATTCCACATCAGGTAACTGATGCAAGCAGTAGAATCAGATAAAAAAAACAGGTAAAAATGCACCTTATGGAACAGCGGGGACTGTGAAGACTCACACAAAAGTACAGACACAATGCATATGTACAGAAGCGCTAGCACATGCACTCTACACACACGTACATTGTAATATTGTTGTATGGTGGTATTATACATTTTGTATTGCAGATATGTATTGCTGTAATAATGTTACATGATGTACTGTTTTATATGTAATGTAAGGCGCTTAATGTGTTTAGAACCCAGGAAGAGTAGCTGCTGCCTTGGCAACAACTAATGGGAACCCCTAATAAATACAAATACCCCCCTCTATGGTCATTCCACCCCATCTCCTCAACAGCCTTTACTCTGCCTCCCCCCCAATGGACATCTATTTATTCATCATTGCCAATACACACTCTTATCAAGAGAAAATCCCTGGTCATCCCTACTGATCACTAAACACACATGCTTTGTTTGTAAATTATGTCTGAGTGTTGGAGTGTGCCCCTGGCTATCTGTACATTTAAAAAACATGAAAATGGCACCATATGGTTTGCTTAATATAAGGAATTTAAAATGATTTGTACTTGTACTTTTGATACTTCAATATATTTTAGCAATTACATTTACTTTTGATACTTAAGTATATTTTAAACCAAATACTTTTAGACTTTAGACTTTACTGGGTGTCTTTTCACTTTTACTAGAGTCATTTTCTATTAAAGGTATCTTTACTTTTACTCAGGTATGACAATGTAGTACTTTTTCCACCACTGGTTATTCCTATTATTTTATTACCATTTTCATTATTTTATTTCACTAGTCCTGCATGTTGGAGCGCGAAGCCTAAGATGTTGACTGTTCCCTGCAATCACACCTGCAACCCTGTACATTTGACTATTAAACAATCTGAATCTGAATCTATGGGTGTTGTTTGAGTCTGCGAGGCTTTGGATATCATCTGCCTTTGGACCCACCAGGAGTCCTTCATGGCACGGAGAGTGTATTGTGTATTTTTTCACATACTTTAGCTGCACTTGATTTAGCATGCTTGGCACAATGGAACACAATGGAATAGTCCAAAATGTGCAAACCCCAGCCACGTGGCATTCCAGGCAGGCTCAATAAAATTCTGAAAATATTTGAAGGAAAACAAATACTATTTGAACCCAGATGTGGTGCTGGAGACCTCCGTTAGATATCACTGTGATATCATGTCTATTCTTCTATTCCCTGCCTTTTTACACATTTGGACATGTGATGGTGAAATAAGGGTGTTAGGTTTTGTACCTGGCAATGTAAGACAAGGATCCTAGGATGCAGATCAGGTGGCAGTTTGGGCCTGCCAATGCCATCTCTCTTCCTCCCTGCCCATCCCCACTTGGAATATGGGTAGCCTGGGGCACTAGCTACATTGGCTACCTCATGGAGGTAAGATGGAGACTTCACAATGCAGTTTGACTCGGGGCCACACATAGCTCTGGTTCAGAGCGTTAAGTGCGGCTTGCTGACGCTGTGCCTTCCTGAACAGCAAGCCGTACTAACACCCTGGACCAGAGCTGGACCACACACAACAAAATATCCCTTTCTTCGAAAAATATCATTGTTCACCGCACGTTAGCTTCCTGATTGATCAGTTTCATTAATGCCTTGTGAAATAGATAGAGAATATTTTGCATAAGATGAGGTTTCTTTTTTTGGATAAGATGTACAGGATAGAATCGGTAGCGAAGGAACAATTCATTTGGTTTGACATCAGTGTATTATATATCTTATTTTTATATTTGCATAATGATATTAAAACTGATGTCAGAAAGGAAACAAAAGAGGATCCGGCATGTATTAAACTATTAACATAGGAGGAACAATTGCTCTTCATATAACGGCTAAATAAGATCCATTACGTGATTTAATTGGATCTGAAGTCACTAGTCATTATGCAGGATGCGCCTATAATAGGCTTGTGCAACGCTATTGTGATAGCGTTTACATTTCACTCAAAGCCCAGTGAGAGAACAAGTGCAGAGAGGGTTTGGGTATCCATGACTCTGATGTAGAACCTTTGTGTGTGTGTGTTTGCATTTGTTTTGGTACCGTAGATGCCCCGGGCGGGTCCTACCCAAAGCCTGTTGCCCAACCATCTGTCATGGCTGTCTGTCTATGTGCTGATGCAAACCAAAGTCTCAGCAAACTCACCCACTCCAGAAGAGACCTGCTGGTACTGATTCAAACCATTCAACCATTAACTCTGGGTCCATTTTCGATCCCAATCCCCAGACCGCCCTTACCCTGTCCCTACCACATCCAGTGAAGGTGTGAGAACTATTGGATACATATCAACTTTGGAAACCATATCTCCCTATTTTTCATCCAGGAGAGCTCTACGGTGTTTTTTATTTTATTTTTGTGGTGAGAGTAAAGTGATCCGAGGGATCGGTGTGTGTCTGCCAGTCTCTCCCTCAGTGCCTCCCCTCACCTTTAGCAGATGTTGGTTTGCTACAGGCATCTGTTCCTGAAAGCAAAGTGACTGACCGGCCCTGTGCCAGGGAGCACCCATCCCTTATCGCACTCCCGTTCCTGTAAGAGTGTATCAGAGGAATCAGCTGGTGCAGCCGGATGACTGCGCTAGACATGCTGCAATAGAGCAAGGGCACAGCTCTCACCGAATAAAATGGGAGAGAGAGAGTTGGTGAGAGAGATAGCGGAGTTGAAGGGAGAGAGTAAGAGAACAGTGGAGAGAGAGAGAGAAAGGGGGAGTGAGTGAGAGAGCATTGGAGAGAGAGAGAGAGCACGAAAGAGAGAGATGAGCAAAAGCTATTTTTGAAAAGAGCTTTCGACTGAATAAAACATTAACCGGCTGCACAGTGAAAATTACTCGATCACTAGGCAGGCATAAAATAACCATGTAAAATTACAGCTGGTCTGTCAAGATTGCTTCATTGCTTGGCTCCGTATATTTCCAATTGCGTGACATGTTTGCAATCCTGTGTGCCACAGGCGGGTGTTCTCAGGTAGGCGCGTGCCATAAATAGCCTGCTGTATGCGTTCAAGGGGGTACATCACTGTTCAGCCCCACATTTCATCAGTGACAGGGGTATGCTGACACTGCAGGAAGGCAGGGACAAGTGCTTATGACCACATTATAAAGCATTATAATATACTTATAAGCACCTATGACCTCTCTATGATGTCAGGCAGTTAACACTAGAAAGACATAACATATTATAAGCCTTATACAACATTTAAAAAGCACATACAGTTGAAGTCGGAAGTTTACATACACTTAGGTTAGAGTCATTAAAACTCGTTTTTCAACCACTCCATAAATTTCTTGTTAACAAACTATAGTTTTGGAAAGTCGGTTTGTGCATGACACAAGTAATTTCGATCCCTCCGATGTCAACAACTACAGACCAGTATCCCTTCTTTCTTTTCTCTCCAAAACTCTTGAACGTGCCGTCCTTGGCCAGCTCTCCCGCTATCTCTCTCAGAATGACCTTCTTGATCCAAATCAGTCAGGTTTCAAGACTAGTCATTCAACTGAGACGGCTCTTCTCTGTATCACGGAGGCCCTCCGCACTGCTAAAGCTAACTCTCTCTCCTCTGCTCTCATCCTTCTAGACCTATCGGCTGCCTTCGATACTGTGAACCATCAGATCCTCCTCTCCACCCTCTCCGAGTTGGGCATCTCCGGCGCGGCCCACGCTTGATTGCGCCCTACCTGACAGGTCGCTCCTACCAGGTGGCGTGGCGAGAATCTGTCTCCTCACCACGCGCTCTCACCACTGGCGTCCCCAGGGCTCTGTTCTAGGCCCTCTCCTATTCTCGCTATACACCAAGTCACTTGGCTCTGTCATAACCTCACATGGTCTCTCCTATCATTGCTATGCAGACGACACACAATTAATCTTCTCCTTTCCCCTTCTGATGACCAGGTGGCGAATCGCATCTCTGCATGTCTGGCAGACATATCAGTGTGGATGACGGATCACCACCTCAAGCTGAACCTCGGCAAGACGGAGCTGCTCTTCCTCTCGGGGAAGGACTGCCCATTCCATGATCTCGCCATCACGGTTGACAACTCCATTGTGTCCTCCTCCCAGAGCGCTAAGAACCTTGGCGTGATCCTGGACAACACCCTGTCGTTCTCAACTAACATCAAGGCGGTGGCCCGTTCTTGTAGGTTCATGCTCTACAACATCCGCAGAGTACGACCCTGCCTCACACAGGAAGCAGCGCAGGTCCTAATCCAGGCACTTGTCATCTCCCGTCTGGATTACTGCAACTCGCTGTTGGCTGGGCTCCCTGCCTGTGCCATTAAACCCCTACAACTCATCCAGAACGCCGCAGCCCGTCTGGTGTTCAACCTTCCCAAGTTCTCTCACGTCACCCCGCTCCTCCGCTCTCCACTGGCTTCCAGTTGAAGCTCGCATCCGCTACAAGACCATGGTGCTTGCCACGGAGCTGTGAGGGAACGGCACCTCAGTACCTCCAGGCTCTGATCAGGCCCTACACCCAAACAAGGGCACTGCGTTCATCCACCTCTGGCCTGCTCGCCTCCCTACCACTGAGGAAGTACAGTTCCTGTGCAGCCCAGTCAAAACTGTTCGCTGCTCTGGCCCCCCAATGGTGGAACAAACTCCCTCACGACGCCAGGACAGCGGAGTCAATCACCACCTTCCGGAGACACCTGAAACCCCACCTCTTTCAGGAATACCTAGGATAGGATAAAGTAATCCTTCTCACCCCCTTAAAAGATTTAGATGCACTATTGTAAAGTGGCTGTTCCACTGGATGTCTTAAGGTGAACGCACCAATTTGTAAGTCGCTCTGGATAAGAGCGTCTGCTAAATGACTTAAATGTAATGTAAATGTAATTTCCCCAACAATTGTTAACAGACAGATTATTTCACTTATAATTCAAGCCAGAGAAAATGAAGAGTGACAAATTCTAATAAATTCCAATAAAAATCAAACTTTCATGATATCACACATGTAAGATATCAAATTAAAGCTACATGTGTTGTGAATCCAGCCAACATGTCAGATTTCAAAAAGGCTTTTCAGCGAAAGCAAACGATGCTATTATCTGAGCATAGCACCATAGTAAACAAAAGAGAGAAAACATTTCAACCCTGCAGGCGCGACACAAAACGCAGAAATAAAAATATAAATCATGCCTTACCTTTGACGAGCTTCTTCTGTTGGCACTCCAATATGTCCCATAAACATCACAAATGGTCCTTTTGTTCGATTAATTCCGTCCATATATATCCAAAATGTCCATTTATTTGGCACGTTTCATCCAGAAAAACACCGGTTCCATCTTGCGCAACGTGATGACAAAATATCTCAAAAGTTACATGTAAACTTTGCCAAAACATTTCAAACAACTTTTGTAATACAACTTTAGGTATTTTTTAAAGTAAATAATCGATAATATTGAAGACGGGAGGATCTGTGTTCAATAGAGGAAGACAACACACTCTATCAAACAGTACACGTGACGTGACACTTGTTCAAGATGCGGAACTTCTTCGTTACACAAAGGAATAACCTCAACCAATTTCTAAAGACTGGTGACATCCAGTGGAAGCGGTAGGAACTGCAAGCAAGTCCCTTAGAAATCTGGAATCCCAATGAAAGCTCATTGAAGAGAGGGTGAACTCAAAAATAAAAATCTGAATGGTTTGTCCTCGGGGTTTCGCCTGCTACATAAGTTCTGTTATACTCACAGACATGATTCAAACAATTTTATAAACAGAGTGTTTTCTATCCAAATCTACTAATACTATGCATATCTTATCTTCTGGGGATGAGTAGCAGGTAGTTGAAATTGGGCATGCTTTTCATCCAAAATTCCAAATTCTGCCCCCTCTCCTAGAGAAGTTAAACATTTTGGAAAAACATTTTCCAAAAAATTATGTTATGGATTTAGAAGCTTCTGACAGGCTAATTGACATCTTTTGAGTCAATTGGACATGTACATGTGGATGTATTTCAAGGCCAACCTTCGATCTCAGTGCCTCTGCTTTACATAATTGGAAAATCAAAAGAAATAGCCAAGACAAAATTGTAGACCTCCACAAGTCTGGTTCGTCCTTGGGAGCAATTTCCAAATGCCTGAAGGTACCACGCAGCCGTCATACCGCTCAGGAAGAAGTCTCCTAGAGAAAAGTGCAAATCAATCCCAGAACAACAGCAAATGACCTTGCTGGAGGAAACAGTTACAAAAGTATCTATATCCACAGTAAAAGGAGTCCTATATCGACATAACCTGAAGGCCGATCAGCAAGGAAGAAGCCAATGCTCCAAAACCGCCATAAAAAAGCCAGACAACATTTTGCAGCTGCACATGGGGACAAAGATCGTACTTTTTGGAGAAATGTCATCTGGTCTGATGAAACAAAAATTGAACTGTTTGGCCATAATGACCATCGTTATGTTTGGAGGGAAAAGGGGGACGCTTGCAAGCTGAAGAACACCATCCCAACCGTGAAGCACGGGGGTGGCAGCATCATGTTGTTGGGGTGCTTTGCTGCAGGAGAGACTGGTGCAGTTCACAAAATAGATGGCATCATGAGGATGGAATGTTATGTGGATATATTGAAGCATCATCTCAAGACATCAGTCAGGAAGTTAAAGGTTGGTCGCAAATGAGTCTTTCAAATGGACAATGACCTCAAGCATACTTCCAAAGTTGTGGCAAAATGGCTTAAGCACAACAAAGTCAAGGTATTGGAGCGGCCATCACAAAGCCCTGACCTCAATCCTATAGAAAGTGTGTTGGCAGAACTGAAAAAGCATGTGCAAGCATGGAGGCCTTACAATCCTGACTCAGTTACACTAGCTCTGTCAGGATAAATTGGCCAAAATTCACCCAACTTATTGTGGGAAGCTTGTGGAAGGCTACCCGAAACGTTTTACCCAAGTTAAATAATTTAAAGGCAATGCTACCAAATACTAATTGAGTGTATGTAAACTTCTGACCAACTGGGAATGTGATGAAAGAAATAAAAGCTGAAATAAATCATTCTCTCTACTGTTATTCTGACATTTAACATTCTTACAATGAAGTGGTGATCCTAACTGACCTAAGACATTTAATTTATTTTCGGATTAAATGTCAGGAATTGTGAAAAACTGAGTTTAACTGTATTTGGCTAAGGTGTATGTAAACTTCCGACTTCAACTGTACATGCTTTAACAAATGTGTTACCATGTCTTACTTTCGTCTCATAGTGATCCTGACTAAATAACAGCTATATTTAAATAATTGAGGAATTGCATAACATGTTACAAGCCTTATAATAAGACAATATAAGGGCTCATAAATGCTTATAACAAGTGATAAAATATTATACCTGTCAACGTTAATTAAAGTGTTACCAAGTGTTTTTCCTGGTCAGACCCCATGACTTAGATATGTACTTTATGTCTGCTGACTTGTTTTGGAATGTTCTGTCCAATATTGGCAATGCTAGTAGTGTGCCACAGGGTTTACAATGGCCAGAAGACCTGGTCCTTTGCCAGCTCTATACCACAGGGGATGGATTTTAAACCCCAAGCAATATAAAGGGACTTCATATTGAAATGTTATTCTGCAAATCTTTTATATGACAGTTTAATTTGACCGTATCCATTAAATGTCCTTTAATGTCAAGCGTGTACATGTGCTTTCAAGTACATACCCAGTAACACACACTGTCATTGTGTCAGTGTCAGTCTCTCAACCTAAACAGAGCAGGTTGCATCTCTCGCGCTCTTGCTCTCCCGCGCACGCGCCCACACACACACACACACACACACACACACACACACACACACACACACACACACACACACACACACACACACACACACACACACACACACACGAGGATTGCTCAGATGGGACACTTGATACGGAAGTGGTCGTCATTCTAGTTACCCCTCTAAAAGCCTGTATAGAAACCCCTACACAGAGTCAGTGAATAAGCAATGACAACAAATTTGAGCCCTTGATTCTACTTACCCAGAGTCAGATGAACTCATGGATACCATTTTTATGTCTCTGCATGCTAGCTGCTTCTGTATACTTCCAGTCATTGCACTAACACTAGTTAGCAATGCCTCCAGGAATTACTTTCAACTTCCTTCAAACTGCACACAGAGACATAAAAATGGTATCCATGAGTTATTCAGAAAAAAAGGCCTTAATTGTCAAAATGTTGAACTTTCACTTTAAAGTAATTACCACTATTCCATTCTATGCTAATAGAAAAGAGAACTATCGAGCATTATTATTTAGACTCTATTTTAGACTTGGTACTATATGTAATCAAACTGTGTCCACTTCTTGGACATTTTCTCTGTTCTCTTTTCCTTCAATATTTCTTCTCCTATCACCTCCTCTTACCTCCCCCTCTCTTATCCTTCTTTCTACTGTCTTTACTCAACTTGTCTATGTACCTAAGCCCGTTAAATGTCAGCTGACAATGTGTCCTTGTTGACTGTGTATCAGGTCTACAAACCATGTGACTGATTAATCTTCCTGGGATCTCACACTCGGTTTGGAATGCCTCGCTTGCTGCCAAGGTTTCTTCTTCCCCTAAAAAGGATCCTTGGGAAACAGTGTATGGAAATAGCCGCCTGTCATTATTTCTTTTTTTCCAAAGTGACTGCAGGAAATAATTGGCCTGATTACTCTATTGGTCTAGACTACTAGAGGACCAACTGACACAGCCTGTACATGCACGGGTTGAATTTATTTTTGAGCTGTTTGTGTGTGTGTGTGTGTTGAAGTTTGCACAGATGTGTGTGCGTGTGTGGGGGGGGGGGGGGGTAGAGGCGGGTGTGGACAAGGATGCGCCAACCAAATAACGACTATCTGATCTAGCCACCCCTCTCCTTCCTGTCTCTTTGGGGCTGTGATGAACATGATGACATTACTCAGCTGTGGGGTGGATGGGAGCAACATAGATGCTGAAGGGCCCAGCATAGGAGACCAGAGCCCGCAGGAGGGGTAACTGAGTTAAACCTAACCCAAACAGCGCCGCTGCCAATGTGCTGTCTCTCCTCTGCCGTCACATCAGTTTACAGATAATAAATGGCCTGGTCTTTGTGCAAGACTGTGAGAGCTGGTGGACCTGCATGGGCCCCTGTGGCCACAGATCACTGGCTGGCATAAACATGAGAGCCATTCGGCCCCTGGCCCCAGGCCCTTGACTCCCATCAGCTAAGGTCACTTCAGTTTGTACCCGTGGAAAATTATGGGGCTTCGAAGCACTAGCTTCTAGCGTCAACCGATACATGCAAGAGGTTTGTTTTGTCATTGAAGGACCAAGTGTACAAAACTGGTTGCAACAGTTTCTGGTTTTAATGACGTCTTTTCTACCAGTTTTTCCCCCTGGGCTGATGTTTGTCCTGTCTGGTTGTTTGAGGTTGAATGAGCTGAACCAGGGAGTTGATGACGAAACAACACAGTGGGATCCACAATTGATGGCTTAATTTTCTTGTTTAGAGATGTGCCGATATGGAAATTATGGGTGTTCTGATAACCACTATTTTCTTACATAAGGACATCGAGAAAACAGTAAAGGCTTTCTATTTGCTACACTGGAAGAGTAACTTTTTGCTGGCATGTGCAGAGAGCAAGCTACTTTGTCCTAATGTTCTTGGTCATGAGTTGCATGTTGAAATCTTGAAAATAGAAACAAAAAGATGATTTTTTGTTGCGCTGCGCAATATTTTCATGTAGCCAAAGTGCCTACGCCCAGCTTTCATAGAAAGAATATGGGTGCCTCACACTCCGCAAAAGGTAGGTGTCCGTTGTAGCTGGCCAGTTAGCCGTTATGTCTGATCCCAAAACTGACATGGCATGGAATTTCATATATAACTTTGATATTTATCAAAATATTGTCGTGGTCCATGTCATGATCCACACATTTTCACATGCATGAGTGGCAGAATATTGGCAACTGAATACATTATCATATTTTTTTTGTCATTGTAGCGAACAGAGGGTGAGTATTGTCCTAAACAGGGATGGAACCCAGGATGCTTTCATAACAGGCTAGGGTCGTTACACCATTATCAACCGGCATCAATATGATCAACCGATATCAATATGAAGGCCAATG
This sequence comes from Oncorhynchus nerka, assembly GCF_034236695.1. Classification (NCBI taxonomy): domain Eukaryota; kingdom Metazoa; phylum Chordata; class Actinopteri; order Salmoniformes; family Salmonidae; genus Oncorhynchus; species Oncorhynchus nerka. Next base: position 51,423,970 of record NC_088408.1, on the reverse strand, counting down.
ATATCCTGCAATTTCAGTTCATCAAAAAATCAACTGAATGAATGAAATAAATATTAATGTCAACGTTTAGTCCTAATCATTGTGGCCCCACTGTAGAAGTGCTCTAGATTAAAATTAATAAATGTTTTAGATACTCTTCTTCAAAAATGTTTTTTTTTTCCCTCACCAAAAGTTTTTTTTCCTCTTTTAGCTGATTGAACATTAATGAAGCCAGTAAAAGTTAGTAAAACATTTTTTCACTCAGGATACATTATTAATTAAACTCTTTCATTGTCAAATGAAATTATTATTCCAACTAAATCTCATTCCCAGCATTCTTGGTCTCATAGTGCAGATGTGGACACCACTGGAGAACCCTGTGAGAGCAGCTGTGTTGCAGGGGTCTCTTACAGGTCAAAAGCTTGCTGGGCTAATGGAGAGAAGGGGAGGGGGAAGAGAGATGGCGAGAGTGATGGGCCAGCGCCGTGTTGGAGTGCATGAATAAACAATCAGAGAGTCGTTTGGTGTTAGTATCAGAACTCAGGATATGACCCAGATGCAGACACAGGAGGCGGATAGTACGAGTCTCAGAGTTGACTATAGTACAAGGGGCAGGCAAAAGGTAAGTCAAGGCAGGCAAAGAGTCATAATCCAAATAATCGGGGGTGGGGTCAATGTAAATAGTCCGGTGGCCATTTGATTAATTGTTCAGCAGTCTTATGGCTTGCGGGTAGAAGCTGTTAAAGCGCCTTACAGTCAGATGCCGAGCAGTTGCCATACCAGGCAGTGATGCAACCGGTCAGGATGCTTTCAATGGTGCAGCTGTAGAACTTTTTGAGGTTCTGGAGCCCCATGCCAAATCTTTTCAGTCTCTTGAGGGGGAAAAGGTTTTGTAGTGCCCTCTTCACGACTGTCTTGGTGTGTTTGCACATGATAGTTTGTTGGTGACGTGGACACCAAGGAACTTGAAACTCTCAACCCTCTCCACTACAGCCCCGATGTTAATGGGGGCCTGTTCGCCCTGCCTTTTCCTGTAGTCCACGATCAGTTTCTTTGAGGAAGAGGTTGTTGTCCTGGCATCACAAGGTCAGGTCTCTGACCTCCCTATAGGCTGTCTCATTTTTGTCGCTGATCAGGCCTACCACTGTTGTGTCATCAGCAAACCTAATGATGGTGTTGGATTCGTGACTGGCCTTGCAGTCATGAGTAAAAAGGGAGTACAGGAGGGGGTAGAGCACGCACCCCTGAGGGTTCCCTGTGTTGAGGATCAGCATGGCGGATGTGTTGTTATCTACCCTTACCACCTGGGGGCGACCCGTCAGGAAGTCCAGGATCCAGTTGCAGAGGGAAGTGTTTAGTCCCAGGGTCCGTAGCTAAGTGATGAGCTTTGAGGGCATTATGGTGATGAACACTGAGCTATAGTCAATGAACAGCCTTCTCACATAGGTGTTCCTTTTGTCCAGATGTGAAATGGCAGTGTGGAGTGCAATAGAGATTGCATCATCTGTGGATCTGTTGGTGTGGTATGCAAATTGGAGTGGGTCTAGGGTTTCTGGGATAATGGTGTTGATGTGAGCCATGACCAGCCTTTCAAAGCATTTCAAGGCTACAGACGTGAGTGCTACCGGTCGGTAGTCATTTAGGCAGGTTACCTTAGTGTTCTTGGGCACAGGGACTATGGTGGTCTGCTTGAAACATGTAGATATTACAGAGTCAGACAGGGAGATCAGTTGGTCAGCGCATGCTCTGAGTACTTGTCCTGGTAATCCATCTGATCCTGCGTCCTTGTGAATTTTGACCTGTTTGAAGGTCTTACTCACATCGGCTGCGGAGAGCGTGATCACACAATCGTCCAGAACAGCTAATGCTCTCATGCATGTTTCAGTGTTACTTGCATAGAAGTTATTTAGCTCATCTGGTAGGTTTGTGTCAATGGGCAGCTCTCGGCTGTGCTTCCCTTTGTAGTCTGTAATAGTTTGCAAGCCCTTCCACATCCGATGAGCGTCAGAGCCGGAGTAGTACGATTCGATCTTAGTCCTGTATTGACGGTTCGTCGGAGGGCATAGCGGGATTTCTTCTAAGCTTCCTGGTTAGAGTCCTGCTCCTTGAAAGCGGTAGCTCTACCCTTTAGCAGCCCGACCTGCTATGTTGTCGTCTTTTCTTTACGCAAATTATGGGGATTTGGGCCTGTTCCCGGGAAAGCAGTATATCCTTCTTGTCAGACTCATTAAAGGAAAAAGTTTATTCTAGTTCTTGTGAGTATTCACTGTTCTGATGTCCAGAAGTTATTTTCGGTCATAAGAGACGGTAGAGGCAACATTATGTACAAAATAAGTTAAAAAATAAGTGGAATCTTAGATAAAGTTCTGGGAATTTTCACAGTTTGCTTGGAATATGACAAGGCTATCAGTGCTGGAAAACTATGCTAGCCAAATATGGTTTGGCAGAATCTCAAAGCTATGGGACCTCCTCACAAACTCCATTGTCATTGATGCAGATGTTCTTTGCTTATTGAACCAACAGGTGTCCCATGTTTTACAGTCTATCTGATGTCTAGAGTTGAACCCACCACCCACAGATTATTTTTTGCTTCCTGCTGTGGCAGTTTAACATTCAGCATCCAGCCTTGCACATGTCTCCAGGGAGCTCCAGATGTCAGAGGACATCTAGTAAGGGATGAAGCCCAGAGTTCATGACCCCACCTAGGGCACTTCTGCTGTCATGGTCCCCCTACACTTGTAGCTTGTCTTCAGATATAATAAAATTCCTCTCAATTCCAATGTTAGGTCAATTCCAATTATTCATATCCCAATTAATTATTATCCCCAACAATTCCACAAATCTGCTACAATTTCAATACAACTTGAAATGTTTTAAAACTAATCCTGTAGTCAAGCGTAGCAACTTCCGGGTTGGAGCGAGCGGTCGCATCTGCACTCGGTCCGCAGGTAGTATAACATTTCATTACATTTCATTATAGTACAACGGTTTGATTTGTCTAATCTTAGCAATTTTTCTTCTTAGCTAGCTACATAGCCGTCTTTGTATCATAGATAATTGCGTAATTATCGTATTTCGTCGTCCTAACGCAGTCTACACTGCCCTGCAGCTAGCTAGCTAGCTAACGTCTACCGATTAGCAGCACAACTTACACTCAACTTAACGACTTGATTAGTGTAGTGTTAGCTAGCTACATAGTTGTCTTTGCTGTCTTCGTATCCAAGATAATTGTGTAGTTTAGAGTGTGTAGTTTTAGAGTGATTATCTTAATTTACCGAGGTTAGCTAGCCAGCTATTCGTCGTCCTTAACGTAACAGAACTTCCGCACTCAACAATCCGGTCGCATTTCGCTTCGCTCCACAGGTAGTATCACATTTTTCATTTCATTACAGTACAACGGCTTGATTTGTTTGATCGTAGCTAGCTACATAGCTAGCTACATAGCCGTCTTTGTATCAAAGATAATTGTGTAGTCTTGAGCGATTTCCTAGGTTAGCTAGCCAGCTATTGTCGTTCTTTTAACGCAACGTAACGTAAATCAACACTGCTAGCTAGCCAGCTAGCCCCGAATAGCAGCACAGTAGAAACCATTACACTCTACGGAACGACTTGATTAGTGTAGTGTCAACAACGCAGACACTGCCAGCTAGCCTACATAGTCAACAACGCAGCCTCTGCCAGCTAGCCTACTTCAGCAGTACTGTATCATTTTAATCATTTTAGTCAATAAGATTCTTGCTACGTAAGCTTAACTTTCTGAACACTCGAGACGTGTAGTCCACTTGTCATTCCAATCTCCTTTGCATTAGCGTAGCCTCTGGTGTAGCCTGTCAACTATGTGTCTGTCTATCCCTGTTCTCTCCTCTCTGCACAGACCATACAAACGCTCCACACCGCGTGGCCGCGCCACCTAATCTGGTGGTCCCAGCGCGCACGACCCACGTGGAGTTCCAGGTCTCCGGTAGCCTCTGGAACTGCCGATCTGCGGCCAACAAGGCAGAGTTCATCTCAGCCTATGCCTCCCTCCAGTCCCTCGACTTCTTGGCACTGACGGAAACATGGATCACCACAGACAACACTGCTACTCCTACTGCTCTCTCTTCGTCTGCCCACGTGTTCTCGCACACCCGAGAGCTTCTGGTCAGCGGGGTGGTGGCACCGGGATCCTCATCTCTCCCAAATGGTCATTCTCTCTTTCTCCCCTTACCCATCTGTCTATCGCCTCCTTTGAATTCCATGCTGTCACAGTTACCAGCCCTTTCAAGCTTAACATCCTTATCATTTATCGCCCTCCAGGTTCCCTCGGAGAGTTCATCAATGAGCTTGATGCCTTGATAAGCTCCTTTCCTGAGGACGGCTCACCTCTCACAGTTCTGGGCAACTTTAACCTCCCCACGTCTACCTTTGACTCATTCCTCTCTGCCTCCTTCTTTCCACTCCTCTCCTCTTTTGACCTCACCCTCTCACCTTCCCCCTACTCACAAGGCAGGAAATACGCTCGACCTCATCTTTAATAGATGCTGTTCTTCCACTAACCTCATTGCAACTCCCCTCCAAGTCTCCGACCACTACCTTGTATCCTTCTCCCTCTCGCTCTCATCCAACACTTCCCACACTGCCCCTACTCGGATGGTATCGCGCCGTCCCAACCTTCGCTCTCTCTCCCCCGCTACTCTCTCCTCTTCCATCCTATCATCTCTTCCCTCTGCTCAAACCTTCTCCAACCTATCTCCTGATTCTGCCTCCTCAACCCTCCTCTCCTCCCTTTCTGCATCCTTTGACTCTCTATGTCCCCTATCCTCCAGGCCGGCTCGGTCCTCCCCTCCCGCTCCTTGGCTCAACGACTCATTGCGAGTTCACAGAACAGTGTTCCGGGCAGCCGAGGGGAAATGGAGGAAAACTCGCCTCCCTGCGGACCTGACATCCTTTCACTCCCTCCTCTCTACATTTTCCTCTTCTCTCTCTGCTGCTAAAGCCACTTTCTACCACTCTAAATTCCAAGCATCTGCCTCTAACCCTAGGAAGCTCTTTGCAACCTTCTCCTCCCTCCTGAATCCTCCTCCCCCCCTCCTCCTCTCTGCAGATGACTTCGTCAACCATTTTGAAAAGAAGGTCGACGACATCCGATCCTCGTTTGCTAAGTCAAACGACACCGCTGGTTCTGCTCACACTGCCCTACCCTGTGCTCTGACCTCTTTCTCCCCCCTCTCTCCAGATGAAATCTCACGTCTTGTGACGGCCGGCCGCCCAACAACCTGCCCGCTTGACCCTATCCCCTCCTCTCTTCTCCAGACCATTTCCGGAGACCTTCTCCCTTACCTCACCTCGCTCATCAACTCATCCCTGACCGCTGGCTACGTCCCTTCCGTCTTCAAGAGAGCGAGAGTTGCACCCCTTCTGAAAAAACCTACACTCGATCCCTCCGATGTCAACAACCACAGACCAGTATCCCTTCTTTCTTTTCTCTCCAAAACTCTTGAACGTGCCGTCCTTGGCCAGCTCTCCCGCTATCTCTCTCAGAATGACCTTCTTGATCCAAATCAGTCAGGTTTCAAGACTAGTCATTCAACTGAGACTGCTCTTCTCTGTATCACGGAGGCGCTCCGCACTGCTAAAGCTAACTCTCTCTCCTCTGCTCTCATCCTTCTAGACCTATCGGCTGCCTTCGATACTGTGAACCATCAGATCCTCCTCTCCACCCTCTCCGAGTTGGGCATCTCCGGCGCGGCCCACGCTTGATTGCGTCCTACCTGACAGGTCGCTCCTACCAGGTGGCGTGGCGAGAATCCGTCTCCACACCACGTGCTCTCACCACTGGTGTCCCCCAGGGCTCTGTTCTAGGCCCTCTCCTATTCTCGCTATACACCAAGTCACTTGGCTCTGTCATAACCTCACATGGTCTCTCCTATCATTGCTATGCAGACGACACACAATTAATCTTCTCCTTTCCCCCTTCTGATGATCAGGTGGCGAATCGCATCTCTGCATGTCTGGCAGACATATCAGTGTGGATGACGGATCACCACCTCAAGCTGAACCTCGGCAAGACGGAGCTGCTCTTCCTCCCGGGGAAGGACTGCCCGTTCCATGATCTCGCCATCACGGTTGACAACTCCATTGTGTCCTCCTCCCAGAGCGCTAAGAACCTTGGCGTGATCCTGGACAACACCCTGTCGTTCTCAACTAACATCAAGGCGGTGGCCCGTTCCTGTAGGTTCATGCTCTACAACATCCGCAGAGTACGACCCTGCCTCACACAGGAAGCGGCGCAGGTCCTAATCCAGGCACTTGTCATCTCCCGTCTGGATTACTGCAACTCGCTGTTGGCTGGGCTCCCTGCCTGTGCCATTAAACCCCTACAACTCATCCAGAACGCCGCAGCCCGTCTGGTGTTCAACCTTCCCAAGTTCTCTCACGTCACCCCGCTCCTCCGCTCTCTCCACTGGCTTCCAGTTGAAGCTCGCATCCGCTACAAGACCATGGTGCTTGCCTACGGAGCTGTGAGGGGAACGGCACCTCAGTACCTCCAGGCTCTGATCAGGCCCTACACCCAAACAAGGGCACTGCGTTCATCCACCTCTGGCCTGCTCGCCTCACTACCACTGAGGAAGTACAGTTCCCGCTCAGCCCAGTCAAAACTGTTCGCTGCTCTGGCCCCCCAATGGTGGAACAAACTCCCTCACGACGCCAGGACAGCGGAGTCAATCACCACCTTCCGGAGACACCTGAAACCCCACCTCTTTAAGGAATACCTAGGATAGGATAAAGTAATCCCTCTCACCCCCTTAAAAGATTTAGATGCACTACTGTTCCACTGGATGTCATAAGGTGAATGCACCAATTTGTAAGTCGCTCTGGATAAGAGCGTCTGCTAAATGACTTAAATGATGTAAAAATTGTGTTTTCATGTGTTGCTGCCTATGCTATGTTGTCGTCTTAGGTCTCTCTTTATGTAGGGTTGTGTCGTCTCTCTTGTCGTAATGTGTGAAATTATGTACATTAATTCCATTAACTTTGAAAATACTGAATTGCAATTCATTTCTTAAGATGAATTATTTTACCTTAATTAACTTAAATTCCATACAAATTGAATTCAACATACATTCTCTACTTCATGAGTTAATTCAGGAATTTCAGTAAAATTTCAAATTAAATTGGAATTAACGCCAACCCTGATGTGGGTATCATGTCTTGTTACGTAATCTTTATACCGTTAGTCCTTTTCAAGTCCCAGTTGTTTACAATGTCATGTGAAAATACCTCATACGAAAGGCCTGTTAGACATTTCCTAATGCTTGCAATTTCATGTTGTCTTGAACTCATGACCAAGGTTCTTTGATTTCCAGCTCTTTGCCAGACATGGGTCTGTCTATACTGCACCTCAGCCTTTCCACAAATTCCTTCTTTGATAGATTCACCCCCTTTGTGAATCCTGGCCCATTTGCGAGGTGATGTACTGTACGTGCTCTGCAGGTTGATAAATGGTGGTGTTCCTCTTCTCTTTGGCGAGAACAAAATGTGCTCTGTAATCAATGGAAATGTAATAATGACAGAGACAGGGGGCCCTAACAGGCACATTATGCCATCCTTGATGTGTTTTCAAAGCCTCTTTATCTCCACCCAATTAATCAGGATAATCAAGACGGTTAACTGCATCAGGTGGGTGCCTCTGAAAGCACACGTCACGACGAGGGAAACTAGTCTATACACTCTCATCTGTACACAAGACTGAACCACTTACCACTTAACCGGCTGCCACAGCCATGAAGGTGACCGAACATAGATCAGATTGTTTAAAACCCTGCTACAGGTTTTGTAAGAAAAACATTTGGAAGATATCAGGAATTTAATTTTTAAAATCTGTGTAAAGGTTAATATGGCTCAAAGCTGCGTAAAGCCGAGCAAAGGCCTGATAAAATGAATATGGGGGATTAAAAATTGTGAACACATTTTTTAAGGGAGAGATTGCACAACGACCAAAGTCCCTCTATGGTTTAGACTATGTTCAGGCCTTGGGGGGTTAAGGATAACATGGCAGGCCGACTTAAACTGTTATTGCTGCCGTTGTCTGAATCAAACACTCAATACAATACTGCTAGTGGGTCTTGTTAAAATGCTTTATAATATCTTTATGTACATATTCTTTATCCCTTTAAACTTGTGTGTATAAGGTAGTAGTTTTGGAATTGTTAAATTAGATGACTCGTTGGTTATTACTGCATTGTCGGAACTAGAAGCACAAGCATTTCGCTACACTCGCATTAACATCTGCTAACCATGTGTATGTGACAAATACATTTGATTTGATTTTTTAATTCTTTGCCTATCTGATGGGTTACTTTTTTGAGTTTTCTCTGCTGCCCCATGTATGACAAATATAGTGTTGTCTTTCACCTAGCCTACACACTAAACTGTAATGTGTGTTAACTTCTATGAGGCTGAATCATCATACTAGAACAACTTTATTGCTTTGGGTACAACAGACTGCTTCGTTGCTGCATAAAATTATTTCCCCAGAATTATATAATTTCCCCAAATTAAAGGCGGGGTGGGGGGGGGACTGAGAGAGGAATAAAGAGAGGGTGCACTTGTGTACTTGTGAGTTTTATCAAGTCCTCTCTTCTCCTTAATCTTGGCCACTTTGCAAGTTTCCTTTTTTCTTTCCGCTATGGAAATTGTATTATTTAAAAAATGTACTCTGGTGCCACGTTTGTGGCATTTCTCATTGATGTGTCTCGTTTAGTTTCTAATTCAAAAACAAAATATATCTTTAATTTAGGACAAAGTGGCCTTTCTGTCACTGGTAATAAACATTCCCAGATGGTTATAAACTGAGTGTACAAAAACATTATGAACACCTGCTCTTTCCATAACATAGACTGACCAGGTGAATCCAGGTGAAAGCTATGATCCCTTATTGATGTCACCTGTTAAATCCACTTCAATCCATGTAAATGAAGGGGGGAGACAGTTTAATACGGGATCAGTGTCCCTAAACTGGGACGGTTGTTGCTAATGTGCGCTAATGTGACTGGAATGACGTTGTATACAAAAGCCAACTTTTTGGGACATAGACATGTCTTATATGGGCAGAAAGCTTCAATTATTGTTAATCTAACTGTGGTACCCAATTAATAGTAGCTATTATAATGAAAAAATACCATGCTATTGTTTGAGGAGAGTGCACAACAGCAAAGCACTTTTATCACGGCAACTGGTTTGATACATTCATCTCTGAAGATAAATAATGTACTTACATTCAGTAATCTTGCTCTGATTTGTCATCCTGTGGGTCCCAGAGATAAAATGTAGCATCGTTTTGTTTGATAAAATCTATTTTTATGTTAAAATGTAGGATCTGGGGTCTACAGTTTGAACCCACTGCTGTCTTTGGCTCCACACCCACCCCGCCCAGCCATCTAGATGTGTGAGTTAATGTATAAGCTAATGATTCATCATGTATGACACTCCTGGGAGTGTGTAAACTTACATGTTTTATTACCATATCATTTTTTGTATGTTCTCTACTGTTCCACTGGAGGTCATAAGGTGAATGCACCAATTTGTAAGTCGCTCTGGATAAGAGCGTCTGCTAAATGACTTAAATGTAAATGTAAATGTTATGTATTTGAAAATGTATCAATTGACCAATTCGGCACATTTGGGCAAACACCAGCAAAACTTGATACAAAATATCGTGCAGTAATGTAATTCTTCACTGGATCAGTCTGAATCGATGCACACACACTGCTGCCATCTGGTGGCCAAAATCTAGATTACACCTAAACTCCTATCTGAATGTATGGCCTTTCTCTTGCATTTCAAAGATGGAGAAAAAAACGTAGAAAATGCATGTTTTTTTGTTTATATTATCATTTACCAGATCTAATGTGTTATATTCTCCTACATTAATTTCACATTTTCACAAACTTCAAGGAGTTTCCTTTCAAATGGTATCAAAAATATGCAAATCCTTTCTTCAGGTCCTGAGCTATAGGCCATTGCTCATGTTTCTTGGCCCAAGCAAGTTCTCTTCTTCTTCTTACTGGTGTCCTTTACTAGTGGTTCCTACGCAGCAATTTGACCATGAAGGCCTAATTCACTCAGTCTCCTCTGAACAGTTGATGTTGAGGTGTCTGTTACTTGAACTCTGTGAAGCATTTATTTGGGCTGCAATTTCTGAGGCTGATAACTTTAATGAACTTATCCTCTGCAGTAGAGGTAACTCTGGGTCTTCCTTTCCTGTGGCGGTCCTCATGAGAGCCAGTTTTATCATAGTGCTGGATGGTTTTTGCAATGTTTCCGGATTGACTGACCTTCATGTCTTAAAGTAATGATGGACTGTCGTTTCTCTTTGCTTATTTGAGCTGTTCTTGCCGTAATATGGGATTTGGTCTTTTACCAAACAGGGCTATCTTTTGTATACCACCCATACCTTGTCACAACACTGATTGGCCCAAATGCATTAAGAAATTACACAATTTAACTTTTGACAAGGCATACCTGTTAATTGAAATGCATTCCAGGTGACTACCTCATGAAGCTGGTTGAGAGAATGCCAAGAGTGTGCAAAGCTGTCATGAAGGCAAACGGTGGCTACTTTGAATAATCACACATATAAAATATATTTGAATTTGTTTAACACTTTTTTGGCTACTACATGATTCTATGTGATACATGATTCAATGCCAAAAACCGGGACCAAACCCTCCAAGATCCCAAAGGAAAACAGAAAAGAACAATGCAAAAAAAACAAAGGACATCAAGGACAACTAAAATCATAACAGCAGTGCCAACTGTATATGTTTGAGTGCATGTCTGGCACAATTTACATGTGCGTGTGTCCGTGTATGTGCGTATTTGAATGAGAGTGTGTGTATATGCATGTGTACAAACACCTGCACGGTATCAGCCTCAGGCAGACCGGCATTAGCTGTAAAAACACTGCCCCTCGGTGTCACTTTTATTTTGAAAGGATACGGCCTCAGCGCATATTGTTGCTGACTTTCACAACGTTACGGCTACACACAGGCGTCCGTGCGCTTTCCTTCATCAGTACTGTTGAAATGGCTAGCTCCGTTCGGACTTGGAAGGAATGGCTCGCACAGGTTTCCTACCTGGCAGATATTTTTGATCATCTGAATTCGCTCAATGTGTCAATGCAAGGGAGGGGTGTTGATAAAAGGATATTAGAAGGGTGAGCCGGTTAAGGATCGATTCAGACCAGGTGTTAAAATTGTACGACAAGCGACAGTTTATTTCAGAGGGAGAATATCTGGTACACGTAAATACGGCTCTTCCGTTAGTTCGTGTTGGAACAGCAGGCAGAGAGAGCGTAAACAGTCAGCACAGCCCTTATATACGTCACAGAAAGTAGGTTGACCCTAGGAAGATCGGATCTCCGGATTGGTTCAGCTGGTTGTAGTCTGTAGTCTTCCGCCATTGGCTCAGTTGTCTGTCCGTCATCGTAGGATCTTCTTCGGGCACACAGTGTTCGGTTACATAGGAGATTATGTGTGTAATGTGGGAGCTATCCTGTAGGGGACCCCACAGGCTTTACTGTGAGTTGTAGCCATGTAATTAGCAGTAAGTTAGTCACCTGCATACGAAATAGCAATTCCTTACAGGGGCACAATCGATTTGAACAGAGGGACAAAGTGGATGCCTTCCAGATGAAGTTTACGTTTCGGCAAATCATGTTTCTAACGGGAGTATTGGCATGTTTCCCAACGCTGATTTCGATATTCAGAATCTGATCAACAAAGAGCACGGCGTCACAGTGAAAAAAAATACGTTAAACAGCATCATGTCAAGCTGCAGGGAAGGTTTTGCAACTACTTCCAGGAGGAGAACGGGAGACAAGACGACTGGACACGGGACGGCTTTCGAGGGGAGCTGGGAAGCGTCACGTTGCCAAGCAATGAAGAGGATCAGCTGGTGGAGCTGTCGATTGATCGGGGACTGAGCATGCGCAACTCGGGAATGACACTGCCACAGTTCTGGTGCAGTTTAGTGGGAGAGTATCCTGCTCTCGCCTGTCATGCAATCAGAATCATGCTCCCGTTCAGCACTACCTATTTGTGTGAAAGTGGCTTCTCTGCTATGGCCATGCTGAAAACTAAAAGCAGAAACAAACTGGACAGCGAGCATGACCTCCGAGTTGTCCTGTCAACCATCACCCCAGACTTCCATAAACGTATCAAACTGAAGAAACACCCCCAGCTTTCCCACTGATAGGCCACACGCGCGCACGCGCACACAAACACAATAAAATTAACATGTTTATGAGTTATTGTTCACTAAGTTAATTATTGTTAATTCATTCTGACATTTATATTACTGGTTAAAAACATACACTTTTAAAAAAACTTTATGATTGTGAAACTTTTCACATGGTAATTGATGATTAAGAATTCCTAATGATTGCTGTTTTTTCTATTTTAGAAACTGGTACGTGTTACTGTTTATTAACATTATTGGACTGGTACGTGTTACTGTTTATTAACAATATTGGACTGGTACGTGTTACTGTTTATTAACATTATTGGACTGGTACGTGTTACTGTTTATTAACATTATTGGACTGGTACGTGTTACTGTTTATTAACGTTATTGGACTTGTACGTGTTACTGTTTATTAACGTTATTGGACTGGTACGTGTTACTGTTTATTAACGTTATTGGACTGGTACGTGTTACTGTTTATTAACATTATTGGACTGGTACGTGTTACTGTTTATTAACATTATTGGACTGGTACGTGTTACTGTTTATTAACATTATTGGACTGGTACGTGTTACTGTTTATTAACGTTATTGGACTGGTACGTGTTACTGTTTATTAACATTATTGGACTGGTACGTGTTACTGTTTATTAACGTTATTGGACTGGTACGTGTTACTGTTTATTAACATTATTGGACTGGTACGTGTTACTGTTTATTAACATTATTGGACTGGTACGTGTTACTGTTTATTTATTAACGTTATTGGACTGGTACGTGTTACTGTTTATTAACATTATTGGACTGGTACGTGTTACTGTTTATTAACATTATTGGACTGGTACGTGTTACTGTTTATTAACATTATTGGACTGGTACGTGTTACTGTTTATTAACATTATTGGACTGGTACGTGTTACTGTTTATTAACGTTATTGGACTGGTACGTGTTACTGTTTATTAACATTATTGGACTGGTACGTGTTACTGTTTATTAACGTTATTGGACTGGTACGTGTTACTGTTTATTAACGTTATTGGACTGGTACGTGTTACTGTTTATTAACGTTATTGGACTGGTTTTGATGTCATGTTCTGAGTCTGATAATGTATTAAACCCCACTCCTGAACTCGTCTCCTAATTAAAATGGCTTATTCTCTTGAATTTATAATAAATATTTTCTCAGTTAATATGGCTGTGTAATCACTTTCTTTAATACCGTAATAGTAGACCCATGAGACAGTCTATTTTGCAAGTGAAGCCTGCCCAAGAAGGCAGCTGCAATACAACATTACAAAATGTAATCGTCAACAGTCCATAATATTGGGTCGCGACTCAATTGTCATTGTCAAATTTGGGTCCCCAGGCAAAGCCAGTTGAGAACCACAGGTCTAAAGATTACATACCAGAACAAGCACACAGAATGTGGTGGATACACAATCTTCTGAAGCTAAGATATGATACATTAATATCCATCACATCCACAACCATTATGGATGTTATGGATATCATAACACTGAAAAGGGATAATGAAAATGAACAGAGAAACCAATTAAAAACCAGATAAAACATGAATGAAAGTTAGGTTGAAATAGAATGTTTCAAGATGATCTGATGTAAGGTGCAACTTTTACGAAACTTTTTCCTTAAAAAACGTTATGGATTATTACATTACCTGTCCCAGTCACCCCCCTATCTTCACAAGACTATAGGTAATGCAAAGAAACCCAAGACACTTCAATTTGGTCTGTATTTATCCAATATCAGCTAATCTTCACAATTTATAGTGGAGAGTGCGATAATTTGAGCCAAAGGGGTAAATTGAGACACACCCTTGTTTCGAGGAAACCAAACACAACATTTTTTTGTATATATTTAGGAAGAGGTCATCGTTTCACGGAGTCTGTCAGTAAGAAACAAGATGGAAAACGTAGTAAGCAAGTTAGGTGCAAAAACAGGTTTTCCCCAAATGAATTGATAGTGTTTCATGATGCTTGTATATAAACTAAAGTTGATCATTTTAAGATTGAGAGAGAGAGAGGGGGAGAGAGAGCGAGACAAAGAGAGAGGGGGGGATGGAAGAGAGAGAGAGAGAGCGAGAGAGAGGGGGAGATGAGAGATATATGAGAGAGAGATATGAGAGACAGAAATATTGAAGGAGCTAGAAAATAAGAATCGAGGCAGTAAATCTCCTGCCACATTTGTGTCCTCGTAAGCACTGTGTATGAAGAGATATATGTTGTAAATTGTCTTAAAAGTATGTTAGTGTAGGACACCGTAAAGCATCTTAATCTGCCCTATAGGACAAGGTGAAGAAAGATAGAGATGGAAAACTCATCTGAAAATAACATGAAACGTCTCAGGATAGGAAGATGAATGCTTTAACGTACAGTAGATTAAACTAGAACTAGCTAAGTGTCGTCAGGATGTTATTTCTTCTCACTTCTGAGAGGAAGAGCCAAGCCCAGGACAGCTTTCCCTTTCAAGGCAGTGCGGCGGGTCAGATTTTAAACTCATTTGCCTTCAGCGAGACAGACGAGTTAACCACATAGGTTGGTGTGACAATAAAACCAGAGCCCTTGAAATTAAATCAAACAGCAAAGTAATTACATGCAAACAATTGAACAGTCTTTTCTGGCACCATTGTTATCTGACACCGGGTTGCAAGGATCTTGCATGCAACTGGTCCGCCGCACGTAGAAATATATATTTCCCTTGACAACCATGTTAAAGTACACATGTGTGGGATGGGGTGTGTGTGGGATTGAGGTTGGCTGCACTTTTGATAAATCGGTTAAAGCTAGATTTTTCAGCCTGAATGATATTTCACCTAAAATGTGCCAGGGTGCATGGCAGATCACTCGTTCAGTGGGTTTATCAGCTTGGTCAGCTCAGCTGGTGTACCCATGGAATGAGTCCTTTCTTCAGAATTACTGTGAAGTGTTGAAAAACCCTTTATTCTATCATTCCAAGTGGTTTTAAGTGGCTCTATCAGTAAGTGCAAGATCACTAAAACCTGTTTCTCATCTCATATCAACCCGTTTTAAAAAATGTTACGTTTGAAAATAATTGCGCTAATCGTAAAATCATATTTCATTATTGCTTGGCCTTCTGAAGTTGGGCTTTCTGCTTAAATTGGGTGTCTCTATTTTTTAGACAGTCTTTGTCCTTTCTTTCCCTTGATCAATCATGTCAAAGCCTGTTCAGTTGGCCAGGTAACACCCTAGCATACCGAATACATTTTGTTTCCATTATGCAGTATCTGTGTACTGTAATTAATGATACAAACCTTGTACAATACACCTAGCAGAATGTTCAAAAATAATACCCTTAACTGATCTTCCTTCAATAAAAGAGAATATTCATATTGACAGCAAGTGCATCTCACCCAAAACAATGTAAGGGGCTAATTAGAAGCAACTGTCCTTAGTTGTCTATACCTGCCAAACCCCAGAGAGACTGACTCGTTATGAATAATTGAAGGCCTTTCTCCCCCACACAACATCAACACTGAACCATTCTCACGACCACTACTGCTGCACATTCATAACTCCCTTGTATTCTGCCAAAATCCTATCTGGAGCCCCTCAAAATTAGGAATATTTAATTGTGTTGAATTTCAAAACTGTGGCACTTTCGACCTTCATCCCTAATTAAATTGACTAAGTAACTCAACTAAGTAACTCAACTAAGTAACTCAACTAACTGACTAACTCAAAAGACTAACAACTATAGAAGAAACTCAACTAACGCGGCTGACTAACTAACTCAACTAACTCGCTCACTCACTAAACAAAGTAACTCAACAAACTCAATTGAATACCTCAACTGACTTCATTTTGTCTGTACAACCCCACTGACTCTCTACTGCTGTCTCTCTCTGTCTTAGGGTACGGCCATGCGGCCCCCAGCACGGATGGAGGCAAGGTGTTCTGCATGCTCTACGCCCTGCTGGGCATCCCTCTCACCCTGGTCATGTTCCAGAGCCTGGGCGAGCGCATCAACACCCTGGTGCGCTACCTGCTGCACCGCCTGAAGAAGTGCCTTGGCATGCGGCGCACTGAGGTCTCCATGGTCAACATGGTGGCCATTGGCTTCATCTCCTGCATGAGCACGCTGTGCATTGGAGCACTCTCCTTCTCCTACTTCGAGGGATGGAGCTTCTTCCACGCCTACTACTACTGCTTCATCACGCTCACCACTATCGGCTTCGGGGATTATGTGGCACTGCAGAAGGATCACGCTCTACAGACCAACCCCAAGTACGTGGCCTTCTGCTTCATCTACATTCTCACTGGCCTTACCGTGATCGGAGCCTTCCTCAACCTTGTCGTGCTGCGCTTCATGACCATGAACGCAGAGGACGAGAAGCGGGACGCCGAGCAGCGCGCCCTCCTCTCCCGAAACGGCCAGGCCGGAGGGCACAACCACATGCGCTGCACCCCCGACTTGCCCTCCTCCTCCTCTGCTGCCTCAGGGTGTGGTGGAGGATCAGGGAACAGTGGTGTGGCGGGAGCAGGGAGGGGGCTGCGAAACGTCTATGCGGAGGTGCTCCACTTCCAGTCCATGTGCTCCTGCCTGTGGTACAAGAGTAGGGAGAAGCTGCAGTACTCTATCCCCATGATCATCCCCCGGGACCTGTCCACCTCGGACACATACATGGAGCAGGGGGAGGCCTTTTCCTCCGACCCCCTCCACCCGCTTCACTCCAACGGCTGCATCTGCAGTATGCACCATCCCCACTCTGCCATCAGCTCTGTGTCCACGGGCCTGCACAGTCTCACCCCATACAGACTAGGACACAGCAAGCGGCGAAGCTCCATATAGAGGCCTGGAGGACGCAATGCATATAAAATCAAGCCCCACCTCTTCTCTACCACATGGAAGGACTGTGGCACTATTTTAGATGGACTAAACCAAGAGCGCTCAACTAACAGTCCCCATGGGATCACTGTCCTGTGGTGATTTGTTTTGCACTGGCACTTAAGTGATCGATTAATGTCACTGATTTTCGAAAAACAAGAATAGGCCGAAGTTTTGACCCTTGAACTATATCTTTACTATATTTTCAGCATCCTTTCACATTTTGCCGTATTTAAGGTTGAAGTTCATGATCTTCAATATTGGGAGATTGTTTGAATGATAAGAGGACATTGCACTATGAGAGACATATTTTTATGTGAAAGCGAGGATTATTAATTTTAAGAAACTGTGCATCATAAACCACACTTGATTTTATGTTTGGTGAAGTGATACTATTATTTTTTTACAAATAATATTATCACTTCAATATATCACAAGAGATATATAGAAGTGTTACTCTCAGTAATCATCAATAAAAAACTCCCAGTAGTCATCAATAAAATATATGTAAATATATTTCTCATATGAATACAGTTTTTAACCAACGTAGTTACTAGGGAAGAAGGTATATTTTCAGTTTAAAGTATTCTAAAAACTCGTCGACTCTGTCTTGAGTCTGTAACTGAAGTTCAGTTTCAAGCTGAACACTTTTGATCTGCTTTAGTTACTTACTGTATCTTTCTCTCAATCCTCAAGACCTATCATACTTTGTAAAAAGTATTGTAATTTTCTTTCTAATGCTTTTTTTACATCCATATAATTGATTTACTGTATGTTTATTATTCATTTGTTTTATGTTTTCATGATAGGGTTTTACTGAGAGCATTTGGGCTCACTGTGTATACTGTAGTAGACAGTCTAATTTACTGCTGCACTTTATAACATTATTGTGTGCTTTAAGGCACTGGAATTTATGCTTACTCACCTGATTTTTTGGTACCTAAATAATTTATTCTTATAGGTGTAATGCTCTTAAATATTGTCTAAGGGAGATTTGTAATACCCTATGAAAGTGACACACATTTTTACTTCTGGGATCCTTGTTTTGTAGGCTTAGAATTTGCTTCAAATTTGCATCGTCAACTTCATATTAAAATGTATATGTATTTTCATATGAATTAACTTACCATATGCCGGTTTTCAACGTGTGTGTGTCATCCAAGAAGAAGCACAAATCCAAAAAGCTACAGCTGTTTCATTTGAACTACACAGGGTATTGGTTCGGATGTCTTTTGTCTTTGGTTCAGTTGGTTGAAATAGATTTTTAAATGCCTTTTTCGCATCCAGAAAAATATGTCTACATCATAAAAACCAAAATATGATGTCTTGACGTTATGAAGAATTATATCTTTACTTGGTTTTAATCTGTTTATTTTCCATCTCCTCAACAAGAAAACCAATTTATAACCAGAAACCTACATCATTATGAGGTCACATGGCACATTTTGTCGACTGGGAATGCACATCTTCAAGCAGATAGAGCGTCTTTGGTGAGGGTCATATGGATCACAAGTTAATGATTTACTGAATAATATTTATGTTATAGAGAAATTAGATTTGTTTGAAACATCATGAGATGCTACTATGAATGTTTAACAGATTTTAAATTGAAACTCTTTTTGATTCAATCACTTTAGATTGATTTGAAGATTACCATTTCTTTGAGTTGGAGTTATTAATCACATTTTCTTAATAAAGTATAGAAGTTGGAAATTTAATACCAACATTTCTTTTTTAATTTTTATACATTCTGATTGGGCGATAATGGTAACCAAAGTGAAAGTTAAAACCTCAGTTCATCACAGTATTTTTCAACAGCTTGGTGAATTGTTGAGAAAAAATAAGAAACCCGCACACTGCTCTTGCTAGTATCACTGCTCCCCACCAAGCCCTACGTATCGGCCTCAAGGCAAAAGCAGTGTGTGGGTTTCTTCTTTTTTCTCAATGTTATTCAACTGTTTCCATGAACCTGCAACAAAGATGGCTCAGATTTGCGATTACCTTTTGAATTTTGAATTACAGTATGTAATTGTTGCCTGGTGGGACATCAGTATGTATTTTAAATAGTTAAATAAAATAAAATAAAATAATAATATAATCAAAATGCGCTTAATGACGTGACGAAACAATGCACATGTGGCTAAATTATGTTATCTGGTGTAGTATTTTCAAGGATTTCCTTTATATCTGAACAGACAGGAGTAATTATATAATTTTATATAATTCCAACACCCCCCTTCCTGCGGCTAATGATGAACACTTCTTATTATTCAATGGATTGTGGTGAGTAACCCCATATGATGTTATTGAGTAGGTAGGCCTGCTGTTGCAATAATATTGAAAATAATCTATCAGCAAATAGCCTACAATTACAAGAGAATAATTTCAGTAAGTCAATGAACAAGTGTTTCTACCTAATCATTTATTTTGCCAAGTGGTTTTAGTGCCTATAGAAAGTCTACACCCTTCCTTGGATTTCTTCAAATTTTATTGTGTTAGAAAGTGCGATTAAAATGTAATTATAATTTTTTGTCAACGTACTACACAGAATACTCTAATGTCAAAGTGGAAGATTGTTTTTTGATTAATGAAAAATAAAACAAACACTAATATATATAATATATACTAATATACTAATATATAATTATTCACCCCCTGAGTATATGTTAGAAACACCTTACAGCTGAGCTGTGCAATATTCATCCATTATTCTTTTCAAAATTATTTAAGCTCTGTGAAGGTATTGGAGATCATAGCTAGCCAGCAATTTTCAAGTCTTGCCATAGATTTTCAACCAGTTTAAACCTCTTAGAACTCCTGCTCTATACTGCCCCTGTTGGAGAAAGTACGTACCCATAGTAAACTGAAAATATTTTTACCCAAAATTGCTAATATATGCATATAAAAATTATTATTGAATAGAAAACACTCTAAAGTTTCTAAAACCGTTTAAATTATGTCTGTATGTAAAGCAGAACTCTCAGGAGAGCCATTCTCCCTAACACTCTGTCAACAATGGAAAAGTTGGGTCTACTTTGACGTCATCGCCAACACCCTCCCAGGCAGCTACGGATCCAGGAACAGTCTCTATCAGTTCAGCCCGATGTCTGCTTTCAAATGGCGCGTTCACTGTGAGAATCGCACGAGCCCTGCACCTTTGGCGCGCGAAATTCCGCGTGTCCCTCTCAAAACCGGGCACTCTATTGCGCGCGGCCGATTGTCTGTTAGCGCTGTCCTTTGTTCTACATGCTAAAAACATCATAAAGCTCGATTTTGCACATCGTTTGACCAGTTTAATCGACATATAATATGTAAATTGGAAGTTTTAATGCGCAGAGTGCTGGACCAGAAGTAATTTTTGATGCATTCCAGCTGAAGCTGTTAGCATATGCTAATACAGGGACACACAACGTGAAACCAAACGATGTATTGGGTAAATATGACTCCTTCTACGTCTTCTGATGGAAGAACATCAAAGGTAAGGGAATATTTATGTGGTTATTTTGGGTTTCTGTGGACTCCAAACGTACTGCTAATATCTGAGCGCCGACTCCTAGTATAGCCAAGTGAACGATGTCTGTAACGTTAAAAATAAATGTAATACAGCGGTTGCATTAAGAAGAAGTGTATCTTTGTAAATATATGTAGGACATGTATATTTAGTCATGTTTATTGCTTGTTATCTGACGTTATCTGTCGGAGCTATCATCATTTCTCCTGACATTTGAGTAGCATGGTTTTTTAAAAAATGTTGTCAACCGAGATTTATGGATATTATATAGCATATTATTGAAAAAAAATTAAATGTACTGTGTAACATGTAATATTACTGTCATCTGATGAAGATTTTCAAAAGGTTAGTGAATTATTTATTTTTTAATCCTACTTTTAAATTTGATTTTTTCTGGGACAAAATGGCCGCCGCTTGCCTTTTATTTCGGTGGTGATCTAATATAAATATGTGCTATGTTTTCGCCGTAAAACATTTTAGAAATCTGACTTGCTGGGTAGATAAACAACTTGTTTATCTTTCATTTGAGCTATTTTACTTGTTAATGTGTGGAGGTTAAATATTTTTAGGAATATTTTTTCGCATTGTGCGTTATGCTAATGAACTTGAGCCCTAGTCACGAACCCGCATACGGTATTGGTGGACTATGAGGTTAATTAAAAACTGTAACTTCGTCACTGTCTTCTTGGTAAGCAACCCCAGTGTAGATTTGGATTTGTGTTGTAGGTTATCCTACTGAAAGGTGAATTCTTCTCCCGGTGTCTGGTGTAAAGCAGACTGAAGCAGGTTTTACTCTAGGATTTAGCCTGTGCTTAGCTACATCCCATTTCTTTTCATCCTCAAAAACTCCCCAGTCTTTGCCAATGTCAAGAATACCCATATAAGGATGCAGCCACCACCATGCTTGAACATAAGGAGGCAGTTACTCATTGAAGTGTTGTGTTGGATTTGCCCCAAACATAAGTCTTTGCATTTAGGCCAAAAAGTGTATTCCTTTGCAGTATTGTTTGCAATATTAGTTTAGTGCTTTGTTGGATACATATGCATCTGTATATCTTTATTCTTCTTTTCACTGTAATTTAGATCATTATTTTAGAGTCACTACAATATTGTTGATCCATCTTTAGTTTTCTTCCATCAGAGCCATTGAACTCTGTAAGTGTTTAAAAATCACCAATGGCCTCAAGGTGAAATCCCTGACCAGTGTCCTTCCTGCCCTGTAGATCAATGACATAAAACTAGAACTAGATCTTAACTCAACAAAACGTGAAAACTTTCAAGGGGGTGTAGACTTTCTAAAGGCACTGCATTGTTATAGAAACAACGTAGGCCTTATTACCTGTTTAACCATTGTAGCACAGTTTCTATGTTCACAAGGCTAATAAGAAAACATGTCAAATGACTTGAATATCCTATGGGAAAAGTGTCAAAATGTGTATTCACATCAGTAGGAAAAATTACAGAAAGCCAGCAGAAAATTGTTAGAAAGTTCAGGAAAACATCAGGGAATCTCATCGGGTAAGCTATATAGGCCTAGTGTGTGTGTTTAGAGTAGATCTGCACTGCTTTAAATTCCTAGACTAATGACCATGTGCACTCACCATAACTTAGTTAACATTGCCAACCTAATTGTAACATTTCCAAATGGAGATTCAGTGAAAACAAAAATCTTAAATTGATTGATTTATCAAGATGACTACCCATGCTTGTCTCAAAGCAGCTCAATGGCACTGTCACAATCAAAACGGTGCTGAATTGATCATCTGACCACACACGACAATTGCTTTACATTTATTACAATGGTTGGATGACATTGGGAGTGTTACGTAACCACAGCTCTACGAACTAAGCGGTGCATTCAGTTGACTATAATTTTATAACCATCGCAGCAGTGCAGAAGATTCGGGCCTGACCCAAAATCATCCGGGGCAAAGCCCCAAAAGCCCAAATCCTCCTATTAGGGGCGACTGGATATGGTTGTAACACTTTTCACCTTTTTGTCAATTTCTCAGAGTTTGTTTGAGCTACAACATTCAACATTTGATACAAACAACTTACATATGTGTGTTACAAATTGGTATAGGTATTATCTCTATAAGTCAGATGCACAAGGTGTGATTTTGTCTCAAATACAAAGAGTGAAATGTTACAATTTACCCCACCTCCCGGGTCAGTTGTAACACTGCTTGGGGTGAAATGTTTTTTTTTAAATGCAAAAATCATAACCTGCAACTTAGCAATAAGGTCTTTATTGAGAATTTGAAAAAATATCAGAAGACCATTGTCATTTTTAACACATTGTGGCACTATTCTTAACCAAGAAACTACTTAACTCACAAACCTTATGAAAACATTTTTCAGTTCAAGTCTAATGAAACAAAACTGTTGTTATGCAAACAACTGAACTACACCAATCATTGTTATATTGTGTTTGTTTTCACACTTGACTTTGTAAGTTATACAGTACAACAACTAAAACAATATAATTGTCTGTGTGCGTGCATGCCAACGTACACATAGGAAGCATTTTCAGTCAGATTCACAGTTGTGAAACATGTACACATGCATACTCCATTGTTGGCCTACAACTTTGTATGCTTCAAATCACTGCACCCACATCTCACTTGGGATAGTTGTAACATTGTGTCACAACTCACCCCAACCTTGGCAGCTAATACATTGCTCCACATGACCTGGATCCTTTGTTTGGATCAGCCTGAGCATCCCATGTGCTCCACCAAAAGAACGACACCAGAGGAGTGGGAGGAGAGCTGTGGTTCTAGTCAGTTTCAGGTGGCGAGCAAACCATCCACCGCTTCCGAGTATATTACTCATGAATGTTCAGGCCCTGGACAATAACGTAGATGAGCTCAGGGCGAGGATATCCTTTCAGAGAGACATAAGGGATTGCAACATACTCTGTTACACTCTAGACCCACTTAAATTTGCATACCGCCCCAACAGATCCAGGGACTATGCAATCGCAATTGCACTGCTCCTTCCCTATCCTGCCAGGAAACCCCAGGTCGAAAAAGTAGATAACAACACCTCCGCACACCAATCCTCAACACGAGGGCCCCACAGGGGTGCGTGCTCAGCCCCTTCCTGTACTCCCTGTTCATCCATGACTGTGTGGCTGCGCACTCCAAAGCAATCATCAAGTTTGCTGACAACACCGAAGTAGCAGACCTGATCACCAAAAATGTTGAGACAGCCTACAGGGAGGAAGTGAGAGCCCTGGTGGAGTGGTGCCAGGAAAATAACCTCTCCCTTAATATCAACAAAATGAAGGAGCTGATCATGGACTACAGGAGACAGCAGAAAGAGCACGCCAACCTCCAAATCGATGGGGCCGCAGTGGAGAGGGTCAAAAGATTCAAATTCCTCAATGTTTACATCCTTGAGGGCCTGAAATGGTCCCTCCACACCAACACCATAGTGAAGAAGTCGCAACAGGCTCTATTCAACTTCAAAGGTTAAAGAACTTCTACAGAAGCACAATCGAGAGCATTCTGTCGGGATGTATCAACGCCTGGTACGACAACTGCACCCCCTTAATCACAGGACTCTACAGAGGATGGTGCAGTTAGCCCAACCCATCACCAATGCCAATGAGATCATCAAGGACCTCAGACACCTGAGCCACGATCTGTTTGCCCTACTACCATCTAACAGACGGAGACAGTACAGGAATATCAAAACTGAAAAACAGCTTCTATCTTCAGGCCGTCAGACTGTTGAGCAGTCATCACTAGCCGGCCGCTGGCCGGTACCTGCCTTCCACCTCATACACTGTTACTAGCGGGCTACCATCTGGTACTCTACCCTGCACTTTAGCGACTGCTGCTCTATGTACAGTACCAGTCAAAGTTTGGACACACCTACTCATTCAAGGGTTTTTTAATTGTTTTCTATTTTCTACATTGTAGAATAATAGCGAAGACGTTAAAACTATGACATTTATTTCACCTTTATAAGGCAATAAATAGGCCATATTGGCGAAGTAATTGCAATATAGCAATTAAACACCGGAACGGTAGATGTGCAGAAGATGAATGTGCAAGTAGTGATACTGGGGTGCAAAGGAGCAAGATAAATAAATAAATACAGTATGGGGATGAGGTAGATAGATGGGCTGTTTACAGATGGGCTATGTACACGTGCAGTGATCTGTGAGCTGTTCTGACAGCTGGTGCTTAAAGCTAGTGAGTGAGATGTGAGTCTCCAGCTTCAGTGATTTTTGCAGTTCGTTCCAGTCATTGGCAGCAGAGACCTGGAAGGAAAGGCGACCAAAGGAGGAATTGGCTTTGGGGGTGACCAGTTAGATATACCTGCTGGAGTGCGTGCTACGAGTGGGTGCTGCTATGGTAACCAGTGAGCTGAGATAAGGTGGAGCTTTACCTAGCAGAGACTGGTAGATAACCTGTAGCCAGTGGGTTTGGCGACGAGTATGAAGCGAGTGCAAACCAATGAGAGCGTGTAGGTCGCAGTGGTGGGTAGTGAATGGGGCTTTGGTGACAAAATGGATGGCACTGTGATGGACTGCATCCAATTGGTTGAGTAGAGTGTTGGAGGCTATTTTATAGATGACATCGCTGAAGTCGAGGATCAGTAGGATGGTCAGTTTTACGAGGGTATGTTTGGCAGCATGAGTGAAGGATGCCTTGTTGCGATATAGGAAGCCGATTCTAGATGTAATTTTGGATTGGAGATGCTTAATGTGAGTCTGGAAGGAGAGTTTACAGTCTAACCAGACACCTGGGTATTTGTAGTTGTCCATGTATTCTAAGTCAGAGCCGTCCAGAGTAGTGATGTTGGACGGGCGGGCGGGCAGTGATCGATTGAATAGCATGCATTTAGTTTTACTTGCATTTAAGAGCAGTTGGAGGCCGCGGAAGGAGAGTTGTATGGCATTGAAGCTCGTCTGGAGGTTAGTTAACACAGTGTCCAAAGAGGGGCCAGAAGTATATAGAATGTTGTCGTCTGCGTAGAGGTGGATCAGAGAATCACCAGCAGCAAGAGCGACATCATTGATGTATACAGAGAAAAGAGTCGGCCCAAGAATTGAACCCTGTGGCACCCCCATAGAGCCTGACAGAGGTCCGGATAACAAGCCCTCCAATTTGACACACTGAACTCTATCAGAGAAGTAGTTGGTAAACCAGGCGAGGCAATCATTTGAGAAACCAAGGCTGTCGAGTCTGCCAATAAGAATGTGGTGATTGACAGAGTCGAAAGCCTTGGCCAGGTCGATGAATACGGCTGCACAGTAATGTCTCGTATCGATGGTGGTTATGATCTCGTTTAGGACCTTGAGCGTGTGTGAGGTGCACCCATGACCAGGGTGTATAGCAGAGAAGGTACGGTGGGATTCGAAATCCGATGTTAACTTGGCTTTCGAAGACCTTAGAATGACAGGGTAGAATAGATATAGGTCTGATTTTCACTTTTCGCACCAAAGTACGTTCATCTCTAGGAGACAGAACGTGTCTCGTTCAACACATATGGAATCATGTAGTAACCTAATCATGTAGTATTTTATATTTGAGATTCTTCAATGTAGCCACCCATTGTCTTGATGACAGCTTTGCACACTCTTGGCATTCTCTCAACCAGCTTCATGAGGTTGTCACCTGGAATGCATTTCAATTAACAATATCCAATTATCTCTGGCCTTGGTGCACAGCATGCACTGCTCTACTTTTGAAGTTCCAATGAATAGCAAAGCCTCCCGTTATCGCAATGGTATTGTCAATCTCAGTAAGCATGGCTGTCCTTTTGTATGACCAGGTAAAAAAGTTATGAAAACTGTCAATGATACAAAAAAAATACTTTACGTCTTGAATATTGCTTGTCCACTGTGCTAAAACTAAGTTTAGTTTGTGTGAATAACAATGAATGAGCAGGGCATATTGACAGTAGGTTTTTGAACCCCACCTAGCTGCCCATTCATGTAGCTTGCTTCCTCGTAAGGCCGATAGTTTCCATTACAACAGGTGAAGCTGGTTGAGAGAATGCCTAGAGTGTGCAAAGCTGTTATAAAGGCAAAGGGGGGCGGGCTACTTTGAAGAATCTATTTTGATTTGTTTAACAATTTTTTGGTTACTACATGATTCCCTGTGTGTTATTTCATAGTTTGAAGTCTTCACTATTATTCTACAATGTAGAAAATAGTCAAATATAGAAAACACGTTTAATGAGTAGTAGTGTCCAAACTTTTGACTGGTACTGTATTTCCACTAATATTTCTTCATGCAGTTCATACTTTACAATTGTTTATGCACTATTTATCAAGTCTTGGTGCTTATGTTTGCGTACTTTGCGGGTTGACATGCATCTGATGTGTATGCTAAATTGAATGCCTGGCAACTTTGTCGACTTTTATAGGCTGAAAGAACAGGAGGTTCTAGTGTTAAAAGCTTGCCAGTCTGGGCCTAAGCCGGTGTTCCTGGCCTCATCTCTTTTATGAATTAGAATTACTTCTGATAATTCTGGAGTGTACCAGGCATTCAATCTACTTTCAACCCATAATGTTTTGAAGGGAGCATGATTAT
Organism: Oncorhynchus nerka; assembly: GCF_034236695.1. Taxonomy (NCBI): domain Eukaryota; kingdom Metazoa; phylum Chordata; class Actinopteri; order Salmoniformes; family Salmonidae; genus Oncorhynchus; species Oncorhynchus nerka. The sequence continues at coordinate 51,396,837 of NC_088408.1, read as the reverse complement.
AGAAGATAGCATTGAAGACATCTGCAAAGACGCTCAGAGCTTAATCAGGTTCAGGTATAGCTGAAATACAACCAAGGACACTAAAATAAAGATAATGTTAAAAAAAAGTCTGTTCACGGAAGTTTTTAAAGTTCCTCTTTGTGATGATACAAGGCTTATTTTTTTGTATTCTCACGTCTCTAACACAAACAATTGGGCAATGGTTACTAATGTGAAGACACCAGTAGAAATATAATACACTGGTGTTGTAACGGGTGCGTACTGGCAGCAGAGAAGTCAGGCGCAGGAGAGCAAAAACTGTGTTACAACGGCGCAGTTTAACTTCTTGTGGGTGCAGGGGCAGTATTGAGTACCTTGGATGAAAAGGTGCCCAGAGGTGCCCAGAGTAAACTGCCTGCTCCTCAGTCCCCGTTGCTAACATATGCATATTATTATTAGTATGGGATAGAAAACACTCTGAATTTTCGAAAACTGTTTGAATGATGTCTGTGAGTATAACAGAACTCATATGGCAGGCAAAAACCTGGATGTTTGTGGAACTACTGAACATAACGCGCCCAATGTATACTGAGATTTTTTGATATAAATATGAACTTTACCGAACAAAACATACATGTAGTCCTATGAGTGTCATCTGATGAAGATCATCAAAGGTTAGTGATTAATTTTATCTCTATTTGTGCTTTTTGTGACTCCTCTCTTCGGCTGAAAAAATGGCTGTTTTTCTGTGGCTTGGCTCTGACCTAACATAATCGTTTGTGGTGCTTTCGCTGTAAAGCCTATTTGAAATCGGACACGTTGGTGGGTTTAACAACAAGATTACTTTTAAAATGGTATAAGATACTTGCATGTTTGAGGAATCTTAATTATGAGATTTCAGTTGTTTTGAATTTGGCGCCCTGCACTTTCACTGGCTTTTGTCATATCGATCCCGTTAATGTATTGCAGCCCTAAGTTTTTAATAATAAAAATCACTGTAAACAAAACTAACCCCATAGCACACTAGACATAACGTGCACAAGCACTTACAATAAACAATTCCGGACAAGTACATGGGGGGGAACAGAGGGCTAAATACACATGTAATGATGGAATTGAAACCATGTGTGTGGGAAGACAAGACAAAACAAATGGAAAATTAAAGGTGGATCGGCGATGGCTAGAAGACCGGTGACGTCGACCGCCGACTGAACGAGGAGGGGGACCAACTTCGGCGGAAGTCGTGACAGTACACCCCTTGACGTGCGACTCCAGCAGTGCGCTGACACCGGCCTCGGAGATGACCCGGAGGGCGAGGCGCAGGGCTATCTGGACGAAGACGGTGGAACTCCTGCAGCATTGAAGGATCCAACAAGTCCTCGACAGGAACCCAGCACCTCTCCTCCGGACCGTACTTCTCCCACTCCACGAGATATTGAAGGCCCCTCGCCCGACGCATCGAATCCAGTATGGAGCGAACGGAGTACGCCGGGACCCCTCGATGACCAGAGGGGGCGAAGGAACCTCTCGCACCTCAGACTCCTGGAGCGGGCCAGCCACCACCGGCCTGAGGAGAGACACATGGAACAAATGGTTAATACGGTAATCAGGGGGAAGCTGTAACCTATAACAAACCTTGTTCACTCTCCTCAGGACTTTAAAAGGCCTCACAAACCGCAGACCCAGCTTCTGGCAGGGCAGGCGGAGGGGCAGATTTCGGGTCGAGAACCAGAGCCGGTCCCCCGGTGCGAACACCGGGACCTCACTACGGTGACGGTCTGTATTCTCTTTTTGGCGCAGCACGGCCCGCTGAAGGTTCTGGTGCCTTCCCATGTCTCCTCCGCACGCCTGAACCAGCCGTCCACCGCAGGAGCCTCGGTCTGACTCTGATGCCAAGGCGCCAGAACCGTCTGGTACCCCAGTACACACTGGAAGGGAGAGAGGTTAGGGGAGGAGTGGCGAAGCGAGATTTGTGCAGTCTCGGCCCAGGGCACGAACGCTGCCCACTCCCCCGGCCGGTCCTGGCAATAAGACCACAGAAATCAGCCCACATCCTGGTTTACTCTCTCCACCTGCCCATTACTCTCGGGTGAAATCCTGAAGTAAGGCTGCTCGAGACCCCCAGACGTTCCATGAATGCCTTCCAGACCCTAGACGTGAACTGGGGACCTCGATCACTATATCCTCAGGCACCCCATAGTGCCAGAAGACGTGCTTAAACAAGGCTTCCGCAGTCTGTAGGGCCGTAGGGAGACCGGAAAGAGGGAGGAGACGACATGACTTAGAGAACCGATCTAAAAACGACCAGGATCGCGGTGTTACCATGTGAGGGGGGAAGTTCGGTAAGAAAATCAACCAACAGGTGCGACCAAGGCCATTGTGGAACGGGTAAGGGGTGTAGCTTCCCTCTGGGCAGGTGCCTAGGATCCTTATACTGGGCGCATACCGAGCAGGAGGAAACATAAACCCTCACGTCCTTAGCCAAGGTAGGCCATCAGTACCTCCGGCTCAAACAGTGCACCGTCCGACCGATCCCAGGATGACCAGAGAAGGGTGATGTGTGGGCCCAATAGATCAACCCGGGTGAAGTGGAGGACCGGAGGCTATGTTTCCATAGCCTCCGTCTCCGCCTGTGAGAGGGGATACACGTGACTCCTGGGAAGTGCAGCGTCTACCAGGAGATTTATTGCACAATCGCCCCGTCGATGGGTTGGTAATTGAGTCGCCTTCTTTTTGGGGAAGGTGAGAGCCAAATCGGCAAATTCAGGGAGGATGCACACGGTCTGCACTTTCCACCGTAGTAGCACCAACGAAAACCCCTAAACACCTCCCTGAGTACTCTTGCGACCACCCCCCGCGAGAGCCCTCTGTGGCCAAGAAACAGAGGGGTCATGACAAGCTAACCAGGGTAGGCCTAGCACCACGGGAAACGCAGGAGAGTCAATAAGGAAGAGACTAATTCTCTCCTTGTGACCCCCCTGCGTCACCATGCCAATGAGGAGCGTTGGCTTCCCTAATCAACCCTAATGGTTGACTATCTAAGGTGTGAATGGGGAAGGGCACAGTCACAGGAACAATGGGGATCCCTAAAATATGGGCGAATATGGGCGAAAATACAGGGAAATCTCAGGAAAAGTGACATACACAAACATATGTGCAACAGAGGGTTCTGGATGAGAATGGAGCGGGCTCACCTGGGGTGACGCCAGAGCGTCCTGCCTGTTGCCTCGATACCCAGAGGAACCAACCCGGCACCGACCCGCAGTGTGACCTCTGCGGCCACAGATGGTGCACGAGTTGGAATCCCCTCCGGTCTCCCTGCGCACCGCCCCTCCCAGCTCCATGGGTATCGGAGAAGGGGTGTGGGGGGATGGAACCAACAGACCCCGATCTGAACGTCCACGGGTAGCTAGCAGGTTTTCCAGCCGGACGGACAGGTCCACCAGCTGGTCGAACGTGAGGGTGGTGTCTCTGCAGGCCAACTCCAGACAAACGTCCTCGCACAGACTGCAGCGATAATGGTCGATTAGGGCCCTGTCGTTCCATCCCGTACCGGCAGCCAGGGCCCAAATCTCCAGAGCGAACTCCTGGGCGCTCCTCGTCCACTGCTTCAGATGGAAGAGGCGGGTGTGTGGTTGAACTGGTCCAACACTGCATCTCCCTCTCTACACACGGCGTTGGCTAATACCAGGGCATTCTCGGTGAGGCACGAGATGAGGGCGGACACCCTCTCACAGCCCGAAGGAGCCGGGTAAACGGTTGCCAGGTATAAGTCCAGCTGCAACAGGAACCCCTGGCAGTTCGCAGCCGTCCCATCATATTCCTGGGGAAGGGAGAGATGAATCCCACTGGGACCAGGAGAAGAAGGGGTGTGTAGTGGGGACCCCGGTTGTGCTGGTGGAGATGCTGGTAGAATCCCCGGTCTCTCCCAGCAGTCCATTGTCTGGACAACGCGATCCATGGCGGTGCCAAGATGGTAGAGCATTGCTGCGTGCTCCCGGATGTGCTCCTCCATCCCTGTACCCGGTGTACCTGCTCCTGCTGACTCCATAAGTTTGGTCCGGAATTCTGTAAGGGGTGCGTACTGGCGGCAGAGAGGTCAGGCGCATGAGAGCAAAAACTGTGTTACAACGGCGCAGTTTAATAATAAAAATCACCGTAAAACAAAACAATCAAAATACAATGGGTACAAAACCCGTAGCACACCAGACATAACGTGCACAAGAACTTACAATAACCAATTATTGACAAGGACATGGGGGGAACAGAAGGTTAAATACACAACATGTAATGATGGAATTGAAACCAGGTGTGTGGGAAGACAAGACAAAACAAATGGAAAATGAAAGGTGGATCGGCGATGGCTAGAAGACCGGTGAGGTCGACCGCCGAACACCTCCCGACCAAGGAGATGTCTATTCGTTAAAATAAGATCAATCAGAGTTGACTGATGGATCTCTAGGGTGGGCCATGTAGGCTTATAGTCACCAGCTGGATTAGGTTTAGATCATTACACATGTTTTTTTGATTGCCTGAAGCCTGCATTTCCCAATCATAATTTAGGTCACCCAGAATAATAACTTCTGATTTAGTAAAAGAAGAAAACAAACTATTTAACTCCTCGAGTGCACAAAGGTTTCCCCGGGGGAGGACAGTATACCCCATATAACTGTTATGGATAAAGCATTTCCCCAGACAGAGGATTAAAGATAATAGCACAACGTTTTTGCCAAGGGAAAGACAGAAATTAAGTTGAGTAAAATTGGCCACTCAACCAACCTGTCTGTCAGCTCTGACTAATGGAAAGCCTTCCAAGAAGAGTGTAGGCTGTTATAGCAGCAACGGGGGGACCAACTGCATGCTAATGCCCATGATTTTGACATGAGATATTCGACGAGCAGGTGTCCACATATTTTTGGTCATGTAGTGTACTGGATACAGCCCTTAGTCATGGTATATTGGTCATATACCACAAACCCCAGCAGTGTCTGATGCTACTAAAAACTGGAAACCAACCTAATTAGAACAATAAAAAAAATGGCATACCAGTGGTACAGTTGAAGTCAGAAGTTTACATACACTTAGGTTGGAGTCATTAAATCTCATTTTTCATCCACTCCACAAATTTCTTGTTAACAAACTACAGTTTTGGCAAGTCGGTCATCTACTTTGTGCATGACACAAGTAATTTTTCCAACAATTGTTTACAGACAAATTATTTCACTTATAGCTCATTGTATCATAATTCCAGTGGGTCAGAAGTTTACATACACTAAGTTGACTGTGCCTTTAAAACAGCTTGGAAAATTCCAGAAAATTATATCAATGCTTTAGAAGCTTCTGATTTGAGTCAATTGGAGGTGTACTTGTAGATGAATTTCAAGGCCTACCTTCAAACTCAGTGCCTCTTTGCTTTACATCATGGGAAAATAAAAAGAAATCAGCCAATTGAAGACCTCCACAAGTCTGGTTCATCCTTGGGAGCAATTTCCAAACGCCTGAAGGTACCACGTTCATCTGTACAAACAATAGTGCGCAAGTTTAAACACCATGGGACCACGCAGCCATCATACCGCTCAGGAACGAAACATGTTCTGTCTCCTAGAGATGAACATACTTTGGTGCAAAAAGTGCAAGTCAATCCCAGAACAGCAGCAAATAACCTTGTGAAGATGCTGGAGGAAACAGCTACAAAAGTATCTATATCCACAGTAAAACTAGTCCGATATCGACATAACCTGAAAGGCCACTCAGCAAGGAAGAAGCCACTGCTCCAAAACCTCCAAAAAGAGGAGAAATGTCCTCTGGTCTGATGAAACAAAAATAGAACTGTTTGGCCATAATGACCATAGTTATGTTTGGAGGAAAAAGGGGAAGCTTGCAAGCCGAAGAACACCATCCCAACCTTGAACCACGGGGGTGGCAGCATCATGTTGTGGAGGTGCTTTGCTGCGGGAGGGACTGGTGCACTTCACAAAATAGATGACATCATGAGGAAAGAAAATGATGTGGATATATGGAAGCAACATCTCAAGAAATCAGTCAGGAAGATAAAGCTTGGTCGCAAAATGGGTCTTCCAAATGGACAATGACCCCAAGCATACTTCCACAGTTGTGGCAAAATGGCTTAAGTATAACAAAATCAAGGTATTGGAGTGGCCATCACAGAGCCCTGACTTCAATCCTATAGAAAATTTGTGGGCAGAACTGAAAAAGCGTGTGCGAGCAAGGAGGCCTACAAACCTGACTCAGTTACACCAGCTCTGTCAGGAGGAACTGGCCAAAATAACCCAATTTATTGTGGGAAGCTGGTGGAAAGCTACCCGAAACATTTGACCTAAGTTAAACAATTTAAAGGCAATGCTACCAAATTCTAATTGAGTGTATGTAAACTTCTGATCCACTGGGAATGTGATGAAAGAAATAAAAGCTGAAATAATTCATTAAATCTCTACTATTATTCTTACATTTCACATTCTTAAAATAAAGTGGTGATCCCAACTGACCTAAGACATTGAATTTTTACGAGGATTAAATGCCAGGAATTGTAATTAACTGAGTTTTTTTTATTTTTATATTTGGCTAAGGTGTTGTCTAAGGTGTTGTTTTCCTGACAGTCGGTGTACCGTGGGTACTATATTTAGGAGTAGAGGTTTCTGCTCCGTGTGTTTCATGATTTTCCCTGCCTGTTGTTGGTGGGTTGGGACTTATATTAAACAACTGTGCAAACTGGAATTCCTTGCTCTCTTGCTCCTGACACCTGCACCTACCTCTTCTTAAGAGGCACCTAACAGGTGTATGTAAACGTCCGACTTCAGCTGTATATAGCCTCTAAGGTGCAAGGTTGCTTAACCGGGTGGAAGCCGGCTAGTGATGGCTGTTTAACAGTCTGATGGCCTTAAGATAGATGCTTTTTTTTCAGTCTGTTCCAGCTTTGATGTGCGTGTACTGACCTCACCTTCTAGATGATAGCAGGTTGATGTCTGTGATGATCCTTTTGGCCTTCCTGTGACATCGGGTGCTGTAGGTGTCCTGGAGGGCAGGTAGTTTGCCCACTGTGATACGTTGGACCCTCCACCCTCTGGAGAGCACTGCAGTTGTGGGTGGTGCAGTTGGCGTTCCAGGCGGTGATACATCTGCAAAAGTATGAGGGTTTTAGGGGCCAAGCCAAATATCTTCAGCCTCCTGTCTGTGTATGTGGACCATTTCAGATCGTGCGTCATGTGTACGCTGAGGAACTTCAAGCTTTCCACCTTCTCCACTGTGGTCCCGTCGATTTGGATAAGGGATGCTCCCTCTTGCTGTTTCCTACAGTCCACGGTCAGCTCCTTTGTTTTGTTGACGTTGAGTAAGAGGGTATTTGCCTGGCACCACTCTCCCAGGGCCCTTACCTCCTCCCTGTAGGAGGAGTCATTGTTGGTAATCAGGCCTACTACTGTTGTGTCATCTGCAAACTTGATGATTGAGTTGGAGGTGTGCATGGCCACGTAGTCATGGGTGAACAGAGAGTACAGGAGGGGAATGACCACACACCCTTGTGGGGCCCCTGTGTTGAGGATCAGCGAAGTGGAGGTGTTGTTTCCTACCTTCGCCACCTGGGGCGGCCCATCAGCAAGCCCAGGACCCAGTTGCACAGAGCGTGGTTCAGACCCAGGGCCCCGAGCTTAATGATGAGCTTGGAGGGTACTATGGTGTTGAATGCTGAGCTGTAGTCAATGATCAGCATTCTTACATAGGTATTCCTCTTGTCCAGATGGGATAGGACAGTGTGCAGTGCGATGGCGAAATAACACACAAAGCAAAATACTGCAGAATTGCCTAGCAGCTAGAAGCAGATCTACCATATCCGTCAGAGCCATCTTACTTACAACATCTCTCTCCTCTTCACACACTCTATTTTTGCTCCCAGCGGAGCTGACCCAAAGGCCCTGCGTGGGAGCTATAAAGGCTTTTAATCAACCCACTGGTGCATTTATATGCTGGGGATCAACTGGACCAAGAGCAGAGAGCAATTGCATGAAGAGGCCTCTACATAACTCAAACACTCCGCATGTGTGAGAAGTGCATGTATGAGTGCTTGGCTGGTCTCAGTGATGGAGCTTGCTTGGTTGTGAAAGTTGTTTCAAATCAACTGTACTGGGTGATTGTTTAGCTGGCCTCCAACTCAGAGAAAATGGCAGCCGGTGACATGGATTCCGGGGTTTCATCTCATGCGATGGGGTTGACATTAGCTGTGTTATGCAACCGTAACCTCCAGCTTTGCTGTTGTTGCAGCCTGACAATAGGCACAGTACAGTGCGTGTGTGTGTGTGTGTGTTGCCTGACACTGGGCCAGGGGCGTACTGTGACAAGAATTCAGCCCTAGCATTTAATCCATACCACATCACTGCCTGTCTGCTTAAGCCTTATACGTTATAAAAGCCACGCTAACGACTTAGGTTATATACAAATTAGTGCCTGTCATATACTGTATTTTTTACTGAATCAACAACTACTCTAACTGTTAATTAGACTAACATTTTCCCCTGGTGTCACTGGTGCCACTTACTTTTACAATTGGTGGCACCAGCCCATGATTTAGGTCCATCTTATTTATTTATTTGATTTTATTTCACCTTTATTTAACCAGGTAGGCAAGTTGAGAACAAGTTCTCATTTACAATTGCGACCTGGCCAAGATAAAGCAAAGCAGTTCGACACATACAACGACACAGAGTTACACATGGAGTAAAACAAACATACAGTCAATAATACAGTAGAAACAAGTCTATATACGATGTGAGCAAGTGAGGTGCGATAAGGGAGGTAAAGGCAAAAAAAGGCCATGGTGGCAAAGTAAATACAATATAGCAAGTCAAACACTGGAATGGTAGATTTGTAGTGGAAGAATGTGCAAAGTAGAAATAAAAATAATGGGGTGCAAAGGAGCAAAATAAATAAAATAAATACAGTAGGGAAAGAGGTAGTTGTTTGGGCTAAATTATAGGTGGGCTATGTATAGGTGCAGTAATCTGTGAGCTGCTCTGACAGCTGGTGCTTAAAGCTAGTGAGGGAGATAAGTGTTTCCAGTTTCAGAGATTTTTGTAGTTCTTTCCAGTCATTGGCAGCAGTGAAACAGTTCATTCAGACTCATTTACTGCCTTTAAAAAAACATAGCTGATATGGCTTGACTTGCTTAAACAAATGTGGTTTCTAATGACAATTGAGATTTACAAACTATGGCATAAGGGGACAACAAGTGGAAAAGAGACAATCTGTAATTTTGATTAAGACATTAATGAGCGCGCTGGGATGGACGTAGTCAATATAACTATTTGTTTAGCACTTTTAAAATATACAGCAACAGAATTCAGAACACGGGCCATTCTTACAGTATTCTCCCTTTAAACCAAGTCAGAACGATAGGATAAATAAAGGGGGCATATAAGCAAACAATGAAAGCTCTTACAATATTCAATGATAACATTTCTCTAAAACAGGTTATAGGCTACATGTGCACCACCAAGTCAGAACAGTAGACGAAGTTAAGAAGGATAAATAGACCAAATTATTAGGGTGAGACACATGGCCTACTAACATCTTAGACTTAGTATTACTTTCTTAGCTACAGTATTTATATCTCCCGGACATATTACATCATTAATTTAGCAGCATACAATACATTTTTGGACCTTGTTTTGCTGTGCTTACTTCAGAGGCGACCGGTCCTTCGTGGGCAAATTTTATCATCAAAATCTGGCATTCTCTGGATTTATGGTGCTTCAAAACAACTAGGAACTCGGAAAAAAAACTATTCAAATCATGATGACATCTTTGATCTTCAGGTCGTAGCTCTAGAAAGAGGCCGGATTTACAATTCGAGTTGGATAACTGTTCAAAAAGTATTTTCCCGGTCAGAGCTTGTATAGTCAGGTTAACAGTTGTTTTGCCCGCGGCACAAATCATGCTTCATTGACAGAATGGCCACGTTGAATGTTTATTATTTTGAACTTTAGGGATAGGTGTCTCGCTAGCTGGACACAAGCCGACAAAATCCTGTGAAATTTAAGGGTTGGGGTTAGAACATACAAGTGTCATGAACATACAAGTGTCTTATATAATTTAAAAGCTTAAATCCTTGTTAATCTAATCCGTTGTCCGATATCAAAAAGGATTTACGGAGAAAGCATACCATGCGATTGTCTGATGCCGGTGCCCCACGTCAAGATATTTTTCAACCAGCACAGGCTTCATAAAATCACAAATAGCAATTCAATAAATCACTTACTTTTGAAGATCTTCCTCTTTTTGCAATCCCAAGGGTCCCAGCTACAACATGAATGGTCATTTTGTTAGATAAAATCCTTCTTTATGTCCCAAAAAGTCTGTTTAGTTGATGCCATCAATTTCAGTAATCCACTCGTTCCACTTGCAGACAAAGGAGTCCAAAAAGCTGCCGCTAAACTTAGTCCAAACAAGTCAAACGATGTTTCTACTTAATCCTCAGGTACTCTAAAATGTAAGTAAACTATAATATTTCATACAGAAAGTAGTATGTTCAATAGGAAAGGAAAATTAGTAAGCACGCGCCCTCTCATTGTTCCGGTGCTCTTCTCACAAAAACTCCAAATACTTGTTCATTTCTCAAAAAACAAGCCTGAAATCTTGAATAAAGACTGTGGACATCTAGTGGAAGCCATAGGAATTGCAATCTGGGAGACAGATTTACATAGAAACAATAGGTTCCCATTATAAGAGCCTGTGAGCTTTTCTTCAGTTTTTTGCTTGCCATATACATTTTTTTACAGTCTCAGACATTATTATAACACTTTTAGAAAATTAAGTGTTTTATATCCAATGCTACCAATTATATGCATATCTTGGCTTCTGGACCTGAGTAACAGGCAGTTTACTTTGGGCACGTCAGTCTGGCGGAAATTCAGGAAACTAGACCCTATCCCTAACTAATCCCAGATTTGGGACCATACAGCCACTTCACTGAATAGAAGGCTAGTGATTGCTTTGCAATGCTTGCAGTTAACGTGAGCCACTGTCACTGATCCCTTCAAAACCACTCAATGTTGAATTTGTGATTTCCAACTTGTTGTGTAATGTTTATGTCCAATGGCCGTTTTATCTATAATTTCTCTTCATTATTTCTCTTCATATGACAAGGATTAAAAAGGATTTTCCAGTAGATTGTCGACTTGATTCATGATGATGACTGCTAGCTAAGATTTTGAAAGTATGATGTTGACGTGATCAGTCCAATCAAAGCTACTGTACATATAACGTGATATGACATTTTTTCTTAAAACTGCATTGTTGGTTAAAGGCTTGTAAGTTAAGGCTTGTAAAGTAAGCATTTCACTGTTGTATTCAGCCCATGTGACAAATAAAATGTGATTTGATTTGATGGGCACTTCTAATGTAACTCTATGCAGCACCAAAGGGGATAGAATTTTCTAGTCCTCCCCTTAGACTCGGCGGTCACGTAGTGTCCCTATGAACAGTGGCAGTTCTAGCTTGTATGGCTCCCTGGGCACCCCCCCCCCCCAACACCCCATTCTGCACTAACTGTCATTTTTATTCAGACATTTTGAACAACACAAATAGATAAGCATAACATTTAACACTATATAAATGCATAAATATATAAAAAAATTAGACTCAAAAAGAAGTAACAAAGACAAATAGATACAAATTTGTGTTGATTTGGCACTCGAGCATCAATCATCTGTGAAACTATATAAAGTTGACAACGTCTGTTATTGCCTTGGATTGAATTATAACATATCATGATACAAATAAATGTTATAATTTTGGAGACTTCTTTGTTTTTTATCTTGTTATTGAGGGGGTGGGACTGCAATTTGCACTACTCCTATAGAATCACCGATTCAGGTGGCACACGGAGTGACGTGTTAGATCAGTGTGTTTATAGCACCTGGCATTATGGTTATCTGTGGCTTCTGTGTGCACCCAAAGCAGATGTAGAGGGTAATGAGAGCTTTAGCAGGCTGATCTAATTGTGTGTGTGTGTGTGTGTGTGTGTGTGTGTGTGTGTGTGTGTGTGTGTGTGTGTGTGTGTGTGTGTGTGTGTGTGTGTGTGTGTGTGTGTGCATGCGTGTGTGAGAGAGAGACCCACTCCAAACAGCCCCTGTCAGGAAGCAGCTCAACATGAAAGACCAAACCCATTCCCAATACAGTACCACCCATTCATAACATGAAGACAATATAATTGTCTTTCTGTCGCTTACTTAACTGTATTGTTGTCGTTGTTTTTGTTTTGTTAATGTTGTTGTTGCACTGTGGAGATCACACTATATATTATACGGTTAACCAATACTGATCATAATTAGCATACTAGTACGCCTATCTATCTTAAATTGTATTTTATTCCGATGTTGAAAATAAAATGTTGGTACATAAAATGAATCAATCTTCTATTCAGAGTGTGAATTATATGTTACTTAGGTTTAAAAAAAGTAGTATGTACTGTAATATAATGGCATTTTGCAGACACTTTTATCTGAAGCGACTTACAGTGGTGTGCACATACATTTTTACATGGATGGCCCCAGCAGGAATTGAATCCACACTCCTGGCGTTGCAAGCGCCATGCTCTACCGACTGAGTCACACAGGATGAATGCAGTGGGTTCATATTGGACATGTGGCCAAGCTTGCGCTCACTTTCGAAAGACTAGACAGAGCTTCACGGAGTCCTTGTCATGTGCAAACCTTGGCAAAATGTTTGCATATATTTTGAAAATGTAAGAAAAAAATAGCTAATTGACATAAGTAATCACACCCCTGAGTCAATACTTTCTAGAAGCACCTTTGGCAGTGACTACAGCTGTGAGTGTTTCTGGCTAAGAGCTTTCCACATCTGGATTGTGACATATTTGACAATTATTATTTTCAAAATCCTTCCATCTCTGTCATATTGGTTGTTGATTATTACTAGACAACCATTTTCAGGTCTTGGCATAGCTTTTCAAGTAAAACTGTAACTCGGCCACTCAAGAACACTCATTTCTTGGTAAGCAACTCCAGTGTAGATTTGTTCTTGTGTTTTAGGTTATTGTCGTTCTGAAAGGTAAAAAAAGAGAAAAAAGAGAATTGTGAATTCACCTTCCAGTGTCTGGTGGACATCAGACTAAGCTAGGTTTTCCTCTAGGATTTTGCCTGTGATTAGCTCCATTCTGTTTATTTTTTATCCTAACTCACCAGTGCGTAACAATTACAAGCATACCCATAGCATGATGCAGCCACCACTATTGCTTGATAATATGAAGACTGCTACTCAGTAATGTGTTGTTTTAGATTTGCCCCAAACATAACACTTTGTATTCATGATAAAAAGTAAAAATTGCTTTGACACTATTTTTGCAGTATTACTTTAGTGCCTTTTATGTTTTGGAATATTTGTATTCTGTACAGACTTCTTTCTTTTCACTCTATCAATTAGGTTAGTATTGTGGAGTAACTACAATGTTGTTGATCCATCCTCAATTTTCTACAATCACAGCCATTATACTCTTTTACTGTTTTAAAGTCACCATTGGCCTCATGGTGAAAACCTTGAGTGTTTTCCTTCCTCTCTCCAGCAACTGAGTCTTTGTAGTGTATCTTTGTAGGGACTGGGTGTATTAATACACCATCCAAATTGTAATGAATAACTTCACCATGCACAAATGGATATTCAATGTCTGCTTTTTAAATTTTATTCTTTATTTTGACCCCTCTACGCTTCTTTGCGGGGCATTGGAAAATCTCCCTGGCCTTCATGGTTGAATCTGTGTTGAAATTCACTGCTAGACTGAGGGACCTAACAGATTGTTGTGTGGAGTACAGAGATGAGGTAGTCATTCAAAAAATAATGTTAAACACTTTTATTGCACATAGAGTGAGTCCATGCAGCTTATTTTGTGACTTTTTTTATTTTATTTATTTCACCTTTATTTAACCAGGTAGGCTAGTTGAGAACAAGTTCTCATTTGCAACTGCGACCTGGCCAAGATAAAGCATAGCAGTGTGAACAGACAACACAGAGTTACACATGGAGTAAACAATTAAGAAGTCAATAACACAGTAGAAAAAAGGGGAGTCTATATACAATGTGTGCAAAAGGCATGAGGTAGGCGAATAATTACAATATTGCAGATTAACACTGGAGTGATAAATGATCAGACGATCATGTACAGGTAGAGATATTGCTGTGCAAAAGAGCAGAAAAGTAAATAAATAAAAACTGTGGGGATGAGGTAGGTGAAAATGGGTGGGCTATTTACCAAGACTATGTACAGCTGCAGCGATCGGTTAGCTGCTCAGATAGCTGATGTTTGAAGTTGGTGAGGGAGATAAAAGTCTCCAACTTCAGCGATTTTTGCAATTCGTTCCAGTCACAGGCAGCAGAGAACTGGAATGAAAGGCGGCCAAATGAGGTGTGTCCCCCGCAGGATGGTTGAGCTAACTTAGGCTAATGCAATTAGCATGAGGTTGTAAGTAACAAGAACATTTCCCAGGACATAGACATATCTGATATTGGCAGAAAGCTTAAATTCTTGTTAATCTAACTGCACTGTCCAATTTACAGTAGCTATTACAGTGAAATAATACCATGCTATTGTTTGAGGAGAGTGCACAGCTTTGAACTTGAAAATGTATTAATAAACCAATTAGGCACATTTGGGCAGTCTTGATGCAAATTTTTTAACAGAAATGCAATGGTCCATTAGATTTACATTTACAGATCAGTCTAAAACGTTGCGTGTACACTGCTGCCATCTAGTGGCCAAAATCTAAATTGCACCTGGGATGTAATAATACATTATGGCCTTTCTCTTGCATTTAAAAGATGAAGGTACAAATATAAGTACAGATATAATGTGTTATATTCTCCTACATTAATTAAACATTTCCACAAATGTGTTTCCTTTCAAATGGTATCAAGAATAATATGCATATCCTTATAATACATTCATAAATAAATACAAATATTTTAAAAATCCTTACTTCAGGTCCTGAGCTACAGGCAGTTAGATTTGGGTATGTCATTTTAGGTGAACATCTAAAAAAAATGGTGGATCCTTGTTAAGCAAATATTTACTCATTAACTTATTTAGGCTTGCCTTAAATACTTATTGACTCAAAACATTTCAGCTTAATTTTTTCATAAATGTGAAAAACATAATTCCACTTTGACATTATGGGGTATTGGGTGTAGGCCAGTGACAAACAATCTCAATTTAATCCATTTTAAATGTTGACTGTAACACAACCAAATGGGGTAAAAGTGAATGGGTGTGAATACTTCCTGAATGCTCTGTCTTTCACTTATATTCGATTGATTTATTTTAATTAAAGAAAAAATATTACATCTCACCTTTGACCTTTAATGCTGCATTGCAGATATGAAGATTGATTTGAGCCTGCATATAATTGAAAGAATGGAAATGCAAGGTATATTTACACTAATGATAGCTCCTAACCTGTAAGCAGTAACATCCTCATCAAACCTCACCTGCTGATGCAAACACTGCAAGAGGATTTGTGAGAATGAATTTGTGAATATACAAAGTTTTTTCCCTGTTCTACAGATATGTAAGCACTGTACAGAAGGACATGAATTATACAAGAACAACATTCTTAATGAAGCCATGGCAATAGAACTTACTGACTTTTTTTGAAAGGGAGTAGCACTGTGTGCCTCAGAAATGTTTGTGACTTCACCGCCTATTATCGTTAAATCTGCCGTGTTGCTCCTGTGTCAGTTATGATTATGTGTTCTACCGAAGAAGTCGCGGCTCGAGCTCACCTTACCGCCATATTACCACTGTGCTCACGTCGAGTGGCTGTCTCGGAATTTAGATAACCAAGCCAGATCTGATTCAGAATGGCTTCTCATGCAATATTTCATGCAAAAATGCATTGATTCATATGATACGCATAGGTTCAGCAGATTTGATGTGTTATTCAGATTTTTTTTATTCATTCTGTGTTCTACCAACGAGATCTGGGAAAAAACAATAAAACTGAGAAAATTCAGGAATAAAAAAGACACCCTGCTATTGGACACAAATTATACTTAATCAGGGATGCAACACACAGTATGAATACAGCCCACATGTCTGTTTCTGTATTGTGTTTTTACTGTTGTTATAATGCCAATGACCCCTCTGTTTTTCTCCTCTTCTCCTGTTCTCCATTCCGAAAAATAAATTATTTCTTTAGCCTATTGTTAAATGTAATTTCATAATTCCAATATGTTTTCATTAATTGAATTCACTTAGTCTATTTTATGAGAATTTGTAAGATTCTTATTTGCATAAAATAGACACAGACCAGTCTTATCAAAAATAGATAATAGTATTTATTCTCGGAGCGCGCTGCCATGTAACCACGAACAACAGATAGTATTTCCGGCGCTGACAGAGATGGAGGCCTCGCTTCGCGTTCCTAGGAAACTATGCAGTTTTTTGTTTTTTACGTGTTATTTCTTACATTAGTACCCCAGGTCATCTTAGGTTTCATTACATACAGTCGAGAAGAACTACTGAATATAAGATCAGCGTCAACTCACCATCAGTACGACCAAGAATATGATTTTCGCGAAGCGGATCCTGTGTTCTGCCTTTCAACCAGGACAACGGAATGGATCCCAGCCGGCGACCCAAAAAAACGACTCCGTAAAAGAGGGAAACGAGGCGGTCTTCTGGTCAGACTCCGGAGACGGGCACATCGTGCACCACTCCCTAGCATTCTTCTCGCCAATGTCCAGTCTCTTGACAACAAGGTTGATGAAATCCGAGCAAGGGTAGCATTCCAGAGGGACATCAGAGACTGTAACGTTCTTTGCTTCACGGAAACATGGCTCACTGGAGAGACGCTATCGGAGGCGGTGCAGCCAGCGGGTTTCTCCACGCATCGCGCAGACAGAAACAAACATCTTTCTGGTAAGAAGAGGGGCGGGGGCGTATGCCTTATGGCTAACGAGACGTGGTGTGATCACAGAAACATACAGGATCTCAAATCCTTCTGTTCACCTGATTTAGAATTCCTCACAATCAAATGTGGACCGCATTATCTACCAAGAGAATTCTCTTCGATTATAATCACAGCCGTATATATTCTCCCCCAAGCAGACACATCGATGGCTCTGAACGAACTTTATTTGACTCTTTGCAAACTGGAATCCATACATCCTGAGGCTGCATTCATTGTAGCTGGGGATTTTAACAAGGCTAATCTGAAAACAAGACTCCCTAAATTGTATCAGCATATCGATTGCGCAACCAGGGCGGGAAAAACCTTGGATCATTGTTATTCTAACTTCCGCGAAGCATATAAGGCCCTGACCGCGACTCCATTTTGCTGATCCCTGCCTACAGACAGAAACTAAAACAAGAAGCTCCCACGCTGAGGTCTGTCCAACGCTGGTCCGACCAAGCTGATTCCACACTCCAAGACTGCTTCCATCACGTGGACTGGGATATGTTTCGTATTGCGTCAGATAACAACATTGACGAATACGCTGATTCGGTGTGCGAGTTCATTAGAACGTGCGTTGAAGATGTCGTTCCCATAGCAACAATTAAAACATTCCCTAACCAGAAACCGTGGATTGATGGCAGCATTCGCGTGAAACTGAAAGCGCGAACCACTGCTTTTAATCAGGGCAAGGTAACTGGTAACATGAACGAATACAAACAGTGCAGCTATTCCCTCCACAAGGCTATCAAACAAGCTAAGCGTCAGTATAGAGACAAAGTAGAATCTCAATTCAACGGCTCAGACACAAGAGGTATGTGGCAGGGTCTACAGTCAATCACGGACTACAAGAAGAAAACCAGCCCAGTCACGGACCAGGATGTCTTGCTCCCAGGCAGACTAAATAACTTTTTTGCCCGCTTTGAGGACAATACAGTGCCACTGACACGGCCTGTAACGAAAACATGCGGACTCTCCTTCACTGCAGCCGAGGTGAGTAAAACATTTAAACGTGTTAACCCTCGCAAGGCTGCAGGCCCAGACGGCATCCCCAGCCGCGCCCTCAGACCATGCGCAGACCAGCTGGCCGGTGTGTTTACGGACATATTCAATCAATCAATCCCTATACCAGTCTGCTGTTCCCACATGCTTCAAGAGGGCCACCATTGTTCCTGTTCCCAAGAAAGCTAAGGTAACTGAGCTAAACGACTACCGCCCCGTAGCACTCACTTCCGTCATCATGAAGTGCTTTGAGAGACTAGTCAAGGACCATATCACCTCCACCCTACTTGACACCCTAGACCCACTCCAATTTGCTTACCGCCCAAATAGGTCCACAGACGATGCAATCTCAACCACACTGCACACTGCCCTAACCCATCTGGACAAGAGGAATACCTATGTGAGAATGCTGTTCATCGACTACAGCTCGGCATTCAACACCATAGTACCCTCCAAGCTCGTCATCAAGCTCGAGACCCTGGGTCTCGACCCCGCCCTGTGCAACTGGGTACTGGACTTCCTGACGGGCCGCCCCCAGCTGGTGAGGGTAGGCAACAACATCTCCACCCCGCTGATCCTCAACACTGGGGCCCGACAAGGGTGCGTTCTGAGCCCTCTCCTGTACTCCCTGTTCACCCACGACTGCGTGGCCACGCACGCCTCCAACTCAATCATCAAGTTTGTGGACGACACAACAGTGGTAGGCTTGATTACCAACAACGACGAGACGGCCTACAGGGAGGTGGTGAGGGCCCTCGGAGTGTGGTGTCAGAAAAATAACCTCACACTCAACGTCAACAAAACTAAGAAGATGATTGTGGACTTCAGGAAACAGCAGAGGGAACACCCCCCTATCCACATCGATGGAACAGTAGTGGAGAGGGTAGTAAGTTTTAAGTTCCTCGGCATACACATCACAGACAAACTGAATTGGTCTACTCACACAGACAGCATTGTGAAGAAGGCGCAGCAGCGCCTCTTCAACCTCAGGAGGCTGAAGAAATTTGTCTGGTCACCAAAAGCACTCACAAACTTCTACAGATGCACAATTGAGAGCATCCTGGCGGGCTGTATCACTGCCTGGTACGGAAACTGCTCCGCCCACAACCGTAAGGCTCTCCAGAGGGTAGTGAGGTCTGCACAACGCATCACCGAGGGCAAACTTCCTGCCCTCCAGGACACCTACACCACCCGATGTTACAGGAAGGCCATAAAGATCATCAAGGACAACAACCACCCGAGCCACTGCCTGTTCACCCCGCTATCATCCAGAAGGCGAGGTCAGTACAGGTGCATCAAAGCTGGGACCGAGAGACTGAAAAACAGCTTCTATCTCAAGGCCATCAGACTGTTAAACAGCCACCACTAACATTGAGTGGCTGCTGCCAACACACTGACTCATCTCCAGCCACTTTAATAATGGGAATTGATGGGAAATTATGTAAAATATATCACTAGCCACTTTAAACAATGCTACCTAATATAATGTTTACATACCCTACATTATTCATCTCATATGTATACGTATATACTGTACTCTATATCATCTACTGCATCCTTATGTAATACATGTATCACTAGCCACTTTAAATATGCCACTTTGTTTACATACTCATCTCATATGTATATACTGTACTCGATACCATCTACTGTATCTTGCCTATGCTGCTCTGTACCATCACTCATTCATATATCTTTATGTACATATTCTTTATCCCTTTACACTGTGTATAAGACAGTAGTTTTGGAATTGTTAGTTAGATTACTTGTTGGTTATTACTGCATTGTCGGAACTAGAAGCACAAGCATTTCGCTACACTCGCATTAACATCTGCTAACCATGTGTATGTGACAAATACAATTTGATTCGATTTGATGAGTTGATTTGATATACAAAATATGACGTCATAGGTTATAAAACGTCCTTCCTCCTATCGACCAGGACCAGAACGGTTTCAATAGTTTATTCCAACCCACCTGCTCGCTCACTCCAGACACACACTTATCTAGATTAACTTCTGGAATCTTCACCTTCATCCATCACAATTTAGAAGACAGTTCCAGATAATGGAAAACCCAGGAAAACACTCTCTGCCTTATCTAAAGAGCTAAGTTGAGTTGGTTCAACCATAGGTCAACAACGCTTTTTGCTTACTTAAAAACCCACAAATCCAGTCCTCTCCAACCTGGCTGGAATGGTATTTATTTCATTTAATTACCCCGTTTCATGCTCCACAATCCCTTACTTATGAATTAATATTGTTTAATCAGATAATAAAACAGTATAAGTTTCATTAGTTATAATTCTATTTAAAATGTAGATATTGGTTAGTCATTATTCACAATGTTCCTAACACCTGTTGTTCTATTTGTATTTTTTTTCATTGGGTGATGCACTGCTGCCATCACAGTGATTCTCTCATGGACATGTGCATTCAACAGCCTCCTCTGGTGAACAGAAAGACTTCAGAGAGCGTCTGAGCGGCAAGAGCAGCGATTCCAGCCAAAAGTGCATCGTGCACCACTAGAGAATGGTTGAGCAACCAATGAAAGCCTGCTGTGACTTTGGCTGGTGCATGATGATTAGGCCTAAGGTAACCAGGGGTTTGCTGTCTTATGTGCTGATCACCATTTGTTACCCGTGTAGCGTTGAGTGTGTGATATGCTTGTTGTACAATACATGAAGGCTATGTGACAGTGGTGAGAAAGAGAGAGGCAGTCCTGTCATTTATTTTGCATCATAATGAGTTGGGTCTCAGTGCGCGTAGCTCCCGTCCCATTTACTTTCCGCCTGGATAAACTACGGAGCCATCGACAGTCCCCTCAAGCTTCTTGTTGTCTTTCAATGTAAATAGCCCGCACCGCTTCTCGTGCTTCGAATCGGGTTTATTTTCCAAGGATTTGTAATCGGACGGAGAGTTCGTCTGGCGAATTACGCGCGGAACATTTTGGTATGAGCTCAATATCTAATACTTTTTGCTATCATGTATTTTTCCCCCGAGCAGATCAAATAATTTATTGGGTTCCTTTATTTAATAATGTTCAAATCTGGGACTATGTGTAGCCTATGCTGCGTTGGTCAAATTATATTTCTTGGCCATTTGGATTATTGATAATTTGAGACCAAAGTTGATGCCTTTTGAACAGTTTTATGTTTAGCGGGACATCCCTGGTCCCAGATAGGTAGTATAATTCCACGTGCCCAAGGGGTACCAACGACAATGCCATATACTGTATATCTAGGCCTATATGTAAATAGGTGCATGATTGAGCGTCATCCACACTCCAAGGGCTTAACTGTCTTTTTCAAGTAGATTTGATCTGTGTTTCTTGAACTACAAACAAATTGCTTTCCCCTCATTACATTGGCCTCATCCAGCTAGATTGTTTTATGTGTTTTTATGGATGGTAAGAAATAAGGACATGAGAAGTCAAATGCTGTAATTTTCTGTTAAACATATTGTTGGGGAAGGGAACTCTGAGACAGTCTCTGAAGCATTCCTTGGGCACCTGAGTGGTTCAACAGTCTAAGGCACTGCATCTCAGTGCTTGAGGCGTCACTAGACACCCTGGTTCAAATCCAGGCTGTATCACAACCAGTCGTGATTGGGAGTCCCATAGGGCAGTGCACAGTGTCCTCTGGGTTTGGCTGGTGTAGACCGTCATTGTAAATACGATTTTTTTTCTTAATTGACTTGCCTAGTTAAATAAAGGTAATAAAAATGGAGCTGCTGAACACCTTAGTGATGACAGATTTGGTAGACATTTCTGAGTCACAGCTCTGTCAGAAGAGGATAAAGGTGTCCGCATGCTTCCCAACCGGAAACGTTTGTGCGTATATTATGAAGATGTTTTTTTTCTCGTTTTTGGCTGTTCGGACACACTGCATTTTTCTAGAGGCAAGGCGAAGTTCAGAGCCGAAGTCTACGCCCCTTCGTCGGTGATTGGTCAACAGTCGGGATTCCTCCATAGTCTTTGTTGTCTTTCAACGAGAGACGACTCATTTTCATGCACATTTGTTTCATTGAGAAATACAGCACCAAACATACTGAGTTTTATTTACATGGTCAGTGCACCGTTTGAGGAAAAGTGACGGTTTTAGCCAGCCGGCTAATTTTCAACCGCAGTCGCTGGGCAGGTCATTGAAAACAATTGCATTAACAATACAGACGAACAATGAGCAGTGAGGACAGGCAGGTGCAACATAGGACAAGCAACACGTAGAATACAGTCAGAGAAATGGCACAAAATGCAAAAAAACTAAATATATAAAAGCTGCAAAGTGGTTCCACGCCTCACAAGCTACAGATAACATGGAAAGTGGCAATACACAGCTAGGAATTATGTTCACAAGTCCGATTGACCTTTAGCCATGTCTTTATGTTTTTTTTGTGAAGGTTCGACAGTTGCGTGTGTCTAATGGCAGTGTCTTCCAGACATGGGAAGCTCTCACAGAGAAAGCAGATTGACTAAAGGTGCTTTTCTGTAAGGGAACTATAGTCACCTCTCATGGCAGACCTTGTGGATCTGTTGCCATGGGTTTGGGTTTTCTGTTTGACTAAAGTACTAAGTGGAGGGGAAGCCAGACCATTTAGGATCTTTAATATTGCACAAGTTTTTCCCCAACTCAGGAGATCATGCCCTCTGAGGATCTAACAGTGATGATGGCTATTGGGCTTTCTATCAAGCACTGAGAGCCTGTTTGTATACAGACTGAATGGGTTTTAATGTTGAACAACAAGCTTGGGCCCAACTAGTTAAGCAGTGTGTTAAGTAGGGGAGTATCATAGCATTGAAGTACAGTTTTGCTACCTCTGTAGTCAAACAATTTCATATGAATTGGAAATTAGATAGGTTGAATTTGGTTATTTGAGTTACCTTTTTAACCTGCTTTTTAAAAGAGAGATTGGAATCAAGTATTATGCCAAGGTACAGTACTTAAATTGTATATCACCTAGAGCTTCTCCCCTGACACATAGACAGACATCTGGCTCAGAAGCATCAGTTTCCCTCTTTGTGAAGAAAATGCACTGTTTTTTTCCCCATTGAGATGCAAACATGAGTCACTGAGCCACTTTGTAAGATGACCATTGTAGTAGTGAGTTCTTGTGCAGCTTGTTGTTTGCTCTTTGCATGCACATATATCACTATCATCTGCATACATTTGAACTTCAGACCCAGTACAGACAGAAGGCAGATCATTAAATGTACAGGCTGAACAGGAGGGGCCCCAGTATTGACCCATATGGCACGCCCACATCATAGCTGAGGGTGGGAGACAGCTCATTGCTCACTCTGACACACTGGGTTCTGCCTTCAAGGTATGATTTCATCCATCTCAAGGCACCGGGGGAAATGTTGAACTTGGACAGTTTTGTGATGAGAATGTCATGGAAATTCATACACAGGGATACAAAGTCAATCTTAAATGAATAATTGTTTATTGTCAGCTCTGGAGAGGTTCCAACCAACTCAATGCACCATATTACACATGTCAATCAGGAGCTCTACCTGGGCAGACCCAGAAGTTGTCTTATATACGACTATACACAGACAAGTTATATTCGCATGATTTAGCATAATTAATTAATCATGACTGTTTTGTTTCATTCATGTGACCGACCAATACTGGTTCATAACCTGTGACAGACCAACACCTCACGAGGCTTCTTTCTCTCTAAACTGAGTCCTTGAAACGGAGATATCTTTCATTCCTTCTCAAAACACAGTCTGGGCGTAGTGCCAAATTGCAGCTACTGATAGTGAGGATTTGTACAGTCAGCCACTTGCATGAACACAGAAATTGGTTATTAGAACAGCACATGAATAGAAGACAGAAATTAGTTATAAGAAAAGCACAAACATTCACATTCCCATTGCAAGAACCTCATGGTTAACAGTATCAAAAGCTTTCCTTAGGTCTAGAAATACAGCCACAACAACACCCCCTTTGCCCATCTTGGACTTCACATTTTCCAGAATAAAGCAGTTGGCCATTTCTGTGGAGTGTTTTGCTCTGAAGTCAAACTGCATGAAGTGTAATGTGAAGGGATTGTTTTTGAGGTGGGCAATCAGTTGCTCTGCTACACTTTTCATGAACCTTCGACACCACAGGTAGTATACTAATGAGCCAGTAGTTACTCATGTCCACAGGGTCACCTGTTTTAAAGATGGCCGTTATTATGGCCAACTTCCAGACCCTTGGAACCCCCCGACCAATAGATGTGTTAAAGGTAGAGTCCAGCCCAAATACATCTTTGGCTTTAGAGTTCTTTAGTGAGCTAATCACCTTGTTCACCTCTGACTCAGAAACCACCCTTATGATGAAGACAGGTTGAGTGACATTCACTGGCACTGAGCACAAGAAACCAGTGGAGGGGCTCTGTGTCAGTACCTTGACAGTCAACAAAGTAGGAATTGAAGGCTGTTACCCATTTCGACTGCATCCTGTCATTCACATCGATTTCTAGTCTTTTTGCAGTGTTACTATGGCCCTCTTGAATCCTCCTCCCCCTCTCCCCCCCTCCTCCCTCTCTGCAGATGACTTCGTCAACCATTTTGAAAAGAAGGTCGACGACATCCGATCCTCGTTTGCTAAGTCAAACGACACCGCTGGTTCTGCTCACACTGCCCTACCCTGTGCTCTGACCTCTTTCTCCCCTCTCTCTCCAGATGACATCTCACGTCTTGTGACGGCCGGCCGCCCAACAACCTGCCCGCTTGACCCTATCCCCTCCTCTCTTCTCCAGACCATCTCCGGTGACCTTCTCCCTTACCTCACCTCGCTCATCAACTCATCCCTGACCGCTGGCTACGTCCCTCCCGTCTTCAAGAGAGCGAGAGTTGCACCCCTTCTGAAAAAACCTACACTCGATCCCTCCGATGTCAACAACTACAGACCAGTATCCCTTCTTTCTTTTCTCTCCAAAACTCTTGAACGTGCCGTCCTTGGCCAGCTCTCCCGCTATCTCTCTCAGAATGACCTTCTTGATCCAAATCAGTCAGGTTTCAAGACTAGTCATTCAACTGAGACTGCTCTTCTCTGTATCACGGAGGCGCTCCGCACTGCTAAAGCTAACTCTCTCTCCTCTGCTCTCATCCTTCTAGACCTATCGGCTGCCTTCGATACTGTGAACCATCAGATCCTCCTCTCCACCCTCTCCGAGTTGGGCATCTCCGGCGCGGCCCACGCTTGGATTGCGTCCTACCTGACAGGTCGCTCCTACCAGGTGGCGTGGCGAGAATCCGTCTCCTCACCACGTGCTCTCACCACTGGTGTCCCCCAGGGCTCTGTTCTAGGCCATCTCCTATTCTCGCTATACACCAAGTCACTTGGCTCTGTCATAACCTCACATGGTCTCTCCTATCATTGCTATGCAGACGACACACAATTAATTTTCTCCTTTCCCCCTTCTGACGACCAGGTGGCGAATCGCATCTCTGCATGTCTGGCAGACATATCAGTGTGGATGACGGATCATCACCTCATGCTGAACCTCGGCAAGACGGAGCTGCTCTTCCTCCCGGGGAAGGACTGCCCGTTCCATGATCTCGCCATCACGGTTGACAACTCCATTGTGTCCTCCTCCCAGAGCGCTAAGAACCTTGGCGTGATCCTGGACAACACCCTGTCGTTCTCAAATAACATCAAGGCGGTGGCCCGTTCCTGTAGGTTCATGCTCTACAACATCCGCAGAGTACGACCCTGCCTCACACAGGAAGCGGCGCAGGTCCTAATCCAGGCACTTGTCATCTCCCGTCTGGATTACTGCAACTCGCTGTTGGCTGGGCTCCCTGCCTGTGCCATTAAACCCCTACAACTCATCCAGAACGCCGCAGCCCGTCTGGTGTTCAACCTTCCCAAGTTCTCTCACGTCACCCCGCTCCTCCGCTCTCTCCACTGGCTTCCAGTTGAAGCTCGCATCCGCTACAAGACCATGGTGCTTGCCTACGGAGCTGTGAGGGGAACGGCACCTCACTACCTCCAGGCTCTGATCAGGCCCTACACCCAAACAAGGGCACTGCGTTCATCCACCTCTGGCCTGCTCGCCTCCATACCACTGAGGAAGTACAGTTCCCGCTCAGCCCAGTCAAAACTGTTCGCTGCTCTGGCCCCCCAATGGTGGAACAAACTCCCTCACGACGCCAGGACAGCGGAGTCAATCACCACCTTCCGGAGACACCTGAAACCCCACCTCTTTAAGGAATACCTAGGATAGGATAAAGTAATCCTTCTCCCCTCCCCCTTAAAAGACCTAGATGCACTATTGTAAAGTGGCTGTTCCACTGGATGTCATAAGGTGAAAGCACCAATTTGTAAGTCGCTCTGGATAAGAGCGTCTGCTAAATGACTTAAATGTAAATGTAAATAAGGACATGTACTGTATTTTCATTTACTTTTGAGGGTCTACAGCTATAACAAAACACTGAATGCAAACTTATGGCATAGGTCATTGTATTAGAATACATTAATGTATGATTTCTATAAACACTAGGCTTATATCACACATCTTTTCAATGATGAAAGAGAACAAAGATTCAATATATTCAAAGAATAAAGGGAAAGGGGAAAGGGAATATCTAGTCAGTTGTGCAACTGAATGCATTCAACCGAATTGTGTCTCCCATTTTAACCCAGCCCCTCTGAATCAGAGAGGATGTTAAAGCAGGGTGGCAATGCAAAGCAAATTATACATAAGCTTCTACTACCATCTATGGGTTTCACCATCATGCTTTACCAACAGCTTTTCATTACTCTTATGCAAATGTGTGTATAGTTTAAAAGAATGGTCAAACACGGTAAAGGGTAAGGTTGTTTACGTCAAACCATTGTGTGGTTAAAGCATAAACTGTGGAACATGACCCAGCTCTACATCATAGCCTTAGACCCGGGCTCTGCTCAACTTCTAACCTCCTTATGGTCTCAAAAGACTGACTCAAACACAGAACACCTTACTTGTTAAAAAACATCACTAAAGGGACAGTTCAGCGAAATTACATATGATCTCAAAATGATTTCATAACAAGTAATTGAGCAACAAAACATGAAATGTAAACATGTTCAACGGAGACATTAACTTACATTTGTTTTTAAAATATGTAATTATGTCAAACTATCCCTTTAATGTTTTTGCAGTACTAAGCTTTGGGGCTGTGGAGGTTCTGTTTTGCCGTTGCCGATTTATGATCCAACTAAATTAGGTGAGCTCACTCCCCCACAGATAGAGATATCTGTTGCTGTATCATCACAGCCAAATATGGAAATGTGAGCTTGCTCATGTGACTGAGGATGCAAAATACAGACAAACAACTTCAGTTATGCGACAGTCATAGAGTAACTATAACAGATATGACCAACGTTATTCTTCTACAATACACATTTCCATCTGATTTACTGATCCAATTTTTATACAAGCCTGAGGGTTACATAGAAGTCGTTTTCATCATGTTGTATTTTATATCTAATTCACTCCCTCTTTCCATCCAGCCCATATCCCCTTCTTTTCACATCCCTTTTACGTCAACAGTCACCTGAGACTTCGAGCTTTGACAATGATGACAGTGTCCCCAGTACGTGTTTACTTGAACGCCTCTCCAATTTGAAACGCGGGTCTCCAATGAAAGGGCATCCAGGATTGCGTCAGCCTGCCTCCGAGTTGGAAATAACAGTTATTACAACGATGCAGACTGATTGTTGACATATTCTCTAAGGGACATGGAGGGCTGCCAATTCTATTACATCCTGCACATTTCCAGCCAACGGCAATGGATGGGGCCCAAAGTGTGTGTCTGTACGTGTGTGTATTTGTGTCTGTATGTGTGCAAACGTGTGTCTGTCTAACTAATATGGAGACGTCACATCCAACGCCATGTGTGTGCTCTCATGTGTGTGTGTGTGTGTGTGTGTGTGTGTGTGCTTTTGCTTTGACTGCTGGCCATAGGCAAATGTTTGAAAATCAGCTGGAAATTATTTTTCTTCTTCTCCAAGTGTCTCAACAGCTGGTGACTACAGGCTTGAGGGACAGTCTTCTTACTTATTTCACTGATACATACTGAATATATAAGGAGATTCCAATGGAAAGCTTTGTATCAATGATCTGATTGTAATCACATTTTAATCGGGGTTTGAATGTAGTCAGTATGCATAACTTTGCTTTAATAAACATTCAAGTAAATTAGGAATACATGTTAGGAGTACATGAACTGCAGTTATTTCCCTGGGAGGGTGATCATCTTGGCAGCATGTGGAAATATATGATTAAAGTAGGGCTAATAGCATTTCTTAGTACAGTAAATTCAACTACTTTAAGTGCTACCAAGTCATCATGCCTGGAGTTGAGCCATTTCAAGTGATAAATACATCTCTCCATGTGCAAAATGAGGACCCTTGTTTTCAATGAAAAAAGCAGGGGAAAAGCAAACAAGTAAATACATGAAAGAGCCATTAAATTGATTAGGGAGTCTAGAAAGATGTAGCTTAGCAACAGGCGTGATTAAGCCGTAGACACTATTTCCTAAGTGCCCTGCTGCTTTTAATAGGCTTATAGGTGAATGTGTGATTTTACTGCACTTGTACAGCAGACCTGAGCCATTGTTCTGTACCACTATTCATCAAAAGCACCCACTGCCAAATGGGTCACGCAGTATCAGACACACAGACACAGAGTGATTCCAATTTACATGCATTTCTTAGGGTTGTATCACAAAAGTATAGATTTGTTTTTCAAACTCAGTATAGGACATAGGACGAATAGATGTATGTTCATGATTTAATTGTAAACCCTGTTACAAGCATGAACTGCGTCATGACGTTGGCCTGGGGGTAGGTTTATGACAGTAATAAATACCTCTTCCCCCCTTTTTCCTCTCTCTACCCTACTGATGTTACATTTGCAAAACCCTTGGTTAACATAGAGATTCTGGGAACATCAGAAGGTGGGGGGAAATGAACTATATTCTGGTAATCCGACCAATTGAACATATGCGGTGGTACTTAATGAATATGATGTCAGTTCGGTTGTCATCTGAGACATTCTCATCAATGATAAGATGACAAACTCTACAGTGGAAAGTCTAAATCAGAGTTATCGGATTCACAAGGAATTGTTGTTAAATTTAAATGTTTGAATATGAAATTCAAATCAAATCAAATGTATTTATATAGCCAGGTCCTCCGAGAGAGAGAAAGAAAGAGAGAAATAGAGAATTAGAGAGAGCATACTTAAATTCACACAGGACACCGGATAGGACAGGAGAAGTACTCCAGATATAACAAACTGACCCTAGCCCCCCCGACACAAACTACTGCAGCATAAATACTGGAGGCTGAGACAGGAGGGGTCAGGAGACACTGTGGTCCCATCCGATGACACCCCCGGACAGGGCCAAACAGGAAGGATATAACCCCACCCACTTTGCCAAAGCACAGCCCGCACACCACTAGAGGGGTATCTTCAACCACCAACTTACCATCCTGAGACAAGGCTGAGTATAGCCCACAAAGATCTACGCCACGGCACAACCCAAGGGGGGGGCGCCAACCCAGACAGGAAGATCACATCAGTGACTCAACCCACTCAAGTGACGCACCCATCCTAGGGACGGTATGAAAGAGCCCCAGTAAGCCAGTGACTCAGCCCCTGTAATAGGTTTAGAGGCAGAGAATCCCAGTGGAAAGAGGGGAACTGGCCAGGCAGAGACAGCAAGGGCGGTTCGTTGCTCCAGAGCCTTTCCGTTCACCTTCACACTCCTGGGCCAGACTACACTCAATCATATGACCCCACTGAAGAGATGATTCTTCAGTAAAGACTTAAAGGTTGAGACCGAGTTTGCGTCTCTCACATGGGTAGACAGACCATTCCATAAAAATGGAGCTCTATAGGAGAAAGCCCTGCCTCCAGCTGTTTGCTTAGAAATTCTAGGGACAATTAGGAGGCCTGCGTCTTGTGACCGTAGCGTACGTGTAGGTATGTACGGCAGGACCAAATCAGAGAGATAGGTAGGAGCAAGCCCATGTAATGCTTTGTAGGTTAGCAGTAAAACCTTGAAATCAGCCCTTGCCTTGATAGGAAGCCAGTGTAGGGAGGCTAGCACTGGAGTAATATGATCAAATTTTCGTGATGGGATGAAATGTGATTTTAGCTTCTAAAATGTGAGATTTGCTCAATCAGTGGCCCTCCCTTGTGAAGGGACATGGGCTATAAAACTTTTCAAACACGCCCTCCTCTCCCTTCCCATATAAAGCCTTGACGACAATATAACCTCCTGTTCTGAGGATGTGAGGACGACGGTCCGACGACGGTCCGATGTCAGAATGGTTCAGATAATAACTACAGAACGAAGCAAACATCAGCGTGAGCTTTGGTTGCGAATGGTATGAACTTTGAACTCTTATTCACTACAGAAGTGATACCTCCTAGGCGTTGAGTTAGCAACAGCAGCTGCAAACGCAGGTTAGGAAGGAACAGACAGAGTATCCATCTACCACACAACGATGTTACTACAACGTATCCAATTTACCATTAGAGACATTCTTCAAAGGACAAAGGACTCGGTTGGGCAACACGGCCTCCCCTCTACCACCAACCTAGAGTAAATATTTATTGCTGGTCAGAGTAAATATTTATTGCATTTTCCTTTTCCAAATGGGTGGTAATTTAGATTGCATAAGATACTGTATTTACGATAGCACAGCTTTGCCCTTTGTTCCTCAGTCTTCCCACCCTTTCATTCAAATCCAGCCCCTTTTCTTTTGTATAACAAGCTGTCATATCTGTTCCGCCCGCACATTTTCCTTTAGGACGTAATTTGTAAACAAGTTATGATTAATTATGTATATATGTAGTTCTGTGTGATTAGTTAGGTATTTAATAAATAAATAATTAAATCCAATTTTGCAATGCTGATTCAACTTGTTAGCCAGGGTTCGTGCAGATAACCAAGAATGTACAACTTTCAGATGAGACTGAATTAAAATGACGATTAATATTGACTGCTATTGATGTTAAATATTACTAGGTCTTTAAGAGTTTATTCGGAAGATAACAGCTCTATAAATATTATTTTGTGGTGCCCCGACTCTCTAGTTAATTACATTTACATCTGGCAGTCTCTATGGGGGTGCCACAGGGTTCAATTCTCGGGCCGACTCTTTTCTCTGTATATATCAATGATGTTGCTCTTGCTGTGGGCGATTCCCTGATCCACCTCTACGCAGACGACACCATTCTATATACTTCCGGCCCGTCCTTGGACACTGTGCTATCTAACCTCCAAACGAGCTTCAATGCCATACAACACTCCTTCCGTGGCCTCCAACTGCTCTTAAACGCTAGTAAAACCAAATGCATGCTTTTCAACTGTTCGCTGCCTGCACCCGCACGCCTGACCAGCATCACCACCCTGGATGGTTCCGACCTTGAATATGTGGACATCTATAAGTACCTAGGTGTCTGTGTTATTGACTTGTTAATTGTTTACTCCATGTGTAACTCTGTGTTGTCTGTTCACACTGCTATGCTTTATCTTGGCCAGGTCGCAGTTGCAAATGAGAACTTGTTCTCAACTAGCCTACCTGGTTAAATAAAGGTGAAATAAAAAATAAATAAATAAAACATGGTTAGCTCAATCAGGTAATATTAATTAAGGATAAATTATTTTATAGAATAGTATGTCATATCACTTAATCCGGCATAGCCAAAGACACGACAACTGTATATACGCTCATCAACTCTATAATGTAAGAGCATAATATGATAAAGTGCTACAATAATCTAGTTCACTTTACCAAATGTAATTTTACCCTCACTCTACAGACAGCACCAAATCCACCGATACACTGTACCACAACATAAGAGCAGCAGCAGGTATACCTGAGTAGGTATACCTCCAGTACCCGCAACAGTACCTATTTTTGTTGTGGCCCCAGACAAGCACACCTGATTCTACTTGTCAATAAATCATCAAGCCCTTGAAAAGCAAGTGTTTTTGTCTGGAGCTAAAACAAAAATGTGTACGGTTAGGTCGTGGCCTCAATCACATACTGTATATGTCGCCCTACCTGCATGGGATTGAATTGCAGCACACCCCTGGAATTCTCCCTCTGTCTATATCCTCCTCATTTCTTACCTCTATATCAATAAAACATTGAAATAGATGACATCTCCAGATTTTGGTTTAGATGATTTAGTAGGTATGTTGACAGGTGAACCGGTTTGCCATTACGTTAAACTCCTTGACATGTACTGACCACCTTAGCCGGCCTCTACAGAGTGGGTGGCAGGTAGCCTAGCAGTTAAAAGTGTTGGGCAAGTAACCAAAAGGTTAGCTAACTAGGTGAAAGATTAGTTGATGTGCCATTGAGCAAGCCACTTAACCCTAATTGCTCTGGGGTTGCTGATCCCTGGATGTGACCCCACTCTCTGACGGTGTCTCAGGGGGAGTGGGTTATGGAAGAAATTAATTTCCAATTCAGACATGTGTACAATACACACATGTACATGGGCAAATGTAATATTACCCTCATAATACACACGTGTACATTGGTAAATGTAAGAACCCACCTAATTATATTATTACAGAGCTCTCCATCTGACCGTTGTGTTCTACTCGGTTTGACAAGAGAACAGCCTGTACAGCTTTCCCCAACATCTTCACCTCCGGTTCTCTCTTAGGTCCCACCTGACAAAACTTGATGGAGGTGTCAATCAAATATTCAGTTGGTGTTCATCTTTTTGTCCATGTCTTTTCCACACAGAT
Organism: Oncorhynchus nerka; assembly: GCF_034236695.1. NCBI lineage: Eukaryota > Metazoa > Chordata > Actinopteri > Salmoniformes > Salmonidae > Oncorhynchus > Oncorhynchus nerka. The sequence goes on along the minus strand of NC_088408.1, from coordinate 51,364,126 downwards.
GTTTCAGATCTAAGGAGCGGGTAAACATTTTTTCAGCATATAGGAGGAGTGCAGTATTTTTTAAAATGACACATTACACAATTGTTTTGCTGCATGCTACGATTGATTGACAAGTGCAAAGTGACATTGTCAACTTATTGATATTAAAACCTCTTAAGGATCTCTACACATCGGTGTCCCACCCTCGGGACAGTTGAGCTAATGTGCGCTAATGCGATTAGCATGAGGTTGTAAGTAACAAGAACATTTCCCAGGACATAGACATATCTAATTTGGTCAGAAATCTTAAATTATTGTTAATCGAACTGCGCTGTCCAATTTACAGTAGCTATTAGAGTGAAAGAATACAATGCTATTGTTTGAGGAGAGTGCACAGTTATGAATATGACAAATTATTAATAAACCAATTAGGCACATTTGGGCAGTCTTGGCACAACATTTTTAACAGAAATACAATGGTTCATTGGATCAGTCTAAAACTTTGCACATACACTGCTGCCATCGAGTGGCCCAAATTGTAATTGCGCCATGGCTGGAATAATTCATTATGGCCTTTCTCAAGCATTTCAAAGATGACGGTACAACAAAAAATACAAAAAACGTTTTTTTAATTGTATTATCGTTTTTTAAATGGTATTATCTTTGACCAGATCTAATTTGTTCTATTTTTTTAAGGTAAGGTAATAAACAGGCCAGAGTAGCAAGTAATTCCAATTTAGCAAATTAACACTGGATTGGTAGATGTGCAAATGTTGATGTGCAAGTAGAAATACCGATGTGCAAAAGAGCAGAAAAATAAATAAAAACAATGGATGAGGTAGGTAGATTGGATGGGCTATTTACAGATGGGCTATGTACAACTGCAGCGATCGGTGAGCTGCTCGGATAGCTGCTGTTTAAAGTTAGTGAGGGACATATAAGTCTCCAGCATCAGCGATTTTTGCAATTCGTTCCAGTCATTAATTTCACATTTCCACAAACTTCAAAGTGTTTCGTTTCAAATGGTATCAAGAATATGCAAATCCTTGCTTCAGGTCCTGAGCTACAGGCAGTTAGATTTGGGCAGGCATTTTAAGAAAGGGGCGGAAGTTCCAACAGTGCAGTTCAAGAAGAGTTAAGAAAATATTACCAAATAAATTAAAGTAAAAAATTATAAAAATTATAACGAGGCTATATACAGGGGGAACCGGTACCGAGTCAGTGTGTGGGTGTACAGGTTGGTTTAAGGTAATTTGTACATGTAGGTAGGGGTGAAGTGACCTTGCATAGATAAAAAAAAACAGTAGCAGCGTACAAAATAGTAGCAGCAGCGTACAAAATAAATGGAGGGGGGGGGGTGTCAATGTCAATATTAATTGATTAATTGTTAAGCAGTCTTATGGCTTGCGGGTTGAAGCTGTTATAAGGAGCCTTTTGGTCCTGGACTTGGCGCTCCGTTACCGCTTGACGTGCGGTAGCAGTGAGAACTGAAGTCTCTGATAATTTTATGGGCTTTCCTCTGACACCACCTCTTATATAGTTCCTGGATGGCTGGAAGCTTGGCTCCAGTGATGTACTGGGCCGTACGCACTACCCTCTATAACTCCATACGGTCAGATGCTTAGCAGTTGCCATAACAGGCAAAGATGTAACCAGTCAGTATTCTGTCTATGGTGCAGCTGTAGAACATTTTGAGGATCTGGGGACCATTGCCAAATCCTTTCAGTCTGCTGAGGGGGAAAAGGTTTTGTTGTGCCCTCTTCACGACTGTCTTGGTGTGATCGGACCATGATAGTTCATTGGTGATGTGGACACCAAGGAACTTGAAACTCTTGACCCGCTCCACTCTACAGCCCCGCCGATGTTAATGGGGGCCTGTTCGGCCCGCTTTTTCCTGTAGTCCACGACCAGCTCTTTTGACTTGCTCACATTGAGGGAGAGATTGTTGTCCTGGCACCACACTGTCAGTTCTCTGATCTACTCCCTGTATGCTGCCTCATCGTTGTCGGTGATCAGACCTACCACTGTTGTGTCGTCAGCAAACTTAATGATGGTGTTGGAGTCATGTTTGGCCACACAGTTGTGGGTGAACAGGGAGTACAGGAGGGGACTAAGTACACAACCCTGAGGTGCCCCTGTGTTGAGGAGCAGCGTGGCAGACGTGTTGTTTCCTACCCTTACCACCTGGGGCGGCCCATCAGGAAGTCCAGGATCCAGTTGCAGAGGGAGGTGTTTAGTCTCAGGGTCCTTAGCTTAGTGATGAGCTTCGTGGGTACTATGGTGTTAAACGCTGAGTTGTAGTCAATGAACAACATTCTCACATAGGTATTCCTTTTGTCCAGGTGGGAAAGGTTAGTGTGGAGTGCGATTGAGAATGCATCATCTGTGGATCTGTTGGGGCGGTTTGTGAATTGGAGTGTGTCTAGGGTATCCTGGAGGATGCTGTTGATGTGAGCCATGACCAGCCTTTCAAAGCACTTCATGGCTACCGACGTGAATGCTACGGTACAGTAATTAACGGTACAGTAATTATTTAGGCAGGTTACCTTCGCTTCCTTGGGCACACGGACAATGGTGGTCTGCTTGAAACATGTAGGTATTACAGACTCGGTCAGGGAGAGGATGAATCTGTCAGTGAAGACCCTTTTGCTAGTTGGTCCGCACATGCTTTGAGTGCACGTTTTGGTAATCTGTCTGGGCCCGCGGCTTTGTGAATGTTGACCTGTTCAAAGGTCTTGCTCACATGGGCTATCGAGAGTTTTATTACACAGTCATCCAGACTGTTGGTTCGTCTGAGGGCATAGCAGGATTTCTTATAAGCGTCCGGATTAGTGTACCGCTTCTTGAATGAGGCAACTCTACCTTTTAGCACGAGGCAGATGTTGCCTGTAATCCATTGCTTCTGGTTGGGATATGTTCGTACGGTCACTGTGGGGACGATGTTGTCGATTCAATTATTGATGAAACCGATGACTGAGGTGGTGTACTCCTCAATGACATTGTATGAATCTTGGAAAATATTCTAGTCTGTGCTAGAAAATAGTCCTGTAGCGTAGCATCCACTTCATCTGACCACTTCCGTATTGAGCGAGTCACTGGTACTTCCTGCTTTAGTTTTTGCTTGTAAGCAGGAACCAGGAGGATATAATTATGGTCAGATTTGCCAAAAGGAGAGCGGGGGAGAGCTTGTATGCATCTCTGTGTGTGGAGTATATGTGGTCTATATTAAAGTCCGCCGCCACTAGGAGCGCCACTTCTGGATGAGCATTTTCTTGTTTGCTTATGACCTTGTAGAGTAGGTTGATTGCAGTCTTAGTGCCAGCATTGGTCTGTGGTGGTAAATAGATGGCTACGAATAATATTGATGAGAACTCTCTTGGTAGATAGAGTACCTTGTGATAAGCTGTAGGCCACACTATCTCAGGTGAGCAATACCTCAAGACTTTTGTTTGCGTGCGTGCGTGCGTGCGTGCGTGCGTGCGTGCGTGCGTGCGTGCGTGCGTGCGTGCGTGCGTGCGTTTTTAAAACCACAGGTCCAAATCCCTATTTCCATCCATGGCTAATTTAGGTATGGAATTATTTTAGCTAGCCACCAGAGGACAACAGCACACTCAGCACTCAATAATTCAAGTATTTTTCTGTCAATAATGACGTTTGGCTTGTGATGTGACTTGTCTGAAGCCAAACCAAACTGGCTTCCCTTTTTGATGCGCGAGGACCATTTTTTGGGGAAGCCTGGCTTCCTTGGCATCCATGAATACACTGAGTTTGAATCTGGGCTTGGTACCTTTATGTATAATTTATGCAGTTTTTTCAGAACATTTTGTTTGCTATCTCCATTGCGTTACAAAAACAATGTCAATAGTCCCATCCTGCTCTGTTGGTAACCTCAATATGCCCTTGCTCCATCCATCCTCTGTCAGTTCAACTGCCTTTGGAAATGTGTGAGCACTGAAATACATGTATGTATGCCGCTCAGTAAAGCAACCACTTAATGTGATCTTTAATTTTTAAAGTTGTGTTCCAACATTGACCGCAAATACTTCCCAAAAAATGTTCAACAACCTGAGGATTATAGTCTGTTCCAGTCCAGGAGCTCTAGCTAAGCATGATCTGCTGTATTGTTTACCTTACCCATCTTCAAGTGAGAATGGAATCTGGGGCAAACCTTGTGCCATAAACACTTCGAAATATTACAGAGGAATGTTATTCTCTGAGGGTTGAAGTGAGAGTTGATCTGTTGTGTCACATGGAGAGGCACTTGAACAGACCTTGTGGGGGTGAGAGCTGAGAGGGCTCCAGTCTGCAGTGAGGAGAGACAAGTGGCTTCACAGAGAGTGGGGAGGGGACAGAACAGAGGCTTTCTAACTTGCTCAGTAGCCGTCTAGTTGTCCCTGGCATTTGCCTGCCCTGAAACCATTTTCCATCACAAGTGCTATTTCAGCGGAAAGTAAAGTGTACATGCAGGCAGGAGGGAATGCAACAGGCAGCCCATTTCAGTTAATTTAATAAACAACTGATGAGAGGGGATGAGCCCTGGATATGAGGTCCTTCTAAACCCATTTGAACTTAAATAAACCTTAGATATAAACCCTAGACTCTTATCTTTAGTAATATACAGTGGGGCAAAAAAGTATTTAGTCCGCCACCAATTGTGCAACCTCTAATGACTCCCCACCCCGCATGCGGGAGCGTAATCATCGCCTGACACTAATTACCATAACGCAACGGACATAAATATTCCTAGAAAATATTCCTATTCATGAAAATCACAAATGAAATATATTGAGACACAGCTTAGCCTTTTGTTAATTAATCACCCTGTCATCTCAGATTTTCAAATTATGCTTTACAGCCAAAGCTAGACAAGCATTTGTGTAAGTTTATCGATAGCCTAGCATAGCATTTTGTCCAGCTAGCAGCAGGTAACTTGGTCACGGAAATCAGAAAAGCAATCAAATTAAATCGTTTACCTTTGATGAGCTTCAGATGTTTTCACTCACGAGACTCCCAGTTAGACAGCAAATGTTCCTTTTTTCCAAAAATATTATTTTTGTAGGCGAAAAAGCTCAGTTTGTTCTTCACGTTTGGCTGAGAAATCACCCGGAAATTGCAGTCACGAAAACAAGATTCCAAATTAGCTCCATAATATCTACAGAAACATGGAAAACGTTTAGAATCAAACCTCAAGGTGTTTTTCAAATATCTATTCGATAATATATCCATCGGGACAATTCGTTTTTCAGTAGGACCGATTGGAGTAATGGCTACCTCTGTATTTTACGCGAGAATCTCTCTGGGAGATGGCTATGGCGCAATGTAGCCGCTTACGCGTATTCTTCAACATAAATGCGTAAAACTACGTCACAATGCTGTGGACACCTTCGGGAATACGGAGAAAGAGTAATCTGGTTGATAGCCCATTCACTGCTCAATAGGGACGCATGGAACGCAGCGCTTTCAAAACATGAGGCACTTCCGGATTGGATTTTTCTCAGGCTTTCCCCTGCAACATCAGTTCTGTTATACTCAGACAATATTTTTACAGTTTTGGAAACTTTAGAGTGTTTTCTATCCTAAGCTGTCAATTATATGCATATTCTAGCATCTTCTCCTGACAAAATATCCCGTTTACTACGGGAACGTTTTTGTTCCAAAAATGAAAATACTGCCCCCTAGTCACAACAGGATTAAATAAACCTTAGATATAAACCCTAGACTCTTATCTTTAGTAATATACAGTGGGGCAAAAAAGTATTTAGTCAGCCACCAACTGTGCAAGTTCTCCCACTTAAAAATATGAGAGAGGCCTGTAATTTTCATCATAGGTACACTTCAACTATGACAGACAAAATGAGAAAAAAAAATCCTGAAATTAACATTGTAAGATTATTAATGAATTTATTTGCAAGTTATGGTGGAAAATAAGTATTTGGTCACCTACAAACAAGCAAGATTTTTGGCTCTCACAGACCTGTAACTTCTTCTTTAAGAGGCTCCTCTGTCCTCCACTCGTTACCTGTACTAATGGCACCTGTTTGAACTTGTTATCAGTATTAAAGACAGCTGTCCACAACCTCAAACAGTCACACTCCAAACTCCACTATGGCCAAGACCAAAGAGCTGTCAAAGGACACCAGAAACAAAATTGTAGACCTGCACCAGGCTGGGAAGACTGAATCTGCAATAGGTAAGCAGCTTGGTTTGAAGAAATCAACTGTGGGAGCAATTATTAGGAAATGGAAGACATACAAGACCTGTTACGGTTTTCTTCCTCTTCTGAAGAGGAGGTGTAGCAGGGATCGGACCAAAATGCAGCGTGGTTATTTCCATACATGTTTAATAAAAGATAAACATGAACAATACAAAACAATAAACGTAACGTGAAAACGTAAACAGCCTTATCTGGTGCAAACAAACACTGAGACAGGAACAATCACCCACGAAAAACTCAAAGAATATGGCTGCCTAAATATGGTTCTCAATCAGAGACAACGATAAACACCTGCCTCTGATTGAGAACCACTCCAGGCAGCCATAGACTATTCTAGACAACCCAACTAACCACAATCCCATGACCTACAAAAACCCCAAGACAAAATACACCACATAAAATAACCCATGTCACACCCTGGCCTGATCAAAATAATAAAGAAAACACAAAATACTAAGACAAGGGCGTGACAGAACCCCCCCAAGGTGCGGACTCCCGGCCGCACACCTAAACCCATAGGGGAGGGTCCAGGTGGGCGTCTGTCCACGGTGGCTGCTCCGGCGCGGGACGTGGACCCCACTTTAACAAAGTCTTAGTCCTCTTAATACGCGTCCTTAGATATGCGACCCTCTCCGCCGACCTTGGCCTAGTAACCCTCACCAAGGGCCCCACTGGACTTAGGGGCAACTCCGGACAGAGGGACAGCTCGGGACTGAGGGGTAGCTCGGGACTGAGGGGTAGCTCGGGACTGAGGGGTAGCTCGGGACTGAGGGGAAACTCAGGCAGGTTGATGGCTCTGGCAGATCCTGGCTGGCTGGTGGTTCTGGCAGATCCTGGCTGACTGGCGGTTCCGGCAGATCCTGGCTGACTGGCGGTTCCGGCAGATCCTGGCTGACTGGCAGCTCTGGCAGATACTGGCTGACTGGCGGATCTGGAAGATCCTGGCTGACTGGCGGATCCTGGCAGACTGGCTGCTCTGGCTGCTCCATGCTGACTGGCGGCTCTGGCTGCTCCATGCAGACTGGCGGCTCTGGCTGCTCCATGCAGACTGGCGGCTCTGGCTGCTCCATGCAGACTGGCGGCTCTGGCTGCTCCAAGCAGACTGGCGGCTCTGGCTGCTCCAAGCAGACTGGCGGCTCTGGCTGCTCCAAGCAGACTGGCAGCTCTGGCGGCTCCTTGCAGACTGGCAGCTCTGGCGGCTCCAAGCAGACTGGCGGCTCTGGCTGCTCCAAGCAGACTGGCGGCTCTGGCTGCTCCAAGCAGACTGGCGGCTCTGGCTGCTCCAAGCAGACTGGCGGCTCTGGCTGCTCCAAGCAGACTGGCGGCTCTGGCTGCTCCAAGCAGACTGGCGGCTCTGGCTGCTCCATGCAGACTGGCGGCTCAGGCTGCTCCATGCAGACTGGCGGCTCTGGCTGCTCCATGCAGACTGGCGGCTCTGGCTGCTCCATGCAGACTGGCGGCTCTGGCTGCTCCATGCAGACTGGCGGCTCTGGCTGCTCCATGCAGACTGGCGGCTCTGGCTGCTCCATGCAGACTGGCGGCTCTGGCTGCTCCATGCAGACTGGCGGCTCTGGCTGCTCCATGCAGACTGGCGGCTCTGGCTGCTCCATGCAGACTGGCGGCTCTGGCGGCTCCTTGCAGACTGGCAGCTCTGGCGGCTCCTTGCAGACTGGCAGCTCTGGCGGCTCCTTGCAGACTGGCAGCTCTGGTGGCTCCTTGCAGACTGGCAGCTCTGACAACGCTGGACAGGCGGGAGACTCCGGCAGCACTGAACAGTGCCATGTAAGCCGGCCCAAGGAGACGCACTGGAGACCAGATGCGTAGAGCTGGCTTCATGACACTTGGCTCGATGCTTACTCTAGCCCGGCCGATACGAGGAGCTGGTATGTACCGCACCGGGCTATGCACCCGCACTGGAGACACCGTGTACTCCACAGCATAACACGATGCCTGCCCGGTCTCTCCAGTCCCCGGTAAGCACAGGAAGTTGGCGCAGGACTTCTACCTGGCTTCGCCATACTCCCTGTATGCCGCCCCCCAAGACTTCTTTGGTGCTGACTCTCGGGCTTCCATCCGCGTCGCCTCCAGCGGCTCTCCACCTTCACCGCCTCCAGCTCTTCTTTGGGCTGAGTCTCCCATGTCCAGAAATCTGGATTTCGCTGCTCCTGCTGCCGCTGCCTGTCACCACGCCGCTTGGTCCTGTTGTGGTGGGTGATTCTGTTACGGTTTTCTTCCTCTTCCTCCTCTGAAGAGGAGGTGTAGCAGGGATCGGACCAAAATGCAGCGTGGTTATTTCGATACATGTTTAATAAAAGATAAGCATACAAAACAATAGGCAGCCATAGACTATTCTAGACAACCCCACTAACCACAACCCCACTAACCACAAAACACACCACATAAAATAACCCATGTCACACCCTGGCCTGACCAAAATAATAAAGAAAACACAAAATACTAAGACCAGGGAGTGACAAGACCACTGATAATCTCCCTCCATCTGGGGCTCCACGCAAGATCTCACCCCGTGGGGTCAAAATGATCACAAGAATGGTGAGCAAAAATCCCAGAACCACATGAGGGGGACCTAGTGAATGACCTGCAGAGAGCTGGGACCAAAGTAACAAAGCCTACCATCAGTAACACACTACGCCGCCAGGGACTCAAATCCTGCAGTGCCAGACGTGTCCCCCTGCTTAAGTCAGTACATGTCCAGGCCCGTCTGAAGTTTGCTAGAGAGCATTTGGATGATCCAGAAGAAGATTGGGAGAATGTCATATGGTCAGATGAAACCAAAATATAACTTTTTGGTAAAAACTCAACTCGTCGTGTTTGGAGGACAAAGAATGCTGAGTTGCATCCAAAGAACACCATACCTACTGTGAAGCACGGGGGTGGAAACATCATGCTTTGGGGCTGTTTTTCTGCAAAGGGACCAGGACGACAGATCCGTGTAAAGGAAAGAATGAATGGGGCCATGTATCGTGAGATTTTGAGTGAAAACCTCCTTCCATCAGCAAGGGCATTGAAGATGAAACGTGGCTGGGTCTTTCAGCATGACAATGATCCCAAACACACCGCCCGGGCAACGAAGGAGTGGCTTCGTAAGAAGCATTTCAAGGTCCTGGAGTGGCCTAGCCAGTCTCCAGATCTCAACCCCATAGAAAATCTTTGGAGGGAGTTGAAAGTCCGTGCTGCCCAGCAACAGCCCCAAAACATCACTGCTCTAGAGGAGATCTGCATGGAGGAATGGTCCAAACCACCAGCAACAGTGTGTGAAAACCTTGTGAAGACTTACAGAAAACGTTTGACCTCTGTCATTGCCAACAAAGGGTATATAACAAAGTACTGAGATAAACTCTCATTTTGTCTGTCATAGTTGAAGTGTACCTATGATGAAAATTACAGGCCTCTTTCATCTTTTTAATTGGGAGAACTTGCACAATTGGTGGCTGACTAAATACTTTTTTGCCCCACTGTACCTGTATATATTATGCTTTTCTTTCACCCCTCAATATGTTGGAATCACTCAATTTCCTTGTTGCAAAAATTCTAATAGCTTGCCTAATTTCAGGTTATGTGACAAAACAAGCAATGTATATTGTAGAGCAGGGGTCCCAAACTTTTCACTCAGGTCCCCCTTCCAGCATTAGGGGAACATTCCGCACGCTATTTCTACGGACACAAGCAATGTTCAAGACACAAACGTTTCACATCCCTCTTGTTGGCGGAGAAAAATGTTGCAGGTTTACAGTATATTTCCTACAATTCTCCAAATTCTTTAATGGGGTGCGGAGACAATGTGGCAGGTTTAAAGCACATTTTCTTGCAATTCTATACATTTTCCCATGTCTAATGTGCATTCATGTCATATTTGAATGAATCTATGGGCTAAAAAATCTAGTTAAAAAGCTGATGTCACGCCTTGGTCTTAGTATTTTGTGTTTTCTTTAGTTATTTGGTCAGGCCAGGGTGTGACATGGGTTTATTGTGTTGTCGTATTGGGGTTTTAGTAGGCATTGGGATTGTGGCTGAGTAGGGGTGTCTAGCATAGGCTATGGCTGCCTGAGGCGGTTCTCAATCAGAGTCAGGTGATTCTCGTTGTCTCTGATTAGGAACCATATTTAGGTAGCCTGGGTTTCACTGTGTGTTTGTGGGTGATTGTTCCTGTCTTTGTGTTAGTTGACACTAGATAGGCTGTATAGGTTTTCGCGTTTCGTTTGTTGTTTTGTATATTATTGTTATTTCATGTATCGTTCATTTTTCATTAAAGAACATGAGAAACCACCACGCCGCATTTTGGTCCGACTCTCTTTCAACAGACGAACGCCGTTACAGAATCACCCACCACACCCGGACCGAGTGGCGTGGTAACAGGCAACAGCGACAGCAGAAGCAGCAAAAGGAGGAACGGACATGGGAGGATGAATTGTTCGGAGAAGGACCCTGGGATCAGCCTGTAGAATATCGCCGCCCCAAAGAAGAACTGGAGGCGGAGAGAGCTGAGAGGCGCTGGTATGAGGAGAAGCAACAGCGGCAGCAGGATCAACAATATCGGGACTACACTACTTGGGAGGATATAGACAGGTGGGCGGTCGAACCAGAGAGAGTGCCGGAGCCCGCCTGGGATTCGCTGGAGCAGTGCGAAGCAGGTTATAGGAGAATGGAGTTGGAGAGACAAGCACGGCGGCGCAGAAGAAAGCCCGAGAGTCAGCCCCAAAAATGTATGGGCGGAGGCTCAGGGAGAGTGTGGCAGAGTCAGGAGTCAGACCTGAGCCGACTCTCCCTGTTTATCGTGAGGAGCCAAAGAGGAGACCAGAACCAGAGCCGGTGTTAGAGGTGAGCGAAGCAGAGACTGTGAAGGAGTTAATGGGGAAAGTGGAGGAGAGACTAATGAGGGAGTTGCTAGTTTAGTGCTTTAGATACGATATTCGTCCGACAGAGCGTGTCGGGGATTTGATGGCACCTGGGTCAGCGCTCCATACTCGTCCTGAGGTGCGTGTTAGTCGGCTGGTGAAAATTGTGCCAGCCTCACGCACTAGGCCTCCTGTGTACCTACCTAGCCTTGCACGTCCTGTGCCAGCCCTGCTCTCAGGCTCTCCAATACACCTTCACGGTCCGGTCCATCCTGTGCCACCTTCACACACCAGTCCTCCAATGGCAGCTCCCCGCACCAGGCTTCCTGTGCGTGTCCTCGGTCCAGTACCACCAGTTCCAGCACCACGCACCAGGCCTTCAGTGCGTCTCGCCTGTTTAGCGCTGCCAGAGCCTGTCTCCTCTCCTGCGCTGCCGGAGCCTCCCGCCTGTTCAGCGCTGCCAGAGCCTTCCTCCTCTACAGCGCTGCCGGAGCCTCCCGCCTGTTCAGCACAGCCAGAGCCTTCCTCCTCTACAGCGCTGCCGGAGCCTCCTGCCTGTTCAGCGCAGCCAGAGCCTTCCTTCTCTACAGCGCTGCCGGAGCCTCCCGCCTGTTCAGCGCAGCCAGAGCCTGTCTCCTCTCCTGTGCTGCCGGAGCCTCCTGCCTGTTCAGCGCAGCCAGAGCTGTCAGCCTGCATGGAGCAGCCAGAGCTGTCAGCCTGCATGGAGCAGCCAGAGCATGCCAGTTTGCATGGAGCAGCCAGAGCTGCCAGTCTGCATGGAGCAGCCAGAGCTGCCAGTCTGCATGGAGCAGCCAGAGCTGCCAGTCTGCATGGAGCAGCCAGAGCTGCCAGTCTGCATGGAGCAGCCAGAGCTGCCAGTCTGCATGGAGCAGCCAGTCTGCATAGAGCAGCGAGAGCTGTCAGTCTGCATGGAGCAGCCAGAACTGCCAGTCTGCATGGAGCAGCCAGAGCTGCCAGTCTGCATGGAGCAGCCAGAGCTGCCAGTCTGCATGGAGCAGCCAGAGCTGCCAGTCTGCATGGAGCAGCCAGAGCTGCCAGTCTGCATGGAGCAGCCAGAGCTGCCAGTCTGCATGGAACAGCCAGAGCTGCCAGTCTCCATGGAGCAGCCAGAGCTGCCAGTCTGCATGGAGCAGCCAGAGCAGCTAGATCCGCCAGTCAGCCAGACTCTTCCAGATCTGCCAGTCAGCCAGAATCTTCCAGATCTGCCAGTCAACCAGACTCTGCCAGATCTGCCAGTCAACCAGACTCTGCCAGATCTGCAAGTCAACCAGACTCTGCCAGATCTGCAAGTCAACCAGACTCTGCCAGATCTGCAAGTCAACCAGACTCTGCCAGATCTGCAAGTCAACCAGACTCTGCCAGATCTGCAAGTCAACCAGACTCTGCCAGATCTGCAAGTCAACCAGACTCTGCCAGATCTGCAAGTCAACCAGACTCTGCCAGATCTGCAAGTCAACCAGACTCTGCCAGATCTGCAAGTCAACCAGACTCTTCCAGATCCGCCAGCCAGCCAGGATCTGCCGGAGCCAACTACCTGCCTGAGTTTCCTCTCAGTGCTGAGCTTCCTCTCAGTGCGGAGCTTCCTCTCAGTGCGGAGCTTCCTCTCAGTGCGGAGCTTCCTCTCAGTGCTGAGCTTCCTCTCAGTGCCGAGCTTCCTCTCAGTGCCGAGCTTCCTCTCAGTGCCGGGCTTCCTCTCAGTGCCGGGCTTCCTCTCAGTGCCGGGCTTCCCCTCAGTCCCGAGCTGCCCCTCAGTCCCGAGCTGCCCCTCAGTCCCGAGTTGCCCCTCAGTCCCGAGTTGCCCCTCAGTCCCGAGCTGCCCCTCAGTCCAGTGGGGTTCTGGGTGAGGACTACTAAGCCATGGTCGGCGGCGAGATTGGACTATCCTAGGACGCGAGGGGGAGGAACTAAGACATTAACGGAGTGGGGTCCATGTCCCGAGCCGGAACCATGGACAGATGCCCACCCGGACCCTCCCTATGGTTTTGATGTGCGTCCGGGAGTCTGCACCTTAGGGGGGGGGGGGGGTTCTGTCACGCCTTGGTCTTAGTATTTTGTGTTTTCTTTAGTTATTTGGTCAGGCCAGGGTGTGACATGCGTTTATTGTGTTGTCGTATTGGGGTTTTAGTAGGCATTGGGATTGTGGCTGAGTAGGGGTGTCTAGCATAGGCTATGGCTGCCTGAGGCGGTTCTCAATCAGAGTCAGGTGATTCTCGTTGTCTCTGATTGGGAACCATATTTAGGTAGCCTGGGTATCACTGTGTGTTTGTGGGTGATTGTTCCTGTCTTTGTGTTAGTTGACACTAGATAGGCTGTATAGGTTTTCGCGTTTCGTTTGTTGTTTTGTATATTAGTTATTTCATGTATCGTTCATTTTTCATTAAAGAACATGAGTAACCACCACGCCGCATTTTGGTCCGACTCTCTTTCAACAGACGAACGCCGTTACAGCTGACATGGGCTAGTTAGTTGATCTGGACATTTCTAACAAGTTATAAATAGCTCTCTAAGGTATGCAATGATTGACATGACAAGAGGAAAACTGATGATGCACTACCCAGTTTCGAAATTGTACCATGTCTATTCTACTATCACAACTTTCAAGTGTAAGTTGAAAGCCGGAAGTAAAAGACACAAACACAAAACGTAAGAATGGGAAGCATAGAAATAGAGCACATAGAACAGATCTACCGATTCTTGGACTTGCTTATAACCCACATTTCCACATATTGCAGCTTTAAGTCAGTGGACATAATCGGATGAAACAATGTGTCGAAAAAAAGAGACATGCGTATCGTCATGTCAATCAAGCCAGGTTGGTGCGTATTATGTGAGGTCTGGGGGCCTTTCTTTAAGGATGACAGCTGTCCTTGACAAACTGCTCTGCTCATCAACCTGGCTTGATTGACATTCTCTACACTAGCTCTGAGCAAGTCAGAGGATCTTGCAGAACAAGCCAGAGCCAGCCAAACAACTTTGGACTTGTCTGCCATCTGCTGTCCATATTTTAACCTTTCAATGATTCCCATGTATTTGAATACAGTAACCAACCTGGAGGCTGAGGCCGATCATTCATGTGACCTCAATGAACCAAAATCCTGGTAGATTTACAAGTCAATAACGATACCTTACCACAGACATTTAATTATCCTTCTTAGCCTATGTAACATAATCTTTCTAAGGATGTTGATCATAATAACATAAACAACATTAACCCTGTATGTCATGAATGCATGGTCAAATCACCTATGGATCAATGAATGCATAAATGTGTAGTGAACTTTATGCCTGGATGTTAGTGTGGATTCTGTACTCTCTGTTCTCTGAGACATTGCATAGCCCATCTATAATTGAATTGAATACAAAGCTTAATTGTAATTGGTTCATTTCAAGCATTTTGTGTAATGTAGCTCATGAATAAAATAAGTGAATGCTAAATGTTTTAGTTTAATTAAACCTATTCAAGCCTATTCACTTATCCCTCACTTCAAATGATGTAAGCTCTATCATGAGCTGAACATTTAGCCTAATTCTGTCAATCTGTGGAAGTTATCCCAACTGTGATGTGCATTGTACATCTAGTAAACATTTACGTCTAGTAAACTCTCTAGGTTTCTTCCTAGGTTCCTGCCATTCTAGGGAGTTTTTCTTAGCCACTGTGCTTCTACATCTGCATTGCTTGCTGTTAGGGGTTTAAGGACATTATAAATATATTTGATTGAATAGAGATACTTTGTAATAATCTAGATCTGTGGATTTTGGTATATAGGCCTACTGTATACTGTCTGAGACTTTTTCCAAAAGAATCAGCCCCATATTTTGTCTCTTGATTCAGATAAAGATTATAGTGGTGACAACATTTTTAGAACAACATATATATATTTGTTAATGTACAGTATATGTATTGCAATGTTCTATACAATGTGAGCTACTGGGTGAACAGGGAGTACAGGAGAGGGCTGAGAACGCACCCTTGTGGGGATCAGCGGGGTGGGGATGTTGTTTCCTACCTTCACCACCTTGGGGCGGCCCATTAGAAAGTCCAGAACCCAGTTGCACAGGGCGGGTCGAGACCCAGTGTCTCGGGCTTAATGACGAGTTTGGAGGATACCATGGTGTTAAAAGCTGAGCTTTAGTCAATGAATAGCATTCTTACATAAGTATTCCTCTTGACCAGATGGGATAGGGCAATGTGCAGTGTGATGGCGATTGCATCGTCAGTGGACCTATTGGGGCGGTAAGAAAATTGGAGTGGGCCTAGGGTATCAGGTAGGGTGGAGGTGATATGATTCTTGACTAGTTTCTTAAAACACTTCATGATGACAGAAGTTAGTTTAACAGGGCGATAGTCATTTAGTCCAGTTACCTTAGCTTTCTTAGGAACAGGAACAATGGTGGCCATCTTGAAGCATGTGGGGACAGCAGACTAGGATAGGGATTGATTGAATATGTCCGTAAACACACCAGCCAGCTGGTCTGCGCATGGTCTGAGGACATGGCTAGGGATGCCGTCTGGGCCGGTAGCCTTGCGAGGGTTAACACGTTTAAATGTTTTACTTACGTTGGCCACGGAGAAGGAGAGCCCATAGGCTTTGGTAGCCGGCCGTGCTAGTGGCACTGTATGGTCCTCAAAGCGAGCAAAGAAGTTATTTACTTTGTCTGGAAGCAAGACGTTGATGTCCGCGACGGAGCTGGTTTTCTTTTTGTAATCCGTAATTAACTGCCACGTACGTCTCGCGTTTGAGCCGTTGAATCACGACTCTACTTTGTCTCTATACTGATGCTTTGCCTTATAGATTACCTTGCGGAAGGAATAGCTGCACTGTTTGTATTCGGTCATGTTTCCAGTCATCTTGCCATGATTAACAGCGGGTGGTTCACGCTTCCAGTTTTGCGCAAATGCTGCCATCAATCCACGGTTTCTGGTTAGGAAAGGTTTTAATAGTCACAGTGGGTAAGACATCTCCAATCCACTTGCTAATAAACTCGCTCACAGAGTCAGCTTATACATCAATGTTATTGTTTGAGGCTTTCCGGAGCATATTCGAGTCCACGTGATCGAAGCAATCTTGAAATGTGGAATCTGATTGGTCAGACCAGCGTTGGATAGACCTGAGCACGGGAGTTTCCTGTTTTAGATTCTGTTTATAGGCTGGGAGCAAGGGCGGGGGAGGGCTTTGTATGCATCACGGAAGTTAGAGTAGCAATGATCCAGAATGCTACCAGCTCGTGTCGCATTCGATATGCTGATAGAATTTAGGAAGTCTCATTCTCAGATTAGCTTTGTTAAAATCCCAAGCTACAATAAATGCAGCCTCAGGATGTATGGTTTCCCGTTTACATAGAGTCCAGTGAAGTTCTTTCAGGGCCAATGAGGTATCTGCTTGGGGTGATATACACGGCTGTGGCTATTTGAAGAGAATTCTCTTGAAAGAAAATGTGGTCGGCATTTGATTGTAAGGAATTCTAGGTCAGGTGAACAATATGACTTGAGTTCCTGTGTGTTGTTGTGATTACACCATGAGTCGTTAATCATAAGGCATACACCCCCGTCCTTTTTCTTACCAGAGAGGTGTTTGTCTTTGTTGGCTGATGCATTAAGAAACCGGGTGGCTGTACCAACTCTGGCAACATATGCCGATTGAGCCATGTTTCCGTGAAACAGAGAATGTTACAATCTCTGATGTCTCTCTGGAAGACAACTCGTGTCCTAATTTTGTCCACCTTGTTAACTAGCGATTGGACATTGGAGAGTAATATGCTCGGAAGAGGTGGACGGCGTCCTCACCTTCTGAGTCTGACCATTAGGCCGCTCCGTCTGCCTCTCCTTCGGCAACCTTGTTGTTTTGGGTCGGCCTCTGGGATAAGATCTCATGTCCAGGCTGGAGGTCCGAACAAAGGATCCGCTTCGGGAAAGACGTATTCCTGGTCGTAATGTTGGTAAGTTGACATTGCGTTTATATCCAATAGTTCTTCCCAGCTGTATGTAATAACACTTGAGATTTTCTGGGCTAACAATGTAAGAAATAATACATTAAAAAAACAAATAACTGCATAGTTTCCTAAGGACCTGAAGCAAGGCGACAATCTCTGTCGGCGCCATCTTGCTTTATAGGGAGGAGGTCAGAGACCTTGCAGTGTGGTGCCAGGAAAACAACCTCTGCCTCAATGTGAACAATACAAAGGAGCAGATCATGTACTACAGGAAAAGGTGGGCCAAACAGGCCCTCATTAACATCGATGAGGCTGTAGTGGAGCTGGTTGAGAGTTTCAAGTTCCTTGGTGTCCACATCAACAATGAACTATCATGGTCCAAACACACCAAGACAGTCGTGATAAGGGCGTGACAATACCTTTTCCACCTCAGGAAACTGAAAAGATTTGGCATGTTTCCCCGGATCCTCAAAGGTATACAGCTGCACCATCGAGAGCATCCTGACTGGTTGTATCATGGCCTTGTATGGCAACTGCTCAGCATCTGACGCTACAAGGTGCTACAGAGGGTGTACGGCCCAATACATCACTGGGGACAAGCTTCCTGCCATACAGGACCTATATACTCGGCTGTGTCAGAGGAAAGCCCCAAAAATGGTCAAAGACTGCATATTTCCTATGTATAGTCACTTCACCCCTATCTACATATGAAAATGACCTCAACTAATCTGTATCCCCACACTTTGACTCGGAACCGGGACACCCTGTATAAAGCCTCTATCACAACTCAGGATATGACCCAGATGCCGACACAGGAGGCAGATAATACAGTTCTCAGATCGTTTATTATCAACACGGGGCAGGCAAAGGGCAGTAGATATAAGGCTGTGGGACATAGGTTTAATCCTAGACACATGAAAAGTGGAATGTAGAAGACGAACAGCAGAGGGGCTAAGAATCTTGGAGATTGGGAAAGGGCCGATAAAAGTGGGGGACAGGTTGAGGGACTCTACCTGGAGGGGAAGATCCTGAGTGGACAGCCATACCCTCTGCCCAAGACGATAACGGGGAGCCGGGGTCTGGTGGCCTGTCGTCGATACCTGGAGGTGGTCTAGAGAAGAGCCGACCGGGCTCTCTTCCTGGTACGGCGACAGCAGCGGACGAACATCTTGACTGAGGGTATGCTGACCTCTTCCTCTTGCTCCGGGAAGAGCGCGGGTTGATATCACAGGGAGCACTCAAAAGGCGAGAGATCACTGGCCACACGAGCTGCTGACTCCAGATGGTGGGATTGGCAGAGACCAGGCAGCAAAGAGTCATATCCAGGTCCTGATTGGCTAGCTTCAACTGGCCGTTTGACCGGAGCTGGAACCCGTATGAGAGGCTGGCAAACGACGCAATGAGTTGCCTATTTAACTAGGCAAGTCAGTTAAGAACAAATTCTTAATTTCAATGACGGCCTAGGAACAGTGGGTTAACTGCCTGTTCAGGGGCAGAACGACAGATTTGTACCTTGTCAGCTCGGGGGTTTGAACTTGCAACCTTCCGGTTACTAGTCCAACGCTCAAATCACTGGGCTACCATATCCACCGGAACAGTGGATCTGGAAGACATGCTTCACCATGAGGTGAGCCAGCTCCTTGGCAAAGTGTAGGTTGGGGAGAGGAATGAAATGGGTGGCTTCGGAAAAACGGTCTACCACAGTAAGGATAACCATGTAGCCATCAGACAGGAGGAGTCCAGTGACGAAGTCCAGAGATATGTGACCAAGGACGGTGAGGGACAGGAAGTGGTTGAAGGAGGCCAGGCGGAGCTTGCCGAGGAGTCTGATTCTGGGCACACGTTGCAGGCGGCAATGAATACGGAGACGTCAAGAACCATGGTGGGCCACCAAAAGCGTTGTCGTACAAAGGCCCGGGTCTGATGGGAGCCAGGATGGCAGCCCAGTCGAGAGGAAAGAGCCCGTTAGGATGGTGGCGGAGGTAAATTGGGGCCCAAGAACTTCTAGTCTGCAGCTAGAGACCACATCATCGGGACCTTGGGAGAGGTGAGCGCTGACAGGGTGGAGGCCCGAGTGCCGTCAGCCCGGAGGAACCAGCAGTAGAAATTTGCGAACCTCAGGAAGCATGGCTGCTTCACTCTGAAGGTGGGTTGCGGCCAATCCACCACCGCTCTCACCTTTTCAGGATCCAACTGTATGTTGCCTGCAGCTTTGATGTACCCAAGAAAGGAGATGGAGATGGAGCGATGGAATTCGCATTTTTCCACTTTGACGAACACCTGGTTATCCAGAAGAAACTGGAGGACTTGTCTGACATGTAGGACCTGTTTTTGAGCCTAGTGGGAGAACACAAGGATGTCATCAAGTTAGACGAATATGAACGGAAAACATAATTTACCAGAGCCTGGAACACAGCAGGAGCGTTGGTCAATCCTAATGGCATCACAAAGTATTCGTTGTGCCTGATAGCTGTGTTAAAGGCGGTCTTCCACTCATCCCCTTCCCATATCCATACCAGATGTTAGGCGTTCAGGAGGTCCAACTTGGAGAACCCTGGAGAGCCGAGGCGTTGAATGGAAGCGGGTAACGTTTCTTAACCGTGATGTCATTAAGGCCCTGGTAGTCGATACACGGACACAGGGTTTTGTCCTTATTCTCCACAAAGAAGAACCTTGCACCGGTGGGGGAGGCAGAAGGATGGATACCCCCTGCAACCAGGGAGTCCTCAATATACTTCTCCATCACCTTGGTCTCCGGCCCTGACAGGGAATAAAGCCACCCCCGAGGCAGTGTAGTGCCCAGGAGAAGGTTGATGGCGCAGTCATAGGGTCGATGCGGAGGAAGTGAGGTGGCACGGGCCTAGCTGACAACCTCCCGGAGGTCCTGGTATTCCCCTGCAGGAACGGTGGAGAGGTCCGTGGCTTTTTCCAAGTCCACAGGAAGACGTCCCGGGGCAGGCAGTGCTGACTTCAGGCAATGCGCATGGCAAATCTGGCTCCAACCCAGGATAGAACCAGTAGCTCAGTCGATCAGCGGATTGTGCCTCTGGAGCCAGGAAAACCCCAAACCAAGGGTGCATGAGGGGATTCGATGGGCACGAACTGCATAGACTTGCTGTGATTACCTGACACTCTCAGGTTAATGTGACACGTAGTGTGGGTGACTCTGCCAATAAAGCACCCATCCAAAGCTCTGACATCCATGGGAATGGAGAGGGATTGTGTGGGGATTCCCAGCTCTGACACCAAGGTAGTGTCCATAAATCTCTCGTCTGTCCTAGAGTCTATGAGCACCCGAAGAGATTTGGACCGGTCACCCCACAACAGAGTAGCATGGAGAAGGGTACAACAAATGCGAAACTCCCAGCGTACTAGCACCTACTTGATGAGCCTGGTTCTTTAATGAGCAGGTAGATCAAAAATATAAGCTTCACAATACAGACAGCTCTGGGTGTTAAGTCTGTGTACGCGCTCAGCAGGAGACAATCTAGCCCCGCCGAGTTGCATAGGCTCCGAAGGAGATGACTGGACAGCCCTCTGTGACCTCAGAGAAAACTCGGGCGACATCAGATCCACTCGTAAATGTGGGCTTTGGGGATTTTTAAGGGAACCCTCGCAGGCGAGGTGGAAATCGAGGATAAGCGTCGGTGACAGGGAACACACTCCCTCTCTCTCATACGTTCCCGTAGCCGCCCATCGATCTGGATGGTCAAGGCAATGAGGGAGTCGAGGTCCAGGGGCAGCCCCAGGGCTGCGAGCTCGTCTTTAATCACCTCCGATAATCTGTGAAGGAACGCTTCGAACAGGGCATCCGGGTTCCAGGCACTCTCAGCCGCCAACGTGCAAAAATCCACTGCATGGTCTGCCACACTACGGGAATCCTGACGTAGTTGGAGCAGCTTTCGAGCAGCCTCTCTCCCGGACAACGGAGAATCAAACACTTTACGTACCTCTTCCACGAACTCCTCCAGTCTGTGGAAAATGGTGGATTGTTGCTCTCACACCGCTGTAGCCCAGTCTAGAGCCCTCCCGGACATCAGCGTTATCACATACACTGTCCTCGAGCAATCCGAGGAAAATGAAGAGGGCTGCAGCTCAAAGATGAAGGAACACTGGGAGAGAAACTCCCGGTCAGGATCCGGGGATCTCCAGCGTAGCGCTCCGGAGGAGGTAAGCAGGGATCTCCAGCGTAGCGCTCCGGAGAAGGTAAGCAGGGTTCTTGGGAAGCCGGGGTAGATTGGGGAGAAACACAGCTAGTAGCAGGGTAATTGACAGTCTGGGGGGTTACAGTAGTGGCGGGCTGCCTCACAGACAATCTGTGAAATTGCTCCAGCAATGTGTTGAAGGCACAGTTCTGGCGTTCCTGACACAGGAGGCAGATAGTACAGTTCTCAGATCATTTATAATAAGCATGGGGCAGGCAAAGGGCAAGTCAAGGACAGGTAAATGTTTGTGATCAGGTTAGAGTCAGGCAGGTACAGGACGGTAGGCAGGATCGGGGTCAGGGCAGGCAGAATGGTCAGAACTGAGAAAAACAAGGAAACAGATATTTGAGAAACAGTAAGATGGGAAAGGACGCTGGTAAGACCTGACAAGACGAACTGGCAACAGACAAACAGAGAACATAGGTATAAATACACAGGGAGTAATGGGGCAGATGGTCGACACCTGGAGGAGGGTAGAGACAAGCACAAAGACAGGTGAAACAGATTGTTGTTATTTTATTGTGTTACTTTTTTATTTTCTACTTTAGTTTATTTGGTAATTATTTTATTAACTATTTCTTGAACTGCGTTACTGGTTAACGGCTTGTAAGTAAGCATTTCACTGTAAGGTGAAATACCTGTTGTATTCGGCGCATGTGACAAATTAAGTTTGATTTGAAGTTAAAGAAGATTAAAAAACATGATCTGGCGCACACCCAGAAAAATGTGTTTATGTGGAGGTGCTGACTAACGGAGAATAAACTATCAAAATAAAGTTGCACACTCCGTGTATAAACTCCCAGCAATTTAATGGATATTTACCAATATTTCGGCATCACTGTGCCTTCTTCAGGGTAATGTCATGAGTACTTGAACCAGGTTATGTAGACAAACAGTGCAATTAGTGCAACTAATGACAATAGTGAAGGGTGTGTCATAATGATTAAGTTAATTAAAATGAAATAGTGAAACTGTTAAAAAAAACTATGGTTTATGGCATATAAAATATATTAGGCTATTGTTATCATATAGAAACATAATTGAATATTGTACATCATATTAGCATCAACATACATTAGTGTTTAATTCAACTTCACATGATTGTTTCGTATTTAATTTCATATTTGTTACATGTAAACTTTTGGTTCAACCTTAATGTATAATGAGCATCACCAACAGGGGGAACATATTTGGTGTGAGTTAATAAAATGTAGAAATAAAATATCAATTTATAAGACTTAAAAAAAGACTCATAAAAGAAAGATTTGTTCATGAGATGGGCCTGAGATCAAAATCAATATTCAGACCACTAGAGGTCAATGTTTTTACATATGATATCCAGTAAGCCTCCCTTTGTAGTAGTAGGATCTCGATGTTACCTCCTGTCCTTGGTAGAGCAACATGTTCAATGCCTGTGTATTTGAGGGAGGAGATTGAATGGTTAGCTTCAACAAACTGAGCTGCTACTGGATAGTCAATGTTCTTACACCTGATTGAGCTGCGGTGTTCAGCTATGCATTGTTTTAATTGTCTTTTTGTTTGTCCTACGTAGGCTTTTCCACATGACAGGTGATGAGACAGATTACTCCCTTGGTCTTGCATGAGGTGATACCCCTAACAGGGATCTTTCGACCTGTATGTGGGTGTTTGAAGAAAGATGGTTTTATAGTGCTATTACACTGTGTGCATGAGCCACATTTGTAGTTTCCATTTGGGATAGGAGTCAAGAGTGTCTGAGTGTGCTCAGGGGGCATGTCAGAGCTCACCAAGTCATCTCCAATATTGGGACCACGCTTATAGACCACCAGTGGGTGTTCCTTGAAGAGGTGTATTTTTTGTCTGATTGCAGAATATGCCAGTGCTTTTTCAGGATTGCTTTCATTTTCTCTGAACCCTTGGTGTACTTAGTGCAAAAGACGGTTGCGTTGTTTTTCTTCTTTGAGTTTTTATTAATTCCTCTCTTGGTTTTTGAGATATTTTCATCATTGCAGCATCAATAGTTTTGTCCTTGTAGCCCCTCATTTGGAATTTAACTGTCATTTTTTTAGCGTTGCTGTCAAAATCTGTCTGGTGGCCACAGATTCGTTAAACCCTGCACAACTGGCTATATGGTAGACCATTCTTGAGGGGAAAGGGATGCATTCTATCCGCACATAGCAAGGTATTGCAATCTGTGGGCTTTGTGTATAAGTCTGTGCGTAATGCATCATTCTCTTTGATAATCCATAAATCCATGTAGTTTATTTTTCTCTCGTCAGTCTGCATGATGAATTTGAGGTATTCAGAGCTCTCTTTTAGTAGAGTTTGGAATTAATTTAGTTCTTGCTGACTTCCTTCCCAGAGCACAAAGACATCATCTATGTATCTCTTCCATAGGAGTATTTTAGAAAGTAAGGGATGTGTCTGTTTTATAAAGGAGTGCTTCTTCAAATTGTCCCACATACAGGTTCGCATAGTTGGGGGGAAAAGGGGAGCCCATGGCTACACCCCGAATTTGAAGGAAAAAGTCTGACTCAATGACAAAGTAGTTATTGGATAATACCAGTTCAGTAAGTTGTAAGCCCACAATTGTCCCACATACAGGTTTGCATAGTTGGGGGGGAAAGGGGTGAAAAAGTAGTTATTGGATAATACCAGTTCAGTAAATTGTAAGCCCACAAGTTGTAAGCCCACAATCAATGACTAATGTTTTTGACATAAAATGGGAGTCCTCAACCATCGGTTTAATGTGGTAATCCACAAATTTAGAAATGTTGGATGTCACAGAGTCGATTGCTGCTACAATGGGTCTACCTGGAGGAGGAGACACTTGTTTGTGTAATTTAGCAATGTATAAAAAGTTAGTATCTTGGGAAATTTCACACATAGAAATTCAACTTATTTTTTGGTGAATTGTCCTGATTCCTAACAGCTTTCCACTGTGGATGAGATATTATGCTGGAATTTTAGGGTAGGGTCACAATTCAGTTTGCGATAGAAGTCCCCTTTAGATAGTTGTCGGCGACATTCATTCACATAATCACATTTGTTTTGTATACAAATTCCTCCTCCTTTGTCACATTTTTTTAATGATAATCGAAGGATCTGACTTTAAGTCCTTAAGAGCCATTCTCTCATGACATTCTGGCACTACGGGGTGACTGAACACATTGTGTCTGATCGGGGTCCTTAGTTCACTTCAAGGGTCTGAATGGCGTTCATGGAACGTCTGGGGGTCTCGATCAGCCTTACTTTGGGTTTTCACCCCGAGAGTAACGGGCAGGTGGAGAGAGTAAACCAGGATGTGGGTAGGTTTCTGAGGACTTATTGCCAGGACCGGCCGAGGGAGTGGGCGGCGTTCGTGCCCTGGGTAGAGATGGCCCAGATCTCGCTCCGCCACTCCTCCACTAACCTCACCCCAGTACGCACTGGAAGGGGGATTCAGCCGGATTGGTGGACGACTGGTTCCTGTGCGCGGAGCAGACATGGGAGACATGCCGCTCATGTTAACCTTCAGCACGCCGTGCTGCGCCAGAAACCAGCGCAGACCGTCACTGCAGTGAGGCCCCGGTGTTCGGGGGACCTGGTCTGGCTCTCGACCCGAAACCTGCCCTCCACCTCCCCTGCCGGAAGCTGGGTCCGCAGTTTGTGGGGCCATTTAAAGTCCTGAGGAGATTGAATGAGGTGAGTTACAGGTTACAGCTTCCCCAGATTACCGTATTAACCCCTTGTTCAATGTGTCTCAACTCAGGCCGGTGGTGGCTGGCTCGCTCCAGGAGTCTGAGGTGCGGGAGGTTCCTTCGCCCCCTCTGGAAATCGAGGGGGCCCCGGCTGCTGGAGCCGCGCGTCAAGGGGGTGGGGATACTGCCACGACTTCCACCGAAGTCGGTTCCTCTCCTTGTTCGGGCGGCGTTACAGGTCTTCTAGCCATCGTCGATCCACTTTTCATTTTCCATTTGCTTTGTCTTGTTTTACTACACACCTGGTTTCATTTCCCTCATTAACTGTTGTGTATTTAACCCTCTGTTTCCCCCCATGTCTTTGTGTGGAATTGTTTGTTGTAAGTGCTTGTGCACATGTTTACTGGTGCGCGTCGGGTTTTGTACCCATGTTTGTTATTTCTTTATGCCGTTGGTTTTTGCAATTAATAACAACAAGCGTAGCTTTAATTTGGTGTATTGCATGTGTGATTTCATGAAAGTTTAATATTTATAGTAATTTAATTTGAATTTGGTGCTCTGCCATTTTACCGGATATTGCCGAGGGGTTCCGCTAGCGGAACGTCTAACCGTAACAAGTTAGTTGATTCAACGTTTCAAGTTCATGCAGACATGCCATCTGTTACCAATGTTATTTTTAGGATACTTATTTTTATCAAGATATTTTCTACCTGCTAGCTGCAATGTTTTTATTTGTTGTCTTTATGTAAGCTATTTTTACATAGTTGGCAATGGAAGTTACTTTTTAAGTTTGTATCATTTTCATTTAGATAGAATTTAGATGAACCACATGACAAATACTTTATTATAAATGAAATAAAACTTTCACAAAAATATGCATATGAAAACCACAACTGGCACGTAGATCAGTAGAAAAGCTAAGATAAATTGGCATTCCACATGAGAAAGGTTGCCAACTCCTCATGTAGCCTATTAACGGCAACTTCAGGAGAGTAATGGAAGTATCTGCGACAGCCAGCAGGGGCGGGAGGAGAATCGTTGGGTCAGGTTATGCTTTTATCTAGATCTCTGGCACCTACCTTCTTGAGGCATTTGTCTTATTTCATCAAACCCCAAACTTTAAGCATCAGACAAGCTCAATGCATAAAGTTGATTTTATTAAAACACATCTATATGTCTATATATGAAAAAAATACACATTTAAAAATGTAGACCAATCGAACAGACTGCTTTCGGTCGACCAACATATTTTTGTTGTCAGGGACAGCCCTAATCCAAACCCAACCCAAATTTACCACAGGCATTATGATCGGGTTGCTAGCAGCTGCACTCCCAATTGATGATTACTTGTGTACTGCCAGCTGAGGGCAGGATTGAAACAAACCCAACCAACCTTAATTTACGTTGTGATGCAGTCACAACCACAAGTTTCACAAAACTGTTTTGGACGAGACTGACTTTATGACTGAAATGATCCTATTTACACTGTGTGGTTATTTTGACAGTAGAATAAATGGGTTTAACTTCAATTGATGCCACATAGGCTGTTTACTAAACGAGAAGTTCATTTTTAGGGGTAGTTGCTCTTAAAAACATTTCTAGCCTGTCCATCTATTGGTAACAGGGTTGACGTGTTACTGTATGCTGCACCGCTCAGTTTTCTGCCACAAAACACCAGAAAATTGTCAAAAAGAGTAGAACCAGCGCACCTGCTTTTACTCAATGATTACTAGATGTTGAATGTTTCATTTGAAGAAAATATATAAAAATGAATAATTTCACCATGTTAAAATGAGTTCAGTTCAGGTAACAGAGTTGACCTTAAAATGAGGGACAGATGTAAATGTCACTAATCACATGAAATAAATACATCTTCAGAAATGATTGTCAAAGTAACAATATAACTAACGCTTTAAAATGATGACACCTGGATACAGTATGGGATACTATCTTCCTAGACGTGACCCAGGGTTGGAGGAACATGTCAAAATGCTACATTTTGGCACAATTTACTTAAAACAAAGGGACACAAAAAAAGGCATTATTTTCATGGAACGACCCTCCTATTTCATCTCTAAGTATAATACAGCACAGAACTCAAGTGCTTATAACATTTCCACATTTTTATTTAAAAAAACATTTAACTGGAGCCAAGTTCAATACATCCAGTCAACATTGTTCACATGGCACTTTAAAATCCCAAGCAAATGTACATCCTAATTAAAAAGTGCAACATAAGTCTTACAAAAACCTACATAGGAATCTTGGTCCTGAGAACAGTTTCCATTCACTTACTGAGAGCTTGATATGCTGTTCAACTAACCTACTTAATCTATGGCTTAGCCTTAGGGGTAGCGCCAGCAATATTCACCCACGCTATCCATTGATAGAAAACTATGTACCAAGAAGCATGGGCTAGTAATAGACTTTATAACCATTTTCTTTTTTACATGTGATAATGTGTCAGTCAATGAATATATCCAGAACAATTGCAATTGTTTGATAATAAAACAGGGGAAAACCTCACAGGTAAAATCATGCAGGAAATATTGAATCACAGATCCCAAAGCATACTTATGGTAGTGACACTCACACAATATCAGTCATTATGCAACAAGTGTTCAGTGGGGAACATTTCAGCTAACTTTTAATTTGTGGTTTTTAATTTAAAGCCCTAAAAATGTACTAAAAGTCCAATGGCTGACATAGTATTTATGTTATGTCACTAGTGACACATTAGTAAAATGTACATTGCAACAATGAAAAACATTTGAAAAAGCATGGAACCAACAGCCCACTGGTGCCAT
Organism: Oncorhynchus nerka; assembly: GCF_034236695.1. Taxonomy (NCBI): domain Eukaryota; kingdom Metazoa; phylum Chordata; class Actinopteri; order Salmoniformes; family Salmonidae; genus Oncorhynchus; species Oncorhynchus nerka. Next base: position 51,336,454 of record NC_088408.1, on the reverse strand, counting down.
ATGCAATATATTGTCCAAGTTACTACATGTCCATGATTTCACACCAGGGGAAATCAGAAATAAGAGGTCAGTACAAATGCCAGGGCTGAACACAAGTCCATTTTCCCAATTGAAAAACAGCGGTGAGAGCCACCAAACCAAATGACACTGGCCAAGACCAAAACATTAAAAATTAAATCAACTCAAAACGAGTGTATTACCATATCCCAGAATCCAATATTAGTTAAGTCTAAGAAACCATAGTAAACCCATTACAGTGCCTTGCAAAAGTATTCATCCCCCTTGGCGTTTTCCCTATTTTGTTGCATTACAACCTGTAATTTAAATGGATTTTTATTTGGATTTCATGTAACAAAATATTTCAAATTAGTGAAGTGAAAAAAAAAATAATAATAATAATAAATATATATATATATAAATAATAATAAATAAAAAAGTGGTGCATGCATATGTATTCACCCCTTTGCTATGAAGCCCCTAAATAAGATCTGGTGCAACCAATTACCTTCAGAAGTCACATTATTAGTTAAATAAAGTCCACCTGTGTGCAATCTAAGTGTCACATGATCTCAGTATATATACACCTGTTCTGAAAGGCCGCAGAGTCTGCAACACCACTAAGCAAGCGGCACCAACAAGCAAGCGGCACCATGAAGACCAAGGAGCGCTCCAAACAGGTCAGGGACAAGTTGTGGAAAGTACAGATCAGGGTTGGGTTATAAAAAAATCTGAAACTTTGAACATCCCACAGAGCACCATTAAATCTATTATTAAAAATGGAAAGAATATGGCACCACAACAAACCTGCCAAGAGAGGGCCGCCCACCAAAACTCACGGACCAGGCAAGGAGGGCATTAAATCAGAGAGGCAACAAAGAGACCAAGCTCCACAGAAGATAACTTGAAAAAGAAATTGAAGAGGTTTCTAAAACTGTTTGAATGATGTCTGGGAGTATAACAGAGCTCATTTGGCAGGCAAAAACCTGAGAAAAATCCAACCAGGAAGTGGGATCTGAGGTTTGTAGTTTTTCAACTCAGCCCCTATTGAAGATACAGTGGGATATTGGTTGTTGCACTTCCTACGGCTTCCACTAGATGTCAACTGTCTTTAGAAACTGGTTTGAGGATTCTACTATAAAGGAGTGGCTCATGAGACCTGTTTGGGTCAGTGGTCTGGCAGAGTGTCTCAGGCTCGTGACGCATGCTCCTGACAGAGTTACCTCTCATTCCAGTGCCTTTTTTCAGACATAGGAATTCTCAGGTTGGAAGCTTATTGATATTTTATGTTAAAAACATCCTAAACATTGATTCCATACATCGTTTGACTTGTTTCTACGACCTGTAACGGAACTTTGAGTTTTTGTCTGGACGAAGTGCTTGCGCCTCATGAAGATGGATTACTGGGCTGAACACGCTAACAACAAGTGGCTATTTGGACATAAATTGACTTTTTGGAACAAATCAGTAATTTATTGTCGAACTGAGATTCCTGGGAGTGCCTTCTGATGAAGATCAAAGGTAAGTGAATATTTATGGTGTTATTTCTGACTTCTGTTGACTCCAAAATGGCAGATATTTCTCTGGGTGGATTGGGCTCTGAGTGCCATTCTCAGATTATGCTTTTTTCTGTAAAGTTTTTTAAAAATCTGACACAGCGGTTGCATTAAGGAGAAGTCTATCTTTAATTCTGTGAATAACAATTGTATTGTACAATTTTATCGATGTTTTGAGTATTTCTGCAAAATCACCAGATGTTTTGGAATCAAAACATTACTGCACGTAACGTGCCAATGTAAACTGAGATTTTTGGATATAAATATGCACATTATTGAACCAAACATACATGTATTGTGTAACGTGATGTCCTATGAGTGTCATCTGATAAAGATCAAAGGTTAGTGATTCAGTTGATCTATATTTCTGCTTTTTGTGACTCCAGGCTGGAAAAATGGCTGTGTTTTTTTTACTTGGCGGTGATCTAACAATCATATGTTGTGCTTACGCTGTAAAGCATTTTTGAAAACGGACACGATGGGTAGATTAACAAGAGGTTTCGTTCATTTGCTGTATTGGACTTGTTAACCTCATAGTCCACCAATACCGGATCCGGGTTCGTGACTAGGGCTCAAGCTCATTAGCATAACGCACAATGCGAAAAAATATTCCTAAAAATATTTAACCTCCACACATTAACAAGTAAAATAGCTCAAATGAAAGATAAACAAGTTGTTTATCTACCCAGCAAGTCAGATTTCTAAAATGTTTTACGGCGAAAACATAGCACATATTTATGTCCAACCACCACCGCAGACATACCTCATTAGCATAGCCAAGTAGGAAAAAATATGCAATCAACAAACGCAGGATTAAAAGAAAAATAATTTCACTAACCTTTTGAAATCTTCATCAGATGACAGTAATATAACATGTTACACAGTACATTCATTTTTTTCAATAATCTGCAATATATATCCATAAATCTCTGTTTACAATGACGCATCGTTCAAAAAATGCTACTACAATGTCAGGAGAAATTAAATAGCTCCGGCAGATAACGTCAGCTAACAAGGAATACACATCATAAACTTTGACTAAATATGCATGTTTTACATATGTATAGCTAGATACACTTCTTCTAAATGCAATCGCTGTGTTACATTTATTTTTAACGTTACAGGTTGCGTTCACTAGGCTATACTAGGAGTCGGCGCTCCAACATTAGCAGTATCCCTCCTCTATCTTGGAGTCGACAGAAACCCAAAATTAACACAAATATTCCCTTACCTTTGCTGTTCTTCCATCAGAAGACCTGGAAGGGATTATACTTACCAAATCAGCGTTCAGTTTTCAAGTCTGTCTTTCGGTTCTCAAAAACGGCACATTTCGGTCGAAATGTAGGCAAATTTCAAGTGGATGCGCACCAAAACGCCGAAAGTACATATTATATGTCGAGTAAACTTGTCAAACTATATTCATAATTAAGCTTTAACATGTTATAAAGGTGCACAGAAATCGTGAGGGCGAACAGAAACACACACGTCGTTTAATCGATCCTGAAGAAAGGACATCGCCCGGCCAGAGCGCGCGTAACAGTCACCTTTTTTTTAGCGTGGCCGAGAGGTTTCAGCTCGCTCAAACTCCCGTGAGCGCGCGATTCTCACAATGAGAAGCCCCATTGAAAGCAGGCTTCGCACTGAACACATACAGACTGTTCCCAGGGCGGTAGCTGTTTGGGAAGTGCGTGTGAGATGACGTCAAAGTTGGGCCAACTTTCTCCATGACAAGATAGCATTTGGGAGAATGCATGCCCTGAGAGTTCTGCTTTACATAGAGACAAAATTTAAACGGTTTTAGAAGCTTTAGAGTGTTTTCTATTCGATAATATTTTTTATATGCATATATTAGCAATTTTGGGGAAAAATATTTTCAGTTTACTATGGGCACGCACTTTCTCCAACAGGGGCAGTATAGAGGGGGAGCTCTAAGAGGTTTTAATGTGTGAAAGTTATATTTCAAAAAATATTTTTTCAATTTTGCGCACTGCCTTTTCATAGGAATGTTGTCGAGGGGTTCCGCTAGCTGAACGCCTGCCCTAGAAATGTTAAGCCGTACACTCCACAGAGCTGGGCTTTACAGAAAAGTGTCCAGAAAAAATACCATTGCTTAGAGAAAAAAAATGTTTCAGTCCTCCAGAGACTTCTTTGAGACTGGGACGGAGGTTCACCTTCCAGCAGGACAATGACCCTAAGCACACTGCTAAAGCAACACTTAAGTGGTTAAGGGGAAACATTTAAATGTCTTTGAATAGCCTAGTCATAGCACAGACCTCAATCCAATTGAGAATCTGTGGTATCACTTAAAGATTGCTGTACACCAGTGGAACCCATCCAACTTGAAGGAGCTGGAGCAGTTTTGCCTTGAAGAATGGGCAAAAATCCCAGTGGCTAGATGTGCCAAGCTTATAGAGACATACCCCAAAATACTTGCTGCAAAAGGTGGCTCTACAAAGTATTGACTTTGCGGGGGTGAATAGTTATGTACTCTCAAGTTGTTTTTTGCCTTATTTCTTGTTTGTTTCACAAAAAAATATTTTGCATCTTCAAAGGGTTAGGCATGTTGTGTAATTCAAATGATACAAACCCCCCATAAATCTATTTTAATTCCAGGTTGTAAGGCAACAAAATAGGAAAAATGCCAAGGGGGATGAATACTTTTGCAATGACCACAGTAGCGCACTCTATCAAACAATGTTATGGTTAACCTTTTGGGGATATATAAGATGCCTGCCACCACTGACACATTTAACCGATGCTGCAACAAGCCTTGAGGAGGGCTAGTCCAAGATCCTATCAATATGTCACCTGGAATTTAAAGATATTGTCATGTAGTTATCTGAGAAATGTGTTGTCTATGTCACACACGCATGGTGTGGAGTACGACAGGGTTATGTTATCTACATGTCATACACACACACACTTTCAGCATGTTGCGAGGTCATCATATCAGGTCAGTTAGCCCTCTTCCTGCACCCTTCCCTCGTCCAGCAATCTCGTCCTCTCCACTGGGTTGACTTCTTCCTCCTCCACACTGGCGCAGCACAGAATCCTTGCTAGCACGGGGCGATGAAGCCCATTATACAGTGCCGCACCCACCAACAGCACAATGAAACCCAACACCTGTAACCCATGGAACTGCTCCCAGCCCAGAGCCAGACTGACCACCCAGATGACCACAGTGCGCAGGCTGTCCAGCACCATGCGCGTGGTGGCACTGATCTCCTTGGTGACAGAGATGCCGGCAAAGTTGAAGAAGGCGATGGACACTGTATTACCGAGCAATGCCAGGATGATCATGGGGTTGTGGCTGATCTGGCAGAAGGCGTCCAGCGCGTCCTCAAGGACATGGCGGGGGTTGTTGCTGAAGCTGCCCACCGGGATGTAGAAAAAGGGGATGAGGAGGAGCGAGAGGATGAAGAAGCCAAAGAACCCTGGAGAATGGAGAAGAAGGGTGGAAATTAATGGAGGCAGAGTGAATTACTAAGGGATAGGTCAAAATGTATACAATTGTTACCTGGAGGAAAATGGAGGGTCGTTCTTTTTCAATTTCAGTTAGGGGGAGGGTTTAGTATTGTTTTTTTTAGTCCAGGGGAGGGTCATGTAATTTATAAATCGATTAAATGTCATATTGCTCAGTGTTTGAGAATGTGTTGGTTAATATATATCGATGTGTGCCCAAATGCTGCCCCTCATCCCTGATTCTCTGCTGGGCGCACAATATCAAGTGCGCCTAGTGTGGCCTTAATCAAATGATCAATAGCCTATACTATAAACTTTAGGCCTAGGCTATACGAAGAACATGCTCAGAAGGACAGGGCAAAGTTGTATTTCTAAGAAAATGTACTTCCTCAGTTTTTGCACTGCTGGGATGGTGTATATAAAACTTGGCTACACTGATTACACTGGATAGGCATTCCCAATCATGAGCCCTGGCCTGCCCTGCTCTTGCTAATGTAAACCCTTTTTTGCTGCCTAACCAATGGCTATGCTGTGTACAGTGGCTCTTCGATATGTAATGCTTACGAAATGAGTTTCTGCATATCTAAAGTTCTGGTCTGTCCTTTAACCAGTTATGCATTAGGGGGCGCTATAAAAAAATTTGGATGAAAAATGTTTCCGTTTTAAACAAGATATTTTGTCACGAAAAGATGCTCGACTATGCATATAATTGACAGCTTTGGAAAGAAAACACTGACGTTTCCAAAACTGCAAAGATAGTCTGAGTGCCACAGAACTAATGCTACAGGCGAAACCAAGATGAAATTTCATACAGGAAGTGCGCCAGATTTTGAATGCGCTGTGTTCCAATGTCTCCTTATATGGCTGTGAATGCGCCAGGAATGAGCCTACACTTTCTGTCGTTTCCCCATGGTGTCTGCAGCATTGTGACGTATTTGTAGGCAAATCATTGGAAGATTGACCTTAAGAGACTACATCTACCAGGTGGACGCTTGGGGTCCTCCGTTGCAATTATTGCATAATCTCCAGCTGCGTGTATTTTTTGTTTGCTTCAAGGAGAAACACAGCTGCCACAAATGAGTTAACATCGAATAGATATGTGAAAAACACATTGAGGATTAATTCTAAACAACGTTTGCCGTGTTTCTGTCGATATTAATGGAGTTAATTTGATAAAAAGTTTGGCGTTGTAGAGACAGCATTTTCTGATTTTTTTCTTAGGCAAACGTGATGAAAAAAACGGAGCGATTTCTCCTACACAAGTCATCTTTTTGGAAAAACTGAACATTTGCTATCTAACTGAGTCTCCTCATTGAAAACATCTGAAGTTCTTCAAAGGTAAATGATTTTATTTGAATGCTTTTCTTGTTTTTGTTCAAATGTTGCCTGCTGAATGCTAGGCTTAATGCTATGCTAGCTATCAATACTCTTACACAAATGCTTGTGTAGCTATGGTTGAAAAGCATATTTTGAAAATCTGAGATGACAGTGTTGTTAACAAAAGGCTAAGCTTGTAAGCCAATATTTATTTCATTTCATTTGAGATTTTCATGAATAGAAAAAGTTGCATTATGCTAATGCGTTATAGTTGAAGTATTTTTCTGTCGATTTCTCAGCCAAGCAGGATGAACAAACGTGATGTTTTTCACCTACAAAAATATTATTTTTGGAAAAAAGGAACATTTGCTATCTAACTGGGAGTCTCCTGAGTGAAAGTATCTGAAGTTCTTCAAAGGTAAATGATTTAATTGGGTTGCTTTTCTTATTTTTGTGAAAATGTTGCCTGCTGCCAGCACAGCCTAGCATAGCATTATGCTATGCTAAACTTACACAAATGCTTGTCTAGCGTTGGCTGTAACGCATATTTTGAAAATCTGAGATGACAGTGTTGTTAACAAAAGGCTAAGCTTGTGTTTGAATATATTTATTTCATTTCATTTGCGATTTTCATGAATAGGAAACGTTGCGTTATGGTAATGTGCTTGAGGCTATGATTACGCTCCCGGATACGGGATTGCTCGTTGCTAGAGGTTAAGTTGTAATTATTATTTCGGGTATAGGAGATGGGGACTTGTTTTTTTCCCCAAGAGTTCAGGGAGAGCCAATATATTTTACTGAATGGAGGGGCATAACAAAAAAACATTCTCCAGAGGTCTGATTTTCTCCAGGTATCTCGCATTATAAATAATGTACAGTACGTAATGATCTACAAACATTAGCACCATCTCAAGTACGAAATGGAGACACTTTTCTGTTGAAATAAATTAACAGAAATGGTTAAATAGGTCATTAAGTACTACCTACACATCTGATTATTATGCTTCTGTTTAAGAGTGTACAGCTTACAAACACTATTGTTACATTCTGTACATGGAGTTATACATTAACCAAATGCACACAGCCGTCCTATGTATACAGTATGTTCACTGTACCGTACCTTCAGTGCCCACTGCCCGTAAAGGATGAACATCATGCTTGTAGACAAACTTCTCCTCCAGAACCATCTGGACAGCAGCAATGACCTGGGCCATGATGATCAGAAGGTCACCTTAGGGTTAGAAGAGATGGGTAAGGCCTTTGCACGGCAGTTCCTCATTGGACATTTATTTTAGCAAGATGTTGCTGGTGTGGGAAAACCAGTCTCCGTACAAACAAAATCTAAATAATGAAAAGTCAATAGACTCCAACTCAAGTCGTTGGCCCTGTTTGAATACCATTCAAATGTATCCTTCCCATTTTCCTTGAGGTAATCACTGATCAGATGTGACTGGACTGGTGAAATAACTGCTCTGTTAACCTCTTAAGTCGACCCTCTACTTTTTGAACATTCTGTTAAAAATCGCGCAACATTTCAGCGCCCTGCTACTCATGCCAGGAATATAGTATATGCATTTGCTTAGTCTGTGTGGATAGAAAACACTCAGACGTTTAAAAAACTGGTTAAATCACTGCTGTGGCGTTACCAGAACGGCATTTACATCGAAAAGCACAGGAAAAACTGATCACTGAAAATGGGAAAATATATCCATGCGCTACTTGATCCCATTGATAAACGTGAACCACAATTAATTGACTGAGGTTGCAGTACCTACAGCTTCCACACGGTGTCTAGAGTCTTGTCATTTCCCTTCGAGTTTTTTCTTGGTCAAACACATGCAGGACACCGTATCTAATCCGGTCTAGGACCGGATATTTTCGTTGAGTTTCTAGCCGGACATTTTTCCAGACGGACAGCTAATGATCTTTACATCGCCTCCTGATGAATTTTATCGCTTATTAACGTTTACTAATACCTAAAGTTGCATTACAAACGTATTTCGAAGTGTTTTGTGAAAGTTTATCGTCGACTTTTTGAATTTTAAAAAATGACGTTACGTTTTGAAACAATGTTTTTTTCGTTTATCACACAGTCTACATATAACGATATCTAGGCTTTATATGGACCGATTTAATCGAAATAAAGACCCAAATAGTGTTTATGGGACATCTAGGAGTGCCAACAAAGAAGATGGTGAAAGGTAATGAATGTTTTCTATTTTATTGTGCGGTTTGTGTAACGCCGAAATGCTAATTATTTTGTTTACGTCCCCTGTGGGTCTTTTTGGGTGTTACATGCTATCAGATAATAGCTTCTCATGCTTTCGCCGAAAAGCATTTTAAAAATCTGACTTGTTGCCTGGATTCACAACGAGTGTAGCTTTAATTCGATACCCTGCATGTGTATTTTAATGAACTTTTGAGTTTTAACTAATACTATTAGCATTTAGCGTAGCGCATTTGCATTTCCAGAGCTCTAGTTGGGACGCAAGCGTCCTGAGTAGAAGCAACAGGTTAAGCTTGCTTTCAACTACCTAATCAGAAGTTAGATCTGTAATTAATTCAAGTGAGGAAGGAGGGAAAGATATATTCTAAGACAGTGGTTGTTAAACACTGTTCTAAGAGTATTTGAACAGGGCCCTACCTTTGTCACTGTAAGTGCCCACTCATTATCCTCTTAACAATGAGTATGTTAACATGCACAGTAATAATGTAAGATTAAACTGATTATGGCAGTAGGCAGAGTAGGGCTGACAACATTTAGTTGACTGGTCGATTGTTTGATCAAGATTTGTTTTTAGTCGAGCAGCGGCAAATAAATAAATAAAAATATATATACCGTGGGGAGAAAAAGTATTTGATACACTGCCGATTTTGCAGGTTTCCCTACTTACAAAGCATGTAGAGGTCTGTAATTTTACATCATAGGTACACTTCAACTGTGAGAGACGGAATCTAAAACAAAAATCCAGAAAATCACATTGTATGATTTTTTAAAGTAATTAATTTGCATTTTATTGCATGACATAAGTATTTGATACATCAGAAAAGCAGAACTTAATATTTGGTACAGAAACCTTTGTTTGCAATTACAGAGATCATACGTTTCCTGTAGTTCTTGACCAGGTTTGCATACACTGCAGCAGGGATTTTGGCCCACTCCTCCATACAGACCTTCTCCAGATCCTTCATGTTTCGGGGCTGTCGCTGGGCAATACGGACTTTCAGCTCCCTCCAAACATTTTCTATTGGGTTCAGGTCTGGAGACTGGCCAGGCCACTCCAGGACCTTGAGATGCTTCTTACGGAGCCACTCCTTAGTTGCCCTGGCTGTGTGTTTCGGGTCGTTGTCATGCTGGAAGACCCAGCCACGACCCATCTTCAATGCTCTTACTGAGGGAAGGAGGTTGTTGGCCAAGATCTTGCGATACATGGCCCCATCCATCCTCCCTTCAATACAGTGCAGTCGTCCTGTCCCCTTTGCAGAAAAGCATCCCCAAAGAATGATGTTTCCACCTCCATGCTTCAGTTGGGATGGTGTTCTTGGGGTTGTACTCATCCTTCTTCTTCCTCCAAACACGGCGATTGGAGTTTAGACCAAAAAGCTCTATTTTTGTCTCATCAGACCACATGACCATCTCCCATTCCTCCTCTGGATCATCCAGATGGTCATTGGCAAACTTCAGACGGGCCTGGACATGTGCTGGCTTGAGCAGGGGGACCTTGCGTGTGCTGTAAGATTTTAATCCATGACGGCATAGTGTGTTACTAATGGTTTTCTTTGAGCCTGTGGTCCCAGCTCTCTTCAGGTCATTGACCAGGTCCTACCGTGTAGTTCTGGACTGATCCCTCACCTTCCTCATGATGCCCCACGAGGTGAGATCTTGCATGGAGCCCCAGACCGAGGGTGATTGACTGTCATCTTGAACTTCTTCCATTTTCTAATAATTGCGCCAACAGTTGTTGCCTTCTCACCAAGCTGCTTGCCTTATTGTCCTGTAGCCCATCCCAGCCTTGTGTAGGTCTACAATTTTATCCCTGATGTCCTTACACAGCTCTCTGGTCTTGGCCATTGTGGAGAGGTTGGAGTCTGTTTGATTGAGTGTGTGGACAGGTGTCTTTTATACAGGTAACGAGTTCAAACAGGTGCAGTTAATACAGGTAATGGGTGGACAACAGGAGGGCTCCTTAAAGAAAAACTAACAGGACTGTGAGAGCCAGAATTCTTACTGGTTGGTAGGTGATCACATACTTATGTCATGCAATAAAATGCAAATGAATTACTTAAAAATCATACAATGTGATTTTCTGGATTTTTGTTTTAGATTCCGTCTCACAGTTGAAGTGTCCCTATGATACAAAAATTACAGACCTCTACATGCTTTGTAAGTAGGAAAACCTGCAAAATCGGCAGTGTATCAAATACTTTTTCTACCCACTGTGTGTGTGTGTGTGTGTGTGTGTGTGTGTAAAAGTATTTAGTCAGCCACCAATTGTGCAAGTTCTCCCACTTAAAAAGATGATGCCTGTAATTTTCATCATAGGTACACTACAACTATGACAGACAAAATTAGAAAAAAAATCCAGAAAATCACATTGTAGGATTTTTAATGAATTTATTTGCAAATTATGGCGGAGCGCACAACCAAGGCTACACTTGTGAGGAAAAGTTTTCAGTTTATTTTATTTCATTTATGAGTTGTCAATTTATTTATTGTCTTTTGTTTGGAGCGCTCCTGTCAATCTTGAGTAAGGACACGCACCTGATTACGCATGGCCCTGGGCCTACGCTACCTGGCCTGCGCACATATGTAGGCTTATAAATGTGCCCATTTGGCAATCTGATACTATTTCTGATTGTCTTAACTCACCATCACCGTGGAGTCATTTTTTCTTCGCCTCAAAAAGCAAGTCAACTAAGTCTATTTTTACATGAGAATGACAATAGTTCCTCAACGTAGCCTATTTGAAAATGCTCTCCCTTTTCATAACCACTCAGCATGAAAGGGTAAAAAAAATGGTATGTTCTGATCCGGTAGAAATGTCATAAAAAAGGCCTATATCTTATATCTTGTGCAAATAGCCTACAGCTGTGTCTGTCTGTCCGGAGCTCACTGGAGCAGGAAACTCTAAGGGCCCAGAATATTTCATACAATGTTGCAAGTTTGCTAGCATGAGCTTCAGGCCGGACCCAAGTTAGTTGACACAATGTTCAAGTTCCTTGCAGACAGGCCATGCATAGCCAATGTGATTTATAGGATATTTTATACCTGTGCACTGCAATGTTTTTGTTGGCTTGATGTAGGCCATTTTTACATGTATTTGATCTGCGCACATCCCACGCAAGCTTTCTTCTTTTGCACAAGTATATTGAGTTTGGAAAAACTGGATGTATTCATCTTAGAAATAGTTTTCACAAACAAACTTCATATGTCTGAACTCAGACTCAAATAGGCTTCACAAAAGTAACCTGTTCGCTGTGGTAAAATGTTTATTGTGATTGGTGATTTTCTGCATTTATCAAAGTCCCATCAGGTAGCCTGTTTTCCGATGTGTCCATGTAAACAGGATTAAGGAAATTGTTCTTCTTGCAAAGCATGTAAACATTTAAAATCAAACTTATATTAATCTGACTATTCACAATAATTGTATTATTGTGTGAATGAAACCATACTCATTGTGTTCTACAAGTATCAGCTTCCAACCCACCATTCTCTCAACCTTACCAGTGATGACCTCGCTAAGTTTGTGAGAGTCGTCCTTGTGTCCGCTCATGAAGTCAGCCAGGCCCACCACTATCAACCCCAGGATGGTGATGAGGATGCCTGTCCACTGACTGGCTACCAGGCGGCGCCCTAGGAAGGCCACCGAGAGCAGGCCTGTGAAGATGATCACTGCCCCGCGCAACATCTGGAAGCTGGAGGCGCTCGTCATGTTCAGAGCTGGGGAAGAGAGTCAGAGGGTCACAGACAGAGCTTGGTTCAAATAGGGCGGCAGGTATCCTAGCGGTTAATAGTGCTGTGCCAGTAACCGAAACATTACTGGTTCAAATCCCTGAGCAGACTAGGTGAAAGGCACTAACACTAAGTCGCTCTGGACAAGAGTGTCTGCTAAATGACTAGAATGTAAATAGGATTTCTTGTTTCAATATGTCTGCCCGGAGTGGCAAATGGACAGCAGTTGCACTTGGGACTATTGAATTGGTTCAACTGGCAACTAGTTCCAGGCAAAAGAAAGCAAATACTATTTGAACCCAGGTCTGCAGGCAGTCAGCACAAACTTTCACTATGACAATCTAGAGTTCTCAGATATTGTGTTCCAGTTCCTTAATAAAATGGAGAATTCATCACAGGAACTTCAAGTTTAATGGAAAAATGTGTTTAATTGTGTCCCTGACCATAATGTTACAGATAATTTTGACTTCCTTGCAGTTTTTGAAAAATACTTTTGAAGAATAGAACTTGGAAGCGCTTTTCGGTGTGAATTGTCACGTTAAAATATTTTATGTAAGGTACGAGGGAATTAAATGGCGGCTCAAGCAACGAGCAACATGCCCAGAAACCCTGGAGCGCACTGCAATACCAAATGAAGATAAATATCCTGGATGTAGGGGTCACGTACCAACATACATGATGGAGGTTGCGGTCATGTCACAGAGGGCAGGGGAAAGGAAAAGGAGGGGGTTGAAGCTCTGGCCCGTGTTCATCTTGGGCTCTGGTCTCCGTCTGTCGTGACAAAGCAGCATGTGGAAGACAGCCAGACAACTGAGCTCCCCCAGGAACATCCCTACGGCCTAGAGAGGGGAGGCAGAGGGGTAGAAAGAGAGAGAGGGGAGGCAGGAGTGACAGACACTGAGCAATAAAAAAATAACTGACATTTAATCCATCCAAAATGTTGATAAAGACAAGTGATTAATTTAGGTCTTAGCTTACACACTATGTATTTTTATTTGAAAGACTGTACCTGTACAAATGGGTGGGCGAATGCGTGTTCAGGGGAGTCTTTACAACCCTTTGCGGAGAACATGTCAGCCCATCTGGAGGAGAAGAGAACGTTGATTAAGAATGTCACACCAGGTCTCCCGAGTGGCGCAGTGGTCTAAGGCACTGCATCGCAGTGCTTGAGGTGTCATTACAGCCCCAGGTTCGATACCAGGCTATATCACAGCCAACCTTGACTGGGAGACCCATGAGGCGGCGCACAATTGGCCCAGCATCGTCCGGGTTAGGGGAGGGTTTAGCCGACGGGATTTCCTTGTCCCATCGCGCTCTAGCGACTCCTTGTGGCGGGCGAGGTGCCTGCAAGCTGACCTGGCCAGTTTGACAGTGTTTCCTCCAACACATTGGTGTGGCTGGCTTTCGGGTTATGTGAGCAGTGTGTCAAGAAGCAGTGCAGCTTGGAAGGGTTATGTTTCAGAGGACGCAAGGCTCTCAACCTTTGCCTCTCCCGAGTCCATATGGGAGTTGCAGTGATGGGACAAGACAGTAACTGCCAATGAATTTGCTGTTTTTTTTGGTTGTGTTTCAGATTCATTTCAATTGGGGACAAAATAATGGTAAATAATGTAGCGTCATTTTGGAGTCACTTATTGTAAATAAAAATAGAATATGTTTATAAATACTTCTACATTAATGTGGATGCTCCCATGATTACGGATAATCCTGAATGAATCGGCAATAATGATGAGTGAAAAAGCTACAGACACACATATCATACATATATACAGTGCATTCGGAAAGTATTCAGACCCCTTGACTTTCTCCACATTTTGTTACGTTACAGAAGTATTCTAAAATGTATTAAATCATTATTTTTTCCTCAATCTAAACACAATACCCCATTATGACAAAGCGAAAACAGGTTCATATTTTTTTTCAAATGTATTAAAAAATACAAATAAACTTATTTACATAAGTATTCAGACCCTTTGCTATGAGACTCGAAATTGAGCTCAGGTGCATCCTGTTTCCATTGATCATCCTTGAGATGTTTCTACAACTTGATTGGAGTCCACCTGTGGTAAATTCAATTGATAGGACATGATTTGGAAAGGCACACACCTGTCTATATAAGATCACACAGTTGACAGTGCATGGCAGAGCAAGCCATGAGGTTGAAAGAAAGAGCTCAGAGACAGGATTGGGTAATGGTAAATATCTGGGGAAGGGTACCAAAACATATCTGCAGCATTGAAGGACCCAAAGAACACAGTTGCCGCCATCATTCTTAAAAGGAAGAAGTGTGGAACCACCAAGACTCTTCCTAGAGCTGGCCACGTGGCCAAACTGAGCAATGAGGGAGAAGGGCCTTGGTGAGGGAGGTGAGCAAATACCCAATGGTCACTCTGACAGAGCTCCAGAGTTCCTCTATGGAGATGGGAGAACTTTCCAGAAGGACAACCATCTCTGGAGCACTCCACCAAATCAGGCCTTTATGGTAGAATGGCCAGACGGGAGCCACTCCTCAATCAAAGGCACATGACAGCCCACTTGGAGTTTGCCTAAAGGCCTTTCAGACCATGAGAAACAAGATTCTCTGGTCTGATGAAACCAAGATTGAACACGTTGTCCTGAATGCTAAGCGTCACGTCTGGAGGAAACCTGGCACCATCTCTACGGTGAAGCATGGTGATGGAAGCATCATGCTGTGTGGATGTTTTTCAGCAGCAGGGACTGGGAGACTAGTCAGGATTGAGAGAAAGATGAACGGAGCGAAGTACAGAGAGATCCTTGATGAAAACTTGCAACAGAGTGCTCAGGACCTCAGTGATGCTCCCCTTCCAACCTGACAGAGCTTGAGAGGATCTGCAGAGAAGTGCAGAAGTGCAGGAAATACAGGTGTGCCAAGCTTGTAGCGTCATACCCAAGAAGATTCAAGTCAGTTATCGCTGTCAAAGGTCCGATTAATTTTTTATTTTATTTTTAAATACAACAATACTGAATTAACACTTATTTTAACTTAATATAATACATCAATAAAATCTATTTAGCCTCAAGTAGATAATGAAATATTTTCAATTTGGTTTAATTATGGAAGCGCTTCCCCAGCGGGAATCGAATTTTCTGAAATTTCAAGTGCACCACGCATAGTTTATGATAAAAATCAAAATTTCATAAAAATTGACATCCAATATACCAAATTAAAGCTACACTCGTTGTGAATCTATCCACCAAGTCAGATTTGTAAAATGCTTTTCGGGGAAAGCATGAGACGCTATTATCTGTACCATGCAGCCTCACATACTGCAACGTCACAAAAACGACAGATTTTTCATTAGCGCTCGCAAACGAAAAGGCTGAAATAAAATATAAAACATTCCTTACCTTTGACGAGCTTCATTCTTGGCACTCCTAGATGTCCCATAAACATAATTTAGGGTCTTTTTTCGATTAAATCGGTCCATATATAGCCTAGATATCGAGCTAGGAATACCTTGGAATTGGAGGAAAAAATTAGCATTTCATAACGTAACGTCATTTTTTAAAATGCCAAAAGTCGACGATAAACTTTCACAAAACACTTCGAAATACTTTTGTAATGCAACTTTAGGTATTAGTACACGTTAATAAGCGATAAAATACCTCAGGAGGCGGTGTGAAATCGTTAGCTTGTCCGTGGAGAAAAATATGTTTGAAAATGGTCGCCCCAAAATCTGGGCGGTGCCAGTAGGAAAGTAGTTCCCTTGTTTGGGTTAGACCAAGAATCAATTGCGAAACTAATGACGTAACTCTAGACAGCATGGGGAAGCTGTAGCCAATGAGAACTCGGCTCTATTTAATTCTGTTCTCTGTAAACAATTGCCTGCAGGCGCGGAAGAATATATTTTTACATTTTCAGTGAACAGATTTTCATGCACTATTCGACTGAAACGCACGTTCTGTAAATGGCACAGGCGTGATTTAAACAGTTTTGGAAAGGTCTGACTGTTTCCTAGCCACACACACTAACCAAATGAACGTACTATATTCCTGGCATGAATAGCAGGGCGCTGAAATGTTGCGCGATTTTTTTTAAAGACTGCGAAAATTCGCATGCTCCATAACAAGTTAAATAATGCAAAAACAAAGTGTTGGAGAAGAACGTAAAAGTGCAATATGTGCTATGTAAGAAAGCTAACGTTTCAGTTCCTTGCTCAGAACATGAGAACATATGAAAGCTGGTGGTTCCTTTAAACATGAGTCTTCAATATTCCCAGGTAAGAAGTTTTAGGTTGTAGTTATTATAGGACTATTTCCCTCTATACCATTTGCATTTCATTAACCTTTGACTATTGGATGTTCTTATAGGCACTTTAGTATTGCCAGTGTAACAGTATAGCTTCCGTCCCTCTCTTCGCTCCTCCCTGGGCTCGAACCAGCAACACAACGACAACAGCCACCACATCGAAGCAGTGTTACCCATGCAGAGCAAGGAAAACAACCACCCCAAGGCTCAGAGCGAGTGAAGTTTGAAATGCTATTAGCACGCGCTAACTAGCCAGCCATTTCACTTCGGTCACACCAGCCTCATCTCGGGAGTTGATAGGTTTGAAGTCATAAACAGCACAATGCTTGACGCACATCGAAGAGCTGCTGGCAAAACGCACAAAAGTGCTGTTTAAATGAATGTTTACGCGCATGCTTCTGCCTACCACCGCTCAGTCAGATACTTAGATACTTGTATGCTCAGTCAGATTATATGCAACACAGGACACGCTAGATAATATCTAGTAATATCATCAACCATGTGTAGTTAACTAGTGATTATGATTAATTGTTTTTTTTAAGATAAGTTTAATGCTAGCTAGCAACTTACCTTGGCTTACTGCATTTTCGTAACAATGTGCAATGAGAGAGAGGCAGGTCGTTATTGAATTGGACTAGTTAACTGTAAGATTGCAAGATTGGATCCCCCGAGCTGACAAGGTGAAAATCTGTCTTTCTGCCCCTGAACTACATCTATGGACGCTAAGATAAAAGCACTTGAGAAACAGGTGCGCGAAATGGCGGAGCACATTGACGACTTGGATAATCGAGGACGCAGATGCAATATTCGTGTTGTGGGACTCCCGGAAAATTCTGAAGGGACACGTTCAGTAAAATTCTTTGAGGAATGGATCCCTGGCTACCTACAAATGGACACTAAGGCTGGTCGTGTGAAGCTGGACAGAGCCCATCGCTCTCAAGCACCGATACCGGGCCCCAATCAACGCCCACGGCCGGTGGTTATAAAGTTCCACAACTTCACCGACAAGCAGTGTGTCATGGATGCGGCTAGAAACATCGGCTCTGATGGTAGTCAACATAAAGGTCCAAAGGTCTCATTCTTCAATGATTATTCCACAGTGGTTGTACGAAGACGCAAAGCGTTTGATGAGGCGAAGGCTCGACTCAGGAGAATGAAGATGGACTACGCACTGTTGTACCCGGCCACATTGAAGATTATGGTCAACGGATCACCTAAAAAGCTCTACACACCTGAAGAGGCTGCTGCGTTTATTGACTCTCTCGGGTAAATAACTTTAAGCTGCACCTCCACAGCATTGAATAACTTTGTTTATTTTTGGTTGAATCTGATAACGAAACAGTGGTGTGAGTCCCCACGTACTCCGGCTCAGTAATATTCGTAACTTTATTATTTTTCTTGCTAAAGTAATAGCCGCTATAGCTCAGGCTGAGATATGTGTGAATCCATATTGGTGCCCAGGCTTGGTTTTAGGTGGAAGAGCCTCAATCTTCTTCTATTGATTTTCTTTTCCATATATATAAAGGATGAGGCTATTGAGCGGCAATGCGGACTTAAGAGTCTACATTGGAGAGTTGAAATCCCCTGCATGTTAGCTAGTGGGAAACCCCCTTTTGGATTTTTACATGTTTAATTTTTGGGTTTAGTATAGTTCGAGTTCAGGGTTCATATTTTTTGTTTATGCTCAGTGAGATAGAGGAGAGTTCAACACATGGAAAAAGGTACCACCCCACTTTTACAGTAGGATCCAGTCTGAATATTGAATGGTCAAGATACAATGGCAGATAACAGACTGCGTGTATGTACGTGGAACATTAGAGGGAGCCATAACCCCATTAAGAGGAAGAAAGTATTGTCTTTTTTGAAAAAAGAAAATATTGATATTGCCCTGTTGCAAGAAACCCATTTGGATGATAAGGAGCACCTGAAATTACAACAAGGAGGGTTTGGTCAAGTGTTTTTCTCATCATTTACATCCAGAAGTAGAGGTGTAGCAATTCTGGTGAAAAAGAACTTACCACTTAAGGTCTTGAATTGTGTGAAAGATAAATTTGGTCGCTTTGTTATAATTAATGGTACTTTACAAGGGCAGAACATTTCCATAATGAACATTTACTTCCCCCCTGCTCACCCCCCTGATTTCCTCACTAAGGCATTTCTAGACTTTTCAGAATTAAACTCAGACACTGCAGTGGTTGGAGGAGATTTTAACTGCTTGTTGAACCCCCTTATTGATAAGTTTAGGAGTGGTATAGCTTCCCTCTCTCCTCAAGCTAAGTCACTTAAAGTTATTTGTGATGATCTGGGGTATGCGGATGTCTGGAGAGCTTTCCATCCCTCCAACAGAGAGTTCACTTTTTTCTCTGCACCTCATGGATGTCAGACTAGAATAGATTATTTTTTTATGCCCAAGACGTCTTTGCAGTCTGTTTTATCTGCTAGGATAGGAAGCATAGTCATATCTGATCATGCTGAGGTGATCCTGGACATAAAACTCAACGGGGCATTCAATCGGTCAAGACATTGGAGGTTGAACACAACCATTCTTAAAGACCATACATTCACATCATACTTTATAACAGAGTTTAAAGCATTTTTCTCTATTAACTCTCAATCAACAGATAACCCCTCGCTCCTTTGGGAGACCTGTAAAGCGTATGCCAGGGGTCTGATTAGGTCATACACAGCTACTAAGAGACGGAAAAAGCGGGAAAAGCAAAAAATGTTAGAGGGTGAATTAGGAACTAAAGAGAAGGACTACATTAAAACGCCCACTCCTGCCCTATTAAAGGAAATATCAGTCATTAGATCAACGTTAGACTCTCTCCTAACACAGGACGCTGAAAAGAAAATGAGATTTGTCAGGCAAAAGCTATATGAACATGGCGATAAGCCAGGAAAGTACTTGGCATATCTAGCTAAAAAGAGGGCTGACTCTCAGTCAATTGCTACTATTACTGATTCTGATGGTAATCATTTATATGAAAATAAATTGATAAGTGACTCATTTAAGAAATTTTATACAAACCTTTATGCCTCAGAACTGCCAAAGGATGCACCCAAATTAATGGAGAACTTCTTTGGTAAGATTGAGCTCCCTACTATCTCCGAAGAACAGAGGTCCCTCCTTAATGCCCCTATTACCAAGGAAGAGATAATGTTCGCAATTAAGAATCTGCAAAATGGTAAGGCCCCAGGACCAGACGGGTTTTGTAGTGAGTTCTATAAAGAGTTCCACGGCCTGATCCTTGAGCCATTGCGTGATATGTTTAACCACTCATTTTCAAATGACCAACTCCCTCAAACGCTGAGAAAAGCCAACATTTCACTTATTCTCAAAAAGGGAAAATGTCCAGAGTCTTGTTCCTCGTACAGACCAATTTCCCTTCTGAATGTGGATAGAAAATTGCTTTCTAAAATTCTAGCCACAAGATTAGAGGACTGACTCATTGCCACTAATTGTGAAAGGAGACCAAACTGGCTTCATTAGGGGCCGTAAGTCATGCAACAACGTCAGGCGGCTTCTTAATGTAATTCAAGCCTACCAACAAAGTGCTGTGGATGGTCTTGTGCTCTCCCTAGATGCTGAGAAAGCATTTGATCGTGTGGAGTGGTCTTACCTATTATTTGCTCTAAATAAATTTGGTCTGGGGGACAACTTTATAAAATGGGTGAAAGTTTTATATGATGATCCTCAGGCTGCTGTCCTTACTAATGGGCTACGGTCAAATAGCTTCTCTATACACAGAGGTACCAGACAGGGCTGTCCTTTATCCCCCCTCCTCTTTGCACTCGTTATGGAACCACTGGCCGAGGCCATCAGGGTAACGCCTGCTATACAGGGGCTGCTCATTGGTGATGTTCACCATAAAATAAGCTTGTATGCTGATGATGTCCTGATATTCATCTCTAGTCCCGAGACTTCAATTACATCTCTTATTAATATAATTGAATTATTCAGTGAATTCTCAGGCTACAAGATTAACCTAACTAAGTCAGAGGCTATGCCACTTGGTAGCCTACACTCTGTACCTAATACTTCTCCCCCCTTCCCTTTTAAATGGTCTCCCTCAGGTTTCATGTATCTGGGTATATTTGTAACTCCTAAATTCCAGCTAATGTACAAAGCCAATTTTGTTCCCTTGTTTGATACAATAAGACAGGATCTGGAGCGCTGGAACTCTCTCCCCATTTCTTGGTTGGGTAGAATATCCCTCCTGAAAATGAACGTTTTACCTAGACTACTTTACCCAATCCAAATTATCCCAGTATTACTCTCCAATAAGGTAATAAAGGATGTAAATGGATGGCTAAGTTCCTTTATATGGAGTAAACGCAAGTCAAGACTTAAGATGGCAAAATTGCAGCTGCCAAGTTCTATGGGCGGCTTGGACCTGCCCAATATCAAGTTCTATCAATGGTGTGCCCACCTTTGTTATATTTCTGACTGGATCACAAATGATGACTCCTCTATTTGGTTAGACATTGAGACTTCTCTTTCAAAATACCCCTTACAGGATCTTTTATTTTTCAGAAGTTTCAAGTCTGTAGAAGAACACTGCAATAATCCAGTTACACTTAACACACTCAAAGTATGGAGGTCAGTTCAACGCTTCCTGGGAAGGTCCAAACTAACCTCTGCTCTTACCCCAATTCTTAACAACCCAGATTTCAGTCCAGGATTGCTGGATGCTGGCTTTAACTTATGGCTTAATAAGGGCATACGCAGGCTAAACGACTTATTTGCTGACAAGATTTTGTTGTCATTTGAGCAGATGGTCGAGAAATATCGACTCCCAAAGCAGGACTTTTTCCGCTTCCTACAAGTAAGACATTATATTCTGGAGAGCACCACCTTAATTGGTAACCCTGATATGTCTGTCATTGAAAGAATGCTTTTTTTCCCACAAAGGAAAATGTCTGTAAGTCTGTTTTATGATACTTTAAGGTCCTTTTCTGCTGTCAACACACAGAGGGTGAAACAAGTGTGGGAGAAAGAATTGTCTGTTACTATTGGCGAAGAGATGTGGGAGGACATTTGGAGATATGCAAAAACAATATCTATATGTAACCGTACTAGAGCAATCCAATTAAGAATAATACACAGATTGCATATATCCCCAAATCGCAGACATGCTTTTAGCCCCACTTCCTCTTCCCCTCAGTGTCTTAAATGCAAAACTGATACAGGCACCCTAACACATTGTTTATGGTCATGTACCAAAATACAAAGATACTGGTCTGGTGTCCTGCAAGAAATTGAAAAGATCCTAGGGGTTGATCTAGAATTGGACCCAGTTTCTTTACTGTTAGGTCTCCCTAGTAGGCATGTTACTTCTGTCTGTAAAAGGAGGCTTTACAACATCCTTACCTTCTCAGCGAGGAAAAACATCCTTTTACAGTAGATTAGTGATAAGGTTCCTTCTATTAAAGACTGGCATAAGATACTATTTGAATGGGTGCCTCTGGAATATCTGACATGTAAATTGCATTCTAAAACAGACCAGTTCTACAAAGTATGGGAACCTTATCTAAATGACCTAGAACCTGAGGTATCAGCTATTATGCTGCAAGGATTCTCTTAGAATGGCGGGGATCTATGTATTTCAGAACTACACTGTACGTTCCATGTGTGGAACCTAACCTCTTGGTTTAAACTGAGCTTTTTTGTTTAATTTCTGTTTGTAAGTTTGTTTAAAATGTATGTATTGAGGGACGCAATGATGGTGATGGGGTGAGAGAAGCACAGAGCGGGAAGAGGAAAATGGTGTACGTATGTATGGGTGTGTATATGTGTGTGGGTGCGTGCGTGCGTGTATGTATGCATATGTGTGTGTATATGCATGGGTATATGTATATGTGTGTATGTATGTGTATGTATGTATGTGTATGTATATGCACGTAGATATGGGTAAGTGGGGGCTGTTTTTCTTTTTGTTCTGTGTGCTTTGTCTCTGTTGTTGTATCTCTTAATATGGGTGAAAATTGTGAAATTTCAATATAAATACTGTTACAAAAAAAGTAACTTCCTCACCATTTTAGATAAGCATGCTCCGTTCAAAAAACGCAGAACTAAGAACAGATATAGCCCTTGGTTCACTCCAGACCTGACTGCCCTCGACCAGCACAAAAACATCCTGTGGCGGACTGCAATAGCATCGAACAATCCCCGCGATATGCAACTGTTCAGTGAAGTCAGGAACCAATACACGCAGTCAGTCAGGAAAGCAAAGGCCAGCTTCTTCAGGCAGAAGTTTGCATCCTGTAGCTCCAACTCCAAAAAGTTCTGGGACACTGTGAAGTCCATGGAGAACAAGAGCACCTCCTCCCAGCTGCCCACTGCACTGAGGCTAGGTAACACGGTCACCACCGATAAATCCATGATTATCGAAAACTTCAACAAGCATTTCTCAACGGCTGGCCATGCCTTCCGCCTGGCTACTCCAACCTCGGCCAACAGCTACGCCCCCCCCCCCCCCCGCAGCTACTCGCCCAAGACTCTCCAGGTTCTCCTTTACCCAAATCCAGATAGCAGATGTTCTGAAAGAGCTGCAAAACCTGGACCCGTACAAATCAGCTGGGCTTGACAATCTGGACCCTCTATTTCTGAAACTATCCGCCGCCATTGTCGCAAACCCTATTACCAGCCTGTTCAACCTCTCTTTCATATCGTCTGAGATCCCCAAGGACTGGAAAGCTGCCGCAGTCATCCCCCTCTTCAAAGGGGGAGACACCCTGGACCCAAACTGTTACAGACCTATATCCATCCTGCCCTGCCTATCTAAGGTCTTCGAAAGCCAAGTCAACAAACAGGTCACTGACCATCTCGAATCCCACCGTACCTTCTCCGCTGTGCAATCTGGTTTCCGAGCCGGTCACGGGTGCACCTCAGCCACGCTCAAGGTAGTAAACGATATCATAACCGCCATCGATAAAAGACAGTACTGTGCAGCCGTCTTCATCGACCTTGCCAAGGCTTTCGACTCGGTCAATCACCATATTCTTATCGGCAGACTCAGTAGCCTCGGTTTTTCGGATGACTGCCTTGCCTGGTTCACCAATTACTTTGCAGACAGAGTTCAGTGTGTCAAATCGGAGGGCATGCTGTCCGGTCCTCTGGAAGTCTCTATGGGGGTGCCACAGGGTTCAATCCTCGGGCCGACTCTTTTTTCTGTATATATCAATGATGTTGCTCTTGCTGCGGGCGATTCCCTGATCCACCTCTACGCAGACGACACCATTCTATATACTTCCGGCCCGTCCTTGGACACTGTGCTATCTAACCTCCAAACGAGCTTCAATGCCATACAACACTCCTTCCGTGGCCTCCAACTGCTCTTAAACGCTAGTAAAACCAAATGCATGCTTTTCAACCGTTTGCTGCCTGCACCCGCACGCCTGACCAGCATCACCACCCTGGATGGTTCCCACCTTGAATATGTGGACATCTATAAGTACCTAGGTGTCTGGCTGGACTGTAAACTCTCCTTCCAGACTCATATCAAACATCTCCAATCTAAAGTCAAATCTAAAGTCGGCTTTCTATTCCGCAACAAAGCTTCCTTCACTCACGCCGCCAAACTTACCCTAGTAAAACTGACTATCCTACAGATCCTCGACTTCGGCGATGTCATCTACAAAATTGCTTCCAACACTCTACTCAGCAAACTGGATGCAGTTTATCACAGTGCCATCCGTTTTGTCACTAAAGCACCTTATACCACCCACCACTGCGACTTGTACGCTCTAGTCGGCTGGCCCTCGCTACATATTCGTCGCCAGACCCACTGGCTCCAGGTCATCTACAAGTCCATGCTAGGTAAAGCTCCGCCTTATCTCAGTTCACTGGTCACGATGGCAACACCCATCCGTAGCACGCGCTCCAGCAGGTGTATCTCACTGATCATCCCTAAAGCCAACACCTCATTTGGCCGCCTTTCGTTCCAGTTCTCTGCTGCCTGTGACTGGAACGAATTGCAAAAATCGCTGAAGTTGGAGACTTATCTCCCTCACCAACTTCAAACATCTGCTATCTGAGCAGCTAACCGATCGCTGCAGCTGTACATAGTCTATCGGCAAATAACCCACCCATTTTTACCTACCTCATCCCCATACTTTTTATATTTATTTACTTTTCTGCTCTTTTGCACACCAATATCTCTACCTGTACATGACCATCTGATCATTTATCACTCCAGTGTTAATCTGCAAAATTGTAATTATTCGCCTACCTCATGCCTTTTGCACACAATGTATATAGACTCCCCTTTTTTTTCCTACCGCCATCGATAAAAGACAGTACTGTGCAGCAGTCTTCATCGACCTTGCCAAGGCTTTCGACTCGGTCAATCACCATATTCTTATCAGATCAAACTTGACTATCTAGTGGAAGTAAAAGTCGTAACAAGGTTTCCGTATCCGCTACTCGGTCAATTACCCCACCTTTTTAACAAAATGAGGCAGGAAACAAGGTGTTCACTTTGACCAGGTCGTAGTTGCAAATGAGAACTTGTTCTCAACTAGCCTACCTGGTTAAATAAAGGTGAAATAAAAATAAATAAATAAGTAATGTAAAAAAAAAAAACATTTAGAAAAATTGCACTTGATATGCTTTTCAAGGCTATGGATGAGAAAGTTAACCTCTTGCTTCTACTCGGGACGCTTGCGTCCCAACTAGAGCTCTGGAAATGCAAATGCGCTACGCTAAATGCTAATAGTATTAGTTAAAACTCAAAAGTTCATTAAAATACACATGCAGGGTATCGAATTAAAGCTACACTCGTTGTGAATCAGATTTTTAAAATGCTTTTCGGCGAAAGCATGAGAAGCTATTATCTGATAGCATGTAACACCCCAAAAGACCCACAGGGGACGTAAACAAAATAATTAGCATTTCGGCGTTACACAAACCGCACAATAAAATAGAAAACATTCATTACCTTTCACCATCTTCTTTGTTGGCACTCCTAGATGTCCCATAAACACTATTTGGGTCTTTATTTAGATTAAATCGGTCCATATAAAGCCTAGATATCGTTATATGTAGACTGTGTGATAAACGAAAAAAACATCGTTTCAAAACGTAACGTCATTTTTTTAAATTCAAAAAGTCGACGATAAACTTTCACAAAACACTTCGAAATACGTTTGTAATGCAACTTTAGGTATTAGTAAACGTTAATAAGCGATAAAATTCATCAGGAGGCGATGTAAAGATCATTAGCTGTCCGTCTGGAAAAATGTCCGGCTAGAAACTCAACGAAAATATCCGGTCCTAGACCGGAGGAGATACGGTGCCCTGCATGTGTTTGACCAAGAAAAAACTCGAAGGGAAATGACAAGACTCTAGACACCGTGTGGAAGCTGTAGGTACTGCAACCTCAGTCAATTAATTGTGGTTCACCTTTATCAATGGGTTCAAGTAGCGCATGGATATATTTTCCCATTTTCAGTGATCAGTTTTTCCTGTGCTTTTCGATGTAAATGCCGTTCTGGTAACGCCACAGCAGTGATTTAACCAGTTTTTTAAACGTCTGAGTGTTTTCTATCCACACAGACTAAGCAAATGCATATACTATATTCCTGGCATGAGTAGCAGGGCGCTGAAATGTTGCGCGATTTTTAACAGAATGTTTAAAAAAGTAGAGGGTCGACTTAAGAGGTTAACTTAACATTTCCAAATGTTTGTCAGTTGTTTGCTGCTTTGTGATCTATTAACAGCAAGGGTTGCATTAAATAGGCTCTATTTTTTTACTGATGCATTTAGCAATATTCAATTCATACGCACAAAAGCATTCACTGTGAAAGTTGATAAGCTATATATGAATGGCCTACATGCAGCCTATGTGCAGCACTTAGTTCAATTTATCGAATCAGTTATTGCTTTCTTGTGCCAACCGCGAGCAACACCTGTCTAACTCAAGACATAAAAAAACAGTAGGTTATTCTATCTGTAATTTTTACACACCTGTCATGTAGAAATTACTGACATAGCAGATTTGGACGCGACTAAAAATACAAATGTGGTGTTTTGTGCTTGTGCACATAATTACATTACCTGACCTCCCCCAGTAAGACTAATCCCATCCAAATAGGGCATATCACATCAGACAGCAAAATGGATGCAGAAGACATGACAAATAAACTTGAAATGGGGGAATGTTTACTCATTGCTCAGGAGGTAAAGGGAAAGTCAGATGTGTGGAATACATTTGTCTTGCTGTGGAAAATACTGGAGATCAATAAAAAGGTGAGGAGCAAGCTCTATGTGCATATTATGTGTGCCAAACAGGTGCTGTATAGATTACAATATAATTTTTCTGACCATTTGGAACAATGTAAAGACTAAATTAATTCTAAGCATACCAGAGAGTTTGTTCAAGCCTTTATTACAGCAAAGACTAAAAACCGTCGCATTCATTTGCGAATGCAATTTCCAAAATGGAACTGTTTATTTATTGATTAAGCAAATTATTCAAGGCTCGCTTTGTTTTATTTTAAAACTAAAATGCTTGATTGAATTTCAAATCATGAATGACTCGAATGCTGTATGACATGAACAAATTAATGATTGATACAGTAGCCTATATAAGTATTGAAATATAGGCCTAAGTAAGTTATAGTATTAAGACTAAACAGGATGTGCTTTTAGGCCTACAGCTCAGTGGTGGTTATACGAGGCTGCTATACTAAGCCTACTAATTATAATTACACTATTTATAATAGTAATAATAACAATAAGAAGATCAAGAAAAAGGAGCGAGTTTATAAATATAATTTTTCTGACAATTTGGAACAGCCTAATAAACAAATCATTGTTTTTTGCCAGATGTCTAGCCTGCATTTTCCATACTTGACGCCCAAGTGCTTAGCTTTCAAATAGCTAAAAGCGAGCTAGTTGGAGAGTGTGTGTGTGTACTTCCGTTTGTACCACCGCATGGTAAAATGACGCATGAGTTGAAAATATTGAACGCATGCGGTACACAGAATGCACCACTGACTGCTCTATTGACAATGAAAGACGTCCGCCGGAATGCAATGAGTTTGATGCATCAGGTGGACATGAGTCATCAGTCTCGTCTCTGCTCCACACACACCGAACTGATTCCGATACGCTGTTTTGAGTTATGCAACTAGATGAATGTATTTATTAATATATATATTTTTTTGGTTTTATAATTATGTCCCCCCCACTTCTAAAAGCAAAGTTGCGCCCCTGCAGAAACTGAACATCGAGCTCACAGAAAAATTGAATTCAAATGATTTTATAGATGTTGTTTAAAAAAATTTAAATACCCAACTTTTCCATTAATCGGTCAGCACTAGCACCTATTGGCTTTTATAGTCCAATAGGCCTAATCAGTAGAGGCATGACTGGCATGTGAGTGTTCTCCTTGCTGATTCAATAGAAGGGATGTAGTAGTCACAGTGCCACACAAAGTGATGATGCCGCCTTTTCCCTCACACATCAGCAGATTGAGCTCCATATCACAAATATGCCCGATTGAGTCACTGGTTTATTGACAAAAGTTAGCTCTTGATCTGAACACATTTGACATTCACACACTGCCAAGTCTTTAACACAGTTGGTCAAATCAACTCAAAGAGTCTT
This sequence comes from Oncorhynchus nerka, assembly GCF_034236695.1. Lineage (NCBI taxonomy): Eukaryota > Metazoa > Chordata > Actinopteri > Salmoniformes > Salmonidae > Oncorhynchus > Oncorhynchus nerka. Next base: position 51,308,288 of record NC_088408.1, on the reverse strand, counting down.
CACAAATTACCCCTAAAAATAAAGAAAATAAATTCTAAACAACAAGCAACTGTTCTCAGCTCAAGATAACATTCTCCTCAGTGAAGCGCAGACAGTGAAGGGTTTGGTTTCAGGTGACTGCCCTGGTAAGAAGTACCAAAAAGTGGATGAAACTTGATCTCTCTATTTGCTACATTGACTCATTTCACTGAGCAAGAGCAACCATGTGTAACATACAGTATCCATATTGAGGGACTTTTGCCAGACTAGACCACATCTTTGACAAAATGTTAAAGTTGATTAGGTGTCATTTCCACATGACATAAAAAAGCAGAGTAGCAGAACTACCACCTGTAACCCCAATCCACATCCTATTTTGCATGACAGCAAGTTAAACCGCTGTAATTTACAGAAGTCCATTTAGAGTCGTGTCTGTTTTGTGGCACAAAGCCAGTGATTTGCTGAGACAGCAGTGTCCTGCATTTCATGACATGACAAGACATGAATCAACAGTGACGCAAGGCAAATGTGAAAGGTTTCCTTGTCTGGCATTTTGTCGAATGTCTAGCAATTTCCCCATTTCAAATGTAATCATACATTACAATTGACAGCTGTAATTAAACTTACAGAATATCATTATCAACCATGCTTGATTGTATGAAAAGGTATTTACAAAGATGGTGGAAATATTTACTTTCCCAAATTAAAGATACCATGAATCGCCAATTTAGACAACTGTTGATACAAATATATTGAGGAACAACTCTGTTTACCAGGAATAGTGCAATAAACATGAACAACATTTCACCCTGAATCTTGATGGTCTAACACGCATTACATTCGCGTTGGCTACATTGTAAACACGGTGTCATCAATGGACAACATAACTGAAGCGTTCACTTACTTTGCTGATAGCGTGTTAATAGAGCCGGTTGTGAGCATAAGACCCGCAAGAAAGAGTTGATACTTTGTCCAAGCCATGTTGGACGTGCGAGGATATAATATACAATAACTAGAAACTTTGTTTCAAACCCAGCGAGATGTTTACCAGCAACCGTGTGCACTCTATCTGCCTACAAAAATCCAATCACATGACTTTGAGTGTCAGCTGACTGAGTGCGCACAAGCAGTGAAAGGATGGTTTCTGGCTCGTGGGGCATTTTGCCCCTGAATGATGCCTGAAATGCAACCCTGTCTCCTACGGAGTAGGTTACTTTTTGAAGACACGGACTGCTTCTGTATGTGTATACTGTTTAATACAACGTAAAAAAAAGGCTTGTATTGAACACACATGCTGGCAAAAAAATGTCCAGGCTTCTGCCTCCCTGTGACAATCAAGCCCCTCCTATGTCACTGCTCAATATTAACATTACACCACATCTCCCTTTCTGAAGAACAAAGGGTATATTACCTTTGTCCCAGCAGGTCATAAGGGGATTTATTCTGCCCTTGTAAACCAGACCTGCTCCTAACTTTGAGCCTGTTTCTTATACTGAGGTCTATAAAGCACTAAAGGCAATAAACACTAAAAAGTCTGCAGGTCCAGACAACCTGGACCCCTACCTCTTAAAGATAGCAGCTGGTATTATTACTGAACCTGTGGCTCACATTTTCAACTTCAGTCTCTAGACCAATTCCATACCCAGCATTTGGAAATCAGCTTATGTCCTCCCACTGCTAAAGGGTGGAGATCACTCAGATGCTAATAACCATCGTCCTCTCTCTAAACTCCCTATCCTGGCCAAGGTCTATGAATCCGTAGTGAACTCACAGTTAAAAAAACGTATTGAAAAGAACATACTGAGCGGGGTTCAGTCTGGCTTTAGATCAGGGCACAGCACCATAACTGTGCAAACAACATCATTAATGCACTTGATAAAAAGCAACGTTGTGCTGCTCTGTTTGTGGATTTATCAAAGGCCTTTGATTCAGTTGACCATGAATTGTTGCTAGCGAGACTCAGAAACATTGGTCTCAGTGAAGGGGCAGTAAATTGGTTTAGGAACTATCTTTCTGACAGAACACAATGTGTATATACGGACAATCACAGTCTAGCTTTCTTGAGATTAATAGAGGTGTGCCCCAGGGTTCCATTTTAGCTCCTGTGTTGTTCTCAGTTTTCATTAATGATTTGGGAAATGGGATGCAACCAGCAAAGTTACATCTATATGCAGATGATACAGTTATATATGTGCTCCTTTTCTGGTTCCGGCTGTTGAAGAGCTCCAGACTGCTTTTCAGTCACTGCAGGCCTCCCTTTATGGTCTCAAACTGGTCTTGAATGTACAAAAAGCTCAATCCATGACCTTTACCAGAGCTAGAACTCTGTCAGAGAACGTTAGCATTGTCACATCTGGTGGCATATCCCTTGAAAAAGTGTCATTCTACAAATACTTAGGTATTTGGTTGGATGACAAGTTGTCCTTTAAAGTTCATGTGGATAATCTTGTGACAAAGCTTAACTTGAAATTGGGTTTTTATTTTCATATTAAGGCTTGGCTAGAAAAAAGCTTGTTCAGTCCACTTTCCTCTCTGTAATTGATTATGGTGACTTGTTGTATATGCATGCAGCCTCCTCCGTCTTACAAAGACTGGACTCTTTATCATGCATTCTACCGCTTTATTACAAATGCCAAGTCACTCACCCACCATTGCACATTGTACCAAATGGTAGGTTGGACCTCACTTTATATGCGCAGAAAGATACATTTGTATGTGTTCGTCTACAAAGTCCTTTTGGGTAAACTCCCTGAAAGATTAGTGGAATCTGTGTGGGTAGCTGGACAGGTAGGATGACTGACAGTGAAGGTGAACAGGTGGTCACGTGTCAGAGGAATGGATGAGACTGAGGCAGGAATTCCTTTAACCATAAAGTGGTATATTTACTGAGTAGTGTGGATTCATGGACGCACAGAACTTCTGGATGAGATGGAGTTAAGGAAGAGAAAGCAGCGAGATCAGGCGATGGCAATTTCCTCCTTTTATGGAGTTGAGATTTGTCGGACATTTCCACCTGACCTAATTAAAGCGCCCCTGGCCCAGCTGAGTAAATGGCAATGAATTAAAGGAGTATTCCACCAACTCCATGGGCCTTTTCTACACTCCCTCTTTACCTCTGTATTCTGGTCTCCTTCACCACCAGCAGTTACCATACCTGGTCTGCTAGGTGGTTGCTACTTAAAGTCCACAGGACATTCACAGTATTAGGCAAGATTGCCTTCTCTTCTTCTACACCAGACGCATGGAATAGTCTACAATCCATGCTTCATCTAGATATGTTAGTGCCACTGAATTAATTTTAAATATTGATGGGAAACTGTTACAGAGGAGTGTAAATGCTTTTTTTAGGCTGGATCATGTTGTTGTATCGTTGTATATTTTAATTATGTTATTAATTGATTGTTGCTGCCTTCTTGGCCAGGTTTCCCTTGAAAAAGAGACTGGGTCTCAATGAGCATTTCCTGGTCAAATAAAGGTTAAATAAAATAAATTCTACAAGTTACCAATGGCTAAATCTATGACATTAAAATGCCTTTCCTTTGCTGCTGTTCTAGAATTGATTTGCACTTTTCAAACCTAAGTACGTTCATCTCTAGGAGACAGAACGCGTCTCCTTCCTGAGCGGTATGATGGCTGCATGGTCCCATGGTGTCTATACTTGCATACAATTGTTTGTACAGATGAACGTGGTACCTTCAGGCGTTTGGAAATTGCTCCCAAGGATGAACCAGATTTGTCTTCAAAAAAAAATCTGAGGTCTTGGCTGATTTCTTTTTATTTTCCAATGATGTCAAGCGAAGAGGCACTGAGTTCGAAGATAGGCCTTGAAATATATCCACAGGTACACCTCCAATTGAGTCAAATGATGTCAATTTGCCTATCAGAAGCTTCTAAAGCCATGACATCATTTTTTGGAATTTTCCAAGCTGTTTAAAAGGCACAGTCAACTTAGTGCATGAAAACTTCTGACCCACTGGAATTATTATACAGTGAATTATAAGTGAAATAATCTGTCTTTAAACAATTGTTGGAAAAATTACTTGTGTCATGCACAAAGTAGATGTCCAAACCCACATGCCAAAACCATAGTTTGTTAATTAACAAGACATTTGTGGAGTGGTTGAAAAAGTGTGTGTAAACCTCCGAATGTATCTTCAAATCACATACCTATAAATGAACTTACTTCAGAGAAAAAAACAAATGTAGTAAATATACTCAACAACATGTATTCATTGTCTAACAGATACAAATAAATTCAATAAACTTGAAATCATCAGTATGGTAATGAAGAAAATAGCAAAGACTGGATCTTTCCCAAATAAATTGTATAAGTTTTTATGTAGCTACAACTATGTGGATGTTGACATTAGGATGTTTAAAGGGACAACTACATAATTGTTTACATGGGCCAAGTGATAACTGAGCAATAGATTAACCAATGGATGTTTAAAAGATAATTAACACCATTTTAATAATGAAAAAACCCAGACTCAGACCCAGTTCAGAACTATTGCCTTTTTGAGTGAACTTTGGAGATGGGTGGCTGTGGAAGTGCTTTGTCCAAAGTTGTTGAATGCATTGAAACAAATCAGAAAAATAAAAAAATTGGATACTGAAAACAATTTATATTTTGGTATCTTATAATATAGAAACTGAATATTATTCCTTATTGTTAATAAATTCTGGGTTAATATTGGACAAACACGGCATTGGGTTAATTCAACCCAGCGTGTTTGGGTTGTGTTTCTAACCCAGCGCCTTGGGTTGAACGCTTGACCCAACTGCCGGGTTAATTAAACTACTATATATTGCTGGGTTAAAACAACCCATTGTATTGGGTCGTGACATAAACCCAGCACATTGGGTTGGGAGATTGACCCAGCAGAGGGGTAAATTATATAATCCTAATTTAAATTTTGCTTGAAATGACACACATGGAATCATGTAGTATCCAAAAAAGTGTTAAACAAATCAAAATATATTTTATATTTGAGATTCTTTAAAGTAGTCACCCTTTGCCTTGATGACAGCTTTGCACACTTGTCATGACTGTCCTGTGAGGATCCAGATGGGTCGGATGTGTTTGGGAATGTCGGATCAGCTTTGCAGTGGATAACTTCGGCCAGACCCCCTCTCACCCACAGAAGGGAGCAGGTGGGGGGTTGACAGTTCACACCCTGTTGTAAATCAACGATTAGAATATTCAACTATCTCACTCTCCAAATTCACACAGGAATGTGCCTTTGTTTCACAGATGTTTTCATGACGAAACTCTAAGACTTTCTAAAGCATAGAACATGGAGAATAACATAGAACATGGAGAATGGGCAGAGGTGACCTAAAAGAAGACTAATGTCATATGGGTTGTTATTTTGTGATGTCATTACAAATGTTATAAAGGAAATACTGTAACTTGAAAAGTATACCCAATATATGTGTGAACTTTCCATCCTTTACGTTGTGTTTGAGATATGAAAAATTATGAAAGTGCGTTTGTTAAAGAGAGGGATGTGATCTTAGAAACTCTAAGATTATATATCTTTGTACAAGTGAGTAGTCACCGACCCCTTGAGTGAGGTCCGAGTGCATGTCAGCCTCACAAACTGCCCCTTTTGAAGAACTGTATAAAATGATGGGTTAAGAATTAACATATCAGACCAGAGAGGCGTGTAGCTGCAGCTCACGTGTAAAGCTTGTCGTCTGGGGAAGGAGAGGACCAAGGTGCAGCGTGGTAAGTGTTCATATTTTAAATATTTTAATGAACACTGAAAACAAAACAATAAACAACCAATAAACAGTCCTGTAAGGTGCAACACAACACTAAACAGAAAATAACCACCCACAAAACACAATGAAAAACAGGCTACCTAAATATGGTTCTCAATCAGGGACAACGATTGACAGCTGCCTCTGATTGAGAACCATACCAGGCCAAACACAGAAATAGAAAATCATAGACAAACTAACATAGACCCAATTCACGCCCTGACCATACTAAAACAAAAGACAAAACAAAGGAACTAATGTCAGAACTTGACAGTACCCCCCCCCCCCCCCGCCGCAAAACCTGAACATATAGGGGAGGGTCTGGGTGGGTGTCTGTCCGCGGTGGCGGCTCTGGTGCGGGACGTGGACCCCACTCCACCATAGTCTTTCTGGCCGTGGCCTCTTAAGAGCGGCGACCCTCGCAGCCGACCTCGGACTGGGGACCCTAGCCACGGGTCCCGAATGGACGGGAGATTCTGGCAGCACCGGACGGATGGGAGACTCCGGCAGCGCCGGACAGGTGGGAGGCTCCGGCAGCGCCGGACAGGCGGGAGTATATGATTACTGTAAGAGTAGTTTCTAAAATGTACAAACGTTAAGAGGAGCCCTCTCCATGTCTTTTGTAGCATATCTTGTCAGTCCACTAAGGACCTGTTTAAATGTATTAAGTGTGTATGTTTATCCTGTGTTGCCATTTAGTCAGCTAGCAAATAAATCATTCAACCAATTTGTGTAGTACTGAATCTTAAGTAAGGCTGGGTTTTTTGCAGATGCAGGAGGTTACGACTCTTCAGAATGATAATTTGATACGGGGTTATAATTAATGAGTTTACTGTTTATGGATGTAATAGGTAAAGACCTTTACAGTTTAATTTGGAAGATAATAACTCTTTAAATAACCGGTCTCGTGGTGACCCAAATCCTAATTAGTTAATTGTTGCATGATTAATTTAATTGGGTAACAATTATACATAGTTAGTTGATTAGAGAAATAACAGTCATCGGATTAATGAAAGTAAAGTCAAGACGCTCTTGGCATTCTGTCAACCAGCTTCATAAGGTAGTCACCTGGAATGCATTTCAATTAACAGGTGTGCCTTGTTAATTTGTGGAATTTCTTTCCTTCTTAATGTGTTTGAGCCAATCAGTTGTGTTGTGACAAGGTAGGGGTGGTATACAGAAGATAGCCCTATTTGGTAAAAGACCAAGTCCATATTATGGCAAGAACAGCTCAAATCAAATCAAAGTTTATTTGTCACGTGCACCGAATACAACAGGTGAATACCTTACAGTGAAATGCTTACTTACAGGCTCTAACCAACAGTGCAAAAAAAGGTATTGGGTGAACAATAGGTGAGTAAAGAGAGAAAAACAACAGTGAAAAAGACAGTAGCGAGGCTATATAGAGTAGCGAGGCTATAACAGTAGCGAGGCTATATGCAAGACACCGGTTAGTCAGGCTGATTGAGGTAGTATGTACATGTAGATATGGTTAAAGGTACTATGCATATATGATAAACAGAGAGTAGCAGTAGTGTAAAAGAGGGGTTGGCAGGTGGTGGGTAGTGGGTGGAAGGACACAATGCAGATAGCCCGGTTAGCCAATGTGAGGGGGCACTGGTTGGTCGGGCCAATTTGTACATGAATGTATAGTTAAAGTGACTGTGCATATATAATAAGAAAAGAGAAACGACAGTCCATCATCACTTTAAGACATGAAGGTCAGTCAATCTGGGAAATTTCAAGAACTTCAAAAACCATCAAGCGCTATGATGAAACTGGCTCTCATTAGGACCACCACAGGAAAGGAAGACCCAAAGTCACCTCTGCTGCAGAGTTTAAGTTCATTAGAGTCAGCCTCAGAAATTGGAGCCCAAATAAATGCTTCACAGAGTTCAAGTAACAGACACATGTCAACATCAACTGTTCAGAGGAGACTGTCTGAATCAGGCCTTCATGGTCAATTTGCTGCAAAGAAACCACTACTAAAGGACACCGATAATGAGAAGTGACTTGATTGGCCAATAAACACAAGCAATGGACATTAGACCGGTGGAAATCTGTCCTTTGGTCTGATGAGTGCAAATTTTAGATTTTTGGTTCCAACCGCCGTGTCTTTGTGAGACGCAGGGTAGGTGATCTCTGCATGTGTGGTTCCCACCATGAAGCATGGAGGAGGAGGAGTGATGGTGTGCTTTACTGGTGACACTGTCAGTGATTTATTTAGAATTCAAGGCACACTTAAACAGCATGGCTTCCACAGCATTCTGCAGTGATATGTCATCCCATCTGGTTTGCGCTTAGTGGGACTATAATTTGTTTTTCAACAGGAAAATGACCCAAAACACACCTTCAGGCTGTGTAAGGGCTATTTGACCAAGAAAGAGAGTGATGGAGTGTTGCATCAGATGACTTGGCCTCCACAATCACCAGACCTCAACCCAATTGAGATGGTTTGGGATGAGTTGGACCGCAGAGTGATGGAAAAGCAGCCAACAAGTGCTCAGCATATGTCGGACCTCCTTCAAGACTGTTGGAAAAGCATTCCTCAGGAAGCTGGTTGAGAGAATGCCAAAAGTGTGCAAAGCTGTCATCAAGGTAAAGGGTGGCTACTTTGAAGAATTTAAAATATAAAATGCAGTTTGATTTGTTTAACACGTTTTTGGTTACTACATGATTCCATATGTGTTATTTCATAAAAATAAAGAAAACCCCTTGAATGAGTAGTTGTGTCCAAACCTTTGACTGGTACTGTATATTTTGAAATAGCACATTGAAACAAAGCCCTAGTCTAAATATTTATTTTTCACAAGATACGATTTCATATGATATCATTTATTTATATATTATTTAATGAACCGAACAGTCCAAACATCAGACTAAAGTATTATTTGAAATTGATGTGCACACTCAGATTGATGTGGAAAAAGAAACAAAGGATGCGTGTGTGTGACACTTAATTAAGCTGTGGTATTAACACAGATCTGTCTATCTGTCACGCCCTGGTCTTAGTATTTTGTGTTTTCTTTATTATTTTGGTCAGGCCAGGGTGTGACATGGGTTTATTTATGTGGTGTGTTTTGTCTTGGGGTTTTCGTAGGTATTGGGATTGTGGCTTAGTGGGGTGTTCTAGCATAGTCTATGGCTGTCTGGAGTGGTTCTCAATCAGAGGCAGGTGTTTATCATTGTCTCTGATTGGGAACCATATTTAGGCAGCCATATTCTTTGAGTGTTTCGTGGGTGATTGTTCCTGTCTCTGTGTTAGTTTGCACCAGCATAGACTGTTTCGGTTTTCATGTTACGTTTATTGTTTTTGTATTGATCGTGTTTCATCTTCATTTTAAAGATGTATCTAAATAACCACGCCGCATTTTGGTCCGACTCTCCTTCACCGCAAGAAAACCGTGACACTATCAGACAGTGCCAAAGCTAATCAATAGATATTCACATTCACTGACACACTTCAGCTATCTTCGGTGGCAGCACACACACGCACACATGAGAGCACACACATGGCGTTGGATGTGACGTCTCCATATCAGTTAGACAGACACACGTATGCACACATACAGACACACGCACGCAAACACACACACAAATACACACACGTACAGACACACACTTTGGGCCCCATCCATTGCCGTTGGCTGGAAATGTGCAGGATGTAATAGAATTGGCAGCCCTCCATGTCCCTTAGAGAATATGTCAACAATCAGTCTGCATCGTTGTAATAACTGTTATTTCCAACTCAGAGGCAGGCTGATGCGATCCTGGATGCCCTTTCATTGGAGACCCGCATTTCAAATTGGAGAGGCGTGCAAACCCAAGTAAACACGTACTGGGGACACTGTCATCATTGTCAAAGCTCGAAGTCTCAGGTGACTGTTGATGTAAAAGGGATGTGAAAAGAAGGGGATATGGGCTGGATGGAAAGAGGGAGTGAATTAGATATAAAATACAACATGATGCCAAAGACTTCTATGTAACCCTCAGGCTTGTATAAAAATTGGATCAGTAAATAGGATGGAAATGTGTATTGTAGAAGAATAACGTTGGTCATGTCTGTTATAGTTACTCTATGACTGTCGCATAACTGAAGTTGTTTGTCTGTATTTTGCATCCTCAGTCACATGAGCAAGCTCACATTTCCATATTTGGCTGTGATGATACAGCAACAGATATCTCTACAAGTGGGGGAGTGAGCTCACCTAATTTAGTTGGATCATAAATCGGCAACGGCAAAAGAGAACCTCCACAGCCCCAAAGCTTAGTACTGCAAAAACATTAAAGGGATAGTTTGACATAATTACATATTTTAAAAACAAATGTAAGTTAATGTCTCCGTTGAACATGTTTACATTTCATGTTTTGTTGCTCAATTACTTGTTATGAAATCATTTTGAGATCATATGTAATTTCGCTGAACTGTCCCTTTAGTGATGTTTTTTAACAAGTAAGGTGTTCTGTGTTTGAGTCAGTCTTTTGAGACCATAAGGAGACTAGAAGTTGAGCAGAGCCCGGGTCTAAGGCTATGATGTAGAGCTGGGTCATGTTCCACAGTTTATGCTTTAACCACACAATGGTTTGACGTAAACAACCTTACCCTTTACCGTGTTTGACCATTCTTTTAAACTATACACACATTTGCATAAGAGTAATGAAAAGCTGTTGGTAAAGCATGATGGTGAAACCCATAGATGGTAGTAGAAGCTTATGTATAATTTGCTTTGCATTGCCACCCTGCTTTAACATCCTCTCTGATTCAGAGGGGCTGGGTTAAAATGGGAGACACAATTCGGTTGAATGCATTCAGTTGCACAACTGACTAGATATTCCCTTTCCCCTTTCCCTTTATTCTTTGAATATATTGAATCTTTGTTCTCTTTCATCATTGAAAAGATGTGTGATATAAGCCTAGTGTTTATAGAAATCATACATTAATGTATTCTAATACAATGACCTATGCCATAAGTTTGCATTCAGTGTTTTGTTATAGCTGTAGACCCTCAAAAGTAAATGAAAATACAGTACATGTCCTTACATGTTATTATTGGTTACTATATGATTCCATATGTGTTATTTCTTAAAAATAAAGAAAATCCCTTGAATGAGTAGTTGTGTCCAAACTTTTGACTGGTACTGTATATTTTGAAATAGCACATTGAAACAAAGCCGTAGTCTAAATATTTATTTTTCACAAGATACAATTTCATATGACATCATTTATTTATATATTATTTAACCCCTTAAGTCGACCCTCTACTTTTTCGAACATTCTGTTAAAAATCGCGCAACATTTCAGCGCCCTGCTACTCATGCCAGGAATATAGTATATGCATATGATTAGTATGTGTGGATAGAAAACACTCAGACGTTTATAAAACTGGTTAAATCTGACTATAACAGAACGTGCGTTTCATCGAAAAGTGCAGGAAAATCTGATCACTGAAAATGGAAAAATATATCCATGCGCCACTTCAACCCTTTGATAAAGGTGAACCACATTAAATGGGGCCGAGGTTGCAATACCTACAGCTTCCACACGATGTCAACAGGCTTGTCATTTGCCTACGATTTGTTTTTTGGTCAAACGGACGCAAGGCAGCGCCTTTCTTCCGGTCTCCGACAGGATATTTTGGTTGAGATTTACCCAGACATTATTTCCAGACGTACAGCTATAGAATATACATCGCCTCGTGATCAATTTGATCGCTTATTAACGTTTACTAATACCTAAAGTTGCATTACAAAAGTATTTCGAAGTGTTTTGTGAGAGTTTATCGTCGACTTTTTTAATTTTAAAAAATGACGTTGCGTTTTAAAACGCTATTTTTTTCCTGGATCACACACTTTTCATAGATCGATATTTAGGGTATATATGGACCGATTTAATCGAAAAAAAGACCCAATAGTGATGTTTATGGGACATCTAGGAGTGCCAACAAAGAAGATCGTCAAAGGTAATGAATGTTTTATATTTTATTTCTGCGTTTTGTGTAGCGCCGGCTATGCTAATTATTTTGTTTACGTCCCCTTCAGGTATTTCGGGGTGTTGCATGCTATCAGATAATAGCTTCTCATGCTTTCGCCGAAAAGCATTTTAAAAATCTGACTTGTTGGCTGGATTCACAACGAGTGTAGCTTTAATTCAGTACCCTGCATGTGTGTTTTAATGAACGTTTGAGTTTTAAGGAGTGCTATTAGCATTTAGCGTAGCGCATTTGCAATCTCAGCCCCATGTAATTTGCTTTCCAATAGACAATACATGCAAGTAGCGCATTGATATATTTTCCAGATTTTGGTGATCAGTTTTTCTTGCGCTTTCCGATGAAACACACGTTATGTTATAGTCACAGCCGTGATTTAACCAGTTTTAGAAACGTCAGAGTGTTTTCTATCCACACATACTGATCATATGCATATACTATATTCCTGGAATGAGTAGCAGGACGCTGAAATGTTGCGCGATTTTTAACAGAATGTTCGAAAAAGTAGGGGGTAGGCTTCTGACAAATGTACACGCTTTCCTCAAATTAAGGTATTAAGTCCCTTATATGACCTACATTTATATTGTTTTATGATGAAACCATCTATCTTTTCATATTTGTGCAAATCTTTCTAAAACAGAAAATGGACACAATTCAATGGATATCACTCAACAAATAGGTAAGAATATGTATGCTATAAGAATATGTTGAAGGCTAGCTATATTGGGTGCAGATGACTGAACTGCTCACTTTTGTTCCTGTGTTTGTAGGTATACAGACAAGGAGGCATACAAAGGTATGTCAATTGGTAATGGTATGTTATGCAAATCACATGTACCACCCTCCTTTACCTCTTCAATGACAATCCCATAGGCCTCTAAATTATGGACAAGGTATGTGTATGAAAACCATTATCAAATTATTTATTTTTTTCACATTTACCACGAAAACCAATATTGTCGTGTGGCTGTTTTGTTAATTTTGTTCCACCTGAGCGAATCTGACCACAAGTCAGAGACACCGCGGACTGTTTCAAGTTGGATATTCAATGGATATTCGCACTTTCAAACCACAATAGCTTTCAATCCACTTGAGCAACAGACTCCAAATATGTATCATGGTGTTGGAAAAATTGCGCACAACATTGCACAGGTCTAATTTTCACGATTTGGACATTAATTTGCTTTCCAAAACGAATAAACGTGGAAATGTGAGCAGCATTTTGTATTCCAGGATGATTTAGTTAAGGGGCGTAAACAAAGTACAAACTTTTTAAACATTTGAATTGTAATAGCTCCTTGGTCATGTGACCTACTTGACTCAAACAAGGTTCAGAATGTCCACTGACTACCCTTCTATATTTGGTTTGTTCATTTTCATCTCATGTTTTTACATTAATTTTTCAAGCTTTCTGATTTCAATAGCTCCTTGGTCATGTGACCTACTGAATTCAAACAAGGTTCAGAATGTACACTCAGTGGGCCTACATATTGCACATCTTTTGGTTTGTCCATTTTCATCTCACTCGATTTTACATATTTTTCAAAATGTCAAATGTCAATAGCTCCTTGATCATGTTACCTACTGTCTTCAATCAAGGTTCTGAATGTACACTCAGTGTGCCTACACATTGCACACCCTTAGGTTTGTCCATTTTCATCTCACTCGATTTTGCATGAATTTTTCAAACTTTACAACGTCAACAGCTCCTTGGTCATATGTGTTATTTCATAGTTTTGATGTCTTCACTACTATTGTACAATGTAGAAAATAGTAAAAATAAAGAAAAACCCTTGAATGAGTAGGTGTGTCCAAATTTAGACTTTTACTGTACATTTTTTGTCTTCTAATGCCTCTTAAGGGGGAAGTAATCTAAAAGTAACGGCATGTAATCAGATTACATTACTGAGTTTGAGTAATCCAAAAGTTACGATATCGATTACAATATTGGACAGGGGGAAGTAATCTAAAAGTAACGGCATGTAATCAGATTACATTACTGAGTTTGAGTAATCCAAAAGTTACGATATCGATTACAATATTGGACAGGTAGCAACTGTAACGGATTACATTTAGAAAGTAACCTACCCATTCCTGACTATGAAGTGGCAGCTGTGGAGATGGACAGTGTATTGGTGCTGAAAGTAGGGTTATTTGAGAAGGCCTATTTAATTTAAACAGTCTTCATTTTAATTTGACTTTAGGCTAGTAGGTGTTTTACAAAAAGAAGAGGGGGTAGATCAGCTTTAATATTGCAGAAAGATTGTGGCTTCCATCAATGCAATTGTCTGCATAAATTCAAATCCCCAATATTTTTGGGGGTAAATATATATATATATATATATATATACAGTGCCGTCTGAAAGTATTCAGACCCCTTGACTCTTTCCCCCCAAAAAATCGTTACAGCCTTGTTCTGAAATGTATTTATTAAAAAAAAAAATCTCAGCAATCTACACACAATACCCCACAATGACAAAGCAAGGCACATATCTGGGGAATGGTACCAAAAAATGTCTCTAGCATTGAATATCCCCAAGAATACAGTGGCCTCCATCATTCCTAAATGGAAAAAGTTTGGAACCACTAAGACTCTTCCTAGAGCTGACCGCCCGGCCAAACTGAGCAATCGGGGGAGAAGGGCCTTGGTCAGGGAGGTGACCATGAACCCGATGGTCATTCTAACAGCGCTCTAGAGTTCCTTTGTGGAGATGGGAGAACCTTCCAGAAGGACAACTATCTCTGCAGCACTCAGGCCTTTATGGTAGAGTGGCCACATGGAAGCCACTCCTCAATAAAAGGCACATGACAGCCTGCTTGTGGCATTGTGTTGTGTGACAAAACTTCACATTTTAATGTGGCATTTTATAGCTTGTTTCTGGCACCTGTGTAATGATCATGTTCTTTAATCAGCTTCTTGATATGCCACATCTGTCAGGTGGATGAATTATCTTGGCAAAGGAGAAATGTTCACTAACACGGATGTAAACAAATTTGTGCACAACGTTTTTAGAGAAATACGCTTTTTGTGGGTATGGAACAATTATGGGATCTTTTAATTCAGCTCATGAAACATGGGACCAACACTACATGTTGCATTTATATTTTTATTCAGTATATAACTACACTTTAGTCCGCACTGCTTTATGAAGAAACAATCTATAAAATGCAGTGGAAAGAAGTGACCGATGCAAATGGCATATCTTTGATTTGTTTCTATGATATTCAGAGGCTGCACTATAACCTATAGGAGACAACAAAAATACTTTGCCTGGGAAGAAGCCTAATGTGTGATTATGTCATTATCAATTGACGTTAGACATTTAACAGGTTATTAAAACAACATAGTAACTCTAAATCAGTCAGCAGCAAGCCAGGTAGCCAAGAAGGAAGGAAAATGAAGGGCCAGCGTTATGGGTGGGACTTTGGGGCCTGGCCCGCCCTACCGTACCTTCTCGCCCGTCCAATATTTATCATTTATTTGACCGAGATGGCGCCAACAGAAAGACGCATCAATTAATGCATCCGAGTGAGCAAAACAGCGCCCCTCTGTTTCAGTATGTGTAGACCATGTATCTGATGCTGTCTGGACCAAATGAGTATGGCATGACAATACTATTTCTGGCCAGACAGCATCCGATACAGACAGTACATGGGCTACAAATAGATAGGTGCCGTTTCGCTCGCTCGGCTGCTTTCTCCGGTGGTTTCGGCAGAGAGGAGGAGGCGAAACGAGAGGGATTACTCTATTTGCCGCTACCTGGAGCGGCAGGTAGCCTAGTGGTTAGAGCGTTGGACTTGTAAAATCGAATCCCCAAGCTGACAAGGTAAAAATCTGTCGTTCTGCCCCTGAACAAGGCAGTTAACCCACCGTCATTGAAAATAAGAATTTGTTATTAATTGACTTTCCTAGTTAAATCAAGGTTTAAAAAATATATATATATATTTTAAAAAATATATATAAACTCCAAATTATGTCCAGTATAAACCCAATGCGTTTCTATGGGAATAATATGCAGACTTCAGCTTAAAGCAGCTCGTCATTATAGGCTACAGATCTCTGGTTTCAGCCTCTTGCGAATTAGAAAGGAAAGTTTGCGGGTGCACAGTGCACTGTTAGAATGCTGCATTGCCCTAAAGTAAATGGATGTTTCGCCAAAATTATATATATATATATATATATATAATTACTCCTGTTTAAATTAAATAATTCAAAATACTTCACAAGAGACCAGGATTTAACCACAGAAGATTAAAATACAGTCATGTGGATTGTTTCAAATCACCAGTCTGCGCGTGGCATTAGGTCTAGCGGATTGAGTTGCGGCTGTCAGTAAAAAGCGTCTAAAATATGTGTGAAGATAATGTGTCTTATTTAAAATATTGCATCAAGAAGAAGAGGTGGGGGGGGGGGTGAGCTGAAAATATGGTGCGTCTCTGTCTAGAATGTAGGAAAGTGCCTATTTTGCAATGTCTGATTTCTGATTGTCTTAACTCACCATGTACACCACTCATTTTTTCTTCGCCAACGAAGTTTGTTTGTTAACATCCATTGCGAAAGATACTATGGTTCCTCAGTATTTGAAAAATCTTTACAACACCCCTGGCCTCGATAATCATCAAGCAATATAAAAGAGCAACATATAAGGACCTTATTATCCCATATATATGCCGTGGAAACGTCGTAAAAACAGCTTTCTGTCCCGAGCTCACTGGCGCAGGAAACTGAGGGCCTTCAATGGGCTAGTTGATACACTGCTGCACGTTTGCTAGCTACAGCGTCCAGACGGATCAAGTGATGAGTTGATACGATGTTGCACTTCTGCTGCCACAGCTACAGTCGAGTCAGATAGAAAGGGAGGCAGACCGTTTGAGTAGATAGATGAATGTGATTGAAAGAACCGGAATTTTCCTCATGATATTTTCTACTGTTTGTATTTGTCGGCTTTAAGGCTTATGTATTTTATGACGAGGGAAGTCATAGGCCTACTGCTGTGTCTCTCATTTCTTTAGCCGCCAATGGATCACATGATTTTTATCATTTTATCATTTTACTTCAGATTTTTATGATTAACCATGTGACAATGATTTTGAGAAACGAAAACGTTATTATTGATGTGCAACTGTTTGAAGAAAATGCGCATAGGAGTGCGATCACACTTAGGAGGTCCTGTGAAAAAGCTTTCCACCCTATGGAAATCAAAGGCCAGTCGAACTGATTCGTTCTGCCGCCAGGTCTGAGGCTTTGTTACACAGTACAGGCTGGCAGGAGCGCTCAGCTTTTCAACAACACATCTACAACAGTACTTCAACAACATGACTATAAATTGAGCATTTAGGCAGTATAAAATATATATATATATTTTAAATGTCTTAGAATTAAATAATCATGAAACGAAAAATGCCTTATTAGGCTATACAGTGCCTTTGAATGTGTTTGGCCAGTCTTTGGTTTGAGGATTATGTGGTGAGCTATGCATGACTAGTTAATTTAGCCTAGCAGATGCTCTTATATTCCCACGCCCTAATCACAGTCAACACATCTATTTTGTAACAACAATATCATGGAATAAATAAGAATCAATTAGAAAATGATAGTTTCCCAAATGATTTTATTTTACAAGTGCATATAGGCCTACCTGATGATATGCGGATGCTGTGTTAAACAACTAATGCCTTTTTCTCGATTCATTAATGGTCAGATAGTTTAGTTGTAACTGGTTCTGTTGGGCTCAACTTTAGCACTGTTCCAAACTTAGACTATTCTTTTTTTTTAAACAAAAGTCTGTATAGAAATCAAAACATCTCCGGTGCTGCAGCATGCGCTCATGCATTGTTATGCTCTATTGTGGTATGAAAAAACATTCTGCTTGTCTCCAGTCATATAAAATTACGTAGACTTCCATGAAATGCGTTTATTAAAAGCTTCTTTTTTTTTTCTCGGAC
This sequence comes from Oncorhynchus nerka, assembly GCF_034236695.1. Classification (NCBI taxonomy): domain Eukaryota; kingdom Metazoa; phylum Chordata; class Actinopteri; order Salmoniformes; family Salmonidae; genus Oncorhynchus; species Oncorhynchus nerka. The sequence goes on along the minus strand of NC_088408.1, from coordinate 51,290,610 downwards.
CGCAAATAAGATGAGAGATTCATGCAGTGCTTTTATGATAATGGGTATATATTCACCCTTTATCAGTGCTTTTATGACCTGCAAACCACAATCTTCTGGCTGCTTTGCCATGTAGTAATGCTTACAAAACGAAGAACAGTTTCTAAAACTGCATATCTAAGGCTCTGGTCTGTCCTAGGAGTGAGGGTAAACGGTAGGCATGTTCTCTGCTAACTTTTTTTATGAAATTGAAAATGTGCTCTTTATGCCAGAATGGTAAAATTCGGCGAAATCAATTTTTTTTGGTTTCACTGAATTGGTAAAATGACCCAGGATTTCTGCATTTTGACCAACATTCATCAGTATACTAAAGATTCTGCTATAATGGTTATTTATGATACAAAGGTTACAAACATCTGCCAAATGTATAACTTGTCCTTCCTCTTTAATGTCCCCTTGAATTTCCCCTTTAAAAATGAATATCCAAGCCAGTGCAGGTGTCCAGTTTCACCTGTCTCCTGTCATACCAACACCGGCCACCAGCTGGCCACCGGCCACCAGCTGGAGTTCTACTTGGCCCTGCCTGCTACCAGCAAAACTTCCTGCCTTATAGTTTAGAACCCAATTGGGGCCAGAGGTTAAACGCCAGCATATCCTCAATGCAAACCACAGGGAGCTGCAATCAACCAACTGCAGCTGGATCATCTGGAACATCCAATAGAGATCAGTGATCCTGTTGTTCTGCTGTTAGATTACATTTCCGCTACATGAAACTGAAAGACAATATTTCCATCAAATGTAATGGCTTAGTTGTATTATGTGATGTGGTAGTCTAGTAAAATGGATATGGTTTCAACACAATCCAAGATAAGTTTGATCTGTAAGTTCTGAAAACCATGTCCTTCACTGTGTGTCTGGTCATTCAAGCTCAAAGTTTTAATCTTAAGAATAGAAAACTAATGTCATTATGATGGGCGATTCTGAAAAGTGAAATACACCTATACATGCAAAAAGCTATACATACATCCATGCCTTACAAAATAAATAGCATGGGCTACCTCTTTAAACATTGCCATTTAAATGAAACATTGAAACTGAATCGAAAGTGAGCCTCTACGGGGCAGTTTCTTTCCTTAGCAGACTGTCAAGTGGACAGCTGGATCTTTAACATTCTGACCACAGCTGAACTTGTGCTATGAGGAAAGACAAATAGATTGCTTATTGGGATAAGAAACGGGAACAATCCCACCGAATTATTCGTACTTGACAAGCCTGTTGTGCATTAGTTTAGGCCAGGGCTGTTCAATATCGGACCTGGAGGGCCAAAACACTTCTGGTTTTCATCCTCTCCTTCTAATCAGGGACTGATTCAGGTGAGTGCAAATAACTACCAGGTAGAAACAAAACTCAGAAGTGTTTCGGCCATCCAGGACCGGAATTCAACAGCACTGGTTTCAGTGGAGAAGCGCGTTGTCCACAATACGCTCAACGTGCCTGGATTTGATGATCTACATCGACATTTTAGGAGAAAAACCTCCCTGATGCTGTGTCACACTCAATGCACTAAATATAGCCCAATGTTTAGTAATGATTAGTGCTAACCGGGATCCCACCTTAATGGTTAGTGCTATGTGGGATCCTTGGGACGTCCCTACTCTAAACCCTAACCTAATCCACTACCCTAACCATAACCCTTACATTAACCATTTAAATTAAACGTCAGAGTTGAGAAGCCCAAAGGATTGCGGATAGCACCGACCAAGTTGTAATCCGAATTGAGACATTGTTGGGAAGCGCAGTGATGGTTAAGACAAAAAGAGAATGTTTTTCTGCACATAACCAGGGGCGCAACGTTGACTGGGGACGGGGTGGACATGTCCCTCCCACATTCTGAAATGGCATTTTTGACGCCCCCAGTTTTGTCATTGGAATTTGATACAAACGAACCGTGTGCTTTAAGATCATGCGGGCACGTCCGAGCGGCCGGGTAGGCTGTTTGGAGTGTTTATCTGCACAGGCAGCCCAATAGTTTATTTTACTAGGAAAGTCAGTTAAGAACAAAGTCTTATTTACAATGACAGCCTAGGAACAGTGGGTTAACTGCCTTGTTCAGGTGTAGAACAACAGTTACTGACCCAATGCTCTAACCTGCAGCCCAAATTCTGATATTTTATTCCACAAATTGGTCTTTTGACCAATCACATCAGATACTTTTCAGAGCTGATCTGAAAAATATATCAGAATTGGTCTGCCTGTGTAAGCACAGTCTATTTAGCTCCAATTACAAGTACCATTTGTTTAAATGACAGGTTGTTTCTAAGAACCACCACTAGATGACAGCATTTTGTTAAAGTTGACCTGTGTATCGAGAGTTTATTAGGCTGTAATAAGGACTCCAAATAAGGACCTGCACGGGGACTAGAATCTCTGATCACATAAAACAATAGTCAAAAATGGTTTCCGATTTCAAGAATGATGTTAGAATATAGCCTTTTATTTAAAGGCCAACTGTAAGCCTGGTTGCCATCTCTTTTCAGTTATTGCATTTCACTCCTGTTATATGCCAAAAATGTCAGTGGAATGTTACCTCAAAAAGACTGATACCCAGACTAGGCCAACTGTAACCTACTTGGTGAATCAATAGAGAGGAGCTATGAAGAAATGAGAAGCTTAACTGGTAATGTAGGCTAGCCTGAAGAATGTATAAATGGGGTATCCTATCATACCCAGGTAAGCTAGACCTACACAGCAACACTGCACCTTATACATTTTAATAAAGGCAATGTCTACAACGAAGGGTTTGTTAGCTAATATAATTTTGTAAATGTGTGTGTGTGCCTGAAAGGTAAATTGCACCCAAAAGCCCTGGGTAGCCTACAACTTGATAAGGCTACATTTAGTAACCTTTCTTTATTAACAATAGCCTGTAGAAATAAGCAATAGACACATCTAATAACAATATAATCACCTTCAGTTATTCATTAATTATTTAGCAGGAATAAATACAATTAGGCTACTGATATTCACAATCCACTATAGTTGGCATAACAGCCAAATAGCTTCACGTGCTTCCAAAGAAACTTCATTTCATAATAAAAACAAATGAGGCTACTGTATCTGTATTGTCTATTATCTGATGACCTTTAGGCTGACATGATAAAATATATTTTAAAATGCATTAGCCTACATTAAAACTGTACATGAAATAGGGCGCTTGGGATTGTGTGGAAAAACTATTATTGGTGTATTTTTTAAACACATGTATATGGATGCCTCGGGACCTGTGCTCCCTGGGGTGTGATCTTTATAAGTGAAAGTGCATTGGTGTCCTGGGGGAGGAAGTGCTGTAGGCTAATTGTGGCTGCCCAGGTGTCCATAATGAAAACTGCACAAAGAAAAGGAACACGGATTTATTAGAGAAAACATTATTGCCACCCAAAGATGGATATGATATTTACAAAACGTTAGGATAATATATAGGCCTGGGGCCTATAACAAAAATGTGAATTTGTCTTGCTCTCAAAATTAATAAGAGTATTCATATTTTTGTTAGGCTACTTTTATATATTCGATGCTGTACATTTTGATTTATGTCAAATCAATTAAATTACAAGGCATTGAAATAGATCTTAACGCATAGTATTCCCACATTACTACCCAGATTCGCGATGAAGATTCGGAAATTAAATATACTAACTATTATGACTGTATGTTATTGTCTCATTTTGGCATTGCTAAGACGATGTTTCTGGTTTAATGACAAGTCCTATACATTCGTAATTTTGACAGCTGTACATTCAGGGAGAGGTAATAAAACACGGTCTGTTTGGACAGCTCTGGAGCGTTGACAAAACTGGAATCCATCAAGATGATACTTGGAGTGTGAAATGTCGCTCTGCAAGAACACGCCCGATCATAACCTTGATTTAATTGTTTTGTTAACGGCCATAAATCAGGTAGAGAACATTATGGCTGATGTAGACTATAACAATCATTTTCAGAAGTTAAAATAAGGCTGTGTAATGTTCTAGGCCTATTGAACGTTATTCAGCTCTAGTAGGCCAAATCTGGGAAGTACAGGTGCTAACCCCTCGCAATTGTTTCCACATCGGCTTGTTATTACAACAATTTTACAGTGTGTGACATTGGTACAGATCTATCGCCGCGGCCCTTAGAGGCTCTGCTTTACCTCAATGGTGAAGGGTTGCGCTAAATACATGCAAAATTGATCACTCTAGCACACAGTCGCAGACAATACTTAAAGAGAGCATTTAACTTGAGTTTTTTTTGGCCCACGGGGTTGCCAAAGTGACCTGGGCGATCGGTCTCATGGGCGTCATTATACAGAGTGCGCACTGTTCCTCGAATCTTCTCTGCCTCATGGGATGCCTGCCAGGACACTGGGAGAGAAAAATAAGTAATGGTTTGTTATGATGACCTTTTACGTTTCCATTAGTCTCCTCTCTTATTTAGCGCTGTAACCCCGGAGTACTCAGCAAATGTGATTTAACCCTGTGTACATTGACCCAGCGAGTAATCAGAAGGCCCTAAATGCACCAGTCACAAGAGGCGAAGAGGGGAGCGACTTTAATCTGCAACGGGGCTGTTTTTATGTAAACACAAAGGTTGTTAATGTACAGACACTGGGACACCATCATATTTAAAAGCTTCCATTAAATAAGCCCTTCGATTGTTTAAACGACAGGGCAGACTGAGGCGAGTGTAGTTAGTCTACCACTCCCAATGTCCATCTAATGACCACGTAATGTTTTATCTATACTCTTCTGTGGGGCAAAGGTAGGAGAACAGTATAATTCTATGACCACAAATGGAGAGAAAAAAAAGATAATGTGGCCCACACTGTAGCCTCTCAGGATCTTCCTTTTCAATGATGTGATTTTAATGATGTGCCTTCTGGTTAATTATTTTTATTTGAGTTTAATATGGCCTAAAACCACAATAACTGTGGAGATTAAACTACATTCAGGTTTGGCTGTTGGCATTATAAATCTGGATGTTTCTGTTTGAGTGGTAAGTATAGGGTTTTGCTCTCTTTTTTCTCAAAGAGATGGGGAAAGAAAAACATTAGACAATTATATTTAATTGGGAGGAGGGAGTTGAAATACAACTAGCCCTACTAACTTTGAAAAGTCATTATATATGGATTTAATAAAATGTGTTTGTGACTTATTCATTAGCTAAATATACTAGGGATATAGATCACTTCCCCATTTGGATTGGTACAAGAGGGCATTTATGAGTCACTTGTCTGGGGTGGACATATTCAGAGACAATCACTGTTATAGCCTGTGATGAAGTTTGTGGAGTTACATTTAATGGCCATATGAGTGGAACTCTCCGGATGGTGATTGCTGGCCTAAAGGGTAGGGGAAAATCCACGAGGTTTCCATATTTTCCCATGATCAGTGGTGGAAGATCAGGATATTTAGATTGTTATGTTTCCTGCGTGATGAGTCCTGTCTCCACTGATGGGCAGCTGGGCTATAGCTCCTCTCCTATTGGCTGGCCCTAGCAACAGTCCAACACTGATAGGCCTCCAAATATTCAGCAACAAAAACAAACAGCCTAAGTCTCCCAACGGGTCCTGATGCATTTAGATGATGTTTCAATCACAAATAAAGGAATACATTAAGAGCTCTCTCCTATTAGATTCAAAAACCTGGATAATGTGGTCTGTGTCCTAATGTGGCCTACTGAGACCTATAGGGATATATTTTTTGTGCTAGCCTGGTGTCCCAACCCTCTGTCAAAGAGGTCATGGGAATACTCATATGGACCAACACAGACATAACACAGACAATTGATGTTTGTTGAACCAGTGAGCGGACAGACACCCTGAAACAATCCTCAAAAACATCTAGACCTTTTCACATGATGGAGAGTCCATTTCCCTCATAACATGGGGACCTATTAAACAGAACTGATTAAAATATGAATACATATAATAAAAGCCACATTTGGGGTTACAAACGGGATAATCCTGTTTTCAATTGACGTTGGATAACTCCCTTAAAATATATTTTTTTGCTTTGAAAATAATGGCACTATGCCATACAGAAGGCCGTGTACAATGGCCCAGGTCCCATTAAATCTACGAAAGTTCCTTCCTGAGACAAACATTGCCAGAAATAGTCATCTTGGCCTGGGTCGACGTTTTACCAGAGTAGAGTAATAATTCTCAGTGTAGTAATGGAAATGATTTAATTGACTCCCAAAATCTGATCCGAGAGAGTTGTTAGATGAGGCGCTCAATCAGCCTTCCTGAGCTCGGATAAGCCTTCCTGAAAAATACACACTGAGAAATCAACTGACAACAATAGGCTTGAAGTCAGCTGTAGCTGTCAAACTTAGATATATTTTTTATCTGCCACTGTTTACTTGGACTCATGCATGGTTTGACATTTTCTTTTTCAACGTGCTTATACCATTAAACCTGAAAAATACACACTGAGAAATCAACTGACAACAATAGGCTTGAAGTCAGCTGTTGCTGTCAAACTTATATATATTTTTTTATCTGCCACTGTTTACTGGGACTCATGCATGGTTTGACATTTTCTTTTTCAACGTGCTTATACACTTAGGAAGTTCTGATAGCCTCAATCAACATTTCCAGGATAAAGTATAATACAAAGCACTTTTAAATGGACGATGTGTAGCTATTACAATGTTATTGGTGTTTAAACACAAACCTGCATTGATATAATTGAAAACTAAAGGCAAATAAACAATTTTATCAGAGCTGAAACAATAACTGTAGGCCTTTGTCACATGGGTCATACTTTAATTTTCAACTGGACAAACCTGACCTTCACTCACTATGAAATAATTTCCTAAATTAAATGGCACTATTTTACTGACATACTGACGTTCTTGAGTGTCAAGCCTCCAGTGCCTTGACATGTTTTAGTGTGCATGTTTTAATGCTTCCCTCTGAAGGCTCATCGGCACCTGAAATAACTTAGGCGTGGTAACCCTTTGTGCCTCTGCTACATCCTTTTCCCTGGATTGTTTTGACTGCATGATCGGGGGCAAACGTTAGCCTACATTTAATTTCTAATTTGAACCCGGAAAAGTGTCATCCGAAAACACCACGATAGCAGGCAGTCAGGGTCATAGATCCTGCCGGCAATGAATCAAGTCTAATGAATGCAGTAATGACAATGGGTTAAACAGTGCATGGGCCTATATCCGTGGCGTGGGAATTTGGGAACGTGTACCTGCACGATACAAACTCGTCTCCATGTCAGACATGCACGCAGGCAAACAAACACACAAGCACACTACTTCTCCATTTTAGAGGAGTGTATGAGAAAGTAAGCATGTTATAGAGATTCAGTTTGATTAAAAAACAACAACAATATTCCACGAGTAAACGATTTTATATTATTATCAATATGGATATGATTGTACTTTTATTGTTATGATGATGCTGATTATGATTGTGATTATTTTTATATTATTATCCATATAAAATGACAAAAAGTATAGACCTAATCCTGCTTACAATAATACTTAAAAAATACAATTTACCCATACATATTTGTAATTGTTATAATAATCAGCCCCCCATTATGTTTGTTACCCGGTGAAGTATTGCCTCTGAAGTTAATTTTGTTTTCGTTTAAGAGGGGAATAGATTTCCTCTGTTTATTATGAGCATAGGGACGGATTTGCGTCACCATGCAACTTGCAGGTCGAGATAAAGTTGCACAAATATTGAAAAAAGGAAGTTCTAACAGCAATTATAATGTTTCCCCCTCTACCAAGGAAGAAATAAGGATTGCTGCTGTATCCTAAAATAGTTAATAAACATGTTCTATTTTGAGACAAATCCAACAGGCATATCTGCTAATTTCGCACGAATCACAGCCCATAAAAAACAGACTAATCTGAATCCAATAGAAACTATAGTTTCCTGCACTCGGCGCTACATATACCATGTAGATCGTGGTACTTCACTTGTTTTAGCTTGTAACCTAAATGTATGATGTTCGATTGATGATATTGTCAGAAATTAAACATGGCACAAAAATATGAAATCTTTGTCAAATGCACACTTCAATATTGTCCGTGTTTACTTTTTTGTACCCTAAATCGTTTAATTTGCAGTTGTTTTGCCATTTGAGCGACAAAACACCCAACCCAATGCAGAAAATATGAAAATGTGATTCCACTAGTGCAGCCTAATAATTGTTGTATCAACCTTTTTTTTTAAGTATTCAGAGACAAATACAGGGGAATGCCTAAAAGCCGAGTGCAAGGATAAACGTAATTACACTATTCGACATGTGTACATGTTCATCTTGCAGAAGACGTTTGCCCTTGGATTTATTGTTGTCGTTGCTGCATGCCATCCACGATGAACAAGATAGTGACGAAGATGATGATGTTGCCTGTGACTGCTGTTGAAAATGTTTATGAAGATATTCAATATATGGTCATTAGCTACACTTAACTCTGCACATGTCCATCACAAGGGCGTGTTTGGGTGTCGAAACCAAACTTCTATTGGCTAGAAAGCAACCAATCCGTGTCAGAGGAAAAACTTCAACGTTGAAGTACTTAGACCAAAGACTAACATGTCAGAGTTGTGTGAGAGATTTCTGGCACTTACACAAAGACGGCAGCCTTTCTGACTACAGTTAACTCAACGTTACATGCCGAATTTATTGTTCTATCGTCGTTTGTGATCAACCGAGGGGCAACATTACGAGTTCAGGATGTATACGGCAGGACTCAATCCGTTTTACGCATCAAATTTTAGTCTTTGGTCTGCCTATTGCGCGGGTGGTTTCGCTGTGGATACAATGAAGAAGCCCTCATTTTGCATTGCTGACATTTTGCAGGTTGGGGATTCCGAGAACATCCCGGGATCCTCGGCCCTCATGGCTCATATGGGACACCGGTCTCAGGTCCACACCTCTGGATCTCCGTTGCGTCCTTCCCCGGTGGGGCCAGAACAGTCGGTCTACGGTGGGAGACTGAACCCCGGGTCTCCATATCACAGGCACGGAATACACTTAACGTCTGTATCTAGAACGAGTTTCAATTCCCAACAAGCTCCTCCACCATCAAGCAAGGACCTCAAGTTCGGAATTGATCGGATATTGTCAACAGACTTCGACTCAAAAACAAAAGACATATTGTCTTTAAGAGGTAACCTTTTAAATGAACTGTAATACCGTTGTCAAAATGAATTCTCTATTAACTATTTATAGGGCTACATCAAGATTATTTTACTGCCATAGAAAGCATTCAAGAATGCCATGATGTTGTAAAGGCACTTTTTAGTTATTTAAATGTGGCTGCATTGACTTAATTAAAGGCTACGCTTATAAATTACTGACCTCGAAGGCACCTAAACCACAGTAACTACATCATGCACTTTATTATTTACGCACACAAAACCTCTATATGAACATCCAAGCTGCCACAGCTGCCTCACTATAAAACTAGGTATTATTTATCTTGGAACGGCAGATAGCCTAGTGTTGGGCCACTAACCGAAAGGTTGCTAGATCGAATCCCCCCGCTGACAAGGTAAAAATCTGTCGTTCAGCCACTGATCAAGGCATTTAATCCACTGGTCCTAAACCGTCATTGTGAATAAGAATTTGTTCTTAAATTACTTGCCTAGTTAAATAGAGGTTTAAACATTCAGACTCGCACACCAAAGTCATTTTTAGGTGAAAAGTTTTACCATTGACAAATACTCGTATTTCATACGTTGCGGTAATTTCTTACTTATTTATCTCTCGCCCTGTGACAGATCTCACGTCCATTGTTAGCTCGAATCGTCAGTCAGGGATCCACATGCCGGTGCAGCCCTCGGCGAACCAGTACTTCGCATCCATAGACCCAGCGATGAGCGACACGTCCTCCACGATGAGCTCACTAAACGGCGCCAGGCAATCAGGGCAGCATCAGTTTCAGGACACCTTCCCAGGTAGTGTAGCCGTCAGCACATAGGCTACATAGGGACATTTTCCGCACACATGGCATTTAAGGACTCAAACAATATTTGTACATAGCCGTTATTATTCAGACTTTGCTCAGTGTTTTTAAACCACAGGCCTATCTTCGGTTGATCGTGTTTTTCAAGTGAATATAATTTGGCATGTTTGATGGCATGACACCACTTTTCTAGGATATCCAACTATAATTTACCAGTGCACTTTGAAATTTGAACGAATAAATAACATTGCTCAACCTTTATGTCCCTTTATTTATACAGGTCCGTATGCTGTCCTCACAAAAGACACGATACCACAGACATACAAAAGGAAGAGGTCCTGGTCGCGAGCGGTCTTCTCCAACCTGCAAAGAAAAGGACTTGAGAAACGATTCGAAATACAGAAATACGTCACCAAACCCGACAGAAAACAACTGGCTGCAATGCTTGGCCTAACAGATGCACAGGTACGTTACTTGCATCAAGTTGTAGCCCATAGCCCCCACTTTTTTGGACATTGTATTATGGACTATATGCACATGTTTAAGTTATTTTAAGAATCCTTTCTTCTTGAGATGGAAAGACATCCCTAATAGTGTAATATATATATTCAATAAGTTTAGCTGAAGCGTCAAAGATTGCGCGATAGAAATATACCCTAAAAGTAATTTGCGACTGAGCCGACATATGAGCGTTTACCGTGAATGCAGTCTCCGCTAAATCATGAACATTGTCTTTAAATTTCAATAATGCCGTAACGCTGAACTTTCGCGATACGGATTGAATAGAGCCCTGGTCTTGTGTTGTTAAGACAGGAAGCCGCCACTCAGAGGACACACCCGGTAATATATCCTAGTAGGCAACTTCAGAATTTCGCAATCGAGAACTTTTAGGGAAATGAAAGTCGATTACAACGAGTTATTGCAAATGGAGAAAGGTCATAATCTTACGTAACTCCATTGGGTTAAGCAATACACATAATACTAGCCTATAGCCCAGCTGATGTGTTCAAACAATTTGTTTTTGTAGGCTATAGGCCCACATTTACACAAATTATGCCCAGCTTTACCCACACTGTTGTTTTATTCTGCATTAACTTTATTGTAGCCTACCTAGGCTACTGTCAAGTTATTCATTATGAAATGTAGGCTATGATTTCCGTTGTTGTGTTATGTAGAGACTGTCCTTTTATGCTATCAATTAGGTCTCTGGGTCATATTTATATGGAGCAAAATTCATTGTCAACCTGTTGGCGACTAGCCTAGGCATCAGGATCGTGTTGTCGACATCTAAACGAGCTTTTGCACTTTCTCGTCAGGTCAAAGTGTGGTTCCAGAACAGGCGCATGAAGTGGAGGCATTCGAAAGAAGCCCAGGCACAGAAGGACAAGGAGAAGGAGACACTGGGCAAGTCACTGACAGAGGCCGAGCCCAAAGAGCCGGAAGTGTCCGAGTGTGAGAGTGAAGCGAGCTGCGAGTCCGAATTCGAGGAAGGACAGGAGGACAAGAGTGACGTGGACATTTCTGAGCATAACAAGACTAGTGTGATCATGACCGGGGCCACGCCTGTGAGTACGGAAGAGGCAACTTCAGTCGGTGCCCTCACAGAAACTGTGGCATCATCACACATGTAAATATGAGTGCAAAGTCAAACGTATTTTTTTTTAATGTAACATTAATAATTTAATATAAATATTATTTTGATAAATTGATATACAGAGTGAAGTTTGTCTTAAAATGGAGGGCCAGTAGGATGCCCTACTGCAGAGGCTATGGGTTATTATTATTTTTACTTTCGACTCCTTCCATCTTTCAGCTCTGTCAGTCAGTATTAGGCGATGTGCATGACTTTTTCCTCAAATTAAGGAAATATTCTGTTGTGAATTTTAATCTGAAACAGGTGTTCCGCGTTCTGAAATCCCAGAAAATGACACAATGTTAATGTAATTTACTCTGGAAGCGTTAATAAATATTGTTGTATTTTATATTTTTCAATAATGATTTGCACTGAAAATATTGTAAATAAAAATAAAAATGTCTTTCTTTTGATTTTCGATTAAATGTCATATGTTGTATATATTATTATTAATAATATGATTATCTTTTAATTGCATTATTGGGCCCATTATTACTTCCTCTTTCGGGTCTAATCGAATACTGAAAACATCACTGAAGGAGAGAGAACTTCACAATTGACATGGTCTTGACTAGCCTATAGGCTAATATTCACTCCAAAAACAGTTATCTGAAGTGGATAATACAATTTTATTTTCGTCATAGGCTATACATTTAGGATTGTACATTTGTTTCCTACAGTATGTACAAAGTAAGATGATGGTCATGATGATGATATAGGTTTACTATTTAATTCCTCACATCTTACATGCCGATAAAATAATATTTGAAGTCTTGGACTTCGCTGCCACGTAGGCCTTATTTCACCGTGTGAGATGATCAGAGGGGTGGAATATATGTTTATGTTTCATGCTTAAAAGAATCCATAAAGCCTACCTAGTCTATCGTTCTATATGGCAATTACGTCATTCATAAAGTCATATTTAGCTTTTTGGGAATAAGACGCAAACTAATTATGGGTACACTCAAGCCGAAATGGAATGTGAAAACATGGTGGAGCCTGTAATAACTTATCTCAACAATTTGGTGTAAATAGATAAAACTTATCATGGGTTTTCAAATAAGTTAGTCATACTGTCTCTGACAATTCCTACACCATCTAACGGTTTGCATTTACGAATGCAATTTACGCAAGTCGTATAAATAAATGGTAGCCTATCTATGCGTTTTCAAGGAGCAGTTTGCCTTAGTTCATTTTATTTTCAGTAGGTTACCTTGTCCTGTTACATTGATTAAATCATTCGGAGGTAAATGAAAGTGTCTAAAATAAGCTGGTGGCTGCATTTACACAGACAGCCCAATTCTAATCATTTTTCCACTAATTGGTATTTTGACCAATCACATCAGACCTATCCACATCAGCTCTTTTTCAGAGCTGATATGATTGGTCAAAAGTCCAATTAGTGAAACATATAGAATATATAGGCTACCTGTGTAAACGCAGCCAGTGAGTAACAGACCATTGAAGTTAGTTAGCTGAACTAATGAAGAATTAGATACGCCTTTATTTAGCAGTCATTACTTGCTGAGTTCGTTGTAATCCACACAGTAAAGGCATAATAACAACTTTTAATTACATTTAAAAACATGCCTATATTATTTATAGCAGGTTATGTTAAACTCCATGTAGTAAAGTAGGCCTACAGTCTATACCCTTACTGACAGCCAATATTGTAGTACCATATTATGGACCATACAAAGTTGGTATAGGGCTTATTACCTCACTTTGTCCAGTCCTAATGGAAGTGTGAAAATAAGCATGCAGTGCCTTCAGAAAGTATTCACACCTCTTGAGTTTTTGCACATTTTGTTGTCTACAGCCTAAATTTGAAATGGATTAAATTGAGATATTTTTGTCAACTTGCTTAACAAGTCACATAATTAGTTGGATGGACTGACTCTGTTGTGCAATAATAGTGTTTAACATGATTTTTGAATGAGTACCTCATCTCTGTACCCCACACATACAATTATCTGTAAGGTCTCTCAGTCTAGCAGTACATTTCAAACACAGATCCAACCTCAAAGACCAAGAAAGTTTTCTAAAGCCTCAAAAATAAAGGTACCTACTGAATATCCCTTTGAGCATGGTGAAGTTATTAATTGCACTTTGGATGGGGTATCAAAACATCCAATCATTCATTACAAGGATAAAGGCGTCCTTCCTAACCCAGTTGCTGGAGAGGAAGGAAACCGCTCAGCGATTTCACCATGAGGCAAATGGTGACTTTAAAACAGTTATAGAGTTTAATGGCTGAATTGGTATTTTTGGTATGCTATTAGGATTCCCATTAGTTGTTGCGAAAGCAGCAGATACTCATCCTGGGGTCCACACAAAACATGAAACATGACATGACACAGAACATTAATCAACAATAACAGAACTACATTAATTTTAAAAAGTGCACACGTAGCCTACATATCAATACATACACACACACTATCTAGGTCAAATAAGGGGATAGGCATGGTGCCGTGAGGTGTTGCTTTATCTGTTTTTTGAAACCGTGTTTGCTGTTCATTTCAGCAATATGAGATGGAAGGGAGTTCCATGCAATAATGGCCTTATATAATACTGTACACTTTTTTCAATTTGTTCTGGATTTGGGGCCTGTGAAAATACCCCTTATGTGGGCACGTCTGGTTGTGTAAGTGAGTGTTTCAGAGCTATGTGTAAGTTGGCTATGCAAACAATTTGGAATTTAACACATTAATGTTTCTTGTAAAAAAAAGAAAGATTGCAGCCTGTCTCTCCTCAACTCTTAGCCAATCGAGAATGGCATGTGTAGTATTTATATTAGATCTCTGATTACGATGACGAGAAAGACGTGCCGCTCTGTTCTGGGCCAGATGCAGCTTAACCGGGTCTTTCTTTGCAGCACTCAAGCACATGACTGGACAATAATCCAGATGAGACAAAAGTAGAGCCTGACAAAAGTAGAGCCTGATTTTTCGAATGTAGTGTCAAAAAAGCAGAGCATCTCTTTATTATGGACAGACCTCTCCCTCTCTGTACAACCATTTAATCTATATGTTTTGACCATGACAGTTTACAATCTAAGGTAACACCAAGTAATTTACTTTCCTCAACTTGTTCAACAGCCACATGAATCATTGCCAGATGTAGCTCAGGTCTAGTACTTAGAGAATCATTTGTGCCAAATATAATGCTCTTAGTTTAAAAGATGTTCAGGACCAGTTTGTTACTGGTCACCCATTCCAAAACAGACTGCAACTCTTTAAGGGTTTCAGTGACTTAATTAGCTGTGGTTGCTGATGTGTATATGGTTGAATCATCAGTGTACATGGACACACATGCTTTGTTTGATGCCAGTGGCAGGTCATTGGTAAAAATAGAAAAAGAGTAGAGGGACTAAAGAATCGCCCTGCGGTACACCACACTTTACATGTTTGACATTACAGAAGCTTCCATTAAAGAAAACCCTTTGAGTTCTATTAGATAGATAGCTCTGAATCCACAAAATGGCAGATATTGAAAAGCCATAACATTTTCTCAACAACAGGTTATGGTCAATAATGTCAAAGGCTGCACTGAAATCTAATCTTCTTATTATCAATTTATTTCAACCAATCATCAGTCATTTGTGTCAGTGCAGTACATGTTGAATGCCCTTCTCTATAAGCACGCTGAAAGTCAGTTGTTAATTAGTTTACAGAGAAATAACATTGTATTTGGTTGAACAGGACTGAGGACCAAGACTTTCCTCTACAGTAGGCTCAGATTAAAGATATGACAGATAGGAGTGGCTATAGAGTCAGCTACAATCCTCAGTAGCTTTGCATCTCAGTTGTCAATGCCAGGAGGTTTGTCATTATTGACAATAATATTTCCACTTGTCCTACACTAACTTAACAAAATTCAAACTTGCAATGCTTTTCTTTCATTATTTGTTTTTTTTTATGCAAGACTATGATGGCTCATTGTTTGTTGTTGGCAAGTTTGCCCATTTTCCCAATGAAGAAATCATTAAAATATTTGGCAACATCAAATGGTTTTGTGATGAATAAGCCATCTTATTCAATGAAAGATGGAGTTGAATTTTTCTTTCTGCCCATAATTTAATTGAAAGTACGCCAACGTTTTTTTCCATCATTCTTTATATAATTCTTGGCTTAATAAAACTGTTTATTCTTCTTTTTGTTGCATTTGGTCTCATAATTTCTCAAATTGCAGTAAGTCTGCCAGTCAGATGTGCAGCCAGACTTATTAGCCACTCCTTTTGCCCCATCTCTTTCAACTATACAGTTTTTCAATTCCTCATCAATCCATGGAGCCTTCACAGTTCTAACAGTCAGTTTCTTAATTAACAGGTGCACGTTTATCAATAAATGGAAGAAGCAATTTTATAAATGTATCAAGTGCAGCGTCTGGATGCTCCTTATTAATCACATCAGACCACCACATATTTTTAACATAATCCACAGCAAAATAATATGCTCTCTTATACACTATTTTGGAACTTTGGCTTTCCTGGTTATAGCCATTATATTGTGATCACTGCATCCACTGGGTATGAATATAGCTTTAGAGCAAAGATAATTTGTAAAAATCCAAATAACTTCTCAGAATTTCATTGTGAAGAGTTTAAACACTGTTTCCCATGCTTGTTCAATGAACCATAAACAATTAATGAACATGCACCTGTGGAACGGCCGTTAAGACACTACCAGCTTACAGACGGTAGGCAATTAAGGTCACAGTTAAGAAAACTTAGGATACTAAAGAGGACTTTCTACTGAATATGAAATACAC
The DNA here is from genome assembly GCF_034236695.1 of Oncorhynchus nerka. Lineage (NCBI taxonomy): Eukaryota > Metazoa > Chordata > Actinopteri > Salmoniformes > Salmonidae > Oncorhynchus > Oncorhynchus nerka. The sequence goes on along the minus strand of NC_088408.1, from coordinate 51,274,247 downwards.
CAAAAGAAAGATGCCCAGGGTCCCTGTTCATCTGTGTGAATGTGTCTTATGCATGCTGCAAGGAGATATGAGGACTGCAGATGTGGCCAGGGCAATAAATTGCAAACTGTAAGATGCCTATGACAGCACTACAGGGAGACAGAACGGACAGCTGATCGTCCTCGTAGTGGCAGATCACGTGTAATAACACCTGCACAGGATCGGTGCAGCCGAACATCACACTTGCGGGGCAGGTACAGGATTGCAACAACAACTGCCCGAGTTACACCAGGAATGCACAATCCCTCCATCAGTGCTCAGACTGTCCGCAATAGGCTGAGAGAGGCTGGACTGAGGGCTTGTAGGCCTGTTGTAAAGGCAGGTCCTCACCAGACATCACCGGCAACAACGTAAACCTATGGGCACAAACCCACCGTCGCTGGACCAGACAGGACTGGCAAAAAGTGCTCTTCACTGACGAGTCACGGTTTTGTCTCACCAGGGGTGATGGTCGGATTCACGTTTATCGTCGAAGGAATGAGCGTTACACCGAGGCCTGTACTCTGGAGCGGGATCGATTTGGAGGTGGAGGGTCCTTCATGGTCTTGGGCGGTGTGTCACAGCATCATCAGACTTAGCTTGTTGTCATTGCAGGCTATCTCAATGCTGTGCGTTACAGGGAAGACATCCTCCTCCCTCATGTGGTACCCTTCCTGCAGGCTCATCCTGACATGGCCCTCCAGCATAACAATGCCACCAGCCATACTGCTCATTCTGTGCGTGATTTCCTGCAAGACAGGAATGTCAGTGTTCTGCCATGGCCAGTGAAGAGCCTGGATCTCAATCCCATTGAGCACGTCTGGGACCTGTTGGATCAGAGGGTGAGGGCTAGGGCCATTCCCCCCACAAATGTCTGGCAACTTGCAGGTGCCTTGGTGGAAAGAACAGACAAATCTGGTGCAGTCCATGAGGAGGAGATGCACAGCAGTACTTAATGCATCTGTTGGCCACATCAGATACTGACTGTTACTTTTAATTTTGACCCCCCCTTTGTTCAGGGACACATTATTCAATTTCTGTTAGTCACATGTCTGTGGAACTTGTTCATTTTATGTCTCAGTGGTTGAATCTTGTTATATTCATACAAATATTTACATATATTAAGTTTGCTGAAAAGAAACGCAGTTGACAGTGAAAGGACGTTTCTTTTTTTGCTGAGTTTATGTTCCTTTCAAGTTATTGGCTCTTTCCAGAACAGCTACCTTGTCCTTGAACCTGACCACTATTGGCCTGGGCCTGTCACCTGGGCCGCTGGTGGGTTTTACAGTTCTATGGGTGCGCTCCACCCCAAACCTCCTGTGGTCCATCTTCGGTTTCTCAGAGATAATTTCCCTCACTGGGTCCTCAGACTCTGTCATGTCTCTTTTGGAGATTTTGCAATTGTTCCTCATGATAATCTTATATCTTTATCATTCTTATCATGGATTCACATACAGAACTGATGTCCTTTCTCAATGACTTACAGATTGCTAATCATCTTGCCGTTCTCCTGTTTAAAACGCATCGAGCTGACCCTGGGAGAACTGCAAACTGTTCTTCTGGTCCTGGACCTCTCTTCAGGTCGTCCATTCTTTTATTAGTTGACTCCACCGGTATTTCGACAAAAAACTTGAAGCTATTTTCTTGTTCTTGAAACAACATCCTTCACCTGTGATAGATAGACACCACGGTTCTCAACGGTACTCCCACCAGCTTTGGTCTTTGTCATGGTAGCAACATGTTACTCCTCGCAGTTCCAGACAGGGCAGGTCACAGGGAAGATTGAAAACAACAACAAACAGCAGGGATCTAGACAGCCACAAGCCTGGGACAATCTGCAGTTCCTGCCACATTGGCTAACCGCATCACAGACTGTGTTCAAGCCCTCAGGAAATTCCTGCTAGAAAGGCAGCTAGCTAACAGCTAGGCTATGTGCTGTGCCAAACAGCTCCTCAGACCCGGCCTTGGTGGGCAGGATCACTGGAGAGATAGTAGAAGTCCCATCAACTGATGCCAACCGCGTCGCGCGATCCAAACTCAAAAGGTAGCTACTGTAGCTACTAAGTAACTTTCAATAGACTTTCAAAATATTCCAAAACAATAAACTTTCCAAAACAACAGTCCGAGCTCTCCCTCGTTCCGCGTTCAACAGGAAGTGTTGTGTACTGTGATCGGAGAAAACTGAGTATGGATCAACAGCATTGTAGTTACTCCACAATATTAACCTAGTTGACAGAGTGAAAAGGAAACCTGTACAGAATTTTTTTGTCAAAAACATCCATCCTGTTTGCAATAACGGCAATAAATGCTAAAAAATATTGCAAAGAACTGAACTTTTACAAAACATTATGCTTGGGGCAAACCAACACAATGCATCCCTAAGTACCACTCTCCATATTTCCAAGCATAGTGGTGGCTGCATCATGTTATGGGCATGATTGTAATTGTTAAGCACGGTGGAGTTTTTCAGGATAAAAATAAACATAATAGAGCTAAGCATAGGCAACATTCTAGGGAAAAATCTGGTTCAGTCTGCTTTCTACCAGACACTGGTTTATGAATTGACCTTTCAGCAGGGCAATAACCTAAAACACAAGTTCAAATCTACACTGGAGTTGCTTACCAAGAAGACAGTGAATGTTCCTGAATGTCCTGCTGAAACTTACACAGAAAGACTCACAGCTGCAATTGATTCCAAAGTATTGACTCAGGCGTGTGAATAGTTACTGTATGTAAATTAGTTATTTCATTTTCAATACATTTGCAAACATTACCAAAAATGTATTTTCACTTTGTCATTATGGGCTATTCTGTGTAGATGGCTGAGATTTTTCTTTAACGTAATACATTTTGAATTCAGGCTGTAACATAACAGAATATGGTGTAAGTCAAGGGAAACTTTATTAAGTTACCGTATGTATCTGCAATACTTGACTCAGTTCATATAATTTGGTAATTTTTTAAATATATCCCTCCATTTTGTATGAAATGTTACAAATTTGTGGCTTACGTTTTTGTATGATCTGCTATGTCCTCCAATTTGTATAATTTGTCTTTCTTTTAGTGAGACCTTTTCTATCCAACAGTTTCTAAGTCAAAAGTTGGCTATGGTGATTAAAGTAAAAACATGCTATGTCCTAAGCGCAACACTAATAGCAGAGACAGACAGAATAACGATGCCAACCTGTCAAGCCTCAGTACTTCACAAAGACCATTTGTTGCATATCGGAATCATGAGCTCTTGATAAATGAGAATTTGGACATCTCTTGGCTTATAAAGACCTTTCCTTAAAGCATGTTCATGTAATTCCGCTAAGCCCTTCCTCTAAAGAATGTTAGTCAGAAGAAATCTGGTCGGGCCAAAGAAAGTGCAGAGAAGAAGGGAAATGTATAGTTTGTATACATTTGCTGGCTCCAGATATCAGCAACGAAACGGATGAGTATATTTTTATTTATCCGGGCTCATATTTAAGAACCAAGCCCTACTCCATTTATGGACCTCTAATGCTTCTCTTAAGCTTGCCGACAGACAATAAAGTTGGTAGATAATTGCCTTGTTTTGATAACATTTATATTTAATTGATTACAGCAATAAGGCAATACATTTCACATATATAAATGTTGCATATAATGTCTGTTTCTCACCACATTCCTATAAGACAAGTGTATGTTCTATATCAGCTAGGCCTTCATGGTACATGGAATGCAAATTAATCAAATGTAGCCTAAGTCGGCATTCTGTTTAGGTGTAGGCCTATAAAGTTGGCCAAACTTTACACTATTTGTAAAGGAGTCTGAATGACAATATATCATTTATATAGTAATGAAATAGTGTTCATCTTCATAATTTGGCAAATGTATAAGGGAAATATATTGCAAATATCAATATCATTCAACATGTTCCATCCATCTAAAATGTGTATTGTAAAGCTAAGGTGTTTATGAAATTGAATATAGAATATTAATTAAAGGGAACAGGGTGTCTCATTTTTATGACCTGGGGTGCAAAGTGTTTCTTGGTACTAATCTACTTTGAAATAAAATTATACACCTCACACACGTGGTTATAAAAAAAGAAGACATGTACCCTGTGAGATATGGAGTTGAAATGTATTCCATTTTGAGTTTGCATCCCAATATGACACTTTATATACATCACAGAAGATTGAAATATAACAAAACCATTTGACATAGAAACATCAGATTTTCTGCTATTATTTTATTTGTATATTTATTCATTATAAAATTATGAAAAATATTAATACAATTCCACTCATGAGGCCACTAGAGGGTGATTTGGTCATTTGACTACAGGAAAGGGGTACACATAGGCTAAGTGTGCTTTAATGGTATTTTTTTATGAGGGGAGTTAGGCTACATGCAGCTATTACCATGTTGTACACAAAAGACATGATCAACATGTTTGTATAAACTTTGCTGTCTGTTGTAACAGTATCGCCAAACATAAGCACGACACAAACAGTCAGTCAAGATAACGATTTAATATTCATTTAATTTTCATCTGCCCAAAAGTGGAAAAGCTAGGTAGCCTAATCCTGCGATACTTGCGTGGTCATTGAGAAGTGAAATAGCTGTTAGTAGGGTCTGTGTGTGGTTAAAACACAGATTGATTTTTGCCCCAATGCAAAACTCAAGTAGGGAGAAACATACATCAGACATATATATATAATACATACAGTACCAGTCAAAAGTTTGGACACACCTACTCATTCAAGGGTTTTCTTTATTTTTATATGGAATCATGTAGTAACCAAAGTGTTAAACTAATCAAAATATATTTAACATTTTAGATTCTTCAAAGTAGCCAGTCTTTGCCTTGATGACAGCTTTGCACACTCTTGGCATTCTCTCAACCAGCTTCATGAGGAATGCTTTTCCATGAAGGAGTTCCCACAATCTCGTAAGTCAAATAACCCTTATACAGCCTGGAGGTGTGTTTTGGGTCATTGTCCTGTTGCAAAACAAATGATAGTGGGACTAAGTGCGAACGAGATGGCATGGAGTATCACGGCAGAATGCTGTGGTAGCCATGCTGGTTATTGTGCCATGAATTCTAAATAAATCACAAACAGTGTCACCAGCAAAGCTCCATCACATCTCATCCATGCTTCACGGTAGGAACTATACATGCGGCGATCATCCATTCACCTGCTCTGCGTCTCACTAAACACAGTGGTTGGTTGGAATCAAAAATCTTAAATTTGGACCCATCAGAACAAAGCACAGATTTCCACCGGTCTAATGTTCATTACTCGTGTTTCTTGGCACAAGCAAGTCACTTCCTCTTATTGGTGTTCTTTAATAGTGGTTCTTTGCAACAATTCGACCAATAAGGCCTGATTCACGCAGTCTCCTCTGAACAGTTGATGTTGAGATGTGTCTGTTACTTGAACTCTGTGAAGCATTTATTTGGGCTGCAATCTGAGGTGCAGTTAACTTTAATGAACTTATCATCAACAGCAGAAGTAACTCTAGGTCTTCCTTTCCTGTGGCGGTCCTCATGAGAGCCAATTTCATCATAGCACTTGGCTTTTACAACTGCATTTGTAGAAACTTTAAAAGTTCTTGACAGATTGACTGACCTTCATGTCTAAAAGTAAAGATGGACTGTTGTTTCTCTTTGCTTATTTGAGCTGTTCTTGCCATAATATGGACTTGGTCTTTTACCAAACATGGCTATCTTCTGTATACCACCCCTACCTTGTCACAAAACAGCTGACTGGCTCAATTGCATTAAGGAGGAAAGAAATTCAAAAAATGTACTTTTAACAAGGCACACCTGTTAATTGAAATGCATTCCAGGTGACTACCTCATGAAGCTGGCTGAGAGAATGCCACAAGTGTGCAAAGCTGTCATCAAGCTAAAGGGTGGCTACTTTGAAGAATCTCATATTTTAGCAGGCTCAAGGATGTGGAGCTTCCACGTCACCAATTTCAATAACAAAACATGCACCAGTAGCACAAATAGAATGCAAATGGGGAGTTTATTAGGGATTTTGGTACACAGGGAAAGAAGGGGAATTCACCAATCACCTCACAGTCCACAAGTTCTTTGTCCGTTCCATTTTCCAGGGGTAATCCTCACACTCGGGTCCCCAGCCAATCCGGTTCGGTACACAAGGGAGGTAATTCCAACAGTCCAGGTCACAACGGGTAATCTCACAGGTATTGCTCTCTCTTTGTCCACTCTTCATCATGCGCACTTGGCTCTCTCCTACTCAGCCCCTTTGTGCAGGCTGCTTCCTCCTTTATCCCCAAGCACTCCCTGGCTTAACCTCTCTGGGATACTCGGACGGTAGCGTCCCACCCCACCAACAGCCAGTGAAAATACAGGGCGCCAAATTCAAAACAACAAAAATCTCATAATTAAAATTCCTCAAGCATACAAGTATTTTAAACAATTTTAAAGATACAATTATTGTTAATCCAGCCACAGTGTCTGATTTTAAAAAGGCTTTACAGCGAAAGCACCAAAAACGATTATGTTAGGTCAGAAAAGTCACAGAAAAACACAGCCATTTTTACAGCCAAAGAGAGGAGTCGCAAAAAGCGGAAATATAGATAAAATGGATCCCTAACCTTTGATGATCTTCATCAGATGACACTCATAGGACTGCATGTTACACAATACATGTATGTTTTGTTCGATAAAGTCCATATTTATATCCAAAAATCTAATTTTACATTGTCGTGTTATGTTCAGTAAAACATGCAGTGATTTTTCAGAGAGCCACATCAATTCACAGAAATACTCATAATAAACATTGATAAAAGATACTATTATACATGGAACTTTATCTAAACTTCTTCTTAATGCAACCGCTGTGTCAGATTTTTTAAAAACTTTACGGAAAAAGCACACCATGCAATAATCTGAGTACGGCGCCAAACAGAGACCAAAACAGCCAAAGAGAAATCCGCCATATTGTGTAGTCAACATTAGTCAGAAATAGCATTATAAATATTCACTTACCATTGATGATCTTCATCAGAATGCACTCCCAGGAATCCCAGTTCCACAATAAATGTTTGATTTGTTCGATAAAGTTCATCATTTATGTCCAAATACCTTCCTTTTGTTAGGGCGTTTGGTAACAAATCCAAACGCGTATGCAAGTCCAGCCGAAAGGTCAGACAAAAAGTCCAAAAAGTTATATTACAGGTCGTAGAAACATGTCAAACTAAGTATAGAATCAATCTTGAGGATGTTTTTAACATAAATCTTCAATAATGTTCGAACTGGAGAATTCCTTTATCTGTAGAAAAGCAATGGAATGCGAGGTAACTCTGACAAGACTGCACGTCACGAGCTTGTGCCTCTCTGCCAGACACCTGACTCCCCTCTCATTCGACCCCATTTCACAGTAGAAGCCTCAAACAAGGTTCTAAAGAAGGTTGACATCTAGTGGAAGTCTTAGGAAGTGGAACATGACCAACATCCCACTGTATCTTCAATAGGGAATGAGTTGAAAAACGACCAACCTCAGATTTCCCACTTCCTGGTTGGATTTTGTCTCATGTTTTTGCCTGCCATATGAGTTCTCTTATACTCACAGACATAATTCAAACAGTTTTAGAAACTACAGAGAGTTTTCTAAATACACTACTATACTAATTATATGCATATTCTAGCTTTTATGGCTGAGTAGCAGGATGTTTACTCTGCGCACCTTATTCATCCAAGCTACTCAATACTGCCCCCAATCACCAAGAAGTTAACAAACGACAGCCTTGCCTCGTTGGGGTAGGAAGTCCATACAAGGCCCGGGGCTGGAGCCAACGAGCTGCCAGACATCTCCCCTCAATAATCACTCCCCTCACCTCTCCCTGCTGTCTGCCACCCTCCCCCCCCATCCCACGCCCCGACCGGGAGAGAGGGGCGGTCCAGCTCCCTCAAGCACCCCTCCTGGAGAGTGCATCGGCATTTCCATATGCTGCACCTGATCTGTGGATGACAGAGAAAGCAAAGGCTGCAAGGACAGGAACCAGTGTGTGACCCGGGCATTACTGTCCTTATTCCGCGACGTCCAAAGCAGTGGTGCATGTTCCGTTATGAGGGTAAAGTGCCGTCCCAACAAGCAATACTTCAGCATTTCTATCTCCCACTTGATCGCTAGACATTCTTTCTCACGGGAACAGCTTCCGGCTAATATACATGACTGGGTGTTCCCCACCTTATTGAGCTGTGATTGGACAGCACCCAACACCTGTTTCAGACACATCGGTCTGAATCACCAGTGGTTTGAAGAAGTCCGGTTTCACCAGCATGGGTCCAGAACACAGTGCTCCCCTTAGGTCCTGGATGGCTTTGTCTGTCTCCTTGGTCCACTTCACCTGGTCAGGCAGAGGGCTCCTGGTCAGATCTGTCAGGGGACTGGCTAGGGAGGCAAAGTGGGGAATAACTCTCCGGTTGAAACTAGTCAACCCGATAAGCGTACCTGTTTCTTGCTGAGGGAGCGGGGCCAGTCTTCCACTTTCTTCAACTGATTTGACACATCCCCTCCCGATCGTGTACACAAGGTACTCAACCTCCCGCAGGCCAATCTGACATTTCTTTGGGTTTGCTGTTAGCCCCGCCTCCTGTAAGGTCTGCACTACCGCGCTCAACTGATTTAGATGGGTTTCCCACTCACTCCCATTGATCACAATATTGTCGATATATGCCGATGCGTACTTGCGATGGGGTCGGAGAACCCGGTCCATCAACCTCTGGAAGGTGGCCGTGTGCAGTCCAAAGGGCAGTTTCTTGTAACGGTACAGACCATCCGGGTTGGCGAAAGCAGTTCTCCCATGCCTCGGAGCTAAGGGCACCTGCCAATAACCTTTTGTCAGGTCGAGCATACTGATAAATCGGGCGGTCCCTAGCCGTTCGATTAATTCATCAATTCCGGGCATGGGGTGGGCGTCGAACTTGAGACTTCATTTACCTTCCTAAAATCATTACAGAATTGGATGGTGCCGTCTGGTTTCGGCACCAACACTATGGGGCTGCACAACTCACTACTCAACTCGATTTTATCAGCTTCAATTATAATCAGCTTCCAACATCGTTTTAACCTGTTGCGATGAGCCATCCCGGATCCGGGATCGTGAATACAGCCTCAAGCTCATTACCATAACGCAACGTTAACTATTCATGAAAATCGCAAATGAAATGAAATCAATATGCTAGCTCTCAAGCTTAGATTTTTGTTAACAACACTGTCATCTCAGATTTTCAAAATATGCTTCTCAACCATTGCAAAACAAGCATTTGTATAACACTATTGATAGCTAGCGTAGCATTTAGCATAGCATTTAGCGTTAGCATTCAGCAGGCAACATTTTCACAAAAACCAGAAAAACATTCAAATAAAATAATTTACCTTTGAAGAACTTCAGATGTTTTCAATGAGACTCTCAGTTAGATAGCAAATGTTCAGTTTTTACAAAAAGATGATTTGTTTAGGACAAATCACTCCGTTTTCTGCGTCACGTTTAGCTACGAAAGAAACCTGTATCCAGGATTGTGAAAATCTATCCGCAAGCTCATTAGCATAACGCAACGTTAACTATTCATGAAAATCGCAAATGAAATGAAATCAATATGCTAGCTCTCAAGCTTAGATTTTTGTTAACAACACTGTCATCTCAGATTTTCAAAAATATGCTTCTCAACCATTGCAAAACAAGCATTTGTGTAACACTATTGATAGCCTAGCATAGTATTATGCCTGACATTCAGCAAGCAACATTTTCACAAAAACCAGAAAAACATTCAAATAAAATAATTTACCTTTGAAGAACTTTGAAGAACTTCAGATGTTTTCAATGAGGAGACTCTCAGTTAGATTGCAAATGTTCAGTTTTTACAAAAATATTATTTGTGTTGACAAATCGCTCCGTTTTCTCCATCACGTTTGGGTAAGAAAAAAAATGAAAATTAAGTCATTAAAACGGGAACTTTTTTCCAAATTAACTCCATAATATCGACAGAAACATGGCAAACCGATGTTTAGAATCAATCCTCAAGGTGTTTTTCACATATCTATCGACGATAAATCCATCGTGGCAGTTGACTTTCTCTTCTGAAGAAATGGAACGCACATGGACCTAGAGATTACGCAATAATTTAGACAAAGGACACCGGGCGGACCCCTGGCAAATGTAGTCTCTTATGGCCAATCTTCCAATGATATGCCTACAAATACGTCACAATGCTGCAGACACCTTGGACGAACGGCAGAGAGCTTATGCTCGTTCATGGCACATTCACAGCCATATAAGGAGACGATGGAAAACAGAGCCTCAAAAATTCTGCTCATGTCCTGTTTGAGGTTTCATCTTGGTTTCGCCTGTAGCATGAGTTCTGTGGCACTCACAGATAATATCTTTGCAGTTCTGGAAACGTCAGAGTGTTTTCTTTCCAAAGCTGCCAATTATATGCATAGTCGAGCATCTTTTTGTGACAAAATATTGCGCATAAAACGGGCACGTTTTTTTAATCCAATAATGACATAGCACCCCCATAGGTTGAAGAGGTTAAAGATATCCATAAAAAGTGTTGTTTAAAGTTTGCCACAAGCCACCTGGGAGACACACCAAACATGTGGAAGAAGGTGCTCTGGTCAGATGAAACCAAAATTGAACTTTTTGGCAAGAATGCAAAACGTTATGTTTGGCGTAAAAGCAACACAGCTCATCACCCTGAACATACCATCCCCACTGTCAAACATGGTGGTGGCAGCATCATGGTTTTGGCCTGCTTTTCTTCAGCAGGGACAGGGAAGATGGTTAAAATTGATGGGAAGATGGATGGAGCCAAATACAGGACCATTCTGGAAGAAAACCTGATGGAGTCTGCAAAAGGCCTGAGACAGGGACGGAGATTTGTCTTCCATCAAGACAATGATCCAAAACATAAAGCAAAATCTACAATGGAATGGTTAAAAAATAAACATACCCAGGTGTTAGAATGGCCAAGTCAAAGTCCAGACCTGAATCCAATCGAGAATCTGTGGAAAGAACTGAAAACTGCTGTTCACAAATGCTCTCCATCCAACCTCACTGAGCTCGAGCTGTTTTGCAAGGAGGAATGGGAAAAAATGTCAGTCTCTCGATGTGCAAAACTGATAGAGACATACCCCAAGTGACTTACAGCTGTAATCGCAGCAAAAGGTGGCGCTACAAAGTATTAACTTAAGGGGGCTGAATAATTTTGCACGCCCAATTTTTCAGTTTTTGATTTGTTAAAAAAGTTTGAAATATCCAATAAATGTCGTTCCACTTCATGATTGTGTCCCACTTGTTGTTGATTCTTCACAAAAAAATACAGTTTTATATCTTTATGTTTGAAGCCTGAAATGTGGCAAAAGGTCGCAAAGTTCAATACTTTCGCAAGGCACTGTATATGCATAGTCGAGCATCTTTTCGTGACAAAATATCTTGTTTAAAACGGGAACGTTTTTTTATCCAAAAATTAAAAGAGCGCCCCTTATATTGAAGAAGTTAACAGCCCGGCAATCCTACAAACTAAGCTTGATGCCCTCAATCTCACACAAATTATCAATGAGCCTACCAGGTACAACCCCAAATCAGTAAACACGGTCACCCTCATAGATGTCACCCTAACTTATTTGCCCTCCAAATACACATCTGCTGTTAGGGCTAGGGCTGATTACTGCCCCTTCTGGAGGAATTGGGTACCCATATAAAACATGATAGATTTTTGTCAAAAGTTGCTAATATATGCATATAAAAAATATTATCGAATAGAAAACACTCTAAAGCTTCTAAAACCGTTAAAATGTTGTCTCTATGTAAAGCAGAAGTCTCAGGGCATGCATTCTCCCAAAGTCTCTCTTGTAATGGAAAAAAGTTGGCACCAGTTTGACGTCATCGTATACGCACCTCCCAAACAGTTACAACTCTGGGAACAGTCTGTACGTGTTCAGCGCGAAGCCTGCTTTCAATGAGGCGTGTCATTGTGAGAATCGCGCGCTCACGAGACTTTGAGCGTGCCGAAAGGTCTCGGTCACGCGAAAAAAAAGTGTACGCCTATGCGCGCTCTGCTCGGGTGCTCTCTTTTCCTCAGGATCGATTAAACGACGTGTGTGTTTCTGTTCGCCCTCACGATTTCTGTGTACCTTTATAACATGTTAAAGCTTAATTATGAACACAGTTTGACAAGTTTACACGACATATAATATGTACTTTCGACGTTTTGGTGCGCATCCACTTGAAATTTGCCTACATTTCGACCAAATGTGCCGTTTTTGAGAACCGAAAGACACAGACTTGAAAACTGAACGCTGATTTGGTAAGTATAATCCCTTCCAGGTCTTCTGATGGAAGAACAGCAAAGGTAAGGGAATATTTATGTGTTAATTTTGGGTTTCTGTCGACTCCAAGATAGAGGAGGGATACTGCTAATGTAGGAGCGCCGTCTCCTAGTATAGCCTAGTGAACGCAACCTGTAACGTTAAAAATAAATGTAACACAGCGATTGCATTTAGAAGAAGTGTATCTTGCTATACATATGTAAAACATGCATATTTAGTCAAAGTTTATGATGTGTATTCCTTGTTAGCTGACGTTATCTGCCGGAGCTATTTCATTTCTCCTGACATTGCAGTAGCATTTTTTGAACGATGCGTCATTGTAAACAGAGATTTATGGATATATATTGCAGATTATTGAAAAAAAAATGAATGTACTGTGTAACATGTTATATTACTGTCATCTGATGAAGATTTCAAAAGGTTAGTGAAATTATTTTTCTTTTAATCCTGCGTTTGTTGATTGCATATTTTTTCCTACTTGGCTATGCTAATGAGGTATGTCTGCGGTGGTGGTTGGACATAAATATGTGCTATGTTTTCGCCGTAAAACATTTTAGAAATCTGACTTGCTGGGTAGATAAACAACTTGTTTATCTTTCAATTGAGCTATTTTTCTTGTTAATGTGTGAAGGTTAAATATTTTTAGGATTATTTCTTGCGTTCCCTGCGCCACATTACAGCTGAGGGGGTGGGGGGGGGGGGGGTTCCTGTTTGGGAACGTGTATCCCCAAGAAGATCTCAGCGATCACTGCCACATTGCCTGCATGGGTCTGCGACCAAACGACCACCCCTCATCACTGTTAAATGCTCCCTGAAACATTTCTGCGGGCAGGCCTTTCTAATCGACCTGGCCGGGGTATCCTGGAATGACATTGACCTCATCCCGTCAGTAGATGATGCCTGGCTATTCTTTAAAAGTGCCTTCCTCAAAATCTTAAATAAGCATGCCCCTCTCAAAAGATTTAGAACTAGGAATAGATATAGCCTTGGTTCACTCCAGACCTGTCTGCCTTTGACCAGCACAAAAACATCCTGTGGCGTTCTGCATTAGCATCGAATAGCCCCCGTGATATGCAACTTTTCAGGGAAGTTAGGAACAAATACACACAGGCTGTAACGGCTTTCTTGTGGAGAAGGAGAGTCGGACCAAAATGCAGCGTAATGATGATTCATGATATTTTAATGAAGGAAAAAACTATACATGAAGAAACTACAAAATAATGAAATGTGAAAACCGAAACAGCCCTATCTGGTGCAAACACAAAGACAGGAACAATCACCCACGAAATACTCAAAGAATATGGCTGCCTAAAAGGTTCCCAATCAGAGACAACGATAAACACCTGCCTCTGATTGAGAACCACTCCAGACAGCCATAGACTTTGCTAGATACCCCCACTAAGCCACACACCCAATACCTAACAAAACCCCAAGACAAAACACACCACAATAAACCCATGTCACACCCCGGCCTGACCAAATAAATAAAGACAAACACAATATACTTCGACCAGGGCGTGACAGAACCCCCCCCCCTAAGGTGCGGACTCCCGGACGCACATCAAAACAATAGGGAGGGTCCGGGTGGGCGTCTGTCCTCCGGCGCGGGACGTGGACTCCACTCAATCAATGTCTTAGTCCCTCCTCCTTGCGTCCTAGGATAGTCCACCCTCGCCGCCGACCATGGCCTAGTAGTCCTCACCCAGAACCCCACTGGACTGAGGGGCAGCTCGGGACTGAGGGGCAACTCGGGACTGAGGGGCAGCTCGGGACTGAGGGGAAGCTCGGGACTGAGGGGAAGCTCGGGACTGAGGGGAAGCTCGGGACTGAGGGGAAGCTCAGCACTGAGAGGAAGCTCAGCACTGAGAAGAAGCTCAGCACTGAGAAGAAGCTCAGTACTGAGAGGAAGCTCAGGCAGGGAGTTGGATCTGGCAGATCCTGGCTGGCTGGCGGTTCTGGAAGTCTGGCTGACTGGCGGATCTGGCTGACTGGCGGATCTGGAAGAGTCTGGCTGCCTGGCGGATCTGGAAGAGTCTGGCTGACTGGCGGATCTGGAAGAGTCTGGCTGACTGGCGGATCCTGGCTGACTGACGGATCTGGTTGCTCCATGCTGACTGGCGGCTCTGGCTGCTCCACGCTGACTGGCGGCTCTGGCTGCTCCATGTAGGCTGACAGCTCTGGCGGCTTCTTACAGACTGGCAGCTCTAGCGGATCTGGAAGAGTCTGGCTGACTGGCGGATCCTGGCTGACTGACGGATCTGGTTGCTCCATGCTGACTGGCGGCTCTGGCTGCTCCACGTTGACTGGGGGCTCTGGCTGCTCCATGTAGGCTGACAGCTCTGGCGGCTTCTTACAGACTGGCAGCTCTGGCGGCTCCTTGTAGACTGGCAGCTCCTTGCAGACTGGCAGCTCCTTGCAGACTGGCAGCTCCTTGCAGACTGACAGCTCTGGCTGCTCCATGCAGACTGGCAGCTCTGGCTGCTCCATGCAGACTGGCAGCTCTGGCTGCTTCATGCAGGCTGGCAGCTCTGGCTGCTCCATGCAGGCTGGCAGCTCTGGCTGCTCCATGCAGGCTGTCACCAGCATTTGTCCTTTACCCAAATCCAGATAGCTGTTGTTCTGAAAGAGCTGCAAAATCTGGACCCCTACAAATCAGCCGGGCTAGACAATCTGGACCCTCTCTTTCTAAAAATTATCTGCCGAAATTGTTCCAACCCCTATTACTACTGAGTGTAGTCTGGCCCAGGAGTGGGAAGGTGAACGGAAAGGCTCTGGAGCAACGAACCGCCCTTGCTGTCTCTGCCTGGCCGGTTCCCCTCTTTCCACTGGGATTCTCTGCCTCTAACCCTATTACAGGGGCTGAGTCACTGGCTTACTGGGGCTCTCTCATGCCGACCCTGGAGGGGGTGCGTCACCTGAGTGGGTTGATTCACTGTTGTGGTCATCCTGTCTGGGTTGGCCCCCCCCCCCCTTGGGTTGTGCCGTGGCAGAGATCTTTGTGGGCTATACTCAGCCTTGTCTCAGGATGGTAAGTTGGTGGTTGAAGATATCCCTCTAGTGGTGTGGGGGCTGTGCTTTGGCAAAGTGGGTGGGGTTATATCCTTCCTGTTTGGCCCTGTACGGGGGTGTCCTCGGATGAGGCCACAGTGTCTCCTGACCCCTCCTGTCTCAGCCTCCAGTATTTATGCTACAGTAGTTTGTGTCGGGGGGCTGGGGTCAGTTTGTTATATCTGGAGTACTTCTCCTGTCCTATTCGGTGTCCTGTGTGAATCTAAGTGTGCGTTCTCTAATTCTTTCCTTCTCTCTTTCTTTCTCTCTCTCGGAGGACCTGAGCCCTAGGACCATGCCCCAGGACTACCTGATATGATGACTCCTTGCTGTCCCCAGTCCACCTGGCCATGCTGCTGCTCCAGTTTCAACTTCCACCTGACTGTGCTGCTGCTCCAGTTTCAACTGTTCTGCCTTATTATTATTCGACCATGCTGGTCATTTATGAACATTTGAACATCTTGGCCATGTTCTGTTATAATCTCCACCCGGCACAGCCAGAAGAGGACTGGCCACCCCACATAGCCTGGTTCCTCTCTAGGTTTCTTCCTAGGTTTTGGCCTTTCTAGGGAGTTTTTCCTAGCCACCGTGCTTCTACACCTGCATTGCTTGCTGTTTGGGGTTTTAGGCTGGGTTTCTGTACAGCACTTTGAGATATCAGCTGATGTACGAAGGGCTATATAAATACATTTGATTTGATTTGATTACTAGCCTGTTCAAACTCTCTTTCTTTTATCGTCTGAGATTCCCAAAGATTGGAAAGCGGCCGCGGTCACCCCCCTCTTCAAAGGGGGTGACACTCTAGACCCAAACTGCTACAGACCTATAAAAATCCTACCCTGTCTTTCTAAGGTCTTCGAAACCCTAGTTAACAAACAGATTACCGACCATTTCGAATCCCACCATACCTTCTCCTCTATGCAACCTGGTTTCAGAGCTGGTCATGGGTGCACCTCAGCCACGCTCAAGGTTCTAAACGACATCATAACTGCCATCGATAAGAGACATTACTGTGCAGCCGTATTCATCGACCTGGCCAAGGCTTTCGACTCTGTCAATCACAACATTCTTATTGGCAGACTCGACAGACTTGGTTTCTCAAATGATTGCCTTGCCTGGTTTACCAACTACTTCTCTGATAGAGTTCAGTGTGTCAAATCGGAGGGCATGTTGTCCGGACCTCTGGCAGTCTCTATGGGTGTGCCACAGGGTTCAATTCTCGGACCGACTCTCTTTTCTTTATACATCAATGATGTTGCTCTTGCTGCTGGTGATTCTCTGATCCACCTCTACGCAGACAACACCATTCTGTATACTTCTGGCCCCTCCTTGGACACTGTGTTAACTAACCTCCAGACGAGCTTCAATGCCATACAACTCTCCTTCCGTGGCCTCCAGCTGCTCTTAAACGCAAGTAAAACTAAATGCATGCTATTCAATCGATCACTGCCCGCACCTGCTCGCCCATCCAGCATCACTACTCTGGACTGCTCTGACTTAGAATACGTGGATAAATACCTGGGTGTCTGGTTAGACTGTAAACTCTCCTTCCAGAGTCACATTAAGCATCACCAATCCAAAATTAAATCTAGAATCGGCTTCCTATATCGCAACAAAGCATCCTTCACTCATGCTGCCAAACATACCCTCGTAAAACTGACCATCCTACCGATCCTCGACTTCGGTGATGTCATCTATAAAATAGCCTCCAGCACTCTACTCAACAAACTGGATGCAGTCTAACACAGTGCCATCCGTTTTGTCACCAAAGCCCCATACACTACCCACCATTGCAACCTGTACGCTGTCGTTGTTTGGCCCTCGCTTCATACTCGTCGCCAAACCCACTGGATACAGGTCATCAACCAGTCTCTGCTAGGTAAAGCTCCGTCTTATCTCAGCTCACTGGTCACCATAGCAGCACCCACTCGTAGCACGCGCTCCAGCAGGAATATCTCACTGATCACCCCAAAGCCAATGCCTCATTTGGTCGTCTTTCCTTCCAGTTCTCTGGTGCCCATGACTGGGACGAATTGCAAAAATCTCTGAAGCTGGAGAGTCACATCTCCCTCACTAGCTTTAAGCACCAGCTGTCAGAGCAGCTTAGAGATCACTGCACCTGTACATAACCCATATGTAAACAGCCCATCTATCTACCTACCTCATCCCCATACTGGTATTTATTTATTTTGCTCCTTTGCACCCCAGTATCTCTACCTGCACATTCATCTTCTGCTGATCTACCATTCCAGTGTTTAATTGCTGTATTTTAATTACTTCGCCACCATGGCCTATTTATTTCCTTAACTTACCTCATTTGCACTCACTGTATATAGACTTTTTGTTTTCTTTTGTTCCACTGTATTATTGACGGTATGTTTTGTTTATTCCATGTGTAACTCTGTGTTGTTGTATGTGTCAAATTGCTACGCTTTTGTCACACCTTGACCATAGTTTGCTTTGTATGTTTCTATGTTTTGTTTGGTCAGGGTGTGATCTATGTTGTGTGTCTAGTTTGTCTGTTTCTGTGTTTGGCCTGATATGGTTCTCAATCAGAGGCAGGTGTTAGTCATTGTCTCTGATTGGGAACCATATTTAGGTAGCCTGTTTGGTGTTGGGTTTTGTGGGTGATTGTTCCTGTCTCTGTATTTGCACCAGATAGGGCTGTTTTGGTTTTTAACATTTCTTGGTTTTGTTAGTCTATTCATGTATAGTTTCTTTATTAAAGAACCATGAATAATAACCACGCTGCGTTTTGGTCCGCCTCTCCTTCGACACAAGAAAACCCTTACAGCTTTATCTTGGCTAGTTCGCAGTTGCAAATGAGAACTTGTTCTCAACTAGTCTACCTGGTTAAATATAGGTTAAATAAAAAATAAATAAAAATAAATACTGAAGTTTTCTTAAGGCAAAAACAAAAGGTGGGTGGGTGTACAATACAAACATCTAGCAATCCAAAAGTAGTGTGTTCGAATCTCATCATGAACTTTAGCATTTTAGCTTATTAGCAAATTTGCAACTTCTTAGTACTCTTTAGCTACTTTGAAACTACTTAGCATGTTAGTTAACCCTTCCCCTAATACGAACCTTAACCATTTAACCTAACTCTTAACCTTAACCCTAACTTGAACCTTAACCCCTAACCCCTAGCCATTACCCCTAGCATATATAGCGTTAGTCATATAGCCACCTTGCTAGCATTATCCACAACAAATTGGAATTTGTAATGTATCATTCGTAATGCAAATTTGTAACATATTGTACAGATACAGTGGGGAGAACAAGTATTTGATACACTGCCGATTTTGCTGGTTTTCCTACTTACAAAGCATGTAGAGGTCTGTAATTTTTATCATAGGTACACTTCAACTGTGAGAGACAGAATCTAAAACAAAAATCCAGAAAATCACATCTTTAAGTAATTCATTTGCATTTTATTGCATGACATAAGCATTTGATCACCCTAACAACCAGTAAGAATTTTGGCTCTCACATACCTGTTAGTTTTTCTTTAAGAAGCCCTCCTGTTCTCCACTCATTACCTGTCTTAACTGCACCTGTTTGAACTTACCTGTATAAAAGACACCTGTCCACACAGTCAATCAGACTCCAACCTCTCCACAATGGCCAAGACCAGAGAGCTGTGTAAGGACATCAGCGATAAAATTGTAGACCTGCACAAGGCTGGGATGGGCTACAGGACAATAGGCAAGCAGCTTGGTGAGAAGGCAACAACTGTTGGCGCAATTATTAGAAAATGGTAGAAGGTCCAGATGACGGTCAATCACTCTCGGTCCTGGGCTCCATGCAAGATCTCACCTCGTGGGGCATCAATGATCATGAGGAAGGTGAGGGATCAGCCCAGAACTACACGGCAGGACCTGGTCAATAACCTGAAGAAAGCTGGGACCACAGTCTCAAAGAAAACCATTAGTAACGCACTACGCCGTCATGGATTAAAATCCTGCAGCGCACGCAAGGTCCCTCTGCTGAAGCCAGCGCATGTCCAGGTCCGTCTGAGGTTTGCCAATGACCATCTGGATGATCCAGAGGAGGAATGGGGGAAGGTCATGTGGTCTGATGAGACAAAAATAGAGCTTTTTGGTCTAAACTCTACTCGCCGTGTTTGGAGGATGAGTACAACCCCAAGAAAACCATCCAAACCGTGAAGCATGGAGGTGGAAACATCATTCTTTGGGGATACTTTTCTGCAAAGGGGACAGGACGACTGCACCGCATTGAGGGGAGGAGGGATGGGGCCATGTATCACGAGATCTTGGCCAACAACCTCCTTCCCTCAGTAAGAGCCTTGAAGATGGGTCGTGGCTGGGTCTTCCAGCATGACAACGACCCGAAACACACAGCCAGGGCAACTAAGGAGTGGCTCCGTAAGAAGCATCTTAAGGTCCTGGACTGGCCTAGCCAGTCTCCAGACCTGAACCCAATAGAAAATGTTTGGAGGGAGCTGAAAGTCCGTATTGCCCAGCGACAGCCCCGAAACCTGAAGGATCCGGAGATTGTCTGCATGGAGGAGTGGGCCAAAATCCCTGCTGCAATGTGTGCAAACCTCGTCAAGAACTACAGGCAACGTATGATCTCTGTAATTGCAAACAAAGGTTTATGTACCAAATATTAAGTTTAGCTTTTCTGATGTATCAAATACTTATGTCATGCAATAAAATACAAATGAATTATTTAGAAATCATACAATGTGATTTTCTGGATTTTTGTTTTACATTCCGTCTCTCACAGTTGAAGTGTACCTATGATCAAAATTACAGACCTCTACATGCTTTGTAAGTAGGAAACACTGCCAATTTTGCAGGTTATCAAATATTTGTTCTCCCCACTGTAACTGTTCATTTCATACGAATTGTAATTTGTAACATATCATACGAAATGGATGTGTCACAACTTCCGCCAAAGTTGGCTCCCCTGCCTTTTCGGGCGGTGCTCGGCGGTCGTCATCACCGGCCTACTAGCCGCCACCGATCCCTTTTTAGTTTTCTGTTTGATATGTCTTTGTTTTCTCGCCCCGAAACCTGCCACTCCGCCTGCCCTGCCGAAAGCTGGGGCCGCAGTGTGTGGGGCCATTTAAAGTCACGAGGAGAATAAACGAGGCGTGTTACAGGTTACAACTTCCTACGTATTATCGTATTAACCCCTCGTGTCATGTGTCTCTCCTCAGGCCGGTGGTGGCTGGTCCCCTTCAAGAAGGTGAGGTGCCTGAGGTCCCTCCGCCCCCTCTGGACATTGAGGGATCCCCGGCGTACAGAGTACGTGGCATTCTGGACTCAAGACACCGGGTGAGGGGCCTGGGAGGGGTACGGTCCAGAGGAGAGGTGCTGGGGGACATTTTGGACCCGTCACTTCTGAGAGACTTCCACCAACTCCACCCGGATCGCCCGGCGCCTTGCCCTCCGGGTCGCCCTCGAGGCCGGTGGCGGCAAGCTGCGGGAGCCGCGCGTCAGTGGGGGGGGGGGGGGACTTCGGCCGTGACAGTAGTTGGCTCCCCTGCCTGTTCAGGCGGTTGTCGTCAATGGCCTACTAGCCACCACCGATCCCTTTTTAGTTTTCTGTTTGTTTTGTCTTATTAGTTGCACCTGTGTCTATTTGTGTGTGCATCATGGGCTTCCTTATTTAAAGTGTGTATACCCGCCCTTGTTTTGTGCGGGATTATTCTTGTGTTACGTGTGTGTGTTATTTAGGTGTGTTCGTGTTTTAGACCTGGTACCCTGTGTTTTGGGTTGGTCCATATTTTTCCGCACCCTGTGTTGTGGGCATTGCTTTTTGTGCCGTATTAAAGTGCACTTCTTCCTGTGGAACTCTCTGCTCTCTGCGCCTGATTCTTCCTCACACACCTAGTCCCTCGTGACAGGATAATGGACATCCACAAATTAATACCTACCATACGAAATGTAATATATACTAAATTGTGACAGGCAGATTTATATACTATACCTTTAAATCTGAGTCCAGGTTGGTCCTGCTTGTTGCACAACTGCAAAATTCATTACAACAAAGAAGGTTGTAGCCTTCATAATAGGATATCTAATTTTGGGAATGTTTGTTCAAATCGCAGCAGGGTTTTTATTTCAGCTGTTCAAAAACAAGAGGCAGTGGACATACAACATCATGGTTCGGAAGAGGGTGAGTAAAGAGTGAAATGTGAAGGGTCGGGGAATGTGAGCAGCAGCTACGCATAAAAATGTGTGCGTAAATCAACACCAATTTCTGATTCTAGAGCTTACTCCAAAATTCAGATATCGAAACAACTTCATGACATCAACTGTTGTTTTCATTTTCAATTGTCCACTCATCCCACTGGTCAATGTCTATTCCTCGTTGGTTCAATGTAATTTCATTGAAATGACGTGGAAGCAATGTTAATTCAACCAGTGTGTGCCCAGTGGGATGGCATCATGACATTAATAACATTACGTCAAGGAGGTTGAGACCATTGTGACAATTGAAGGCCCTTTATCTGAGGCTTGTGTCAGGGATACAACTTCATAGACAGTGACCCCGGCAGCCGGCTCAGACCACCAGAAGCTCTCTCCCCCACGGGGTCCACTTTCCTTCTCCAGAAAGACGACTGACCCCTGGAGATCAACTGTTTTTCCGTTTAAGCCCAGCACCATCTTGAATTTCACTTTCCCCTATCCTCGCCTGCTACCTGCTGCCTTTTGTTTCTTACCATATAGGAGGATATTTTACACCAGAACAGTTTGACTAAATAAATAAAATGCCCTTTCCCATAAAGCAAAGAGCCTCTATTTATAAAGTAGGTGCAGTTTTATAATCCTAGGTCTTAATTCAAAACTGTAGAAAGTTGGTTTGTCTTGTGGTATTAAGTTGACCGTATTTCCATGGAATATATCCTCACAGCTCTGGACAGTTTATCAGCCAAGTATTACCTGTTAAGCACACACATATAAAACGTCAGGGTGGGTTGATTCTCGAATGATCCTTGAAAAGTTGTAAATTACACGAGTATTTGCAAACATAAAATAACAATAACAATCCCATAATACTGCAAGGCCTTGATTTGTGATCTGTCCTAAGAACTTTTATTACCAGTATAGGAGAAAGTCCATCTGGCCCATGTGTAATGTCAGCCTCCCGCCCTCCCTTAAAACCTGTCCTGTAAGTTCTTTCTGGCAATCCAGAAAAGGACTAGCCCATAAAACAAAATCAACCACACAGATTTCCTCATATTCAACCTTTTTGAAAAAGTAACTGTGTAAAACAAAAATTGCCTTTGGAAAAAATGTGGAGTTTTTGCCTTCAAATACATTGGTTGAGGGATTAGTATGATGACTTAAAAACTGCGAAGTCTCGAGCTCTTTGAGGCATTATTTGTGAGGTTGGTGGATAGGCTGATGGAGAAGCCTCCTGTAACTCCACATCTCAGTATTAGCAGCCAGAGGTTTGCCATTGAAAGACAAAAAGCAACATCATGATTCACCAAGTGCCTGGAAAACTGGAGACGGTCGAAGACAGAAATGACCAAAGCCAAAAGGCTGAGTTGTATTTGAGTTGTGTTTTGACATACAGCATTTGTTGGCAGAATTCAAAGTTGATCTAAGTGCAGCATCCTAGGGAGGACAGACACTTCGCTTTTTTTTATTACCTAATTTCATCAATAATGTAGATCATATTTCATTTTGAGGTGTAACAGGTCGGAGTTATTTTTCTAATCATGTTAAATTTGTTCCATCCACACCTGTACTGAATACAGTGTCTCAAAACAATACAAACTGTTCCTTAAAGGAAAAAGGGAAAAAAGCAAGTCATACTGGCTCAAGAATAAATCATTTTTGCAGTGTTTCAAGCAAGTCAGACAGCTACTTTGAGCTAGGAAGTTTTCGGGAGAGTTACATTTTTAGATGCATTACATTTGTTCATCTCAATGGTGCATTTTATTCAGTTGCTCCAATGGGAAGTGTCTACGCTCTGGAGGTATGGGTCTCTGCACCAGAGGTATGTTTGAGCCATCAAAGCCTTGATAAATGAGTGTGTGTGGGTATGCTTTTGTGTGTGTGTGTGTGTGTGTGTGTGTGTGTGCGCGCAACTGTGCATGGGTGTGCGAATTTGTCTGTGTGTGTGTGTGTGTGTGTGCGTGTGCGTGTGCGTGTGTGTGTGTGTGTGTGTGTGTGTGGTGTGATTTATGACATTGGGCTAGGATGCTCTGTCCTAAATTTGCCCTGAGTCATCAGTTCAGACAGGATGACTTCCACATGAGACTAGCATAATATTATTGCACTGTATAAAGACTAACTAATTTGCTAGCCTGCCAACAAAATGCTTCCAGTCATCATTTTAAACCAATTCAATAGAATAACATCTATTACGACTTTTATTTATGGCACTTTATTGCAAATCAAGTTGGGAGGTTTCATGTGTTCCTATTGAGTCTTCAGCCTTGAACAATTTGAAACGAATTAAAAGGCACTCATATTACATCTGGAGCAGACCTGGGATAAAATTCAGAGTTTGGTTTGCTTGAGCCTGCGTGGACAGCCAAATGGATGGGTTTTGTACTATTGGGACTATTCAATTGGTTCAACTGTGCCTGGAAAGCTACCCAATTGACCAACTGGTGCAGGGAAATGGCGTCTGTTTAATATTGATGTAAGATTTTCAGAAAACAGAGATCTGTGGAAAATTAATGTTGCATTTTTATGAATGATGTCTTCTTCAGTAGGTATCAATATATCCTCAGATTTTCCTACGGACCACCAATAAATTACGTCACAAAATGTGTATTTCTCCCTTTGATCAACGGTGTATTATATGTTCGTATTCTCAAGTCTGAACACTTGGAATTTCAGGTTATTCTGGACAAACCCAAGTTTCAGTCTGAACCCAAGCATGTTCACCAAAGCTGGAAACTGAGCTCCTAATACAGAAGCCTGTCGCCACATAAAACAAAACTGCATTATTGAGTGCTTTTCTAACATGGTCGCAGTTTCTAAGCAACTTGGCCTTGCTTTCGTAACTGAGCCCTTGCCAACTGTTGGGGAGAGGAGGAGGAAGAAAAAAAGGCATCTCAATTTAACTTTAAAGATGTGTTGCTCTTGGAAGGTTGTCTGTGCTGCCATAAACCAAGGGAGACATTTTCATACTCCACATTTTTCATGGTTTCTGTCTGGGTTTCCTCCCTTCCTTTTTCACTCCACCTTGGCTCCGGAGTTACCTACTGCTGCACTGGCTTGGAGACCACAGCCAGCAGGGCACCATGGGGCAGTGAACACCCCATTGTGAGTCCCCCTGCCACCCCTCCATTACACCCTTCTCTCTATGGCTGAACAGAAGCTCTCCCACTGTACTGGGCTTGGTTGTCTTTGGATGGCCGACAGAAAGGAAAGAGCTTTCCACCTGGATACAACTACTTAAGAGCTCTTTCACCACTCCTCTCCTTCAATAATACGCTCAGTACACGACGTACACACACACTCAAATTGTATATATATACAGTGGGGCAAGTTCTCCAACTTAAAAAGATGAGAGAGGCCTGTAATTTTCATCATAGGTACACTTGAACTATGACAGACAAAATGAGAAAAAAAATCCAGAAAATCCCAATGTAGGATTTTTAATTAATTTATTTGCAAATTATGGTGGAAAATGTGTATTTTCAATGACGGCATACCCCGGCCAAACCATAACCGGCCGAGATTGGGGGTTCCATAGGGCGGCGCACAATTGGCTCACCATCGTCCGGGTTAGGCTGGGGTATGCGGTCATTGAAAATACACATTTTTCTTAACTGGCTTGCCTAGTTAAATAAAATAATATAATAATACATTAATTAACAGAGGCGTCATCCACATAGGGGGCACGTGCCCCCTCAAAATTGAATTTTTATTTATTATTATAAATGTTATTATGTTGATGTAATACTACTAGCCACCTAGCAATTTAGGAAGTTGGCTTTATCTAGCCCAGGTTCCCAATATCCCAACCTCCTAACTAGCTACCAAGATCAATCAAGTTAGAGTAGCTAGCTTGTCTAACTATCTTAGCTCGCATGCCTGCTGGCAAGGTTGGTAGACTTTATAAAGCAAGCAATAACTAAATGTACTGAGTAAGACACACATTCCTTTCAATCTTTTATCCAGATTTTAGCAGAGATGCAGAGTAGCATAATTTAGTTTATTTAAAAAATAAATACCAGTCAGAAGGATACAGATATATTTAAGCATAATGATTATGGCTCGAGATTGCAGGAAAAAGTTGTTTCAGGAAATATGCAAAATTCTCCAATTTATGGACGGGGGACCTAGCCCCCATCCAGACCACCCCCAGCCACCCTCACCTACTTTGTACCCGTTCAGATTTTTGGGGTGCAAGACACCCCTTGTCATTAGTTCACATCTTAAGGCTCTCTGACCTACCCCTCCCCTACCCCTTTCACCTCTTCCTTATAAAGGAACCGTTTGAAAACAGATACGAGACGTGGTCGCCCTGACCCAACCGAGACTATAGTAAATTGTAAGTAGTGGTACTGTGAAGCTTGCCATTAGTCCTCGGCGCTCCCTTCTGAAGCGGCTTTAGCCTCCTCCAGCCCCCTGTCTGTTTTCATAGTGTGGGGATTCACAAAGTGATGGAGATACTAGGGTGGGGGATTATGGCTATGGCATGACCGGACTGCCTGCTGAGACTTAAACACAAAAGGGTGGATGTAAAAAAAAGCTCTTTCATTTCACATGACTGTCATTAAAGGTATTGACAACCATGACATTCATTCCTTGTTTCTAAAAAAAAAAAAAAAAAAAAGAGCTGAACATAGACAGTCTTAGAGATTTCTGTTGAATTTCAGACAGTCTATGCATGGTGGTGGGTGGCTAATATACACTACATATGCAAAAGTATGTGGACACACCTTCAAATTTGTGGGTTTGGCTTTTTCAGCCACAGTCATTGCTGACAGGTGTATAAAATATAGAATCTAGCACACAGCCATTAAAACGCCATAGTCCAACATTAGCAGTAGAATGATGCGGCAGGTAGCCTAGTGGTTAGAGCATTGGGCAAGGAGCTGAAAGGTTGCTAGTTTGAATCCCCGAGCTGACAAGGTCAGAAAAATCTTTTGTTCTGCCCCTGAACAAGGCAGTTAACCACTGTTCCTAGGCCGTCATTGTAATTAAGAAATTGTTCTTAACTGACTTGCCTAGTTAAATAAAGGTAAAATAAAATGGTCTTACTGTCCACTCCCACTCTGGTGCTCGACATCACTGATCTACTAACCACCGGTCTTGGCAACCCATCTTTACGCACACCTTGGAACCATCATTACTCATTAAACCTGCGTCTCATCATCAGTCACACCTGGACTTCTTTACTCCCTTGATTACTTACCCTTTATATAGCACTCTTTTGTTATCAGTCATCAATTAGTATTGTTTATGTTTCTATGACAGACGCTGCTCTTGTTTTGTAATGCGCCATTTTCGTTATTATTAAACTCATTAATTGCACCTGCTTACTGACTCCCCGTGTCTACGTTACACTTACTGAAGAGCTCAGTGACTTTCAATGTGGTACCGTAATAGGATGCCACCTTTCCAGTGTAGGGAAATGTTACACTACAGCATACAATGACATTCTATACAATTCTGTGCTTCCAACTTTGTGGCAAGAGTTTGGGGAAGGCTCTGTCCTATTTCAGCATGATAAAGCCCCCGTGCACAAAGCGAGGCCCAGAATTTGGTCTCCACCAACTCCATATCAATGCCCATGATTTAGGAATGAGAATGGTTGATGAGCAGGTGTCCACATACTTTTGGTTATCTTATATTGTATGTGAGAGAGTTTTTCTCTGTTTCAACTTGCCTTTCGCAGCAGGATTTCCATGGGTAATTTGTTGGTTGGAGTGTTTTATTCTTATGTTTCATTTGGTGATGGCAAGGGCTCATGCTAATTGTACACCAGGTAATATTTTATTTTTATTTTTCCCATTCTGATGTATGAGATATTCAATCTGCACCAGAAGACTGTGGTTATATTTAAATATATTCTAAATATATTTAATACATGTATAAATATATAATACATATAAATAAATAACGATTCCTGGGACATGAACATTCCCTTCCAGACACATCTCAAATATGTCAGATTGGTTCAATTAAACAGTGACATATTCACTAAGTACAGACCACACCTTTAACATAATAGTTTTAAAGATTTTATTGTAAGGGAATAGGGGGGTAGTTGAGGTAGCTTGGCGAATGGGGACCATAATGCTTGAGGTAGGTAGCGGTGTTGTTGTCCATAGGACGATAAAGAGCAGAGGCTCTTGGTGTAGGGGTGTGGTTGTCCATAGGACGATGAAGAGCGGCCACTCTTGGTGGAGGGGAGTGGTTGTCCATAGGATGATGAAGAGCGTGTGCTCTTGGTGGAGGGGTGTGGTTGTGTGTAGGATGATGATGTAGATCGGATGCTGTTGGTGGAGTGCCGTTATTGTCCAAAGTGCTGGAGGCGAGGGCTGCTCTTGATGTTGGAGTGGCGTACTGATTCAAGTTGTGGAGCAGTGGTCATGGAGGAGTGATGGGATCAGGTGGGGATTGGGACTTTAGGTGTTTGGCGAAGGAGTCCTGTTTGAGGGAGATGGCTTATGCATTGCAGACCCCTATCAGATCCTGCAATAAGTATAGAGAGTTGTAGAACAGGAGGGGGGAGACGGGAGGTGATGGGAATGCATGAAGCAAACACACAGATTAGTGGTGGAAGAGGTGAGTGTAAGTGCAGGTAATGATTAGATAAAAGGTAGGGGTTGAGGATGTTTTCGGTGTGGTCTTTCAAGGCAGCTGGCTTGTGCAGACCCTAAAATGTCAGGACTCCCAGATGATAATTCAGGAACAGAGGGTAGTGTGGGCTTGAAGGAGATATTATGGGTTGGATTGGATGTAGCTGTGGTAAGCCTGAGGGGAACAGCGCCCTAGGAGTTGAACTGAGTGGGTGGGCAGCTCTGGGTGAGAAGCATTGATCTTCGGAAAGCCCGGATTTGGAGAGGATGTGGTTGAGATGGAGATGGAACCATTGGCGGGTGGCGATGTGTCTGGCTCCTGTGATGAAGAGGGGATTGTGAGGGGCTGCATTTCGTGATAGTCAGAGGTGATGACGTAGTCTGAGGTTCGTAGGGGCTGATGAAGGATGAGAGGTTGAACAGGAAGATGGGGTGGATTTGCCAAGCTTGTTTTGTTTCCTTTTGAGGGTGAAGATAAGAGAGCCTTGAGATTGGATGGTGATGTCGAAGATGCCTGGGTAACTGGCAGGATCGAATGAGTTGGAGGCGGTGGTAAGTTTGGTAGGAAGTGATTCTGTAGAGACTTTGAGAGCCAGCATAAGAAGGAAAACTCCCCAGATGGGAGAAACTTTATGAGGAACTATTTGCAACAGTGGGGAACCTGGGGTCAATAGGAAGAAACCTTGTGAGGAATAGGACTTAAAGTGGGAATTCTGGAGAGCCAGTATGACAAGGACAAACTCCCTGGAAGGAAGAAACCTTGAGAGACACTTCAAATGACGGAGGAGCCCATCCCTTTCCGTCTGGTTGGATGGAGTTTGAACCATAGGCTAGATGGTTCCTTGAAGGCGACTTGAATGTTTGTTGTGCTTGTTTGAGGAGTTAAGCAGCGGAAAGTGCCATTGAGTCTTTTAATCAATAATGTGGACGTTTGGATTGTAGAACATCTAGGTTCATGTGAAACGGGCCAAGGCATAAGATTGCTGGCTTAGAGCAAGATGTGGACAATTCCAGTCCGCTGGGCCTGATTGGTGTCACAGTTTTGCCCCAGCTCACACACCTGAGTCCAATAGTCACCTAATCATGATCTTCAGTTTAGAATGCAATTTGATTAATCAGCTGTGTTTGCTAGGGATGGAGAAAAAGTGTGACACCAATCAGGTCCCCGAGGACTGGAGTTGCCCACCCCAGGCTTAGAGGGATGGAGGCAGACTGGTACAGTAGACCGGTGCTCACATGTTGGAGGCAAGAAATCTGGACTGCAGATGCATGCAACGGGTCCAGATGATGGAGGAGTCCATGAGGCCATCACAAAGAAGGCTTTGGAGGCTGAGACAGGGGACAGCCGGTGGTGAGCTGTGTGGTGGAATGAAGGGACAAGTCATCGTTCATTGGATGTGAACCGGGTGAACAGGATTAATGGTTTTCAGTGAAGTGTGAGGATTACAATGGCATCTGATAGTGGCAGAATTGTGGGGTAGGGAAGGAATGTTGACTGTCATGCAGGGAATCCCATTAGGCATGTGGACGAAAATTGAAGAAAGGGGAAGCTCTGGGATGTGGAAGTTGCTCTGCAAGATCTGCCGGTGGAGTGCAGACAGACTGGAGATGGTCGGGACGTGCAGCAGAGCAAGTTGTGGTGTTGGCTTTGCTGTGTGGTCTGCTGGAGCAGGAATCAGGTCGGAGAGGCTGTGAGGACAAAGGCTTGATGGCCGTGTTGAACGTCGATGTCAAGGGAAGCAGCTCTGGAAGATTGTGTCTGTGAGGGGAACGGCACCTCAGTACCTCCAGGCTCTGATCAGGCCCTACACCCAAACAAGGGCACTGCGTTCATCCACCTCTGGCCTGCTCGCCTCCCTACCACTGAGGAAGTACAGTTCCTGCGCAGCCCAGTCAAAACTGTTCGCTGCTCTGGCCCCCCAATGGTGGAACAAACTCCGTCACGACGCCAGGACAGCGGAGTCAATCACCACCTTCCGGAGACACCTGAAACCCCACCTCTTTCAGGAATACCTAGGATAGGATAAAGTAATCCTTCTCACCCCCCCCCCCCTTAAAATATTTAGATGCACTATTGTAAAGTGGCTGTTCCACTGGATGTCTTAAGGTGAACGCACCAATTTGTAAGTCGCTCTGGATAAGAGCGTCTGCTAAATGACTTAAATGTAAATGTAACTGTAAGTCCTGAAAAGCCTTCTCAATATTAGATGAGCTAGAATAAAGAATGGTGTCATCAGCATACAGACAGAGATTTGCAGAGTTCAACAGTTTTTCCTATATTATTTGTATACATTTATGTCAAAATGATCATACCTAAAATTGTGGACTTTTGTAATGGTATTACTCGCCAATGAAAGATTTCTTATATGAGCGAAAGGGGCAGCAATGATCTCTGCACAAATCATTTTTTTTAAATTAGGGTGTAATTCATCCGGGCCATCCTCTTTCTTAATATCAATAGATTTGAGTGACTTTAAACAAAAGTTGTAAAGTCTTATGTGGATGATGTTAAAAATATTTGTTGGTCTGATGTGATTACTGTGGAGCATCCAGACGCTGCACTTGATGAATTTATGAAATTTCTTCTTCCAATTATTGATAAATGTGCACCTGTTAATTAGAAACTGACTGTTAGAACTGTGAAGGCTCCATGGATTGATGAGGAATTGAAAAACTGTATAGTTGAAAGAGATGGGGCAAAAGGAGTGGCTAATAAGTCTGGCTGCACATCTGACTAGCAGACTTACTGCAAATTGAGAAATGATGTGACCAAACTCAGCAAAAAGAAGAATAAAGTGTATTATGAAGCCAAGATCAATGGTATAAAGAATGATGGAAATTACTTGAAATTAAATTATGGGCAGAAAGACAAATTTACTCCATCTTTCATCGAATCAGATGGCTTATTTATCACAAAACCATTTGATGTTGCCAATTATTTTAACAATTATTTCATTGGCAAAGTGGGCAAACAGTGAGCAATTATATTCATGCATAAAAAAAAACAAAGCAGTAGAAGATTGCATTTTGTAAAGTTAGTGTAGACAAGGTGGGAAAATTATTGTTAACGATCAATAATGATAAACCTCCTGGCATTGACAATTTAGATGAAAAGCTGCTGAGAATGGATGGTGACTCTAGCCACTCCAATCTATCATATTTTTAAATCTGAGTTTAGAGAAAAGTCTTTGTCCTCAGGCCTGGAGAGAAGCCAAAGTAATTGTGTTACCAAAGAGTGGCAAAGCGGACTTTACTGGTTCTAACAGCAGACCTATAAGCTTGCTGCCAGCTCTCAGCAAACTGTTGGAAAAAATTGTGTTTGACCAAATACAATGCTATTTCTCTGTAAACAAATTGACAACAGACTTTCAGCATGCTTATAGAGAAGGGCACTCAACATGTACTGCACTGACACAAATTACTGATTGGTTGAAAGAAATTGATAATAAGAAGGTTGTGGGAGCTGTACAGTTAGATTTCAGTGCAGCCTTTGATACCATTGACCATAACCTGTTGTTGAAAAAACGTAAGTGCTATGGCTTGTCAACCTCTGCCATATCGTGGATTCAGAGCTATCTATCTAATAGAACTCAAAGTGTTTTCTTTAATGGAAGCATCTCTAATGTCGAACATGTAAAGTGTGGTGTACCGCAGGGCAGCTCTCTAGGCCCTCTACTCTTTTTCTTTTTTTACCAATGACCTGCCACTGGCATTAAACAAAGCATGTGTGTCCATGTATGCTGATGATTCAATCATGTACGCATCAGCAACCACAGGTAATGATGTCACTGAAACCCTTAACCTCACTAGGGGACGTGGGACGGTAGCGTTCCACCTGGCCAACATCCAGTGAATTTGCAGAGCGCCAAATTCAAAAACAGAAATACTCATTATAAAAACTCATAAAACATACAAGTGTTATACATCAGTTTAAATATTAACATTCTTGTCACTACCCATCCCTTAAGCGGGATAATTTTCATCAGCAACCGCTGAATAGCATAGCGCCTCAGTCAAATAATATTACTAAAAATATTCATATTCATGAAATCACAAGTGCAATATTGCAAAACACAGCTTAGCCTTTTGTTAATCCACCTGTCGTCTCAAATTTAGAAATTATGCTATACAGCGAAAGCAATCCAAGCGTTTGTGTAAATTTATCGATCGCATGACAAAACATTAAGTACACTTAGTATCAGGGAGCTTGGTCACGAAAATCAGAAAAGCAATCAAATTAATCGTTTACCTTTGATGATCTTAGTACCCCTAGCTTCAACCACGGTGTAAGGCTTTACGGCGAAAGCATACCATGAGATTATCTGAGAACAGCGCCCAGCAGACAAATCATTACAAACAGTTACCAGCCAAGTAGAAGAGTTACACAAGTCAGAAATAGTAATAAAATTAATCACTTCCCTTTGATGATCTTCATATGCTTGCACTTACAAGACTCCCATTTACTCAATAAATGTTAGTTTTGTTCGATAAAGTCCCTCTTTATATCCAGAAACCTTCGTTTTGTTCACGCGTTTTGTTCAGTAATCCACAGGCTCAAACGCAGTCACACCAGGCAGACTAAAAATCCAAATAGTATCTGTCAAGTTTGTAGAAACATGTCAAACGATGTTTATAATCAATCCCTAGGTTGTTTACTGTTACTCCTACCCCCTACTTTTTTGAACATTCTGTTAAAAATCGCGCAACATTTCAGCGCCCTGCTACTCATGCCAGGAATATAGTATATGCATATGATTAGTATGTGTGGATAGAAAACACTCAGACGTTTTTAAAACTGGTTAAATCACGGCTGTGACTATAACAGAACGTGCGTTTCAATGAAAAGTGCAGGAAAATCTGATCACTGAAAATTGAAAAATATATCCATGCGCCACTAGAACCCATTGTTAAACGTGAACCACATTAAATGGGGCCGAGGTTGCAATACCTACAGCTTCCACACGATGTCAACAGTCTTGTCATTTGCCTACGATTTGTTTCTTGGTCAAACGGACACGAGGCAGCGCCTTTCTTCCGGTCTCCGACCGGATATTTTGGTTGAGATTTACCCGGACATTATTTCCAGACGTACAGCTATAGAATATACATCGCCTCATGATCAATTTGATCGCTTATTAACGTTTACTAATACCTAAAGTTGCATTACAAAAGTATTTCGAAGTGTTTTGTGAAAGTTTATCGTCGACTTTTTTAATTTAAAAAAAATGACGTTACGTTATAAAACGCAATTTTTTTCCTTGATCACATAGTCTTCATAGATCGATATCTAGGCTATATATGGACCGATTTAATCGAAAAAAAGACCCAATAGTGATGTTTATGGGACATCTAGGAGTGCCAACAAAGAAGATAGTCAAAGGTAATGAATGTTTTATATTTTATTAGTGCGTTTTGTGTAGCGCCGACTATGCTAATTATTTTGTTTACGTCCCCTGCGGGTCTTTTGGGGTGTTACATGCTATCAGATAATAGCTGCTCATGCTTTCGCCGAAAAGCATTTAAAAAATCTGACTTGTTGCCTGGATTCACAACGAGTGTAGCTTTAATTCAGTACCCTGCATGTGTATTTTAATGAACGTTTGAGTTTTAACGAGTGCTATTAGCATTTAGCGTAGCGCATTTGCATTTCCAGATGTCTAGATGGGACGCCTGCGTGTCGGGTAGGAGCGAGAGATTAAAGCCTATATAATCAATAATATTTCAACCGGACAATAACGTCGTCAATAAAAAAGGTAAACAAGAAAGGCACGCTCTCGGTTGAGCGCATGAAAAAGCTCTGGGACACTGCAGTGCCCACTCATTCAGAGAGGTCTTACACCCCCATTTTTCAGAATACAAGCCTGAAACAATTTCTAACGACTGTTGACATCTAGTGGAAGCCATAGGAAGTGCAATTTGAGTCTTAAGTCAATGGATACTGTAATGGCATTCAATAGAAAACAACAAACAGGTTTTTGCCTGCCAAATCAGTTATGTTATACCCACAGACATTATTTAAACAGTTTTGGGAAACTTTCGAGTATGTCCTATCCAAATCTACCAATTATATGCATATCTCAGCTTCTGGGCCTGAGTAGCAGGTAGTTTACTTTGGGAACGCTTTTCATCCAGAGGTGAAAATAGTGCCCACTAACCCTAGTGAAGTTAACAAAGAGTTGCAGTCTGTTTTGGAATGGGTGGCCAGTAATAAACTGGTCCTGAATATCTCTAAAACTAAGAGCATTGTATTTGGTACAAATCATTGCCTAAGTTAAGTGCTAGACCTAGACACTGGTAATGAATGGTGTGGCTGTTGAACAAGTTGAGGAGACTAAATTACTTGGCGTTACCTTAGATTGTAAACTGTTATGGTCAAAACACACTCCAAAAAGAAAGTTCTGCAGGCTCTAGTTTTGTCTAATTGATTATTGTCCTGTCGTGTGGTCTATTGCTGCATGGAAATACCTAGTTAAGCTGCAGCTGGCTCAGAACAGAGCGGCATGTTTTGCTCTTAATTTTAATCAGAGGGCTGATATAAATACTATGCATGCGTCTCTCTTGGCTAAGAGTTGGGGAGAGACTGACTGCATCACTTATTATTTTTATAAAAAACATGAATGTGTTGAAAATCCCAAATTGTTTGCATAGTGAACTTACACACAGTTCTGACACACACACTTATGCCACCAGACATGCCACCAGGGGTCTTTTTATAGTCCCCAAATCCAGAACAACTTCAAGAGAACGTACAGTATTATATAGAGCCCTTATTGCATGGAACGTCCTTCCATCTCATATTGCTCAAATAAAGAGCAAATCTGGTTTAAAAAAACAGATAAAGCAACACCTCGCTGCACACACCTCTCCCCTATTTGACCTAGATAGTTTGTGTGTATGCATTGATATGTAGGCTATGTGTGCCTTTTAAAAACAATGTAGTTCTGTCCTTGAGCTGTTCTTGTCTAATGATGTTCTGTATTATGTTTCATGTATTGTTGCAACGTGGGTGGGGTTATATCCTGCCTGTTTGGCCCTGTCCGGGGGTATCATAGGATGGGGCTACAGTGTCTCCTGACCCCTCCTGTCTCACCCTCCAGTATTTATGCTGCAGTAGTTTATGTGTCGGGGGGCTAGGGTCAGTCTGTTATATCTGGAGTACTTCTCCTGTTTTATCCGGTGTCCTGTGTGAATTTAAGTATGCTCTCTCTAATTCTCTCTTTCTTTCTCTCTCTCGGAGGACCTGAGCCCTCAGACCATGCCCCAGGACTATCTGGCATGATGACTCCTTGCTGTCCCCAGTCCACCTGGCCGTGCTGCTGCTCCAGTTTCAACTGTTCTGCCTGCGGCTATGGAACCCTGACCTGTTCACCGGACGTGCTACCTGTCCCAGACCTGCTGTTTTCAACTCTCTAGAGACAGCAGGAGTGGTAGAGATACTCTTAATGATTGGCTATGAAAAGCCAACTGACATTTACTCCTGAGGTGCTGACTTGTTGCGCCCTCGACAACTACTGTGATTATTATTATTTGACCATACTGGTCATTTATGAACATTTGAACATCTTGGCTATGTTCTGTTATAATCACCACCCGGCACAGCAAGAAGAGGACTGATCACCCCTCATAGCCTGGTTCCTCTCTAGGTTTCTTCCTAGGTTTTGGCCTTTCTAGGGAGTTTTTCCTAGCCGCCGTGCTTCTACACCTGCATTGCTTGCTGTTTGGGGTTTTAGGCTGGGTTTCTGTACAGCACTTTGAGATATCAGCTGATGTAAGAAGGGCTATATAAATACATTTGATTTGAGTGGACCCCAGGAAGAGTAGCTTCTGTTTTTGCAAATGCTAATGGGGATCCTAATTAAATACCAAAATCTCAGTAAAATGAAATAGATTAACCATAGGCCGGCATGCCGCAGTTTCATTAACAGCCTCATTCAAAATGTTAGGAAGGAGTTCATTGTCAAATAAATGCCCAGGTTTAGCAAAATGCTCATTAAACATGTCGCTGGAGGGGATGGCTGCCATTTTACTGGCTCCAACCAATTGTGCTATTTTGTTTGCTTTTTCACGTTGTTTGTAAATTATTTAGTACATAATGTTTCTGCTACTGTCTCTTATGACCGAAAATAGCTTCTGGACATCAGAACAGCGATTACTCACCTCAAACTGGAAGAAGATTTTTTCTTTATTGAGTCCGACACAAAGGATATACTGCTTCCCGGAGACCAGGCCCAAATTCCCATGATTTGTGTAAAGAAAAGACGGAAATACAGGGGCGGAGGTCTGGGTGCCTTGTGAGAATTCGTCGGCGAGTGAACAAACCACCACTACCCTCGGTATTATTGGTCAATGTGCAATCATTGGAAAACAAACGGGATAATCTATGATTAAAACTATCCGACCAATTGGACATTAAAGACTATAATATTTTATGTTTCACTGAGACTTGGCTGAACAACGACCCAGATAATATAGAGCTGGCTGGCTTCGCCATGTTTCGGCAGGACAGAGCAGCCACGTCTGGTAAGACGAGGGACGGGGTGTGTGTCTATTTGTCAATAACTGCTCGAGGTATTGCTTGACTGAGGTAGAATACCTCATGATAAGCTGTGGACCACACTATCTACCAAGAGAGTTCACATCTATATTATTCGTAGTTGTCTATTTACCACCACAAACCGATGCTGGCACTAAGACCTCACTCAACGAGCTGTATAAGGCCATAAGCAAACAAGAAAATGCTCATCCAGAAGCGGTGCTCTTGGCGGCCGGGGACTTTAATGTAGGCATACTTAAATCTGTTTACCTCATTTCTACCAGCACGCGCAACCAGAGGAAAACAATCCCTAGACCACCTTTACTCCACACACAGAGATGCATAGAAATGTCTCCCACTACCTCCATTTGGCAAATCTGACCATAATTACCATTGACTCGCTCAATACGGAAGTGGTCAATGCAAAGAAGAATGGAAGATCAGAGGAGTTAGTGATAGGGTTCATGGATTTAATGGTTTTCCAAAATTTCGTTGCGTTGTTTAAATTTGTCTTAGTAGATTCGTAATAGAACCTATATTTGCATTTGGGAATTAACAAGGTGGACTTATTTCTAAGTGCCCTGAATAACTGCTATTCAGCCTGGGAATGACCCTTTCTGACTTTGGCCTATTATGTATTTCAATTATGGATAAACAGATAATTCCCCTGTAAACCAGGGATTGCCTCTTCCTCTTACCCGGTATTTTTTGAGATAGTAGAAAACATGTAATGAAAATAATGAAAATAGGAGAATGCCTCTTCGATGTCTGGAATAAGCACAATCCTTTTCCAGTTGCATTCATAAAGTGCATGCAGGAATGCCTGTAAAATGTTGTTTGACTATGAACCGAGGGGGCACTTTGGGGATTTTAGTGTCTCTAATGCAAGCAACTGCACAATGATCACTTTAAATCATGAGGGAAAATACCAAAGGCCAAGTATTTATGTGGATTGTTGGCTAAAATAACATCAATAAGTGTTGACTTAGAGATGTCTTTTGGATTGAGTCTTGTGGCTGCATTTATAATTTGAGTAAAATTCAGTGTATTGCACAGTCCTCTTATAGCCTCGGAGTTTGAAGATAACCAGTCCCAGTTTAAGTTGCCCATGAGGACAATTAAATGTTTCCTCCAACCACACATCAGTTCAGCCAGAGAATCCAGGGACTACACTTTTGCAGATGGAGGTCTATTACACCTTATTTCATCTAAATTCACAGCTTTCGATAACTGCAGTTTCAATGCTAAAAACTCAAACTGTTTTGAAATAGATAAAGACCTTAGTTCAGTAACCACATATCTGTCTTTAATATAGATAGGCTATGAATCCCCCCTTACTTCAGTCACATCAATAAACATTATAACCATCCAAGCCTATACACTGATTTAGAACAGATTTCTTAAGCCAGGTCTCGGACAGAGCTAAGATATCTGGGTCAGCAGTGTGAACCCAGACTTTTATCATGTCCATTTTCGGCATCAGACTCTTCACATTATTATGCATCAGTCCCAACCCTGATTTAATTTTAAAATCATTTGGAGTGGGAAGTTTATCTGTAGCCAAGGAGCCTGGGTTTGGATGAATGTTTTGTGACACCAAAAGCAGAAGAATAATAAAACACCTTGGTTTGTTACTACCTAAAATCTTTCTGCACTTAGATTTTCACGTTGTGTACATACAGTGGGGAGAACAAGTATTTGACACACTGACGATTTTGCAGGTTTTCCTACTTACATGTAGAGGTCTGTAATTTTTATCATAGCTATACTTCAACTGTGAGAGACGGAATATAAAACAAAAATCCAGAAAAACACATTGTATGATTTTTAAGTAATAAATATAAATTTTATTGCATGTATTAGTATTTGATCACCTACCAACCAGTAAGAATTCCGGCTCTCACAGACCTGTTAGTTTTTCTTTAAGAAGCCCTCCTGTTCTCCACTCATTACCTGCATTAACTGCACCTGTTTGAACTCGTTACCTGTATAAAAGACACCTGTCCACACACTCATTCAAACAGACTCCAACTTCTCTACAATGGCCAAGACCAGAGAGCTGTTTAAGGACATTAGGGATGGAATTGTAGACCTGCACAAGGCTGGGATGGGCTACAGGACAATAGGCAAGCAGCTTGGTGAGAAGGCAACAACTGTTGTTGCAATTATTAGAAAATGGAAGAAGTTCAAGATGACGGTCAAATACCCTCGGTCTGTGGCTCCATGCAAGATCTCACCTCATGGGGCATCAATGATCATGAGGAAGGTGAGGGATCAGCCCAGAACTACACGGCAGGACCTGGTCAATGACCTGAAGAGAGCTGGGACCACAGTCTCAAAGAAAACCATTAGTAACACACTACGCCGTCATGGATTAAAATCCTGCAGCTCACGCAAGGTCCCCTTTCTCAAGCCAGCGCATGTCCAGGCCCGTCTGAAGTTTGGCAATGACCACCTGGATGATCCAGAGGAGGAATGGGAGAAGGTCATGTGGTCTGATGAGACAAAAATAGAGCTTTTTGGTCTAAACTCCACTCGCCGTGTTTGGAGGAAGAAGAAGGATGAGTACAACTCCAAGAACACCATCCCAACCGTGAAGCATGGAGGTGGAAACATCATTCTTTCGGGATGCTTTTCTGCAAAGGGGACAGGACGACTGCACCGTATTGAGGGGAGGATGGATGGGGCCATGTATCGCGAGATCTTGGCCAACAACCTCCTTCCCTCAGTAAGAGCATTGAAGATGGGTCGTGGCTGGGTCTTCCAGCATGACAATGACCCGAAACACACAGCCAGGGCAACTAAGGAGTGGCTCCGTAAGAAGCATCTCAAGGTCCTGGAGTGGCCTAGCCAGTCTCCAAACCTGAACCCAA
This sequence comes from Oncorhynchus nerka, assembly GCF_034236695.1. Classification (NCBI taxonomy): domain Eukaryota; kingdom Metazoa; phylum Chordata; class Actinopteri; order Salmoniformes; family Salmonidae; genus Oncorhynchus; species Oncorhynchus nerka. The sequence goes on along the minus strand of NC_088408.1, from coordinate 51,234,680 downwards.
TAGAAAATCTTTGGAGGGAGCTGAAAATCCGTATTGCCCAGCAACAGCCCCGAAACCTGAAGGATCTGGAGAAGGTCTGCATGGAGGAGTGGGCCAAAATCCCTGCTGCAGTGTGTGCAAACCTGGTCAAGAACTACAGGAAGCATATGATCTCTGTAATTGCAAACAAAGGTTTCTGTACCAAATATTAAGTTCTGCTTTTCTGATGTATCAAATACTTATGTATTTATGTACTTAACGATATCATAAGCACCATCGATAAGAGACATTACTGTGCAGCTGTATTCATCGTCCTGACCAAGGCTTTCGACTCTGTCAATCACCACATTCTTATTGGCAGACTCAACAGCCTTGGTTTCTCAAATGATTGCCTCGCCTGGTTCACCAACTACTTCTCTGATAGAGTTCAGTGTGTCAAATCGGAGAGCCTGTTGTCCGGACCTCTGGCAGTCTCTATGGGTGTGCCACAGGGTTCAATTCTCGGGCCGACTCCCTTCTCTGTATACATCAATGATGTCGCGCTTGCTGCTGGTGATTCTCTGATCCACCTCTACGCAGATGACACCATTCTGTATACTTCTGGCCCTTCTTTGGACACTCCAGACAAGCTTCAATTCCATACAACTCTCCTTCCATGGCCTCCAACTGCTCTTAAACGCAAATAAAACTAAATGCATGCTATTCAACCGATCATTGCCCGCACCTGCCCACCCATCCAGCATCACTACTCTGGACTGCTCTGACTTAGAATACGTGGATAACTACAAATACCTAGGTGTCTGGCTAGACTGTAAACTCTCGTTCCAGACTCACATTAAGCATCTCCAATTAAGAATTAAATCTAGATTCAGCTTCCTATTTCGCAACAAAGCTTCCTTCTCTCATGCTGCCAAACATACCCTCGTAAAACTGACCATCCTACGGATCCTTGACTTCGGCGATGTCATCTATAAAATAGCCTCCAACACTCTACTCAACAAATTGGATGTAGTCTATCACAGTGCCATCCATTTTGCCACCAAAGCTCCATACACTACTCACCACTGCGACATGTATGCTCTCGTTGGCTGGCCCTCGCTTCATACTCGTCGCCAACCCCACTGGCTACAGGTTATCTACAAGTCTCTGCTAGGTAAAGCCCTGCCCTATCTCAGCTCGCTGGTCACCATAGCAGCACCCACTCGTAGCACGCGCTCCAGCAGGTATATTTCACTGGTCACCCCCAAAGCCAATTGCTCCTTTGGTCGCCTTTCCTTACAGTTCTCTGCTGCCACTGACTGGAACAAACTGCAAAAAACACTGAAGCTGGAGATTCCCATCTCCCTCACTAGCTTTAAGAACCAGCTGTCAGAGCAGCTCACAGATCACTGCACCTGTTCATAGCCCATCTGTATACAGCCCATCTATCTACCTCATCCCCAAACTGTATTTATTTATTTTGCTCCTTTTGCACCACAGTATCTCTACTTGCACATCCATCTTTTGCACATCTACCATTCCAGTGTTTAATTGCCATATTGTAATTACTTCGCCACCAGGGCCTATTTGTTGCCATAATTCCCTTATTTGACCTAATTTGCACTAACTGTATATATACTTTTGTTTCTACTGTGTTATTGACTGTATGTTTTGTTCATTCCATGTGTAACTCTGTGTTGTTGTATGTGTCGAACTGCTATGCTTTATCTTGGCCAGGTCGCAGTTGCAAATGAGAATTTGTTCTCAACTAGCTTACCTGGTTAAATAAAGGTGAAATAAAAAAAATGAAATAAGAATGTCATGCAATAAAATGAAAATGAATTATTTAAAAATCATACAATGTGATTTTCTGGATTTTGGTGTTAGATTCCGTCTCTCGCAGTTGAATTGTACCTTTGATAAAAATTACAGACCTCCACATGCTTTGTAAGTAGGAAAACCTGCAAAATTGGCAGTGTATCAAATACTTGTTCTCCCCACTGTAGGTGGCAGGGAGTCAAGCGCAGGAGAATTAAACTTGATATAATTGGAGTATTTTAATAACTTAAAACAAATTCGGGTTGAACTCGGGTCGAGAGCCAGACCCTGTCCCCAGGTGCTAACACCGGGGCCTCACTCCGGTGACGGTCTGCGTCAACTTTCTGGCGTAGAACAGCTCGCTGAAGGTGGACGTGGGCTGATACCCTAATACACACCTGACCAAAACTCTGGATAAACCTCCAGTAGTAGTTGGCAAACCCTAAGAATCGCTGCACTTCCTTCACCGTGGTGGGAGTCGGCCAATTACACACGGCTACAATGCGGTCACACTCCATCACCACCCCTGAGGTGGAAATGAGATAACCCAGTAGACGGCTCGTTTGGAGAACACACACTTCTCAGCCTTGACGTATAGGTCATGCTCCAGCAGTCTACCAGGCACCTTGCGTACCAGAGCCACATGCACGGCGCAGGTAGTGGAATAGATCAGAATATCATCGATATAAACGACCATGCCCTGCCCTGCAGGTCCCTGAGAATCTTGTCTACAAAGGATTGAAAGACGGCTGGAGCATTCTTTAACCCATACGGCATGACGAGGTACTCATAGTGGCCTGATGTGGTACTAAACGCGGTCTCGTCTCCATCCCGAATACGCACCAGACTATACGCGCTCCTGAGATCCAGTTTTGTGTAAAACTGTGCTCCGTGAAATGATTCCACCGCCATAGCGATGAGAGGTAGTGGGTAACTAAACACCACTGTGATGGCATTTAGACCTCTATAATCAATGCAAGGACGCAGACCTCCCTCCTTTTTTTTCACAGAAAAGAAACTCGAGGAGACGGCCTCATGGTGAAATCCCTGAGCGGTTTCTTCCTCTCCGGCAACTGAGTTAGGAAGGACACCTGTATCTTTGTAGTGACTGGGTGTATTGAGAAACCATCCAAAGTGTAAGTAATAACTTCACCATGCTCAAAGGGATATTAAGTGTCTGTTTTATTGCTCTTTGGATGGTTTATCACAAAAATATGTGCCTTTTTTTGCGAGGCATTGGAAAACCTTTCTGGTCTTTGTGGTTGAATCTGTGCTTGACAATCTCTACTCAACTGAGGGACCTTACATATAATTATATGTGTGGGGTACAGAGACAGGGTGATCATTGAAATATAATTTTAACCACTATTATTTCACACATAGTCCATGCAACTAATAATGTGACTTATGGCTGGGGGCAGTATGGCTGGGGGCAGTATTGAGTAGCTTGGATGAATAAGGCGCCCAGGGGTGCCCAGAGTAAACTGCCTGCACCTCAGTCCCAATTGCTAATATGTGCTTATTATTAGTATATTTGGGTAGAAAACTCTGAAGTTTCTAAAACTGTTTGAATGATGTCTGTAAGTATAGCAGAACACATATGGCAGGCAAAAACCTGAGAAAAAATCCAAACAGGAAGTGGGAAATCTGAGGTTGGTCATTTTTCAACTCATTCCCTATTGAAGATACAGTGGGATATTGTTGGTCATGTAGGGCTTCCACTAGATGTCAACAGTCTTTAGAACCTAGTTTGATGCTTCTACTGTGAAGTGGGGCCGAATGAGAGGGGAATGAGTCAGGGGTCTGGCAGAATGCTTTGAGCTCGTGACGCTCGTTCACGTGAGAGCGAGCTCTGTTCCATCTCAATTCTCCAGACATAAGAATTCTCCGGTTGGAACATTATTGAAGATTTATGTTAAAAAAATCCTAAAGATTGATTCTATACATCATTTGATATGTTTCTACGGACTGTAACGGAACTTTTTGACATTTCGTCTGCTCCTAGTGAACGCGCTTCGTGAGTTTAAATTTGTTTCCAAAACTCGCTAACAAAAGGAAGGTATTTGGACATAAATAATGGACATTATTGAGCAAAACAAACATTTATTGTGGAACTGGGATTCCTGGTAGTGTATTCCGATGAAGATCATCAAAGGTAAGTGAATATTTATAATGCTATTTCTGACTAATGTTGACTGCACAACATGGCGGATATCTTTTTGTCTTGTTTGGTGTCTGAGCGGCGTACTCAAATTATAGTATGGTTTGCTTTTTCCGTAAAGCTTTTTTGAAATCTGACACAGCGGTTGCAATAAGGAGAAGTGTATCTAAAGTTCCATGCATAACACATGTATTTTCATCAACATTTATAATGAGTATGTTTGTAAATTGATGTGGCTCTCTGCAAAATCACCGGATGTTTTTGGAACTACTGAACATAACGCACCCAATGTATACTGAGATATTTTGATATAAATATGAACTTTATCGAACAAAACATATATGCATTGTGTAACATGAAGTCCTATGAGTGTCATCTGATGAATATCATCAAAAGTTAGTGATTCATTTTATCTATATTTGTGCTTTTTGTGATTCCTCTCTTTGGCTGGAAAAATGGCTGTGTTTTTTAGGGAGTTGGCTCTGACCTAACATAATCGTTTGTGGTGCTTTCGCCGTAAAGCTTATTTGAAATCAGACACTGTGGTGGGATTAACAAGAAGTGTATCTTTAAAGTGGTGTGAAATACTTCTATGTTTGAGGAATTTTAATTATGGGATTTCTGTTGTTTTGAATTTGGCGCCCTGCACTTTCACTGGCTGTTGTCATATCGATCTCGTTAGCGGGATCTCAACCCTAAGACATTTTAAGCAAACCTTTACTGCTGAACATATTTAGACTTGCCATGACAAGGGGGTTGAACACTTATTGAGTTTTACATTTTTAATTAACCTGTTATGGCTGCAATCCCGATATCGGGATCGATATGACAACTACCAGTGAAAATAGGGCGCCAAATTCAAACCACAGAAATCTCATAATTACAATTGTCCGATTTCAAATAGGTTTTTCAGCTAAAGCACTACAAACGATTATGTTAGGTCAGAGCCAAGTAACAGAAAAACACAGCCATTTTTCCAGCCAAAGAGAGGAATCACAAAAATCAGAAATAAAGATAAAATGAATCACTAACCTTGAATTATCTTCATCAGATGACACTCATAGGACTTCATTTTACACAATACATGCATGTTTTGTTTGATAAAGTTCATATTAAAAAAATCTGAGTTTACATTGGCATGTTAGATTCACTAGTTCCAAAAACATCAAGTGATTTTGCATAGCCACATCGTTTCAACAGAAATACTCATCATAAATGTAGATGATAATACACATGGAATTATAGATATACCTCTCCTTAATGCAACCGCTGTGTCAAGCAACCCATGCAATAATCTGAGACGGCGCTCAGAACAGTAGCCAAATTAGCCTCCATGTTGGAGTCAACAGAAACCAGAAAATACATGATAAATGTTTCCTTACCTTTGATGAACTTCATCAGAATGCATTCCTAGAAATCCCAGGTCCACAATAAATGCTTGATTTGTTTGAAAATTGGTTAGCGCGTTTGGTAACAATTCTAAAGTCACAAAGCGTGTCCACTATAACGTGGCGAAATGTCCAAGAGTTCCGTAACAGTCAGTAGAAACATGTCAAACGATGTACTGAATCAACCTTTAGAATGTTGTTTACATATATTTTGAATAACGTTCCAACCGGAGAATTAGAATGACTTCAGATGAGCGATGGAACGCAGGTCCTTCATCTGTGAACGCGCCTGGTGAAAGCATGGTCCACTCATGGCTGTTGTGACTATTTCCTGTGTCAATCGGCCCCCCTTCACATTAGAGTCATCAGACAAAGTTCTATTGACTGCTGACATCTAGTGGAAGGCGTAGGACGTGAAAACTCATCCATATCTCGCTGTAATTTCAATGAGACCTTGGTTGAAAATCTGCCACCTCCAGAAAAAAAACAGGAAGAGGAATTTCTCAGGTTTTTGCCTGCTATATAAGTTCTGTCATACTCACAGACATAATTCAAACAGCTTTAGAAACTTCAGAGTGTTTCCTATCCAATACTACTAATAATATGCAAACATTAGCAACTATGACTGAGGAGCAGGCCGTTTGATATGGGCACCTTTCATCCAAGCTACTCAATACTGCCCCTGCAGCCATAAATAGTTAATTCCCCCAAAATAATCTGGGGTATTTTATGTGTAGATCAGCGGCACAAAATCTCAATTTTAATCCATTTTAAATTCAGGCTGTAACACAACAAGATGTTGAAAAAGTCAAGGGGTGTGAATACATTGTAAGTGCAGGTAATGAAGGGAGGGGTTGAGAATGCTTTGCGTGTGGTCTTTCCTCCGTAACTTCGGCTACATAAATATACAGGTAACTGACAAAATAATAGAAACACTTGAGTAAATGTGGGATACAAAGTATATTGAAGGCAGGTGCTACCAAACAGATATAGTTCAAGACTTAATTAAGCAGTTAACATCCCATTATGCTTAGGGTGGTTTATAAAAATGCTGGGAAGGCCAGTATTTTGGCTGCCATGGCTATGCCTCCCATAGGATGACAATTCCCCAATCCACAGGGCACGAGTGGTCACTGAATGGTTTGATGAGCATGAAAACGATGTAAACCATGTGCCACAGCTGTCTCAGTTACCAGATCTCACCCAATGAAATTGCTCAGAGAATGAGATTTTGTTTTTACAACGTAATATTTTTTGTTTCAAAAAGGTAGTGGTCAAAATGATTGAAACCCCTAAATATATAAAGTAATCAAAAGTGTAGTAGTTGGTCCCATATTCCTAGCACACAATAACTACATCAAGCTTGTGACTCTACAAACATGTTGGCTGCATTTGAAGTTCATTTTGGGTGTGTTTCAAATTATAGAAATTAAAGGTAAATAATGTATTGTGTCATTTGAGTAATTTAAAATAAAATAAGAATATAATATGTTTCTAAACACTTCTACATTAATGTGGATGCTACCATGATTACGAATAATCCTGAATACATCGTGAATAGTGAGAAGGTTGCAGAGGTTCAAAGATCATACTCCCAAGACATACTAACCTCCCCTGGTATTGGCGGTGGTCAGAGGTTAGAATGTGTGGTGGGTATGATCTTTGACCCCTACCTTTTTAAGAAAAAGAATACATTACTTGTTAAACAAAATCTCATTCTCAGAGCAATTTTATTAGTAAAAAATTGTATAATTTCTTTGAGCATACAATATCGCTCAGTATTTGAATTGCATGTCTTTTTTTGAATTTTAGCAGACACCCTTATCCAGAGCAACTTACAGTAGTGAGAGCATACATTTTCATACTGTTTTTGTGCTGGTCCCCCATTGGGAATCACACCCACAACCCTGATATTGCAAGTTCCATGCTCTACCAACTGAGCCACATGGGACACCTTTATCAAGGGTGTAAATAATTTCAGACCCCAGTGTAAGTAATATGTCAGCATAGGGGATATAAAACTACAATGGTTTAAATGTCACTATTTTGACATATTCAAATGAGACCATGTTGTCATTCCAGGGCATACTGTAATATGTGTCAGAATAAATGTTGAGTGTCCTCTGCATAGTCTGAGGTTTACTCATTTCCCCTTTCCAGGCTTATCAAGGCTCACAGATGCAGTTCTATTTGGAGAAGAGCAACTAAAATGAAACACCAACTGTGGATAACAATAAGTAATCTATGATGTCTCAACCTTCTCCAACGGCAACAAACATTTTCTTTGTGCAATCATTAATAAATGAAGAAATATATGTTCCCACTTGAATTACAGAGGGGTTCTTTGATTTATCTTAGGTAAATGTGGTCAACTATGGGTGTCTATGCGAAATCAATTATCAAAATGACTAGACCTAAGCTCCTTTAAATAATCACCTGTTCTGAGTTTTATGTTTTTTCGTAATTACAAATCTAAAACATGAATGACATTGAGACATTATTTACAAAGTGTGAATGATTGAAACATAGTTATTACATTATTCATGTGAATACAATGAGAATTATTTGTGTGTGTTGCTATGGGGGCAGCAGAATGACTGAGGACTTGATTGGGACCACCCTGCGGACCTATCACATCAGCTTAAATGGACTCATTCTTCATGTCCCCTTATCTGATAACAACCTCATTACCTGGTCCTGGGTCGTAAGCACCAGTTCTGGTCAAGCTCCATTGACCGTGTGTGTGTGCTTTATGTGTGTGTGTGTGTGGGGGTGCGTGTGTGGACGTGTGCCTGCCTGAGTATGTGCGCCGGTGTGTATGCTGGTGTGTGTGTATTTGTATGTGCGTGGGTGTGTGTGGGAGCCGCAAAATGTCAACACCCTTCTGAGAACACACTTTGCTCCCACTGATACTGACAGATTATCGAGGAATTTTTCTTCACGGCTCGGCTTGTTAGAGGGAGAGGGTAAGAGAGAGAAAATAAATAAAGCATCTCTTTAGTTAGTCTTGCTCTTGTTCCAAAATAAACAGAGCAGACATAGGGGGGAAATGGGCTACAGAACCACTGACTGGTATTAGTAAGTGTGATGATACCTTGGACCAAAACAAAACAGCCAAGCAGGACCAACAATGTGTGTGTGTCTGTGTGTGTGTACGGGCCACTGTGCATGTGTGTGTGACTGTCCATGTAAGTGAATGCGTATGGGTCCGCATTCCTTTCACTACAGGAACCAGAGTGGAGTCACACCACCAGAGAGAGAATACAGGCGATTTATAGAAAGCACTGCTCGGTTTCACATCCTTTATTCATGTTTCCTTCCAACCGACATGGTTGAAAGAGACAGAAACGGGTGACAGACTATTATTGCTTTTCTTATTTGCATCCACACGGTCATGGCTCTGTCTGTCGCAGAGCTGTAACATACAACAATGCTCTGTGATAGAAAGTGCAAAATGTATTACACCGGTGTAAGACACAGAGCTTTTATATGGTTGGGTGTGTGTACGTGTGTTTGTATGACTGTGCGCTAACACAGTCTCTATGATTTTGTGTACGAGTGTGTGTATGTGAAAGTGTGCAAGTGAACTCTGTAACCCATGTGTGTGAGGGGTGAAAGTTCAGTTCCTGCAGGGTTTGTTTGGGAATATATGAGACTTCACAGCTGGCCTGATCATCTGTGCACATCTGACTATAAAACTTTACAGAGCGTCGCCAGAGCCAGCTGCTTTTATCAGCTGAGATAGAGTTATTCCCGCTATTATTCCTGGTTACTCCTAGTTACTCCAGACAGAGCCCTCAGCATCAGGCCTGGTGCTCCTCTCCTTTCCCTTTGGCCTTTCACTTGCAATGGCCTGGGTTACCATTATATTGACCACTTAAACTTGCTAAAAATATAAACAGCATATTATATACATGGTAATCAGAGGCAGGAGTCGTGTAACCACAAGGTATAGTAATTTGTTGCCTCATTTGTTACTGTAATAAGTGTGAAAATTGTTTGTGGTTTGTGTGAATATACAATAGTATTTTTATAAATACTAAATTGACAAACACCCTAATTACTTATGTGAAAATCTTACTTCACTCTAGAATAATTTCAGTAGTAATAACGTTTTTGCGAGAGTTTATAGAAAGTTGGATAGATTAAAATAAATCCTCTTTGGGATCGGTGTCCCGCTAGCGTTCCACTACGACAACATCCGGGGAAATTGCCGAGCTCGAAATTCAAAATACAAAAATCGCAATATTAAACATTCATGGAAATACAAGTGACTTACATCGTTTTAAAGCTTAACTTCTTGTTAATCCAACAGCGTTGTTAGATTTCAAAAAGGCTTTATGACGAATGCATACCATGTGATTATCTGAGGACAGTGCCCCACATCAAAATACTTTTTCAAACCAGCACAGGCATCACAAAATCCCAAATAACGATGAAATAAATCAATTACCTTTGAAGATCTTACTCTGTTTGCAATCCCAAGGGTACCAGCTACACAATGTTCAATAAAGTCCCTCTTTATATCCAAAAAAGTCAATTTAGTTGGCGCCATTGATCTCAGTAATCCACTCAACATGCATACAAACGAATCCCAAAAAGTTACTGGTAAAGTTCATCCAAACAAGTCAAACAATGTTTCTAATTAATCCTCAAGTACTATAATATCTAAATAAACTATCAAATTTAAGACGGAGAATAGTATAGTTCAATAGTTCAATTGGAAATATAAAAAACGAAGAGCGTGCATGTCTTTCACGCGCGCAACAAGACTACTTTTCTAACTACTTGTTAATTTAAAAAAAATACAAGCCTGAAACCCTTTCTAAAAACTATTGAAATCTAGTGGAAGCCATAGGAACTGCAATCTGGTTCCTATCTATTTGTTTTTCCCATAGGCTATCATTGAAATGGCCTGTGACCTCAACAACAAAAACTTCCGGATGGATTTTCCTCGGGTTTTCGCCTGCCATATCAGTTCTGTTATACTCACATACATTATTTTAACCGTTTTAGAAACTTCAGAGCGTTTTCTATCCCCTGCTACCATTATATGCATATCCTAGCTTCTGGGCCTGAGTAACAGGCAGTTTACTTTGGGCACATCATTCATCCGAACTTCCGAACACTCCCCCCGAGCCTTAAGAAGTTGAATTAATCAATCATGTGTGTTTTGTAATGCCTATATTTCTACATCTCTCTCTCCTTCCACCTTCTCCCCCTCTCCTCTGACACATGTTTGAACTCAGGCTCACAACATCCATCAGGTGATCATTACAAGCTTGGGGTCTTGACCTCTACAGACTCCACTCCTGACACCTACCTCTGCCTCCCTGGATGGGAGCACTGTGCTCAGTGCTTTTGCCAGGGAACAATGTATATCTAATGTTTCCCCACCACGGCCTAGTTGATTGAGATATAAAGCAATCCTCCGTGAATGCAGGAAACAGTCACAGGAAATGGAGATGCACTGCATCGCTTTGAGTGCCACTTCGGGTTATTCATTTTGACAGGGAAAATTGTTTTCTGCGGAATTCCCCCATCTCCCGAAATTCCCTGAAATGGCTTGGAACGGCAAGGAGCAGACCTGGAGGTGTCATGTAGCTTGTTGAGGCTATAGGGAGGGATCACTTCCCTGACCCCAGACACACACATACACACCACCCCTAAACCCTGTTTCCCCACACTAACCCCCACTAACAAAAACCCATGACCAGAATCCAATTAGCTTATCTCACTATTGACACACTTTCAGTTGTTTGCGCTACAGACACGCCATTCCCTCACAGATCCTCTCATAACAAGCTGTTAGTACGAGTCGGGCCGGGGCGGCGTTGAGCAGGGCTATTGATTATGAGCCTTAAACAGACAAGCATGCAGCCATCTGGCTTTCATTAATGGATCTGTGAGGGGATGTAGTGCTCTAAGACTTACACAGCCAACAGCAGCAGCTCGTCGACCGTAAAGACAAATGTTACACAGCCTTGTAATGACAGCCTGTGACGGGCAGCAGGCTGCAGGCAGCATGGGGGGATTAAAACCAGCCGAGGTTCATTCAACTAAAACATGTTTACTATGTTTTTTTTCTCTCTACCCCTTTTGAACCTTTTGAATAATTGACATAGTCCGAATTGAGAACTCAGATATTTCCACGATTATAACATAAAATGTAGGTCTACCCAAAACATGCTGATTGAGTATGTGAGTAGATTTCAGGATTCAGACTTTCAAATAATCTTGCACATATATTGCACTGTGACCAAGCAGGAAAGCATATTGATGTGGTGGTGAGGGACTTCCCTTTCCTAATAGCACTACAGTCTCTGAACACTTTAGATTGCTCACAGTTTTCTAACCATATAATTGTGTAATTGACCAAAGTGTCTGCTTAACCTTGGTGTCATTTTAACGCTCATTAGTAGGTTCTCACGGTCATTTGTGAAATGTTTCCCCATGTTACCATATATACTACATGACCAAAAGTATGTGGACACCTGCTCATCGAACATCTCACTACAAAATCATGGGCATTAATATGGAGTAGGTCCACCCTTTGCTGCTATAACCTCTTGAAACTAGGGGGCACTATTTTCATTTTTGGAAAAATAACATTCCCAAAGTAAACGGGCTATTTGGCAGAACAAGATGCTAGAATATGCACATAATTGACAGCTTAGGATAGAAAACACTCTAAAGTTGCCATTACTGTAAAAATATTGTCTGTGAATATGACAGAACTGATATTGCAGGCGAAAGCCTGAGAAAAATCCAATCAGGAAGGGACTCTTATTTAGAAACCGTTGCGTTCCTATGCGTTCCTATTGAGCAGTGAATAGGAAATCAACCAGATTACTTTTTCTATGGCTTCCCTAATGTGTCTAGTGTCACAAGACATAGTTTCAGGCTTTTATTTTGAAAAATGAGCGTGAATGACAACATTGCGTCAGTGGACAGCTGGTGGCTCTCAGAGTGATTTGTGCGTAATAGACAAAGGTGGCCATTGTGCCTCTCGCTCCTACTGGGAAGCCAACTTTCCCGGTTGATATATTATCGAATAGATATTTGGAAAACACCTTGAGGATTGATTATAAAAAACGTTTGCCATGTTTCTGTCGATATTATGGATCTAATTTGGAATAATTTTCGGCGTTGTCGTGACCGCAGTTTCCGGTGGATTTCTCAACCGAAGAACTAAGGCAGGTATTTCGGCTATAAAAATAATCTTTATGGGACAAAATGAAAAAAAAAATTCTAACTGGGAGTCTCGTGAGTGAAAACATCAGAGGCTAATCAAAGGTAAATTATTTAATTTAATTGCTTTTCTGATTTTCGTGACCAAGATGCCTACTGCTAGCTTGACATAATGGTATGCTAGGTTATCGATAAACTTACACAAATGCTTGTCTTGCTTTGGCTGTAAAGCATAATTTCAAAATCTGAGATGACAGGGTGATTAACAGAAGGCTAAGCTGTGTTTCACTATATTTCACTTGTGATTTCATGAATATGAATATTTTCTAGTAATATTTTTTGTCTGTTGTGTTATGCTAATTAGTGTCAGTTGATGACAATTCTCCCGGATCCGGGAGGGGTAGTTGTAAGAGGTTTTAACAGCCTCCACTCTTCTGGGAAGGCTTTCCACTAGGTGTTGCTGCGGGGACTTGCTTCCATTCAGCCACAAGAGCATTCGTGAGGTCGAGCACTGATGTTGGCCGATTAGGCCTGGCTCGCAGTCGGTGTTCAAATTCATCCCAAAGGTGTTTGATGGGTTTGAGGTCAGGGCTCTGTGGAGTCCAGTCAAGTTCTTCCAGACCGATCTTGACAAACCATCTCTGTAAGGACCTCGCTTTGTACACGGGGGCAATGTCATACTGAAACAGGAAAGGTCCTTCCCCAAACTGTTGCCACAAATTTGGAAACACAGAATCGTCTAGAATGTCATTGTATGCTGTAGCGTTAAGATTTCCCTTCACTGGAACTAAGGGGCCTTCCCCGAATCGTTAAAACCAGCCCAAGACCATTATTCATCCTCCAAGAAACTTTACAGTTGGCAAGATGCATTCTGCATGGTAACGTTCTCCTGGCATCCGCCAAACCCAGATTTGTCCGTCGGACTGTCAGATGGTGAAGGGTGATTCATTACTCTAAAGAACGCTTTTCCACTGCTCCAGAGCCCAATGGCGACAAGCTTTACACCACACCAGCCTGCACTTCGCATTGTGCATGGTCGTATTAGGTTGCTCGGCCATGGAAAACCATTTCATTAAACTGCAGACGAACAGTTCTTGTACTGACTTTGCTTCCAGAGACAGTTGGGAATTTGGTAGTGAATGTTGCAACCGAGGACAGACGATTATTTACAAGCAACACGCTTCAGCACTCACCGGTCCCTTTCTGTGAGCTTCTGTGGCCTACCACTTCGCGACTGAGTCGTTGTTGCTTCGTTTCCACTTCATAACAACAGCACTTACAGTTGACCTGAGCTCTTCAGTACGGGCCATTTTACTGCCAATGTTTGTCTATGGAGATTGCATGGCTGTGTGCTCAATTATATGCACCTGTAAGCAATGGGTGTGGCATTCCCCAACCAGAAACCGTGGATTGATGGCAGCATTCGCGCAAAACTGAAAGTGCAAACAACTGCTTTCAACCAGGGCAAGGTGACCGGAAACATGACCGAATACAAACAGTGTAGCTATTCCCTCCGCAAGGCAATCAAACAAGCTAAGCGTCAGTATAGAGTCGCAATTCAACGGCCCAGACACAAGAGGTATGTGGCAGGGTCTACAGTCAATCACGGATTACAAAAAGAAAACCAGCCCCGTCGTAGACCAGGATGTCTTGCTACCAGACAGACTAAACATCTTCATTGCTCGCTTTGAGGACAATACAGTGCCACTGACCCGGCCCGCTACCAAAACTCTCCTTCAATGCAGCCAACATGAGTAAAACATTTAAACGTGTTAACCCTCGCAAGGCTGCAGGCCCAGACGGCATCCCCAGCCGCGTCCTCAGAGCATGCGCAGACCAGATGGCTGGTGTGTTTACGGACATATTCAAACAATCATTATCCCAGTCTGCTGTTCCCACATGCTTCAAGAGGGCCACCATTGTCTCTGTTCCCAAGAAAGCTAAGGTAACTGAGCTAAACGACTACCACCCCGTAGCACTCACTTCCGTCAGCATGAAGTGCTTTGAGAGACTAGTTAAGGACCATATCACCTCCACCCTACCGGACACCCTAGACCCACTCCAATTTGCTTACCACCCCAATAGGTCCACAGACGACGCAATCGCAACCACACTGCACACTGCCCTAACCCATCTGGACAAGAGGAATGCTGTTCATCGACTACAGCTCAGCATTTAACACCATAGTACCCTCCAAACTCGTCATCAAGTTCGAGACCCTAGGTCTCGACCCCGCCCTGTGCAACTGGGTACTGGACTTCCTGACGGGCCGCCGCTGGGTGGTGAGTATAGGTAACAACATCTCCACCCCACTGATCCTCAACACTGGGGCCCCACAATGGTGCGTTCTCTGCGGTCTCCTGTACTCCCTGTTCACCCACAACTGTATGGCCATGCACGCCTCCAACTCAATCATCAAGTTTGCAGACGACACTACAGTGGTAGGACGGTGAGGGCCCTCAGAGTGTGGTGTCAGAAAAAATAACCTCACACTCAACGTCAACAAAACAAAGGAGATGATCGTGGACTTCAGGAAACAGCAGAGGGAGCCATCCCCCTATCCACATCGACGGGACAGTAGTGGAGAGGGTAGAACGTTTTAAGTTCCTCGGCGTACACATAACGGACAAACTGAATTGGTCCACCCACACAGACAGCATGGTGAAGAAGGCGCAGCAGCGCCTCTTCAACCTCAGGAGGCTGAAGAAATTTGGCTTGTCACCAAAAGCACTCACAAACTTTTACAGATGCACAATCGAGAACATCCTGTCGGGCTGTATCACCGCCTGGTACGGCAACTGCTCTGCCCACAACCATAAGGCTCTCCAGACGGTAGTGAGGTCTGCACAACGCATCACTGGGGGCAAACTACCTGCCCTCCAGGACACCTACACCACCCGATGTCACAGGAAGGCTATAAAGATCATCAAGGACAACAACCACCCGAGCCACTGCCTTTTCACCCCGCTATCATCCAGAAGGCGAGGTCAGTACAGGTGCATCGAAGCAGGGACCGAGAGACTGAAAAACAGCTTCTATCTCAAGGCCATCAAACTGTTAAAAAGCCACCACTAACATTGAGCGGCTGCTGCCATACATGTAAAAAATGTATCACTAGCCACTTTAAACAATGCCACTTAATATAATGTTTACATACCCTACATTACTCATCTCATATCTATATACTGTACTCTATACCACCTACTGCATCTTGCCATTTTTATGTAATACATGTATCATTAGCCACATTAAACAATGCCACTAAATATAATGTTTACATACCCTACATTACTCATCTCATATGTATATACTGTACTTGATACCATCTACTGCATCTTGCCTATGCCGTTCTGTATCATCACTCATTCATATATCTTTATGTACATACACTTCCTCCCTTTACACTTGTGTGTATAAGGTAGCTGTTGTGAAATTGTTAGGTTAGATTACTCGTTGGTTATTGCTGCATTGTCGGAACTAGAAGCACAAGCATTTCGCTACACTCGCATTAACATCTGCTAACCATGTGTATGTGACAAATAAAATTTGATTTGATTTGATTCTGAAATTGCTGAATCCACTTACTTGAAGTGGTATCCACATACTTTTGTATATATATGGGGTATTTCAACAAATGTCAAGAAACTGTTGCAATAGCGTGGCTGCAAAATGTGTTTGTGCAAAATGTTATAACAATAAATACACTCTATTTTCCCCAATCTTTGTATTTTGTGAATCATCATAAAGATTAAACACATTTTCTCAAAAACACTGACTAAACATTTAACACTTTCAATCTGACTGATTTAACATTTTAACCTCCTTGACCTGTAATACTGACTAACTATTTTAAATTAGGTAAGATAATATCATGTTACCATTGGTGTACTTAATTAGAGGTACGGTAATGTCACATTGTCCACTTAATAATGAATCAAAGTGTTTAACATGGGGGAGGGGACAAGTAACTTTATGATAAAACCTTATCAACGTAGAAGCATCAGTCATTTTTCGTACTTTTGTCATCACATTTTGATCTGGTTACCTTCCAATTTCATAAAAAACAAGATTTCAACTGTTCATGACCTTTAAAATGTTTTGTCAGTGTTATAGGCGTAAAATGTTGAATCAGTGTTATAGGTGTAAACTGTTAATGTTCAATCAGTGTTATAGGTGTTAAATGTTCAGTGTTATAGGTGTAAACTGTTAATGTTCAGTCAGTGTTATAAGTGTAAAGTGTTAAATAAGTACCGCCTTGGAAACATCATCGGAGAGGGCCTCTTTGCACAGAGACACTGCTTTATATAGCTAGATAGCCACGCTACTGTAGGGTGTCAGCAAATATAGTTAAAAGTTTACCCTAGTCAACTATGGCAAAGAAACTTATAGGTTTCCCCTTTCATCGGTGTCTGGTGTTAGCTAGTTACTGGCTAGCTAGGTCTTCATCTGTGTCTGGTGTTAGCTAGTTACTGGCTAGCTAGGTCTTCAGCCAGCATGGAACAAAAGGGGGGTGGAAGGGTCATTCAACACTCCAACACAGTTTAAGTCAACACAGCTGTCCATGCTACTGTGAACCACATCACAAGAGACATGCCAAATGGGAGATTATATAATTGATGCAATTTCAGTGTTGTTTTGTGTATCACCAAATATACTTGAGATGATTTTACTTTAACACTGCATCCAAGTTGCTTGTGTCACGTGTGCTCCTCTAGGTCACCAGGCTGCTCCTTATGGCGTACAACGGTCACCATCGTTACACGTACCTGCGCATCATCAGACTCACCTGGACTCCATCACTTCCCTGATTACCTTCCCTATATATGTCACTCCCTTTGGTTCCTTCCCCAGGTGTTATTGTTTCTGTTTCAATTTCATGTCTGTGCGTTGTTCTTGTTTTGTATGATGTTTTCATTTATTTATTAAAACACTCACTCCCTGAACGTGCTTCCCGGCTCTCAGTGCACATCAGTGCAGCTGGATATACACTGCATTAGAGCAACATCTCAAGACATCAGTCAGGAAGTTAAACTTGGTCGCAAATGGGTCTTCCAAATGGACAATGACCCCAAGCATACTTCCAAAGTTGTGGAAAAATGGCTTAAGGACAACAAAGTCAAGGTATTGGAGTGGCCATCACAAAGCCCTGACTTCAATTCTATAGAACATTTGTGAAGATACAATCTTCGGGAAAATCATTTGCAAGGAGATTCCTGCAAAAATATTATTTGAAGATGATAATATTGAAAAAGCGTGTGCTTAAAGCACCAGCTCTGTCAGGAGGAATGGGCTAAATTTCACCCAACGTATTGTGGGAAGCTTGCGGAAGGCTACCTGAAACGTTTGAAGACAATGCTACCAAATACTAATTGAGTGTATGTAAATTTCTGACCCACTGGGAATGTGATGAAAGAAATATAAGCTGAAATAAATCACTCTACTATTATTCTGACATTTCTCATTCTTAAAATAAAGTGGTGATCCTAACTGAGCTAAGACAGGGAATTTTTACTAGGATTAAATGTCAGGAATTGTGAGAAACTGAGTTGAAATGTATTTGGCTAAGGTGTATGTAAACTTCCGACTTCAACTGTATACATGAAAAGAGTAAAGCAGTATGTAAACTTTGTTAAAGTGACTAGTGTTCCATTATTAAAGTGACCAGTGATTCCATGTCTATGTATATAGGGCAGCAGCCTCTAAGGTGCAGGGTTGAGTAACTGGGTGGTAGTCGGCTAGTGATGGATAATTAACGGTCTGATGGCCTAGAGATACAAGCTGTTTTTCAGTCTCTTGGCCCCAGCTTTGATACACCTGTGCTGACCTCACCTTCTGGATGGTAGCGGGGTGAACAGGCCGTGACTCGGGTGGTTTATGTCCCCCCCCCCGCCCCCCCCTTACTCCCTCAGGTACGTCTCGGGCATGCGAATGTGACACTGCAACACACGCCACACTGAAATATTCTGATATGGCACAGAAACAATATAGTTATTCTAAGGGATGGTATTGCAGACAATATGGTGAAGGCGCTACAATCTCACTCTGGTGCTGCACACAATATGGGACCCACGCTTGGCCCTACTCTACTCTACCAACCACTCTCAATGAGTCTTTAATGCTATGGGACAATATAGGGAGGGGGAAAGGCATTTCTAGGGCCCGACAAGAAGCCAACTGGCTGTAGGTGCGTCTGATCACACCAGCCCCGCCACCCACTTATCCACTTAATTACCAATCCATCTTGTGACATATACTAAACACAAATAGCAATATGTCTGCTTTTATTATCATGTGCTATAACCGTGGCACCATTTTTCCGAGGCACCTTTGTCTTACTTTTCATGTCATCACATTTCAACAGAGCAAGACAAAAGAGTGCATTGACTGCATATTCCAGCAAAAGGGGGAAAGAACGCAGGCCGTGTCATTTGGTGGGAGTGATTTTGCTTTAACACCAGCAACACTAAATCACCTTAAACTTAAACTAATCAGAAGACAGTCCACACACACATAAAGAGTGTGACAGAGCAGATCCCTGGAGAGTGTGTGTGTGTGTGTGTGTGTGTGTGTGTGTGTGTGTGTGTGTGTGTGTGTGTGTGTGTGTGTGTGTGTGTGTGTGTGTGTGTGTGTGTGTGTGTGTGTGTGTAGAGGAGTCATGCCCATAGGGAGCACAGGGGCACGTGCCCGCACCTCTCTGATTCAAAGGGGTTGGGTTAACTGCAGAAGACAAATTTCAGTTGAATGCACTCAGTTGTACAACTGACTAGGTATCCCCCTTTCCCTTTCCCTTCCTCAGATTATATATATATTTTTTCTTCATCTTCTTTGTAATGCTGCTAGCCACCTAGAAATTTCATGAAGTTGGCTTTAGCTTGCCCAGATACTGTAGGTTCCTCATCTCCCAACCTCATAACCTGCTACCAAGAACCCATTTCAGGGTAACAATCAAGTTTTAGAAAAGCAAGTAATTACTAAATTAAGTGATTTTTTTTTCATTTATGTAATTTAGCAGTCGCTTACTTACAGTAGTGAGTGCATACATTTTCTTTGTACTGGTCCCCCCATGGTAATTAAACCCATAACCCTGGCATTTCAAGCACCATGATCTACCAACTGAGCCACCCCGGACTGCCTGAATAACATTAACATTCCTTTCAAACCTTTACCCAGATTTTAGCAGAAAAGCATATTTCGTTTCTTTAAAAATAATATCCACCAGCCATGAGGATACAGACAGCTCAAGGTATGATTAGATATGCAGATAAATAAATATATATTTACATAGAATTAAGCATAATGATTGCAGGAAAAGCTGTTTCAAGTGTTTGAAAAATACACAATTCTCCAACTTCCCTGGCCCCCCTCCCAACATAATGTACTTTGTGCCCCTTCAGCTTTTTGGGGAGCATGACACCCCTGTGTGTGTGTTTGTGCTTGTGTGCGTACGTGCATGTTCATGAGAGCACAATGGTCTAAGGCACTGCATCTCACTGCTTGAGGTGTCACCACAGACACCCTGGTTTTGAATCCAGGCTGTATCACAACTGGCCGTGATTGGGAGTCCCTTAGGGTGGTGCACAATTGGCCCAGCATTGTCTGGGTTTGGCCAGTGTAGGCCGTCATTGTAAATAAGAATAGTTAAATAGAGGTTAAATAAAAATTAAATAAAAACATGAGTGCGTGTGTGCACGTTTGTATGTGTGTGTGAGACATAATGGACACAGCGGCTAAACCACCAGGCCGTAATTTACTAATGTACTCCACAGCCGGGCTGTCTGTGGGTCCTGATGGATGGTGACGGCTCCAGAGATGGACTGCTAGTGATAGGGAATGACCAGCGGTGAGCCTGATTAAAAGTACTGGAGCACGGCAGAGCCTGATAACCCCAATCTAGCAGTGATGAATCCACCCTGGACAGGCCACTGTCTCATTAGCTCCACTCGGACCTAGTCAGAGTTTTCTAAATAAACTTGGTGTGAAACAGGCTAGCCTCTTGCTTTATCATCAGTCATGATTATGTTTGTTTTCCTTTCTGGATCTTTCCTTGTGTGGGCCCCATGTTTCTTTAAGATAGTGTCTTCCCTCTGTCTCTGTAAACTAGAGGTGTAACTCCACCACCCCAGAAGTTCTAATGTTTATCTTACTCTGTGCTGTATCTTGTTGAATTAATGAGACCAACAGCACCATTAGACAACAATTTGCCTGGGTACGATGAATTATTGAGAAAAAGTTAAAATAATTGTCCTTTAATTTAACAGAGATGTGTTAAGAAGAAGATAACATTAAATGTTGGGTCTGGGAGGGGGGAGGGGTGGGGTAGTTTACATTCTTGCTAGAGTAGTCTTGATAACAGGCCAGCAGGAATATGAGCTGCTTTAAATGTGTGCATTAGTGTAATTTATTGGGCTTCCCACTCTGCTCTGCACTTCTTCCCTCCTACTGTCCCAAACAAAAGACAGGCCCGGGCTTCGAAAATGTATGGGAGTGAAAAATCATGTGCAGTTGATAATTGCATAAAACAAAACCGTATTTGCAGACTAAAAAGCACCAAACCTTCCTATGGCGGCCTCCTCTCAGATCTGTATTAGAGAACTCCTCCGAACTGTCCGGGTGATTTACGTGGAGCGATTTGGAAATGCTTTTCGTTTGGAATGGGGATGAGAGAAAGAGAGAGAGAGAGGAAAGAAGGGGCGGGGGGGCTCGGGATTTCATCATTCTTTGTGTATGTCTGGAAGTTGTCCACGCATTCAGATTTTTAACCAACTTATGTTGAAATGGAATGACCCCCAGAATTAATGAGGCTCTTGCATTGAGTTCCAGCTCAGCGAGGTCAAGTAAATCATGCTTTAGGGCTCCATAATCCACCCTACTCCCTCTCTCGCTCTCCCTGACTCCACATCCTGCGATACTGGACAGACAAGGGGGCCTGAGAAATACCACCTCATTTACACATTGTGTCTATCTGCTAAAACGTGTAAAGCATGCTTTTAATTGAGTCTGTAGCAACTGATGAATGGGAGTAAAGGTAGGCTACAGCAGTGAGGTCAAAGGTAATTTTCTTAATTTCACATTTCATTTGCAGATTGTTGATGTTATGCACATTGCTCTCTCCAGAATTGCTTTTTTCTATTCAGTTTCCAGTCTTTTAAAGGCTATATACATGATAAATCGACATCATATCCCTTTGAATTAATACTTGATGGTGTAATTGTTAAATCATTCAGAACACGTTTATAGTGTGGAAAATAATGACATCATAGACATTAATACAGAGAAACCTAATAGAGTAGCACCTAGGGCTTGCATAAAAACCGCTGCAAATCAATCAAGCCTTTTTTACACCACAAAAAAAAGTATTTGTCATTTTACTTAATAGCAATTAAAATGCTATATGCTGTATTCTTGTGTTTAGTGTTTCATATTTAAGAGGAGAAAAAGGTGACAACATCCCCTCACAGGCATAAAATTGGGATACGTGTCATCAGTCAATGGAACATAAAAGCAAGATTACTGCTTTGGTACTAATCCAAGGCCTTGCCAATCCTTTAGCTGCTTGCTTTAAACCAGCCCAGGCAAGGGGATACCCAAAAAGTTAGTATTGCACTGAAAAGTGAAAATATGCATGTGTGGTAATGCTTCTATGTCATCGCTGCTTGTTTTATGCGCTAGGTCCTGTACAAACATGTCAACATTTATCACAACAATTCATTCCTATCCCTCTATATCTGTGACATCATCCCACGAGGAGGACTCACTCTTGTAGCTGCTAGCGATGAATGAGAAGTGCCAGCCGGCAACTCACAATGCGTTCCTCTCTCTCTCTGGTCTGGGTAATACTTTATCTTGTTTATAAGATTATTCTCCAAGTAACAGTTAAATTGATGCATGGATTAGGCCGGGGCGACAGCGCTCCATATAAATCTGACTTGTCTGCAATTACACCGCCATTACATACTTCAGGCCCTTTTAAAATAAACGGGGAGATGATGCCAAGCATCAGCTGCTGAGAGGCGCTGAGGAGAAGCAGTCAAGACGCTCTTGGCCGATGTCTCCAACTGAAGCACCTTGATAACTGTAATTACTGTCATGTTCCAAGGCAGGGCAGGATTGGCCATCTGGCAATTCTGGCAAATGCCAGATGGGCTGGACCATTCTTTTGTTGGGTGGGATGGTCCAAAATTATATTTAAAAAAAAATTGAACAATGAAAAGGTGATATGGCCGGAGGCTCAAGGGCCTGTTAAGATGAATTTTGTTAATATTTCTTTGCTCAATTTCTCTGTTATACTAACCTATAATAAGCTTTTGGCTGATCAGTGGGCAACAGTCGGCCCCCCTACCAAGATGGGCCTGCCTGGTTCTCATAGGCTGTGGTCACACAAACTCACATTCAAAGTCAAACATCCAGCATCAGCAAAGAGACCTGCTACGACTCTGTCAACAGTTAGACAGCCAAGATCATAAAAAATGGAGAGGGTGCCTATAAATGTAGAAAGAGCATATTCTACACTTTCACCTCACTCAGTGGTAACTATTTTACAACCAAAATATTTGATATGGTTATGAGATACGGAGTGGCGCGCAAGCGAAATACGCACCGGCCATTGCGAGGGCATAGGCATATAGGTCTCATGAGTTAGGGTGACCAGACTTCCCTGATTTTTATTGGCTATTCTCTGGCTATAGCTGTCACCTGAAATGTCCCCAATTAGCTCTCAGAAACAAAAAAGCAACTCTGGAACTTAAATTGAGTCTGATATTTCAATAACTAATGATGGGGCAGTGAGTCGGAAGCAGTCGGAAACGTTTTAATAAAACAACAAAACGAAGAACACGACACTAACATAAGGCAGTATGCCGATACACAATAACAATACCAACTGCTGAGTGAACATGGGAGAGTGACATATAAAAAGGGGAGGGAATTAAGGTAATCATAATGATTCACAGGTGGGCATAATGATATAAGTGCCTGGTGTGCATAATGATGAATCCCAGGTTCGGTGGTTAGTACTCTGGCGACGTCGTACGCCCGGAGGGGAGGAGCAGGGGCAGACGTGACAATAACCAAACGCTGTATCCAATCAGATATGCATGTTCAAATGTTGCCTGTCTCTTTACCAAACTCACTTGCTCCCGGGAACCTTATGAATGTTTGAACCATGATGCATTGTAACCACAGCAAGAACAACCATTGCCAGAAAGTGTTGCATCAAGCAGCATAAGCTACCAAACTTGGGTGATTCTAAAATTATTAGATAGGCTAAGATTACAAAAACTGTAGAAGGGTAATGCATTTCTATTTTTGTGTTAATTAATAAAAGTATTTAAAAGGACTAACGCGAAAATATATCGTTAAATATAGTTTCATAAAAAAGTTACAAATATTCACACAAAAATTTCCCAGGTTTTTGCAAAAAAAATCTGGTCATGGATAGTAGCCTACATCTGAAAGGTTTTTTAGGACATTATATTTACTGTTGGATGAATACATGGCTACTAGCAGTGTGCATTATATTTAGAGTTCACAATCTAGTTCAGGCGTTTTGATTTTCCACTTCCTCAGGTGTTGAACCCCAAATGAATTAGCATATGATATTAGGTAGTTCATTTAAAGATTTATGTAATTAATGTCTATTTTAAAAAATATCAGGAAATTCTGGAGTCCTATTTTGACAGTGAAATCACAACTATAGTTTAATTGTCCACCATTGGATTAGGTTGCACATAAAATATCTTGAATCATTTCCGTTTGGAAATTCCTCAGAAATTCCTCCGCTTGGAAATACCTCAGTAGTCTATTATACTTCTTAATAAAGCACTATGAATTACTTTAAAAGATGATTACTCAGGATTTGGGTCCGACCAAATCATGGGCTGGTGCCACCAACTGTAAAAGTTAGTGGCACCAGTGACACCAGGGGAAAATGTTAGTCTGACGCTTTGTAATAGTAATTAACACTTAGGGTAAGTGTTATTTCGGGAGAACACATATAACAGGCACTAAATTGCAATAAAGCCTCAGTCATTAGTTTGGCTTTTATAGATTATCAAGCTTAAGCAGACAGGCAGACAGACAGACAGAGAACAAGAAGAAGCACAGAGTGACAGCAGAGAATATGTTGAGACAGACAGCACAACAGGGAGTCAAACAAAATGGCCAGAGCAGAGGCCAGTTATAGTGGAGTTACAGAGTTGAATCTCTTGATTTTACATATTGTATTTGTTTTAAACATGGGCTGGTTAAAAAGAGGAGGAGGACCATGTCTCGCTAGTCATTAGTACAGAAATGGTTCAGAAACGCTGTACTGTACTACCAAAAGTATGTGTCAGCACTACTGCCTGTGTCTAGGTAGGGTGTGTAGGGTCAGGGTGTGTATGTATGGCTGGAGGCCCACAGGAGGTTTGGTTGAGTTGGCGACGAGCGCAGTGATGTGGGCTGCTGTGGATAAAATGCCAGGGATCAATTCTTGTCCCAGTCCGCCCCTGCAAGAGGGATAAGAGATACTATACCATAGGCCCAAATAAAACTTAAAACGGTTTTGATATGATCGATGTCCACCGACTTTGTTTGGACAATCCTTGAACTGTCTGCCTGGTGTTTTCAGAGAATGACTTGTGCTCCGACCTCCCCACCCGTCCACTCTATCCTCTTTCCAGTATTATAGATTTTTTGCAATAGTAAAAAAAGGATGGTTCTATTCGTGATACAACTAGACTCATCTTCGGTTGACTTGTTTGATTGTTGCTTGTTCTTTTGTGTCTGGTTAAGGCCTGTTATTTTGTGTTTATATTGTAAGTATTGCTTTTAGATCAAATAAAATAAAATGGTATTCGTCACATGCACCGGATACAACCTAACCATGAAATGCTTACTTCCGATCCCTTAACCAACAATGCATAGTTTTTAAAAGTAAGTAGGAAACTTTTTCGAAATAAACTAAAGGAAAAATAGAAAAATAAAAGAACAATAACGAGGCTATATAAAAGGGGTACCGGTACTGTGCAGTGGTACAGGTTAGTCGAGTTAATTGTGGTAATACGTGCATGTACAGTAGGTAGGGGTAAAAAGTCTATGCATAGATAATAAACAGAGAGTAGCAGCAGAGTATGTGAAGAGTGTGAAGGATTGTGAATGTATGTGCATGTGTGTGGCGTCAATATGCGTGTGTGTGTGTGTGTGTCTGTGTGTGTGTGTGTGTGTGTGTGTGTGTGTGTGTGTGTGTGTGTGTGTGTGTGTGTGTGTGTGTGTGTGTGTGTGTGTGTGTGTGTGTGTGTGTGTGTGTGTGTGTGTGTGTGTGTGTGTGTGTGTGTGTTGGAGTGTCACTGTAATATGGGTGAGTGTGTGGTTAGAGTCCAGTGAGTGTACATCGAGCCTGTACAAGAGAGTCAGTGCAAAAAATACAAAAATAAATAATAATAAAATAAGAGGGTCAGTGGCTGGAGTCTTTAACAATTTTTTAGGGCCTTCCCATGACACCGCCTGCTATAGAGGTCCATTATGTTAGGAAGCTCAGCCTCATTGATGTACTGGGCCGTACGCATTACCCTCTGTAGCTCCTTGAGGTCCGATTCCGTGCAGATGTCATACCAAGAGGTAATGCAACCTGTCAGGATGTTCTCGATGGTGCAGCTGTAGAACTTTTTGAGGATCTGAGGTCCCATGTCAAATCTCGTCAGCCTCCTGAAAAGGGGGAATAGGCATTGTCATGCCCTTTTCATGACTGTGTTGGTGTGTTTGGACCATGATAGGTCCTTAGCGATGTGGACACCAAAGAACTTGAAACTCTCGACCTGCTCCACTACAGACCTGTCAATGTGAATGGGGGCGAGCTTGGCCCCCCTTTCCTATAGTCCACGATCAGCTCCTTTATCTTGGTCACGTTGAGGGAGAGGTTGTTGTCCTGGCAACACACTGCCAGGTCTCTGACTTCCTCCCTATAAGCTGTCTCATCGTCGTCAGTGATCATGCCCACCACTGTTGTGTCGTCTGCAAACTTAATGGTGTTGGAGTCATGTGTGGCCACGCAGTCGTGGGTGAACAGGGAGTACAGGAGGGGACTGAGCATGCACCCTGAGGGACCCGTGTTGAGGGTCAGCATGGCGAATGTGTTGATGCCTATACTCACCACCTAGGGTGGGCTTGGAGCTTAGTGATGGACTTGGAGAGCACTATGGTGTTGAATGCTGAGCATGGCGAATGTGTTGATGCCTATCCTCACCACCTAGGGTGGGCTTGGAGCTTAGTGATGGACTTGGAGTGCACTATGGTGTTGAATGCTGAGCTGTGTTCAATGAACAGCATTCTCACGTAGGTGTTCCTTTTGTCCAGATGGAAAAGGGCAGTGCAATTAGAGATTTCGACATCTGTGGATCTGTTGGTGGGTCCAGGGTTTCTAGGATGATGGTGTTGATGTGAGCCATGACCAGCCTTTCAAAGCATTTCATGGCTACAGATCTACGGGGCGGTAGTCATTTAGGTAGGTTACCTTAGTGTTCTTGCTCAAGGGGACTGTGGTGGTCTGCTTGAAACATAGGTATTACAGACTGGGTCAGGGAGAGGTTGAAAATGTCAAGTGTGAAGACACTTGCCAGCTGGTCAGCGCATGCTCTGAGTACTTGTCCTGGTAATCTGTCAAGCCATACGGCCTTGTGAATGTTAAATTGTTTAAAGGTCTTACTCACATCGGCTACAGAGAGCGTGATCACACAGTTGTCCGGAACAGCTGGTGTGCTC
The DNA here is from genome assembly GCF_034236695.1 of Oncorhynchus nerka. Taxonomy (NCBI): domain Eukaryota; kingdom Metazoa; phylum Chordata; class Actinopteri; order Salmoniformes; family Salmonidae; genus Oncorhynchus; species Oncorhynchus nerka. Next base: position 51,207,428 of record NC_088408.1, on the reverse strand, counting down.
ATGCATGGTGCGGTGTTGCTTTTCTCAAAACAAGCATAGAAGGGATTTAGCTCATCTGGTAGGCATGCGTCCCTGGGTAGATCACGACTGGGTTTCCCTTCATAATCCATGATGGATTGCAAGCCCTACCACATCTGACGAGCGTCCGAGCCGGTGTAGCACGATTCAATCTTAGTCCTGTATTGAAGCATTGCCTGTTTGATGGTTCGTCAGAGGACGTAAGCGGGATTTCTTATAAGCGTCCGGATTAGTTTCCCGTTTCTTGAAAGCGGCAGCTCTAGCCTTTAGCTCAGTGCGGATGTTGCCTGTAATCCATGGCTTAAGGTTGGGATATGTATGTACGGTCACTGTGGGGCGACGACATCGATGGACTTATTAATGAAGCCGGTGACTGATGTGGTACACTCCGCAATGCCATCGGATGAATCCCAGAACATATTCCAGTCTGTGCTAGTGAAACAGTCCTGTTGCTTAGATGATATTGAATCTAAACACATTCACATAGAGATTGTCTGGAGGCACAATCCAAGTAGTCGTTATTAATTTCATGGTCTATCCATCCAGAGAATGTAACTACACAGTAGTAATTATACATTTATTTGAAATTAAATTGATTGAAGTTGAAGATTTACTTAATCCTAGGATTAGTAAAGACACTAACAAAGTCGTAGACACTAAATTTTAAGCGTTAAAATAATGTTTTAAATCATTTGTGGAGCTACTATACTGTAAATATAGGGCAACATACATTTTCCATTGATCTGTGATTTCTGCAGAGAAACTACATTTTAAAGTGATCTGAACAGGGTTTCTTCAACAGCACAAATTTATATAACATTAACAGAATAATGCTATTTTCTAGAAATGTTTTGATTGTAAAAATGTAACACGCTGTGAGGTAAAAAGTACGACCAGCTAATTTGTATGCCTCACATACTTTTATCTTAACATATTCAAGGGATGTCAAAGTGAACTATCCCATTATTATTAATAGCAGTCACCACTTCTTCTTGGAGCATGCCAAAAAAACAATTACATAAATGGCTTTAGTGATCACTTGAGGTTTCATAGACAGTTTTCTTAAACATTGTTGTCGGATTGGAATCGCCAGGGAGATACAAATCTAATTTTAGCAAATGGGATTAAAGCATAATAAGAAAGGAATACATGGGGTTACTGTACTAAACAAAAGATGTACATCAATCTCTCTGAGAATTCTGCTCTACCAATACTTCTATAAATGGGGAATGGTTTAGCAAAAAACAGATCCATTTAAGTCTGGGGTAGGATAAGATATTATTCATTCTGTGGCCCTGACCGCTGTTTGATGTTGTCCGAATGAAAAGCCACTATTTTGAGACCAGAGACAGGGGTTGCCCACAATTGGTACTTCCCTATGAGGGGAACAATGCTTTGGGATGCTCCTGGAAAGCCTAATAGATTTTGAAGCCCTGATATGCATATCGTTGATTATGTAGAATATTTCTAACATGGTCTCATTATAATATGTAAAAATACCGACATTTAACCATTGTAGTTTGTCAGGCCGAAACTTGTTGACACCCTTGATAAAGATGAGCAAAAGACTGTATAAAATAAATAATACAAATACTATGTTTTTTAAATATTTTATGCTCAATTAAAAAATATATATATATATTTTATATTAATACATTGCTCAAAGAAAGAGATTTTGTTTAGCAAGTAATAAAAAAACTCAAAAGGATAGGTGTCAAAATTATTGGCTCCCCTGTTTTCAATACTCTGGCACTCTCCCCTTGCTTGGATAACAGCACTGAGTATTTTTCTAAAATGTTTTATGAGATTGGAGAACACATTGGGAGGGATCTTAGCCCATTCCTATATACAGAATATTTCCAGATCCATGATATCCTTCGGCTTGCACTTATGGGCTGCCCTATTAACGAGTCGGATGCGAGGGATTTACTTCAGACAACTGACAAGGCTAACATCCCCGTCATTCGCAGGAGACAGTGATGGATATATCGGGGACATAGGCCGGGGTGCCTTGTAAGGATCCGACGTCGAGTGGGTAATCTGCCTCTACCATCAGTCCTATTAGCCAACAACGTACAAATCAGTGGATAACAAAATAGACAAGCTACGGTCACAAATATCCTAACAATGGGATATTAAAATCTTTAATGTCTTTATGTTTTACCCAGTCATGGCTGAATGACGACATGGATAAAATACAGCTGGCTGGGTTTATGCTGCATTGGCAAGATAGAACTGCTAACACCGGTAAGATAAGGAGTAGCGATTTGTGTATATTTGGAAACAATATTTCTTAAAAATTACAAAGAGTCACTCATTGGCCCCATTACTAAGGTCACCAACACATCTATTGGTCTCAGGGTGTTTCCAAGGGTATGGAAGTCGGCCATCATAACGGCCATCTTTAAATCGGGTGACCCTGCTGACGTGAGTAACTACAGGCCCATTAGTATACTACCTGTGGTGTCAAAGGTTGTTGAAAAGTGTGTAGCAGAACAACTGATTGCCCACCTCAACAACAGCCCCTTCACATTATACTCCATGCAGTTTGGCTTCAGAGCGAAACACTCCACAGAAACGGCCAACTGCTTTCTTCAAGTTCAAGATGGACAAAGGGGGCGTTGTTGGGGCTGTGGTTCTGGACCTAAGTAAGGCTTTTGATACTGTTAACCATGAGATTCTCAATACAAAATTGTCCAAGTTCAACTTTTCCCCCGATGCCTTGAGATGGATGAAATCATACCTTGAAGGCAGAACTCAGTGTGTCAGAGTGAGCAATGAGCTGTCGCCCCCTCTTAGCTATGATGTGGGCGTGCCCCAAGGGTCAATACTGGGGCCCCTCCTGTTCAGCCTGTACATTAATGATCTATCTACCTTCTGTCTGTACTGGGTCTGAAGTTCAAATGTATGCAGATGATACAGTGATATATGTGCATGCAAAGAGCAAACAACAAGCTGAACAAGAACTCACTACTGTAATGGTCCAGGTTACAAAGTGGCTCAGTGACTCGTGTTTGCATCTCAATGTGAAAAAAACAGTTAGCATGTTCTTTACAAAGAGGGCAACAGATACTACTGAGCCAGATGTCTATGTGTCAGGGAAAAGCTCCAGGTGGTGTCTGATTTTAACCTCTCTGCACACCGAGCCCGTTAGCGGGATTAAATTCGACAACATACGGTGATCGCTACAGAAATAGTCATATTAAACATTCATGTAAATACAAGTGTCTCACATGGTTCGAAAGCCTAGAATCTTGCTAATCCAACTGCGTTGTCAGATTTAAAAAAACATTTACTGCGAAAGAATACGATGCGATTATCTGAGGACAGAGACCCATAAAAAAAACTATTTCAACCAGCACAGGCGTAACAAAATCACAAATTGCAATAACATAAATTGTTTTCCTTTGACGATCTTCCTCTGTTTGCAATCCCAATGCTCATTGTTACACAATGAATGGTATTTTGTTTGATAAAATCCATTTTTATGGCCTAACACGAAACATTTTGTGAACCGCTTGTGTCGTGAATTCCGTCTCATTCAATTTTCGACGACACATTCGATGTAAATACACACACTAAACGTGACTTTATCCAGTCATGTTTGGTTTCATTGCAATCAACTGGTAATTTGTAACACATGGGTCATTTCGTGGGACGTATTGACTGAAAGAAACCGATTGAAGACAACAAGTAATGGCATCATTGTGCACCAATGATATGACCGCTGTTTCGTTGATTGTCTGTATTTTAACCCAATGACCACTGATCGTCTTAAAATCTAGCTTGGTCGATAGCCAATGAGCTGAGGTAAAAGGCAATATGTAATGGTTATGTGTTGGAAGACCAACCCATGTAGTAAACTCCGGTGTAAAGAGGGTCATTCGCCATTGAAGATTTATACTGGAAGGAGCCAACCATGTTACGCACAGCACTATTTTGGTAAAGCGCATGTTCAGCTGTTTATATATCAATCAGTATGGCGACTAAGTCAGGGAAAGCTAAATCTAAGTCTAGATATACAGATGTACACACAATTTTAGAAGAAATTGATCGGGAAAGTGAGACAGAGATTGTTGGAGGACGATTAATTTAGCTAGCTTTGATTTCCAAATGGAAGAATATTTTTTGAACGGAGAGTACATCGTTTTGGACTGGTAAGTTCTTCTCATGCTAATGCCGTTGTTTGAAATTAATAATATAAAATATTATTTGTGTTTTTATTTTTATTTTAGTACCAATATATATAAAATGTAATGACATGTGTAAAGTACACGTTGGCTATACATTGTAGGTATGTTTGTATGTATGTGTATGACACATAGCCTATGTTTGTGTGTGTATATATACATATTGTGGATTAGAGGGAGCATGGCCGAGATGCATTTGTCTGCCACTCCACCCCTCCCCACCACCACATGAAATAGCCTGTTTGAGGCTGTTGAGGGGAGGGCAGGCCCACAACAATGGCCAAAGTGAAATGGAGACAGTAGATACAGCTGGTCTGTTGTAATATAATAAAGACAGTAGATCTAGCTGGTCTGTCATAATATAATAGAGACAGTAGATCTAGCTGAAATGTCATAATATAAAAGAGACAGTAGATCTAGCAGGTCTATAATAATGTATTCAACCTTATCTTCCCTGTACTCTATATATATCTGTTTATTATACCTGTTGATACAGGGCTCATATGTGAAACTATTCTAACTGAACATTTTCTTTCACAGTGACGCTGACTCTGAATGGGAGCCTCCAGTGTCAAGGTGTCCATCCCCCACTGAAGCTGGTTCATCCAGCCGGACACCTGTTGTCTCAGCGCTACTGGGGCATGGACCGCAAAATGTCCCCATTCCAACCGCAATAAAGGACTACAACAAGAGTATGGGAGGTGTGGACCTGTCAGATTCGCTGATAGGCTATTACAATGTTCTCCATAAGACGATGAAATGGTACCTTCTTCTATCATTTAATCGACATTACTGTGGTGAATGCATTCATCCTATACAAGGAAATGGCTAAGAGCTGTGGAAAGCACAGGTAGCCTTCAGAGAGCTGCTCATCAAGGAGCTTGCTGGCTACAGCACCACGTTCTGGCCCCTCTACCTCTGTCCGTTCTGCTCCTGCCACAAGTGGTGTTCATCTGCCCAAATGTATTTCTGCAGGCATGGATGTGCCTCAGGGCCAAAAGGGCACAGCATGGAGGCGTCGCTGTGTTCTTTGCAAAATGAAGTCCCCCATCACCTGCACCAGATTCTTGGTGACCCTCTGCTTTACAGCAGAAAGAGACTGCTATGGCACCTGGCATTAGCAGCACAATATTGTGTAGAGGACTGAGGGTCTTCCAAATATTGAAAACGTTATCTTGTAAATATATATTTTTTTTTCATGTTTTTTCTCCATTTTTTTGGGGGGGGGGGGTATGCGTTAGAATACCATTTTGGTATTTTGTATATCGTTATTCCATTCAAAATGTATAACTTCACCAATTTGGCCACTTGGGTACATTTGGGCTACTTGTGTGGGACACCTGGGTGACTTCATGATAAATGTAATGTAAGCACACTCATTTTGGAAGTTGTCATTCTGAAACTTTGCACAGGTACTGTTGCCCTCTTATGTTTTTCACTGACATTGTCCACATCATCCTATCTGAATGTTTGTTTTGTCTTGTGAATTTTAAAGATGATGATACAACAATAAAAATAAAAAACGTATGGTTTTTTCATTGTATTATCTAAGCCAGATCTATTGTGTTATATTCTCCTACATTCAATTCACATTTACACAAACTTCAGAGTGTTTTCTTTCAAATGAAACCAAGAATATGCATATCCTTGGTTCTGGGCCTGAGCTACAGGCAGTTAGATTTGGGTATGTCTTCAGGCGGAAATTGAAAAAACAGCCTATAGGAAGGAGGTCAGAGACCTTGCCATGTGGTGCCAGGATAACAACCTCTCCCTCAACGTGATCAAGACAAAGGAGATGATTGTGGATAACAGGAAAAGGAGGAGTGAGCACTCCCCCATTCTCATTGATGGGGATGTAGTGGAGCAGATTGAGAGCTTCAAGTTCCTTGGTGTCCACATCACAAACAAACTATCCTGGTCCAAACACACCAGACGCGAAGAGGGCACGACAAAGCCTATTCCCCCTCAGGATATTGAAAAGACTTGGTCAGATCCTCAAAAAGTTCTACAGCTGCACCATTGGAAATGGCTAAGAGCTGTGGAAAGCAACCACTGGTTGCATCACTGCCTGGTATGGCAACTGCTCGGCCTCCGACCTCAAAGCACTACAAAGGGTAGTACGTACGGCCCAGTACATCACTGGGGCCAAGCTTCCTGCCCTCCTTGACCTCTATACCAGGCGGTGTCAGAGGAAGACCCTAAAAATTGTTAAAGACTCCAGCCACTCTAGTCACTGACCGTTCTCTCTGCTACTGCATGGCAAGCGGTCCCGGAGCGCCAAGTCTAGGTCCAAAAGGCTTCTTAACACCTTCTACCCCCAAGCCATAGGACTCCTGAACAGCTAATCAAATGGCTACCCAGACTATTTGAATTGTCCCACCCCCTCTTTTACGCTTCTGCTACTCTCTGGTTATTATCTGTGCATAGTCACTTTAACTCTACCTACATGTACATATTACCACAATTACCTTGACTAACCTGTGCCCTCGCCCATTGACTCTGTCCCAGTACCCTTTGTATATAGCCTCGCTACTGTTTTTTTATGCAGCTCTATAACAATTTGTTGCTTTTTACTTATCTATGTTTAACTTAACAACTTGATTGTTGGTTAAGGGCTTGTAAGTAAGCATTTCACTGTTGTGTTCGGCACATGTGACAAATACAATTTGATTTGATTTGATTCCATTCAAACCACAGGTTTCCAGTGGGGTTTAAGTCTGGAGACTGTGATGGCCATTGCAAAATGTTGATTTTGTGGTCAATTAACCTTAACTTTGAGGATATTGATGTGTGCTTGAGGTTATTGTCTTGCTGGAAGATCCACCCGTGGCCAAGTTTTGGCTCCCTGGCAGCGGCAGTCAGGTATTTGACTAATTTGTTTTGGTACATGGTTGAGTTCATGATGCCTTTTACCTTAACAACCCTGCAAACAATAATGAGTTGTTAGTACGTCCCTGGAACATCATGAAATGGTCACCTAAAGTGGTCTGGATGTTGTAACCCCTGGTCTGGTCCCCGGTTTGTCCCGGGGACAACCCCAAGGATGTTTTTAGGACGTTCTTGGGACATTGTGTCCTGGTAACTTGCAGGGAAGTAAACAAAGGTGAAAGTGACGTTAAACCACGGGAGTTAAATTAGTTATATGTCACTATAATGACTGGATTATCTATACTGTTTGCACTTCAAATACAAAATACTATACTTGTAAACACATATTTTCATCAGTAAATGTTCTAGTTGATCGTTAGAATGATATTTCTTGTTGAGAAAGCAGGCCTGTTTATGCTTCTGCTTAAACTATAGGGCAGAGGGTGAAACTAGTAGCTAGTACTCACCAGTTTCCTCACTAAAGTAGCTCTAACACTGGAATAACACAAATATGCCAGAAAGAAGACCATGCCAGAAGTAAAAGTATGTTCAAATATGTCTAACTTGTCCAGACTACTCTAACTTCATGCTATGAGTACCGTCGATGAACCGAAACTAAACCTCGTAAACTTTCCCTCTCAGTACCAAGGGTTGAGATGAAATTCGAAGCATTAAGTGCATGTTCAAGATGAAGAGCAGACATTGTCTCCACTCCCTGTCTGTGAGAGAGAAAGAGAGAGAGAAAGGGTGCGAGAGAGCGAGCGGGGTTGCTTCAAAAACACGACCTCATTTCATATGAGATATTAGGACCGTTATCTGAATAGTCCAAAATAAAATCTCCTATGGCCAAAACTCAATGGGGGGGGGGGGATCCGGACCACTGCTAGCTAGGCCTACTGTCCTCTTCAAGTTTAGCTGGTTCAAAGATGATGGATATACTGACAAGATACTACATGTCTCTCTATAACGATGTAGCCTGCGCAGTCCCCTACAGAGGGCTATATTGGTCCACTAATACAGGACAAGTAAAGGCCCAGTGCACTACTTTTGTGAAGAAAAATATAAAAATAATAATATACAGTGCATTCAGAAAGTATTCAGACCCCTTGACTTTTTCCATATAATCTTTAGTGTCAACCAAAGGAATATCTTTCACTAGAGACACTTTTTCCTGCCCAAAACTCTAATGTCAAACGTGGATACTGGAACAATAATTCTAACATAAAGAATGTGGGGAATGGTCAGTGGGGAACTATGGAAAAAGAGAGTGTCAGACGGACAAAGCCGTCCTCTTTTGCCAGAGTGCATAAAAAGCTTTGGTGACTAAATTAACATTATACCAGAAAAGTGTGGAGCGGTAGCTTTATGTTGGAAACGGTAGCTTTATGTTGAAACTTTGAACCTCAACACGAGGTGAAGAAATAATCTCACTTTCCTTTAGACCAGAGAGACGAAGAGCTGCAGCTCATTTCCATCTTGGTCCGAGTCCTGAATACCAACAGAGGAGGAAGAGGCGAAAAGTTCACCTCAGACAATCACTAGTACAGCTGATTAAGCTGTCTTAAGTCAGATATCAGGAAAAGCTCATCTAAATGAGACTATCCTACTACACTCATCACCAACGGGAACCGTCGAACATGGCTGATTATCTTCCAGAGTGAACAACAGTAGAAGACTGGAAAGGGGAGACTCCTTTCGGACAATCAGATCCATACAACTGGAAGGGCAACAGCTCTCCGAGAAGGCTTGGTTCCGACCGAGATAAACAACAATCGAAGGCATTTCACACGTCATGACAATATATAGTGTCCCACATTTGACAGCGCAAGTCAGAGAAAAGAGGAATTGTCCGTAGAGCTCCGAGACAGCACTGTGTTGAGGCACAGATCTGGGGAAGGGTGCTAGAAAATGTTGGCAGCATTGAAAGTCCCCAAGACTTCTTTAATGGAAGAAGTTTGGAACCACCAAGACTCCTCCTAGAGCTTGCCGCCCGACCAAACTGAGCAATCAGGGAGAACGGCCTCAGTCAGGAAGGTGACCCGATGGTCATTGTGACAGAGCTCCAGAGTTCTTTTGTGAAGATGGGAGAACCTTCCAGCACTCCACCAATCAGGCCTTTATGGTAGACTGGCCAGATGTAACTTTGCCAAACGTTTGCCAATAGGATTCTCAGACCATGAGAAACAACACTCTCTGGTCTGATGAAACCAAGATTCAGACTCTTTGGTCTGAATGCCATGCATCACATCTGGAGGAAATCTGGCACCATCCCTACAGTGAAGCATGCTGTGGGTATGTTTTTCAGCGGCAGGAACTGGGAGACAAGTCAGGATCAAAGTACAGAGAGATCCTTGATTAAAACCTGCTCCAGAGCGATCAGGACCTCAGACTGGGGCGAAGGTTCACCTTCCAACAGGACAATGACTCTAAGCACACAGCCAAGACAACGCAGGAGTGGCTTCGGGACAAGTCTCTGAATGTCCTTGAGTGGCCCAGCCAGAGCCCGGACTTGATTCCGATCTAACATCTCTGGAGAGACCTGAAAATAGCTATGCACCAATGCTCCCCATCCAACATGACAGAGCTTGAGAGGATCTGCAGAGAAGAATGGGAAAACTCCAGAAATACAGGTGTGCCAAGCTTGTAGCGTCATACCCAAGAAGACTCAAGGCTGTAATCGCTTCCAAAGGTGCTTCAACAAAGTATTGAGTAAAGGGTCTGAATACTTACGTAAATGTGATATTTCAGTTTTTAATTTGCATTAAAGTTGCAAAAATATCTTAAAAGCTGTTTTTGCTTTGTCATTATGAGGTATTGTCTGTAGATTTATGAGGGGAGGCTGTAATGTAACAAAATATTGAAAAGTCAAGAAAACAAATATGTATTCTGACTTTCAGCAGGTGCTGCAGCACCTTCAGCACCCCTATTTCCCACGGCTAGGCCTCCAGACCATTCTAAACCACAGGTTTGATTTATGGAGCAGGGCTGGTCGCCTTCGGTAAATTAATTATAGAAAATGCAAGAGTAGCCCAGCGACTCCAATATACACTTTTCCTGATTCTCCAGACCCCTGGAAAGCCTGGGTGGCCCTTACCCTAACCTCCTCTGGTTTCCAATGTCAATGTCATTGCTTCAGTCTGTGTGACAGGGGCCCAACCGCAAGCGTGTTTTGGGTCAGACAAACGGATGATGGGATTGTGATTTTTGCTCAAACAAACACAAATAGCAAGCAGCTTTCATTTCAGAAATTCATAAAAACTTTATAGAGCATTTATTTTGGTCAATGAAAGTGTTTATTAACATGGAAGAGGGAAATACTTTTTTTTGCTTGGATTGTTTTAAGTATTTCAGTTTTCCCGACTATCCAAAACCACACAGTGCATTATGATAAGTGGATGTTTTGAATTACTTGAACTACCTAATGGTTGCGCCTTACGAAGTCCACAGAATTGTTTCGCTGTGGTTTGAAACCTTTGCCTAAAGTCATTGAGTTGGATGTTATGTAATCTCCACCCTCATTTTGCAACATTGTGAAAAGAATGAAAACCATGCTATTGTAGTTCAACCATTGCATGTTTAACATCTTTATTCATAATTTCACACATTTTGAGTTCAGTTTTAAATATTTTATAACACAGAACTATTCTTGAAAATACTTTAGGCGTATACAAAATAAAAGTAATGTGAACCAAGCAATGTGAGCCTGTCTTACTAACATTAACCATTGTGCAGTGAAATAATTTCCAAACTATTTGTGAAGAATCCTAACCCCTCTTCATTAGATTGATACAGTATGTGTCAGTAATCCTGGTTGCCGACGGTGATGAGGACACCCCGCCGTTATTGGTCCTCAGGTTTCCATTTCGCTCAAATTGGCACCGTTTAGAGTATCCCATGTTTTCTGAAATAACAGAGGATCTAAGGCCCATTACTCTATATTTGGAATATTGTAAAGAGGTAAATGGAGGTGGGTGTAACATTTTGTAAATCTTGTGTCACCAAAACCGCTGCGGAAGAGGATACATGAGTCTGGTTACCCAACAGGATATCCCCTCAGACGTTGTTTGGTGCGTCCATGATGAGCATAACAGGCATTATTTTTCTTCAACAGTTCAGGAAGGTTATAAAGGGCTCCGATATCCTCTCTCAGGGTGTAGCAGTACACACACATTCATTCACGTGCTCACGACATTTCATCTCCCCGAGTGGAGTGCTTTCTCTGGCTTCAACCCCTAGCTGTAAGGCCAAGGCCTAGTACCTGCTGTTGTAGTGGGGTCAGGAGATACTAAAAAAGCTTTTCACACTACTGAGCTGACCTGAGCCGAGCCAAACCAAACTCTGAGCTGGCTTGGTTAGGCATCCACCATAGTTGCTGGAACCATGCTGAAAAGGACAATGTAAATTCTTTTTTTTTTGTTTTGGATCAGCACGATAGCTCCCCAACCACATTGGTAAAATTAGAAAATTAAATCACTTCATAGAATGTTAGACTGTGGTAAATTCAGAGGAAACCTATCATGTAGGCATAACTCTGAACCCACATGTGTATATGGCTGTGTCCTCTATCTTGATAATTCACACTGTATATTTACATCTAATTATTTTATAATAATATGAAAACTGGAAAGTGAGATAAAATGGTGTGGATTATATCATTTCTGTCCAAACCAGCCGATTAAAGATGAAATCAAACCCATTACACTTAATTCCCCAAATCTCACCATACTGCCTACTTGTATTGTCTTTTAAGTCTGTGCTACTGAGGATTTATAATCTCATTGATTCATTTTCAATTTCTCCCTCTGTGCAAATCACTACTGTACTATCTATATATATTTTTAATTCACAGGTGAAGAAACTACATTATGTTTGATGACCTAAACGTTTCGAAGCGAGGGCTTTCCTTCATCGTTATAAATTAAATTACTTGTTGAGGGGAAATTGCTCTTATTCTCAGTATGGGCAGTAGAAAATAGTGTTTTCTTTATTGCTCTGAAATCATTTCACAGGCGCTGGTAGCGCAAGCATAATTAAAAAAAAAAGCTCAGGTCTGAGGTAGCCCCATTAAAAACAGTCATAAACTTTCATTTTGCCAGTGGCATGTGATATTGTGTTACCCTCTTGGCAGAACATGTATGAAATATGTGGTTTAGCGTCTACCCAAATTGTTACCAGACCTTAGTTTCTATGAAAAAGTATATATAAACCCCCAATCTGTTTGTCAACCTGTGTTAAGAAAATTGCCTTGTCACAGTGACCGTGGCCATTGTGACACAGTAGCAAAGCTGCATAGGTTGCAAAGCCAGAAAATGTGCTAAGTTGTTCATAACCCATGTCTCGTATTTGTAAGAAGGAATAGACTGTTTTATACTTTCCAGGGGTCTGATTCTCAAACAATAACCAGAGGAGATGCAGTGCACTTTTGACTTGTGATATGTATAGCTGAATATATTAAAATGAACTTCAGATAGTATCTATAACAACGAGACACAAATAAAACAGGCTCTGTGCCCTTTGACCTATAGTAACATTGTGTAAGAGGAGAATGAAGGCCTGAGTATATGGCCCATGACAATCTGTGCAAACATATTAATAATACTCCCAAGTGGTACGATTGGTATGGAGCATCAGGATTTCTGCGATGTAAAGGGCCAGGCCTCCAGTAAAAAAGGTACACCCTGCCAACGTTCAGCCAATACTACAGTGCATAGAACCACATTTATGGGTAGATATTTAGCTTGTCTCCGCCACTTTATAGGGCTAGAAGAATAACATTGGACCTCGCCCTTCAATGCCTATGTGAGTATGGATGTTTCCCATCAAAAGATTCAAGCAGACTAGTCTGGCTATACTTCATAGGCTTGGTCAGGCTTAGTCTTAAATGTTAAAATCACCCAGCCAGTCAGAACTTTATTCCATGTGGTGTCCTTATTTATTATTATGTTTAAGTTTTTGGTCAGCAGACCCGAGTTGGAACGGGTTGCCATGATAACACGAAGCTTAGCCTTTGAATTTACCAACCTTGATTTAGCTAACATCTTGCAAACCTTTAGGGAGGGACTTTATTTGATAAACTTTACTTTTGAGACATTGCATAAGGGATTTTGTCATCAGGTAAGCCCACTATTTGTATATTTGTCTTAGTGATTATCCGTAAATGAGGATGTCTGTGTATCGATAAGACTAAAATGTAAAACCGAGCACCATGATAACAGACCAGGAAGCAGTGACAATGTATGATTATCAGAATAAGGAAGTAAATATGCTGCTGTGGTATTAATATAGTTTTCAGGAGAATGTATGAGTTGGAACAGTCACTGTGGTTTTGCAGACTTTTACATTGATCAAATTGACAAATCTTGACCAAATCTCCTTCAAAACAAGCCAAAGCAACACCAAATGGAACTTAACAAAGCTAGAACAAAGACCCCTGACTTTGGATATATAATGACACTGCAATTATTTTAGAGAGTGATATATCTTATGGTATTTTAGTTGTTTTTCTTCTTCACTTGAAGCGTAGATGGAATTGGGGAAGTAGCTTTTATTGTCCCGTTACTTGAACCTCAGAACATATATTTCTCTCCAGCTGCATACCCCTGAGGTTGCACCCAAAAAAGTTTCAGTTCTCTGGAAATGCATATCTCCGTTTGAATTGCAACACCCTATAGTTAAGTAAGGTGTTCAGTGTCTAACAGTAAGTAACAGTCATAACTTTCACTCTTACCACACTATGTGGCTTGTAACTGACTTTTCAAGTGACTGAGATGACATTCTGACAGGCAACATTCATGCTTTATTTTATTATTATGCTCACTATCACGTTGTACTTTTCCATTTAACACAGTACACCACCACTGAAGAGAATGACACGTCATGTCGCGCTAAAAAATTATTTTATTTTCGATCAGATTACGCTAACAGTCCAAAGTTTGGAAATATCAATATTTCAAATATGTTAAAGATCATTATCTTGAATAACAAGTGTAGACCATTAGTATAAGGGAGAGGGGAGGGAGGTGCAAGTGGCACTGGGGTGGCGGGGATGAAGAGGCGAGGGAGAGTGTATTCACTGGAAACTCTACAGAGCTTTTAAGCAACCCAAGCAGCACATTTGTCAGCGTCACAGAGAAAGGGCTAATTTGTAGTACAGCTGTTTCCCTGTCGAAATGGTCAATCAGGAATATTAGGTCAGACCAGCTTGTTTCTACTACAGCCTTTAATAATGATCCACTCACAGAACTTGCGAGGTGTAACCAACCAGCTTGCCTGGGTCCCACTTCTACTGGCCGAGCTGGCCCCTTTTGAAGTAGCAGTAAACCTCAGCTGTCCTAATTTGTATACTAGGAGAAGAAAAAAAGGCACCCAAGGCAGGGAGGGAGAACGTGTGTGGCACTGAGCATGGTGGTGCTGGTGGGGACAATGGGTGGGCAAGCATGCAGGGAACAGCATATGGTACTGATTGACGATGATTGAATCAAGTGCGGTAGTAGAGAGGCCAGCGAGAAATTTGTGTGCGCTGAGGCATTGGGCAGAGCCACAGGGATAACTCACTCGAGCTCAAACAGGCGCGACCAATCGATTAGTGATGTCCCATTACTCTGAAGAGCCAGTGGAATTACATCTGCGCCTTGTAGCATTCTCTTCCTAGAGAATGCTAAGTATAAAGTAACACTGTATATATTGCCATCCATAGGGGTTTTCAATGTTAAAAACAACTCTAAAAGTCATTTTTTCATATCAATGACATAGAAATCCGATGACATTTTGTGATGTCTTGAAATAAAACGGTCAGCAAAATTTGGTACATTTCTCCATACTTATATCATGCTCAATATCTAGACAACATAAAGAAGAAACTTTCATTGAAAAACCTAGGACATAAATGTTTTTCCCCCAAATGACGCATGCTCCTTCCTTGTGACATGATGGCCTCTAGTGGAGCACTGGCAATTGACACAGACAGCTCAATCATTTCCTTATAGGCGCGCGCTGCCAACCCCAGCTGGCTTTGACATTAACACCAGGCCCTGACTGACAGAGGCCCTGGCCTTGGGCTGGGCTCCCGGGGCCTCCACAGTACATTCAGCTCTCCTTTTAGCCTGTTGATTTACTGTCCCTGAAGCCACTCGCTGATCCATTTCCCCTCTCAGTTTGCTCACAGGGCACCCCGAAAACCGTCTTCCAGCAATATATTTGCTTTATGATTTCCTGAGGAGCAAACGAAGAAAAACAAGCCCCGTTCACTGCACCTGTTCCAGTTAATGTGAAGCGAGCCGGCCCCAGCCCAGCCTCCTCTTGTCCTGGTGATTGGGGAAAAGGGTAAGGGCCAGTGGTGTCACAGGCTCCATGTGGATCTTCCATTTTCCACTGGTCCCTATCGAGGGCTGAACAGCAGGGGGAACAAGCAGGAATAGACAGTGTATTATATGTGTGTCAGTTTAACACACGTAGGTCAAATGGGGCCCACATGAGTCTTGCTGCGTGTACATTATGAACATGTGTGTAGGTGTTTGTGTAGTGCAGCACTCAACATGGAGCTGACATTAATAAGGGAAAGTGATGGGAACTTGCTTACATCATTTTGGACGACGAGCAGATGTGAGCCAATGGAAGGTTTGAAACCAACTATTGAAACGTCTTCCATTTGCAAAAAGAGGTAACCAACTTGGCATGCATGCGCATCTTCCATACATTTAATTACAATTTATTTTATCAGACCAACCTGTCCACTGACAACCTTGTTGTCCTCAAGGGCTCATACTATCCTCCAAGTTGCTGATGGAATAGGGGAAATGTTACAGTAGTACAACACTGGGTATACCTCTGTGTAAAGCACTGGACGACTTTCCCAGAGGACTTATGGACTACAGGGAAGAGATAGAGGTTTCCCTCATGTGTATCCCAGTTGGGTGACGTTCATTGACTCTCTGCACCATGTCCATTATACAGTGGAAAGCAGGCTCTTATTTGACAACTAGTTCCTGTTTTTTCAGCCATTCATGTTTCCTCGAGTGTTAATGGACGACAGAGCTGTTTCACGACCTTCCTTCGACCTATGTCATTTTCCTGAGTTGGAGTTAAAAAGCATGGATATATCTTGTCAGTAATCCAAAGAAAATATTTAGTATATATCTGCCCGAGTTTTCTATTCATTCTATCAGCCCCTTAAGTGGAAGAACAGACAACGATCTCTGAAGTTTTTTATTTTCTCCTACTCTTGCAAATGTGACCCATTCATTTCATGGTAGGTTATTTCCATTGACTGGAGATGGGGATCACTTTTTCTCCAAGTTATAACCCTTTTTTCTTATTAATTTCTCAGTTTTGCAAAGGAAAAAGCTAATCCTTCTCTGGATTTTCTTGGAATCTTTTATTCCCTTGGTTACAAAGACAATCGTTATCCCAGATTCCCGGCCCACCCTTTTCCTCGCAATCAACATATTCTGAATATCTTCTGACAACACAAACTCGAGGATGACCATTATGAGCTTTATATCAGGAGTAATCTTAGTTTGCTAATGCTGAACAGGAGCGGGTCCAAGTTTCTGTCAGGGCGGGGATGAAGTAAAGTCTGTCTTTTTGGATATAGTGGAGAGCACCAATAGTCCATCTGAAAACAGTCCAGCCACTAGCTCTCTGGCCCAGTTCTGTTCTGCGCATTTTCTTGTAAGTGGCCCACTGGATAATGGAAGCTTTTAAGGTCAAGAAGAGAGGTGAACTTACAGAATTATGAGAGGAAGCATGCATGTGGCAATGTCTGTTTTTTCAGTCATGTGTGTTTAAGTAGCAACCTGACAGAGTAAATGTATTTCAGGGGTGCTTTTTTCCAGCTTAACTCAAGTTGTCTTCCTGATGGTCGATGCATTGGGACTCACCCTTGTGTGTCGTTGGTGAGTGTGTGTGAGTCCTTGTGCTTTTCCTTATGTTGTTTTTTGGGGGGGACTTTTTTTCTTTCCCTGGACTTAAACAGTGTGTTAACCACCAAATCCCATTGCTATCAATCTTAATGGTAGTAGGTCAACATAAAATGCACACACGTGTGCGTTCATTTTGAAAGCTAACCTCCGCTTAAGAATAATTGCTCCCCCCCAAAAAAGAGTGAAAAAAAGGTTCTGGGCCCATTACCAAAATAGGTGCTCAAAAAACACCCCACCCGGCCACAGTGATTGCTACTTCCTCAGCTTTTCCACTTCATTGATGGTTATGTGAGTTAAAACAACGAGCTTAATGGAGACTCTGGTCTCTCCGGGGACTAATCATAGCCACGTGACTTCCTCCGGGGCTTCCATGAAAATAACTCTATCACAATGGCCTGTGATATTAATATCGTCTTTGGGAAAGTCAGGCTCTGGCTCCACGGGGAGGTCTCTGCAATAGCAAACACGGTGGAATGCACGGCATGTCATGGAGAGCGAGAGATAGAGAGTGCGAAGGTAAGAGACAGAGAGAAGAGAGAGAGAAAGGGAGGGCATTGCATAGACAAATGCTATTACGCCCCTCTAATTTGCAAGCATTAGAGAAATTACAAAACCAGAATGTAGATCTTGGAAAGACAAAATGAAAATAAAAATATCTACATGTCTTTTTTTTATGACCCGGTAACATTCTGAGAAAATGTTTACAGGTCAGTTTCCTGTTTGCTATAAAAGTTTGTATTAAGTCAGTGATTGATCCTTTACATTTTTTCACATGCAAAAGTACAGTGAAATGCTTAACTTGCAAGCCCTACCCAACAGTTTAGTAATCAATATCAAAATATTATAAATCACCCTAGTGTCGATGTTTGCGCCCCCGTAGAAATCTAATTAGTATAATAAAAAATCCCCATCAAAATCCGTCAGTTTAGAGCTAGAGCAGAGTTTGTCAGACCATGAGACATCCTGAAAATCTGTCTTCTCACAAAAACATCTGTACGGTTTAGTGTACAAACGTCTATGACCCCTCTATGGAAGATGAGACTCTCACAAACACGAAGGTGTTCTCCGTTTTGTTCTAAGACCCCCACAAGCAGGACTCCTTTGAAGTCGGTACAGCTGATCTGTCAGTTGGTACAGCCGATCTGTCTGTAGCATACCAACAGTTTGGGCTACACATTAATATGAAAGGTGAGTATCTCACAAACACGTACATGTCTGTTTTTTTGTTATAGGACACCCACAAACCTCACAAGACTAGTCTGAAGGTAGCCGGGTACCAAAACAGTATGCACCGAGTGTACAAAACATTAAAAACACCTTCCTAATATTGAGTTGTACCTACCCCTTTTGTCGGTACAACTCAGAACAGCTTAATTTCGTCGAAGCATGGTCTCTACAAGGTGTTAAAAGCTTTCCAAAGGGATGCTGGCCCAAGTAGACTCCAATGCTTCCCACATTTGTGTCATTATGGCTGGATGGCCTTTGGGTGGTGGACAATTCTTGATACACATGGGAAATTGTTGAGCGCGAAAAACACAGCAGCCTTGCCATTCTTGACACAAACCGGTTCGCCTTGCACCTACTACCATACCCTGTTCAAAGGCACCTCAATATTTTGTCTTGCCCATTCACCCTGTGAATCATACGCATACACCATCAATCAGTCAATGCAGAAAATGTAAAGAACTTTGACTGTTTCTTCAAGTGCAGTCGCCCAAACCATCAAGCGCTATGATGAAACTGGATCTCATGAGGACCGTCACAGAAAAGGAAGACCCAGAGTTACCTCTGCTACAGAGGATAAGTTCATTAGACTTAACTGCACCTCCTATTGCAGCCCAAATAAATGCTTCACAGAGTTAAAGTAACAGACATGTCTCAACATCAACTGTTCAGAGGATACTGCGTGAATCAGGCCTTTATGGTCGAATTGCTGCAAAGAAACCACTACTAAAGGACACCAATAAGAGGAAGAGACTTGCTTGGGCCAAGAAACACAAGTAATGGACATTAGAAAGGTGGAAATCTGTCCTTTTGTCTGATGAGTCCAAATGTTTGATTTTTGGTTCCAACCACTGTGTCTTTGTGAGACGCAGAGTAGGTGAACGGATGATCTCCGCATGTGTGGCTCCCACCGTGAAGCACGGGGTAGGAGGTGTGATGGTGCAGTCGTCTAAGGCACTGCATCTCAGTGCTACAGGCGTCACTACAGACCCTGGTTCGATTCCAGGCTGTATCACAACCGGCCATGATTAGGTGCGATAGGGCGGCGCACAATTGGCCCAGCGTCATCCGGGTTAGAGTTTGGCCAGGGGTAGGCTGTCATTGTAAATAAGAATTTTTAAATAGGCAAGTTAGCCTATTTAAAAAAAGGTTAAATTAAAAAATATAAATAAATAAAAAATGCTGTTGGTGTGCTTTGCTGTCGGTGACTTATTTCCAATTCAAGGGACACTTAACTAGCATGGCTACCACAACATTCTGCAGCGATACGCCATCCCATCTGGTTTGTGCTTAGTGGGACTATCATTTATTTTTCAACAGGACAATGACCCAACACACCTCCATGCTGTGTAAGGGCTATTTGACCAAGAAGGAGAGTGATGGAGTGCTGCATCAGATGACCTGGCCTCCACAATCACCCGGTCTCAACCCAATTAAGATGGGTTGGGATGAGTTGGACCTCAGAGTGAAGGAAAAGCTGCCAACAAGTGCTCAGCATATGTGGAAACTCCTTCAAGACTGTTGGAAAACCATTCCAGGTGAAGCTGGTTGAGAGAATGCCAACAGTGTGCAAAACTGTCATCATGGCAAAGGGTGGCTACTTTGAAAAATCTAAAATCTAAAATATATTTTCATTTGTTTAACACTTTTTTGGTTACTAAATGATTATATTTGTGTTATTTCATAGTGTTGATGTCTTCAATATTATTCAACAATGTAGAAAATAGTAAAAATAAAGAAAACCCTTAGGTGTGTCCAAAGTTTTGACTGGTACTGTATACAGTTTCCTGATATTTCTTATATCTCTCAGATATAGGACAGACACTTCAGAACAAACTCCCAGTAGATTATTTTGATTTATTATCTGTTTTCCATGTATGAGGCTCTTATTCAATGCATTTCTCTGAGCTAATAGAAGTAAGGCCAAATTCAATGTTTCATTAAAAAAAACATTGTATCTAATTGTTTTGATACCTTATTGGGTCCAAATCAAATAGTAAAAATAATCCTTGGTATGACAATCTTAAAACAATTTAATTTGTTATCTTAGTATAAACCTTAAGAGATCTTTGATGAAAACCTGCTCCAGAGCACTCAGGACCGCAGACTGGTGCGAAGGTTCACCTTCGAACAGGACAACAACCCTAAGTACACAGCCAAGACAACGCAGGAGTGTCTTCTGGACAAGTTTCTGAATTACCTTGACTCTCCCAATCCGGGGCTGGACTTGAACCCTATCTAACATCTCTGGAGAGACCTGGAAATAGCTGTGCAGCATCGCTCCCTATCCAACCTGACAGAGCTTGAAAGGATCTGCAGAGAAGAATGGGAGAAACTCCCCCAAAAAAGTGACTGGTAGCTGGATAAATAATAATAATACTTGGCAGCAGCATAAGTGGTGGGTGGGTGGGTGTGTGTGTGTGTGTGTGTGTGTGTGTGTGTGTGTGTGTGTGTGTGTGTGTGTGTGTGTGTGTGTGTGCGCAAGAATGTCAGTGTGGGCATGATAGACGAATAAACATGTAGACATGGCTGAAAATAATATATAAATATGGCGATATGCTAATGGTAATACATACTTGTAAACAGAAATAATAGTGACCAGTAGCAGGAAAAATAGGTATTTACTAATGGTAATGCAAATAATAATAATCAATGAACAGAAGCGTAGTGGTAGTAATAAATCAAATCAATAATAATTTCACCAACAGCATATGTGTGAGGTGGAGCAGTAGTTGTTAGCATTTAACAGTCTTATGGCCAGGGGATAGAAGCTGTTTAGGAGTCTGTTTGTCGGAGCCTTGATGCACCGGTACAGCCTGCTGGACAGCAGCATGGAGACCAGTCCATGTCTCAGGAGGCTGGAGTCTTGGCAATTTTTCTGGACTTTCTCAGATACCGCCTGGCATGTACAGGTGAAGTCGGAAGTTTACATACACTTACTGTAAGTTGGAGTCATTAAAACTCGTTTTTGAACCACTCCACAAATGTCTTGTTAGCAAACTATAGTTTTGGCAAGTTGGTTAGGACATTTACTTTCTGCATGACACAAGTCATTTTTACAACAATTGTTTACAGACAGATTATTTCACTTATAATTCACTGTATCACAATTCCAGTGGGTCAGACGTTTACATATACTAAGTTGACTGTGCCTTTCAACAGCTTGGAAAATTCGAGAAAATCCTATCGTGTCTTTAGAAGCTTCTGATATGCTAATTGACTTAATTTGAGTCAATTGGAGGTGTACCTGTGGATGTATTTCAAGGCTTAGTTTCAAACTCAGTGCCTCTTTGTTTGACATCATGGGAAAATCAAAAGAAATCAGCCAAGACCTCAGAAAAAAATTGTTGACCTCCACAAGTCTGGTTCATCCTTGGGAGCAATTTCCAAACACCTGAAGGTACCACGTTCATCTGTACAAACAATAGAACGCAAGTATAATCACCATGGGACCACACAGCCATCCTACCACTCAGGAAGGAGACACATTCTGTCTCCTAGAACTATGAATGTACTATGAACGTACTTTGGTACGAAAAGTGCAAATCAATCCCAGAACAACAGCAAAGGACTTTGTGAAGATGCTGGAAGAAACAGGTACAAAGGTATCTATATCCATAGTAAAACAAGTCCAATATTGACACAACCTGAAAGGCCGCTCAGCAAGGAAGAAGCCACTGCTCCAAAACCTCCATAAAAAATCCAGACTACGGTTTGCAACTGCATGTGGGGACAAAGATTGTACTTTTTGGAGAAATGTCCTATGGTCTGATGAAACAAAAATAGAACTGTTTGGCCATAATGACAATCGTTATGTTTGGAAAAAGGGGGAGGCTTGCAAGCCAAAGAGCACCATCCCAACCGTAAAGTACAGCGGTGGCAGCATCATGTTGTGGGGATGCTTTGCTGCAGGAGGGACTGGTGCACTTCACAAAATAGATGACATCATGAGGATGGACAATTATGTGGATATATTGAAGTAACATCTCAAGACATCAGTCAGGAAGTTAAAGCTTGTTCGCAAATGGGTCTTCCAAATGGACAATGACCCCAAGCATATTTCCAAAGTTGTAGCAAAATGGCTTAAGGACAACAAAGTCAAGGTATTGGAGTGGCCATCACAAAGCCCTGACCTCGATCCTATATAACATTTGTGGGCAGAACTGAAAAAGCATGTGTGAGCAAGGAGGCCTACAAACCTGACTCATTTACACCAGCTCTGTCAGAAGGAATGGGCCAAAATTCACCCAACTTATTGTGGGAAGCTTGTGGAAGGCTACCCGAAACATTTGACCCAAGTTAAGCAATTTAAAGGCAATGCTACCAAATACTAATTGAGTGTATGTAAACTCTGACCCACTGGGAATGTGACGAAAGAAATTAAAGCAGAAATAAATCATTCCCTCTACTATTATTCTGACATTTCACATTCTTAAAATAAAGTGGTGATCTTTACTGACCTAAAACAGTGAATTTGTACTCAGATTAAATGTCAGGAATTGTGAAAAACTGAGTTAAAATGTATTTGGCTAAGGTGCATGTAAACTTCTGACTTCAACTCTAGGTCCTGGACGGATGGGAACTCACCACCTTCTGTAGACCCTTTCGGTCAGAGGTGGTGCAGTTATACAGAGCTGTAGTTTGTACAGAGATAAAGAGAACTTAACCTTTGGGTCTGGCTACTAATAAGGACACAGAACAGGTGGCAGATTGTTCAGCTCAGTGCATGTGGTCTGACTTGGTCTTACTTGTCTGAGTTACAAAACCCTTTTAACCAATTTCCCCTATACAGTTACTGTATATTGCTGCCTTGCTTAGAATCTACAATTGTGACACATTTAAAAAATAATCTACACAACATATTCCAAACATTGAATCAATTTTTAAAGATGAAAAATGAATACAACTTTGTTGGAGAACCTCATGCATTAATACAGCTGTGTTTTGTATTACTAATTCATGTTTTCCATAGCCAAGGAGATGAAGTATTAACAATAATTCTTAATGTACTTTTAGCTGAAATTGAATCGGTAATTAGAACTATCAATTCTGGAGATACAATGTTTTCTTCCAACAGCGACTGACTACACACTAGTTTTTGGGGGGCATCACAGAATTTAAGTGTTAACTGCATCTGAGAATGGGTGGTAAATGTGTGCCATAATAAACCAGGAAAATGTGCTTTAAGGGTAATGACACAGCAGAAGGCAAAATGTGCAAAAAAGGTATATTTTTTCATGGGTGCAAGGCCACTATACTGTATAGTGGTCCAAAATGCAGACCAGAAAAAGTAGATCAAACCTCTACTTACCTATGACTTAACCACAGGTAAGATTATGCAGTATATTACCAGTTTGCCTTCCCTGACACCAGACCTATCTCATTGGAAATATGTCAGAATATTGACTTTGAACCATAGTTGTTTTATATCACTTTAGGTGACATATTAGTTATGTCACTTACGGTGACATATTACATATATATCACTATAATGAAATACAGTGTCTCAGTTATGGCTCTAACAACAAGACAGAAGAAGTCTGCACACCCAAAACCACATGAGAAACTGACTCCTGACCTGAGAAAACAGGTCATTAAAAATGATTTTGCCACTGGTATAAGGGAAACATAAATAATCAAAATTCATACTGTTCAAGTATAAAGAGTCTTTCAAGCACAAGTAACCCACTAGGTGTAGGCCACTGGTAGTAGGTTTTGTGTGTCTATCTGAAAGAGTTCAGGAGGAGGGTTTCACATAGGGAATCTTTAATTAAGTAATGATTCCAAAGCAATTGCAAGAAACTCCTTGCAGATGATACTGTGGCCAGGATTCCATTTCGACATCCTATCTCTCTATAAAGCTGTCATGCTGTCAGTCTGCTGTCCGTAAAGGCTATAATTCAACATCTGTATTCACCACAATTATAAATTCTATAGAGGAGAAGTCGCCCACCTCAGAGTTCAATAAGCGGTTGAAGACTCCCAGTACTCTTCCCCTTCCCTGGGACTCTAACAGACACGTGGAGCACCTCAGCCGACCGAGAGGGACATCTTATAGAGCTAGCTGAACTCTCGTATAAGTCACTTGTAAAAGAATACTTGAGTTCACTGTACTGTAAGCCAGGCAAGATCTTTTCTTCATCCATTTGCAGGAGATGTATTGGATCTCCAACTAGAATCTTTACCTTTATTTTTGTATGAAAAAATATGCATCGCTTTAACAGTGCTCTTAAATTCTTCCTACATTCCCTTTAAGGTCACAGGGAGGAATCATCGAGGTTTCATTGTAATATTATTATACGTTTTAAAAGTTATAATACACTGTTTCACCTGGGTTCAACCTGAGGTTTTAAGCACAGAAGTGTGTATTGGAAAGTTAATGTCAGAGTGCTCTCAGAGCAGGAGTGTCCAAGCAGGAAACGTTGATGAACTATTTTGGCATACATGTGTGTATAAATTACCTTTAGGATTCAATAAGCTGTAGTTGGAACTGCTGTCACACAGTATGGCCCACTTGTAACACATTTGTGACGGTAGCATTATTTAAATTTAGGAATCCCCCACCGCTCTTTTGAAGCACATGAGTACATGACTCTTGCTTTTTGCGGGGATAGGAGTTGGGCCAAAGTAAAGGTCCTCCTGGTTCAAATAATTACCCAGCGGCAAACCAGATCAGAACATTGTTTCCTTGACCTCGTCTCTAGTTTGAGGAATTGATGTAACTGCTTGGCTGAACCCTACAACAATTACAAAACTACTCAAATCTGCAACACCTCTGTTCTCACAAACCTGGCTTGCATAGCTATAGGTTTTGCTGAAATATATTCTCTGTTTATCAGACGACTCTCTTTAGGCCAGGTATAAAGACATCTCTGTCCATTTTCGCTCTGAGGCTTAGTCACAACAGACTCAGTTTAGAGTGAGACAAGTCTAATATCTGTAACAGAGATATTCATGTCAAGTGGATATCTATCAAAAATCCACAATTTCTCATATTCTCATTCTCTTGTGCCCTAAACAGTCAAACGAGTGATAGGCTATGTGAATATTTGTTTAAAAAATTATAGCAATAAAAATGTATTTATTAACCACACTTACACTATATCACTACACTATAAACAGGTGTTCTGTTTTACTTTTCAGTTGAAGGAAGGGAATATACTACTATTCAACAATGTACTGTAACAGTATCGTGTTGCTCTTACAGAAAAACGTATTTGCGTAGGAATTCACATCTGCCGAAGAACAGCCGGTTGCCTCATTGTCTCTTTGTTTCAACATCAGATGAATTTGAGGAAGTTACAAAGATGAAGGTACAGGGAATGCCATGCCTTTATAATTATATATTTAGGGCCTGATGCAGTCCAACCACAAAGTGTTTATTACTCCTGTGAACATACCACATGTTATTTTCTCTTACCATAACACAAAATGTGTTCTTGTCTTAAATCATAATTAATGCAGACATTTTAATCTCAATATCAAATCATTTCTGGGTAAGAATTAAGTACCTTACTGTGATGATGTCACCAGGCAGGCCAAAACAGGCTAAAATTCAAACAACTCTTACACTAAAATGGCATTAACATCATTTTCAGTGTCCAGTATTATTCCAACCTCATATTGTTGAAATATATATAAAACACAGGAAAATCTAGTTTCTGACTGCACTGGACCTTTGACCTGTTGATATAAAATTGAGTAACTATACTTTTTGAAAATATAGCACGCACAATGTACAACAAAGTAATGATGAATAGGAATCCACATTGATATAACATTAATGTTACAATGAAACTGATTTCAGCCAGAGGTCCAGTCCCTTTGTCAACATCCTCAGGCCTTCCTGTCAGGTGTGACCCTCATCTGCTCACATAGCAGTTTGGCCCTCTAATGACTTAATTGGAGGAAATGTGATCCATTAAGAATCCAACACTCCCAATTGTTTATCATTCTTAGAAATCCAAAGGGGGGGAATAAAGGATGGGCCAGTGCTGTGGGAAGACCAAACAACCTGTGATTACCAAACTCTCAATAAGAATGTCAGGAAAACAGAACAATGCAATAACGGATAAGTCTGCAACACGATCTCATTAGAATATGTCAAAATAGTGACATTGATTGTGGTTATACAGGTACAGCGCATTCAGAAATAATTCAGACCCCTTCCCTTTTTTCACATTTTGTTATTGAGCTCAGGTGCATCCTGTTTACATTGATCACCCTTGAGATGTTTTTACAACTTGATTGGAGTCCACCTGTGGTAAATTCAACTGATTGGACATGATTTGGAAAGGCACACACCTGTCTATATAAGGTCCCACAGTTGAAAGTGAATGTCAGAGCAAAAACCAAGCCATGAAGTAAAAGGAATTGTCGGTAGAGCTCAGAGACAGGATTGTGTTGAGGCACAGATCTGGGAAGGGTACCAAAAAAGTTCTGCATCATTGAAGGTCCCCAAGAACATAGTGGCCTCCATCATTCTTAAATGGAAGCAGTTTGGAACCACCAAGACTCTTCCTAGAGCTGGCCTCTCGGCCAAACTGAGCAATCGGTGGAGAAGGGCCTTGGTTAGGGAGGTGACCAAGAACCTGATGGTCACTGTGACAGAGCTCCAGAGTTCCTCTGTGGAGATGGGAGAACCTTCCAGAAGGACACCCATCTCTGCAGCATTCCACCAATCAAGCCTTTATGGTAGAGTGTCCAGAAAGAAGTCACTCCTCGGTAAAAGGTACATGACAGCCCGCTTGGAGTTTGCCAAAAGGCACCTAAAGGACTCTCAGACCATGAGAAACAACATTCTTTGTTCTGATGAAACCAAGATTGAACACTTAGGCCTGCATGCCAAGCGTCAAGTATGGAGGGAACCTGCCACCATCCCTACGTTGAAGCATGGTGGTGGCAGAATCATGCTGTGGGGATGTTTTTCAGCAGCAGGGACTGGGAGTCTAGGGGAAGATGAACAGAGGAAATACAGAGAGATCCTTGATGAAAACCTGCTCCAGAGTGCTCAGGACTTCAGACTGAGGCAAGGGTTCACCATCCAACAGGACAATGACCCTAAGCACACAACCAAGACAACGCAGGAGTGGCTTCGGGACAAGTCTCTGAATGTCCTTGAGTGGCTCAGCCAGAGCCCGGACTTGAACCCAATCAAACATCTCTGGAGAGACCTGAAAATAGCTGTGCAGCAACGCTCCCCATCCAACCTGACAGAGCTTGAAAGGATCTGCACAGAAGAATGGGAGAAACTCCCCAGATATAGGTGTGCCAAGCTTGTAGCATCATACCCAATAAGACTCGAGGCTGTAATCGCTGCCAAAGGTGCTTCAACAAAGTACTGAATAAAGGGTCCGAATACTTATGTAAATGTAATTATTATAATTTTTTTTTAATAAAACAACAGTTTCAGTGTTGTCATTATGGGGTATTGACTGTAGATTGATAAGGGAATTAAAAAAAAGTATTTTTAGAGTAAGGCTGTAACGTAACAAAATGTGTAAAAAGTCAAGGGGTCTGAATACTTTCCAAATGCCCTGTATCTGCCAAAATAAAGGAAATATTTGAGTAAATAAGGGATGCGAAGTATATTGAAGGCATGTGCTTCCACACAGGTTCGTGGGTTAATGAAGCAACTAACATCCCATCAAGATTAGGGTCATGTATCAAAATGCCCAGTTGCCCATTATTTTGGCTACAATGGCTAGAAGAAGAGATCTCAGTGACTTTGAAAGCGGGTTCTCAAAGGAGCATAGGGGGTTTATTAAGGAGAGTGTATATGTGTGTGTGTACATGCGTGTGTGTGTGTCTCACTCACCAGATCTCAGTCCAATTGAGCACTTATGGGTGATCCTGGAGCGGTGCCTGAGACATCCCTCCAATAGAGTTCCAGAAACTTGTATATAGAATCTATGCCAAGGCGCATTGAAGCTATTCTGGTGACTCGTGGTTCCCAAACTTCCTATTAAGACACTTTGTTGGTGTTTCCTTTATTTTGGCAGTTACAGATGAAGTCGAAAGTTACACTAAGGTTGGAGTCATTAAAACTCGTTTATAAACCACTCCACAAATTTCTTGTTAACAAACTATAGTTTTGGTAAGTCGGTAAGTCGGTTGGTAAGGACATCTACTTTGTGCATTACACAAGTCATTTTTCCAACAATTTATAGACAGATTATTTCACTTATAATTCACTGTATCACAATTCCAGCTTGGAAAATTCCAGAAAATTATGTCATGGCTTTAGAAGCTTCTGATAGGCTAATTTACATAATTTGAGTCATTTGGAGGTGTACCTGTGGATGTATTTCAAGGCTTACCTTCAAACTCAGTGCCTCTTTGCTTGACATCGTGGGAAAATCAAAAGAAATCAGGCAAGACCTCAGAAAAGAAATTGTAGACCTCCACAAGTCTGGTTCATCGTTGGGAACATGTAATTATTGTGGGAAGCTTGTGGAAGGCTACCCAAAACATTTGACCCAAGTTAACAATTTAAAGGCAATGCTACCAAATACTAATTGAGTGTATGTAAACTTGTGGAATAAAATGTGAAATAAATAATTCTCTCTACTATCATTCTGACATTTCACATTCTTAAAATAAAGTGGTGATCCTAACTGACTTAAGACAGGTAATTTTTACTAGGATAAAATGTCAGGAATTGTCAAAAGCCGAGATTAAATGTATTTGACTAAGGTGTATGCAAACTTCTGACTTCAACTGTACATGTATGGTGACATATTACTTTTTTGGTACTCATGACATATTAATTTTATATCACATAGAAGACATATGCTGCATAAATTCAGAAGTAACATTATTAGTCTACAATAATGTGTCACTATACTTATCCAGAGCCATTTTATGAATTACAGAGTAAAGACTTTCTCTCTCTCTCTCAGATGGCGTCAACAAATCCATCAGCACTCCTGCTCAGCACTCCGGCCACCTGTTAGCAATCTGACCACCATCAGCATTCCTGCCCCGGTCACAAATAACCCCACATTCACTGGGGATATGACAGATGCACACTTCAATGTTAATATGCTAACTAACACACAGTAGCCCTATGTGCCACACAATGCTCAGTCCCGATAGTGAAAAACTCCCAAGAAAGAGTCCGAGCACTCATTGGTATTGCTGTGACTGATTTAAGATAGAGCTGGGGCTGTTACCTTTCTTCTTTTAAAAGGAAAGCTTTTCTTTTGTGCCACCCTTAAGAATTCAGTTTTAGTTTTCAGGAAGGGGATATATTTATTGGCATATAAATTACGTAGGTTTTTGTGGCAGCATAATGCAATCTACATATGTGCGCCGATGTGTAAGTGTGTGGGTGAGTGTGAAGTTGATGTTATACTACATTCACTTATTCCATTTTGCAGAGCTAAGTTGTGGTCCCCAAGCCATTTTTGTTGACTCTTACACTTTACAGAAATAATTCTATGACATGTTGATGTTAGTATTTTCACATGGTTAGTATAGTGCATCTATGAACTTAAAGTCTCACTGTGCTGCAAAGATTATTAATCATGAAGTCTGATCTGGCCAAACTGCAATGTACTTGACTTGCATTTGTATTTCAGTTGCCTTCTAGTGAATCAATAAACATGTATATAGTTTTATAAATATGAATTTCAAGTTTAGAACAGGGCGATGCTAGAGTTGATGTTATCTACCTTAATTTAATAAACCTTTTGCCTTGAATGTTCTAAAGACAATATTACTCTATCTTTCAATGGTATCAATAGACTGCAAATATGTCCCCTTCACTTAACACAGAGAAAGGAATATTATGATTTACTCACAGGATCTCCTCAATGAGACAAATACAATGATCCAATAGAGCACAAGTGGCTCTCTAACAGAGGAAGCTTTTTATACATAGACAAAATTCATATGAAAATCGGCGCCGAATATATACATTTTCTTGATTAATTATAGTAAAGAGAGCATGAGAATTAATTGATGTCCCGTATGAAAATTGAATTCCAGAAGTTTGGCAGTTGTGTCTTTTTTTTTTAGAGCATCCTTTTTTTTTCGCCAAATTGGTTTTCCTCCCTGACCTTACAGTCACCGCTAGGTATCATGAGATTGATACTACTGGGAGCCATAACGGCCGCCAAAGGCCTCTAAATCCTCCGTTTGATGGCTTGAGGGCTCGGCAGGAGGACTTGAAATGGATGAAAAGGAGAAAATTGCACATCCGAAAGAAAACACTGAGCATTTCCTTCCCTGTGTCAGGATGCAGAAAAAAAAGAAAAAGGGACAAAAGAAGAAAAATACATACTAATTCATCACTGGTCCTTTACTGCTCCTCTATGGGCTGTAAGTCACCCGGGCCGTGATTCCCTTCTTCCCTCCGTACTGTCGGATTCACGATCCACTGGGCTTGTTTTAATGACCTTATTACAGGCAATTCTACACTGTCCAATAAAAGGTTTACACTTTGAACTGTGGTCCATGGTATGAGTAACATATTTTATAATATTTCATGAGATGTAGAGTAATGGAACCATGCAAAAGGGAGCCCAAAAAGAGTTGGAGAGTTTTGCTGTTATAAAATACTGAGAGGGATGGATGAAATATCTCAATCGCCATATTTGCTTACCAGAAAAATAAATAACTACCATAGTCACTACAGTAACTACAATACAATCATTTCTATGTGTTATTATCATTGTGCATTTTGAAAAAGTTGTGCTAGCCATGAAGCTGATAGAGATGACATGTGACATGGATGCTTAACCTGTCTCCAGGCATAAGTTAAGCAGCGGTGCCATATGGGAACTCAATATTGGAAGTGCTGCTTCAGTGGATTTTTCAAAAATGTCTGGTACTGTCATTGCTCGTCCTGCGTAAAGGAGAGTGGATATAGCATTCGAAGCTTCCCATTCCCCCATTCCTTTTGGGGAATTATTTGTTGTGTAATTGGTTTGAGGCATTTTGGTGTAGCGGAATCCATTTGGGCGCTCCCTATTGGAACCTCTGAAGGGAGGTACATTTTTTGCTATGGCATTTCCAGGAGTATTTTTCCTTCGCTGGCCCCTGGATCTCCAGGTTTTCTTAAAGCAGTCACTTAAAAAAAAAGTCAATTCCAAAAACCTGGGTGCCCAGCTTCACAATAATTCATAATGGGCAAATAATAATGCTTTCATAGTGATGAACTTCACTGGCAGTATCCTTTGGAAACTGGTCCCGTACATTTTATTACTATTAAATGTTTCTAATGGGAGTTGACAAATAGTTGAACGGAGTTGCTTTTCACCTCCTGCTCTTGGCACAGTAGAGCAAAGGAAAAATTCCCTGCCTATGAAAAAAATTGGACTCACATGAATACTGCCAATCCATTCATCTCAATGCTGTTTGAGTGCAAATCAAACCTTTTTTAAATGGCTGCTGAAAACACAATGTCCTTAAGGGCAATTGCAAACATTTTATGAGTACAATAAAATTGTCATTGCATATGGATTTAATAATAATACTGTATTTGGGCATGTATTAGAGGTGTGTGTGTGTGTGTGTGTGTGTGTGTGTGTGTGTGTGTGTGTGTGTGTGTGTGTGTGTGTGTGTGTGTGTGTGCGTGCGTACGTGCGTGCGTGCATACGTGTGTGTTTATGCCTTTATGTGTGCCCATGCTATAATGCTAAGCAGTCTTCATAGAATATTACTGACATCTAATTGAGCATTGCAAAAATACGAATGTATGATTGAGGTGTACAGTAGAAGCTATGATACAAACAGTAGTACTTCATGTAAGCCTGACCTTCAGTGGTGGAAATCTGGGGAAAGAGAAATCTGAATGGATTCAGTTTATATCAGTTCAGAGCATCAGTGGTTTTCAAATCCAACGTGTTCTTCCCGCTGGTGAGGTCGCGTTGCAAACTTCCCTGCTCAACATCAGGCCATCAGGATATCTGGAGGCGCCTAGCCTCCTTGTTTGGGCACCACTGTTTGAGGACAGGCTCTCGTAACTCATCCACAATAGCACACTCAGCAGCTGGGAACTGCCTCTGCGATGTCCGGTGGTTAGCCTTACAGTCGTCCCCACCACAAGACCATTTCGAGAAGAGAGTTTTCTCGATCCATCCTCCCATCATGATCGGCTCTGTGTGATTTATGTGTGTGTTTACTGATGTGTTTCAGATGGGGCCTGCTTACTGGTCATTGTCTTTCTCTATTAGTTCCCAAGGTTAATCAGTGTTGGACAAATTGGGGGCCATCCCAGAGTATCTCAGCAATATTTACTGAGGATACGCATCGCAATGGACCTCGCTGTTGGTTTCCCAATGTGCTTTGGTAAAAACAGATGGTGCACGGTCATGGCACGTTAAGACATTGAAACCGTTTGGTTTCATGGTGCTTCTTATGCCTTTACACACATTCAGATAAACATCTTACTTATTTTGTTGGAAGTGAGCAACAGACTTTCATCTGTTCGTGCTTTGCTCATAAAACACAGACAGAAATGTAAGTATCCAAGACAATTGGTGGTATTTAAGCAGTTTGCTTAAACATCTGGTTTTATGAGCGAGAGTTTGGGAGTGTGTTTAGATGAGCAATACAAAGACACTAGTTAATATCTGCTTGTACAATAAAAAGAAAATCAAACTAGATGGTAACTTTACAAGTAAAGGAGTGGGCTTGCTTTTGTGGTAGTGAAAGAAGTTCAAAACATTTCACTTAAGCAAAGCAATTAAATGTATTTAGTTTTATTTAATTGATTTATTTCACCTTTATTTTACCAGGTAGACCAGTTGAGAACAAGTTCTCATTTACAACTGCGATCAGGCCAAGATAAAGCAAAGCAGTGCGACAAAAAAAACAGAGTTACACATGGGATAAACAACCAAAAAACTAAAGAAAAATCTATGTACAGTGTGTGCAAATGTAGTAAGATTAGGGACGTAAGGCAATAAATAGGCCATGGTGTAATGCTCCGGGTGTCGTGGGTGTGGAGTCAAATGCAGGAGACAGAGTTCAATGCTGTGCGTCTTTTAATAGCACCAACGCACCACAGGGTGCTCACAAAAAGTTACGTTCCCAACCACATGGAATCAAAAAGTACAATAGAAAAAATCACGACTCGGCACTAACACGTACCTCTATAACAGAGCCGAAGGTTACATTGAAATAATCCCGCACAACAACCAGGCGGGCCGGCTGTCTAATAAAGACAAACTAATTAAACATGAACAGGTGCTACCACTAAACATACAAGGAGGGGGAGGAAAAACAATCAGTGGCAGCTAATAGGCCGGTGACGACGACGGCCGAGCGCCACCCGCCCGGGAAGGGGAAACACCCACGGTCGGACTCGTGACAGTACCCCCCCCCCCCCCCTGACGCGCGGCTCCCGCAGCGCGCCGACACCGGCCTCGAGGTCGCCCCGGAGGACGAGGTGCAGGGCGATCCGGATGGAGGCGATGGAAATCCCTCAACATGGATGGATCCAAGATGTCCCCCACCGGTACCCAGCACCTCTCCTCCGGACCGTACCCCTCCCAGTCCACGAGGTACTGCAGGCCCCTCACCCGGCGTCTTGAGTCCAGAATGTCATCGATATAAACAACCACTCCCTGCCCGCACAGGTCCCTGAGAATCTCGTCTACAAAGGATTGAAAAACGTCTGGAGCATTTTTTTAACCCATACGGCATGACGAGGTACTCATAGTGGCCGGATGTAGTACTAAATGCGGTTTTCCACTAGTCTCCCTTCCGAATACGCGCTCCTGAGATCCAGTTTTGTGAAGAACTGCGCTCCGTGGAACGATTCCACCGCCGTAGCGATGAGAGGTAGAGGGTAACTATACCCCACTGTGATGGCGTTTAGACCTCTATAATCGATACACGGACGCAAGCCTCCCTCCTTTTTCCTCACAAAAAAGAAACTCGAGGAGACTGGTGAAATGGAGGGCCGAATGTACCCCTGTCCCAGCGACTCCGTGACATATGTCTCCATTGCCAACGTCTCCTCCTGGGACAGCGGGTACACGTGACTCTTGGGAAGCGCAGCGTCTACCTGGAGATCTATCGTACAATCCCTTCCCGGTCGATAAGGTGGTAATTTAGTCGCTTTCACTTTACTGAAAGCGATTGCCAAATCGGCATACTCGGGGGGAATGCACACCGTGGAACCCTGGTCTGGACTCTCCACCGACGTGGCACCGATGGAAACTCCCAAACACTCCTCTGACCACCCCTGGAGAACCCCCTGTCTCCACGAAATTTTAGGATTGTGCCGGGCCAGCCAGGGAGTCCCCAGCACCACTGGAAACGCAGGCGAATCAATAATAAAAAAAACTGATACGCTCCCTATGATTCCCCTGCGTCACCATGTCCAGTGGGACCTTGGTCTCCCTGACCATCCCTGACCCTAATGGCCGGCTATCTAGGGAGTGCACGGGGAAAGGAGAATATCGATTCTTTCCTCACCCTCCTTATGTGTTTATTGAGTACATCTGTTTTGTGTTGGGTATAATTAGGGAGGCTTTATTAGTCAGCCGGCCCGCCTGGTTCTTTGTGCGGGATTAATTATTGTGACCTTCTGTTTGGTAGTAGAGGAACGTGTTTTTTCCTGGTCGTGTATTTTTGGTTGTGAGCACACTGTGTTGCGTTTTGGTGCATTAAAGAGCACAGCATCGCACTCTCTGTTTCCTGCGTCTGACTCCACACCCACGACACCCGGAGCGTTACACATGGTGGCAAAATAATTACAATTTAACATTAACACTGGAGTGATAAATGTGCCGATGATGATGGTAAAGTAGAGATACTGGGGTGCAAAAGAGCAAAAAATAATCAACAATGTGGGGATGAGGTAGTTTGGTGTGCTATTTACAGATGAGCTGTGTACAGGTACAGTGATCGGTAAGCTGCTCTGACAGCTGATGCTTAACGTTAGATAGAGAGATATAAGTCTCCAGCTTCAGTGATTTTTGCAATTCGTTCCAGTCATTGGAAGCAGAGAACTGTAAGGAAAAGGAGGCTTTGGGGATGACCAGTGAAATATACCTGCTGGAGCGCGTGCTATGGGTGGGTGTTGCTATGGTGACCAGTGAGCTGAGATAAGGAGGGGCTTTACCTAGCAAAGACTTATAAAGGACCTGGAGCCAGTGTGTTTGGCAACGAGTAAAATAATAGGTCTGTTTACTTTGATAGACTACTACAGTACCAGTCAAAAGTTTGGACACCTATCCATTCAAGGGTTTTTCTTTATTTTTACTATTTTCTACATTGTAGAATAATAGTGAAGACATCAATACTATGAAATAACACATACCAAAAGAGTGTTAAAAAATATAAATATATTTTACATTTGAGATGACTCAAAGTAGCCACCCTTTGCTTGATAACAGCTTTGCACACTCTTGGAATTCTCTCAACCAGTTTCACTTGGAATGCTTTTCCAACAGTCTTGAAGGAGTTTCCACAAATATGACCCGATTCAGGAAACTAGGCGTATGTTGCAAGTTACGACTTCACAGGAGAGCTGCTTGAACGTAAACAAATATTTTTTTAATCAAAATCAGTTTTTGGGCAGAAATGCCTTCTCGAACATGTGAACTTTCATGTGCCTTAATATCAAACCTGTATGGCATCTGTAAATATGAATGAAATTGTTAAGTTGGTTTAGCCAAAGCAAAAGAGCGAAACCTATGATCCCGCTAGCCGTGATTGGCTGAGATAATGAATGGGCTGGACATGCCGAGAGTCTACCGTATAGCACGCTTCTGTCTAATGGAGCTGGTCAGTATTTTTAGGTAATCGTGTCGAACGTAGCTTTTATTTTATTTTTAATCACGTAGTAAAACTGCATAAGCCTAATGTCAAGTTAAAGTGTACTGTTAGCTAGCTAACATTAGCTGGCTGGCTCACTAGCTAACGTTATGTGTATGCTCTCCACTTTCTGGAGGACCAAGTTTTGAAATCAGTGGAATTGGAGTATGATAGCTAAAGAGATGGAGAAAACACCCGTCTGGATTACATCAAACTAAGGCAACCATGCATGGCATCAGACAGGAGACGAGTCCAACCATGATGTATACTGGTAAGATTTTCAGATATTACACATTTCTAATTTTGACAGAAAGTGGTTTAATTTCAAGTGTACTGTTTGCTAGCTAATGTTAGCTGGCTGGGTCGCTAGCTAACGTTATGTGTATGATCTTATTTTTCATATCTCAGACACATTTGCTTGACTAGATATAACCATAGAACCTGGTTGGTTAGCTACCTGCAGATTCATGCAGGGTAGTAAAGTCATAAGTTGTGATTGTGGTCCATTGTTTAGCAAGCTAACTAACTACATGTCTTAACAAAAAAAATCTAATTTTGACAAAGTATTTTCAATTCAAGTTAGTGTACTCTTAGCTAGCTAGCTAATGTTAACTGGCTGTTGCTAACTAACGTTACGTTACATCATGCGTTGGGATTCATTGTTTACTTAGCTAGCTATCTAGCTACATTTCTTAACAAAAGACTAGTCTTAGTGTGCCAGAGTGCAGAATAACTGATGCATTTTTTAACGATCAACACCAGTTGAATATGTCCGGTGTCAGTAAACATCGGCAACAAAGCATAATTCAATTGTTGCCAGCAGCACAGTTACAGTCACCAAAGCTCTGGATAACATGAATAAAGCCAAACAGCTCTGCTAGGGGAGTAAAATGGTTAGAGTGGGCTGTTCTCTCATTATGTGTCTGAAGTAGTGAGCCAATGTTAGCCAGTTAGCTTGGAAGCTTCACTGTAGTTGTGAGGTCAGAGCTTTCGGAACAACCCTACTTACTGGCCAGAGCGTCCAGTGTGCGCTCTGAATGCGAAAACACAGATATGTGCAGTGAGCTGTTCTCTCTCTCTCTTAGATGTTTGGAAGTAGCTGGAAAGTTAGTACAGAATGGTTGGATCAACCCTTAAAGAGATGGGTGGGGCTAAGGCTTAATAGGGTGTGAACAATGCTGAATGGGTGTAGACAAAGAAGAGCTCTCCAATAGTAGTACCAAAACATTGAAAGACGGTTTTCTCAAAAGTGAGTTTACAAGTGGATCAACGGCAGAATTATTTTCCCATTGTTTCCTCAAATGCAGTGTATGATATATCATTTTCTAGCTCTGAGTCTCTCCTTCTATCGAATGTAAAAAAAAACAGAAATTCAAATGTTGCTACATAAGACTGAATCCAGGTGGTGAGTCACATATGCTTAGCACATGTTGGTTGCTTTTCCTTTATTCTGCGCTCCAACTCATCCCAAACCATCTCAATTGGTTTGAGGTCGGGTGATTGTGGAGGCCAGGTCATCTGATGCAGCACTCCATCACTTTCCTTCTTGGTAAAATAGCCCTTACACAGCCTGTAGGTGTGTTGGGTCATTGTCCTGTTGGAAAACAAATGACCAAATGTCCCACGAAGCCCAAACTAGATGGGTTGGCGTATCACTGCAGAGTGCTGTGGTAACCATGCTGATTAAGATTCCCTTGAATTCAAAATAAATCACTGACAGTGTCACCAGCAAAGCACCCACACACCATCACACCTCCTCCTCCAAGCTTCCCAGTGGGAACCACACATGCAGAGATAATCTGTTCACCTACTCTGTGTCTCACAAAGACACGGTCGTTGGAACCAAAAATCTCACATCTGGACTCATCAGACCAAAGGACAAATTTGCACAGGTCTATTGTCCATTGATCGTGTTTCTTGGTGCAAGCAAGTCTCTTATTATTATTGTTTCCATTAATAGTGGTTTCATTGCAGCAATTCCACCATGAAGGCCTTATTCACTCAGTCTCCTCTGAATAGTTGATGTTGCGATGTGTCCATTACATGAACTCTGTGAACCATTTATTTGGGCTGCAATTTCTGAGGCTGGTAACTCTAATGAACTTATCCCCTGCAGCAGAGAGCCAGTTTAATCAAAGAGCTTGATGGCTTTTGTGACTGCAATTGAGGAAACTTTCAAAGTTCTTGAAATTTTCCGCAGACTGAACTTCATGTCGTTTCTCTTTGCTTGTTTGATCTGTTCTTGCCATAATATGGACTTGGACTTTTACCAAATAGGGCTATCTTCTGTATACCAACCCTTACCTTGTCCCAACACAACTGATTGGCTCAAACACATTAAGAAGGAAAGAAATTCCACAAGTTAACTTTTGACAAGGCACTGTTAATTGAAATGCATTCCAGGTGACTACCTCATACAGCTGGTTGAGATAATGCCAAGAGTGTGCAAAGCTGTCAAAGCAAAGGTGGCTACTTTGAAGAATGTCAAATATAAAATATATTTTAATTTGTTTAACACTTTTTTGGTTACTACATTATTCCATGTGTTATTTCATAGTTTTGATTTTCTTCACTATTATTCTACAATGTAGAAAATAGTAAAAATAAAGAAAAACCATGGAATTTGTAAGTGTGTCCAAATGTTTGACTGGTACTGTATATAAACCTTATTACTTTGGATTGTGGGGCAGTTAGATCACATATTTCATCACAAGTAATTACACCCAGACTAGCCTACTAAACGTTTATACACTCTCCTACTCGATATGGAAACTATCACAACACATTTGGATGACAGTGCGATGTTCTTGAAGTCCTCTCTGGGCTGGAGGGGGGATCAGTGGGAAAAGAGACCAAATGGCCGGAAAGGGGAAACCCTTTCCCTCTGAGCACTTCTGCCCATGTTTGCCAAGAGGATATGCTGTAATGTATGACACTTCTGTTCAACAATGCACTATTATACCTTGAGATAAAGGAAGAATGACAAATTATTTAATGACAAACAGACTTGCAATTTATTGATCATTATTAAGGTAGGTATTGAAACTTGAAAGACAATCGTTACTGGGCACTGTGTTAATTTCTAACATTTGATGAGACATTATTTTAGTTGTCTCTCTAACATCCCCCCCCCTCTCTCTCCTTTACAGGACAGCACCTGCATCAAGAAAGAGAAAGATGTCCCTCTGAGGGAGAAAGACAAGAACATTGATGCCGCTAACCTGGACGGTCTCCAAAGAATCATCACATTAAACTTGAAAGTGCCAATGGAGCTCAGTAATCTGAGTCAAGCATATCATCACATCTTCACACAGTCAACAGAACAGATTGCTAATTGTTGTACTAACTAAGCTTTTGAAAATGTTAGAGATTGATGTTGAAGGTGGTGATTCTCTGGAGACGGTCAAAGTTGACAAACGGGAGTCTGAACCAGGGGTTGTAAGTGGGCGGGGCTTAAGGTTATGCCATGGTGAAGAGGTGGGGCTTTAGGAGGGACTTAAAGATGGTGATGGACTCAAGAGTTACAGGTGGCTGGAGGGAGGAAGTTCCAGATCCTTGAAGCAAACCTGGAGAAAGTCCTGTCGTCGAAGCTCTGGAGCGTGGATCTGGGAACCACAAGGTGGCCTGCTGTGGTGGAACGGAATGAGGTGTGGGTTGGTAGCGGAGAAGAAGGTCAGAGACGTAGGGACGGGGGGAGGTAGTGATGAGTTTTGTAAGTTAGAAGGAGGATCATGTAGTCAATGCAGTGGGAGACAGGGAGACAGGGAGCCAGTGAGTTGGATCTGTGGACTCTGCATACTCTTTGGCCTGGATGGTATTACAGCTGTGTCACTGCAAGGCACAATTCGGTGGGAACTACAACTCACTCTGTGGAAACACACAAAATAGTTTTTGGGGACTTACAGCAGAACCGTAGTTTTATTTACTGTAGTGCAGACCAACATTTAACAGAGCAATATATTATAAAACGGAGAGAAAACCTATCCTCGAGATAAACATAATTTGTACACTTTAAAACATTTTATTTAACATTTTATTGAAGATATACGTTGTTTGAAAAGAATGGAAAGAAAGAACTTCTTTACAAATGAACTAAGCTAGTATATTCTTTCAGGATGAATGGCTATGAATCCTTCATTTTAAAATCCCCCATAATGTATGAGGCAATCACAGATTGTAAATTTAATAGAGAAGAATACTTTGAACCCTTGCACAAAACAAACATTTCAGTGGCAGCACGGTTGAGCTGTATCTGCCCACTCTGTACACTGCTTGGCCATGGATGAGCAGTCTGGCAAGAACACAATCTTCTACTGCAGCCACTGTGAGAGGAGGAAAGACAGAACAACAAGTTTAAAGAAGGTCTGAAACAAAAATAAGTGAACCTGTCACGACTCCTACCGAAGGTGGCTCCCCTTCCTGTTCGGGTGGCGCTCGGCGCTCGTCGTCACCAGCCTATTAGCTGCTACTGATCCTTTTTTTCCCCCTTGTCTGTTTATTAGTTACACCTGTGTTTAATTAGGTTTATTGGTGGGGCTTTATTATCCAGCCAGCCCGCCTACTGGGTGTGCGGGATTATTCTCAGTGTACATTTGTGCACGACTGTAGGTCACGGTTGTCCGTGTATGTGTGTATTTTCTGGACTGTTTAGTTCCCCGTGTTTTGGGGCATTTGTTTGGGTTGGCGTTGGTTTCACCTATGTGGTGAATTAAACGTATCGCTACCCTGAACTCTCTGTTTCCTGCGCCTTACTTCTTCCTCTACTACACCCCGGGCATTACAGAACCTCTATTACTACTAAGGTAATCTATATACGATTAAGTGTATGTCAATCACTGTAAATCACAGCCTGTTGACTTACATTCTGGTAATGTTTATGACATTTCAGCTGACACACATGAGAGGAAGGGGATCATGAATGCTGAAAGACACCGAAAGATGTTCAGATTTAAGGGTTGGGTATCCAGGTGTGTGTCTGTGTGTGTGTGTGTGCTCAGTGGTGTAAAGTAATTATGTAAAAAACCTTGAAAGTACTACTTCATTTTATAGAGTATCTGTAATTTACTTTACATTTTTGACAACTATTACATCTACTTCACTACATTCCTAAAGAAAATTATGTACTTTTTACTCCATACATTTTCCTTGACACCCAAAACTACTCATTACATTTTGAATGCTTAGAAGGACAAGAAACTTGTCTAATTAACACACTTATCAGGTGAACATCCCTGGTCATCCCTACTGCCTCTGATCTGACACTCACTAAACACACACTTCATTTGAAAATTATGTCTAAGTGTTGGAGCGTGTCCCTGGCTATCCGTCATTAAATCTTTATTTTTATCCCATTTATCCCATTTTGCTTAATATAAGGAATTTGACATTATTTCTACTTTTACTTTTGACACAAGTATATTCTCGCAATTACATTTACTTTTGATTCTTAGCATAGTTAAAACCAAATACTTACTCAAGTAGTATTTTACTGGGTGACTCACTTTTACTTGAGTCAATTTCTATTAAAGGATCTTTACTTTTACTCAAGGTTCTTTTTCCACCACTGTGTTACACCCGTCGTTAAATGAATGAGACCAAAGCGCAGCGTGGAAAGTGTTCATGATAATTTAATGATGAAACACCGACAAAACAACAAACTCTAACGAACATAAAGTTCTGCAAGGTTAGACAGCTACTGAGCAAAAACAAGATCCCACAAACTCAGGTGGAAAAACAGGCTGCCTAAGTAATACCCGGCCAACAAAGACATAGAAAACTAGAATGCCCACCCAAATCACACCCTGACCTAACCAAATAGAGAAATAAACAGGCTCTCTAAGGTCAGGGTGTGACACACTGTGTGTGTGTTATTGGGAAAGTTATGAAATAGAATGTTAGCCAGCCTGCCAGCATAGTGGAGTCTGCCACTAGCACAGTCAGTGTAGTCCGCTCAGCTATCACCATTGAGACCGTGTCTGTGCCTCGACCTAGGTTGGGCAAAACTAAACATGGCGGTGTTCGCCTTAGCAATCTCACTAGGATAAAGACCTCCTCCATTCCTGTCATTATTGAAAGAGAACATGATACCTCACATCTCAAAAAGGGCTACTTAATGTTAGATCCCTTACTTCAAAGGCAATTATAGTCAATGAACTAATCACTGATCATAATCTTGATGTGATTGGCCTGACTGAAACATGGCTTAAGCCTGATGAATTTACTGTGTTAAATGAGGCCTCACCTCCTGGCTACACTAGTGACCATATCCCCCGTGCATCCCGCAAAGGCAGAGGTGTTGCTAACATTTCCGAAAGCAAATTTCAATTTACAAAAATAAAAAATGACGTTTTCGTCTTTTGAGCTTCTAGTCATGAAATCTATGCAGCCTACTCAATCACTTTTTTATAGCTACTGTTTACAGGCCTCCTGGGCCATATACAGCGTTCCTCATTGAGTTCCCTGAATTCCTATCGGACCTTATAGTCATAGCAGATAATATTCTAATCTTTGGTGACTTTAATATTCACATGGAAAAGTCCACACAGACCCACTCCAAAAGGCTTTCGGAGCCATCATCGATTCAGTGGGTTTTGTCCAACATGTCTCTGGACCCACTCACTGTCACAGTCATACTCTGGACCTAGTTTTGTCCCATGGAATAAATGTTGTGGATCTTAATGTTTTTCCTCATAATCCTGGACTATCGGACCACCATTTTATTACGTTTGCAATTGCAACAAATAATCTGCTCAGACCCCAACCAAGGAAAATCAAAAGTCGTGCTATAAATTCACAGACAACACAAAGATTCCTTGATGTCCTTCCAGATTCCCCCTGTCTACCCAAGGACGCCAGAGGACAAAAATCAGTTAACCACCTAACTGAGGAAATCAATTTAACCTTGCGCAATACCCTAGATGCAGTTGCACCCCTAAAAACTAAAAACATTTCTCATAAGAAACTTGCTCCTTGGTACACAGAAAATACCCGAGCTCTGAAGCAAGCTTCCAGAAAATTGGAACGGAAATGGCGCCACACCAAACTGGAAGTCTTCTGACTAGCTTGGAAAGATAGTACCGTGCAGTACCGAAGAGCCCTTACTGCTGCTCGATCATCCTATTTTTCTAACTTATTTGAGGAAAATAAGAACAATCCGAAATTCCTTTTTGTTACTGTCGCAAAGCTAACTAAAAAGCAACATTCCCCAAGAGAGGATGGCTTTCACTTTAGCAGTGATAAATTCATGAACTTCTTTGAGGAAAAGATCATGATTATTAGAAAGCAAATTACGGACTCCTCTTTAAATCTGCGTATTCCTTCAAAGCTCAGTTGTCCTGAGTTTGCACAACTCTGCCAGGACCTAGGATCAAGAGAGACACTCAAGTGTTTTAGTACTATATCTCTTGACACAATGATGAAAATAATCATGGCCTCTAAACCTTCAAGCTGCATACTGGACCCTATTCCAACTAAACTACTGAAAGAGCTGCTTCCTGTGCTTGGCCCTCCTATGTCGAACATAATAAACGGCTCTCTATCCACCGGATGTGTACCAAACTCACTAAAAGTGGCAGTAATAAAGCCTCTCTTGAAAAAACCAAACCTTGACCCAGAAAATATAAAAAACTATCGGCCTATATTGAATCTTCCATTCCTCTCAAAAATGTTAGAAAAGGCTGTTGCGCAGCAACTCACTGCCTTCCTGAAGACAAACAATGTATACGAAATGCTTCAGTCTGGTTTTAGACCCCATCATAGCACTGAGACTGCACTTGTGAAAGTGGTAAATGACCTTTTAATGGCATCAGACCGAGGCTCTGCATCTGTCCTCGTGCTCCTAGACCTTAGTGCTGCTTTTGATACCATCGATCAACACATTCTTTTGGAGAGATTGGAAACCCAAATTGGTCTACACGGACAAGTTCTGGCCTGGTTTAGATCTTATCTGTCGGAAAGATATCAGTTTGTCTCTGTGAATGGTTTGTCCTCTGACAAATCAACTGTACATTTCGGTGTTCCTCAAGGTTCCGTTTTAGGACCACTATTGTTTTCACTATATATTTTACCTCTTTCATTCGAAAACATAATGTTAACTTTCACTGCTATGCGGATGACACACAGCTGCCCCAAAATTGCCCTCGCTAGAAGCATGTGTTTCAGACAAGGAAGTGGATGGCTGCAAACTTTATACTTTTAAACTCGGACAAAACAGAGATGCTTGTTCTAGGTCCCAAGAAACAAAGAGTCTTCTGTTGAATCTGACAATTAATCTTAATGGTTGTACAGTCGTCTCAAATAAAACTGTGAAGGACCTCGGCGTTACTCTGGACCCTGATCTCTCTTTTGAAGAACATATCAAGACCATTTCAAGGGCAGCTTTTTTCCATCTACGTAACATTGCAAAAATCAGAAACTTTCTGTCCAAAAATTATGCAGAAAAATTATTCCATGCTTTTGTCACTTCTAGGTTAGACTACTGCAATGCTCTACTTTCCGGCTACCCGGATAAAGCAC
The DNA here is from genome assembly GCF_034236695.1 of Oncorhynchus nerka. NCBI lineage: Eukaryota > Metazoa > Chordata > Actinopteri > Salmoniformes > Salmonidae > Oncorhynchus > Oncorhynchus nerka. The sequence goes on along the minus strand of NC_088408.1, from coordinate 51,162,919 downwards.
TAAATAAACTTCAGTTAGTGCTAAATACGGCTGCTAGAATCCTGACTAGAACCAAAAAATTTGATCATATTACTCCAGTGCTAGCCTCTCTACACTGGCTTCCTGTCAAAGCAAGGGCTGATTTCAAGGTTTTACTGCTAACCTACAAAGCATTACATGGGCTTGCTCCTACCTATCTCTCTGATTTGGTCCTGCAGTACATACCTACACGTATGCTACGGTCACAAGACGCAGGCCTCCTAATTGTCCCTAGAATTTCTAAGCAAACAGCTGGAGGCAGGGCTTTCTCCTATAGAGCTCCATTTTTATGGAACGGTCTGCCTACCCATGTCAGAGACGCAAACTCGGTCTCAACCTTTAAGTCTTTACTGAAGACTCATCTCTTCAGTGGGTCATATGATTGAGTGTAGTCTGGCCCAGGAGTGGGAAGGTGAACGGAAAGGCTCTGGAGCAACGAACCGCCCTTGCTGTCTCTGCCTGGCCGGTTCCCCTCTTTCCCTTGGGATTCTCTGCCTCTAACCCTATTACAGGGGCTGAGTCACTGGCTTACTGGGGCTCTCTCATGCCGTCCCTGGAAGGGGTGCGTCACCTGAGTGAGTTGATTCACTGATGTGGTCATCCTGTCTGGGTTGGCGCCCCCCCTTGGGTTGTGCCATGGCGGAGATCTTTGTGGGCTATACTCAGCCTTGTCTCAGGATGGTAAGTTGGTGGTTGAAGATATCCCTCTAGTGGTGTGGGAGCTGTGCTTTGGCAAAGTGGGTGGGGTTATATCCTTCCTGTTTGGCCCTGTCCGGGGTGTCCTCGGATGGGGCCACAGTGTCTCCTGACCCCTCCTGTCTCAGCCTCCAGTATTTATGCTGCAGTAGTTTATGTATCGGGGGGCTAGGGTCAGCTTGTTATATCTGGAGTACTTCTCCTGTCCTATTCGGTGTCCTGTGTGAATTTAAGTGTGCTCTCTCTAATTCTCTCTTTCTCTCTTTCTTTCTTTCTCTCTCTCGGAGGACCTGAGCCCTAGGACCATGCCTCAGGACTACCTGACATGATGACTCCTTGCTGTCCCCAGTCCACCTGGCCTTGCTGCTGCTCCAGTTTCAACTGTTCTGCCTTATTATTATTGGACCATGCTGGTCATTTATGAACATTTGAACATCTTGGCCATGTTCTGTTATACTCTCCACCCGGCACAGCCAGAAGAGGACTGGCCACCCCACATATCCTGGTTCCTCTCTAGGTTTCTTCCTAGGTTTTGGCCTTTCTAGGGAGCTTTTCCTAGCCACCGTGCTTCTACACCTGCATTGCTTGCTGTTTGGGGTTTTAGGCTGGGTTTCTGTACAGCACTTTGAGATATCAGCTGATGTACGAAGGGCTATATAAATACATTTGATTTGATTTGATGATTAATGTTGTTTTTTGGAGTAAATTACTGTTCATTGCAACAGTGTATAGTGTGAGGTGATACAGTATGTTGTGATTACTCACTGAGGATATACAGTTGAAGTTGGAAGTTTACGTACACCTTAGCCAAATACATTTAAACTCAGTTTTTCACAAGTTTTCACAATTCCTGACATTTAATCCTAGCAAAAATTCTAGGTTTTAGGTCAGTTAGGATCACCACTTTTTTTTTAAATGTGAAATGTCAGAATAATAGTAGAGATTTATTTATTTCAGCTTTAATTTATTTTGTCACATTCCCAGTGGGTCAGAAGTTTACATACACTCAATTAGAATTTGGTAGCACAATAAGTTGGGTGAATTTTGGTCCATTCCTCCTGACAGAGCTGGTGTAACTGAGTCAGGTTTGTATGCCTTGCTCGCACACGCTTTTTCAGTTCTGCCAACAAATTTTCTATAGGATTGATGTCAGGGCTTTTTGATGGCCGCTCCAATACCTTGACTTTGTTGTCCTTAAGCCATTTTGCCACAACTTTGGAAGTATGCTTGGGGTCATTGTCCATTTGGAAGATCCATTTGCGACCAAGCTTTAACTTCCTGCTTTAACTGATGTCTTGAGATGTTGCTCCAATATATCCACATAATTGTCCATCCTCATGATGCCATCTATTTTGTGAAGTGCACCAGTCCCTCCAGCAGCAAAGCACTCCCACAACATGATGCTGCCACCCCCGTGCTTCACGGTTGGGATGGTGTTCTTCGGCTTGCAAGCCTCCACCTTTTTCCTCCAAACATAACGATGGTCATTATGGCCAAGCAGTTCTATTTTTGTTTCATCAGACCATAGGACATTTCTCCAAGAAGTACAATCTTTGTCCCCATGTGCAGTTGCAAACCATAGTCTGGCATTTTTATGGCAGTTTGGGAGCAGTGGCTTCTTCCTTGCTGAGCGGCCTTTCAGGTTATGTCGATATAGGACTCCTTTTACTGTGGATATAGATACTTTTGTACCTGTTTCCTTCAGCATCTTCACAAAGTCCTTTGCTGTTGTTCTGGGATTGATTTGCACTTTTCGCACCAAAGTATGTTCATATCTAGGAGACAGAGCGTGTCTCCTTCCTGAGCGGTATGATAGCTGAGTGGTCCCATGGTGTTTATACTTGTGTACTATTGTTTGTACAGATGAACGTGGTACCTTCAGGCATTTAGAAATTGCTCCCAAGGATGAACCAGAATTGTGAAGTAATCTGTCTGTAAACAATTGTTGGAAAAATTACTTGTGTCATGCACAAAATAGATGTCCTAACCGACTTGCCAAAACTATAGTTTGTTAACAAGACATATGTGGAGTGGTTGAAAAACAAGTTTCAATGACTCCAACCTAAGTGTATGTAAACTTCCGACTTCATCTGTAGGCCTACAGCAGAATTCCAAGTGCAGAGAAAAGCCCTTGCCAGTCGTTGACTTCAACAAACATGGCTGGAATGGATAACTGCTAGAGAGAAAGAGAGAGGAGTTGTTTAAAAATGTATCAATTTCCACAGATTAGAAAAACATTATATTATCACACAATCAAAACAATGATGCTATTAATGATGTGTGTTCTGATCTGTTGTCAAGGTCCACACACACACACAGACTGCGAGGATGACACTGCTCAAGATAACAACATTAATATAAATATGACAGGGAAAAGTAGAACGATAACAGCCATATATGTTACTCAATCTACAAGTCAAATCAATTTAGCTAGCTAGCTAACGCTAGTTACAGATAACATGAACAAGCAAGCTATCTAATGTTACTCATCGTTCATCAGCTAACTCGCTAGCTACCTAAACCCACAGGTCCTTCTAGCTAGTTAGTTAGTTATTTAGTTACATTATGGGCATTACAGTCAGACCTTAGCTACCTAGCTAACGTTCATTTAGTTAGAGAGGAAGATAATAGCTTGCTAGCTATCATTAGCTATTATAGGTAGCCAGCTACTAAGTTAACACTAACGTTATCTAGTAACACTACTGTGTTACCGATCAAACCAATGGTGGAGGAGGTGTGGAATCTGTTATATTAGCTAGCTAGCTAGCTATCTCATTGGCTAAAGTTGGCTGGCTGCTGGTTGCTGCTGGTTAACCAACGAGCTGGCTAGCTACACTAACCAAATCCGGACTGTCAACTAACTCTATAATAAACTGTGTCTCTCTATGGGTAGCCTGCCTGGTAACGTTAGCCCTAAAGTCAGTTTTGAAATTGTTTGCATGCTCGGAACCTTAGCTGTGTGGGCACATTGAGTTTACATAGTCGACATTGAATGTTTAAAGTAAGTGTGTGATAGCTGGCTAGCTACGCTAGGCCAGGCAACTAACAAAATATATGAGAAGCATCCAGCTGAAAGACACTGATACTATATAGCTTTTTTAACCCTTATTTTTACCAGGTAAGCTGACTGAGAACACATTCTCATTTACAGCAACAACCTGGGGAACAGTAACAGGGGAGAGGAATGATCCAATTGGAAGCTGGGGATGATTAGGTGGCCATGATGGTGTGAGGGCCAGATTGGAATTTACATTTACATTTACATTTAAGTCATTTAGCAGACGCTCTTATCCAGAGCGACTTACAAATTGGTGCATTCACCTTATGACATCCAGTGGAACAGTAGTGCATCTAAATCTTTTAAGGGGGGGGTGAGAGGGATTACTTTATCCTATCCTAGGTATTCCTTAAAGAGGTGGGGTTTCAGGTGTCTCCGGAAGGTGGTGATTGACTCCGCTGTCCTGGCGTCGTGAGGGAGTTTGTTCCACCATTGGGGGGCCAGAGCAGCGAAATGGTCTGGAGAAGAGAGGAGGGGATAGGGTCAAGCGGGCAGGTTGTTGGGCGGCCGGCCGTCACAAGACGCGAGATTTCATCTGGAGAGAGAGGGGAGAAAGAGGTCAGAGCACAGGGTAGGGCAGTGTGAGCAGAACCAGCGGTGTCGTTTGACTTAGCAAACGAGGATCGGATGTCGTCGACCTTCTTTTCAAAATGGTTGACGAAGTCATCTGCAGAGAGGGAGGAGTGGGGGGGAGGAGGATTCAGGAGGGAGGAGAAGGTTGCGAAGAGCTTCCTAGGGTTAGAGGCAGATGCTTGGAATTTAGAGTGGTAGAAAGTGGCTTTAGCAGCAGAGAGAGAAGAGGAAAATGTAGAGAGGAGGGAGTGAAAGGATGTCAGGTCCGCAGGGAGGCGAGTTTTCCTCCATTTCCGCTCGGCTGCCCGGAGCCCTGTTCTGTGAGCTCGCAATGAGTCGTTGAGCCACGGAGCGGGAGGGGAGGACCGAGCCGGCCTGGAGGATAGGGGACATAGAGAGTCAAAGGATGCAGAAAGGGAGGAGAGGAGGGTTGAGGAGGCAGAATCAGGAGATAGGTTGGAGAAGGTTTGAGCAGAGGGAAGAGATGATAGGATGGAAGAGGAGAGAGTAGCGGGGGAGAGAGAGCGAAGGTTGGGACGGCGCGATACCATCCGAGTAGGGGCAGTGTGGGAAGTGTTGGATGAGAGCGAGAGGGAAAAGGATACAAGGTAGTGGTCGGAGACTTGGAGGGGAGTTGCAATGAGGTTAGTGGAAGAACAGCATCTAGTAAAGATGAGGTCGAGCGTATTTCCTGCCTTGTGAGTAGGGGGGAAGGTGAGAGGGTGAGGTCAAAAGAGGAGAGGAGTGGAAAGAAGGAGGCAGAGAGGAATGAGTCAAAGGTAGACGTGGGGAGGTTAAAGTCGCCCAGAACTGTGAGAGGTGAGCCGTCCTCAGGAAAGGAGCTTATCAAGGCATCAAGCTCATTGATGAACTCTCCGAGGGAACCTGGAGGGCGATAAATGATAAGGATGTTAAGCTTGAAAGGGCTGGTAACTGTGACAGCATGGAATTCAAAGGAGGCGATAGACAGATGGGTAAGGGGAGAAAGAGAGAATGACCACTTGGGAGAGATGAGGATCCCGGTGCCACCACCCCGCTGACCAGAAGCTCTCGGGGTGTGCGAGAACACGTGGGCAGACGAAGAGAGAGCAGTAGGAGTAGCAGTGTTGTCTGTGGTGATCCATGTTTCCGTCAGTACCAAGAAGTCGAGGGACTGGAGGGAGGCATAGGCTGAGATGAACTCTGCCTTGTTGGCCGCAGATCGGCAGTTCCAGAGGCTACCGGAGACCTGGAACTCCACGTGGGTCGTGCGCGCTGGGACCACCAGATTAGGGTGGCCGCGGCCACGCGGTGTGGAGCGTTTGTATGGTCTGTGCAGAGAGGAGAGAACAGGGATAGACAGACACATAGTTGACAGGCTACACAAGAGGCTACGCTAATGCAAAGGAGATTGGAATGACAAGTGGACTACACGTCTCGAGTGTTCAGAAAGTTAAGCTTACGTAGCAAGAATCTTATTGACTAAAATGATTAAAATGATACAGTACTGCTGAAGTAGGCTAGCTGGCAGAGGCTGCGTTGTTGACTATGTAGGCTAGCTGGCAGTGGCTGCGTTGTTGACACTACACTAATCAAGTCGTTCCGTTGAGTGTAATAGTTTCTACAGTGCTGCTATTCGGGGCTAGCTGGCTAGCTAGCAGTGTTGATTACGTTACGTTGCGTTAAAAGAACGACAATAGCTGGCTAGCTAACCTAGAAAATCGCTCTAGACTACACAATTATCTTTGATACAAAGGCGGCTATGTAGCTAGCTATGTAGCTAGCTACGATCAAACAAATCAAACCGTTGTACTGTAATGAAATGAAATGAAAATGTGATACTACCTGTGGAGCGAAGCGGAATGCGACCGGGTTGTTGAGTGCGGAAGTTCTATTCGGTAGACGTTGGCTAGCTGTTGGCTAGCTAGCAGTGTCTCCTACGTTAAGGACGACAAATAGCTGGCTAGCTAACCTCGGTAAATTAAGATAATCACTCTAAAACTACACACTCTAAACTACACAATTATCTTGGATACGAAGACAGCAAAGACAACTATGTAGCTAGCTAACACTACACTAATCAAGTCGTTCAGTTGAGTGTAATAGTTGTGCTGCTAATCGGTAGACGGTGGACTAGCTAACGGTGGACGTTAGCTAGCTGGCTAGCTGCAGCGCAGTGTAGACTGCGTTAGGACGACGAAATACGATAATTACGCAATTATCTATGATACAAAGACGGCTATGTAGCTAGCTAAGAAGAAATTGCTAAGATTAGACAAATCAAACCGTTGTACTATAATGAAATGTAATGAAATGTAATACTACCTGCGGACCGAGTGCAGATGCGACCGCTCGCTCCAACCCGGAAGTTCTGCGACACCAGGGTTAACACCCCTAATCTTACAAGAAGTGCCATGGGATCTTTAGTGACCACAGAGAGTCAGGACACCCATTTAACATTCCATCTGAAAGACAGCATCCTACACAGAGCAATGTCCCCAATTACTGCCCTGGGACATTGGGATACTTTCTGGACCAGAAGAAAGATTGCCTCCTACTGGCCCTCCAACAACACTTTCTAGAGATCAACAAGGATCAACACTTCCTAGCTTCAGTGGTACGCCAGCAGTGGGATGCAGGGTGGTGTGCTAACTAGGTATCATAGGCCTCTAAAGCCTCTTAGTGATCCCTTCGCGCGCCAATCCCATTAACGGGATTGATTTGACAACACCCAGTGAAATAGCAGTGCGCCAAATTCAAAAACAGAAATGCTCATAATAATAATTCATAAAGCATACAAGTGTTATACACCGGTTTAAAGATGAACTTCTTGTTAATCCAGCCACAGTGACAGATTTCAAAAAGGCTTTACGGCGAAAGCAAACCATGCTATTATCTGAGGACAGCACCCCATCAAACATACACATGAAAATCATAATTCAACCCGCCAGGCACAACACAAGAGTCAGAAATAACATAATGCATGCCTTACCTTTGAAGATCTTCTTCAGTTGGCACTCCAATATCTCCATTAAACATCACAAATGGTCCTTTTGTTGGATAAATTCTGTCGTTATATATCCAAAATGTCCATTTATTTGGGGTGTATGATTCAGAAAATACACCGGTCCCAACTCGCGCAATATGACTACACATTATCTAATTAGTTACCTGTAAACCTGATCCAAACATTTCAAACAACTTTCCTAATCCAACTTTAAGTATTTTTAAACGTAAATAGTCATTACAATTTAAGACGTAATAAACTGCGGAGAGGAGCGTGCTTTTCAGGTCACGCGCCTCTATCAAACAGCACACTTCATTTGACCCTCGTTCTGAACAGGGCTGCTTCTTAATTTCTCAAAGGAAAAACATCAACCAATTTCTAAAGACTGTTGACATCCAGTGGAAGCGATAGAAACTGCAAGCAACTGCCTTAGAATTGTAGATTCCCAATGAAATCCCATTGAAAAGAGTGCCCTCAAATATAATTCCTGGATGGTCTGTCCTCTGGGTTTCGCCTGCCAAAAAGTTATGTTATACTCACAGACATCATTCAAACAGTTTTAGAAACTTCAGAGTGTTTTCTATCCAAATATACTAATAATATGCATATCCTAGCTTCTGGAACTGAGTAGCAGGCAGTTTACTTTGGGCACACTTTTCATCCAGATGTGAAAATAGTGCCCCCTAGCCATAAGAATTTTTAAAGCTTTGCTAAAATCCTATTACTAGTTGTTGTGGGCTGTCAAAAATTGCAGACTGTGTTGAAACGAGAGAAAATAAATGGTGGTTCTGCAATTGACTATTCATAGAAATGGACTTGGGAGAGTAATTAGCTGACACTGGCTAGCTATTTTTTATCACTCTAAACTCTAATAAACAACTGACTTTTGATAGGTAGAATATTTTTTTCTGACTTCAGATTAAAATAGCAGAGAAGTAGACAAAGATTTCACATGCTCGTATTAGGGGGAGTGGTCAAAATGGCAGTTGTTTCTAAACATACATTTTTGTTTTGTTTATGCGGTTACTAAAACAGCTACAATGTTGTTTGGTACCAGATAATTCTGTTCTGATTACAGATTTCAATAGCTTGGAAGCAGTGGAGGCTGGTAAGAGGAGCCATAGGAGGACGGGCTCATTGTAATGGCTGGAATGGAATAAATTGAATGGAATAACAAATGTGGTTTCTATATGTTTGATATCTTTCCATTTATTCCATTCCAGCCATTAAAATAAGCCTGTCCTCCTATAGCTCTTTCCACCAGCTTCCACTGCAGGAAAGAAGACCTAGATGTCATACCCTCCAATTTCTTGCCTAAATTGTTGGGAAAGTGGTCAAAGTCCATCACAAATGGACCTTTAGAATGCTGAGGAAATCCATTGAAAGTGGATGGAGGACAAAAAGACAGACAAAAAGGTTAACAGTTAAAAGTATAAAATATATTAAAAAGGCGAATTTAAGCAACTCAATCGAGACCAGTCTGTCTACACTTGTTAAAGTTTGAAAGGCATTTTTAGCTTAAACGTGTAAAAGGAGTAGTGTGCTGAAGAATAATACTAATAAATTAGAAATATGTAAAAGATTTATAGTTAGGACTCTTGCTTCGCAAGCCCCACTACACAGTAAAAAAACGTCTAGTTGTTTTTTAGTTGGCCCAAAATGTTCTCCAAACGTAGGCCAAAATTCAGTCATCTTAAAATTATGTGTTGCTCAAATTGTCTAATTTCATCATTCAATTAGAAATTATTATTTGGGCATCTTACCCAAAAAAAGGAAATGAACACAGTACTTTAAACATAAAATATTTTATCTTACAGTGCCTTCAGAAAGTGTTAATACCCTTTGACTTAGTCCACATTTTGTTGTGTTACATCCTGAATTCAAAATGGATTAAATTAAATAAAAAAATGTCTCACCCATCTACACACAATAGCCCATAATGACAAAGTGTAAACATGTTTTTAGACAGTTTTACAGATTGAAAAATAAACACAGAAATATCAAATTTGAATAAGAATTTACACCCCAGAGTCAATACGTGTTAGAATCAGCTTCGGCTGTGATTACAGCTGTGATTCTTTCTGGGTAAGTCTCTAAGAGCTTTGCACACCTGTTTTGTACAATATTTGCACTTGTTATTTTTTTATTCTTCAAGCTCTGTCAGGTTGGTAGTTGATCATCGCTAGACAGCCATTTTCAAGTCTTGCCATAGATTTTCAAGCTGATTTTAGTCAAAACTGTAACCAGGGCACTCGTTAATTAACATTCAATATAATATTTTTAAGCAACTTGGTAAGCAGTGTATATTTGGCATTGTGTTTTGGGTTATTGCACTACTGAAAGGTACACTTTTCTCCCAGTGTCTGTATCAGACTGAACCAAGTTTTTCTCTAAGAATTTTGCCTGTGCTTATAGCTGCATATCGTTTATTTTTATCCAAAAACTCCCTATGATGCAGCCACCACCATTATAGAAAATATGAACATCTACCAATAGGTTCCTTCTTTGCGAGGCATTGGAAAACCTCCCTGATCTTTGTTGTTAAATCTGTGTTTGAAATTCACTGCTCAACCGAGGGACCTTACAGATAATTGTATGTGTAGGGTACAAAGATGAGGGAGTCCTTCAAAAATAATGTTAAACACTATTATTGAGTCTATGCAACTTATTTTGTGACATGTTGAGCCAATTCTTTACTCCTGAACTTATTTAGGCTTGCCATAACAAAGGGATTGAATACGTGAGTACTTATTACATTTGAGCTTATCATTTGTTATTCATTTGTACAATTTATAAAAACATAATTCCACTTTGACATTATGGGGTATTGTGTGTAGGCCAATGACACAAAATCTAAATTTAATCAATTTTAAATTCAGGCTGTAACACAGCAAAATGTGGAAAAAGTCAAGGGGTGCGAATACTTTTTGAAGGCACTGTACATATTTGACACACGTTGACATGCATGATTGCATTGTGCATGTTCATTTATACATTAACTATAGAGAAAAACAAAAAATTCCTGAAACAAATAAATGAAGAGAGAATAGTCAGATTAACTGATAATTGACACAGACATGGTGGCAGAGCAGGTAGTGCAGAATACCATGAAACAAGAGGTAAGTTCAAATCCCAGGTGAGGACATGTTGAACAATAATTACTGCATTAATGATCATGTACAATGTAATTATGTGTGTCAAATATGTAAGTTGAAAGCAGTGTTTGTTTGCACAGCCTTTCTTAGTTAAGTTGTAAAAAATAATGAACATGAATGAACAGTTGACACAAGTTGAGCAAATATCATTTTAAATTCACAGAAATTTTGCCAACGTTTTCACGTTGGAGCTAAGTTTGGGCCAACTAAATGTTTTTAGTTCAGGTGACACTTGGACCGAAAAGTTGAGTAAACTAATAAAAGGCTGTGCAACCACTTACTTAATAATAATTAGTTGAAACAACCACATTTTTTACGGTGTAATAAAAAAAAATCCAAGTATATGTCTCATACGTACTTGCTAAAAACATTTTATTCCTCTACTACCTGTTTGAATCCATGCATTTGGTTTTGTTTAAATAATCTGCAGGTCCAAGATACTTTATTGTAGTATCTATAATTGACTAATCTCACTTCATTGTGATTGAGATGAAACATCATCCTGAAGCTTCGTTTGCAGATCCAAGCAGATGTTGCAGTCAATCCAGAACTCCTCAGTGTAGTTGCTCCTGTCAATTATGTTTGTTTTGAAATGCCTCATGGACAGTGCGCACCATGGCAACTAACTGTTGCCATATCGTTTGCATGCTAGCTGTTTTTCTCATTCCTCTTCTATTAGCCAGCTGGTAATACTCTCGTCAGTTTATTTCAATAGTCTTAAAATAAATGAACCGCGATGATTAAAGCAAATACATAAATATTGTGTCCTGTAATGTCTGGCCCAGAGAGAATCGTTGATTACCTTTAAGTAAAGAATAATGAGTTTACGGCTTAACAAATCATAGCAAGGTAACAATGAAACTATTCTATTAATGTAGCTGTACCATGCTTGTGGTAAAGTAAAGCCAGAGCCTGTGCAGTACACTAGATTTGGCCTCTTTGTACACAGTTCCTAGGTTGTGCTAGGGGCGGAGTTAGCTGATAATGTTTTTACAATGAGGTTAGCAGCCTTAAAATTGTATGTCAAGACGATTTTAGTGACTGCATTAATTGATTAACATCATAGAGAAAATAACGAAATATGGCTAACAGCTTGATATCGGTATATTGATTGATATGATTCAAATTGAGCAGTTTGATTGATTGATATGATTCAACTTGAGCAATTTGAAGGTTAACACCCTAATAATTTACAAATAATCATCATGGAATAATATTGGAAGGAAAAGTGGGGCACGTAAAGGATCCTATGTTTTATCTATTTATTGTACTGTAAGATGAAGTGTCTGATGAGCCCACAAAGCACTCAGTGGTGTTTGGGATACCATTGACAAGCCAGTACACTTCTATTTATCTTACAACAACAAACACTTAGGGTTACCAGATGGTTGATGTCTTCACTCCCCCACAACACGACACTCCCCTGATCCTGATAACCATCTAAAAGCTATACATTTGGATTTCAGAGCGGCAGAAACACATTAGAGCATATGGGGGAAAGAGAAGCTGGGAATTAAACAAACAGAAGGAAAAAAAACATCAACAACAAGGCGCTCTTGAAACAGCAATAGCTCAGTTTTGCTTCAAATCTCGAAAACATGTGGAAGGTCCTTTGAAGCGCGTGGGGAGCAGTTGACGTGGCTGCAGACCTTCTCATTGTTTACTTTTCAACCCCTAACCTCCTTCCTCCAATAAAAAAGGGAAAATGTTAAACCTTACAGCAGTGCACATCGGCTCACTTCATTACGGCCGGCTAAGTGAAGACTTCCTAATTCGTCCCCCTCTAGAGCATCTCCTGTGTGGTTTCAAACACTCCCACTTCCAGCAAGGAGATCCCCCCCCCCCCCCAAGCGGGACCTAGTCCACACTAATAGTTGCAATTGGGGCCTGAAAACCAAAACCAGATACCCCCTTACATAAAATCACGCTTAACCAAAAAGCACACGAAGGCCACCTGCAATATGTAAGTGTAACTTTTTAATCAAATGAATTACAGTGAGTCGATATTATTTTATCATTATAATTTGCTCTCTGGCTAAATTTAAACCTCGGGCCTGAGCCATTATTTTGAAGGGCTGGAAGATGATGACTCTCTAGAGAGGGGAATGCATTGGGCAAGAGGGGCTGGGTGTATTTTTCTTTCTGTTTTTCACCTGTCTTCAGATAGTGTTTCCTTTAAAGTCGAGCAGTAGGGATTTACTGGGCTGCTGTCTTCCGGGACCCAGTGGAATATAACATTAAACCGCGGGGAGGAGAGAAAACCTGTAGCGCACTAAAATAAAGTTATGTCAAAACCATTCTGCTCTTCCTGCAGTCTTTTCTCAACCTTGCAAGTATCCTCCAAGGAACTGAGAACATTACAAGCCATTCAGTTTATATGAATGGGCACTAACAGACTTTTTCGCCATTTTGATATGTCTAAATTTGCAGGCATATCCTGTGGTCCATCAGGCACAGCCTTAGTTTCAATTTAGTGTCTCCCCGAAGACCCTGTCTTCCTATTTCAAGTGGAAATTGTATAAGGGTTTTACCCCCATTCACATATAACTGCTTCAAAAGCTGGGGATCACTCTTTTACTTGGGAGATGAACGAGCTGACATTTTGATGTTTTGAGCAGGCTGGCAAATCATTTATAATCATCAAAAAAAGACTTACTGTGATAAAGAAAGCTGGAAGGAGGGGATATCCTTGTGGTGGCCTGCTTGTGCCTGCTCCGTTCAATGCAATGTATTGTCTCTCATCGTAAGGCAAAGCAAAGATCTAATAGTCAAAGAAAAAGGAGAGGATGTCTTATTTTAATTACATTGATTGAACAGAGGTCTATAAAAGTTTGTGAAAAACATTGATCTTTTTATTGCATCAGGCTTGCATTAAACTACCCTCAAAAGGTCTTGTAGAGACTCCTGCCAAGGGAATAATTTCTGATGATCTTTTGAACAGCAGCGCTGCGTTCCTCCTTTGTTCACACAAATCTGGTAATTTATCCAGAAACAGATGTGTTGAGAATGAGTCATGCTGGAGGACATGATCATGGTATTAACTGGATTATTAACTGGAATGGATTTATTTCACTTTGTGGTCATTATCTATACTGTACTTCTTTATGTGTGGAATAATTATGACAATCAGCAGCAGTAATATCCTCATCTTTGTAGCCAGCAACTTACTCGTCATCATTAATAACTTCAAACTGTCTCTAGAATTCCTGAATATAGAGTTATTTTGTAGCCAAGTAAACTTAAATCAATAGAATGCATTCCTATAAACACAGCCTTCCTGATAATCACAGCAATATGTGTTTGGAAAACACAATCTTACCCCATCAAAGAGATTTGCTCTTTGCAGCTGTTATAATTCCCTTGACTAAGTGCACTTTAAGTGTTGTGAAGTATGTATGGCATTTGTAATTGTTTATGTTCACAGTTGTAACGCCTATTTGCAGCCACATTGGATACTAGAGAAAATCTGCAGCATAGACCTACAGTACAGTAGGCTGCGTATTGAAAGTTGGGTCACACTTTAGTTGGATAGTCCAGATAATCCATCTGTAGATGCTCTGTAGATGCTCAACAGATGGTAATACTATAAACAAACAATCTATCTGTTGATAAGCAACTGCTTGCTAAGGTTGCGGTTAGGGTTAAGTTTACAATAAGGGTTAGGGTAAGGCTTAAGGTTAGGGTTAGTAGATATCGTTGAAATGTTAGTGAATCTACAGATGGACTATCCAAAGAAAGTGTTACCGATAGTTGCTATTATATTCTTTGGACACAAAGAACAAAAATGCTACACAATTTGTGACACCCCTGTCTGTAACACAAAAAGTAGACAACATTATCTACAGTCATTCAGGTAGGTTTTGCATGGAAACAGAAGCAGAAGCCCCTCGTAATAAACAGTCAATGACGTTACTGGTAAATAATTATATAATTTTTTGGTGGATGTACATATTGATTTACCTGCTCGTCGTTGGTGGATTTCCGAGTTCCAACACACCTAAGCTGGCGCTCGTGCAGGTCACCTGTGATTAGCCAGCAGTGGCGGGAAAACCTCCAGGAGATGATGCAAACTGACTTTTTCAGTAAGGGATATTGTGTTGAAAGTTTGAAACAAATGATTTAATTTGTCAACTGATAAAGCAACATTTGACGATTGTAGACTACACATCATTGGTAGGAAAAATATATATTGAGGCAGCATAGGCATAGGCCCGAGCGCCGGCCTATATTTTCAGCCCTGTTAACATTATCAGAATGTTTGGCCTACGCATTAGTAGCCACCTAATTGATATGCTTTGGCTATTTCGATATGAAGAAACAACATAAAATGAGATATTTAGGCATGTAAATGAGCCTCATTAGAATGAATGGCCTCATGTCCTGGAGATGCACTATATGAACCCTGTCTGTATGATGAGCTATAATATCAAGATGTTCAAAATTAGAGTATTTAGACATGGCCTCACATCAATAACTTATGATGCTCTCCCTGTCTCCTGATGCCATTCCATGTCAGATCCCTTTCAGCAATTAGCCTTGAACTGGGGAAGATGATCGTCTCAAGTTTCCCCTCGCAGCCCCCCTCCCCCGTTGAATATTTCCCCTTGCGTCCTAATTAAGACCTTAATGCCCCAACCCAGGGGAATGTGCCACCCCCCCCCCCAATAGCAAATAGCAGGTTTAGGAAGGTGGGTGGGGGAATTATCTGCCCTGGTTCAGTGGTGGACAAACCTGATCATTCCCTGACAAAACAGTTGTAGTGAGTAAATGGGACATATGTGCAGATGCTTAGTACGAAGTTTCCTGGATGTTTTAGATGTCCTATTCATTGTAACTGTACTATGTTGTATTTTGGCTTTGAGCTGGAAAGTATTTTCTATAGCTAATCCTACCTAAAACTGTTATGGTTTTACGATTAATTGAAATCTCTTTAGTTTTGCACAGGTGCACATTTTTCATTTGCTCTCTAGCAATGTCCCATCAAGACAGGTCCTCAATGTCAAAGATTTCCTCACAGATAGCCAATTAACTCAAATCAAATCAAATCAAATGTATTTATATAGCCCTTCGTACATCAGCTGATATCTCAAAGTGCTGTACAGAAACCCAGCCTAAAACCCCAAACAGCAAGCAATGCAGGTGTAGAAGCACGGTGGCTAGGAAAAACTCCCTAGAAAGGCCAAAACCTAGGAAGAAACCTAGAGAGGAACCAGGCTATGTGGGGTGGCCAGTCCTCTTCTGGCTGTGCCGGGTGGAGATAATAACAGAACATGGCCAAGATGTTCAAATGTTCACAAATGACCAGCATGGTCGAATAATAATAAGGCAGAACAGTTGAAACTGGAGCAGCAGCACGGTCAGGTGGACTGGGGACAGCAAGGAGTCATCATGTCAGGTAGTCCTGGGGCATGGTCCTAGGGCTCAGGTCCTCCGAGAGAGAGAAAGAAAGAGAATTAGAGAGAGCATATGTGGGGTGGCCAGTCCTCTTCTGTCTGTGCCGGGTGGAGATTATAACAGAACATGGCCAATATGTTCAAATGTTCATAAATGACCAGTATGGTCGAATAATAATAAGGCAGAACAGTTGAAACTGGAGCAGCAGCACGGCCAGGTGGACTGGGGACAGCAAGGAGTCATCATGTCAGGTAGTCCTGGGGCATGGTCCTAGGGCTCAGGTCCTCCGAGAGAGAGAAAGAAAGAGAGAAGGAGAGAATTAGAGAACGCACACTTAGATTCACACAGGACACCGAATAGGAAAGGAGAAGAACTCCAGATATAACAAACTGACCCTAGCCCCCGACACATAAACTACTGCAGCATAAATACTGGAGGCTGAGACAGGAGGGGTCAGGAGACACTGTGGCCCCATCCGAGGACACCCCGGACAGGGCCAAACAGGAAGGATATAACCCCACCCACTTTGCCAAAGCACAGCTCCCACACCACTAGAGGGATATCTTCAACCACCAACTTACCATCCTGAGACAAGGCTGAGTATAGCCCACAAAGATCTCCGCCATGGCACAACCCAAAGGGGGGCGCCAACCCAGACAGGATGACCACATCAGTGAATCAACCCACTCAGGTGACGCACCCCTTCCAGGGACGGCATGAGAGAGCCCCAGTAAGCCAGTGACTCAGCCCCTGTAATAGGGTTAGAGGCAGAGAATCCCAGTGGAAAGAGGGGAACCGGCCAGGCAGAGACAGCAAGGGCGGTTCGTTGCTCCAGAGCCTTTCCGTTCACCTTCCCACTCCTGGGCCACACTACACTCAATCATATGACTCACTGAAGAGATGAGTCTTCAGTAAAGACTTAAAGGTTGAGACCGAGATTCAACAGAAGATCTCTTTGTTTCTTGGGACCTAGAACAAGCATCTCTGTTTTGTCCGAGTTTAAAAGTAGAAAGTTTGCAGCCATCCACTTCCTTATGTCTGAAACACATTCTTCTAGCAAGGGAAATTTTGGGGCTTCACCATGTTTCATTGAAATCTACAGCTGTGTGTCATCCGCATAGCAGTGAAAGTTAACATTATGTTTTCGAATAACATCCCCAAGAGGTAAAATATATAGTGAAAACAATAGTGGTCCTAAAACTGAACCTTGAGGAACACCGAAATTTACAGTTGATTTGTCAGAGGACAAACCATTCACAGAGACAAACTGATATCTTTCCGACAGATAAGATCTAAACCAGGCCAGAACTTGTCCGTGTAGACCAATTTGGGTTTCCAATCTCTCCAAAAGAATGTGGTGATCAATGGTATCAAAAGCAGCACCAAGGTCTAGGAGCACGAGGACAGATGAAGAGCCTCGGTCCGATGCCATTAACATGTCATTTACCACCTTCACAAGTGCAGTCTCAGTGCTATGATGGGGTCTAAAACCAGACTGAAGCATTTCGTATACATTGTTTGTCTTCAGGAAGGCAGTGAGTTGCTGCGCAACAGCCTGTTCTAAAATTTTTGAGAGGAATGGAAGATTCGATATAGGCCGATAGTTTTTTATATTTTCTGGGTCAAGGTTTGGCTTTTTCAAGAGAGGCTTTATTACTGCCACTTTTAGTGAGTTTGGTACACATCCGGTGGATAGAGAGCCGTTTATTATATTCAACATAGGAGGGCCAAGCACAGGAAGCAGCTCTTTCAGTAGTTTAGTTGGAATAGGAATAGACTTCAGTCACATGCAGAGTAGTATTAGACTCACTCAAAGAATTCCAAACACTACCGCGCAACTGACCACTGACAATTTTGAACTAGTTGTGTCAGTGTCACAAGGCATCCTTGAAGAAGTGCACGGACACTTTAGACACCATGTATTTTCACCTTGCCCGTAGTACGTCAAACATTCCGAGATCCACCGCTTGTTTGGATCAAGACATCGCTACTACAACACAAGTCCTCACCATTTGTAAATGATACAGCCATTTTTATTTAGGCCCACATACGTCGTAATGTTCACGCAAACCTCGCCTTGACCCTCCTTATGACTGACCTGGACTAGCGCCCACAGACCATCTGTAAGCTACCCCGGGCAATTATACAGCCTGGGGATTAAAAGAGAGCTGTCATTAGGATGTGCTCAGACTGCTTACAGATACCAGCCTGCAGTGTTGGCCCTGGGCCAGGCCAGCAAATGGGGCTGGATCCGTGAGGAGAGAGCTGGGGACCTAAGGGGGCCTGGGGTCCAGGGACTGGGATAATTAGACAGTTTTGTCCGGGGTTTGTTTATATAAATGGCCAGCTCAGCCCTCTCCTTTGCCCCACAGCTCCTTGGTAATGATCATGTCCAACAGGTGGCATGGTAAATGGAAGGGGGTATGAAATGGATAGCGTCTTTCCTGCTTCCAATGTCTCCTTTTTTGGGGGGGTGGCTTCCTTTCCTCATCCAAACCACCCTCTTATCAGTCATAGAACCCCATTTAGGACTGTAAGGTAAAGGAGTGCTGGGTATTTGCCACTGGGTTTTTGCCACTATCTCATCTCTAACTAGCTAATCTAGCATTCTCCAGGGACTGGGACCTCGGGTCGGAAGGTTGAGCTTGCAGGGGAGGACTACCAACCAGGAGGCTTTTAGTAAAGTTAAATTGAGTATAGGGCAATAGAAATATGGGCAAATACTTTTTTCACCCTGAGAAAAAGAGTCAACAGAAATGGTACATCGCCTTCTTGTATGTGCACCACCCTTATCCATCAGAATGATATTTTAAATAGATTAATTTCAATTTAAATTGAATGAATTTTGAGAGAAAGATTTACAACCTAGATGGGACCATACATTCTAATGCTAAATTAACGTATAATGTAAGTTTAGTCAATGCTTTGTGTTCAGTTTAAATCCCTACTATGCGCTATATGATAAATCATAAGGAGCACATTTGAGGATGTATAGAGAAAATACCTTTTGGGGTTGTAAGAAGACAATTATATCTCTCCCATCTTTCATTTTTTCTCTCCATTCAGGATCTGCAAGCTGTGTTTAAGGCCTGTTGTAAACCCTGGATTAAGTCATCTTTGACATCAGAGGTTGAATAGAGCTCTGCACATTCAAATCTCTTGTATCCTGACGAATGGGGGTACAGGGTGGAGGGAGCACATTGTTGGGGACCCCTCAACTCTTGGCCCCGATTTACTGTCATATTATGGATCATTGGGGGAATAGAGAGAGAGAGAAGAAAAAAAGGGCACATACTAATTTACTACCATCCCAGAATTCTCTGGAATAGTGGAAGAGCCCTGTGGCCGTTCCGTGGACAATACTTTTTTTTATTTTCTTCTATTTTTTCTCCCACAAATCACTTTATAATTCAAATGGCCCGTCGGCCAGAAATGTGTGATTATCTTGTTATGTCAGAAGTTCGGGCAGCGGATTTGTTTTCGGGGCACGAAGAGCATACAATAAAGAATGTCCACATGGCTTTTAGCAAGTTGCGACCTATATCTGGTGTCGTTAGCGGTCGGTTCAGTCGGTTGTGTATGGCTTATGTGGAGACGAGACACCATATTTAAAGTCTTTGGAGAGTCAGTAAGGCTTCTGAAGGGCCATGTCTGGCTTGGAGTCCTCAAAACTCTGGGTCAGGTCACTCCTGCCCAGCACTTGGTGTTTTTTGGGGGTATTTTTGAAGGAGAACATTCATCCAGTAGAGCTTTGTGTAGGATGGGCTGAAGGGAAGGTTAAGGCCTTAGGTTGGAGTGATATACTGCAAGGCCAGAGAGGCCAGGCTGGGGCTGTGGACACTTGCCACAGCCAAAGGAGGAGGGAACCATTGCAGCAGTGCAGAGTAGCAGACACCAGACTGCCCGCTCGACTGGTAGAGAGAGAAGCTCTCCTCTTTCAAGGCCAAAAGAGGCCAAGAGCTCAAGACTCCCAAAAACAAAACAAGTCCAATAATAAGGACTCAAAGAATATATGGAGAAGGGGCATCTATTGTAAAAAGTTTTTTCAAGTTATCTTATCTACATCTGCTTCACTTGACTGCGCCTTTCTTAAATGACTAAATAAATACATTTTTATACTAGGTCATAAAAATGGCGAGAGATCTCTCCTTTATGACACAAGTGTCATTGCTGTCAATGCACCAACCATGGTATCCCAATACATAAGTTATTAAAGTCAATTGCATTTTTTATATACTCCACTTTCCCCCCCTCTTTTCCACAGAGTTTCATCTCTGAAAGAACATGGAAAGATAATCTGAGCGGTGGGTGGTACTGGTTCAAGGGCATGGCAGGTCACAGGAACTGAATCATTGCCGGGGTGAGGCTACATTGAACACCACATTGGGCGTCCGCTCTAACATTTGTGTTTTGAAGCATTGAGCTCAAGTGATGCAAACAAGGCCTCAGGATCGCATCGAGGACCTTTCTAGTATGAAACACACATACCAGACCTGGCCTTATTTGAAATCTTTGAAATACTTTGAGCGTTAGCTGTAGCCTATCTGGGATGCCAGATGGTTGGGGATTTTACATTTGCGACATGCAAGCTCTTACAAACACAGCTTAATTCTTTGAAATTATTTGAAATAATATTTGAACCCAGAACTGATGCATACCTTCTGAGAGGACCGTGGACCCGTATAAAGCAAATGACTAAAGGAGTGTTGTCTTTTACTGAGAAAAACAATGTCAAAGTCTGACCTAAATTCAGCAAAAAAAGAAACGTCCCTTTTTCAGGACCCTGTCTTTCAAAAATAATTCGTAAAAATCCAAATAACTTCACATATCTTCATTGTAAAGGGTTTAAACACGTTTTCCCATGCTTGTTCAATGAACCATAAACAATTAATGAACATGCACCTGTGGAAAGCTTGTTAAGACACTAACAGCTTACAGACTATAGGCAATTAAGGTCACAGTTATGAAAACTAAAGAGGCCTTTCTACTGACTCTGAAAAACACCAAAATAAATATGCCCAGGGTCCCTGCTCACCTGTGTGAACATGCCTTAGACATGATGCAAGGAGGCATGAGGACTGCAGATGTGGCCAGGGCAATAAATTGCAATGTCCGTACTGTGAGATGCCTAAGACAGCGCTACAGGGAGACAGGATGGAGAGCTGATCATCCTCGCAATGGTGGACCACGTGTAACAACACCTGCACAGGATCGGTACATTGAACATCCCACCAGCGGGACAGGTACAGGATGGAAACAACAACTGCCCGAGTTACACAAGGAACACACAATCTGAGGGCTTGAATGCCTGTTTTAATGCAGGTCCTCACCAGACATCAACAGCAACAACGTTGCCTATGGGCACAAATCCCATTGAGCACGTCTGGGACCTGTTGGATCAGAGGGTGAAGGCTAGGTCCATTACCCCCAGAAATATCCGGGAACTTGCAGGTGCCTTGGTGGAAGAGTGGAGTAACATCACAACACAGCAAGAACTGGCAAATCTGGTGCAGTCCATGAGGAGGAGATGCACTGCAGTACTTAATGCAGCTGGTGGCCACACCAGATACTGACTGTTACTTTTGATTTTGACCCCCCCTTTGTTCAGGGACACATTATTCTATTTCTGTTAGTCATATGTCTTTGTTCAGTTTATGTCTCAGTTGTTGAATCTTGTTATGTTCATACAAAAATTTACACATGTTAAGTTTACTGAAAAGAAACGCAGTTGACAGTGAGAGGACGTTTCTTTTTTTGCTGAGTTTATATTTTTATTGCCTGGTCGACAGGATTGTATGGTGTGAGCACTTTCTGACCCAGGGTTGACACTCTACCCACTTGAACCTGGGGTTCTAAATTTGGTGCCATGTTTTAGAACAAAGAGTGCCTGAATTCTGTCCAACATCTCTGACGTCTTAAACATCTAAAGAATATTACCGTGTCATTGTCCCAGGCTATTGCCCATTTATTTATTTTTTGAAGACCTCCAACCTCTCCTTCGCAACACACACACTCTTTACTTCCTCAATAAAGACGCAGATGAGAATAAAGAGCAGTATTAAAGAAGCAGAATAGATGTCAAGACCCCTAACGGGCAGTTGGTAAAATGCTCAGTTCTCTCCTCCTTAGCGATGCATAGCCTTGTGTATCAACATATAAAGTATTGTGGAGTAAGTTGACTCATATGTGCCTAGAATGCCAGCCCGGGACCATTCCAAGTGTCCTATGTGGGTGAGTGAAAGAGTCTTGTGAAGTAGCTATTAATACAGCCATTATTATACTTAATAAATCCCACCAT
Source organism: Oncorhynchus nerka (assembly GCF_034236695.1). Taxonomy (NCBI): domain Eukaryota; kingdom Metazoa; phylum Chordata; class Actinopteri; order Salmoniformes; family Salmonidae; genus Oncorhynchus; species Oncorhynchus nerka. The sequence continues at coordinate 51,140,741 of NC_088408.1, read as the reverse complement.
CTCCAACATAGGAGTAGTGACGTGGCCCTTCGTCCACAGCGAGAGAGAGGGGACTCGCCTCCAATAGGCCCCAAAGAGGTTAACAAAGACAGGAAGATCAAATAATACATCCATCACATTGTGGAGGGCCTAAGGCCAAGTTCATGTCAAATCCATAATAAGGAAAGTATCCTTTGGCTGGAGTTGGTTTCCCCACACGCACGTCACACTCTGCTGGAAATTTACACAGAGGATGTATTGATCTTCCTGGTGCTTCCTTTCTCACAAGGCTCCAAACAGAGCTGGCCACATCACAGGCAAGTGCGCAAAACAACAGCACACTCCCCCCTCCCCCCTCCCCGCCTACCTCCTGTCGACTCCATTAAAGACAATAATAAACTAGCGAGCTGCCAAAAAACACTGAGTGCCGAACCTTTGTGTGTGTGTGTGTGTGTGTGTGTGTGTGTGTGTGTGTGTGTGTGTGTGTGTGTGTGTGTGTGTCAAATCAAGTCTTATTTCTCACATTCTTTGTAAACAACAGTGAAATAAATACTTTGTGTCCTTTACCAACAGTGCAGAGTTGAAAATTTAAATAAAAATACAAATGGAATAACAATAACATATACACAGGGAGTACCAGTACCAAGTCGATGTGCAGGGGTACGAAGTGATTGAGGTAGCTATGTACATATACTGTAGGGGTAAAGTGACTAGGCAGCAGGATAGATAATAAAGAGTTGCTGCAGCAACTGTGTGTGTGTGTGTGTGTGTGTGGCATCAGTGCTCATGTTATGTGGGTGTATGCATAGAGTCAAGGCAGGTAGTCAGGGTAGACATTTGATGCGCTATTCAGCAGCCTTATGGCTTGAGGGTATAAACTGTTCACAGTCCTGTTGGTTCCAGACTTGGTGTACTGGTACTGCCAACAGTGAGAACAATCCATGGCTTGGGGGAATGGAGTCGTCACTGATTTTCTTGGCCTTGTTCTGACACCACCTGGTACAGAGCTCTTGGATGGCAGGGAGCTCAAAGGCCAGTGATTTTTGTATAACATTTTTATTTAACCTTTGTTTAACTAGGCAAGTCAGTTAAGAACAAATTCTTATTTACAAAGACAGCCAAGGAACAGTGGGTTAACTGCTTTGTTCAGAACGACAGAGTTTTAACTTGTCAGCTCGGGATTCGATCTAGCAACCTTTCAGTTACTGGCCCAATGCTCTAACCACTAGGCTACCTGCCGCCCATGTACTGGGCAGTACTCACCACCCTCTGTATCGTCTTGCGGTCAGGTGCCTTGCGGTTGCCATACCAAGCGGTGATACCAGTCAAAATTCTCGCAATGGTGCAACTGTAAAACTTTTTGAGGAGCTGTGGGGCCATATGCCAAATCTTTTTAGCCTCCTGAGGAGGAAGAGGTGCTGTTGTGCCCTCTTCACAACTGTGTGGGTGTGTGTGAATCATGTTAATTCCTTAGTGATGTGGAGACAGAGGAACTCTTGACCCACTTCAGTACAGCCCCATTGATGTGGATGAGGGGGTGCTTGTCCCTCCGTTTCCTGTAGTAAGCGATCAGCTCCTTTGTCTTGTTGACGTTGAGGGAGAGGTTGTTGTCCTGGCACCACACTACCAGGTCTCTCACCTCCTCCCTATAGGCTGACTCATCATCATCGGTAATCAGTCCTACCACCGCTGTGTCGTCAGCGAACATGTGTGTTGTGTGTTGGAACTTGGGTGTTGGAGTTGTGCACGGCCACGCTGTCGTGGGTGAACGGGGAGTACACAAGGGGCTAAGCACACACCCCTGAAGGACCCCTGTGTTGATGGTCAATGTGGCGGATTTGTTGTTACCAGCCCTCACCACGTCAGGAAATCCAGGACCCAGTTGCAGAGGGAGGTGTTCAGTCCCAGGGTCCTGAGTTTGGTGATGAGCTTGGAGGGGACTACTGTATGGTGTTGAAAGCTGAGCTGTAGTTAATGAACAGCATTCTTACATAGGTATTCCTTTTGTCCAGGTGGGTGAGGGCAGTGTGGAGTGTAATATCTGTGGATCTGTTGGGGAGGTGTAACGGCTTTCTTCCGTCGAAGGAGAGTCGGACCAAAATGCAGCGTGGTTCGTTCGATACATGTTTATTGAATGAAATAAACGCGACAAATACAAAAACAAGAAACGGAACGTGAAAACCTAGACAGCCTATCTGGTGAAATACATACACACTGAGACAGGAACAATCACCCACAAAACACACAGTGAAACCCAGGCTACCTAAATATGGTTCCCAATCAGAGACAACGAGAATCACCTGACTCTGATTGAGAACCGCCTCAGGCAGCCATAGCCTATGCTAGACACCTCTACTCAGCCACAATCCCAATGTATGTATGTATGGTACTCACTTTTGTTGCCAGCGGTTTAGACATTAATGGTTGTGTGTTGAGTTATTTTGAGGGGACAGCAAATGTACACTGTTATACAAGCTGTACACTCACCACTTTACATTGTAGCAAAGTGTCATTTCTTCAGTGTTGTCGCATGAAAAGATATACTCAAATATTTACAGAAATGTGAGGGATGTACTCACTTTTGTGATATACTGTATGTATGGTCACTGCGGGGATGACGTTGTCGATGCACTTATTAATGAAGCCGGTAACTGATGTGGTAAACTCCTAAATTTTATCGAATTAATGAAAGGCCCCATCCAGAAAGGCCAGCTCCACCTTGCAACATCTGGCCCCTTCCAGAGTAGACAGCGCACACTACTACCCCCCATTCTAACTGGACAACACCCCAATCAGAAGAGACCAACAGTCCAGCAAGACTGATATGCACAAGGGAAACAAAAAAATAGAGCATCTGCTAATCATAATCTCCTCAAATATCCATTAACCTCCTATTTGTTATCATCAGAAATAGAATGATTAGAAATAGAATGATTAGAAATACAACGTATTATCATTATGAGTTCAGTTTCATATAAACTACCCAGGAAAATGTTAAAGTTAGCTCATATAAATATACACTACATGGTCAAAAGTATGTGGACATGGTAGTATTGAAGGTGAGTCCACGTAGTCACATAGGCAGGAGCTGCTTTCAGGAACTCAACTGGCTGCCTGTTGAGGCTAGGGTGTCTCAGATTAGACCTGGTTTGGTTTACAGGACTATTTATGGTTCTGCGGTCAAATATCTAAATGATTACTTTCCCTGTTTTAGGGATGTACACATACATGGCACCAGATCAGGTATTGCTAATGTATGCTTATACAGGTTCAGGAGTAATGTTGGGAAAGGTACTTTCTTGTACACTGGAGAGTGGAATGAGTTGCCTCTGGTTTGATGTCTTCTGTGACCATATGAATGACCCCTTTGAAGTAACTGCAATGATCAGATAGATGTTCTTATTAGTGTTTTGTTTAATTATTTCGCTGTCTTACTGTGTTTAACCTTGTTCGATCTTGCCTAGCCATCTTGTTTCAACAGATTACCACAATGGAAATAAGCAGTCAGACTCGAGTCACAAAAATGATGACTTGCAACTCGACTTTGACTTTAACACCAATGACTCGTGACTTGACTTGGACTTGAGCCTTATGACTCGACCTGACTTGATACCCTCGCCAAGCCCACATATTTAAAATGATACTATTAAAAAAAAGTGTGCAGCGCATCAACTCTTCATTTCACGGATTACAGTTTGAATCAGAGAGCAGCCAATCAAATTGTGCCAGCTGAGAAAACGTTGTGCGTGGCAATGCAGAGGAACATCGTCGGGCGAATTCCGATGGAGACCTTGGAAAGATGATACCCAAAATTATTATTTTCAGATATAAAGACGACGCTGTATCAACAAAAAAACAGATTGCAACTTGCAAAACATGCGGGAAGAAAATTACAGACGGAGTCACAACAATTTCCAACTTTGTTCGACATTTGAAGCTGCACAAAGAACGGTGGCTAATATAGCCGACAGCTATGTATTTTATAACTTTACTGGTGTATCATGTAGGCTAACGTAACGTTAAATCAATGACCCTCCATACAGTCAGCCAGTGCGGGAACGTGATCATTGCACCCACGATTGAGCTACAACTGCAGAGGTGGGACCAAGTCATTGTTTTACAAGTCCCAAGTCAAGACAGGCAAGTCTGAGTCAAGTCAAGACGGTCAAGTATCAAGTCAAGTCTCAAGTCCTTAACTTTGAGTTTCGAGTCCTAAACAAGTCATAATATGCTCTTCACCAAATGCAATACCATTTCATATGTTTAACAAGAGTTACAGTTTGTACATTACATTTATGCAAATCATGAATGCTTTTAAAAATATGTATATATTTATTACTTTCCAAATAAATGTTATATTTCCATGGAAATACATGGGTAGCCATGAGGAAGACACACACCCACCCCCCAATAGTGATCGACTATCGAGAATCGCTATGGGGCGCAATCGGGCGATGTAGACTTGTACTTAATCGCCCAACCTTAACACACACACTCTCTCTCTCTGTGTGTGGTTACAGTAGTCTAACGTATGTCAATGGTTTTGGGAACAGCAGTAACATCAGGCAGGATTTAGGCTCCCAACTGCCTCTGGAAATAAGTTCCAGACTTTATTGTGTGTTATCCTCGATAATTCTGCTCATGTGCATTATTGGCTTTTTCAAGTGTTATGTGTGCTTGTATTTTTAAAATGGTCGAATTAATAAACTATACTATAAACTAAAAGACATCCCTTCAAATTAGTGCATTTGGCTATTTCAGCCACACCCATTGCTGACAGGTGTATAAAATCAAGCACACAGCCATTCAATCTCATTCAATCTCCATAGACAATCATTGGCAGTAAAATTGAGCTAAGTGACTCAACGTGGCACTGTCATAAGATGCCACCTTTCCAACAAGTCAGTTTGTCAAATTTCTGCCTTGCTAGAACTGCCTGGGTCAACTGCAAGTGCTGGTTTTGTAAAGTGGAAAGATATAGGAGCAACAACGGCTCAGCCAAGAAGTGGTAGGCAACACAAGCTCACAGAACAGAACCGCCGAGTGTTGAAGCACGTGCGCTTAATAATCGTCTGTCCTCAGTTGCATCACTCACTACCAAGTTCCAAACTGCCTCTGGAAGCAAGGTCAGCACAATAACTGTTCATCAGGAGCTTAATGAAATGGGTTTTTGCATGGACTAATTTGGGTTTGGCGGATGCCAGGAGAACGCTACCTGCCCCAATGCATAGTGCCAACTGTAATGTTTGGTGGAGGAGGAATAATGGTCTGGGGCTGTTTATCATGGTTCGGGCTAGGCTCCTTAGTTCCAGTGAAGGGAAGTCTTAATGCTACAGCATACAATGACATTCTAGACGATTATGTGCTTCCAACTTTGTTGCAACAGTTTGGAAAGCCCTTTCCTGTTTCAACATGACAATGCCCCGTGCACAAAGAGAGGTCCATACAGAAATTGTTGAGATTGGTGTGGAAGAACTTGACTGGCCTGCACAAAGCTGTCATGGCAGCAAAGGGGGGACCAACTCCATATTAATGCCCATGATTTTGGAATGGGATGTTCGACGTGCAAGTTTCCACATCATTTTGATAAGGTAGTGTAACCTGCCTAAATGATTATCACCCTGAAGCACTTACATCTGTAATTATGAAGTTCTTTAAAAGGCTGGTCATGATACACATCAACATCATCATCCCAGACCCACTCCAATTCGCATACCGCCCCAACAGATCCACAGATGATGCAATCTCAATTGCACTTCACAATGACCTCTCCCACCTGGACAAGAGGGGAAATAACTAAACTCAGCAAAAAAAGAAATGTCCCTTTTTCAGGAGCCTAAGATAATACATAAAAATCCAAATAACTTCACATATCTTCTTTGTAAAGGGTTTAAACTGTTTCCCATGCTTGTTCAATGACCCATAAACAATTAATGAACATGCACCTGTGGAACGCTCGTTAAGACACTAACAGCTTACAGACAATAGGTAATTAAGGTTACAGTTATGAAAACTTAGGACAATAAAGAGGCCTTTCTACTGACTCTGGAAAAACACCAAAAGAAAGATGCCCAGGGTCCCTGCTCATCTGCGTGAATGTGCCTTAGGCATGATGCAACGAGGCATGAGGACTGCAGATGTGGCCAGGGCAATAAATTGCAATGTCCGTACTGTGAGACGACATCACTGGGGCCGAGCACCCTGCCCTCCAGGACCTCTACACCAGGCAGTGTCAGAGGAAGGCCTGAAAAAGACTCCAGCCACCCAAGCTGTAGACTGTTCACTCTGCTATCTTCCGGCAAACGGTACTGGAGCATCGTCTAAGATCAACAGCCTCTGAGACAGCTTCTACCCCCAGGCCATAAGACCACTAAATAGCCAGACTGCTAAATAGTGTTTGTTATGGTACTCAAAATATCTGCACTGACTCTATCTTGCTCTGACTCTGCGCACAATCACTATACTTTATATACAGTGCTGTAAAAAACAATATATGCCCCCTTTCTGATTTTGTTTATGAAATACGTAATTTAGGGATAGCTAGAAGAAACACTCCAACACTCAGACATAATTTACAAATGAAGCATTTGTGTTTAGTGACCCTGCCAGATCAGAGGCAGTAGGGATGACCAGGGATGTTCTCTTGGTAAGTGTGGGAATTGGACCATTTTTCTGTCCTGCTAAGCATTCAAAATGTAACAAATGCTTTTGAGTGTCAGGGAAAATGTATGGAGTAAAAAAAAAAGTGATATTTTTTTATATAGTGAAATACAGTTTGTACAAATATATATAAATAATAAAGTAAAGTATAGTTACCCCAAAAAAACACTTAAGTAGTACTTTAAAATTAGTCTAAGAATGATGAAATCCAGAAGAGAGGGGGCCTCATTATGGTACTATCCTATTTAGACTCTAGGTCAATATCAGAGAGATGATCTACCGGTATGTTTACACACACAAGGAAATCTATCATGTATTTACTCTTTCAGCCAGTAGCACAGGAATACAGCAAACTATTTATCAACCTTGATTATTAGCCTGTATGTCCGGCTAAGCACTGATCAAAATAACAATGGAGAGAGTGACAATGACTTACTGTAAGATCATGGACAATTAGCCTGAGGATCAGTAAACAGGATGCTAGCGATAGTGTTGCACGACCAACAAACGCAATGGGTCAAATCCTATGTATAACCTCTTCATGATAAGCGTGATTAATGACAATTTAGGGAAAACATTACCTTAAAATAGTCAATGTATTTTCAGAGTGCATACAGACGTTACTGGATTCAATAGATATCATTAGGCTACTGTGTGTGATCTGTTTCTACCAGTCATCAAATTGTATCACAACCTATTTTCACTTAAACATGAGAAGAATTTGATGAATCTCAATGCAATATTCTGGTCGTACGCTGTCATTACTCTGTTGTGAGGCAAGTTAATGAATGACAGAGACATGAAAAAAGCTGACCCCTAGTGGACATGGAGCCATAATGCAGGATGGTCAAAGGTCAATTTTCTCATATTGTCTGGCCTGGTCATCGTTTGGGGTGGGTAGCATATTCTACCATTTTAAAGGAGTGGGTGGCAGGGGTGAGGATTGAGAACGGTCGCTCACTCTCTTCAGTAACAGGACTTAGCTACAGACATGGAGTAGATCATGTTGGACCAACACCTAGTGTGATGTTATCAGCATTCTCTGGAAATAAAGAGAGAGAAAAACTCACTCTAAAGGCAATCGCAGTTAGCTCTTGAAACGAGACACCAAGACAACGACCGAGAGTGCTTGAGAGAAAAGAGAAAGATTTAGAGATTGTGGAAGAGTGGGAGTTGAATGAACTGAGTAAGTGAGCGGACATCTCTTGGCTCTCTCTCTCCCCTCAGTGTCTCAGGCCACCTGACCGTAGTGCTGCTAATTCCTTTCGTGGGTTCAGCTGCTCTGACTCAACCATTCCCTCCTCATTTTCTGACCTCGTCTGGAGTCAGGAGAGGGAAAACCGAGAAGCGAGAAGATTGACTCGATGGTGAAGGTCGCCGGCGGCAGCGTGTGTGTGTGCCCCCCTCTGTCCTTGCCGATGAGACGATGATGATTCCATCTACTCAATTAGCATGCCTTGGCAAAAGGGCTGGTGAGGACGGAGTGGCGGGAGAATGGAAGGAGGGAGGAAGGGGAGAGTCAGCTTTTGGCTAGCCGCTAATGAATCCAGAGTACTAAGTCATTCGGTCACCTAATGAGGTCTAATAAAAAGTGCTTGCTTAGCAGGGCTACTTTCTCCACCCCTCCAACTCTACCTCATTGCATCTGCTGGGCTGAATCTTGTCCCATTTGGCTATCGGGTTACAGCCCGGTGCAGCCAAGTACTGCTCTACATTAGTGCCGTAGGAGAGCTGTGAAAGGGGAGTATCGTATGCTGTAATATGGAAATTCCTCTGTAATGCGTAGGCCTACGGTATTATGTGAGTACTTAATTCATTTAGCTGAGTAAAGTTTACTGCTCTGCCAGGACGAGGAGGAAAGGGGGAATGTGGGCTGGGGGACAGGGGGTTAGTAGCGGGGGGGGGATCTGTAGCAGTGTTCCCTACAGGGTCAGACCAGGGGATACAGTTTCACCTGTTCGGGGAACAAACCATTACCAGTGACCGCTGTGGGCCCCTGGCCAAATGGCCCCCGCTAAGGTGGAACAGTGTGGGTATAAAGGCTACACGTCTTTCTCTCTCTCTCCACCCTGACCTATCCCACCACTGTGATTTGTGACTCCTGACACTTTAATTCATTGGAAAACATAAGTCAGGACCCGAGAGTTTAAGTAAGTCCATTAACACTATGCAGGAGTAATGCTATGTAATGTGATGCCAGGACAGCCACCTAGCTTGATCAAAAGAGAACGGCCAGTAATTTTGTTCTTGGAGAATTATCCACTGAGACTGTGAATCACCATAACACTGTAATGGTTGATTTGGTGAGAATTAACACATTGCTTTCTAATTTACTGCTCAATTACCGACATTTGTCTAGTCACTTAAAATTTACAAATGTATCTATTTAGCAACAGAGATATGGAGTGCCTTGCCCTTTTATTGAAAGATTTGTAAGGAAAGGGGAAAGGGAAATACTTAGTCAGTTGTACAACTGAATGCCTTCAAGTGAAATGTGTCTTCCGCATTTAACCCAACCCCTCTGAATCAGAGAGGTGCGGGGGGCTGCCTTAATCGACATCCACGTCTTCGGCGTCCTGGGAACAGTGGTTTAACAGCCTTGCTCAGGGCAAAAGGATATTAAAACATTCTGATTCTTATACCTGACCTATAGTCTTCTCTGTGTTTCAAGAGATTAAGTAATTGATACATCACATTTGTAAATGTGTTGTACATATTATTTGATATATTCTTGCTACAGCCTCTCTGGCCAATATCCATAGAGATTTGTTATCCGATCAATTTCATTTTTATCCAACAAAGTGTCCATTGGAACTACTGTAAATGAATCATAACGCAGCTGCCGAGATATGGAAAATGGGGAGCCAACTTCGGACTTCAACACGTTCAAAACAAAAAAAAAGTTGTGAGGGAAAGCTGCTAAAATCATCTCACCGATTTGATACGCTGGGCTATATAGGACAAAATTATTAATTTGGGAAGTGGGCCTGCTAAATCTATCATTCCGTTATTCTAAGAGGAATTTAAAGAACATTTGCAGCCTGCAACTCGGGAGTGCGTTTTAGCAGTTGAACTTCAGTTTATCATCCATTTTGAGAAGGGGAAGAGTTAATGTGTGTACTGTGTATCCAACTGGAAACGTTCCACTGCCACCTTATGGACATTTGAATAACAGCAAGCACTGTGAACTTGTTAGAAATTAATGTGAATGATTGTGTATAATGCAATGCATCAAAATGTATTAACTGTCCTTGGAGGAATTTGTTATATTGTCATTTTAGATTGAAAATAATACAGTAATTCTACTATACTGGCATGATGGGAGTCACACATTTTTCATATTTTTGTATGAACAGTTCTTAAGATGGTTTAATGTGGAAGTTATGATGACTGCAATCCATGCCATGTGCCCAAGGCCACACCTCAGAGTTGTGGGTAATTTAAGACAGACTTCCCCTATGTCTCTTCAATCTCCACCATGACTAAGTCCACTGTCGCTCAGTTGTAGAACTTGTCTGGAGAAGACATTTACATTTTAGTCATTTAGCAGACACTTTCATTCAAAGTGACTTAGAGTGGAAGATGCCCTTCTGGAGTCAATAGTATGGCTCTTACTGTTTCTTCCTCCTCTCTCATACACCTTGCCCCCCATCCTTCTAGATTTAGTCTTGCCAAAGTCATGGATCTACCCATGGATCTGTAGGTTGCATCACACAATGTCTATGGTAAGAGACAACCAGGCTTGCTTTTGTGGGGCAGTGTGTGTCAGGGTCTTTTGTCAATTGTCTCATGACAGATCCACAACCACACGTTTCATGTAGATTTGTAGAGATTGTTCTAAAAAAGCTTTGATGCCGGTCCACTCCAGACAGACAGTGAAGCTGACTGTGGGGTTTGGTGGTCTGCTGTGTGGGGTCTGGCCAGTGGGCAGTACCAGCAGGAGAGAGTCACAGGATATCCAGACGCCTTGGAGGTCCTGATTTTTACTGTCCCAAAGGGAGAGACAGGGGGTAGACAGAGAAAGAAAGGCTGTGGAATTAATAAAAGTCTGCCTGGTGCCTATGCAAACCACACAAAGCCTGCTGGTTCATATGTGGTAGAGTCTATAGCGTAACGGCCAGTAGAGGTTATATGAGAAGAACTAGTGGTGGGGCTGCGACACACAGAGAAACTGAGTGCCTCATGACTCCTACTCTGTCTCGGTCTGTGTACTGCTGCGTTTGTACACTAGAGGGAGGCCTATATCCTAAACTGAGACAACTTGCTAGTTCTTGCCTGGTATCTCTCCCTCTCTCCCAGACCCCCCTCCCCCTGGCCACCTGCCTTATGACAAAAAAAAATTGTGAGGCCTGTTTGTAAGTGTGTGAGTGTATGCGTGTGGGTCTGTGTGTGCGAGACTTAATGCACCCACGTGTGTCACGCCCTGGTCAAAGTATTTTGTGTTTCTTCATTTATTTGGTCAGGCCAGGGTGTGACATGGGTTTATTGTGGTGTGTTTTGTCTTGGGGTTTTGTGGGGTGTTGGGTGTGTGGCTTAGTGGGGTTATCTAGCAAAGTCTATGGCTGTCTGGAGTGGTTCTCAATCAGAGGCAGGTGTGTATCGTTGTCTCTGATTGGGAACCATATTTAGGCAGCCATATTCTTTGAGTGTTTCGTGGGTGATTGTCCTCAGTGTCCTTATTCTGTGTTAGTTTACACTAGTATAGGCTGGTTTGGTTTTCGTTACGTTTATTGTTTTGTAGTGTTTGTATTTAGATTCCTGCTATGTTTGTTGAATAAACATGGATCGCAATCTACACGCTGCATTTTGGTCCGACTCTCCTTCACCACAAGAGAACCGTTACAGAATCACCCACCACAAACAGACCAAGCAGCGTGTCAACAGGCAGGAGCCACAGGAGAAGCAACAAATGCAGCAACAGCGGCGCAATGAGGTTTGGACATGGGACGATATATTGGATGGCAAGGGTTGCTACACATGGGAGGAGATCCTGGCGGGAAGGGATCGCCTTCCATGGGAACAGGTGGAGGCAGCGAGGAGAGCAGAGGCAGCCGGAGAGAGGAGCCGGCGATATGAGGGAACACGGTTGGCAAGGAAGCCCGAGAGTCAGCCCCAAAAATGTCTTGGGGGGGGCTCACAGGGAGTAGGGCTACGCCAGGTAGGAGACCTGTGCAAACTCCCTGTGCTTACCGGGGGGCTAGAGAGAACAGTGCGGGTGCATAGCCCGGTGCGGTATATTCCAGCTCCTCGTATCGGCCGGGCTAGAGTGGGCATCGAGCCAGGTAAGGTTGGGCAGGCTCGGTGCTCAAGAGCTCCAGTGCGCCTGCACGGTCCGGTCTATCCAGTACCACCTCCACACCCCAGCCCTCCGGTAGCAGCTCCCCGCACCAGGCTTCCTGTGCGTGTCCTCGGTTCAGTACCACCAATGCCAGCACCACGCATCAGGCCTCCAGTGTGCCTCGCCTCTCCAGCGCTGCCGGAGTCTCCCGCTTGTTCAGCGCTGCTGGAGCCTTTCTCCTCTCCTGCGCTGCCGGAGTCTCCCGCTTGTTCAGCGCTGCTGGAGCCTTTCTCCTCTCCTGCGCTGCCGGAGTCTCCCGCCTGTTCAGCGCAGCCTGAGCTGCCAGCCTGCATGGAGCAGCCAGAGCTGCCAGCCTTCATGGAGCAGCCAGAGCTGTCAGTCTGCATGAAGCAGCCAGAGCTGCCAGTCTGCATGGAGCAGCCAGAGCTTTCAGTCTGCATGAAGCAGCCAGAGCTGCCAGTCTGCATGGAACAGCCAGAACTGTCAGTCTGCATGGAGCAGCCAGAGATGTCAGTCTGCAAGGAGCTGCCAGTCTGCAAGGAGCTGCCAGTCTGTAAGGAGCTGCCAGTCTGCACGGAGCCGCCAGAGCTGCCAGTCTGTAAGAAGCCGCCAGAGCTGTCAGCCTATATGGAGCAGCCAGAGCCGCCAGTCAGTGTGGAGCAGCCAGAGCCGCCAGTCAGCATGGAGCAGCCAGATCCGTCAGTCTGCCAGGATCCGCCAGTCAGCCAGACTCTTCCAGATCTGCCAGTCTGCCAGACTCTTCCAGATCTGCCAGTCAACCAGACCCTTCCAGATCTGCTAGTCAACCAGACTCTTCCAGATCTGCCAGTCAGCCAGGATCTGCCAGTCAGCCAGGATCTGCCAATCAACCAGACTCTTCCAGATCTGCTAGTCAACCAGACTCTTCCAGATCTGCCAGTCAACCAGACTCTTCCAGATCTGCTAGTCAACCAGACTCTTCCAGATCTGCTAGTCAACCAGACTCTTCCAGATCCGCCAGTCAACCAGACTCTTCCAGATCCACCAGTCAACCAGACTCTTCCAGATCCGCCAGTCAACCAGACTCTTCCAGATCCGCCAGTCAGCCGGGATCTGCCAGAACTGCCAGTCGGCCAGGATCTGCTAGTCGGCCAGGATCCGCCAGTCAGCCAGGATCTGCCAGTCAACCAGACTCTTCCAGATCTGCCAGTCAACCAGACTCTTCCAGATCTGCCAGTCAACCAGACTCTTCCAGATCCGCCAGTCAGCCGGGATCTGCCAGAACTGCCAGTCGGCCAGGATCTGCTAGTCGGCCAGGATCCGCCAGTCAGCCAGGATCTGCCAGTCAACCAGACTCTTCCAGATCTGCCAGTCAACCAGACTCTTCCAGATCTGCCAGTCAACCAGACTCTTCCTGATCCGCCAGTCAGCCGGGATCTGCCAGAACTGCCAGTCGGCCAGGATCTGCCAGTCAGCCAGGATCTGCCAGATCCGCCAGTCAGCCAGGATCCGCCAGTCAGCCAGGATCCGCCAGTCGGCCAGAACTGCCAGTCGGCCAGGATATGCCAGTCAGCCAGGATCTGTCAGATCCGCCAGTCAGCCAGGATCCGCCAGTCGGCCAGGATCTGCCAGTCGGCCAGGATCTGCCAGTCGGCCAGGATCTGCCAGTCAGCCAGGATCTGCCGAAACCACCAGCCAGCCAGGATCTGGTAGATCCATCAACCTGCCTGAGCTTCCTCTCACTTCTGAGCTTCCTTTCACTCCTGAGCTTCCTTTCACTCCTGAGCTTCCCCTCAGTCCTGAGCTGCCTCAGTCCCGAGCTGCCCCTCAGTCCCGATCTGCTCCTCAGTCCAGTGGGGTTCTGGGTGAGGACTACTAGGCCATGGTCGGTGGCGAGGGTGGACTATCCAAGGACGCGAGGAGGAGGGACTAGGACAGTGTTTGAGTGGAGTCCACGTCCCGCGCCGGAGCCGCCACCATGGACAGACGCCCACCCGGACCCTCCCTATTGTTTTGAGGTGCGTTCGGGAGTCCGCACCTTAGGGGGGGGGGGGGGGTTCTGTCACGCCCTGGTCGAAGTATTTTGTATTTCTTCATTTATTTGGTCAGGCCAGGGTGTGACATGGGTTTATTGTGGTGTGTTTTGTCTTGGGGTTTTGTGGGGTGTTGGGTGTGTGGCTTAGTGGGGTTATCTAGCAAAGTCTATGGCTGTCTGGAGTGGTTCTCAGAGGCAGGTGTGTATCGTTGTCTCTGATTGGGAACCTGATTAGTGTCTTGATGTCCTTATTCTGTGTTAGTTTACACTAGTATAGGCTGTTTCGGTTTTTGTTACGTTTATTGTTTTCTATTGTTTGTATTTAGATTCGTGTTACGTTTGTTGAATAAACATGGATCGCAATCTACACGCTGCATTGTGGTCCGACTCTCCTTCACCACAAGAGAACCGTTACAACGTGCGTGTATGTTTGAGTCACCTCGGTTTAATCCACAGGACCAGTGAGAGAGGTTCTGGCTTTTACCAGCCCATAAAACAGCATTAGAAACTTCTGGGATTTGTTGTGAGCAGCATGGGGGGAACATTTCACTGGCGCACACCACAGAAATACTTTAATGTGAATCACATCAAACACCTTCCAAAGGCATCCTGCAGCCCGTGTCTCTGGGTCCATGAGGTGAACTGGCTGACCACTCCATGAATCATCCAATAGTGTGATAAAAATACAGTTTGAGGGACAGCGGGTGTGCTGACACCAACCAAAGTCCAGTAAACGAGTATCAAAAGTCACAAGCAGGAGTAGAGTCAAAGGCTAATAGTTTCACTTTCATTTGGGAGATTTTAAGGAGCCAAACAGGGGTGTATAAGTTAACATTGGCATATATGGTTGTCTTGTCTATTGTTCACCCTTGATAAATGGTTTTACGCACAGTCATAAAACTGTCCCATAACTCTAGGATATTCATGGTTCCGTCCTTGGCCTGAGTGTAAAGTTTGGGTCTCACCAGACAGCAAGATAAGTGAGAAGTCTGGTCCCAGGTCTCAACCATAACAATCACATTGTACACTAACACTGTGTGTTACCATGTAACGAGTTAGTCCAGACCCCCAACAGCTCCATGACCACTACTCTGTTAAAACAAAACTTCTGATTGGCCAGGCAGCTATCTCAGTGCTATATCACTCTGTTTACTAATGTCATGGTACGGAGAGGAGTTTATAATAAGCGATTGCTCATCTCAACATTACGACGTGTTGAGAACCAAGGTGAAAAATAACACTTTTATTGGTGCAGCTGTGTCTGATAAACACACATGAATCAGTTGTGGGGTGGATACTGGCGTTACCACAGTGACAATCAAGGAGGAAGGTTAAAGAACAAGATCTGTTTGGTTCTTTATTAGATATTAATCAGTGGCCATGAAGGTCAGACAGAAAGACATCCCTGACTAGAAAGACTGTTAGGGACAGTTAGAAAACTACTGGGGTGGGTGGTCCAAAGTAGGGGAGGGTTGTTTTTATTTTTTTTGCTTTGATTTTTTATTGTACACAGGGGAGGGTTGTGCATTTTTTTCTATGGTTTATATTCACTCTTTTGTAGGTTTTACCCTATCACCACAAAAGGTGAATTTGTCTCACAGTATCTGTTAGAGAGCAGACTGAACCAGGTTTTCCTCTAGGATTTTGCCTGTGCTTACAGCTCTATTCCATTTATTTTTATCCTGAAATACTCCCTAGTCTTTGCCGATGACAAGCATGCACCATGCACGAAAGAATGAGGAGTCGTACTCAGTGATGTGTTGTATTGGATTTGTCCCAAACATAATGCTTTGTATTCAGGACAAAAAGTGAATTTCTTTGCCACATTTTTTGCAGTATTAATTAAGTGCCTTGTTGCAAACAGGATGCATGTTTTGAATTATTTTTATTCTGCACAGGCTTCCTTCTTTTCACTCTGTCATTTAACTTAATATAGTGGAGAGACTACAATATTGTTGATCCATCCTCAGTTCTCATATCACAACCATTTTAAACTCTGTAACTGTTTTAAAATCACCATGAGCCTCATGTTGAAATGCCTGTCAGTTTCCTTCCTCTCCGGCAACTGAGTTAGGCATCCTTCCTATCTTTGTAGTGACTTGGTGTATTAATACACCATCCAAAGCCTAATTAATAATTCTAAAATGTTCTACAAACAAAATTCCACTTTGACATTATGGGGTTTTGTGTGTAGATCAGTAACCACGTTACCATACAACCATTTCATGCAAATGAATTACCCTACACATGATGGGCTGATAGAAATATGAAATGTGGTACAATTTTATAAATGCCGACAGACAATTTGTTCTTTCGACACGGTGGGATCTTTTTGTGTCGGTAAAATTAATTATGCGAGAAAGGGCAGTAGAAACACCTTTATGCACAAATATTGATATAATAACCATCATATTGAAGTAAACTTGGAGTCACGCAAAGATATGTTGTGTGCACCTCCCACTACAACTCGGGAAAATATGCTGTATATTATGGCTACAGATTAAATAAATTATGATGAACTTCACAGGGTGGTCAATGTGCAAGGTGATGAGCTTGATTATCCTTTCCAATAAATATTCAGGGTCTTATTCTGGTGACATTATGATTGAATACAAATATTCTTGCTCTTATCCATAATAATCTCATCATGTAGATTAGCCTAATGTACCTGCACTGCCTACCCGCACTGTATCTGTGCCCTTTTGGCTAGAGCGCATGTGCCAAGACAAGAGTAGGCAACATTTGATAATTAACGCAACAGTTGTGACAAATTGCCCTTCTATTGGGGCAATTTACCCCAATAGAAGATTATGCCATAGGGTTTCACAGAAGTGTCCCTATTTTTGTGCTTAGGGTTGTTGTCCTGTTGAGGGTGAACCTTAGATCAAATTTTATTGGTCACATACAGTGCTTTGCGAAAGTATTCACCCCACTTGGCATTTTTCCTATTTTGTTGGCTTACAACCTGCCAGCAGCATAACACCCTGCATAAAACTGCTGGCTTGCTTCTGAAGCTACGCAGGGTTGGTCCTGGTCAGTTCCTGGATGGGAGACCTGATGCTGCTGGAAGTGGTGTTGGAGGGCCGGTAGGAGGCACTCTTTCCTCTGGTCTAAAAACATACCACAATGCCCCAGGGCAGTGATTGGGGACACTGCCCTGTAGGGTGCCGTCTTTCACCGGGGGCAAACTACCTGCCCCCCAGGACACTTACACCACCCGATGTCACAGGAAGGCCATAAAGATCATCAAGGACAACAACCACCTGAGCCACTGCCTGTTCACCCCGCTATCATCCAGAAGGCGAGGTCAGTACAGGTGCATCAAAGCTGGAACCGAGAGACTGAAAAACAGCTTCTATCTCAAGGCCATCAGACTGTTAAACAGCCACCACTAACATTGAGTGGCTGCTGCCAACACACTGACTCAACTCCAGCCACTTTAATAATGGGAATTGATGGGAAATTATGTAAAATATATCACTAGCCACTTTAAACAATGCTACCTAATATAATGTTTACATACCCTACATTATTCATCTCATATGTATACGTATATACTGTACTCTATATCATCTACTGCATCCTTATGTAATACATGTATCACTAGCCACTTTAACTATGCCACTTTGTTTACATACTCATCTCATATGTATATACTGCACTCAATACCATCTACTGTATCTTGCCTATGCCGCTCTGTACCATCACTCATTCATATATCTTTATGTACATATTCTTTATCCCCTTACACTTGTGTCTATAAGGTAGTAGTTTTGAAATTGTTAGCTAGATTACTTGTTGGTTATTACTGCATTGTCGGAACTAGAAGCACAAGCATTTCGCTACACTCGCATTAACATCTGCTAACCATGTGTATGTGACAAATAAAATTTGATTTGATTTGATTTGATGGGTATCCTGACTCTGAGGTCATTAAAGATCCCATGGCACTTATTGTAAGAGTAGTGGTGTTAACCCAGGTGTCCTGGCTAAATTCCCAATCTGGCCCTCAAACCATCACGGTAATAATCCCCAGTTTACAATTGGCTCATTCATCCCCATCCTCTCCCCTGTAACAATTCCCCAGGTCGTTGCTGCAAATGAGAACGTGTTCTCAGTCAACTTACCTGGTAAAATAATGGATAAAATTGATTTTTTTGTGGGTTTGTATCATTTGATTTACACAACATGCCTACCACTTTGAAGATGCAAAATCTTATTTTTTTGGCAAAACAAACAAAAATAAGTCAAAGAAATGAAAACTTGAGTGTGCATAACTATTCACCCCACCAAAGTCAATACTTTGTAGAGCCACTTTTAACAGCAATTACAGCTGCAAGTCTCTTTGGGTATGTCTCGATAAGCTTGGCACATCTAGCCACTGGGATTTTTGCCCATTCTTCAAGGCAAAACTGCCCGAGCTCCTTCAAGTTTGATGGGTTCCGCTGGCGTACAGCAATCTTTAAGTCATACCACAGATACTCAATTGGATTGAGATCTGGGTTTTGAATAGGCGATTCCAAGACATTTAAATGTTTCCCCTTAAACCCCTCGAGTGTTGCTTTAGCAGCATGCTTAGGGTCATTGTCCTGCTGGAAGGTGAACCTCCGTCCCAGTCTCAAATCTCTGGAAGACTGAAACAGGTTTCCCTCAAGAATTTCCCTGTATTTAGAGCTATCCATTATTCCTTCAATTCGGACCAGTTTCCCAGTCCCTGCTGATGAAAAACATCCCCACAGGAATGGTATTCTCGGGGTGATGAGAGGTGTTGGGTTTGTGCCAGACATAGCATTTTCCTTGATGGCCAAAAAGCTCAATTTTAGTCCCATATGACCAGAGTTCCTTCTTCCATATGTTTGGGGAGTCTCCCAGATCCCTTTTGGCAAACACCAAACGTGTTTGCTTATTTTGTTCTTTAAGCAATGGCTTGTTTCTGGCCTCTCTTCCATAAAGCCCAGCTCTGTGGAGAGTACGGCTTAAAGTTGTACTATGGACAGATACTCCAATCTCCACTGTGGAGCTTTGCAGCTCCTCAGGGTTGTCATTGGTCTCTTTGTTGCCTCTGATTAGTGCCCTCCTTGACTGGTCCGTGAGTTTTGGTGGGTGGCCCTCTCTTGGCAACTTTGTCCCTGACCTGTTTGGAGAGCTCCTTGGTCTTCATGGTGCCACTTGCTTGGTGGTGCCCCTTGCTTAGTGGTGTTGCAGACTCTGGGACCTTTCAGAACAGGTGTATATATACTGGGATTATGTGACAGATCATGTAACACTTAGTTAAATAAAGTCCACCTGTGTGCAATCTAATTGTGTGATTTCTGAAGGTAGTAATTGCTTGCACCAGATCTTAATTCGGGGCTTCATAGCAAAGGGGATGAATTACATATGCACGCAACACTTTTCCGTTTTTTATTTCTTCTAAAAAAATGTAACACTTTGTTTTTCTTCTTTTCACTTCACCAATTTGAACTATTTTGTGTATGTCCATTACATGAAATCCAAATAAAAATATATTTAAATTACAGGTTGTATTGCAGCAAAATAGGAAAAACGCCAAGGGGGATGAATAATTTTGCAAGGCACTGTACACGTCATTAATATATGTTATTGCGGGTGTAGCGAAATGCTTGTGCTTCTAGCTCTGACAGTGCAAAATACTTATACTTACATGCATATTACATGCTGTTAACTTTTAAATGATTGGAATGAATTATCCAAAGAGTGTGTAAAACAAGTAATATCTAACAAATTGCACAACATATACCCAATACACACAAATCTAAGTAAGAATGAATTAAGACTATAAACATATGGACGAGCGATGTCAGAACGGACTAAGATACAGTAGAATAGTATAGAAAACATTATATATATATATAAGATGAGTAATAACCACTATTAAAATGTGTCAAAAGCTGGCTAATGTGTGAACAGAAGAACCTTTTTTGTGTGTATCTCTGTAATGTGTCTGTATGTAATTGTATATGTATTTATGTAAAACATTATGGACCACAATGGAAATAAGTCTCCAAATGTATTGTGCAATCCCGTCACTTCTAAAAATCTTTGTATTGTGTGTATATATGCATATTTTTCTCGCTGACAAATGAAATCAATCAATAAAAACTGTGCAGCGGTCATTTGATGAATGGAAACAGACATATGTTACAAAACACCAAAACGTTTAATGACATTCAGAGATTGTCAAGCCAAGCCTTCGATACTAGGTAGGCCTACAAGGTAGGTAGAAATTTATTTTCGAGTTTGTCGAGTTTGACATAGTCTGTGTATTGTGGTGTTGAAAACGCAAACCGTGATAATGAAGTCGGTATGCATTGTTTACTGGTAGTGTTGGCACAGAAACCTGTTGGTGGAAAATTGGTTGCATACTATATATTTATATATGGTTGCCTATTGTATATTTAATATAATTATAAATATTATAAAATCTGATTTCCCCCGAGCTGATCATTGTCTGCAGCCGGCTCTGATCGTAATGCAGGCCTAGCGAAACAGGCAGGGAGAGTGAGCTCCTCCGTGGTGTTCGGCGAACCCTCAACCTTCTGGCCCGTAGCCCTGCGTGGCATGAACTGTGCCACAAAAGCATGCTGAAGTGACAAAGTCGATATCAACGTTTATAAATACAGGGCCTTTACAGATGTTGTTATTTGTGGTCATAAACATTATTTAGAGTTCATTCTATGATAGGAAGGGTTTGCAATTTTTCTTCCAAAATGTTTAACGGTCCCTTAGAGTAACTTAAAGACAGGCCCTCAGAAGAGATCAGAGGTTGTATGTATCAAATGTCTCATAGTAGGAGTGCTGATATAAGATCTGGCCCCCCCTGTCCATGTAATATTATGAATTAGTATCAGCACTCTTACTCTGAGGTGCTTGATACGTACGGCCCCAGGTCATATAACATAGGCTACTGGTGTACTGCCAGTGATAGGAGGTGAGCACAAATAGGAGGTACACTATTCAGTGCATTCGGAAAGAATTCACATCCCTTCACTTTCTCCACATGTTGTTATGTTACAGCCTTATTCTGAAATTGATTAAAAAATATATACATAAATCCTCAATCTAAACACAATACCCCACAATGACAAAGCAAAAACAGATATTTCTTCAAATAAAAAACAAAAATACCTTATTTACATAAGTATTCAGACCCTTTGCAATGAGACACACAATTTAGCTCAGGTGCATCCTGTTTCCATTGATCATCCATGAGATGTTTCTACAACTTGATTGGAGTCCACCTGTGGTAAATTCAATTGATTGGACTCAAGTCCTTCTGTTCACCTGACTTAGAATTCCTCACAATCAAATGTCGACCGCATTATCTACCAAGAGAATTCTCTTTGATTATAATCACAGTCGCAAATATTCCCCCCCAAGCAGACACATCGATGGCCCTGAACAAACTTTATTTAACTCTATGTAAACTGGAAACCACATATCCATTACATTTACATTTACATTTAAGTCATTTAGCAGACGCTCTTATCCAGAGCGACTTACAAATTGGTGCGTTCACCATAAGACATCCAGTGGAACAGCCACTTTACAATAGTGCATCTAAATCTTTTAAGGGGGGGGGGGGTGAGAAGGATTACTTTATCCTATCCTAGGTATTCCTTAAAGAGGTGGGGTTTCAGGTGTCTCCGGAAGGTGGTGATTGACTCCTCTGTCCTGGCGTCGTGAGGGAGTTTGTTCCACCATTGGGGGGCCAGAGCAGCGAACAGTTTTGACTGGGCTGCGCGGGAACTGTACTTCCTCCGTGGTAGGGAGGCGAGCAGGCCAGAGGTGGATGAGGCTGGATGATATCCTGAGGCTGCATTCATTGTAGCTGGGGATTTTAACAATGCTAATCTGAACACAAGACTCCCTAAATTCTATCAGCATATTGATTGTGCTACCAGTGCTGGTAAAACCCTGGATCATTGTTATTCTAACTTCCGAGACGCATATAAGGCCCTCCCCTGCCCTCCTTTCGGAAAAGCTGACCACGACTCCATTTTGTTGCTTCCAGCCTATAGACATAAACTAAAACAGGAAGCTCCCGCTCGCTGGTCCGACCAATCTGATTCCACGCTTCAAGATTGCTTCGATCACGTGGATTGGAATATGTTCCGCATTGCGTCAAACAACAACATTGACGAATACGCTGATTCGGTGAGCGAGTTCATTAGCAAGTGCATTGGCGATGTCGTACCCACAGCAACTATTAAAACATTCCCCAACCAGAAACCGTGGATTGATGGCAGCATTCCCGCAAAACTGAAAGCGTGAACCACTGCTTTTAACCAGGGCTAGATGACCGGAAACATGACCCAATACAAACAGCGTAGCTATTCCCTCCGCAAGGCAATCAAACAAGCTAAGCGTCAGTATAGAGACAAAGTAAAGTTGCAATTCAATGGCTCAGACACAAGAGGTATGTGGCAGGGTTTACAGTCAATCAAGGATTACAAAAAGAAAACCAGCCCCGTCGCGGACCAGGATGTCTTGCTCCCAGACAGACTAAACAACTTCTTTGCTCGCTTTGAGGACAATACAGTGCCACTGACACGGCTCGCTACAAAAACCTGTGGATTCTCCTTCACTGCAGCCAACATTTAAAACATTTAAACGTAACCCTCGCAAGGCTGCAGGCCCAGACGGCATCCCCTCCGCGTCCTCAGAGCATGCGCAGACCAGCTGACTGGTGTGTTTATGGACATATTCAATCAATCCTTATCCCAGTCTGCTGTTCCCACATGCTTCATGAGGGCCACTATTGTCTCTGTTCCCAAGAAAGCTAAGGTAACTGAGCTAAAAGACTACCGCCCCGTAGCACTCACTTCCGTCATCTTGAAGTGCTTTGAGAGTCTAGTCAAGGACCATATCACCTCCACCCTACCTGACACCCTAGCCCCATTCCAATTTGCTTACCGCCCCAATAGATCCACAGACGATCGCAACCTCACTGCCCTAAGCCATCTGGAGAAGAGGAATATCTATGTGAGAATGCTGTTCATCGACTACAGCTCAGCATTTAACACCATAGTACCTTCCAAACTTGTCATCAAGCTCGAAACCCTGGGTCTTGACCCCGCCCTGTGCAACTAGGTACTGGACTTCCTGACAGGCTGCCCCCAGGTGGTGAGGGTAGGTAACAACATCTCCACCCCGCTGATCCTCAACACTTGGGCCCCACAAGGGTGCGTTCTGAGCCCTCTCCTGTACTCCCTGTTCACCCACGACTGCGTGGCCATGCACGCCTCCAACTCAATCATCAAGTTTGCAGATGACACTACAGTGGTTGGCTTGATTACCAAAAATGACGAGGCGGCTGACAAGGAGGAGGTGAGGGCCCTCGGTGTGTGGTGTCAGGAAAATAACCTCACACTCAACGTCAACAAAACAAAGGAGATGATCGTGAACTTCAGGAAACAGCAGAGGGAGTACCCCCTATCCACATCGACGGGACAGTAGTGGAGAGGGTAGAAAGTTTTAAGTTCCTCGGCGTACACATCACGGACAAACTGAATTGGTCCACCCACAAAGAGAGTGTGGTGAAGGCGCAGCAGTGCCTCTTCAACCTCAGGAGGCTGAAGAAATTTGTCTTGTCACCAAAAGCACAAACTTTTACAGATGCACAATTGAGAACATCCTGGTACGGAAACTGCTCCGCCCACAACCATAAGGCTCTCCAGAGGGTAGTGAGGTCTGCACAATGCATCACCGGGGACAAACTACCTACCCTCCAGGACACCTATACCACCCAATGTCACAGGAAGGCCATAAAGATCATCAACGACAACAACCACCAGAGCCACTGCCTGTTCACCCCGCTATCATCCAGAAGGCGAGGTCAGTACAGGTGCTTCAAAGCAAGGACCGAGATAATGAATAACAGCTTCTATCTCAAGGCAATCAGACTGTTAAACACCCACCACTAACATTGAGTGGCTGCTGCCATACATGTAAAAGAAATATCCCTAGCCACTTTAAAACATTGCCACTTAATATAATGTTTACATACCCTACATTACTCATCTCAAATGTATATACTGTACTCGATACCATCTACTGCATCTTGCCTATGCCGTTCTGTCCCATCACTCATTCATATATTTTTATGTACATATTCTTCCTCCCTTTACACTTGTGTGTATAAAAGGTAACTGTTGTGAAATTGTTAGGTTAGATTACTCGTTGGCTATTACTGCATTGTCGGAACTAGAAACACAAGCATTTTGCTACTCTCGCATTAACATCTGCTAACCATGTGTATGTGACAAATAAAATTTGATTTGGATTTGGAAAGGCACACACGTGTCTATATAA
Organism: Oncorhynchus nerka; assembly: GCF_034236695.1. Classification (NCBI taxonomy): domain Eukaryota; kingdom Metazoa; phylum Chordata; class Actinopteri; order Salmoniformes; family Salmonidae; genus Oncorhynchus; species Oncorhynchus nerka. The sequence continues at coordinate 51,116,457 of NC_088408.1, read as the reverse complement.
GGTCCCGCAGTTGACAGTGTATGTCAGTCAAAAACCAAGCCATAAGGTCGAAGTAAATGTCCGTAGAGCTCTGAGACAGGATTGTGTCGAGGCACAGATCCGGGGAAAAACATGTATCCAGCATTGAAGGTCCCCAACAACACAGTTTCCAGTGGCCTCCATCATTTTTAAATGGAAGAAGTTTTTAACCACCAAGACTCTTCCTAGAGCTGGCTGCCTGGACAAACAGAGCAAATGGGGTAGAAGGGCCTTGGTCAGGGAGGTGACCAAGAACCCGATCGTTCCTCTGTGGAGATGGGAGAACCTTCAGGAAGGACAACCATCTATGTAGCAACCATCTACCAAACAGGCCTTTATGGTAGAGTGGCTATGCGGAAGCCATTCCTCAGTAAAAGACATGACAGCTTGCTTGGAGTTTGCCAAAAGCCACCTAAAGGACTCCCAGACCATGAGAAACAAGATTATCTTGTCTAATAAAACCAAGATTGAACTCTTTGGCCTGAATGTCAAGCGTCACGTCTGGAGGAAGCCTGGCACCATCCCTACGATGAAGCATGGTGGTGGCAGCATCATGCTGTGGGGATGTTTTTCAGCAGCAGAGACTGGGAAACTAGTCAGGATCAAGGGAAAGATGAACAGAGCAAAGTACAGAGAGATCTGATGAAAATCTCCTCCAGAGTGCTCAGGACCTCAGACTGGGGCACAGTTTCACCTTCCAACAGGACAATGACCCTAAGCACACAGCCAAGACACAGCAGGACTGGCTTCACAATAATTTTCTGTATGTCCTTGAGTGGCCCAGCCAGAGCCCAGACTTGAACCCGATCAAAAATCTCTGGAGAGAACTGAAAATAGCTGTGCAGCGATGGTCCCCATCCAACCTGACAGAGCTTGAGAGGATCTGCAGAGAAGAATGGGAGAAACACCCCAAATACAAGTGTGCCAAGCATGTAGCGGGTTGGGGCGAGCGGTCGCATCCGCACTTCGGTCCGCAGGTAGTATAACTTTTCATTACATTTCATTATATTTCATTATAGTACAACGGTTTGATTTGTCTAATCTTAGCAATTTCTTCTTAGCTAGCTACATAGCCGTTTTTGTATCAAAGATAATTGCGTAATTATCGTATTTCGTCGTCCTAACGTAGTCTACACTGCTATCTGCCCAGCAGCTAGCCAGCTAGCAAACGTCCACCGTCTACCGAATAGCAGCACTGTAGAAACTATTACACTCAACTGAACGACTTGATTAGTGTAGTGTTAGCTAGCTACATAGTTGTCTTTGCTGTCTTCGTATCCAAGATAATTGTGTAGTTTAGAGTGTGTAGTTTTAGAGTGATTATCTTAATTTACCGAGGTTAGCTAGCCAGCTATTTGTCGTCCTTAACGTAGGAGACACTGCTAGCTAGCCAACAGCTAGCCAACGTCTACCGAATAGAACTTCCGCACTCAACAACCCGGTCGCATTCCGCTTCGCTCCACAGGTAGTATCACATTTTCATTTCATTTCATTACAGTACAATGGTTTGATTTGTTTGATCGTAGCTAGCTACATAGCTAGCTACATAGCCGCCTTTGTATCAAAGATAATTGTGTAGTCTAGAGCGATTTTCTAGGTTAGCTAGCCAGCTATTGTCGTTCTTTTAACGCAACGTAACGTAATCAACACTGCTAGCTAGCCAGCTAGCCCCAGAATAGCAGCACTGTAGAAACTATTACACTCAACGGAACGACTTGATTAGTGTAGTGTCAACAACGCAGCCACTGCCAGCTAGCCTACAAAGTCAACAACGCAGCCACTGCCAGCTAGCCTACTTCAGCAGTACTGTATCATTTTAATCATTTTAGTCAATAAGATTCTTGCTACGTAAGCTTAACTTTCTGAACATTCGAGACGTGTAGTCCACTTGTCATTCCAATCTCCTTTGCATTAGCGTAGCCTCTTCTGTAGCCTGTCAACTATGTGTCTGTCTATCCCTGTTCTCTCCTCTCTGCACAGACCATACAAACGCTCCACACCGCGTGGCCGCGGCCACCCTAATCTGGTGGTCCCAGCTCGCACGACCCACGTGGAGTTCCAGGTCTCCGGTAGCCTCTGGAACTGCCGATCTGCGGCCAACAAGGCAGAGTTCATCTCAGCCTATGCCTCCCTCAAGTCCCTCGACTTCTTGGCACTGACGGAAACATGGATCACCACAGATAACACTGCTACTCCTACTGCTCTCTCTTCGTCCGCCCACGTGTTCTCGCACACCGAGCTTCTGGTCAGCGGGGTGGTGGCACCGGGATCCTCATCTCTCCCAAGTGGTCATTCTCTCTTTCTCCCCTTACCCATCTGTCTATCGCCTCCTTTGAATTCCATGCTGTCACAGTTACCAGCCCTTTCAAGCTTAACATCCTTATCATTTATCGCCCTCCAGGTTCCCTCGGAGAGTTCATCAATGAGCTTGATGCCTTGATAAGCTCCTTTCCTGAGGACGGCTCACCTCTCACAGTTCTGGGCGACTTTAACCTCCCCACGTCTACCTTTGACTCATTCCTCTCTGCCTCCTTCTTTCCACTCCTCTCCTCTTTTGACCTCACCCTCTCACCTTCCCCCTACTCACAAGGCAGGCAATACGCTCGACCTCATCTTTACTAGATGCTGTTCTTCCACTAACCTCATTGCAACTCCCCTCCAAGTCTCCGACCACTACCTTGTATCCTTTTCCCTCTCGCTCTCATCCAACACTTCCCACACTGCCCCTACTCGGATGGTATCGCGCCGTCCCAACCTTCGCTCTCTCTCCCCCGCTACTCTCTCCTCTTCCATCCTATCATCTCTTCCCTCTGCTCAAACCTTCTCCAACCTATCTCCTGATTCTGCCTCCTCAACCCTCCTCTCCTCCCTTTCTGCATCCTTTGACTCTCTATGTCCCCTATCCTCCAGGCCGGCTCGGTCCTCCCCTCCCGCTCCGTGGCTCGACGACTCATTGCGAGCTCACAGAACAGGGCTCCGGGCAGCCGGCGGAAATGGAGGAAAACTCGCCTCCCTGCGGACCTGGCATCCTTTCACTCCCTCCTCTCTACATTTTCCTCTTCTGTCTCTGCTGCTAAAGCCACTTTCTACCACTCTAAATTCCAAGCATCTGCCTCTAACCCTAGGAAGCTCTTTGCCACCTTCTCCTCCCTCCTGAATCCTCCTCCCCCCCCTCCTCCTCTCTGCAGATGACTTCGTCAACCATTTTTAAATGAAGGTCGACGACATCCGATCCTCGTTTGCTAAGTCAAACGACACCGCTGGTTCTGCTCACACTGCCCTACCCTGTGCTCTGACCTCTTTCTCCCCTCTCTCTCCAGATGAAATCTCGCGTCTTGTGACGGCCGGCCGCCCAACAACCTGCCCGCTTGACCCTATCCCCTCCTCTCTTCTCCAGACCATTTCCGGAGACCTTCTCCCTTACCTCACCTCGCTCATCAACTCATCCCTGACCGCTGGCTACGTCCCTTCCGTCTTCAAGAGAGCGAGAGTTGCACCCCTTCTGAAAAAACCTACACTCGATCCCTCCGATGTCAACAACTACAGACCAGTATCCCTTCTTTCTTTTCTCTCCAAAACTCTTGAACGTGCCGTCCTTGGCCAGCTCTCCCGCTATCTCTCTCAGAATGACCTTCTTGATCCAAATCAGTCAGGTTTCAAGACTAGTCATTCAACTGAGACTGCTCTTCTCTGTATCACGGAGGCACTCCGCACTGCTAAAGCTAACTCTCTCTCCTCTGCTCTCATCCTTCTAGACCTATCGGCTGCCTTCGATACTGTGAACCATCAGATCCTCCTCTCCACCCTCTCCGAGTTGGGCATCTCCGGCGCGGCCCACGCTTGGATTGCGTCCTACCTGACAGGTCGCTCCTACCAGGTGGCGTGGCGAGAATCTGTCTCCTCACCACGTGCTCTCACCACTGGTGTCCCCAGGGCTCTGTTCTAGGCCCTCTCCTATTCTCGCTATACACCAAGTCACTTGGCTCTGTCATAACCTCACATGGTCTCTCCTATCATTGCTATGCAGACGACACACAATTAATCTTCTCCTTTCCCCTTCTGATGACCAGGTGGCGAATCGCATCTCTGCATGTCTGGCAGACATATCAGTGTGGATGACGGATCACCACCTCATGCTGAACCTCGGCAAGACGGAGCTGCTCTTCCTCCCGGGAAGGACTGCCCGTTCCATGATCTCGCCATCACGGTTGACAACTCCATTGTGTCCTCCTCCCAGAGCGCTAAGAACCTTGGCGTGATCCTGGACAACACCCTGTCGTTCTCAACTAACATCAAGGCGGTGGCCCGTTCCTGTAGGTTCATGCTCTACAACATCCGCAGAGTACGACCCTGCCTCACACAGGAAGCGGCGCAGGTCCTAATCCAGGCACTTGTCATCTCCCGTCTGGATTACTGCAACTCGCTGTTGGCTGGGCTCCTGCCTGTGCCATTAAACCCCTACAACTCATCCAGAACGCCGCAGCCCGTCTGGTGTTCAACCTTCCCAAGTTCTCTCACGTCACCCCGCTCCTCCGCTCTCTCCACTGGCTTCCAGTTGAAGCTCGCATCCGCTACAAGACCATGGTGCTTGCCTACGGAGCTGTGAGGGGAACGGCATCTCAGTACCTCCAGGCTCTGATCAGGCCCTACACCCAAACAAGGGCACTGCGTTCATCCACCTCTGGCCTGCTCGCCTCCCTACCACTGAGGAAGTACAGTTCCCGCTCAGCCCAGTCAAAACTGTTCGCTGCTCTGGCCCCCAATGGTGGAACAAACTCCCTCACGACGCCAGGACAGCGGAGTCAATCACCACCTTCCGGAGACACCTGAAACCCCACCTCTTTAAGGAATACCTAGGATAGGATAAAGTAATCCTTCTCACCCCCCTCCCCCCTTAAAAGATTTAGATGCACTATTGTAAAGTGGCTGTTCCACTGGATGTCATAAGGTGAATGCACCAATTTGTAAGTCGCTCTGGATAAGAGCGTCTGCTAAATGACTTAAATGTAAATGTAAATGTAGCGTCATGTAGCGAAAACTCAAGGCTGGAATTGCTGCCAAAGATGCTTCAACAAAGTACTGAGTAAAGGGTCTGAATACTTATGTAAATTTATATAATAATATTTCAGTTTTTTTATTGTAATAAATTAGCAAAAAAAATGTAAACCTGTTTTTGCTTTGTCATTATGGGGTATTGTTCAATCTACACGATTGATGAGGGGGGAAATTCATAAAAAATCCTACAATGTAATTTTCTGGATTTTTTTCTTCTCATTTTGTCTGTCATAGTTGAAGTGTACCTATGATGAAAATTACAGGCCTCTCTCATCTTTTTAAGTGGGAATACTTGCACAATTGGTGGCTGACTAAATACTTTCTTGCCCCACCCTAGGTATTCCTCTTGTCCAGATGGGATAGGGCAGTGTGATGGCGATTGCATCGTCTATGGACCTATTGGGGCGGTATGCCAATTGAAGTGGGTCTAGGGTGGCAGGTAAGTTGGACGTGATATGATGCTTGTTGACTAGTTTCTTCAAGCACTTCATGATGACTTAAGTGTGTGCTATGGGGCAATAGTCATTTAGTTAAGTTACCTTTAACTTCCTGGGTACAGGAACAATGGTGGCCATCTTGAAGCATGTTGGGACAGCAGATTGGGATAGGGAGAGATTGCGTATGTCCGTAAACACACCAGCCATCTGGTCTGCGCATGCTCTGAGGGCGCGGCTAGGGATGCCGTCTGGGCCGGGCAGCCTTGCGAGGGTTAACATGTTTAAATGTCTTACTCACGTCGGCCACGGTGAAGGAGAGAGAGAGCCCACAGTCCTTGGTAGTGGGCTGCACTCTATTATCCTCAAAACGGGCAAAGAAGGTGTTAAGTTCGTCTGGAAGCAAGACTTACTGTAGGTATCCGTGATGTGGCTGGTTTTCTTTTTGTAGAGCGTGAATGTCTGTAGACCTTTCCACATACGTCTTGTGTCTGAGCCATTGAATTGCGACTCCACTTGCTTGTTTGATTGCCTTGCGGAGGGAATAATTACACTGTTTATATTCAGCCATTTTCCCCGTCATCTTTCCATGGTTAAATGCGGTGGTTTGCTCTTTCAGTTTTGCGCGAATGCCGTCATCTAGCCATGGTTTCTGGTTAGGGTAAGTTTTATTTGTCACAACATCTCCTATTCACTTCCTTAACCTCTCTGCGAACCGAACCCGTTAGAGGGATTAAATTCGACAACATACAGTGATCGCTACATAAATAGTCATATTAAACATTCATGAAAATACAAGTGTCTCACATGTTTCGAAAGCCTAGAATCTTGCTCACCCAACTGCGTTGTCAGATTTAAAAAAGGATTTACAGCGAAAGAATACAATGCGATTATCTGAGGATAGAGCCCCATAAAAAACTATTTCAACCAGCACAGGCATAACAAAATCACAAATTGCAATAAAATTAATAGTTTACCTTTGACGATCTTCCTCTGTTTGCAATCCCAATGCTCATTGTTACACAATGAATTGTCTTTTGTTTGATAAAATCCATTTTTATAGCCTAACACGAAACATTTTTTGAACCGCTTGTGTCTTGAATTCTGTCTCATTCAATTTTCGACGACACATTCGATGTAAATACACACACTAAACGTGACTTTTCCAGTCATGTTTGGTTTCATTGCAATCAACTGGTTTGTTTGTAACACAACCAAACGTGATGGGTCATTTCGCGGGACGTATTGACTGAAAGAAACCGATTTGAAGACAACAAGTAATGACATCTTGTGCACCAATGATATGACCTCTGTTTCGTTGATTGACTATATTTTAACCCAATGACCACTGATCGTCTTGAAATCTAGCTGGGTAGATAGCCAATGAGCTGAGGTAAACGGCAATATGTAATGGTTATGTGTTGGAAGACCAACCCATGTGATAAACTCCGGCGTAAAGAGGGTCATTCGCCATTGAAGATTCATACTGGAAGGAGCGCATGTTACACACAGCACTTTTTTGGTAAAGCGCATCGTCAGCTGTTTATATATCAATCAGTATGGCGACTAAGTCAGGGAAAGCTAAATCTAAGTCTATATATACAGATGAACACACAATTTTAGAAGAAATTGATCGGGAAAGTGAGACAGAGATTGTTCGAGGACGACTCATTTAGCTAGCATAGTTTGATTCCCAAATGGAGGTATTTTTTTTGAACGGAGAGGACATCGTTTTGGACTGGTAAGTTCTTTTCGTGCTAATGTTGAAATTAATAATATAAAATATTATTTGTGATTTTTAAATTTTTTAGTAGCAATATATAATAATTTAATGAAATGTGTCAAGTACACGTTGGCTATACATTGTGGGTGGGGGTATGTTTGTATGTATGTGTTTTACCCATAGCCTATGTTTGTGTGTGTATATATACATATTGTGGATTAGAGGGAGCATGGCCGAGATGCGTGTCTGCCGCTCCATCCCACCCCACCCCAACCCCACATGAAATAGCCTGTTTGAGGCTGTTGAGGGGAGGGCAGGCCCACAACAATGGCCAAAGTGAAATGGAGACAGTAGATACAGCTGGTCTGTTGTAATATAATAAAGACAGTAGATCTAGCTGGTCTGTCATAATATAAATGAGACAGTAGATCTAGCAGGTCTATAATAATATATTCAACCTTATGTTCCCTGTACTCTATATATATATTTGTTTATTATACCTGTTGATACAGGGCTCATATGTGAAACTATTCTAACTGAACATTTTCTTTCACAGTGACACTGACTCCGAATGGGAGCCCCCAGTGCCAAGGTGTCCATCCCCCACTGAAGCTGGTTCATCCAGCCGGACACCTGTTGTCTCAGCGCTACTGGGGCATGGACCCCAAAAAATGTCCCCATTTCAACTGCAATAAAGGACTACAACAAGAGCATGGGATGTGTGGACCTGTCAGATGTGCTGAGGCTATTACAATGTCCTCCATAAGACGATGAAATGGTACAAGACCTTCTTCTATCATTTCATCGACATTGCTGTGGTGAATGCATTCATCCTACACAAGGAAATTGCTAAGAGCTGATGAAAGCCCGCCATCTCACAGCTAGCCTTCAGAGAGCTGCTCATCAAGGAGCTTGCTGGCTACAGCACCACTGCACCACGTTCTGGCCACTCTACCTCTGTCGCTTCTGCTCCTGCCACAAGTGGTGTTCATCTGCCCAAATGTATTTCTGCAGGCATGGATGTGCCTCAGGGCCAAAAGGGCACAGCATGGAGGCGTCGCTGTGTTCTTTGCAAAATTAAGTCCCCCATCACCTGCACCACATGCTTGGTGACCCTCTGCTTTACAGCAGAAAGAGATTGCTATGGCACCTGGCATCAGCAGCACAATATTGTGTAGAGGACTGAGGGTCTTCCAAATATTGAAAGTGTTATTTTGTAAATGTATATATTTTTCTTAATGTTTTTTCTCCATTTTTTGGGGGTGGTGTGTTAGAATACCATTTTGGTATTTTGTATATAGTTATTCCATTCAAAAAGTATAACTTCACCAATTTGGCCACTTGGATACATTTGGGCTACTTGTATGGGACACCTGGGTGACTTCATGATAAATGTCATGTAGCACACTCATTTCGGAAGTTATCATTCTGAAACCTTGCACTAGTACTGTTGCCCTCTTATGTTTTTCACTAAAATTGTCCCCATCATCCTATCTGAATGTTGGTTTTGTCTTGTTCATTTTAAAGATGATGATACAACAATAAAAAGTATTATCTAAACTAGATCTATTGTGTTATATTCTCCTACATTCAATTCACATTTACACAAACTTCAGAGTGTTTTTATTTCAAATGAAACCAAGAATATGCATAGAATAGCTGTAAGAGGTTAAAGGACGACAGGGTAGGTCGGAAGTTAGAGTAGCAGTAATCCAGTGTATTGCCGCACGTGTGTTACAATCAATATGCTGATAGAATTTAGGTAGCCTTGCTCTCAAATTTGCTTTGTTAAATCCCCAGTTACAATAAATGCAGCATCTAGATATATGGTTTCCAGTTTGCAGGCCGTCGTGTTATCAGCTAGAGGGGGATATACATGGCTGTGACAATAACTGACTAGAATTTGCTTGGGAGATATGGTCGGCATTTGATTGTGATGAATTCTAGGTCAGGTGAACAAAAGAACTTGAGTTAATGTATGTTGTTACGATTACACCTTGTGTCGTTAATCATGAAGCATACACAGCGCCCTTCTTCCCGGAGAGATGTTTATTTCTGTCAGCGTGATGCATAAAGAATCCCGGTGGCTGTACCGACTCCGCGAGAGAGCCATGTGTCAGTGAAATAGAGTATGTTACAATCCCTGATGTCTCTCTGGAAAGCAACCCTTGACCGAATTCTTCTTCCAGGTATGAAGGTAAGACCCAGATGCAGACCACGTCGAATAAACAATGTTTTAATATTCCAACAGGGGCAAGCAATAGACAGGTCAAGGCATTCAGGGGTCAGCAAACCAGTGGTGGGGTAATGGTACCGGGTGGCAGGCAGGCTCAAAGTAAAGCAGAGATTGGTAAATCCAGTGGGGGACAAAGGTACAGGTTGGCAGGCAGGCTCCCGGTCAGGGGCAGGCAGTGTGGTCAGGCAGGTGGGCTCGGAGTCAGGACAGGCAAGGGTCAAAACCAGAAAGGTGAGAAAAGAGAGACTGGAAAAAACAGGAGCTGAGACACGAAACGGTGGTTGAACAAACAAGATGAACTGGCAACAGACAAACAGAGAACACAGGTATAAGGGGATACATGGGAAGATGGGTGACACCTGGAGGGGGTGGAGACAATCACAAAAACAGGTGAAACAGATCAGGGTGTGACAACCTCGTTATCTAGAGACTGGATATTGGCGAGTAATGTACTCGGAAGCGTGGGTGGTGTGCACTCTTCCGAAGTCTGACCAGAAAGCCGCTCCGTCTACCTCTTCTGCGGTGGCATTGTTTTGGGTTGGCCTCTGGAATCAAATCAAATGCCCTGGGTGGTGGTACAAACAAAGGATCCGCTTCGGGAAAGTCGCATTCCTGGTCGTAATGTTGGTAAATTGACGTCGCTCTGATATCCAATAGTTATTCCCGGCTATATGTAATAGCCCAGAAAATCTTAAGTGTTAACAATGTAAGAAAATAAACATTAGTAATGCATTAAAAAAAAAATCTGCGTAGTTTCCTAAGGACTAGAAGCGAGGCGACCCTCTCTGTCGGCGCCATCTTGCATTAGAGAGGAAAAATGAAAAAATTACAGTGGAACTGGCTTCAGGGTCCAGAGTTGAGTTTGAGGGCTCCTACGATTCTGTGCTTCCAACTTTGTGGCAACAGTTTGGGGAAGGCCCTATCCTGTTTCAGCATGACAGTGCACAAAGCGATTTACGTACAGAAATGGTTTGTCGAGATTGGTATCGAAGAACTTTACTGGCATTAACAGAGCCCTGACCTCAACCCCGTCGAACACCTTTGGGATGAATTGGAATGCCGACTGCGAGCCAGACCCTAATCACCCAACATCACCCAATGACCTCACTAATGCTCTTGTGGCTGAATGGAAGCAAGTCCCCGCAGTAATGTTCCAACATCTACTGGAAAGCCTTCCCAGAAGAGTGGAGGCTGTTATAGTAGCAAAGGGGGGACCAACTCCAAATTAATGCCCATGATTTTGGAATGAGATGTTCGAGGAGCAGGTGTCCACATACTTTTAGTCATGTAGTGTAGGTAAGAGGAGAAACAAAGAGATGTACAGATGAAGAGTCTTAATTTGATCACTCTTTTGTTACTGAGAATGTTCCTGCACTGCATGAAATGCAGATGAGCTTCATGATTTACACAAATTCACTGAAAACCCGCAATAACACATGGCTGTATTAACAGTAATGCACTTTTATCGAGCAGGATTATTTTTATGCTCGAATACTGGTCAAATTAAGATGTGTAAGAGAAGGGATGGAATATGTATAAGGGAGAGAGCTTACATAGACAACAAGCTGAGAAAGCAGAAGACCGTAGCCCACAGTATAATACTTGCCTGTGGTGATTTTGCATCTTTCAGCAAGCCTCCTGAAATCCCCACTCTCAAACTCAAATTCAGTGATATTGAGCCTGAAGCCTAGATAGCCCAAATACACTACTGTAACATTCTATCCAGAATGGATACAAGTATGTTTGTGAATTCTGTTATTTCAGACCATGTATGCCGAGATAAGTTAAAAAATAAGTTTGAGTAACCAGTAAGACTAGTCATGCTGTAAGGTTATGATGTGTGGTCATTGTACTATATGTCAAAATCCTAGTTCCATTGGCTCATTTGCCACCACATAGGGATGTGAGCGATGCAAGCCTTAAAGCAGTGTGTGACTCAACATTGATTACTTATAACAACCATATGGCCGCCTCTCCTTCTGGTTCTCTGCTGCAATGACTGGAACGAGCTACAAAAATCTCAAACTGGAAACACTTATCTCCCTCACTAGCTTTAGGCACCAGCTGTCAGAGCAGCTCACAGATCACTGCATCTGTATATAGCCCATCTATGATTTAGCCCAAACAACTACCTCTCCCCCTACTGTATTTATTTATTTATTTAGCTCCTTTGCACCCCATTATTTCTATCTCGCACATTCTTCCACTGCAAATCTACCATTCCAGTGTTTTACTTGCTATATTGTATTTACTTCGCCACCATGGCCTTTTTTTTCTCCTTTTTTTGCCTTTACCTCCCTTATCTCACCTCATTTGCTCACATTGTATATAGACGTATTTTTCTACTGTATTATTGACTGTATGTTTGTTTTACTCCCTGTGTCTTGGCCAGGTCGCAATTGTAAATGAGAGCTTGTTCTCAACTTGCCTACCTGGTTAAATAAATGTGAAATAAAAATAAATAAATAATAATGACGCTGACTGTAAAGCTTATGAGATGATATAACTTGTGTATTCTTGCACTCACCCTTGAATTCACTCTCTGAAGTTTGGAATGCCTTACTTCATTCAGAAAACAGGGCCCATCTTTTTAATGTTTTTATGAGCATGGTTCTGAATACGTAATTTGCTTGCTAGCACATCATTTGTCCACCAGAGGGAAGCAATGGGCTTCACTATTTCTCTATGGGAATGACTGCAGACCATGGACATAGAGCCAGGTGCCCTCAGCTACAGTAGGCTATCATCCACACTGGGAGTCACAGTATTGTTATCACAGTGCTATTTATAAAAGCCCTGATTCAGCTCCAGAAAAGTATCCATTCTGAAAAAAAGTTGTGGTGGGACATTTAATGTGGACCCAAGGAGAAGAGGGATGTCAGGGAGAATGTTCCTTTTTTAGGTACTAGGACAAATGGGACTGAAGGAATTCACCATCACACAGCCCAATATACAACAGGCTTCTATGGGGATGTAGTGATTGTAGATATAAATCAACTAAGTCAAATCATAATAATGTTGATGATGACGTTATGCATCATTATTATGATGAGAGGATCTGTTTTATCATATAATAATACATGCATTTTATCCAAAGCGACTTACAGTAGTGCGTGCACCCATTTTGGTACCTGCAAAACTCCAGTCTCAATGTCAACTGTGAAGAGGCGACTCCGGGTTGCTGGTCTTCTAGGCAGAGTTCCTCTGTCCAGTGTCTGTGTTATTTTGCCCATCTTAATATTCTCTTTTTATTGGCCAGTCTGAGATATGGCTTTTTCTTAGCAACTCTGCCTAGAAGGCCAGCATCCCGGAGTCGCCTCTTCACTGTTGACGTTGAGACTGGTGTTTTGAAGGTACTATTTAATGAAGCTGCCAGGTGACGACTTGTGAGGCGTCTGTTTCTCAAACTAGGCACTCTAATGTACTTGTCCTCTTGCTCAGTTGTGCACCCACAAATGCTGATTCTCCAGATACATAACTAGTCTAAAGGTCAGTTTAATTGCTTCTTTAATCATCACAACAGTTTTCAGCTGTGCTAACATAACTGCAAAAGGGTTTTCTAATGATCAATTAGCCTTTTAAAGTGATAAACTTGGATTAGCTAACACAACGTGCCATTGGAACACAGGAGTGATGGTTGATGACAATGGGCCGCTGTACGCCTATGTAGATATTCCATTTAAAAAATCTGCTGTTTCCAGCTACAATGGTGATTTACAACATTAACAATGTCTACACTGTATTTCTAATCAATTTTATGTTATTTTAAAGGACCAAAAATTATATTTTCTTTCAAAAACAAGGACATTTTTATATGTGTGTATGCTTAGTAAGACAGCTACATGGAGATATCCTATCATCGTCGCTCAGTGCCACTGGCCCCTCGCCTATCTGTCGGACTGGTCAGTGCACTGGGGTGATTCTGTGTGTGTGGCTAATACACATCTAGACCCAAAGAGCCAACAGCACCATTTGTACCATACTACAATAAGAAATCAAATAAAATGATTTTATCCTATGAAGTGTTAACCCGGAGATAGCCGACACCGGCATAGCTGGTGTTTCGGGTGTGTTGGAGGTACAACTGGAGGTACAGTTATAGCTGTAAAATCAGAGCGGCTAATCGTGTGGTCAATGTCATTATATCACAAATCAAATCACATTTCATTGGTCGCATACACATATGCCCTAGCTACAACAGTGCAGTAATATTTAACGATACACAACAATACACACAAATCAAAAAAGTTAAAAAACAGAATTTATATCAATATGTACATACATTGCATGACCAAAAGTATGTAAACACCTGCTCCTCGAACATCTCATTCCAAAATCATGTGCATTAATATGGAGCTGGTCCCCTCTTTGCTGCTATAACAGCCTCCACTCATCTTGGATGGCTTTCCGCTAAATGTTGGAACATTGCTGCGGGGACTTGCTTTCATTCAGCCGCAAGAGCATTAGTGAGGTCGGACTATGATGTTGGGCGATTAAACCTGGCTCGGTGTTCTAATTTATCCCAAAGGTGTTCGATGGAGTTGAGGTCAGGGTTCTGTGCAGGCCAGTGAAGTTCTTCCACACAGATCTCAACAAACCATTTCTGTATGGAACACACTTTGTCATGCTAAAACAGGATAGGGCCTTCCACAAACTGTTGCTATAAAGTGGGAAGCACAACATTGTTTAGAATGTCATTGTATGCTGTAACGTTAAGATTCCCCTTCACTGGAATTAAGGGGCCTAGCCCGAACCATGAAAAACAGACCCAGACCATTATACCTCCACCAAACTTAGGGCAGGTAGCGTTCTCCTGGCATCCGCCAAACCCAAAATCGTCTGTCGGACTGCCAGATGGTGAAGCGTGATTCATCGCTCCAGAGAATGTGTTTCCACTGTTCCAGAGTCCAATGGCGGCGAGCTTTACACCACTCCAGCCGACGCTTGGCATTGTGCATGAAGCTCCTGATGAACAGTTCTTGTGCTTCTTGGGCTGACGATGCTTCCAGAGGTAGTTTGGGAATCGGCTGTGAGTGTTGTAACCAAGAACAGATGATTTGTATGCACTACGCGCTTCAGCACTCGGGAGTCCTGTTCTGTGAGCTTGTGTGGCCTACCACTTCGCGGCTGAGCCGTTGTCTCTCCTAGACATTTCCACTTCACAATAACAGCAATTATAGTTGACTGGGGCAGCTCTAGCAGAGCAGAAACTTGACAAACTGTCTTGTTAGAAGGGTGGCATCCCATGACAGTGCAAATTTGAAAGTCACCGAGCACACCAGTAAGGCCATTCTACTGCCAATGTTTGTCTATGGAGTTTGCATGGCAGTGTGCTCGGTTTTGTACACCAGTCAGCAACAGGTGTGGCTGAAATAACCGAATCCACTCATTTGAAGGAGTGTCCTCATACTTTTGTATATATAGTGTATGTGATGGGATGTATAGCCAAATGGACAGTTTATGGATTGAATAAGTAGTATATCTGAAAAAAACATAGGACAGAATAGTTATGTACAGTTGAAGTCGGAAGTCTACATACACTTAGGTTGGAGTCATTAAAACTTATTTTTCAACCACTCCACAAATGTCTTGTTAACTATAGTTTTGGAAAGTCAGTTAGGACATCTACTTTGTGCACAATACAAGTACATTTTCCAACAATTTTTTACAGACAGATTATTTCACTTATAATTCACTGTATCACAATTCCAGTTGGTCAGAAGTTTAAATACACTAAATTGACTGTGCCTTCAAACAGCTTGGAAAATTCCAGAAAATTATGTCATGGCTTTAGAAGCTTCTGATTGACATAGTTTCAGTCATTTGGAGGTGTACCTGTGGATGTATGTCAAGGCTTACCTTCAAACTCAGTGCCTCTTTGCTTGACATCATGGGAAAATAAAAAAGAAATCAGCCAAGACCTCAGAAAAAATTGAAGACCCCCACAAGTCTGGTTCATCCTTGGTACCATGTTCATCTGTACAAACAATAGTACGCAAGTATAAACACAATGGGACCACGCAGCTGTCTACCGCTCAGGAAGGAGACGCATTCTGTCTCCTAGATGTGAAAGTACTTTGGTGCAAAAAGTGCGAATCAATCCCAGAACAACAGCAAAGGACCTGCTGGAGGAAACAGGTACAAAAGTATCTATATCCACAGTAAAACAAGTCCTATATCAATATAACCTGAAAGGCCGCTCAGCAAGGAAGAAGCCACTGCTCCAAAACCACCATAAAAAAGACTACGGTTTGCAACTGCACATGTGTCACGACTTCCGCCGAAGTTGGTGCCTCTCCTTGTTCGGGCAGCGTTCGGCGCTCGTCGTCACCGGCTTTCTAGTTTCCACCAATCCATGTTTCTGTTTTCTTTTTGTTATGACTTGAGTGTACACACCTGGTTCCCATTAAGTTATTATTATTTCCCTATTCAACCCTCTGGTTCCCATTATGTTTTGTGCTTGATTGTTCCTGGTTTGTGTTAGTCTTTTGTGTTAGGGTTTGTGATCCCTGCATGGATTTATTTTTCCTGATTATTTTCCTGAATAAAGTTTGTTATTTTACTGAGTTCAGTGTCCTGCGCCTGACTCCGTTCTCACCTCTGCACAACTAACACCTGACAACATGGGGACAAAGATAGTACTTTTTGGAGAAATGTCCTCTGGTCTGATGGAACAAAAATAGAACTGTTTGGCCATAATGACCATCAATATATTTGGAGGAAAAAGGGGGAGGCTTGCAAGCTGACTAACACCATCCCAACCGTGAAGCATTGGGGTGGCAGCATCATGCTGTGTGGGTGTTTTGCTGCATGATGGACTGGTGCACTTCACAAAATAGATGGCTTCACGAGAAGGAAAATTATGTGTATATATAAAAGCAACATCTCAAGACATCAGTCAGGAAGTTAAAGCTTCCCGCTGTCCATTTGGGTATTCCAAATGGACAATGACCCCAAGCCTACTTCCAAAGTTGTGGCAAAATGGCTTAAGGACATCATAGTCAAGGTATTGGAGTGGCCATCACAAAACCCTGACCTCAATCCTATAGAAAATGTGTGGGTAGAACTGAAAAAAGCGTGTGCGAGCAAGGAGGCCTACAAACCTGACTCAGTTGCACAAGCTCTGTCAGGAGGAATGGGCCAAAATTCACCCAACTTATTGTGGGAAGCTTGTGGAAGGCCACCCGAAACGTTTGACCAAAGTTAAACAATTTAAAGGCAATGCTTCCAAATACTAATTGAGTGTATGTAAACTTCTGACCCACTGGGAATGTGATTAAAGAAATAAAAGCTGAAATAAAACATTATCTCTACTATTATTCTGACATTTCACATTCTTCAAATAAAGTGGTGATCCTAACTGACCTAGAACAGGGAATTTTTACTAGGATTAAATGTAAGGAATTATGAAAAACTGAGTTTAAATTTATTTGGCAAAGGTGTATGTATACCTCCGACTTCAACTGTATATGTACAGCAATAGTTAAATAGAATAGGCCTAGAATAGAATACAATATATACATATGAAGTGAATTAAACAGTATGTAAAAGTTATTAAAGTGACCAGTGTTCCATGACTATGTACACAGGGCAGCAGTCTCAAAGGTGCATGTTAGAGTAACCGGGTGGTAGCCGGCTAGTGACAGTGACTAAAGTTCAGGGCAGGGTACTGGTTAACGGTGAATATTTAACAGTCTGATGGCCTTGAGATAGAGGCTGTTTTTCAGTCTCTCGGTCCCGGTGTTGATATACCTGTACTGACCTCGCCTTCTGGATAGTACCAGGGTGAAAAGGCCGTGGCTTGGGTGGCTGAGGTCCTTGATGATTTTCTTGGCCTTCCTGTGACATCGGGTGCTGTAGATGTCCTGGAGGGCAGGCAGTGTGCCATCAGTAATGCACTGGGCAGACTGCACCCCGGTCTGGAGAGCCCTGCAGTTGTGTTCGGTGCAGTTTCCGTACCAGGCGGTGATACAGCCCGACAGGATGCTCCGAATGGTGCATCAGTAGAATTTAGTGAGGGTCTTAGGGGCCAAGACAAATTTCTTCAGCCTCCTGAGATTCAAGAGTAGCTGTTGCATCTTCTTCACCACACTGTTTGTTTGGGTGGACCATTTCAGCTTGTCAGTGATGTGTATGCCGAGGAACATGAAGCTTTTCACTTTTTCCTGTTGATGTGGAAGGGGGCTTGCTCTCTCTGCTTTCTCCTGAAGTACAAAATCAGCTCCTTCATTTTGTAGTTGTTGTGGGAGAGGTTATTTTCCCTGCACCACTCCACCAGGGCCCTCACCTCCTCCCTGTAGGCTGTCTCATCGTTGTAGGCCTACCACTGTTGTGTTGTCTGAAGACTTGATTATTGAGTTGGAGATGTGCCTTGTGAGGCCTCTGTGTTGAGGATCAGCATAGTGGAGGTGTTGTTGGCTACCTTCACCACCTAGGGGCGGCTGGTCCGGAAGGACCACCCAGTTGCACAGGACGGGGTTCAGACCCAGTGTCCCGAGCTTAATGATGAGGGTACTATGGTGTTGAAGGCTGAGCTGTAGTCGATGAAGAGCATTCTTACATAGGTATTCCTCTTGTCCAGATGGGATAGGGCAGTGTACAGTGCGATGGCGATTGCGCAATCCGTGGAGGTGATATGATCTTTAACTCAATGCACTTCATGATGAGAGAAGTGACTGCTACAGGTGATAGTCATTTATTTCAGTTACCTTTGCACTCTTGGGTACAGGAACAATGGTGGACATGTTGAAGCAAGTGGGGACAACAGACTGGGATAAGGAGAGATTGAATATGGCTGTAAACACTCTATTCAGCTGGTCTGCGTATGCTCTGAAGACGCGGCCGTCTGGACCAGCAACCTTGCGAGGGTTAACACGCTTAAATGTCTTAAATGTCTTACTACAACCCTACAGATTATCTCTCAACCCCAACAGAGGAAGAGAGATCTAGGGGTCTGAAGATGTGGGGGTTTTATGACCCCTCACGCACCTGGTAAATCTTAGGCCATAGACAAATTCCTTTTGTCCTGTTACTATGGAGAACCAGCCTCAGAACATTAAACATGAAATAAAGGGACTTTGGAACAATGGTTTCCGTCAGCCACAATGGTGGTCATGATGGAATATGAAAATGTATGTAATTTTTATTTTGTTATTAAAGGTTAATAGATGACGTTATTACGAAAACATTGTAGGTCAACAGTTTACCTAGTATATGTTTGATGTTTATACATTGTACGTTGTATGGAAAATGTCCAAATCAAAAACAATGTTTTGGTAAAGATGAAATGTGAAGTTAGTTGTCTAAAATTGGATATAAGTCTAATCTAGACCTTGCCTCTTAACTAGGTACGCCCAGAGAATTGCCCTAAAGGCGGTTACGCCCACTTCTGACACGATGGTATAAAACCTGTGAGTGAAGAATTTACAGATAAGACTACGTGACCCAAGCTGCAGCCGAGGTCTAAAACGAACTCAAAACGCAACACAAGTTTGAAGACAAAAGAAATATTTTTCTACCCAAGCTACGGATGAGTAGCTGTGTCTAAGCGGGTGAATTCAAGTCGAAACACCTAGCCTCCATCTCCCATCGAATCTTGGTAACTACACTGTTTCATTCCTTTGCTGTGAGCTCTGAGCTACAGAGCTGTCTGTCCTCAGAAGACCCCTTCCAGAACAAGGGCGAGGGAACAGACTCCTAAGCCAAATGGACACTGACATCGTGAGGACGACCAGAGAGGTGCGCCGGAGAAGTGCGTCATTGAGCAGCCTGAACGGTCCACGTGTAGAATCCATAGAGACCTTCCCCACGCAATTACATCATTATATTCTGATCCATAAGAGCGGCAGTTTGGGGCAAGGCTAGGGTTAGAATAAGCATAGCTGACAAATTCACCCAAATGTATATTTCTCTCGTGTACTTTCTCTTTTTCTCTCTTTTTTAATCCCCATTTTGGGTAACATGCGCCATAGTGTGTTGGCCCGTTATACTAAGTTCTAATCAATAGCCTAGAATGTGTTTTTGTGCATGTGTATCTTTTATCATCATTTTAGCTTTCTAGTAAATAAATACTCAACTAAGATTGGTGTGGTACGAACTCATTGGTGAGACCCGGGTCCGTGCAGATTCCCGGATTATACGACGTTCAGAACGAGATTGTAGAGGTAACTGATTAATTAGCGGCTGTTGTAAAATCGATATTATGATATCCTTTGAGTTAATTTGGGAAATAGAAACTCAATAAAAACGTATTTTCCCATGGTGCCCCAGGTTAATGAGTTAATAATGGCTTGATTCAGTTAATCACTTATAAACTTTTAATCATTCGATGAGCAACAGTCGTCACATTAACTAATACAGCGTTACGACAGTAGCGATTACAGCTATGAGTCTATCTGGGTAAATCTCTAAGAGCTTTATATACCTGGATTGCAATGTCAATTGCAATGCATTTCAATTAACAGGTGTGCCTTCTTAAAAATGAATTTGTGGAATATCTTTCCTTCTTAATGCGTTTGAGCCAATCAGTTGTGTTGTGACAAGGTAGGGGTGGTATAGAGAAGATAACCCTATTTGGTAAAAGACCAAGACAATATTATGGTAAGAACAGCTCAAATAAGCAAAGAGAAATGACAGTCCATCATTACTTTTGGGGCGGCAGGGTAGCCTAGTGGTTAGAGCAACCGGAAGGTTGCAAGTTCAAACCCCTGAGCTGACAAGGTACAAATCTGTCGTTCTGCCCCTGAACAGGCAGTGTTCCTAAGCCGTCATTGAAAATAAGAATTTGTTCTTAACTGACTTGCCTAGTTAAATAAAGGTGGGAAAAAAACATGATGGTCAGTCAATGCAGAAAATTTCAACAACTTTTAAAGTTTCTTCAAGTGCAGTCGCAAAAACCTTCAAGCGCTATGACGCAAATTGGCTCTCATGAGGACCGCCACAGGAATGGAAGGCCCAGAGTTACCTCTGCTGCAGAGCATACGTTCATTAAAGTTACCAGCCCCAGAAATTGAAGGCCAAATAAATGTTAGACATTAGACCGGTGGAAATTTGTCCTTTGGTCTGGAGTCCAATTTGGAGATGTTTGGTTCCAACCTGTGTCTTTGTGAGACGTGGTGTGGGTGAACAGATGATCTCCATATTTCCATCAATGGATGCCGATTTAACTTTTATGACTGCTAGGATTGTGAATAAATCCCTTATGCGCTTGTGCATAACTATAGATAAATCCAACAGGAGAGTTTGAGGGATGAAAGTTGGACATATAAAATATGTTTAGAATTGTTTAACACTTTTTTTTGTTACTACATGATTTCATATGTGTTATTTCATAGATTTGATGTCTTCACTATTATTCTGCAATGTTGAACATTATAAAAAATAAAGAAGAACCCTTGAATGAGTTAGGTGTTCTAAAACTTTTAACCGGTAGTGTACTTCCACTTTAACATTATGGAGTATTTTGTGTAGGCCAGTGACACAAAATTCAGGCTGTATAACACAAACAAATGTGGAAAACATCAAGGGGTATGAATACTTTCTGAAGGCACTGTACATGTTTCCCTGAAGTTTCAACAAAAACCTGTGTGGAGGCCTGGGACTTTAAAACCTGTATTTGACATGTGCATAAATCAACCAGTTCTGAGTTATCTCATCAGGCCATAGTATAAAAAATATTGAAGCGTTCTAGTTTTTAGGTAGCATAGTTTAGCTTTGGCAAGCAGCACCTTAGAGAGCAGTTGCAGTATTTGTGTTACAGCATTTTATCCAGGCTTGAAGGGATATCGTGCGAGTAGGTTGATTTCATCCCTCCTATGACACAGGAAACTGTTTTGACGGTTACCAGTGCAGCAGGGCTCAAACTGAAACCTCCTCCCTGGTTTATTTCTGAGTCCTCTGGCTGGGAGGCAGCAGAGTGTATACAACTGTGTGTGTACGTCACAGGAGGCTGCTGAGGGGACGACTCTTAATAATGGCTGGAATGGAGTGAATGGAATGGTGTCAACCACATGGAAACCATGTGTTTGATGGGTTTAATACTATTCCTTTGATCCCGTTTCAACCATTACTATCAACCCCTCCTCCGCAATTAAGGTGGCAATTAAGGTGCCACCGTCCACCTATTGTGTACGTGTATGTAGCTATGTGTGTTTGAGTGTGTGTGTGGGCGCACGTGCATGCGTTTGTTTGTGTGTGAGTGTGTGTGTGTATATGCCTATTTACAGTACGCAAGTGTACATAATGTATGTGTGTGTGTTTATATTGTGTGTGTGAGATAGGCCGTCCTCTTGGGCCCAGAGCTGGGAGAGCCTGCCTTTCCTAATACGTCCATGAAGCGTAGCCAGGGCCGGGGAGTGGGGAGCAGGGAGGGAGTGGCGCGCATGCAGCAGCGCTAAGATCAGGGCTATTCTGGTGCAGCCGGCCTGCCCAGCGCTGAAAGGAAAGGATTAATGAGGCAGGGCCGCTCATCACTCATAATTAGAAACAACACAAAAAACTATTTCTGGGCCTATTCCTATGGAGGGAACTTGACCCGCGCTGTGTTAATCAAACCCCCCTATTCCCCATAGCCATGCAGCAGTGGATTCCTGCAGGGTTGGAGTAAAAATAGGCCCATAAGTCCTGCAGCTATGTGACACAGGGTTCAATGGACGAGTGCAAATAATTCACAACTCTGTTTCGGTGCAGCGGCGACGTGACTATTCGCATTTCAGTAGGCTGGGATAACTGGGAATAGTGCCACTCTTTATGGACTGTGTGGTAGTGTTACACTGTGGTGAAACTGTTGTTGTTATTGTTGTTGCTGTGTTATAATGTACATAACAATAAAATATTTACCCAAAATGTGTGTGCTTTACAGTCAATGCAACCAGGAAATGGATTCAAAAGGAAGAGAACACGTAAACATTTTTACAAACGCAAAAACACACGCAACCCCAGATAAAACTTTTAGCCTCGGTTTATTTTAAACCTTTACACGTAGGGAAGGGATTACAAAATTACAGTGCTTAAACCACAACTGTTTAAGAATAGAGAGGAGGAGAGGTTCATAGTCATAGATCCGTCATAGGGGGTAATATTAAGCAGGTCATGCAAAAAGGTGTTGTCCGGGAGAAGGCCTCCATTATAATAGCACCCTTTGTGAAAAAATAAAATCCAGCTGTCCATCCATAGGTCAGTGCAAAAATAGTAATGGATATAAATTTATGCATAGAAAAGTTGTGAATATAGAGTATATGCTTTAACTGCGGAACTATAGACACACACTCACTGTTAAAGTACATACACTTGTATAGTGACCCCCCTGTTCTCCCCAGAGTCTCCGAGCCCAAAGCAGAAACTCAAACAGGTCTAGCCATAAACAGTCCCAAATCAAATATGACAGTTTTAAATGGTTCTAATACAGAGGTGTCTTTCCAAATAAAAGCCATATACCGGAATCCCTTTCAGGGAGCTGTCACTCAAAACCGTCTTGGCGAGAGACACGAAAGTTGCCTCCCAAATGGCACCCTACTCCCTATTTAATGCACTACTTTCGACAAGTCTAATCAAAAGAAGTGCACTATGGAGGGCATGGGTAGGCAAATATATTCACATAATTTGAATAATTTGTAAACTGCAAATTGACCACAGCTAAACCCAAAAAGAGATTGCATTTGAAAATAACAATAATTTAATATATTGATTACATTGCGATATGATTTTTCTATTTGTGAGAATACATGTCCTAAAGAAACTAAAATCCCCCAAATCGCTGATATTGGGTGCCATTTGGAACGAGGCATAAAAGCTCGACATCCACAGTGAGAGAGCATCATTGGAAAGACAGTAGAGAGTTATGAGCGTCTCTCATGAACCGACCGGGGACATTCAACACACATGCTTTGTTTTCCAACCATAGAAGAAGAATGTACAACAGTAACATTTATCAACCAAATAACACACTAATTACAAATGAAAAGCAAATATGTGCCGATAGGGAACAGGTTTAGGAACCAGTGGAAGAGAAATGGGGGTTTATATTTTTTTACTTAATTGGTTCAGATGTGTACTTCTTTTGCAGATGGTTATCATTTCATATACTGTAAATGTACAAGCTACAAACATATGGTAAACGTTTGAAGACCAGTCATATCCACGTACAGTGTTTGTATAGCACCAATATACACCAATGTACTGTAAATGATAATAGCAACTGAAGACAGGAAGAATAGGTGAGAATTCAAAAAATATAATTTATTACCCCAATACATAGATATTTTGTGGATAGATAAATGCTTTGTACTCTCTTTAGTTGTGCAATCTCCTAAAGAACACCTCAATTTGCTTAATTTGTCTTGTAGTCTCCCTAAACTCTCAAATGTTTTCTTGAGTGGACTATACGATGAATAATCATGAGGTTTTGGGTGCAGCAGTAGCAACAGTATGTATATAACCTATATGCAAAGTAACTTCAGTTCAAACCCCAAGGACACTGCCACACAAATATTATGATTGCGCGTGCTAAGCATATTTAAGTATACTTTTCCTAATTTATTCAGACACTAGTATATGACTCCATGTTTTGTCTTTGTTTCTGGGTCGTATTCATCAAGCACTAAATCAGGGGTGTCCCAAAAAAAATTCCCCGGGCGGTCTTCAACGAGATCCGGAGTGCCGCACTGAAAATGTGTTTTATTTCCACGGCGTAAAAATGTGCATCTAAATTTGCATCTATCCAAAATTTTAATCTATCCATCTTTTCTGGAATTTTCGATACTACCTGACTGTCTAGCTTTAATTTAGGTGAATATTAGCGAGCTGGATACAGTCAAGAACCTATATAAATGTAGGTCCATTCTAATTTCCACAGTTTTGATTTGGTTTTAGTCATTTTAAAGTATATTGAGTTATCCCGCCCAATTTTGGACCCCCTTGCGGGCCGGACCCACTTATCCAATGAAAACTCAAATTTCCATTTTCTGTTGTGAAAATTTTTAAGCATTACATGCCCTATTGAATTACGACCCTATTTTGTCTTTCGTTGTATAGTCTACCATTGTTTGAGTTGTCGTGCTAACCCTAATGCTAACGCTAGTTAGGGCCAAAACTGAGCATCAACATAATTAGCAGCTAAGTGGCTGCACATCACCTTATTTGAAACAGCATGCATTATGCAAGGTAACATTTCAGTGACTCGTCTTTGATGAGATTCAAAAGCTCAGCGCGGAGTCACACACAGCCATCATAACATACTTTTTTTGCTTCCGCACAGCCTGTGTGGAAGAGGCCTAGACTATAAGTTGGTCAGGATCTCAATTCTCCTTTCAAATATCAGATTCAGCACCAGATCATAGTCATTTTAAAATACACATTATCTAAATAGCCCAAAGTGCCTTAAAAACCAAAGCAGCACAGAGTCCATTAGTGAAATTTGGTTTTAAAACAAATTCTGTGACAGGCTCTTTGGAGTGAAACTGTGTGCAAACTGCCTTAATATCCTTTTGAATGTATCACAGAGTTGACTGCTGCTGCTGAAGGTTTGGCCGTGTAGTCGACCCCAGCCTGCTCGGCTGCTTCTGTCTGCATGCGATGATGGCCTGTACTGTACAGTGCCGCAAAAAGATCCAGTGGAGAAAAGATAGGTGTTAGTTAAGGCATAGATAGAGGCACAAGTACTGAGCTTGGTGTTACACGAAGTGGCAGAACAAGAGCTCCCCGTTAGCTTAGCTTAGAGGTAGGACTGGGAGGTTTCAAAATATTAGAAAGGGGTTACAGTACCTTCCTTCTACGACAGGTCTGACTTTTAACAATGACCCTTGATACAATGTCTTGTTTGATGCCAGAGGCCCAATTCAAGGTAATCTCAGAACTGTGTTACTTTGTAATGTAGTAAATCATACTCTATAAGGGCAACTATACCAAAATATATCTGAAGAGGTTAGACACTACATTAAAAGAGGGACAGGTTAGAAGCGAGGGTAAATTATTTAAAAAGAAACACAGAATAGTCCTCAAATCTACTTTACAACTGAAGTAATACTTAAAACAGAATTACCACCATTTCGTTTGAGGAGCAATATATCTGCTTTCAGTAAACTTGGGGTACAAAGCTCTTTATGGCAGTAAATGTATTACTAAAAACAAATGGTATGGTTGATGGTGATGGGCAATGGAAAAACAAAAAACACAGACAACGTGAATGTTTTCATGTATAGTATTTTTGAAGAGTAAACAGAATGAAACAAATATACACACACAACTGAGACACTTCAAAAAAAATACAACTATTTTGTCAATCTAATTTGTGCCAAACGTAACAGCTCAATTGTATGTGCCAAAAAATACGGAATTGAGAACAACAATAAAAAATTAAAAAAGGTACTTAATGTCAAATCAGCGGCGAGCTGGAAATGTTTAATCGTCATTGAATACCCATATATACACATAATATCAAGCTCTCAGGCGCAGACCACTCAGAAATTATTGCACAGTAAGCCACTTTGGGCTTGTCATGGTCACTCCCATAAACTCCTGTATAAAAATAGAACAAGAACATCAACACACCAAACAAGTCTTCATCATTTCTGACAGGCACCGCCTCGGCCAGCTCGTTCCCAGCCTGCCTTCAACATTAACCATGCACAGTGTGAGCCTGAAGAGTTCAGTTTCTATAACTACTAAATTGCTCAGTCCCCACAGAACATGGTGTTTTTTTCTCTCAAAATAGTTCATATATTTTCTTTTCCTTCCATGTTTTTGCTCCTCCGTTGTCATGCACAGACAACTTCCCACTGACCGTTTTCTCTCCCCAACACTGCTGTTCCTCCGGGAAGCCGGCCAGTTCAGAACAGCTGGGATTTTTGGCGTATCTCATCTCAAGAACGTTGGCACTCCTGTGACAGTCCCAAAAGAGCATGATTAGGAGATTAGGAGATTCTGAAATAAAGATTTCTCTCTCAGAATCAGCCTTTAAGAGTAGCCTGTTGGATGTCCTCCTAAAGCAGGAATGGCAGGTGTCCTCCTTAAACCATGGTCTCCACCCCAATGAGCTTTGGCGTGAGGATGCGCGGCGTGACACCGTTGTTCAAGTCCTCCTCGAACTCAAGCAGCTGGCCCATGAAGTTAAGGTTGGGTGAAATGATGGGCCGCCGAGTCTTGACGAACTTGTAGGCGTCTGTCATGGTCATCCAGGTGTGCTTCATCAGGTAGGCGATGACAATGGTGGCCGAGCGAGACACACCCGCCTGGCAGTGGATCAAGAGGCCCGTCCCTGCTTGCTGTGCTTCCTCTGAAGAAAGGAAAGAGAGGAGCATTTTAGGAGAGTTTTAGGAGTGTTTTAGTGCTAAGGCATATGAAACATTGTACAAAATAGACTTCAACAGAAACAGATAATCATTTTAGTCTCTTTAGAATAGAACTCATCATAGCAACATAAAACATGCAGTAGTACAAAATAGACTTCGACAACATCACATTAATGTTTTAGTTATGTAACTAATGTGTCATATTTTACCCTGCAGTCCGCTCACTCAAAACCTACACTGTGCATACGTTATACTAACTGTAGAGCTAACAAATCCATAATTTCAAAAGTCCAACAACCTACACAGCCTCTGATCGATAAAAACAAGCCATTTGAATATGTATAAACCAAGCTAAATCACTGACTAACTCCAATCATAATGTGGCCTGAAAATAAATAATACAACTGAATCGATTCAATGAGATCCCACCACTGCCACCAACTGCAACCCCTGCCGTGCTCTGCCCTATTCACTGAGTCTACAATGCGTTATGCACTTTCCATGACATAGACTGACCAGGTGAATCCAGGTGAAAGCTATGATCCCTTATTGATGTCACTTGTTAAATCCACTTCAATCAGTGTAGATGAAGGGGAAGAGACAGGTTAAAGAAGGATTTTTAAGCCTTGAGAAAACTGAGACATGGATTGTGAGGGTGAATGGGCAAGACAAAATATTGAAGTGCCTTTGAACGGGGTATGGTAGTAGGTGCCAGGTTTGAGTGTGTCAACAACTGCAACCTTGCTGGGTTTTTCACACTCAACAGTTTCCCGTGTGAATCAACAATTGTCCACCACCCAAAGGACATCCATCCAACTTGACACAACTGTGGGAAGCATTGGAGTGAATATGGGCCAGCCTTCCTCTGGAACGCTTTCGAGTCCATGTCCCAAAGAATTGAGGCTGTTCTGAGGGCAAAAGGGGGTACAACTAAATATTAGGAAGGTGTTCCTAAATGAGTTGTACACTCAGTGTACACTTCTACTGTGCACCCACCCAAATAAGAAATACTACAGTTTACTATAGCATACTTTAGAATACTATACATTTGTATCCCTCAATTATGTGTAGTACTTAGTATAGAATTTTGTAGTATAGTATAGAATACTACAGTATTATCCACACAAAAAAACACTGTAGTAAATACAACAGAAATGTCTGCAAAAACGTAATATATGTTTTACTATAGTAAATGCTACAGTATTGAATTTGCATATACCTTGCCCATTCCCCTCCCCCATATCCCAATTTGTGCTACCTGTAAGTGAAAAACCTACATGTCAAATATAGACCATATACTGTGTTCCCTACAGGTCATAGAAAAGAGCAGGAGCACTAAACTCTCTGTTCAGAACCCAGTCCTTCCTGCCTGCCTGCCTGCCTGTCTGTCTGTCTGTCTGTCTGTCTGTCTGTCTGTCTGTCTGTCTGTCTGTCTGTCTTTAATAAATACAGTAATGTCCCCAAAAACACTACAGTAAATCCTAAAGTATAAAGACATTACAGTATACTTCAGTCCGCAAAAACACGACAATAATGACTATAGTATATACAAAAAAAATACTACAGTATTTATACTATAGAAAACTATAAATACTACAGTATACTACAGTAAAGTCAGCAAAAACAGTACAGTGAATACTATAGTATTCCTATCATTGTACACAATATAGTACTTTTTCATGTGGGCCAAGCCGCCATGCACTGACTAAACTTGGAAAAATTTCGTACCGATGAATTCAAATGCCTCCTCAAAGTACTGGCGCAGGTTCTGCTTGTTGCTGTCAGTTGCGGGCAACCGCTTGTAGCTGAAGAGACCCGTATCGTAATGGTAGAGCGGCAGGTGGGTGGTAACGTTAAGCACGAAGCTGATGTTGTAGCGCTTCAGCGTGTGGGCGTCCTGCGCGTCGTGCTCATTGCCCAAGTAGAGGAAGGGCAGAATTGGAGTCAGGTCGGCATTCTCGATGTCCGGCGTGGAGGGCAGGGACATGGAGTGAGGTAGCACCCCCGTGTGGCCGGAGGCCCCACTGACGCCCATGCTGGCGTCCAGGCTCTCGTGGAGGTGGAGGGAGTGGTCACACAGGCTCTGGTGGTTCTGTCTAAAGGAGCTGAGGCCCCCTGGGTAAACAACAGACAACAACAGGATGAGTTAGCGAAACATAAATACACTTAAATGTGACAATAAACTTAACGCCTGCAGGTATAATCCTTTATGTCAATGGCAGGTTACTACTGTCTGACAGGAACACGTCTGCTACGTGTCTATTGGAGGGAAATATTACTGTATTAAACTATCAAAAACAATCCATGTCCATATTGTTAGCAGTTGATGTTATTCTTCAATAACACAGACTCCAAAGCAAATCAGGAGGAGAAAAATAGGTTTATTTGAGAAGGACAAATCATAGATGTTATGCTGGGAGGTAGATGTTCAGTCTCCTCAGCTTTTCTCCGCAGAACAAAGGAACAGGACGCCATTTATAACCCCCCACCCTAGCCTGGGGTTGACCAATCAGAAGTCCTTGCAGTACAACTGGGCCAATGGCCGAATAACAACTATCCTGCTCCCGACTCAATGCACAGAACGTAGCACACGTAGCTCTGAGTTCAGCAGTGACATTCCACAGATTCTAAACAGCTGTTGAACTGAAAACCAACTCCTATTTACATTGACAATTCCCTATTGACCATTAGTATATTTCATTTTTAGTACTCTCATCCTCTCATCCTATGTGTTGTGTATTTATCTTTAAAATATTCCAATTGATGTATCTACCTATTATTCAGTTGTTCTTCCTTCTTTCTGGCCCATCTCTCCTCGTTCTACTTTGAAAAGTGGAGTTCTTCATATCAATCTGATAGGGTGGCAAAATAGGTGACCAAATTATCATAACGTACACTTCTATAGCCTGAAGTCGAACACTGGGACACTCCAATCCCCCAACTAACCAACTAACCCAACCATTCAAACCATATAATGTGTTTGAATTGGATATCACAACAGTTTGAAGAGAAAGCTTTGCACTTCATTTGTTTCTGTCTCTCAATCACCTACGGTCCTGGAGGTAATGTCATATTTCCTTGATCATTTAGAGAGTGAGAGAAACATGGCCCCAAGGCAATCCACACAGCATTCCCTTTTTTACCTCTGAAAAATAGCTGTCATCACTCTCCTCAGAGCCAAAGATGATGGCCAAATAAGGATAATAAATGTTGAACATTTGTCTTTCTGGACATCTGCACTCCTTCAAATAACACTGTGTAACGTTGACACAATGTTGACACAACGTTAACATAACGTTACCACACATAGGGCATGACGCCATCGGCATGGGGGGGGTTGCATGGGGGCCTGACACAGAGTATCAGTGTCAGTGAGCAAAATCTAACATCATGCTAAGTGAGTTCATGGTATGGCCTCAACGGCTTCGCCATAGAAATGGGGCAGGTAAGGATCTCCTATCAACTTTCAACTAGGGAGGATGTTGTCTATCATAAGAGGGTCATAAAATGAGTCTAACTGATAGGGCCACACTAAACAAACATATTAAACTGCTATGTTTCTAAAGTAACGCTTTTTCATCACTCTCTCACGCAAGTATTCCAAGATGGCGTAGCAGTCAGACGTCTTTGTCCTCGTTTTGTTGTGTCCTGTGTATATATCTTTATATATTCTTTTCTTCACATATTTTTTTTTATTAACCTCAACTTCAACATACTCTCCTGCAATCCGTCTCACCGAATGTGGTACGGATCTGCTATTTTCTTTACTTTTGAACCGGAACCCCCAACAGAAGCTAGCCAGCTAACTAGTCAGCTAGACACTGCTAGCGGTCATCAGCTAACCTATAGCCCGGACAACTCTTGCCAGTATGCACAGCGCGACTCAGACCACAGCAAATCTGATTTATTTTTCTCCATATCTACGGATTCCTACTGCAAGCTCTGAACCTTTTCACCTGGATCATCGCTCCTAGCTAGCTGCTATCCGAGTGGCCACTCCTGGCTAACGTCTCTGTCCCGAAGCAAGAACCAATTAGCCTGGAGATAGCCTTTGCTAGGCCCATCTCCCGGCTAGCCAAAGAGGTCCATCAGCCACTCCTTGGGCTACAATACCTATTTTGCCAATTGGCCTGGACCCCTGTTACTGCCGACACGGAGCCATGCCCATCCATCACGACTGGACTACCGATGTAATCTGCCCGAGGTGTTTTTTCCACTGGCTCCTACGTCACGACGTCCTCTGAATGCCCATCTGCTAGCCTGCTAGCCACGGCCCGCTAGCTGTCTAGAGCATATCGGACTGTTAGCTGAAGAGGCCCATAGGACAAAATCTTTGGCCACTATACCTATTTTGCCAATTGGCATGGTCCCTTTTACCACACGGAGCTCTGCTGATCCATCACGACTGGTCTGCCAACGTAACAGCACGAGGGGGCTACAACAGACTTCTTTCATTGCGACGTCCCTCTAAGGCCCTACTGCTAGCTAGCTGCTAGCCCCGGCCCGCTAGCTGTCTGAACCGCCGTGTCTTCAGCCCGCTGAGCTACTCACTGGACCCCTATGATCACTTGGCTACACATGCCTCTCCCTAATGTCAATATGCTTTGTCCATCGCTGTTTTGGTTAGTGATTATTGCCTTGTTTCACCGTAGAGCCTCTAGCCCTGCACAATATGCCTTAGCTAACCCTTTAGTTTAGAGGTCGACCGATTATGATTTTTCAACACCGATACCGATACAGATTATTGGAGGACCAAAAAAGCCGATACCGATTAATCGGACGATAAAAAAATGTATTTGTAAGTAATAATGACAATTACAACTATACTGAAGGAACACTTATTTTAACTTAATATAAAACATCAATAAATTCTATTTAGCCTCAAATAAATAATGAAACATGTTCAATTTGGTTTAAATAATGCAAAAACAAAGTGTTGGAGAAGAAAGTAAAAGTGAAATATGTGCCATGTAAAAAAGCTAACGTTTAAGTTCCTTGCTCAGAACATGAGAACATATGAAAGCTGGTGGTTCCTTTTAACATGAGTCTTCAATATTCCCAGGTAAGAAGTTTTAGGTTGTAGTCCCTCTATACCATTTGTATTTCATTAACCTTTGACTATTGGATGTTCTTATAGGCACTTTAGTATTTCCAGTGTAACAGTATAGCTTCCGTCCCTCTCCTCGCTCCTCCCTGGGCTCGAACCAGGAACACAACGACAACAGCCACACTCGAAGCAGCGTTACCCATGCAGAGCAAGGGAAACAACCACAGGCTCAGAGCGAGTGACGTTTGAAACGCTGTTAGCGCGCATCCCACTAACTAGCTAGCCATTTCACATTGGCTACACCAGCCTAATCTCGGGAGTTGATAGGCTTGAAGTCATAAACAGCGCAATGCTTGACGCACAACGAAGAGCTGCTGGCAAAACGCACGAAAGTGCTGTTTGAATTAATGTTTGCAAGCCTGACACCACTCAGTCAGATACTTACAAACTTGTATGCTTGTATGCTCAGTCAGATTATATGCAACGCAGGACACGCTAGATAATATCTAGTAATATCATCAACCATGTGTAGTTAACTAGTGATTATGATTGATTGATTGTTTTTTATAAGATAAGTTTAATGCTAGCTAGCAGCTTACCTTGGCTTACTGCATTCGCGTAACAGGCAGTCTCCTTGTGGAGTGCAACGAGAGAGAGGCAGGTCGTTATTGCGTTGGACTAGTTAACTGTAAAATTAGATCCCGAGCTGACATGGTGAAAATCTGTCTTTCTGCCCCTGAACGAGGCAGTTAACCCACAGTTCCGAGGCCATCATTAAAAATAAGAATGTGTTCTTAACTGAGTTGCCTAGTTAAAAAAAAGATTAACTTGAAATCGGCCTTAATTAATCGGCCATTCCGATTAATCGGTTGACCTCTACTTTAGTTCCACCACCCACACATGCGGTGACCTCACCTGGTTTAAATTGTTTCTAGAGACAATATCTCTCTCATCGTCACTCAATGCATAGGTTTACCTCCACTGTATTCACATCCTACCATACCTGTCTGTACACTATGCCTTGAATCTATTCTACCATTCCCAGAAACCTGCTCCTTTTACTCTCTGTTCCGAACGTACTAGACGACCAGTTCTTATAGCCTTTAGCCATACCCTTATCCTACTCCTATTCTGTTCCTCTGGTGATGTAGAGGTTGCAGTGCCTAGCTCCACTCCCATTCCAAAAGGCGCTCTCATTTGTTGACTTCTGTAACCGTAAAAGCCTTGGTTTCATGCATGTCAACATTAGAAGACTCCTCTCTAAGTTTTGTTTTATTCACTGCTTTAGCACAGTCTGCCAACCCGAATGTCCTAGCCGTGTCTGAATCCTGGCTTAGGAAGACCACCAAAAACACTGAAATCTCCATTCCTAACTATAACATTTTCCGACAAGATAGAACTGCCAAAGGGGGCGGAGGTGCAATCCACTGCAAAGATAGCCTGCAGAGTTCTGTCTTACTATCCAGGTCTGTACCCAAACAATTTGAGCGTCTATTTCTAGAAATTTACCTTTCCAGAAACAAGTCTCTCACCGTTGGCGCTTGCTAGAGACCACCCTCTGCTCACAGCTGTGCCCTCGACACCATATATGAATTGATTGCCCCCCATCTATCTTCTGAGCTCTTGCTTCTAGGTGACCTAAACTGGGACATGCTTAACACCCCGGCCATCCTACAACCTAAGCTTGATGATCTCACACAAATTATCAATGAACCTACCACGTACAACCCCAAATCTGTAAACATGGGCACCCTCATAGATGTCATCCTAACTAACTCGCCCTCCAAATACACCTCTGCTGTTTTCAATCAAGATCTCAGCGATCACTGCCTGCATCCGGAATGGGTCTGCAATCAAACGACCACCCCTCATCACTGTCAAACGCACCCTGAAACACTTCTGTGAGCAGGCCTTTCTAACTGACCTGGCCGGGGTATCCTGGAATGACATATTTTTTTTTATATATATATATATATATATATTTTAACCTTTATTTTACTAGGCAAGATCAGTTAAGAACAAATTCTTATTTTCAATGATGGCCTAGGAACAGTGGGTTAACTGCCTGTTCAGGGGCAGAACGACAGATTTGTACCTTGTCAGCTCAGGGGTTTGAACTTGCAACCTTCCGGTTACTAGTCCAACGCTCTAACCACTAGGCTACCCTGCCGCCCTATTGACCTCCACCCATCAGTAGAGGATGTCTGGTTATTCTTTAAAAGTGCCTTCCTCACCAACTTAAATAAGCATGTTCCATTCAAAAAATGTAGAACTGGGAATAGATATAGTCCTTGGTTCACTCCAGACCTGTCTGCCCTTGACCAGCACAACAACATCCTGTGGAGTTCTGCATTAGCATCGAATAGCCCCCATGATATGCAACTTTTCGGGGAAGTTAGGAACAAATATACACAGGCAGTTAGGAAAGCAAAGGCTAGCTTTTTCAAACAGAAATTTGCATCCTGTAGTATGACCTCAAAAAAGTTCTGGGACACTGTAAAGTCCATGGAGAATGAAAGCACCTCCTCCCAGCTGCCCACTGCTCTGAGGATAGGAAACACTGTTACCACTGATAAATCCACTATAATTGAGAATTTCAATAAGCATTTCTCTATGGCTGGCCATGCTTTCCACCTGGCTACCCCTACCTCGGTCAACTGCCTGGCACCCTCCACAGCAACCCGCCCAAGCCCCCACCATTTCTCCTTCACCAAAATCCAGATAGCTGATGTTCTGAAAGAGCTGCAAAATCTTGACCCCTACAAATCAGCCGGGCTAGACAATCTGGAACATCTCTTTCTAAAATTATCTGCAGAAATTATTGCAACCCCTATTACTAGGCTGTTCAACCTCTCTTTCGTATCGTCTGAGATTCTCAAAGATTGGAAAGCTGCCGCGGTCATCCCCCTCTTCAAAGGGGGTGACACTCTAGACCCAAACTGCTACAGACCTATATCTATCCTACCCTGTCTTTCTAAGGTCTTCGAAAATGTAATGCGGTGGGTGTAGCTGGTGCATGGAAGTCAGGCGCAGGAGAGCAGAGATGAGTGAATAAAGAAGCACTTTACTGAGGCAATTGTAAGAACAGAACGCAACCGCATCACAGAAACAAATGCCCAAAGAACAAGTGAGGCAGCACAAAGTACAACAACCAAGTACAAAGTACCGGCTGCCACAAATCACGAGTACAAATAAAACCTGGCGCAACCCAGTGTCACGAACCGGCTCAAAGCCCGTAACAAAGGGAGACAACGTGGAGATAAGGCGTAGCAAAATATATATTTATTAAATAAGTAACTAAGTATAATATACAATGGTGTGTGTAATCAGTAATCAGTAGTGTAAGTGAGTGTTTTGCATGCATGAATGTGATAATGCAGGGTGATGAAAGGTGCCAAAGCAAACAAACAAAAGGCCACCAAGAACCACAACACAATCTACAAAGGTGTCTGCATGGAGAGAGTCTCCTCCATGAATGTGGAAGAGGTCTATTTATCCTGGGAGACACCTGGCCCAGGTGTTTCCCATGTAGCTGACGACCCTCCCAACTCCGCCCACCGGCATCCTAATAAGGAAACAAGAACAAAGACAGAATACGGCAGACAGAGTGGGAGGGTCGTCACATTCCCCCCCATAAAACCGGGGACCAACAAGGACCCCGGAACAACATACCAGCCTCCCGCGTCCCAAATTGACACAGGCCTCCCGCGTCCCAAATTGACACAGGCCCCAAATTGACACAGGCCTCCCGCGTCCCAAATTGACACAGGCCTCCCGCGTCCCAAATTGACACAGGCCTCTGCGTCCCAAATTGACACAGGCCTCTGCGTCCCAAATTGACACAGGCCTCTGCGTCCCAAATTGACACAGGCCTCTGCGTCCCAAATTGACGAGGGGTTATGTGTTCACACCTCCACCTGCACCAACCAACCTCCTCCTCCCCAGACCTCAGCAACCTTTGTGCATAGGAAGCAATATTTTAAGAGGAAAGAAGAACACAAGACCAGGAGGGAACAGACAGGAAAGATAGAACATGACAACCCGAAACAATGGTCAGTCACGTAAACATTCAGGAACATGGCACAAAAGACCAACAGCTACAAACTCCAACGAAAAGAACATCAGGGTCCTTCTTAATTTTTACAACTCCCAACGATTCATAGTCACTTCCAACGATTCATAGTCACTTCCAGCGATTCATAGTCACTTCCAACGATTCATAGATTTCACGTGCCCTACTCGTCAGTGGCACCTGCCAATAGCCTTTTAACAGGTCAAATTTGCTCACAAACTTAGCTGCACCGACTTGATCAACACAGTCCTCCATCCGAGGAAGAGGAAATGAATCTGGCTTTGTGACACTGTTTACCTTACGGTAGTCCGTACAAAAACGGTTTGTTCCATCCGGTTTACTGACCAAGATACAGGGAGAAACCCAACTGGAGAAAGAAGGCTCTGCTATCTTACTCTCCAGCATGTACTTGACCTCAGCATCCAGACAACGTAGTTTCTCTGAAGAAACTCTATAGAACCGCTGACGAATGGGGTCAGCACCTCCAATGTCAATATCATGTTCTATTAAGTTTGTACGTGTAGGTGTATCAGAAAACAAACCTGGAAATCTCTGAATCAGACCAACCATCTCTTTCCGCCCATCAACAGGTAGGTGAGTGAGAAGACTGTCTAAAATATCCAGTGTTTCTGAAGTTTTCAATCTACCCTGCAATATACAATCGTCAGGACCAGGAACATCTTCCTCCTCATGCACAGATCTAGCATGACAAGAACCCAAGGAAACAACGGTATCAGCCAAAAGAACAGGTTTTACCGTCCTCTGTAGAATCCCACTGTTCAGTCTCAGAGGAAGGTGCATAATAGGGTTTTAACAGATTTACATGGCACAGCTGGTGTGCTTTCCTCCGTTCTGGAGTGGCAACTAGATAATTTTGCTCAGTGTACTGGCACACCACTGTATATGGACCTTGAAACTTGGCTTGAAAAGGAGAACCAACAATTGGCAGCAGAGCAAGAACCTGGTCACCTGGACTAAAGTGACGAGGCTCAGTTCGGCGATCAAATATGCCCTTCATCCTCTCCTGTGAAGATGATAACTTCTCTTTAGCCATTTCACCAGCGGCGTACAGCCGTCGCCGGAAATCACACACATACGATAACAGGGACTGAGGAGGCTCGGGAGACTTCCAGTCATCCTGGAGAACAGATAAAAGTCCACGCACCCTATGTCCAAACACAAGGTCATTTGGACTGAAACCTGTGCTCTCCTGTGAAACTTCCCTAGCGGCTAACAGTAACCAAGGCAACCCCTCCTCCCAATCCTTATCCATCTCAGTACAATAAGCTCTCAACAAAGACTTAAGTGTTTGATGGAAACGTTCCAGTGCTCCTTGACTTTGCGCGTGATAGGCGCTAGACAAATTGTTTTTAATATGGAGCTGTTGAAGAACCTGACCAAACAGATTAGAGGTAAAATTAGATCCTTGATCACTCTGAATGACCTTAGGGATTCCAAACAATGAGAGAAACTGAGTCAAAGCTTTTAACACCGATTTAGTCGTGATAGATCGGAGAGGATAGGCAGCAGGAAACCTAGTGGTCTGACACATCACAGTGAACAGGTAACTGCTACCCTTTTTAGAACGAGGCAGAGGACCCACACAGTCAATAATCAGATACTCAAAAGGTTGGCTGAGTACAGGAATAGGAAACAATGGTACTGGTTTAATAGCTTGATTAGGCTTACCAGTTAATTGACAGGTGTGACAAGTTTTGATAAAATCAGAAACATCCCTCTTTAATCTAGGCCAAAAGAAATGTCTTAATATGCGATTGTAGGTTTTCCTCACCCCCATATGTCCAGCCACGTCGCTGTGAGAAGTTTCCAACACCAACTCACGAAGCTTAACTGGTACAACAACCTGACTAATTGCCTCCCCCAGAAAAAAACTATCATGAGACACCCACTTTCTCATCAGGACATCCTCTTGGAGAAAATAGCCATGGGCGACATCTCCCACCTGTTCTATAGGCACAATTTGATCACGCAACTCTTCCAACGTGGGGTCATCCCGTTGCGCCTTGATTAGATCTGAGCGGGTTACAGATAACGGGATAACAGGGAAAACAGTGACATACTTTGTATAATTATCATTAGTCGGCGCAGTGACCAGTTCGCCACGGCTCATAGAACGTGTCACTGCACACGCAGAGAACACATCTGGGAAACTCTGTACAATCTCATCAGGAATCCCAACAAATGACGGCTTAGTGGAAACCACTAGAGATGGAAACACGACAGGCCATACACGCTCACCAGCCAAGTTATTCCTAAGGATAACATCGATACCCTCAATAGGCAACGAAGGACGCACACCCACAACAACTTCACCCTGCACCAGCCCACAATCCAACATCAGTTTATGCAATGGAACTGACAGAGTGTTCAACCCTATTCCCCTAATTAGAACACTATTCCCCGAATCAGTCTCAGCAGAAAAGGGTAACACAGACTCCAACACAAATGATTCAGAGGCACCTGTGTCTCTCAGGATCTTCACTGGCACTAGGTCTTTACTTCCTAAGATAGACACAAAACCTTCCGTAATGAAAGGTAAATAGTCTGGATCAATGTGGACTTTCACATTCTCCTGGGCCTGAGGAAATGAGTCATGAATGAACTGATGTGGAACAGGTGCAGCTAACGCAGTAGGCTTAGATTTAGCGTAAGCACCCTTTGACCTGAGAAGTGGACATTCGTTTTTCCAATGACCTGAACCTTGACAGTAGTGACACTCCTGCCCAAAGTCAGCTTTACCATGGGAGTCAGGTTCAACCCTAGTTGAATAGAACTCTGCCGGAGAACCAAAGTATCTCGGTGAGCGAAGCCCAAATCTATCCGAACGCCCCCACTCTTTCCGAATACGGGGCTCTGCAAAGACACTTTTGTGAGTCAACACATACTCGTCCGCCAAAACCGCAGCTTCAGCAACATTCTTTCCTTTCTGTTCATTAATATACGTGGCAATACGATCAGGAATTGTGTCCTTAAATTGCTCTAACATAATCAGATCACACAGCCCTTGGAAAGTCACAACTGCAGAGGCGGAACACCAGCGATTAAACTGTAAAGATAACTGTCGCGCAAACTCAACATGAGTCTGGTTATCATCCCTTTTTAAAGTTCTAAATCGTTGGCGGTAAGCCTCAGGGACCAATTCATAAATCTGTAACACAGCTGTTTTAACTTTATCATAACTGGCACTGTCGTGTACACTAAGAGCTGAATATGCTTCCTGCGCTTTACCAGTCAGCACACACTGCAACATTAAAGTGCGGTCAGAATCAGGCCAACTCCTAGCGTCAGCAACCCGCTCAAACAACGAAAAGAATGTCTCAGGGTCCCTTTCATTAAACCGAGGCAATAACCGTAAGTTCCCAACAATATCAAATGTCTCTGGGGCAGGACCAAAAGCGGAACTACCCCTAGGTAAATCTGGGTCACCTTCCCAAAACAAACTCTCCCCTGAGATCTTTCCTTCCCTAACCAACTCTATACGTTCTTGTTGCAACTTGATTTTAGCACGCTCCATTTCTTGTTTAAATGCCAATTCCTTTTCATATTTTACACGATCATGCTCTAGCTTCTAGCTTCTTTGTGCCCACCTAGACAATAAACAATACCCCACACAGACATGGAGGGAACAGAGGATGTGTGGAAAACAAGACAAAACAAATGGAAAATGAAAGGTGGAGCGGCAATGGCTAGAAGACCGGTATAACGTCGACCGCCGAACGCCACCCGAGCAAGGAGAAGGACCCACTTCAGCGGAAGTCGTGACAGAAAGCCAAGTTAACAAACAGATTACTGACCATTTTGAATCCCACTGTACCTTCTCCGCTATGCAATCTGGTTTCAGAGCTGGTCATGGGTGCACCTCAGCCACGCTCAAGGTCCTAAACGATATATCATAACCGCTATCGATAAGAGACATTACTGTGCAGCCGTATTCATCGACCTGGCCAAAGTTTTCGACTCTGTCAACACGTGGACAACTAGACTGTAAACTCTCCTTCCAGACTCACATTAAGCATCTCCAATCCAAAATGACATCTAGAATCGGCTTCCTATATTGCAACAAAGCATCCTTCACTCAAGCTGCCTAACATACCCTCGTAAAACTTACCATCCTACCGATCCTTGTCATCTATAAAATAGCCTCCAACACTCTACTCAACAAATTGGATGCAGTCTATCACAGTGCCATCCAGTTTGTCATCAAAGCCCCATACACTACCCACCACTGCGACCTGTACGCTCTCGTTGGCTGGCCCTCGCTTCATACTCGTCACCGAACCCACTAGCTACAGGTTATCTACAAGTCTCTGTTATCTACAAGTTATGCCATTACTAGGGCTGTGTGTGTGTGTGTGTGTGTGTGTGTGTGTGTGTGTGTGTGTGTGTGTGGCAAGATTCTCTATTGATGCATTAAATAGTTTGTTGAAAAATCCAGAAAGAGAAAGCTAACAGATTCAACTGTTCAACCAAAATCATCTTTGAAAAAATTGTACTTGTAATGCAATTGGTAAATAGCTTCCTTTGAGAGAGGAGAGTGAGAATAGTAGAAAAGGCTAAATCATTTTCTGCCACATTGTGGAGAGAGATGAGATCTGTGAAGCATCTTTCGACAATCTCATGGAGGAAAGCATCTTCATGTGTCTCTCTCACTTTTAGAAGCCTCCAGCACAGTTCCTCACTCAAAAATTACAACTTCTCTGAAGCTCTGAGGGCTTCTCACAGGTTCCACTATTCAGTGCTATCCATCAAAAAAGCTTCCAGAAAATTGGAACGGAAATGGCGCCACACCAAACTGGAAGTCTTCCGACTAGCTTGGAAAGACAGTACCGTGCAGTACAGAAGAGCCCTTACTGCTGCTCGATCATCCTATTTTTCTAACTTAATTGAGGAAAACAAGAACAATCCGAAATTCCTTTTTGATACTGTCGCAAAGCTAACTAAAAAGCAGCATTCCCCAAGAGAGGATGTCTTTCACTTTAGCAGTGATAAATTCATGAACTTCTTTGAGGAAAAGATCATGATTATTAGAAAGCAAATTACGGACTTCTCTTTAAATCTGCATATTCCTCCAAAGCTCAGTTGTCCTGAGTCTGCACAACTCTGCCAGGACCTAGGATCAAGAGAGACGCTCAAGTGTTTTAGTACTATATCTCTTGACACAATGATGAAAATAATCATGGCCTCTAAACCTTCAAGCTGCATACTGGACCCTATTCCAACTAAACTACTGAAAGAGCTGCTTCCTGTGCTTGGCCCTCCTATGTTGAACATAATAAGCGGCTCTCTGTCCACCGGATGTGTACCAAACTCACTAAAAGTGGCAGTAATAAAGCCTCTGTTGAAAAAGCCAAACCTTGAACGAGAAAATATAAAAAATTATCGGCCTATATCGAATCTTCCATTCCTCTCAAATTTTTTAGAAAAGGCTGTTGCGCAGCAACTCACTGCCTTCCTGAAGACAAACAATGTATATGAAATGCTTCAGTCTGGTTTTAGACCACATCATAGCACTGAGACTGCACTTGTGAAAGTGGTAAATGACCTTTTAATGGCATCAGACCGAGGCTCTGCATCTGTCCTCGTGCTCCTAGACCTTAGTGCTGCTTTTGATACCATCGATCACCACATTCTTTTGGAGAGATTGGAAACCCAAATTGGTCTACACGGACAAGTTCTGGCCTGGTTTAGATCTTATCTGTCGGAAAGATATCAGTTTGTCTCTGTGAATGGTTTGTCCTCTGACAAATCAACTGTACATTTCGGTGTTCCTCAAGGTTCTGTTTTAGGACCACTATTGTTTTCACTATATATTTTACCTCTTGGGGATGTCATTCGAAAACATAATGTTAACTTTCACTGCTATGTGGATGACACACAGCTGTACATTTCAATGAAACATGGTGAAGCCCCAAAATTGCCCTCGCTAGAAGCATGTGTTTCAGACATAAGGAAGTGGTTGGCCGCAAACTTTCTACTTTTAAACTCGGACAAAACAGAGATGCTTGTTCTAGGTCCCAAGAAACAAAGAGATCTTCTGTTGAATCTGATAATTAATCTTAATGGTTGTACAGTCGTCTCAAATAAAACTGTGAAGGACCTCGGCGTTACTCTGGACCCTGATCTCTCTTTTGAAGAACATATCAAGACCATTTCAAGGACAGCTTTTTTCCATCTACGTAACATTGCAAAAATCATAAACTTTCTGTCCAAAAATGATGCAGAAAAATTCATCTATGCTTTTGTCACTTCTAGGTTAGACTACTGCAATGCTCTACTTTCCGGCTACCCGGATAAAGCACTGAATAAACTTCAGTTAGTGCTAAATACGGCTGCTAGAATCCTGACTAG
Organism: Oncorhynchus nerka; assembly: GCF_034236695.1. NCBI lineage: Eukaryota > Metazoa > Chordata > Actinopteri > Salmoniformes > Salmonidae > Oncorhynchus > Oncorhynchus nerka. The sequence goes on along the minus strand of NC_088408.1, from coordinate 51,074,218 downwards.
AACCAAAAAATTTGATCATATTACTCCAGTGCTAGCCTCCCTACACTGGCTTCCTGTCAAAGCAAGGGCTGATTTCAAGGTTTTACTGCTAACCTACAAAGCATCACATGGGCTTGCTCCTACCTATCTCTCTGATTTGGTCCTGCCGTACATACCTACACGTACGCTACGGTCACAAGACGCAGGCCTCCTAATTGTCCCTAGAATTTCTAAGCAAACAGCTGGAGGCAGGGCTTTCTCCTATAGAGCTCAATTTTTATGGAACGGTCTGCCTACCCATGTCAGAGACGCAAACTCGATCTCAGTCTTTACTGAAGACTCATCTCTTCAGTGGGTCATATGATTGAGTATAGTCTGGCCCAGGAGTGGGAAGGTGAACGGAAAGACTCTGGAGAAACGAACTGCCCTTGCTGTCTCTGCCTGGCCGGTTCCCCTCTTTCCACTGGGATTCTCTGCCTCTAACCCTATTACAGGGGCTGAGTCACTGGCTTACTGGGGCTCTCTCATACCGTCCCTGGGAGGGGTGCGTCACCTGAGTGGGTTGAGTCCCCCCCCCCCCTTGGGTTGTGCCGTGGTGGAGATCTTTGTGGGCTATACTCAGCCTTGTCTCAGGATGGTAAGTTGGTGGTTGAAGATATCCCTCTAGTGGTGTGGGGTCTGTGCTTTGGCAAAGTGGGTGGGGTTATATCCTTCCTGTTTGGCCTTGTCCGGGGGTGTCCTCGGATGGGGCCACAGTGTCTCCTGACCCCTCCTGTCTCAGCCTCCAGTATTTATGCTGCAGTAGTTTATGTGTCGGGGGAATAGGGTCAGTTTGTTATATCTGGAGTACTTCTCCTGTCCTATTCGGTGTCCTGTGTGAATTTAAGTGTGCTCTCTCTAATTCTCTCTTTCTTTCTCTCTCTCGGAGGACCTGAGTCCTAGGACCATGCCTCAGGACTACCTGACATGATGACTCCTTGCTGTCCCCAGTCCACCTGGCCGTGCTGCTGCTCCAGTTTCAACTGTTCTGTCTTATTATTATTGGACCATGCTGGTCATTTATGAACACTTGAACATCTTGGCAATGTTCTGTTATACTCTCCACCCGGCACAGCCAGAAGAGGACTGGCCACCCCACATAGCCTGGTTCCTCTCTAGGTTTCTTCCTAGGTTTTGGCCTTTCTAGGGAGTTTTTCCTAGCCACCGTGCTTCTACACCTGCATTGCTTGCTGTTTGGGGTTTTAGGCTGGGTTTCTGTACAGCACTTCGAGATATCAGCTGATGTACGAAGGGCTATATAAATACATTTGATTTGATTTGATTTGATCAACTGTAAGGTCCACAGTCTTACATCAATAATGATGTTTGCTTATGACACATTTGACAGCTATATAACTCATTACTACAATTAGGACTGGTTCACAGGTAAAAAAGCAAGTCAGGACCAGAAATGTTGCTGTTCTCTGCATCAAAATATGCCATCCCAAGTTCCAACAACCATATTGATATACGCCATTTGATGATTTACTCTTCTGGAAAAAGCCCAATAATTAAACCGGAGACTGAGGTTGCGTCCCAAAAGACTGAGGTTGCGTCCCAAAGATGGTGCCGACAGAGAGGGCCGCCTAGCTTCTAGTCCTTAGGAAACGTTGAAATATATATTTTTTAATGTATTATTTCTTACACTGGTGGCCCAGAAAATCTTAAGTGTTATTGCATACAGCTGGGAAGAACTATTGAATATCAGAGCGAAGTGAACTTACCAGCACTATGACCAGGAATACAACTTTCCTGAAGCGGATCCTTTGTCCGAACCACCCAGGGCATCTGAACTGATTCCAGAAGCTAACCCAAAATAACATCACCATAGATGAGGTAGACGGTGTGGCCTTCTGGTCAGACTTTCGGAGGCGCACACACTACCCACCGCTTCCGAATATATTACTCGCTAATGTCCAGTCTATGGATAACAAGGTAGATGAAATTAGGGTAAGAGTTGCTTTCCAGAGAGACATCAGGGATTGTAACATACTCTGTTTCACGGAAACATGGCTCTCTTGGAATTTGCTGTGGGAGTCGGTACAGCCCCCGGGAATCTTTGTGCGTTGCGCCGACAGAAATAAACATCTCTCCGGGAAGAAGAAGGGTGGGGGTGTATGTTTCATAATTAACGACTCATAGTGTAATTGTAACAAAACATACAGGAACTCAAGTCCTTTTGTTCACGTGACCTAGAATTCGTCACAATCAAATGCCAACCGTATTGTCTCCCAAGAGAATTCCCGTCGGTTATTGTCACAGCTATGTATATCCCCCCTCAAGCCCATACCACGACGGCCCTCAAGGAACTTCACTTGACTTTACACAAACTGGAAACCATAGGGCCCTCCCCCGCCCTCCCTTCGGCAAATCTGACCACGACTCCATTTTGCTCCTCCCTTCCTATAGGCAGAAACTCAAACAGGATGTACCCGTGACACGGACTATTCAACGCTGGTCTGACCAATCGGAACTGGGATATGTTCAGAGCCTCAGAGAATAATATTGATTTATACGCTGATTCTGTGAGTGAGTTTATAAGGAAGTGCATAGGAGATGTTGTATCCACTATGACTATTAAAACTTACCCTAACCAGAAACCGTGGATAGATAACGGCATTCACACAAAACTGAAAGCACGAACAACTGCATTCAACCATGGAAGGTTTACTGGGAATATGACCGAATACAAACAGTGTAGTAATTCCCTCAGCAAGGCAATCAAACAAGGCGAATTGTCAGTATAGAGACAAAGTGGAAACACTATTCAACGGCTCAGACACAAGACGTATGTGTCAGGGTCAACAGACAATCATGGACTACAAAAAGAGAACCAGCCACATCACAGACATCGACGTCTTGCTTCCAGACAAACTAAACACCTTCTTCGCCCAGTTTGAGGATAATACAGTGCCACCTACCAAGGACAATGTGTGCTCTCCTTCTCCGTGGTCAACGTAAGTAAGATATTTAAACGTGTTAACCCTCGCAAGGCTGCCAGACCAGAGAGCATCCCCAGCAGCGTCCTCAGAGCATGCTGGCTGGTGTGTTTACAGAAATATTCAATCTCTCCCTATCCCAGTCTGCAGTCCCCCACATGCTTCAAGATGGCCACCTTTCTTCCTGTACCCAAGAAGGTAAAGGTAACTGAAATAAATTACTAGCGCCCCGTAGCACTCACATCTGGGATCATGAAGTGCTTTGAGAAACTAGTCAAGGATCATATCACCTCCACCTTACCTGCCACCCTAGACCCACTTCAATTTATGTACTGCCCCAATAGGTCCACAGGTGATGCAATCGCCATCACACTGCACACTGCCCTAGCTCACCTGGACACGAGGAATACCTATGTAAGAATGCTGTTCATTGACTACAGCTCAGCATTCAACACCATAGTACCCTCCAAGCTCATCATTAAGCTTGAGGTCCTGGGTCTCAACCCCGCCCGTGCAATTGGTTTCTGGACTTCCTGACGGGCCACCCCCAGGTGGTGAAGGTAGGAAACAACATCTCCACTTCGCTGATCCTCAACACTGGGTTCCCACAAGGGTACATGCTCAGTCCCCTCCTGTAATCCCTGTTCACCAATGACTGCGTGGCCATGTGCACCTCCAACTCAATCATCAAGTTTGCAGACATCACAACAGTAGTAGGCTTGATTACCAACAACGACGAGACAGCCTATAAGGATGAGGTGAGGGCACTCGAACTGTGGTGTCAGTTAAACAACCTCTCACTCAACGTTTACAAAACAAAGGAGATGATCGTGGACATCAGGAAACAGCAGAGGGAGCACCCCTCTATCCACAACGATGGGACAGCAGTGGAGAAGGTGGAAAGTTTTAAGTTCCTCAGCGTACACATTATGGACAAACTGAAATAGCCCACCCACACAGAGAGTCTGGTGAAGAAGGCACAACAGTGCCTCAGGAGGCTGAAGAAATTTGGCTTGTCACCTAAAACCCTCACAAACTTTTACAGATGCACAATTGAGAGCATCCTGTCGGGCTGCATCACCGCCTGGTACGGCAACTGCACTGCCCATAACCGCAGGGCTCTCCAGAGGGTGGTGCGGTCTGCATCACCGGAGGCAAACTACAGCATCCGATGTCACAGGAAGGCCAAAAAGATCATCAAGGACAACAACCACCCAAACCACTGCCAGTTCACCCCGCTACCTTCCCGAAGGCGAAGTCTGTACAGGTATATCAAAGCTGGGACCAAGAAACTGAAAAATAGCTTCTATCTCAAGGCCATCAGACTGTTAAATAGCCATCACTAAGACAGTGAGGCTGCTGCCTATATGCAGACTTGAAGTCATTGGTCACTTTAATAAATGGATCACTAGTCACTTAATAATGCCACTTTAATAATGTTTACATATCTTACATTACTCATCTCATATGTATATACTGTATTTGATATCATCTAGTTCATCTTGCCTATGCCGCTCTGTCATTGCTCATCAATATATTTATATGTATATATTCTTATTCCATTCCTTACTTAGATGTGTGTCTATTAGGTAGTTGGTGTGGTATTGTTAGATTACTTGTCAGATATTTCTGCACTGTCGGAACTAGAAGCACAAACATTTCGCTACACTCGCTACACTTTCGCTAATACATCTGCTAACTAGAGTTCAACCGATTATGATTTTTCAACGCCGATACCGATACCGATTATTGGAGGGCCAAAAAAAGCCAATACCAATTAATCAGACGATTTAAAAAATATTTTATTTTATTTTATTTGTAATAATGACAATTACAACAAAACTGAATAAACACTTTCATTTTAACTTAATATAATACAGCAATAAAATCAATTTAGCCTCAATTTAGTTTTAGGTTGTAGTAATTATTATAGGAATTATAGGACTATTTCTCTCTATACCATTTGTATTCCATATACCTTTGAGTATTGGATGTTCTTATAGGCACTTTAGTATTGCCAGTGTAACAGTATACTGAGCATAGCTTCCATCCCTCTCCTCGCCCCTACCTGGGCTCGAACCAGGAACACATCGACAATAGCCACCCTCGAAGCATCGCTCCACAGAAGCCGCAGCCCTTGCAGAGCGAGGGGAACAACTACTTCACTGTCTCAGAGCGAGTGACGTCACCGATTGAAACGCTATTAGCGCGCACCCCGCTAACTGACTAGCCATTTCACATCGGTTACCACAGCCTAATCTCGGGAGTTGATAGGCTTGAAGTCATAAACAGCTCAATGCTTGAAAGCACAGCGAAGAGCTGCTGGCAATTGTTGAATCATCCCCAGTTTGGCGAAGTTGGCTGTCTTTGTTAGGAAGAAATAGTCACACATTTTGCAACGAGCCAGGCGGCCCAAACTGCTGCATATACCCTGACTCTGTTGCATAGAATAAAAGAGAAGTGACACAATTTCCCTAGTTAAAAGAAGCAGGCAATATTAACTAAATATGCAGGTTTAAAAACATATACTTGTGTATTGATTTTAAGAAAGGCGTTGATGTTTATGGTTAGGTACACATTGGTGCAACGACAGTGCTTTTTTCACGAATGCGCTTGTTAAATCACCCGTTTGGCGAAGTAGGCTATGATTCAATGATAAATTAACAGGCACCGCATCGATTATATGCAACGCAGGACAAGCTAGATAAACTAGTAATATGTTAAGATTGATTGTTTTTTATAAGATACATTTAATGCTAGCTAGCACCTTACCTTGGCTCCTTGCTGCACTTGCATAACAGGTAGTCAGCCTGACACGCAGTCTCCTCGTGGAGTGCAATGTAAATCGGCCATGATCGGTGTCAAAAAATGCTGATTGTTATGGAAACTTGAAATCGGCCCTAATTAATCGGCCATTTTGATAAATTGTTGACCTCTACTGCTAACCTGTTAAGTCTACCCCCTACTTTTTCGAACATTCTGTTAAAAATCGCGCAACATTTCAGCGTCCTGCTACTCATGCCAGGAATATAGTATATGCATATGATTAGTATGTGTGGATAGAAAACACTCTGACGTTTCTAAAACTGGTTAAATCACTGCTGTGACTATAACATAACGTGTGTTTCATCGGAAAGCGCAAGAAAAACTGATCACTGAAAACTGGAAAATATATCAATGCGCCACTTGCATCTATTGTCTATTGGGAAGCAAATTAGATGGGGCTGAGATTGCAAGTCCTACAGCTTCCACACGATGTCGCCAGTCTTGTCAATTGCCTGGCCTTTGTTTCTTGGTCAAACGAGTGAGAGAGAGCCCATTCCTTCCGGTCTCCGTCAGGATGTTTTGGATGAGAAATTTCTGAACATGGTTTCAAGACGTGGAGCTATTGAATACACATCGCCCCGTGATCAATTTGATAGATTATTAACGTTTACTAATACCTAAAGTTGGATTACAAAAGTATTTCAAAGTGTTTTGTGAAAGTTTATCGTCGACTTTTTTAATTTTAAAAAATGACGTTGCGTTTTAAAACGCTGTCTTTTCCTGGATCACACACTCTTCATATATCGATATTTAGGGTATATATGGACCGATTTAATCTAAAAAAAAGACCCAATAGTGATGTTTATGGGACATCTAGGAGTGCCAACAAAGAAGATCGTCAAAGGTAATGAATGTTTTATATTTTATTTCTGCGTTTTGTGTAGCACCGGCTATGTTAATTATTTTGTTAGATGGCTAGATGGGACGCATGCGTGTCGGGTCGACTTAAGAGGTGCTAACCATGTGTATGTGAACAATAAAATTTGATTTGAAATCCCTATGTACTTTTGATTCTTGAACAGAGCTCTATGGGCCCTGTCAAAAGTAGTGCACGTAAGTAGCTAGGGAATAGAATGTTATTTGGGATGCATCCAAAACTGTTTTTCACATTCATTAACCTCTTCAACCTATGGGGGCGCTATGTCATTATTGGATTAAAAAACGTGCCCGTTTTAAGCGCAATATTTTGTCACGAAAAGATGCTCGACTATGCATATAATTGCCAGCATTGGAAAGAAAACAATCTGACATTTTCAAAACTGCAAAGATATTATCTGTGAGTACCCCAGAACTGATCTTACAGGCGAAACCAAGATGAAACTTCAAACAGGAAATGAACAGGATTTTTGACGCTGTGTTTTACTAACGTCTCCTTATATGGCTGTGAATATGCTGTGAACGAGCTTATGTGCTCTGCCGTTCATCCAAGATGTCTGCAGCATTGTGGCATATTTGTAGGCATATCATTGGAAGATTGGCCATAAGAGACTACATTTGCCAGGGGGCCGTCCGGTGTCCTTTGTCTAAATTGGTGCGCAATTGTCAGTAACACTCATTTTGCCATGGGACACAGAAGCAGAAGCACACTTCCAGGAACGATACATCATTGAAGAGATATGTAGAAAAACACCTTGAGGATTGATTCTAAACAACGTTTGCCATGTTTCAGTCGATATTATGGAGTTATTTTGGAAAAAGTTTGGCGTTTTTATAACTGAATTTTCGTTTTTTTTTTGGTAGCCAAACATGACGCAGAAAACGGACCGATTTCTCCTGCACAAATAATCTTTCAGGAAAACTGAACATTTGCTATCTAACTGAGAGTCTCCTCATTGAAAACATCCGAAGTTCTTCAAAGGTAAATTATTTATTGAATGTTTTTGCTGGTTTTTGTGAAAATGTTGCCTGGTGATGCTAACGCTAAATGCTAATGCTAAATGCTAACGCTAAATGCTAGTTTTGCTTTGGTAGAGAAGCATATTTTAGAAAATCTGAGATGACAGTGTTGTTAACAAAAGGCTAAGCATGAAAGCTAGCATATTGATTTCATTTCATTTGCGATTTTCATGAATAGTTAACGTTGCGTTATGGTAATGAGCTTTGAGGCTGTATTCATGATCCCGGATCCGGGTTGGCCCGACGCAAGTTAATGCATGAGTAAATCGTAACTAACATTTGGTATCCCTCCTTATGGGTAAATTAAATACCATTCATAAATTTCACAAACAATTCTCAGGAAATCAAAAAAGTACTGATCGCCAAAAAATATCAATCACATATGTTTCGTGGTCTATGTACATTACACGGCCGAAAGTACATTTACATTACATTTGAGTCATTTAGCAGACGCTCTTATCCAGAGCGACTTACAAATTGGTGCGTTCACCTTAAGACATCCAGTGGAACAGCCACTTTACAATAGTGCATCTAAATCTTTTAAGGGGGGGGAGGTGAGAAGGATTACTTTATCCTATCCTAGGTATTCCTGAAAGAGGTGGGGTTTCAGGTGTCTCCGGAAGGTGGTGATTGACTCCGCTGTCCTGGCGTTGTGAGGGAGTTTGTTCCACCATTGGGGGGCCAGAGCAGCGAACAGTTTTGGGCTGCGCGGGAACTGTACTTCCTCAGTGGTAGGGAGGCGAGCAGGCCAGAGGTGGATGAACGCAGTGCCCTTGTTTGGGTGTAGGGCCTGATCAGAGCCTGGAGGTACTGAGGTGCCGTTCCCCTCACAGCTCCGTAGGCAAGCACCATGGTCTTGTAGCGGATGCGAGCTTCAACTGGAAGCCAACTGTCAACTGGAAGTATGTGGAAACCCGCTCGTCGAACATCTCATTCGATGTGGTTGAGGTCAGGGCTCTGTGCAGGCCAGTCAAGGTCTTCCACACCGATTTCGACAAACCATTTCTGTATAGACCTCGCTTCGTGCACAGGGGCATTGCCATGCTGAAACAGGAAAGGGACTTCCCCACAAAGTTGGAAGCATGTGTAGTGTTAAGATTTCCTTTTACTGGACCGAAGGCGTCTAACCTGAACCATGAAAAACAGCCCCAGACCATTATTCCTCCTTCAGCAAACTTTACAGTTGGCATTATCCATTGGGGCAGGTAGCGTTCTCCTGGCATCCGCCAAACCCAGATTCTTCTGTCAGACTGCCAGATATTCATCACTCCAGAGAACACGTTTCCACTGCTTCAGAGTCCAATGCCAGTGAGCTTTACACCATTCCAGCTGGGCATTGCGAATGATTGCGAATGATGATCTTGGGCTTATGTGCAGTTGCTCGGTCATGGAAACCCATTTCATGAAGCTGACAGACCAACAGTTCATGTGCTGACGTTGCTTCCAGAGGACCGAGGACAGATGATTTATACGCGCTACTAACCCAGACCCAATCTGTGAGCTTGTGTGGCCTGCGGCTGAGCCGTTGTTGCTCCTAGACGTTTCCACTTCACAATAACAACGCTTACAGTTGACCCGGACAGCTCTAGCAGGTCAGACATTTTAAGAACTGACTTGTTGGAAATGTAGCATTATATGACGGTGCCACGTTGAAAGTCACTGAGCTCTACAGAATGGGCCATTCTACTGCCAATGTTTGTCTATGGAGATTGCATGGCGGTGTGCTCAATTTTATACATCTGTCAGCAATGGGTGTAGAGGAAATAGCCAAATCAACTAATTTGAACTGGTATCCAAATACTTTTGGCCATGTAGTGTATTTCTGGCTTTTGATTGCAGGGTCATAACTGATTAAAAAAATACCCACAACTTCTTGATCCAATGAAACTTGACTAAAGTTTTTTTTTAAATGTATTTACAATTTTGAAGAAGAATGAAAGAAGAAGATGAAGAAAATAACATGCTCCTTTTATTTTTCAAAACTTCTTTAACTTCTTGCGGCGAGCCATCCCGGATCCGGGATAGTTAACGCAACGTTAACTATTCATGAAAATCGCAAATGAAATTAAATCAATATGCTAGCTCTCAAGCTTAGCCTTTTGTTAACAACACTGTCATCTCAGATTTTCAAAAAAATGCTTCTCAACCATAGCAAAACTAGCATTTGTGTAACAGTATTGATAGCTATTGATAGCTAGCATTAGCATTTAGCGTTAGCATTCAGCAGGCAACATTTTCACAAAAACCAGAAAACCATTCAAATAAAATCATTTACCTTTGAAGAACTTGGGATGTTTTCAATGAGGAGACTCTCAGTTAGATAGCAAATGTTCCGTTTTTCCTGAAAGATTATTTGTTTAGGAGAAATCGCTCCATTTTGTGCGTCACGTTTAGCTACTAAAAAAACCTGTATCCAGAATTGTGTAAATCTATATCCGCAAGCTCATTAGCATAACACAACGTTAATTATTCATGAAAATCGCAAATGAAATGAAATCAATATGCTAGCTCTCAAGCTTAGCCTTTTGTTAACCTCTTGCTCCTACTGAGACGCTTGCGTCCCATTTAGAGCTCTGGAAATGCAAATGCGCTACGCTAAATGCTAATAGTATTAGTTAAAACTCAAACGTTCATTAAAATACACATGCAGGGTATTGAATTAAAGCTACACTCGTTGTGAATCCAGGCAACAAGTCAGATTTTTAAAATGCTTTTCGGCGAAAGCATGAGAAGCTTTTATCTGATAGCATGTAACACCACAAAAGACCCAACCGCACAATAAAATAGAAAACATTCATTACCTTTGACCATCTTCTTTGTTGGCACTCCTAGATGTCCCATAATCACTATTGGGTCTTTTTTTCGATTAAATCGGTCCATATATAGCCTAGATATCGTTATATGCAGACTGTGTGATCAACGAAAAAAAACAGCGTTTCATAACGTAACGTCATTTTTTTAATTCAAAAAGTCGACGATAAACTTTCACAAAACACTTCGAAATACTTTTGTAATGCAACTTTAGGTATTAGTACATGTTAATAAGCGATAAAATTCATCAGGAGGCGATGTAAAATCATTAGCTGTCGTCTTGAAAAAAAATTCAGGAGAGAGCTCTACCAAATTATCTGGGCGGAGACTGGAGGTAAGTGGTTCCCTTGATTCGGTTCAACCAAGAATCAAAGCTGAATCAAATGACAAGACTCTAGACAACGTGTGGAAGCTGTAGGCGTTGAAACCTCGGTCTTATGTAATTCGGTTCACTTTTAACAATTGCTGGAAGTGGCGCAAGGATATTTATTTCCATTTTCTGTGATCAGGTTTTCCTGCGCTTTTCGATTAAACTCCCGTTCTGGTAAAGCCACAGCAGTGATTTAACCAGTTTTAGAAACGTCTGAGTGTTTTCTATCCACACATACTAATCATATGCATATACTATATTCCTGGCATGAGTAGCAGGGCGCTGAAATGTTGCGTGATTTTTAACAGAATGTTTGAAAAAGTAGAGGGTAGGAGTAACAGGTTAACAACACTGTCATCTCAGATTTTCAAAAATATGCTTCTCAACCATAGCAAAACTAGCATTTAGCATTTAGCGTTAGCATTTAGCATTAGCATTTAGCGTTAGCATCAGCAGGCAACATTTTCACAAAAACCAGAAAAACATTCAAATAAATCATTTACCTTTGAAGAACTTCGGATGTTTTCAATGAGGAGACTCTCAGTTAGATAGCAAATGTTCAGTTTTCCTGAAAGATTATTTGTGCAGGAGAAATCGGTCCGTTTGGTGCGTCACGTTTGGCTACCAAAAAAACCTGAAAATTCAGTTATCCAAACGCCAAACTTTTTTCCAAATTAACTCCATAATATCGACTGAAACATGGCAAACGTTGTTTAGAACCAATCCTCAAGGTGTTTTTCACATATCTCTTCGATGATATATGGTTCGTGGAAGTGTCCTTTCCCCTCTGAATCGCATGGCAAAATGCATGCAGCTGAAGATTACGCAACAATTTAGACAAAGGACACCGGGCGGACCCCTGGCAAATGTAGTCTCTTATGGCCAATCTTCCAATGATATGCCTACAAATACATCACAATGCTGCAGACATCTTGGACGAACGGCAGAGAGCTTAGGTTCATCACACATTCACAGCCATATAAGGAGACGATGGGAAACAGAGCCTCAAAAATTCTGCTCATTTCCTGTTGGAGGTTTCATCTTGGTTTCGCCTGTAGCATGAGTTCTGTGGCACTCACAGATAATATCTTTGCAGTTTTGAAAACATCAGAGTGTTTTCTTTCCAAAGCTGCCAATTATATGCATAGTCGAACATCTTTTCGTGACAAAATATTGCGCTTAAAACGGGCACGTTTTTTTATCCAATAATGACATAGCGCCCCCATAGGTTAAAAAGACTAGTAACACCCTATTCCAGTACAAAGGGAATAGAATGCCATTTGGGACGCATCCTATGTCTAGAGGCCTCTCTTCTACAGGATCCAATTAATCACTAAGACCCTCCATGATCAACATTCGAATTAATCATGTCTTGTTATGAATTACACTGACGCTGGGAAACACACACACAGGTTGAGACCAGCCGAGACAGAGTCATAAGTATTTGTTATTTTAAACTAGGCAAGTCAGTTATGAACAAATTCTTATTTTCAATTACGGCCTAGGAACAGTGGGTTTAATTGTCTGTTCAGGAGCAGAAGGACAAATTTGTACCTTGTCAGCTCGGGGATTTGAACTTGCAACCTTCCGGTTACTAGTCCAACGCTCTAACCACTAGGCTACCCTGCCGCCACAGGAGACACAGGGTCGATGGAGCTCAGGGCTGAAGCTAAGTCGTTGGATTCCTGCAGCAGCAGATGTCTGCATTTCAGGGGAATTAAATCAGAAAAAAAGACCAAGACATTCTGCCCTACTGTAGCCGGCTCCCTGTTCCCCACCGCCGCAGACAGAGAGGGGCGCAGAGGGAGAGCGAAGGAGGAAGGAAGGGGGAAGGAATGGAGGAAGCCATCAGGTCGAGAGGAGAGGAGGGTAGAGAGGACAGTAGAGCCATAGGAGGATGGGATGGCATCAAGGTGCTACAGTATGATCTCCCTGCAAGACAGCGTCTGTGAAGCAGACGGCAGAAACATGTCCTAGCCCCCAACCCAGAACACAGCCTGCTGCTGCTCCAGCTCTGCACACACACAAACACTCACACACAGACACACACGAACCGAAGATATAAAACATGGCACTAACCCAGAGGCTGCTGCCTCAACAGGGCTCAGTATTTACGAACAGCTGCCTCCTAGTCTCTGCACAACAGCCAAAGCATATTACATACCCTGGCAGGACTAGAGCTGCCTGCCAAACACATTGTGTGTGTGTGTGTGTGTGTGTGTGTGTGTGTGTGTGTGTGTGTGTGTGTGTGTGTGTGTGTGTGTGGAGATGAAGCAGAAGTGTCAGTTTAGGCCTTCATTCTGTAATTTATATGGGTAGTACAAAGTAAAAGTACAAAGTAAATTGCAGTGTGAGTTACAGTATAATAGTCTTACACACAATGGAGGCAAGACAAATTCCTTAGATGTACTTTACACCTAACATGAGCCTATTCATCAGGGACATACAATCAATAGCAAATATCACTATTGCACCAACTTCATTGCCTATTGTCATCTAAACGTCTATCTCCATCACAACAGAAGCATAAAGATTCTGGAAAAGGACTTGGATGGACCAGCATAGAGCTACGTAAACCAATCTCTCTCATCCTCTCAGAAACAAACCAGAGCTCTTAAAAAATTGTCTCTAATTAAAACAGTCCTGTAGGCTTTTTATATGAAAGACCTCATCCTCATCTTTCAACAATTCCAGTTAACATCCCTGATGTTTCTACATTGACTCACTGAAGCTTCGACACAACCTCCGGAGAACATCAAGATTATGATCTGGAAGGCAAAACTGATGCTAGATCCGCACTCCTACACTACCTTATCTGAGACATTTTGTGAATATGAGCCCAGAACTTCGTCCTACCTTTGAGAACGATGGGGTCCTTGCCCTCCCTCCTCAGCGAATCCAGGACCACATGGAGGGGCTGCGAGGAAGTCACCCTCTGGGGATCCATGGTATTTTCGTCATACACCACGATCTCTTTGGAGAAGATGCTTTTGAAGGAGTCCTTGCCGGAAGACTCGCGGCATGACAGGAGGTCCAACACTGTGATCTTGCCCTGCTGCAGCCGCCGCCGGCTGATCTTGTCCGAACAGTTGATGTGTACCGCTCCCTGGATGTGGCTCTTGTTGTACTCCATGAAGGGTCGGCAATCGATGATGACCGGGACCGGCCCGACCAGGTGTCCCATGGGGCATCTGGCCATTCGCTTGGCCAGCTCATTGGGGTGGATGACCCGGATGGCGGACCCTAGAGCCTTGGGTGAGCCTGAGGTGAGACTGGGGTCACTAAAGGCCTCATGGTGGACCATGCCCATGGGGTTGGAGGAAGAGGTGGGTCCAGCATAGCTGAGGTTGGGGCTGCTGGCGCTCACCTGGCTCACGTGGCTCTGGTGGCTCTGCTGGTGGCGCTGGTTGTGCTGGCTGTCCTTCTCGTAGGTGGTGACCGAGCAGCAGCTGGCACTGCTGCATCCACACGACAGGGAGCGCGTGGAGCCGTTGGATGAGGGCATATACGTGAAGTTGGTCGCCCGGATCTTCACCACCGTGGTGCTGATGACCGTTGCCTTGCTGCTGTGGCTGGTGACGGTGGTGTCCAGGTAACTGGTGTCCAGGCACAATCGGAGTTCCTGAGGTCGGATCGGCCTTGGCAGCGCCACCACAATTCTGTCGTCGAGGGGAGATGGAGGCATGGGGAGGCTGAGGGTCAGGACGTCTAGGGAGAACTACAAGAAGCCAGTCTACATGGGGAAAGATTGACAGAAAAAACAAAATGTCAGGGCTTGCATGCATAAAGCATTTCAGAGTAGGACTACTGTTTTAGGATATGTTTTGCCTTTTAGATAATAATAAATAAGATTACAATGACACGGAGCTTGAAGCTAGACCAGTACTCCGAGATGCTTTATGAATATGGGCCTAGATTAGGTTTGTGAGTGCACCAACGGAATCCACTATAGACTAGAGGTCTTTATGGGTCCACCCTAACCTGAATACCCGAGCCCGACCCGGGACCCAAGCGGGCCCGGATCCAAAATTCAAACTTTTCCCTCAGGTTCAGGTCAGGTCCTGTTTGATTGTCATCGGTCTCTGGTCTATGTAACTGCAATTGATAGACCCAAGTGGACCTGAATGGACCTGACCACGGGTCTGCATAGCCTATAGCATATTTATTTTACAGTAATAAGGTGAATCTGTTCACTTATAGAAGGCCTAGCCAACATATGAAGACCTATTCGTTAACGAGAAGAGCAACGGGGCTGATAATCTTTTTTATTTTTTATTAAGGTCCAATTGGGTCTGATATAGTTGTAGTCTGGCCCATTTGGGTTCGGATGTGATTGTTCAAGTCCGGGTCCCCTTTTCTTAAAATGATTGTGTTGTATTACTTTATTGTATCACTGTATTATTGTATCACTGTATTACTTATACAACTAATATAAGGACAGGACATGAGACGGGAGTAGAAATTAACATGGGCATTGTTTAATGTGTTTCACAGGAATAACATTCCAAGCATTTCATCGTAGGTAAGCAAGGGAGTTACAGGTGCCCTAAAGGGACAAAACTAGAATATCAATACACAACATATTCCTCCCCCTTTACCTTTGATGATTCAATGTTTTGCCTATTGTTTTCTTTTTAACATAAGTTATCTTAATGTAAATAAATGAACTTCTCAGAATAACCTTTTTTATACTAGGGAAAGTGGGTAGACTGACACAGTTCCCCGACTTAACCCCGGGGTGTATTCTGCCCCAATGTCAGAGGTTAGTCTGAACTAAATAGTCAACCTGTCACGGGTTCGTCTTTCTCTTGCAGGGTAATGACGACGTACAGGTGAGTCTACAGTCACATTGTCTCTGAGTCGGAGTGGTGATGGTGTATGCACAGACTGGGGTGCAACAGTACCCTGAATAGGCTCTCTGGCTGGTTCAGGTGAGTCTGGAGCACTTTCCACATTTGTAGGTTGCTGCAGTGGATGTTCAAGTGATGGCTCGTAGTCATGGTAGGCCTCCAGTAGCTGATCTTGGATTGTCGCTTGACAGGAGTCATCTCTGAGGTTGGTTCCTGGCAACAGTTGATCCACGTGTCTCCTCCAGATGATGTTTTCTGGTGTGTGAACTGTGTAGGACACAGGTCCTGTTTGTGCAACCACTGAGGCTGGTATCCACTTTGGAACTTTACAGTAGTTCCGAGCAAGAACTTTCTCTCCAGCTATGAAGCTTCTGTCATTTGCTTTGCTCTGTCTCTCCGCCCTGTGCTCTCTGTTATGTCTGTACAACCTGTTTAATCTTTGGAGGTCTCAGGAGGTTGAGTCGCGTGCAAAACTGTCTTTTCATCATGGCTGACGCGGGTGCCACTTTGGTTGTAGCGTGGGGAGTGTTTCTGTAGGTTAACAGGAAGGTGTTTTTAGGTGCCTATTGGGGGAGCCGTTCCCTTGTGATGATTTTAAAGCTTGCTTCATTGTTTGGACAAACCTTTCGGCGAGGCCGTTCGTTGCAGGATGGTACGGCGCTGACTTGATGTGCTGAATTCCATTTGCTTCCATGAATGATCGGAACTCCTCAGCCACCTGTTGGGGGCCATTATCACTAATGAGTTGCTTTGGCAAGCCGAAGCGACTGAAGATTGACAGTAGCTCTTTAATGGTTCTCTCTGCTGAGGTGCTCTTCATCACTATGACCTCAGGCCATTTGCTGTGTGCGTCAACTACGACTAAGAACATACAATCCTCCAGTGGGCCTGCATAGTCTATGTGGACTCGCTGCCAAGGCTCCCCTGGGAAGTCCCATGGGTGTAGTGGCGCTAGCTGAGACATGTTCCTCGTCTTTTGACGTGCAGATCATGACTTGACCTTGTCTTTGATAGCTGTGTCCAGACCTTGCCACCAAAAGTAGCTGCGTGTAATCTCCTTCATTCACACCATGCCACGGTGCCCTGAATGGAGTTCTTCAAGCACCTGCCTTCTCAGTGGCGGCGGTATGATAACCGGAAAACCCCATAGCAAGCATCCGAACTGAACTGTGAACTGGTTTCTCCTCACTAGGTAAGGTTATAGGCTGCCCGACATCTCTCCTTCTTTTCCACGAGTGACAATGTCCGCGACCTCAGACATCACTGGGTCAGTGTGGCTGAACTTTTTCACTTGGACAGATGTAACTGGGGCGTTCGTCACTTCCTTGAAGTAGAAGATTTCAGCCTGGGAGTGCTCAGTGTGTGCGACAGGTAAGGGAAGCCTTGAGAGACCGTCTGCATTGCAGTGCTGCTCAGACCTTCTGTACTTGATATCGTACTGGTGAGCAGATAACAATGCCCATCGCTGCATGCGGCTGGCTGCAAGCGGCGGAATACCGGTGTGGGGACCAAAGATGAAGTTGAGGGGTCTATGGTTTGTCAGCAGTGTGAATCGTCGGCCATACAGAAACTGATGAAATTTCTTAACTCCAAACACAATGGCGAGTGTTTCACGCTCTATCTGTGCATAATTGCTCTCGGCTTTACTTAAGGTCCGTGATGCGAAAGCAATTGGCCTTTCTTCACGTGATGGCATAATGTGTGAGACAACTGCACCAACGACATAAGGCGATGCATCAAATGCCAACTGTAATGGCAGGTTGGGGTTGAAGTGGGTTAGGGCCTCTGACTGAGCTAAGGCTGTTTTCACTTTCTTGAAGGCCTCCTCACATCTGTCTGTCCACTTCCACTGTTTGGTTTTGTTCAGAAGTTAATGCAGTGCTTTAACATGTTAGCTAGGTTGCTTCCGCAACGGCCTTCACCTTCGATGGCACCTTGTGGAGACCTGAACTGTCGATGACGTGGCTCAGGTACTCAACAGAGGGCCGGAAAAACTTGCATTTGTCCTTCCGGACCCTCAGACCGTTCTCCTCCAATCTCTGTAGTGTAGCGTTCTTGTTTCTCAGGTGCTCCTGCTCGTCTTTGCTGGTGATGAGTAGATCATCGAGGTAACATTGGACCCCAATGAGCCCACTCAATATCTGGTCCATAGCTCTCTTGAAACAAGGCCGGAACTGAGGTGATTCCAAAAGGAAGCCTCCGGTACCTGTACAGTCCTTTGTGAGTCACTATGGTCAACAGTTCTTGTGACTCTTGGTCCACATGCACATGTAGATAGGCCTGACATATATCTATCTTACTGAATTTTTGTCCTCCAGCTAAACCAGAAAAGAGGTTATCAATGAGGGGTAGTGGATATTTTTCAGCAGTCAAGACTGGGTTAATTGTGACTTTGAAATCACCACAGAGTCTGAGGGATCCATCTTTTTTTATGACTGGAACAACGGGTGTAGCCCATTCACTGGATCCAATACTCCACTCTCCACTAGTCTGTTTAGCTCAATTTCAACTTTTGGTTTTATGGCGTATGGGACAGGTCTAGCTTTGAAGCATTTAGTTTCATGTCTGGTTTCACGGTCAGTTTAACTGTTATGTCCTTCATACTGCCAAGTTCTCCTTTGAACACATCCGCGTGTTTCCTCAATATCCCTTGTAGGTTTGTGTCCTCTTTTGCAACCATGTGAATTTCCTGCCAGTTTAGTTTGATCTTTTCCAGCCATGTGAGTCCTAGCAATGCTGGATGGTTGCCTCTCACAATGTAGAGTGGTATCTTTACCTTCTGTTTGTTGAGCTCCACTGTAACAATCACGCTTCCTCTCACTGAAGCAATCTCACCGGTGTATGTTTTCAGCGTCATCTTTGTGGGCTGTAGTGTGAGGTAATGTAGTTTCTCCTTGTATACAGCCTCAGACAGCAAAGATATGGCTGCTCCAGTGTCCACTTGCATCCGTACTGCGTTTCCATCCAGTAGCGGTGTCACCCAGTATTCGTATCCATTGTCTGAAATGGACAAAACATGCAAAGATTCTTCCCCTTCAGACAGGGTATCACTTTGTTCATCCTCTATGTGCTCCATTTTATGCACTTTCTTTTTGTACTCCCTGAAGTCGCTTTTCCTTTGTCCAGTACTTTTGTTTGATTGTCTCTTTTTGTTTTTACATGCACGTTCGATGTGACCCTTTTTTCCACAACTTCTGCAGTCTAAGTCTTTGCACCAACACTCCACCAACACTCGTGCCTTGTTTTTTAACTCCATAGACACCTTTGGCACTTGGGTCGATGCACTTAACTGTTGTGCATCTTTATTTGCCATTTCCAATGACGTACTCACTTCTATTGCTCTCTGCAATGTTAACCTCTTGAAGCTAGGTTGCACTATTTTTATGTTTGGAAAAATAACGTTCCCAAAGTAAACAGCCTATTTCTCAGGACCAGATGCTAGAATATGCATATTGACAGATATGATTCATCACCAGGTTTTACAGGCGTTACCAGGCTGTGCAATATATTGAATGTTTTTCCTCCCATAACAGTCAAACATGTTGGCACGACTTCTGTTTTAATTCCATTTGCCAACACAAAGTACTCAAACGTTCTGTGTAAGAACTCCATTGTTCCACATATTCATCAAATGTTCCTATATTTCCAACCAATGCAGACATTTACGGTTTATTTTTCTTTCTCACACTTTTCAGACGTTCCCTTTACTCCCAGGCCCTTTTTTTATTTTAACTCACGCTGACTTCACTTTCTCCCGCAGCTAACTCTTCCTTTTTTAAATCTTTTTTTTAAAGAAATGTAGCGCAGCTAACTCTTCCTATCCCTCGAAGATCTCGTTGCTGTGACATCAAAAGCACGTTTTGTTTGTGTCTTTCTACAGCGAATTATTTTTAATGAATTTAACTCAGACTTTCTGCCGAAGATAATGAGCACAAACGTGAGAACGTTTCTTTTTCGTCGCCAGTTGTGTTGTATAGCACACTGTATTACTTATACAACTAATATAAGGACAGGACATGAGACGGGAGTAGAAATTAACGTGGGCATTGTTTCATGCGTTTCACAGGAAGAACATTCCAAGCATTTCAACGTAGGTTCTACTGGGGCCGTTCGGGCCCAGTTAAACCAGAGAAGACTTCTGCTATAGGCTACTAATGACGTGGGTAGAATCAATAATAACCACAGCGTCTATCGAATAGCATGGAGGTTTGTTGATGACCAATGCCACTGCCTGGGGACAGTGAATGAGAAACTAAACAGCTACACAGTCACCAAATATCTGCTAAGTAAACGTCTGCAAGACAACTACCACAGTCATGGGAATATGCAGGTTAAACAGAGAGCCTACTGACCATTTAGTGAGGGTGGATATAAACCATAGACTATATGATATATGTGGAGTGTCCAATGAATATATAGCCTATGAGCAAATAATATAATCCTCACAAATATGTGCAGGTCACACGGGATTGAAATTCACAGAGCAAATATCTGGACTACGCAACTAGGCTACTGTCAATTTCACATTGCAGTGCAATAAAGGCTATGCATTTCAGGTGACAAAAAAGACTGGAATACTGCCCCAACCTGTAGTAGAGCTACGCCGCAGTTTGGTCTCTCCCTCCAAATCACATCTGGGACAGTCATGGGATGCGCGAGGCTGCTTAAATTTCATCAAACGTTGTAATAATAACGATGTAATAAGCCATGTCCTCACATCAAAGTACGCCCATGGTCGCGTCGTCTGGCCCGTGCATTTAGTGTCCAGCTGTTTCAACTGGCTGGTAAATGTTTTTTAAAAATCACAGGGTGTACATTCATTGAAGAGACCGGCATGAGGACGTGCTGAGAATAAAAGTATGGAGGGCTTCCGCGGTACAGACACGGTTTGATTAGATTAAACATGTCAATTCCAATTCAAAGATGCCGCGGTTGGACAGCACATATTTATCTCGTATAGTAAAACATTGTATCGTTTGTACTGATAGTCTAGTCTGGATAATTTTGGCAACATTGTAGCCAGTAACAGATATTTGTAAAAAGTGATATTGAAAAACCAGCAGTTTATCATGTCAGTTAGCATGAAGAAAATTAGTTCTTGCAACGATCTAAAGGATATAGGATATCAAATAGCCTATAGTTTCATGTGAAATTCCCGATATCTGAAATCGTTCATATTTAACGTTAGCACTGTTATGACTTGAAATTGCTGAGTATGGTCTGTTCATGTTGATAACGCCAGCGTAATTTATACACAACTTGTAAGCTATATACACTGTGAAAGGTCGCCTAATAAAGGAATTTTAGAAGTTTACTTACATTTTTGTAAGACAATGTTTTGGGTGCTCCGGTTGAGTGTTGACGAATGTTATTTGTGCTCAATGTTGATTCCATTCAGCCTTTCCCAGTGCCGCGGACCCGCAACATTTCTACTTTTAGCCTGGTCCCCAGTAATAATATACAAGGGGTTCAGCCAACCTAGAGAATTGGCACTTTCGGATTGGCACGTGTATGAGCCAATAAACGAAATCATTAATATTCAATTAGTCGTTTTGTACAGTGAGAGCGCAGCGAGAACCAACCCAGTAGTGGGTGTTCCGCAGCGGGTCTTAAAAATCGGCTAGGTAGGGGAAATCTCAATTGTTATCCTCGTGTACTCCTTGTTGTCTCCTCGCCTCTTTCTCAAAACACATTGGATGAGAAATTCAGAGGGGAGGGACATTTGGCTTTCTCATCCAATGGATTTTGAGAAGGCGAGGAGAGCAGAGACAGGACGCGAGGAGTGAGTAATTGAGTTTCTCCTTAAATAGTCAAATGAACAATTCTCAGAGTCCCATGTATGAGAGTAGGGTGATGTCACTGGCAACCAATCAAAAGTGCTTTACGAGGAAGAGTGAAGCAAGTGTAGACGGATGATAACATTCTCAGATTAGAAATTCGTTCATCCTGTTTCGTCTTTAATGCGTTCTTCTCCGCCTATTTATGCAGAAAATACAGTCATAACCACTGTAGTAGTTGCATGCAATTTAATAGTTTAATAATGATTGTTTTTTCAGGGGCTAACTGGTTTATAGTGATTTATATTATGCAGCTAGGCTATGATATTACAATGGTAATGCATAATCTACAATAGCCTATTATATAAAGTTATGGCCACAGGTGCCTTCAATTAGCCTGTCTGTGATTCATGTTCATTGTAAATGATCTTGACAATTTGCTCATTTAGGGGTGTATCATGGATAATTATAGTCATGTGATGTCCTGCTCCAGAATAGCCATGCCTAGGTTCTCCCTAGTAGATACTGTATAACAAGGCTCATGTCTCTGCATATAAGACCCTGAACCAATACCCTACTCAAGATATTTTGATGTAGGGCTATGGCTTAGTCATGTATTTTATATGGACATTTAAAGGTTCATATGAAAGGGCTTATGCCTCTGCTTATAAGACCCTGAACCAATACCCTACTCAAGATGCTGTGATGTGTAGCTTGCACATCTAGGTTATATGGACATATACTTGTTCATTATAGCCTGTATACATTCTTCTTGGATATGCACTGAGTGTACAAAACATTATGAACATTAGGCTCTTTCCATGACCTAGATTGACCAGGTGAAAGCTAAGATCCCTTATTGATTTCACTTGATAAATCCACTTCAATCAGTGTAGATTAAGAGGAGACAAATGCATTTATTTTTATGCCTTGAGATGATTGAGGCGTGGCTTCATAACTTTTCGGGGTTTTGAAGAAAATGGCAGAATATATTCAGCCGAAGTCCGACGAAAGCAGATACAGATTCATTGCTTTAACTAATTATGACAAATGTTAAGAAAATTTAGAAAAATGTAATAAAGTAATGCCTTTTCAAATAAGTTACGTTACATGTTAATGTTGGCTGACAATTTGTTAGCTACGCTTTCCTTACGAACCGCATAGCATTATAGCAGTATGTACCGGTATGTTAGCTAGTTACCTAACGTTATTTGGCTACCAATACATCCAACTTGCCAGGCAGTATATATACTATCTGCTATCTATCAAACTACCCAGTGTTTATTGACTTGATCATTTTTCATCAAATCAAAGTTTATTTGTCATGTGCGCCGAATATAACAGGTGTAGAACTTACAGTGAAATGCTTACTTACAGGCTCTACCCAACAGTGCAATTAAAACAAAAACAAAAAAAAGGTATTTTGTGAACAATAGGTAAGTAAAGAAATAAAAACAACAGTAAAAAAAATTATAACAGTAGCGAGGCTATATTCAGTAGCGAGGCTATATACAGGCACCGGTTGGTCGGGCTAATTGAGGTAGTATGTACATGAATGTATAGTTAAAATGACTATGCATATATGATGAACAGAGAGTAGCAGCAGCGTAAAAGAGGGGTTGGGTAGGGGCACACAATGCAAATAGTCCGGATAGCCATTTGATTACCTATAGAGCGTGATCACACAGTTGTCCGGAACAGCTGATGCTCTCATGCATGCCTAAGTGTTGCTTGCTTCGAAGCAAGCATAGAAGTGATTTAGCTCATCTGGTAGGCTAGTGTCACTGGGCAGCTTCTCTTTGTAGTCTGTAATAGTTTGCAAGCCCTGCCACATAAGAAGAGCGTCGGAGCCGGTGTAGTACGAATCAATCTTAGCCCTGTATTGATGCTTTGCCTGTTTGATGGTTCATTGGAGGGCATAGCAGGATTTCTTATAAGCTTCCGGGTTAGAGTCCCGCACCTTGAAAGCAGCAGCTCTACCCTTTAGCTCAGTGTGAATGTTGCCTGTAATCCATGGCTTCTGGTTGGGGTATGTACGTACAGCCGCTGTGGGGACTACGTCCTCGATGCACTTATTGATAAAGCCAGTGACTGATGTGGTGTACTCTTCAATTCCATCGGAAGAATTCTTGTTCCACTCTGTGATAGCAAAACAGTCCTCCTCTTGCAAATAACTGGGATGTTGGCCTTGTCGGGTGTTCGGAGAATGTCCTTTGCGTTCTGCTTGTTGAAGAAAAAAAATCTTAATCTAATTCGAGTTGAGTGATCACTGTCCTGATATCGGTCATCCCGGTCATCCCCCTCTTCAAAGGGGGGGACACTCTTGACCCAAACTGCTACAGACCTATATCTATCCTACCATGCCTTTCTAAGGTCTTCGAAAGCCAAGTCAACAAACAGATTACCGACCATTTCGAATCTCACCATACCTTCTCTGCTATGCAATCTGGTTTCAGAGCTGGTCATGGGTGCACCTCAGCCACGCTCAAGGTCCTAAACGATATCTTAACCGCCATCGATAAGAAACATTACTGTGCAGCCGTATTCATTGATCTGGCCAAGGCTTTCGACTCTGTCAACCACCACATCCTTATCGGCAGACTCGACAGCCTTGGTTTCTCAAATGATTGCCTCGCCTGGTTCACCAACTACTTCTCTGATAGAGTTCAGTGTGTCAAATCGGAGGGTCTGCTGTCCGGACCTCTGGCAGTCTCTATGGGGGTGCCACAGGGTTCAATTCTTGGACCGACTCTCTTCTCTGTATACATCAATGAGGTCGCTCTTGCTGCTGGTGAGTCTCTGATCCACCTCTCACGCAGACGACACCATTCTGTATACTTCCGGCCCTTCTTTGGACACTGTGTTAACAACCCTCCAGGCAAGCTTCAATGCCATACAACTCTCCTTCCGTGGCCTCCAATTGCTCTTAAATACAAGTAAAACTAATTGCATGCTCTTCAACCGATCGCTACCTGCACCTACCCGCCTGTCCAACATCACTACTCTGGACGGCTCTGACTTAGAATACGTGGACAACTACAAATACTTAGGTGTCTGGTTAGACTGTAAACTCTCCTTCCAGACCCATATCAAACATCTCCAATCCAAAGTTAAATCTAGAATTGGCTTCCTATTTCGCAACAAAGCATCCTTCACTCATGCTGCCAAACATACCCTTGTAAAATTGACCATCCTACCAATCCTCGACTTTGGCGATGTCATTTACAAAATAGCCTCCAATACCCTACTCAACAAATTGGATGCAGTCTATCACAGTGCTATCCGTTTTGTCACCAAAGCCCCATATACTACCCACCATTGCGACCTGTACGCTCTCGTTGGCTGGCCCTCGCTTCATACTCGTCGCCAAACCCACTGGCTCCATGTCATCTACAAGACCCTGCTAGGTGGCACACGCTCCAGCAGGTATATCTCTCTAGTCACCCCAAAACCAATTCTTTCTTTGGCCGCCTCTCCTTCCAGTTCTCTGCTGCCAATGACTGGAGCGAACTACAAAAATCTCTTAAATTGGAAACACTTATCTCCCTCACTAGCTTTAAGCACCAACTGTCAGAGCATCTTACAGATTACTGCACCTGTACATAGCCCACCTATAATTTAGCCCAAACAACTACCTCTTTCCCAACTGTATTTAATTTATTTATTTATTTTGCTCCTTTGCACCCCATTATTTTTATTTCTACTTTGCACATTCTTCCATTGCAATACTACCATTCCAGTGTTTTACTTGCTATATTGTATTTACTTTGCCACCATGGCCTTTTTTGCCTTTACCTCCCTTCTCACCTAATTTGCTCACATTGTATATAGACTTGTTTTTTTTTTTTTTTTTTTTTTTTTTTTTTTACTGTATTATTGACTGTATGTTTGTTTTACTCCATGTGTAACTCTGTGTCGTTGTATGTGTCGAACTGCTTTGCTTTATCTTGGCCAGGTCGCAATTGTAAATGAGAACTTGTTCTCAACTTGCTTACCTGGTTAAATAAAGGTGAAATAAAATAAAAAAATAAAAATATCTAGAAGCTCTTTTTTGCCGTAAGATATGGTTGCAGAAACATTATGTACAAAAAAGTTACAAAAAACACATAATAGTCTAATTGATTGGGCGCCCGTAAAACTGCTGCCATTTCTTCCGGCGCCACGATTCAATGGCTATCTACTAATTTCTAATTTCAGAGCACTCTCGCACAGAATAACTGATGAATTGATGAGTGCTCAACACCCATTCAATATGGCCCAGTGTCAGTAAATGTTGGCAAAAAAAAGCGTAACTAAATTGTTCCCAGCATCACAGGTACAGTCACCAACGCTCTGGATAACATGAAAACAGCCTATCCAGCTCTGCTAGGGCGAGTAAAATGGTCAGAGTGAGGTGTTCTCTCATTTGTGTCTGGAAGTAGCTAGCAAGCTAGCCAGTTAGCTTGGGTGCTTGACTGCCGTTGTGAGGGCAGAACGCTCGGATCAACCCTACTCTTTGGCCAGAGCGTCCAGTGTGTGCTCTGAATTTACAAACGGACAATCTGACGCTCTGAATTTAGAGGGCACACTCCAGATTGAATTTACGAATGTTTAGCTAGTCATTTGTAAAACTAACAATCTAGCAACAGCATCAACGTCAGGTAGACAGTCGAAGCCCTGGTATGCTCAAACTTAAACGATACCGTTCATTTCCAGTATACTAAAATTAACTAAGAGTACATAGTATGTAGTATATACTTATTAAGTATGTAGTATACAGTATGTTAGTATGGGTATTCGAACACAGCTATGGATTATGTATGTGTGCCATTCATAGGGTGAATGGACAAGACAAAATATATACACTCAACCGTTTCCTGTGTGTATCAAGAATGGTCCACCACCCAAAGGAAATCCAGCCAACTTGACACAACTTTGGGAAGCATTGGAGTCAACATAGGCCAGCATCCATGTGGAACACTTTCAACACCTTGTAGAGACCATGCCCGATGAATTGAGGCTGTTCTGAGGGCACTATATTGTAATTATTTCGCCACTATGGCCTATTTATTGCCTTACCTCCCTTACCCTACCTCATTTGCACACACTGTATATAGACTTTTTCTATTGTATTATTGACTGTATGTTTGTTTATTCCATGTGTAACTATGTGTTGTTGTTTGTGTCACACTGCTTTGCTTTATCTTGGCCAGGTCGCAGTTGTAAATGAGAACGTGTTCTCAACTAGCCTACCTGGTTAAATGAAGGTGAAATAAACATTTTTTTAATTGAAAAGGGGTGTTTGGGAGGTGGTGCAACTCAATACTAGGAAGTTCTTAATATTTTGTACACTCAGTGTATGTCCTTTCAAGAATCAATTAACCCCTATGATACAAGTCTATTACTGTAGAATAACTTTTATTTAAAAAAAAGAAAATTTAACTGCCACTTAGTGTCATTCAAATGTACTTTTATTCTGTTTTATTTTGACTTGAGGAACTTATTCAAGAATGATCTAATGCAATCTATTACAAAAAATAAAGCAAACGGGATGGAATATGGACAGAAATGCACAAAATTCTTCCCGAATCTCAAATACAAGAAAGCTAACAAAAATAATTAGCAGAAACCCGTTAGTGAAGACGGAGTCATCTATGGTTCCCCAAATTATATTTTAAAAGAGGAAGCTAATTATTTTAGGCAGATGTTCTCTTTTCCGTCTCATCCTCTCCCACTGAATGAAGATTACGGTAAGGAATTCTTTCCAAATAATATAAAAAATGGAAAATTAACAAATGTACAGAAAGTTCAGTGCGAAGGCCAAATTAAAGGAATAACGTTTTGAGGCTATTAAATCCTTTCAGTCTGGAAAAACCCCAGGGCTTGATGGCATACCGGTAGAGGTATATCAAGTATTTTTTGATATACTAAAAGCTCCATTTGTCACACCCTGACCTTAGAGAGCCTTTTATTCTCTAATTTGGTTAGGTCGGGGTGTGACTAGGGTGGGTACTCTAGTTTTTGTATTTCTATGTTGGCCTGGTATGGTTCCCAATCAGAGGCAGCTGTCTATCGTTGTCTATGATTGGGTATCATATTTAGGCACCTTTTTTTCCCACTGGGTTTTTGTGGGATCACATTTCTGTGTAGTTGCCTGTGAGCACTGCTTGAGCTTCACATTTTGTTTGCTGTTTATTGTTTTTGTGAGTTTCCTTTATTAAACATGTGGATCCCAAATCACGCTGCTGAGTATATTTCCAGTTCGTACGACGATCGTGACACCATTGTTAGATTGTTTTATCTACTCCTATAGAAATGGTAGTTTGCCAGGTACTCAGCAGGAAGGTCTGCTTTTTCTATTACTAAAACAACACCCAGATGGCAAATATAAAGACCCAGTCCATCTAAAACACTGGAGGCCCCTTACACTTCAATGTGTGATGCAACAATACTAGCAAAATGCATAGCACTCAGAATTAAAAGGGTTTTAACCAGGTATTGTTCATCCTGATCAGACAGGTTTTTTTTACATGGATGATACATTGGAGATAATATACAACAACTACTAGAAATAATAGAACATCATGAAACATACAGTGGGGAGAACAAGTATTTGATACACTGCCGATTTTCTTCCCTCAGTAAGAGCATTGAAGATACTAAGCAGTGGCTCCGTAAGAAGCATCTCAAGGTCCTGGAGTGGCCTAGCCAGTCTCCAGACCTGAACCCAATAGAAAATCTTTGGAGGGAGCTGAAAGTCCGTATTGCCCAGTAACAGCCCCGAAACCTGAAGGATCTGGAGAAGGTCTGTATGGAGGAGTGGGCAAAATCCCTGCTGCAGTTTGTGCAAACCTGGTCAAGAACTACAGGAAACGTATGATCTCTGTAATTGCAAACAAAGGTTTCTGTACCAAATATTAAGTTCTGCTTTTCTGATGTATCAAATACTTATGTCATGCAATAAAATGCAAATTAATTACTTAAAAACCATTCAATGTGATTTTCTGGATTTTTGTTTTAGATTCCTTCTCTCACAGTTTAAGTGTACCTATGATAAAAATTACAGACCTCTACATGCTTTGTAAGTAGGGAAACCTGCAAAATCGGCAGTGTATCAAATACTTGTTCTCCCCACTGTATAAGAAGCCAGGAATGGTATTTATAGCGGATTTTGAAAAGGCATTTGATAAAGTAAGACTGGATTTTACTTATAAATGCCTGGAGTTTTTTCAATTTCGGTAATTCTCTTATAAAATGGGTAAAAATAATGTATAGCAACCACATGTGTAAAATAGTAAATAATGGCTACTTCTCAGAGAGTTTTGAATTGTCAAGAGGAGATAAACAAGGGTGTCCGCTGTCACCATATCTATTCGTTATGGCCATCGAAATGCTAGCTATTAAAATCAGATCCAAGAACAACATTAGAGGATTATAAATCCAAGGCTTAAAAACAAAGGTGTCCATGTGTGTCGATTACTCAAGTTTTATGTTAAGTCCACAAACTAGATCCCTGCAATGTCTCATTAAAGATCTCGATAACTTTACTGTACTCTCTGGACTAAAATCTAATTATGATAAGTGTACAATATTACGTATTGGATCCTTAAAAAATACAATGTTTACATTACCCTGCAGCCTACCTAGAAAATGGGCTGATGGTGAAGTAGACATACTCGGTATTCATATCACAAAATATATAAATAAGCTCTCCACAATGAATTTCAATAGAAAACTTGTAAAAGTAGACAAGATCCTGCAACCACGGAGAGATAAATTCCTGTCTATTTGTGGAAAAATTGCCCTGATTCCTTAGTCATATCTCAGTTTACTCATTTACTTATGGCGCTGCCTACTCCTGATTTGTTTTTCAAATCATATGAGCAAAAAGATATTTCACTTTGTCTGGGACGCTAAACCAGACAAAATAAAACGTGCCTATCTATATAATGAATATGAATTGGGTGGGTTGAGATTAAATATAAAAGCACTAAACATCTCTGTAAAAGCTTCACTCATTCAAAAGTTTTATTTGAATCCTAAATGGTTCTCGACTAGATTAATAAGAAAAGCTCATCCATTGTTTAAAAATGGCCTTTTTGCCTTTTTTCAAAGAATCTGTCTTTTTCAAACAAGCATTGCAGAGCTGGCTACAATTTCAATTTCATCCCCCTGAAAAGATATTACAAAAAATATTATAACTGAACTCAAATGTGCTGGTTGACAAAATACCTGTATTTATGTGAAAGATGTTTGAAAAGGGTATTTTGTTCTTAAATTATATTGTTGTGTCCTTCATGGAGTTATCAGAATTGTATGGGAAGGTCTGCTCAATCCAATAGTACAACCAATTGATTACAGCATTGCCCAAAAAATGGATGAGGCGGGTGGCAGCGGGAGGAGGTAGGGAACTGGTCTGTCTGCCCAATATAAAGGATCAAAACTGGAGGAATAAAAATAGCATAAATATGAAAGTATAACAGTTTCATTTGAGGACCAGGATGTTGACAACTGCCATACAGATTGCAAAATAGATTTTTGATGTACCGATTTCATGGTACAGGGTGTATGAGTTGATATATTAAACAACGCAAGATTCAAAACTTTGTGCTTTTCAGCTAAAATTATTATATAGAATTCTTGCCACCATCAAAATGTTGAATATTTGGGGCATAAAATCATCGAAGCTCTGCAGATTTTGTTGTGAGGATAGAGAATCAATAGACCATTTATTTTGGTATTGCCCTCAGGTAGCCTGTTTCTGGTCTCAGGTTCAGGAATGGCTGAAAATGCATAGCATTGACCTAAAATTGACCCTAGAAATAGTCATGTTAGGAGATGTGGAGAGACTGGATCAGTCAATTACTAATATACTATTACTCTTAGTAAAAGTATTTATCTTCAACACACAATCTGTAGATTCTATTCGATTAGATGTTGAAAGATATGTGTTGTGTAGAAACACGAAGTGGGTGGCCAGCAGAGATAGATGGGATGGGCTGAGGGTTGGTATGTGGAATTGGAGACAAGTGGGAGTGGAGTTGCTGTGTGTGAGAGAGTATGATGGTCAAAAGATAAAATAAAAAAAGTCAAAATACAACTTATTAAAGTTAGTTTTGATTAACTACACAAAGTTGGCTGCCCATCCCATCCAGTCAATTCTGACAAGGGATAGCAGGTCAATGACGCAAAGACTTTGAAAACCTGTCCAAGAAAATAGGGTTATAGTGCTGCTTGTTTACACACACAAACAAAAGTTACCCCTGAAGCCTGTAAAAAATGTGAGGTAATATTGTTGTTGGGTAATTAAGTGGCAGCGGGCCCGTTGAGAAAAGTGCCAACTTGGCTAAGAGCACATGCTCCCATATGACAGGACACATGTCGTAGGGAGAGGGTCTCACCAAGACTCTCTATTTATACCCGTTGGCAGCCTTGAACAATGCAGGACATTTATTATTGCTTCTATTCTTAGCAGCTGCACAGAGGGGGTATTTATAAATGTGTGACTGGAGCTGATCAAAGCCCCATCCAATTTGAATTATCTGAGACCTGGCCATGAATAATTGTTCACCCCGCAAGACCCTAGTTTAATCGTATCAATGTCCACACTTAAGTGTATGTATGGTATCATGGTTTGATAGAGAGTGTGATTGGTGTCGTTGATGTTTTGTTATGTTATGTTACGTTATGTTTATCCCATAAACTATTTCACCTGACATTATGCTAAAACTAAAAATGGATGCAGGTGTAGATACAGGAAATACAACACGTTCAGATTTACATAACATTCAAATTAATACTCATAGTCAATGTTGAAATAGCATCGGCAGTTGGTGATATCACAGCCGGGTTGTGTTGTTATGAATATGTGTCACTGTTAAAGGTGAATTTCACCCAGGGGAAATCTGGGATTGTTTTCATCATGTCTGAGGCATTTCTAGGACAGTGAGATGTGTTTCACACATAATTGCCCAGGAGTAAGGCAGGTCTGGGCTTTGCATGCTGAATTGATACACCGTATCACGGCCTCTGGTGTATTTATGGGGGAGGCTGACAATAAATGTAGTCCTGCTTTTTGGCATTTCGCAAAGGCTCTATGTGATGCTGATCGCACTATAAGTTTTGTGCATGTAGATATGGTTGTCCTTATTCAATAGAGCCTTTGGACATCTTTCAGCGATGTTCTTATCAGCAGATTCATTGCTAATTATACAAGCTGACACAATTTTTATTTGAAAGACTACAACTCGTATGGGCGGTGCTTCGTGCTCTGGCCCCGTCCTGCCCCAAAGGCAGACTTTTTTTAAAGGGAGGCGGACACAATCCATTTGGCAAAACGGAAATAACTGACCAGAGCACAATGGCTTCAAGTGACTCCTCTCATCAACACGAATTCGAAGATGGAGCTTTTTTTTTTGCTACATGGTGACATTCAACCATACATGTTTCAACCGGAATATAGCGAAGAGGATTCGAAACAAGGAGTTGGATTTTGCTAGAGGCTCAGCTACAGCCATTTACAGCACCAAGAGGGCAGATGACAAATACGGTGGCTAGTAAGTCATTTTTCCTGCAAGCCACCTAGATATCTTTAGTTTATCTACTGAAACCCATATTGCGTATTACTGACGAACATACTTTTGTGGTACAGTGGGGGGACATCATGTTTTTTCCCAGTTTGCTAACTTTAGGTAGCTAGCTAAATTAGCTAAACAATACATAGTCATATTCATGACAAAAAAATGTAAGAGGTTTTACCATGAGAGACCTATTGTATCTCGATTGTAAAACCTCTTCTCTTTTTAGTCGTAGATATGGCTACTTAACAGCAAGTGATAACGTTACAACCAGCTACCTAAAGCTAGGTTTATCAGCAAACGTTAGCACATGACTGGAGTTGGCTAGCTAGTTAGCCTGGCACCTGCTAACTTATTACTAGCAAACATGTAACATCAGCAACTGTAAATAGTTTTACTAGCTAGCTATGTAACATAATTGACAATGACCATGGATGCATTTCAAAATCACAAAATTCTAGGCATGACGCAAAATAGGATTACAAACAGATGTGAATAACAATTATAGGCTATGCAGCAAGCTAGCTACTTAAGTTTACTAGCTAACAGTGAGGAGAAAAAAAATAATACAACAATTTAAATGTTGTAAATCTCTAAAAATGCTAAGCTGGTTTTAATATAAAAAAGATTTGCCTAAGCATGCCCGTTAGACATGTCTGTAGCTAGATACTCTGCCTACCTACTTACCTAGGTACATTTCTACTGTCTGGTCACTGTGCAAAGATTGAAGGCTATGCCATATTTCTTTCTATTAGGCTAGATATTGTTCTAAATGTAATCTATGTGCCTATGCACATGTTTGCATGTTCAACTAGTCTACCCTAATAGTGTTATGCTGGCACAGTTCAACTGTTGTTTAAACTGTGCAATGGAGTATCATTTATTATCTTTTTTTGTCTTACAGGCAATACTGTGTGGTGCCTGGGCTTCTTTCTAGAGTGGATTCTTAGAGAGAGAAGTAATTAATTTGCCTGCGCATGTCATTGTAGAACTGACTCCTGTGAACTGTATCCCTCTCGATGGATTGGACATTATGCTGGATTTCAAGCAGAAGATGACTCAAGAGGAGCTGAATGGCAGTTTGATCATGACAACACAC
Organism: Oncorhynchus nerka; assembly: GCF_034236695.1. Lineage (NCBI taxonomy): Eukaryota > Metazoa > Chordata > Actinopteri > Salmoniformes > Salmonidae > Oncorhynchus > Oncorhynchus nerka. The sequence goes on along the minus strand of NC_088408.1, from coordinate 51,041,076 downwards.
CTCCCACAGCTATACATTTGTTCTCTGAATTTACTGTATGTTTCTTTGGAATGGCAATTTTATCATGACCACCTCACCCATCATCTGCTGATCATCAGTTCTCTTAGCTACAAATTGATACACCAGACAATGTGATTTAACCAAATATGTTTGGTATCCATTACTGGGAGTTACAGGATAGGTACTGTTTGGTGTAGCACAGCATTTTTGTGGAAACAGGAGTCTCAGAAAATGTCCATGTCCAGTTGCAGGGGTTCAGTTTGAGTTTAGAAAATGCTAATTTATCGTAACAAATACTAGCTTATGCTAGCTAACATTAGTCCAAGATAGAAAAAACAGACAAACAAACATGCTTACTCGGCTGAAGGTAGCTACCAGTCTAGCAGTGACTACCATGGCATTGGCGAAATTGATTGACAGTGTGTATCCAAAAGATAGCTAGCAATATGATTTTGCTGATGGCTTTCAGAGTTCAATACAAGACTGTAATGTTTGCTAACGTAGATAATTTAACTAGTCCAGCTAACGTTACGCTACCTCGAATTGAGAATCTTTCATTTTGTTGTGAAAGGAGAAAACGATGGTATCGCATCACTTCTCAGCTATCGTCTAAATGGATTCCCCATCTGTTCAGCCTGAAAATCCCTCTGATAATCTTTGGTCACCGTAAGCATCATTCTTCATATCCGCAAACCACTGGCAGCATCTGGATAAAACTCTGGTAGGTAGAAAGGTGAAAGATAACACATTTTTGCACTTGGTTGTAATTAGGACAGCCAGACAGAAGACCACGCGGGCATGATGACAAACGTTAGTTAAAAAACAAACGTATAAATAAAATGTGCCTGGAGAAGTTCTGAGATTTCTGTGTGTTGTAAACAACGCCATGAACCAAGTTTGTGGGCACACCCCATCTACCTAACGGTGCTATCTGCATTCACTATGAATGCTGCCCTTACAAAAAAAACATTGCCGTTTGGAAACTGAAAAGTGCAGTAACTGCAGTTATACTGCACTCTAACTGCATTTGCACTGCAGAATTACTGCAGTAAAAAAAGTAATTTTGGACGCAGTATTTGCAGCATACTGCTGTTACACTGCACTATAATTGCAGTTATACTGCACTCTGACTGCAATCTTTTTTTGTAAGGGTGGACTGTGGTTCACTATGAGCAGACGAATACACAGGAATTCAAAACTTCCAGATTCTACCGGTAAAATGAAAATGCGCTCTTTCTAGCTTGTGGTTTGGATAATGTTGATGTTTATGACAAAAATTTAATATTGTCAATAAAATAATGACTATATGCTGTGATAGAGCCAGTGTGAAATTCCCCTTTCATGTTCATGAAAAGCACTTACAGTAATTGTCCCAGGTTGAATAAACATAACAATTAATCACCAACCCTGAATCAATATTCATCTTAGTCACATTTTACAATAGTAACCAAAATAATATCACCAGACCATTCTTGATGATGATCTCCTATTGTTTTCTGTGGTAGGTATGCACCATTCAGGACAGCAAAGGCTATGCAGCCTACTTGTCAGGTGCTAGTGAAAGCCACAACTATTTCCACTGGTAAAAAAATTAAGTGATTCTGTTATATTCTAAAGCCTCTTCCAAAATACACAACACGGTTGTACTCTGGGATTTCTGAAAAATACACAACAAATGACTCAGCATAGCAGATTCATCAGCTTTCCCCAGTGAAACCCATGCTAACACTGACAGCGTGGTGAATGTGCTTTTTGCAAACTGAGCCAGTTTGTCTGGTTACAAAACATGGAATAAAAGTACAGGTCAACGTTGGTTGGAGGATTGTCACACTGATGTTAGTGAGGTATTTTGAAAGGCTAGTTTGTCCTACAGAATGGTTTAGCTTAATGCGCATAGATTCTATGTTTGTCAAACCTAGAAATATCTTAGATAAACTGCATGAATGCTGTGGAACCTATACTCTAAAAACAAATAGTTATATATAGTGCCAAATAAGGTTTATTATAAAGAACCATGCTCTTAAGGTTCTAAATGGAACCTGTATGGTGTTATAAAGAACCATATCCCAAGGTTCTATAAATAACCATTAAAAAAAGGTTATATACACCATCAAAAAAGGGTTCTGCTATGGATACAACCCTTTTTAGGACTACAAATATAGGATCTTAATTTGAGCCAGTTTGCTACAGCAGGAAAAGAATCCTGCAGCAACAGAAAATGTAAATAATTATGTGAATTATAATTAATGTGCATGTTTTGTAGGGGTTAATACATTTTTCATTAGGGCAAATGAAGTCTGACATTTTCAAATGGAAATTGCAACCATTAGAAGCCTAAAATTGCCTTGAATAGACAAGTTTGCATTTCCTGCACAAAATAGTGATCAAATTAAGATATTGCATCTGTGTATATATAGCCTTCTATTATGGTTATTTGTGGAACCTTTATGGAGAATGGTTATATAAATAACCTTGCTCAATCTCAACGTTTTTTTTTATAACCTTACAGGTTTTTTTTATTCTGGTTTAATAGCCATACTATAGTTTACAATTTCAATAGGTTGTATTATTGTGTTTATTAACACGTTGAATCAGGTGTGCTAGCTCTGGAACAGCTAGGGGCCCCTGAGGAGAGAATTGATGTAACAAAAAAGCAAGTTCAAGTGAGTGTATTTAGTAAATAAATGAACATGGACCAAAACAAGAAACACGGGTAGCGTACAGACATGAACAGAAACACTTACGCCTGGGGAAGGAACCAAAGGGAGTGACAGATATTGGGAAGGTAATCAGGAAGGTGATGAAGTCTGTCTGAGTCTGATGAGGCACTGGTGCACGTAACAATGGTGACAGGTGTGTGTAATAATGAGTAGCCTGGTGACCTAAAGAGCTGGAGAGGGAGTATATGCGACAATTTAGAACTACTGACATAGTCAACCGTTCTCAATTGACAGAAGGCCATATGAGTCTTTCACAAAACACCATCACTGGCCATAGTCATACAGTATATGACATGAAATAGCATAACACAACAGATCAATTGAAATGGCACTCACTTATGGTTGCACAAAAAGAGCTGTGCACAAACCACACCCCAAAATATTCTGGAAAACAAACATTTTTTTAACTTCAAAGAACCATTTAAAGGCTCAAATGTTACTTTGGATCAGTATGGTTCCAGATAGAACCACCACCCTTCCCAAAGAACCCTTGAGGAACCCTCATTTTTTGTGTGTAGCGTTTTGCGTCTTGTCACTTTTCATGATGAACCACAGTCCTATGATTTATTAACCGGACATTGAAAGATCGCAAAATTATTTATTGCCAGTGAATTTTATTGTAGAATTTTATTCAGTATGCAGCCTATGTTCTGTTTGTAAAAAAAGAACATGTCGCACTAGTCACATTACCTAATGTAATGTTGAAAAATTACATTTAAACCAGGGTTGCATAAATCAGATACATTCATGGTATTTCATTTTCAGTTTGGAAGCCTACTCTTCAGATAATGTGTTGTTTGAATCAAAATAGAGTAGCATTCCCATCTATTTTTATAACCATACCTTTATGTACACACATGTAAATTAAATGTGGGAAAGTCCTTGATATGTTAACATGCATTTGTTTTCAATTAGTTGTTCAACTAGTTTATCTTGAGAATTTCACCCCACTTTTCATTCCAAAGTTTGACTTGCACTGTAAACTATGTTGTAGAACAAAATGTACCTTGGTTACCATAAATAATAATACTTACATTTACAGGCATTTTTAATTTACAATGGAGATATCTAAATGGAGGCTTATTTTTTTTTTACAGTAGTGCAATGGCATACAGTATACAGTATCTTTGGGAAGGGAACTTGCAAATTAGCTTTTAGGACTACTCACATTATTTTAGTTATATTTAAGTGAACATCTATTTACCAATCTCCATGTGTCCACAACATAAATGATCCATGATTTGACACAGCAGCACTAGAGAAATGCTCATGTGCCATATGAGGTCATAAGGTCCCCATTGGGAGAAGAATGTTCTTGTATCTTCAATTTCTCAGGCCCAATTCATCTTTGGCTGCAGATATGGTTCAGTCTGTGTTTCATTTCAATGGGAGCTTTCTTAATGTCAAGGCTTGGAACGCATGATAAAATGAACTCATAGGTTTCCTTCATTGACCGATGACACGCATATTACCGGATCATGTCAAAACTTTGATGCTAAACAGGGCAGCGTGGAGTTGTACGTGTTTCTCGCTCTATTTGGAAAATCTGACAGCTAATTCACTGTGTGGTATTTGCTGGTTCTGAAGCACAGGAAGAAGCTAAACCACTTCCTGTGTTCACTTAAAGAGCAGGCCAAGCGCTGTCACAACTTAACCTCTTGTAGCCTAGGAAATAGGTTGTCCTACATATACATTTTTTAGTTAACCCGAGAAAAAGGTTTTCTTACATTGCTTTTTTTTAAAGTAACCTGCCTTCAACCTATATTCGTGTACTGTATATCCGCTTTATGTTCGCCTAGAAATGTATATGTGACTCACCAGCTGGATTTGGTCTTATGTGGCAAAATGTTAAAAAATAAAAAATAAAAATAAATTACATTGGTAAAAGGTGGAGACTCAGAGCTACAAAATGTTATATCATATACTGCATTTTTGAGGAACAATGGGAAAGTAGTTCTGCTTTGAAAGTTGATAAACTTGTAAACTCACTTTTGAGAAAAGGGTATTTGAATGTTGTGGTACCTACTGGAGAGCTCTCCTTTGTTTACACCAATTCAGCATTGTTCACACCCTCTTAACAATTAAGCCAGCACCACCCATCTCTTTAAGGATTCACATGTGAGGTCATATGCTTAAGAGTGAGTAGTGTACTAAAGATTAAGACTAAAAGTGATAGGTGGGTGGGGCTGGTTTAAGAGGGTGTGAACAATGCTGAATGGGTGTAGACAAAGGAGAGCTTTTTTTCAAATGTTGCTACATAAGACCGAATCCAGGTGGTGAGTCACATATACTTGTCTAGGCGAACATAAATAGGATATACAGTACATGAATATAGGTTGAGGGCTGGGGTGGCAGGTAGCCTAGTGGTTAGAGTGCTTGCTTCAGTAACTGAAAGGTTGCTAGATTGAATCCCCGAGCTGACAAGGTAAAAATCTCTCATTCTGGCCCTGAGCAAGGAAGTTTACAAACTGTTCCCCGGGCTCTGTTGCGGCAGCCCCCCACACCTCTCTGATTCAGAGGGGTTTGGTTAAATGCAGAAGACACATTCAATTGTACAACTGACTAGGTTTTCCCCTTTCCCCAGACACACTTGTCTAAATTGATGAGTCATGTGACAGAAATACTATATCCCCCAGCAACATCTGGTGGTGGAAAAAGTCCTAAATTGTCATACTTGAGTAAATGTAAAGATAGCTTAATAGAAAATGACTGAAGATAAAGTCACCCAGTAAAATACTACTTGAGTAAAAGTTTAAATGTATTTGGTTTTAAAAATACTTAAGTATCAAAAGTAAATGGAGTTGCTAAAATGTACTTAAGTATCAAAAGTATAAATAATTTAAAATTCCTTATATTAAACCAGACGGAACAATTTTTAAAAATATTTTTTTTATTGACGGATAGCCAGGGACACACTACAACACTCAGACATAATTTACAAACTAAGCATTTGTGTTTAGTGAGTCTGCCAGATGAAATGCAGTAGGGATGACCAGGGATGTTCTCTTGATAAGTGTTTGAATTGTAATGAGTACTTTTGGGTGTCTAGGAAAATGTATGGAGTAAAAAGTACATTATTTTCTTTCGGAATGTAGTGAAGTAAATGTAAAACTTGCCAAAAATATAAATAGTAAAGTAATGTACAGATAACTCCAAAAAATACTTAAGTAGAACTTCAAGGTATTTTTACTGAAGTACTTTACACCACTGCCCAAATGTCTTCACACCAGTACATTAGCATACTTCATATACTGTTACACATGCACTTATCACAGTATTCCATACATAAGTTAAGGCCATGCAACCGGAGTTGAAACTTGAGTGGGGTGCACATGTACAGTACATAAACAGATGCATGCGGTATATATTTATGTGTTGGACAATTGATACAGTCACATGATATTGTTGTGGTATGTCACAAAATCATGTTACGACCACACATATCAATATTAATTTTATATATAAAAATGTTGCTAAGTCTTGCTAAGTGGATGGGTCTCTACAGAAGGTGTAAGCGGTACAGCCAAATGGTTACTTGCATAGTAGCAATATCAGAAACAGATAGTGTCAATTTAAATAAAATAATACAGAGTATGTACACGAACAATATCAATAACAATAGTGATAGATGACGTAGTTGTATGCATACAATCAGGGGTAAAGTGGCTGGTGTTACGTGAGATGTATTTAAAGCCGAAATCAATTAAGAAATGTTTTATACATGTCCCCCCCCCATCTGCCCATCAAACACCAACTTATAACATTTCCTCTGCGAGGCTGAGGATTTAAAAGATTTGAAAGATTCTGCAGCTTTTGGGTTTTTGGGAGAAAATGTCACAGATGGGCATACTGCAGGCTCGACAGCTTGAAAAGCAACATGTCTAGTGATGGGAGAGAGAGACAGTGCCAAGGATTCAACAGTCTGTTGACCTATGGCCCCATAACTCTCTGCACAATTCGTCCGATTAAACTCAATTTACATAGCACAGCACTATTGTAAAGAGGGAGATAATGGATTTGGAAAGAGAGTGTTTGGGAGGAGGGGTGTCGGACAAAAAAGGAACTAACCTGCTGAAACTTGATGAAGGTAATTATCCATTTTACCGTAGGTTCAAATCCATTTCAAAATCTACGTATATGAGAAATCGAATGATTACAGACAATCAAACAATTCACTTACAGGTCCTCATCATATTTTAACGTCAGATATTTTATAGCCTTAATTAATAGGTTTAATTATTTGATAAAAAACATCCTCAATTCAGACTGACTCTATCTCTGTCTCATTTTGACTGTAGAAAGATCTGATCCTACCTAACTGTTTTGACATGGCTTTTTCATTAGCACTTTGGCTGTGGCCTTCATTGTATGAAACTAGGATGTGCAGTATTTTGTAAGGCCTTTACATCAAGGCTCAATCAATCATGAGCCATAACTGCCAAGCTGTATCAGATCACCACCAATGTTAACAGAAAAGGTGGTATTGGCAGCTCCCAGAATTGTGGCTGAGCCATTTAAACAACTGTAATGAATAATTTGGTATTGTTGAAGGATAAAATGTCTCCCCAGCTGTCACGCTATCTCTGAGCAGAGGCCAACATCTGTGACAGTCTTAAAGAGAAAGGGCATGATTTACATTTAGCCAAGCAGCTCCATCACTGTATTCATAACAACCCTATTTTCAATGAGTTGGCGTGGTCTGCTCAGTATTATTCATTCAAGCTGGCATGTCCTTTAGCCCGAAGTGGGGGTGAATCATCCTCACAGTCACTTAGCAACTGCTAAATATTGTTTGGTTAATAATAATAACATTTAAAAAACACTTACACTCTCTCTCACACACAAACACTTTCACATGCTTGCATGAAGCCCATGATGTAACAGCCTGAAAATGCACTCTTGATATAGGGACTGATACTGTATATACCATGACATCTGGGTGTGCAATATTGTTTTAGCTCATGCCCCATTGAAATACAAGATAACAATCTTAAGAATAGCAAATACTTTCATTCGGCCTACATTGTAAACATCATGTTATTGGTAACCTGATCCGAGAATGGAAGCATGTCTTACACATGAGTGCATTAACAGTACTAATAAACTGGATGGTTCAAGCCCTGAATGCTAATGGTATATCAGATCGTATACCACGGGTATGACAAAAAATATATTTTTACTGCTCTAATTACATTGCGAACCAGTTTATAATAGCAGTAAGGCACCTCTGGGATTTGTGGTTTATGGCCAAAATACCACGGCTAAGGCCTGTGTCCGCGTTGCGTCGTACCTAAGAACAGACCTTAACTGTGGTATATTGGCCATATATCAGACCCACTCGGGCCTTATTGCTTAATTATATTACATGTGGTACTTCAATACTTATACTCATCCCTACCAATACAAAAGCAACATTTAACATGAATTAGATGTTAGTATTTACTTTTAGTTCAAACCAGTACGACAAACACCACAACCGACGTACATACCAAACAAATTGTAATCCCCATTCCCCCCCTCAAACCTCTGTGATGGAGTCTGAAACAAACACATGGGGATATTGGCTCTTCAGCAGCGCTGTAACTCTACACAGTATAAAAAACAATGACTCTCTCCTTGCGCTGCCGTCGCTAATGCTAATCACGTAAATACAGCAACTGTTTCTAGGACAGGGGTCACCTACTGCAGGCCTGAGATAAAGCCAGGGGCCTTCTTACTTGATCTCTCCAGGGGACCCGCGGGGCTTAGCCCCTTTTAGCATTAGCCTAGCAGCTGTTCGCTTACCTCCTCGACAGCAAAACAGGATCGTGTTCAGAAGGCACCAAATGGAAAAAAAATGTAGTTAAACAGGGAGGGATTATCTCAACTTGTCGAAGGAAACTATCTTGAAACGTTTTGCTACAGTGTGCCCTAATAAACATGACCCAATACTACAATATGCAACCACGCCATAGGGGGAGACATGGCAGCCATGTTGGGGTAGGCATGCTGTGTGGACCAGAGCACAATATCCAAGTAGCAGGTCAAGTGTAACTGAACTGGAGATACAAAAGGAACATAGAAGCTGTCATAACTGCCTATATATATACACACACAGAAGAAAAATATAAAACGCAACATGCAACAATTTCAAAGATTTTACTGCTTTACAGTTCATATAAGGAAATCAATCAATGAAAATAAATAAATTAGGCCCTCATTTCACATGACTGGGAATACAGATGTGCATCTGTTGGTCACAGATACCTTAAAAAAAGGTAGGGGCTTGGATCAGAAAACCAGTCAGTATCTGGCGTGACGACCATTTGCCTCATGTAGCACGACACATCAGGCTGTTGATTGTGGCCTGTGGAATGTTGTCCAACTCCTGTTCAATGGCTGTGTGAAGTTGCTGGATATTGGCGGGAACTGGAACACGGTATTGTACAGGTCGATACAGAGCACCACAAACATGCTCAGGGGGTGACATGTCTGGTGAGTATGTAGGCCATGGAAGAACTGGGACATTTTCAGCTTCCAGGATTTTTGTACAGATCCTTGCGACATGACAGGCCATGCACTATGCAATTGTGTTCATTGTCCGTAGCTTATGCCTGCCCATACCATTAACCCACCGCCACTATGGGGCACTCTGTTCACAATGTTGACATCAACAAACAGCTCGCCCACATGACGGCATACATGTTGTCAGCCATCTGCCCAGTACAGTTGAAACCAGGATTCAAACGTGAAGAGCACACTTCTCCAGTGTGCCATTGGCCATCTAAGGTGAGCCCACTGATGTTGGTTCCGACGCCAAACTACAGTCAGGTCAAGACCCTGGTGAGGACAATAAGCATACAGATGAGCTTCCCTGAGATGGTTTCTGACAGTTTGTGCAGAACTTATTGCGCTGTGCAAACCCACCGTTTCATCAGTTTTCCAGGGTGGCTGGTCTCAGACGATCCCGCAGTTGAAGAAGCCAGATGTGGAGGTCCTGGGCTGACATGCTTACATAAGGGTTGATCTGAGGTTGTGAGGCCGGATGGAAATACTGCCAAATTCTCTAAAACCATGTTGGAGGCAGCTTATGGTAGAGAAATTAACATTAAATTATCTTGCAACAGCTCTGGTGGAGATTCCTGCAGTCAGCATGTCAATTGCATGCTCCCTCAAAACTTGAGACATCTGTGGCATTGTGTTGTGTGCACATTTTAGAATGGACATTTAATTGTCCCCAGCACAAGGAGCATCTGTGTCATGATCATGCTGTTTAATCAGCTTCTTCTGTTGAATAACATACAACTGGTGGGTTATACACTGTATCGGCAGGATAGAACAGCAGCCTCTAGTAAGACAAGGGGTGGCGGTCTATGTATATTTGTAAACAACAGCTTGTATTTAAGGAAGTCTCAACGTTTTGGTCACCTGAGGTAGAGTATCTCATGATAAGCTGTAGACCAAACTATCTACCTAGAGAGTTTTCATCTGTACTTTTCGTAGCTGTCTACATACCACCACAGACCGATGATGGCACTAAGACTGCACACAATGAACTGTAAGCCATAAACAATCAGGAAAACATTCATCCAGAGGCGGCACTCCTAGTGGGAGGGAACTTTAATGCAGGGAAACTTAAATCTGTTTTACCTCATTTCTATCAGCGTGTTAAATGTGCAACCAGAGAGGAAAAAAACTCTAGACCAACTGTACACACAGAGACGTGTACAAAGCTCTTCCTTGCCCTCCCTCGATTTGGCAAATCTGACCATAATTTTAACCTCCTGATTCCTGCTTACAAGCAAAAATTAAAGCAGGAAGCACCAGTGACTCAGTCAATAAAAAAAGTTATCAGATGAAGCAGATGCTAAGCTATAGGACTGTTTTGCTTGCACAGACTGGAATATGTTCCGGGATTCTTCCGATGGCATTGAGGAGTACTCCACATCAGTCACTGGCTTCATCAATAAGTGAATCGATGATGTCATCCCCACAGTGACTGTACGTACATACCCCAACCAGAAGCCAGGAAACATTACAGGAAACATCTGCACTGAGCTAAAGGTTAGAGCTGCTACTTTCATTCAAGGAGCGGGACAATAACCCAGAACCATTAAACAGGCAAAGTGTCAAAACATGACTAAGATCGAATCGTACTACACCAGCTCTGATGCTCATCGGATGTGGCAGGGCTTGCGAACTATTACAGACTGCAAAGGGAAGCACAGCCAGGGGCTGACCAGTGACGCAAGCCTACCAGACAAGCTAAATTACTTCTATGCTCGCTTCGAGGCAAGCAACACCGAAACATGCATGAGAGCATCAGCTGTTCCGGATGACTGTGTGATCACGCTCTCCGCAGCCGATGTGACATTCACAAGGCCACAGGGCCAGACGGATTACCAGGACGTGTACTCCGAGCATGCGCTGACCAACTGGCAAGTGTCTTCACTGACATTTTCAACCTCTCCCTGTCTGAGTCTGTAATACCAACATGTTTCAAGCAGTACCCAAAAACACTAAGGTAACCTGCCTAAATGACTACTGACCCGTAGCACTCATGGCTGTAGCCATGAAGTGCTTTGAAAGGTTGGTCATGGTTCACATCAACACCATTATCCTAGAAACCCTAGACCCACTCCAATTTGCATACCGCCCCAACAGATCCACAGGTGATGCAATCTCTATTGCACTCCACACTGCCCTTTCACACCTGGACAAAAGGAACACCTATGTGAGAATGCTGTTCATTGACTACAGCTCAGCGTTAAATACCATAGTGCTCTCAAAGCTCATTAGTAAGCTAAGGACCCTGGAACTAAACACTTCCCTCTGCAACTGGATCCTGAACTTCCTGACGGGCCGCTCCCAGCTGGTAAGGGTAGGTAACAACACATCCCCCACACTGACGCAACGCAGAGGGCCCCTCAGGGGTGCGTGCTGAGTCCCCAACTGTACTCCCTGTTCACTCACGACTGCACGGCCAGGCACGACTCCCACACCATCATTAAGTTTGCCGATGACACAACAGTGGTAGGCCTAATCACAGACAACGATGAGACAGCCTATAGAGAGGAGGTCAGAGACCTGACCGTGTGGTGCAAGGACAACAACCTCTCCCTCAATCTGATAAAGCCAATGGAGATGATTCCCAGTCATAGAGTGTACTCTCTGCTATTGTACGCAAGCGGTACCGGAGGCTGATTCTAAACAACATGACATCATTCTAAACAACATGATGTCATTCCATTCTCTTTCTATTCTCCCTCTTTTTTTAAACAAACTAACAAAGTGGTACTACAGATGTAGGTTCTTAATTTGGTCACCCTTTAGTTGCTGAGAATTTTCCCGTACTGCAGAAAATGCAAACTTGTAGTGTATTCGAGGTTTAAAAAAATAAATCTAAAGTTTGTAATTTCCACTGTCAGACTTGAGTTGCCCTAACGAAAATGTTATCAGCCCCTAAAAACATGTCCATTAATTATAATCCACATCATAATTCCCAATTATTTTCCTGCTGTAGCAAACTGGCTCAAATTAAGATTCTGCATCTCTGTGTTATAAAACTGACGGGGCAGGTTTTATTCAAAGAGAGCAAGAAAGAAGGAGATGGAAAGAGAGAAAGAAGGAAAGAGAGAATGAAATGGGTGTGAGAAACAGAGAGAGACCAGGGAGAGAGGGGGGGCAGAGAGAGAGAGGGAGAGATTGAGTGACAGTAGAGGAAAGAGAAAAAAGAGTTATAGGTCAGCTGGTGGTGGTAGAGAGTGATTCCTGTCATTTACTGGTGGCGTTTTGATAGCCAGGGGCTGACAGTTGTGGTGGTGGTAAGCGCCAGAGTCAGAGGATGACATCAACCAGCCAGCAGACAGGTTGTAAAAGGGCTTAGTCCCACAATCCCATTGTCCCCTGGTTAATGCTGGTATTCAGCTTGGGAGCGGGGCTACCATTCGTTAATCTGACCTAACACACAGTTTAGGACACACAGTCAAACAGGACAAATAAGCTACACAAACTGCAGGTTTGCAGGAGAGAGTAGAAAGAAAATTGCGTAATAATCAGACTGCAATACAGAAACTTTATGAAAAAGAAAAGACATACAGTACATGTTTTCAAAAGACAGTGATTACTGATTTAGCAGAGGGCAGAGCATGTACTGACCGTGAAATGTGTAAGGACACCATGTGTTGGAGTTACTGTTTCCTATTACTACTTCACATACTAACAGTAATAAAAGGCCAAAATCAAACGTTTTAGATGTCAACTGTATTATCTATGATATAAATGACAAGAAAAATCCATAAGTGCCACCTCCACAACACAGAACATTCAGGCAGATTTCAAAAATCATATTTTATACAGGGAGATGACCAATCCCCCCCCACATTTTTTTTAATGCATGCCAGCAAAGCACAACACTAAACAATACATTAAACAACTTCTTTGGGATAGGGAGTGGTATTTTCACATCCGGATGAAAAGTGTGGCCAATGTAAACGGCCTGTCACTCAGGCCCAGAAGCTAGGATATGCATATAATTGGAAGATTTACATAGAAAACACACACGTTTCTAAAACTGTTAAAATTATGTCTGTGAGTATAACAGAACTGATATGGCAGGCGAAACCCCGAGGACAAACCATCCCAAAAATCAAACATTTCACCTTACCACTGTTTTCAATGGCTAGTACTATAATTATAAGCCCAAGTCCTTCCGAATTGCAGTTCCTAGGGTTTCCACTAGATGCCAACAGTCTTTAGAAAGCGTTTCAGGCCGTTTAAAAAATATATATTTCCCAGAAACTAGGTGGCTCCCATCTTGGCTGAAGTGTTTCCAAGCGTGTGGAGGAAAGCGCGTTCTTTCTTATTTATCTCCGGTAATGAACATACTATTCTCAGTCTTAAATTGTATCGTTTATTTGCATATTAGGATACCTAAGGCTTGATTATAAATGTTGTTTGACTTGTTTGGAAAAGTTTATGAGTAACATTTGGGATTCATTTTGTATGCATTTTGATGGAGGGAAACTGAGTCGATTATTGACTGAAGCGCGACCAGCTAAACTGTGTTTTTATGCATATAACGAAGGACATTATCGAACAAAATAACCATTTGTAATATAACTGGGACCTTTTGGGGTGCCAACAGAAGAAGATCTTCAAAGGTAAGGCATATATTATATCGCTATTTCTGACTTTTGTGTCGCAACTCCCTGGTTGAAAATTATTTGTTATGTATTTGTGTGCATAACAAATTAGGCACATTTGGGCAGTCTTGACACAACATTTTGAACAGATATACAATGGTTCATTGTATCAGTCTAAAACTTTGCACATACACTGCTGTGGCCAAAATCTAAATTGTGCCTGGGTGGAACAAAACATGTCTCTCTCATTTCCCTTTCTCTTGCATTTCAACGATGATGGTACAGTTGTGCAGTTGTGGGTGAACAGGGAGAACAGGAGGGACTAAGCACGCACCCCTGAGGGGCCCCAGTGTTGAGGATCAGCATGGCAAATATGTTGTTGCCTACCCTTACCACCTGGGGGCGGCCCATCAGGAAGTCTAGGATCCAGTTGCAGAGAGAGGTGTTTTAGTCCCAGGGTCCTTAGCTTAGTGATGAGCTTTGTGGGCACTATGGTGTTGAACGCTGAGCTGTAGTCAAGGTGGGAAAGAGCAGTCTGGATTTCGATTGAGATTGCGTCATCTGTGGATCTGTTGGGGCGGTATGTGAATTGGAGTGTGTCTAGGGTATCTGGGATGATGCTGTTGATGTGAGCTATGACCAGCCTTTCAAAGCACTTCATGGCTACCGATGTGAGTTCTATGGGGCAGTAATCATTTAGGCAGGTTACCTTTGCTGCCTTGGGCACAGGGACCATAGTGGTCTGTTTGAAACATGTAGGTATTACAGACTCGGTCAGGGAGAGGTTGAAAATGTTAGAAAAGACACTTGCCAGTTGGTCCTCGTATGCTTTGAGTACACGTCCTGGTAATCCGTCTGGCCCCGCGGCTTTGTGAATGTTAACCTATTTAAAGGTCTTGTTTGGCTACCGAGAGCGTTATCACACAGTTGTCCGGAACAGCTGGTGCTCTCATACATGCTTCAGTGTTGTTTTCCTCGAAGCGAGCATAAAAAGGCATTTAGCCCATCTGGTAGGCTCTGCCCCACCTGCCCTTAACAACTGGTCACCACTGCATAGGGATGGTTAAATATGTAAATTTAGAAAGACTGATAGACAAGCAATACTGTTGAAACACCCACAATGATCTAAACCCATTCTGTGCTGTGCTTTGACAGCTGTATTTTCCAACCATACGACCAGCCATCTCTAGACGTGACAGACACTAAAGCATTCTCTGGGCCCCACAATATTGCTCATTGTGGCCACTTAGCATTACAGATAGTGGAAATTAGTCAAATCAGCTCACCGTGTATGCCTTTGAGGATAAATAATAAATAAATATGCAGCCAGTAGGTTGGTTAATTGGAAAGCATTATCACATTGGTGGTTCAAAATGCCACATAATGAAATTAGTTCCAATTTCCCTGAATAGGTGTGAATTGTACTCAATTTGCAGACTGCAGGTATGATAGCTGAGTGTGTATGTGTGTTTGTGTGTGCACGCATCGGTGACCGTGTGTGCATGTGTGTGTGGGAGGATGGGTGATTGATTACACCTCGACAAAATCTATCCCTTCCCACTCCCAAATTAAAACAATATCCCTTGTTTTTCTTTCACAGGAAGAAAGCGGAAGAGTGGAGTGAGATAAGTGAGAAGAAGCTGGTAGAATAACATTTAGCCATCAGTGTCTGCGGACGCTCAAACAGAATAATTATACTCAACAAAAAGGTCAATGTCAGATGATTTGAAACCAGTCTCACAACAAAAGAATCAAACCGAATAAAAGGCTTACATAACTGTACAAATGAACACAAAATATTACATAGCATAATTCCACTTCAATGCTAGTCTGCGCTCATATTTTTGTGTTAACATTTCCGTAGCTTGGCAAGAGCTTTATATGTGAAGAGATGGGATGGAAATAGTCTCATTTTTGGGTGTGCCAGTGCCTCACTAAGTATAGAACACACCTTACGTGATCTTCTAGTATATCTTAACACATCATTCACAAGTGTTAGCCACTTGGTCATGACTCCAGCATCAGTAATGTCACAGTGAGCTATACGTCACCGTAGGAGGTAGCTTGAGTGCCCTCTGCAGGAAAGAACTGGTACCAGTGGTACTACTGGCAATTGGGCAACATGTTGCAGTTACATGGACAGTTGAAGTCGGAAGTTTACATACACCTTAGCCAAATACATTTAAACTCAGTTTTTCCACAATTTCTGACATTTAATCTTCGTAAACAATTCCCTGTCTTAGATCAGTTAGGATCACCACCTTTTTTTAAGAATGTGAAGTGTCAGAATAATAGTAGAGAGAATGATTTATTTCAGCTTTTTTTTCTTTCATCACATTCCCAGTGGGTCAGAAGTTTACATACACTCAATTAGTATTTGGTAGTATTGTCTTTAAATTGTTTAACTTGGGTCAAACATTTCGGGTAGCCTTCCACAAGCTTCCCACACTAAGTTGGAGGAATTTTGGCCCATTTGGGGCTTTGTGATGGCCACTCCAATACCTTGACTTTGTTGTCCTTAAGCCATTTTGCCACAACTTTGGAAGTATGCTTGGGGTCATTGTCCCATTTGGAAGACCCATTTGCGAACAAGCTTTAACTTCCTGACTAATGTCTTGAGATGTTTCAACATATCCACATATTTGTCCAGCCTCATGATACCATCTACTTTGTGAAGTGCACCAGTCCCCCCTGCAGCAATGCACCCCCACAACATGATGCTGCCACCGCCTTACTTCACGGTTGGGATGGTGTTCTTTGGCTTGCAAGCCTTCCCCTTTTTCCTCCAAACATAACAATGGTCATTATGGCCAAACAGTTCTATTTTTGTTCCATCAGACCAGAGGACATTTCTCCAAAAAGTATGATCTTTGTCCCCATGTGCAGTTGCAAACCGTAGTCTGGCTTTTTTATGGAGGTTTTGAAGCAGTGGCTTCTTCCTTGCTGAGCGGCCTTTCAGGTTATGTTGATATAGAACTCATTTTACTGTGGATTGTCGTGGAAATTTCCTGTATTACTAAATAACGAGTTACAAACACACCAGTCAGAGTTATACATAAACTTCATCTTTTAATTAAATGAGCTTCACCATAGCCCTGTGACTCTCAGATCAATTCAGTGTCTATAAATGAATTCTCTGAGAGTGCTTACAAAATGGCAACTGAGATCTTTTATAGCAAAGATCCACCCCTCTCAACTCACAATGACAAACCACAGATCTTAGGAACTTCACAAAGTGCCTTTTACTTGAAAGAGGAGTATCCCATAGCCAGATAGCATTAGCTATAAATTATTGTTCAGTTTGGTCTCCTAAACCGAGATTGTAATCTCGTTCCTGGTACTTCTTAGTACTAAAACATTACCTCATCCAATGGCATATTTCAATGGTCAATTCTAGATATTCCCATCTCAAATACACCCCCTCCTGGATAAACTCACAAAGGGGAGTGACTGGCACACAGACATTGTGGAGCCCTTCACATGGTATAACAGATACATTGGAAGATACTGTTCAATTCTGACTTCTCCCTTTCTGATATTCTGCATATTACCAGACAGATAAAAGACAAGCCTGACCTCTCTCCTCTCTGGGCCCCAAGTGACTTTTCCCACAGAAGCATATTTATGAAAGTAGATAAAACATCTTATTTATCAATGTTACCTAACTAATTCTGATTCTGCTACGACAACATATAGATACTTTTGTACCCGTTTCTCTAGCATCTTCACAAGGTCCTTTGCTGTTGTTCTGGGATTGATTTGCACTTTTTGCACTAAAGTACGTTCATCTCTAGGAGACAGAACGAGTCTCCTTCTTGAGCCGTATGACGGCTGTATGGTCCCATGGTGTTTATACTTGCGTACTATTGTTTGTACAGATGAATGTGGTACCTTCAGGCATTTGGAAATTGCTGCCAATGATGAACCAGACTTGTGGAGGTCTTCCATTTTTTTCTGAGGTCTTGGCTGATTTCTTCTGATTTTCCAATGATGTCAAGTGAAGAGGCACTGAGTTCCAAGGTACGCCTTGAAATACATCCACAGGTACACCTCCAATTAACTCAAATGTTGTCAATTTGCCTATCAGAAGCCATGACATAATATTCTGGAATTTTCCAAGCTGTTTAAAGGCACAGTCAACTTAGTGTATGTAAACTTCTGACCCACCGGAATTGTGATACAGTGAATTATAAGTGAAATAATCTGTCTGTAAACAATTGTTGGAAAAATTACTTGTGTCATGCACAAAGTAGATGTCCTAACCGACTTGCCAAAACTATAATTTGTTAACAAGAAATTTGTGGAATGGTTAAAAACGAGTTTTAAACTCCAACCTAAGTGTATTTAAACTTCTGACTTCAAATATATCACTATTGAATATGTAATTCAGGCCATGGATATTTGGTGTAAAATCCGATTTCAATCTTGAGCATCTTTCAGCAACCTATGGTGAGAAACAATAGAAAAGCAAGTAATGCAGTTATCACTGTTGAACATTTCAATTAGGAAGTGGTACTCAGGTTATTCTATGGATATTTAATTCCAAACCCCATTTCAGTCTCGAGCATATTTAACAACCAACTTTTAAAATAAAGCAGAAAACGATTTAATTGTAAGCTGTTGAGCCGATTCCATTTTAAACCAGTATGTACTTTACGCCTGCTTTGCTTGTCTTGATAATTGATGTCTGGTTTGGAAATCATCATTTTATCCAACCTTGAAGTCCTCTCAAAGTTTCACTCTTTTCTTAGTCCATTGACGGGATTCAAAGTGACACCGTGATTGCCGCTTATCACATTCAGGCACGCAAGAAATTAAACTTCACACCCTCACGTGAACGCTCTGTTGGCCGAGCCACTTACAATTTTGTCATTACATCCCCTTAACAAATCATCTATCGCTCCATTTGCCTGCGCTAGGTTTTAAAGAGCCAATGGATGCTCTCTCCCTCACAGATTTCCTGGAATGGCTCAGGCCAGTAAAAATTTCTTCAGACTATGTTGTGAGTAAGAAGTAAATCTGTTATAGTAGGCTAAGTAATGGAGGTATGTGTCATAAGTGGCTTGTTAAATTCAAGGTCCTTATTAAAGGTGGATTTGTAGAAGAGTCATGGCCGTTGGTCATGATGGGCCCAATCTCACATCTGTATGTCATATTGCCAGCACAAACTACACTAAATATACAAAAGTATGTGGACATACCTTCAACTGAGTGGATTTGGCTATTTCAGCCTCAACGTTGCTGACAGGTGTATAAAATCGAGCACACAAACATGCAATCTCCATAGTCAAACATTGGCAGTAGAATGGCCTTACTGAAGAGCTCAGAGACTTTCATAGGATGCCACCTTTCCAACAAGTCAGTTCGTAAAATTTCTGCCCTGCTAGACCTGCCCTTGTAAGTGCTTTTATTGTGAAGTGGAAATGTCTAGGCCACACAAGCTCACAGAAAGGAATCTGCCAAGTGCTGAGCGCGTAGCGTGTAAAAATGGTCTGTCCTCGGTTGCATTACTTACTACCGAGTTCCAAACTGCCTCTGGAAGAAGCTTCAGCACAGCCCTTTCCTGTTTTGTCTCTTTCCTGTCTGTGCACAAAGCAAGGTCTATAAAGAAAGGGTTTGTCGAGATTGGTGTGGAAGAACTTGAATGGCCTGCACAGAGCACTGACTTAAACAATATCGAACACATTTGGGATGAATTGGAACGCCGACATCGAGCCACGCCCAACATCAGTACCCGACCTCACGAATGCTCCTGTGGCTGAACGGAAGCAAGTCCTTGCAGCAATGTTTTAACATCTCGTAGAAAGCCTTTCCAGAAGAGCGGAGGCTGTTATAGCAGCAACAGGGGGACCAACTCCATATTAATGCCAATGATTTTGGAATGAGATATTGGACAAGCAGGTGTCCACATACACTACATGACAAAAAAGTGTCAAATCTTCACAATTACAAACATCAACAAATGTGTAAACATATCTGTGCCTTTACTTACAGACTTTATTGTCCCCATGGGGAAATTTTGTTGCAGTGTCATGTACACTTTTAATGTGGCATTTAAATACAAAACAAAATTGACAATACAACTTTCATGACAGTTACATACCAATAAAACATTATTTTTTTAAAAGAGTAGCCTGCTGGCCTTACTGAGTCGATAGGAACATTAGCCTGAGCTATTTAGGAGGGATATCACAGCTGGCACAAATGATTGTCTAGTTCTGTTTTTCCTGCTGAGGGGTGCCCTATACCGGCACCCAGAAGGGAGTAGTTCAAAGTCCGGGTACGGGGGGTGGCTTGGGTCTAAAATGATTTTGTGAGCCTTGCGGAGGGCCCTGACCTTAAAGATCTCATACAGGCCTGTCTGTTTGACTCCAAATACCTTGCTTGCTGTGGTGATAATCCTTCTCAGCATATTTCTCTGGCTGACAGTGGCATTGCCAAAAGATCAGGTCTGTACATTTACTCCACTGAAGCTTATTGTCCAAGAGGACACCCAGGTATTTGTATTCCTCTACAATCTCTATATTCTGACCTCTGATAGATGTTGCAGAGGTAGGTGTTGTACACTTCCTGAAGTCTATGCACATCTCTTTGGTCTTGTTGGTATTGAGGACCAAGTGTGACTCCTCACACCACTCTAGGACCGGGCCATGATGTTCCTCGTCATCATGCAACAGGCTGATCAAGGCAGTGTCATCAGCGAACTTAACAAGGTGTCTGTCAGGATAGGAACTAGTACAACTATTAGTGTACAAGATGTACAGGAGTGGGGACAGAACGCATCCCTGAGGAGAGCCTGTGTTGGTATTGCGAATGTCCGATACGTGGGGACCTATTTTGACTCACTGTGAGCGTTGGCTCAGGAAGTCCAACAGCCACAAAACCAGCCCCCCATCTAAGGAGAAGTCCCGACTGAGTCTCTGTGCCAGAATGTAGGTTCTGGATTGTGTTGAAGGCAGATGAAAAGTCAACAAACAGAACCCTAACATGGGATTTGGCACCCTCTAGGTGTATATAGACCATGTTAAGGAGGGTAAGAATGGCATCATCAACTCTTCTGCAAGGCTGATAGGCAAGCTGAAATGGGTCGAGATGCTTCTGGGTGAAGCTGAGAATATGACTTTTCACAAGTTTCTCAAGGCATGTGTTGCTGGTCGAGTGAGGATTGGAAAATGTCTAAAAACACCAGCCAATTGTTCAGCACAGTGCTTTAATACATGTCCACTTATTTTGTCTGGGCCTGGGCTTTTGTATGTGTTACATCCCCTGAACAGCTTTAAAACATCAGACTGTTTAAAACTAGTTGCTCCTACCCTCTACTTTTTTGAACATTTTGTTAAAAATCGCGCAACATTTCAGCGCCCTGCTACTCATGCCAGGAATATAGTACGTTCATATGGTTAGAATGTGTGTATAGGAAACGCTCGGACGTTTTTAAAACTGGTTAAATCACGACTGTGGCTATTACATAACGTGCGTTACATCGGAAAGCGCAGGAAAACCTGATCACAGAAAATGGAAATAAATATCATTGCGCCACTTCCAGCAATTGTTAACAGTGAGCCGAATTAGATAAGACCGAGCATTCAACTCCCACAGCATCCCCATGCAGTCGAGTATCTTGTGAATTTAATCCTCTTTGATTCTTGGTTGAACCGAAAGAGGGGCACGACGTACCTCCGGTCTCCGCCCAGATCATTCCGGAAGAGCTCTCTCCTGAAATTTTTTCCAAGACGACAGCTAATGATATGTACATCGCCTACGGATGATTTTTATCGCTTATTAACGTTTACTAATACCTAAAGTAGCATTAAAAACGTATTTCGAAGTGTTTTGTGAAAGTTTATCGTCTACTTTTTGAATTTTAAAAAATGACGTTACGTTGTGAAATCGCTGTTTTTTTCGTTTATCACACAGTCTACATATAACAATATCTTGGCTTTATATGGCCCGATTTAATCGAAATAAAGACCCAATAGTGTTTATGGGACATCTAGGAGTGCCAACAAAGAAGATGGTGAAAGGTAATGACTGTTTTCTATTTTATTGTGCGGTTTGTGTAACGCCGAAATGCTAATTATTTTGTTTACGTCCCCTGCTGTGCTTTTCTGTTGTAGTGTATTGGTGCATGCTATCAGATAATAGCTTCTCATGCTGTCGCCGAAAAGCATTTTAAAAATCTGACTTGTTGCCTGGATTCACAACGAGTGTAGCTTTAATTTGATACCCTGCATGTGTATTTTAATGAACTTTTGAGTTTTAACTAATACTATTGGCATTTAGCGTAGCGCATTTGCATTTCCAGAGCTCTAGTTGGGACGCAAGCGTCCCAGGTAGAGGTAAGAGGTTAACAACAACTCTCTCAAACATTTGTAATGATGCTTCCATTTGTTTTACATCCGACAAAAAGTTGTCTGATTCAAATCTTGAGAAGAAAACATTCAGTTCATTAGCCATGTTCTGGCCCTCATATCTCCCAAGGTCAGCACTCTTTTTTCCCCTGCCTATGTGGAGGGCACTAGCCATGGATTTAATCCCTGGCCAGGCCAACCTTGCATTTCCTGAGGAGAGGGTCCACTCCACCCTTTGATTGTATGCCTCCTTGTCCACCAGTATCTCTTTTCATCTCACGTTGTACATCTCTTAAAGCCTATCTATCACCCTCAACATAAACTGCCTTCTTCCTATCAAGTAGTGATTTTTGATACCCAAGGCTTATTGTTAAGGAAGATTCTACAGGTTTTCGTAGAAACAGCTGACTCAACACAGAATTTACATAGTTTGAAACAACATCTGTGAATCATCAAGATCAGAGCTGCTGTCCTCAAATACCTCCCACACAGTACAGTCAAAACACCTGTCGTGTCTTTGGCTATGCCAGATTAAGTGATATGACATGCTATTCTATAAAATAATTTCTCCGTAATTAATATTACCTGATTGAGCTAATCATGTAAATGTAATGATGTCATGTTCTTTCAAAATCGAACCCAGAAGCAGACCAGGACAAGGAGAGTAGGAAGAAGGAGAGTATTTATTTACAAGTGAATGTGAATGGGTAGATATATCCAGGTGGCGTAGCGGGCAGCGGTGGTGAGTTGATGGGAGTAAATAGGTGGATCCAATGGGGTAGCGGAATCCTCCGACGACCAGGCGGGAATGGGGTAAATGATCCGGGTGAGTAACTGAAGACAGAACAAACGGAGGTAAGTTTAAGGCAAGCAAAACGTAAAAAACAACAAAACAAATTCTATCCAACCTGAGGCTGATACTATGGCACAACATACTGTTCATGGCTAACGATCCGGCAGGGAATGGATGTCAGGTCAGAGCTTTTGAAGGGGAGAGGTGATGATCAGGACAGGTGTGCAGATTACTGATGGGATACAGGTGCGGGTGAACATCGATCTCCCAACAAGCTAATTCGCCCGGCAACCAGACAGGGTGCATTCCAGGACACCGGAAACACACTCCAGGACAGAAACACAGGCAAACACAGACTCAGGAAGCGGGATTCATGACAAATGAACTAGAGAGTCGGGGCACCACAAAATAATATTTATAGAGCTGTTATCTTCCGAAAACCTCTTAAAGACCTAGTAATATTCTTCATCAATAGCAGTCAATATTAATCGTCACCTTATTTCAGTCTCATCTGAAAGTTGTAAATTCTTGGTTATCTTCACGAACCCTGGCTAACAAGTTGAATCAGCAACAGAATTACACATACACATAATTAATCATAACTTGATTACAAATTACGTCATAAAGGAAAATGTCCCTAGCGGGCGGAACAGATATGACAGCTTGTTACATAAAAGAAAAGGGGCTGGCGTTGAGTGAAAGAGCGGGAAGACTGAGGAACAAAGGGCGAAGCTGTGCTATCGTAAATACAGTATCTTATGCATTCTAAATTACCGCCCATTTGGAAAAGGAAAATGCAATAAATATTTACTCTGAGCTGCGCTTCAGTAGGTTGGTGGTAGATGGAAGGCCGTGTTGCAAAACCGAGTCCTTTGAAGAATGTCTCTGGTGGTCAATTGGATACGTTGTAGTAACGTCGTTGTGTGATAGACGGGATACTCTGTCTGTTCCTTCCTAACCCTCGTTTGCAGCTGCTGTTGCTAACTCAACGGCTAGGAGGTATCTCTTCTGCAGTGAATAAGAGTTCAAAGTTCATACTATTTGCAACCAAAGCTCACGCTGATGTTGGCTTCGTTCTGTAGTTATTATCTGAACCATTCTGACATCGGGCCGTCGTCCTCACATCCTCGGAACAGGAGGTTATATTGTCGTCAAGGGCTTATATAGTGGAGCGAGAAGGGTGTGTCTGAAAAGTTTTATAACCCATGACTCTTTACAGGGGCAGGCCACTGATTGAGCAGAGCCCTAACATTGTGGAAACACAATTCTCACATTTTAGAAGCTGAAATCACATTTCATCCCATCACGAATAATTTCATATTCAAACATTTAAATTGAACAGCAATTCCATGTGAATCCGATAACTCTGATGTGTAAACTTTCCACTGTAGTTTTGTCATCTTATCATTGATGAGAACTGACATCATTCATTAATTAAGTACCACCGCATATGTTCAATTGGTCGGATTACCAGAATATAGTTCATTTCCCCCCACCTTCTGATGTTCCCAGAATCTCTATGTTAACCAAGGGGTTTGCAAATGTAACATCAGTAGGATAGAGAGAGGAAAAAGGGGGGAAGAGGTATTTATGACTGTCATAAACCTACCCCCAGGCCAACGTCATGACACACCCCTGGAGACAAGTGATACTGTTGTCATTCTAGATCGGGACAGTTTTAACTGTGGGTTTCTCCCTCTCCAGGAGCTGACAATAGGTTGGCCTGGTACATTCATAAATTACGTACTATTTGGAGATTGGGTTGTCAAGATAGGACTGACTTGTGTCAGTCAGAGAAGAGATTGTGCTCATCACCACCATCAGTTTTTCTCTCAAGAATTCAGAAACAGCTCCTTTCTGCCCTTAGTGTATGTGGAGCCAAACTCCCTCTCCCCAGATATCAGCTCCTGGTTCCTATTCACCTAATGCATTATCGAAAGCTATTTTTGCAGCCGGTCTCTGAGAGCAAAAGTATTGCTGTTGTCCCTTTTGACATCACAGAGAGAGGGGAGTTATATTTTGGGATTCATCTTCGCGCCCTTTTTTTGACTCCCCTCAAGCATTACTTTTTTCAACATCTGCTTTTGTCTCAAGTGAGCCAGAAGAACACGGGCCAAATGGTTTTACCATAGTGTTGATGTCAGCGTTAGTTAAAAAAGAGAACACGGAAATCATGTCACAGCAGTAAACATGTGTATACTAACGTATAGAACAATAGAGACAACTATTACGGTATTCATTTTCTATGTATAGAACAATATCAAGCAGTATCATGAGTACCTTTGAGGGAACTGTTAATAACAAAGTTGTTCTTTGAGGAATAGAAATGTATCCTAATTAGCATAATTTTTGTGTGAATGGAATATGAATCACATCACTAATGCTGGCTTGTCCCTCAAACAAACCCAATTGTGATTCTTGTAATTTGTGAGTTGAAGATCTATTTTCATCATAATTTTGTTCTTCCCTCTTGTAATAGAGATGATTCTGCAGCTGTAGTATCTGTACAAGAGCTTGCAATCTTTGTCTCTTATTTCCTCTCTGCTTGTAGCGCCATGCAGCACTGTGGAACACATCCAAATGTTAAGCCCAAATAACACAGCAGAACTATCACTCTCCTTCCTTCCCTCCCTTCCATCCTTGCTCCTTCCCTCTACCTCCCTCCCTTGCCTTTCCAGCCATACCAAGATGTCACTATAAGCCTGGATTTTAGCTTAGTGAGACCCCTGAGTCACTCTCTCTGCGGTGTGTGTGTGTGTGTGTGTGTGTGTGTGTGTGTGTGTGTGTGTGTGTGTGTGTGTGTGTGTGTGTGTGTGTGTGTGTGTGTGTGTGTGTGTGTGTGTGTGTGTTGCTTTGCTTAGCGAGTACCACTTCCCCCCAATTTCCGCTCATTCCTGGCTCGAACTCGGGACCTCTGCTTTGCTAACCCACAAGACCGGCCTCCTTGACAACATTCAGATGGGTTCAGCCACCCAAAAAGTGCCAATTGGATAGCCCCATCCACAACATTTCAAGCTAGCTGTGGAGTGAGCTAATGGTACATTTTTAACTTCATTATACTTGAGTGTGCGCGTGTGTGTGTGTGTGTGTGTGTGTGTGTGTGTGTGTGTGTGTGTGTGTGTGTGTGTGTGTGTGTGTGTGTGTGTGTACGAACATGTGTACGAGCATGTGTATGTGTGTTTACTTGTGTGAGCACAAATGAAAGAGGGAGCGAGACAGTAATGGTGAGGGAGGGGAAAACTTAATAAAACACAGACTGCGCTGCAGAGAATTCTCCAGTGCCATGCCATGTCAGGCATTAGAAAAATATACAAATAAATTCTCTCTCTCTGTCTCTCTCCCTCCGTCCCTCTCTCTCGAGACTCAGTCTGCTGTGTGTAACAATGATTCATTAGATAAACAATTGTGATGCCTGTCTACCTGTGGTCTCGCTTGCTATTCTCAGAAGCACTGTGACCAAGACATCAGTAAATTTCAGGAAAGGCTAGAATGGCTTTAAGAGGGACGATAGTCTCCTTGGAGACCATTTTTGAGGATATAGACCTAGTGATAGGATATGGTAGTGGAAAAAGCTATAGTTAGAAGGTGTCATGTCAACTACCGCTTCTCCCCTCCAGCATTCGACGTCGCCTGTATACTAACCACCGGTCCCGGGATAAATCATTACGCACACCTGGCATCCATCATTATACGCACCTGTACGTCATCATGAGGCACAGCTGGAGTCTATTACCTCACTCATGACCTCCCCTATATCTGGCACTCCCTTAGGTTCTTTCCCCAGTCAGTATTGATCCTGTGTTTATGCAAAAACACTACTGTTACGTTGTCTCGGTTGTTATTATATTAAAGTAATGCAGAAGTGATTGGTATTTCAGGTGTGGTTGGGACGTATTGACCAAATTATCAGGAAAGTTTTGGGTGTATTTTCCCTTTAAAATTCACCAGAAACAACCATTTCAAAAACCTAGAAGGGTGATGACCCCAGAACCCATTGACCCTAAAGAAGGCAGAATCACTTTCCTTAAATACAATACATCCATAATAGAAAGGAAATTGCCTTTATTAATGTGTATGCACCAAATTCACGTGATCCACATTTTTTCTCTGAACAACATATTGTTAGAATTAACTGAATTCCATCTGGTTATTGGGACAGACATGAATGCCATTTTGGACATGCAGGACAAATGTAATAAGACCACCTACTATCCACACACAACTAAGGCTCTCCAACATATACTCTCTGATTACACTTCATGGATGCCTAGTGAGCACATAATCCAAAAGCAAACAAGTACACTTTCTACTCAAACAGGCATAAAACATCATCCCGAATCAATTGTATATTATCTACACCTATATTTTCAAAAATTAAGAAAATATCAATTTGAAATATGAGTTTGTCCGATCACCATGCCTACAACTGCCAATTACACATTTCAAATATCCTAAAAAAAAAAGCCACACGATGGAGTTTCATTACTACATAATCCTACATTCTGTGATCAATTTGAAATTGAACTAAATGAATTCATAATGTTCCATAAAACTCAGTTGATGACCCCCGTATTCCATGGGATGCCATTCAAGGTTTTATAGAAAGATAATGCAACTGCGTTTGCATCTGGGTTGAATAAATCACAATGAAATAAGATATTAAAATTGGAAATGGTTTTAGCTGTGTTAGAGTGTTCTAAAACAAACATTTTTTTTCTGACCAGGTAGCTATTACTCTTTCCAAAGTCAAGACATAACTTAATAAGAGAGAGAGAGAGAGAGAGAGAGCAGAAGTTGCCATCCATTGAGTTAAACTCAACCATTACTTCCATGGTAATCGTCCCAGTCATTTACTGGCCAACAAGGTATGCAGTAATGATCAATTAGCTGATATAGCAACTAATGAATCAGAAACATAGTGCAATTCATGTATTGTTTAGTGTTGTGTTGTGTATTGGCTTTGCTGGCATGCGTCTAAAAAAAGTAGGAGAGTATTTGATTGATTAATTTGGGTTCTGATAGTAATTCCCCTAACTGTGACAAATGGTGCCCACAAACTGTTAGGGCCTACATAAAGCTGTCCCAAAAGCAGCCCCAACACCTTACCACTGCTACACCTGGCTATCAACAGCCTTGTCTGGCAGAGAAACAGTTCATTCAGCCTCATTTCCTTAATGGGCAAAGTTTGTCATCAAACTTGGTCATCAAAGTCAGGCATTCACTGGATTTATGGTGCTTTCAAGACAACTGGGAAATCGGAAAAAACAAGATTGAATCATGATGATGTCACTGATCTTCAGGTCAGAGCTCTAGAAAGAGGCCAGAGTTCCCGACTTGCAATTCCGAGTTTGATGACCGTTCAAAATGTATTTTCCCCAGTCGGAGCTATTTTTTTTCTGAGTTTGCAGTTGTCTTGAACTCACTGAAGATTTCCCAATACCGAGTTTCCAGTTGTTTTGAGCGGGGCAGAAGTCATACTGTATTGACAGCATGGCCAATGTTGAATGTTGATCATTTTAAGCTTGGAAAAGAGACCCTTAAACCCAGACTTGGGACCACACACCCCCTCCACTGAATAGAAGGCTAGTGATTGCTTTGCATTGCTTGCAGTTAGCCACTGATTCCTTTTAAACCACTCATTGTTGAATTTGTGATTTCCAACTTGTTGTATAATGTTTATGTCCAATGGACAATGATACGTTTTATCAACAATTTCTCCTCATTATTTATCTTATGACAAGGATTGAAAAGGATTTGCCAGTAGATTGCCAGACTTGATTCATGATGACTGCTAGCCTGCAAGCTAAGATTTTGAAAGTATGATGTTGACATGATCAGTCCAATCAAAGTTGCTGTAGATATGTGATCTGACGTCATTTTATCTGTGGCCAATGACCTTGAGCCTTCTTTGATGGGCACTTCTAATGTTACTCTATTGCAGCACCCAAAGGAATGTGCTTTGTCTCAACATACCTTTTCCCCCTGAAACTCTAACACATTCGAAAGCAAGTACTTGAACAATATTTCTAACATAGAACGTGGTGAATAGTCAGAGGCGATATATAGAACACTAATGTCATTTTGTTTGTTATTTTGTGATGTCATTTAAAATGTTATAAAGGAAGATACTGTTACTTGGAAAGTACACATACTACATAGCTGAAGTTTCCATACTATGGGTTGTGCAAGTAATATGGGAAATTAAAGTGTTTTTGTTAAGAGAGGGAAGTGATTTGAGAAGCTATAAGAGATAATTGTTTTCCATAACTTTGCACAGTGAGTAATCACCACCCCGGAGTGCTGTCAGGGAGTGTGCCAGCCTGCCGGAATGCCCCCTTTCAAGCAAAAGGTATAAATGATGGGTTACGAATTAACACAGTGACCCAGAAAAGGCGTGAAGTGGCAGCTACACATTGAAAGTGGTTTGAACTTTGAATCTCAACATGAGATGTAGACGTGTGTGTTCTCCCAGAGAATCACTGGTAAGGCTGATTAGCTGTCCTATGTAAAGTATCTTCGAATGCGAATTAAGCTCAAACCATTGTATTACGCTACTCTCATCATCCCATTGGAGAACCATTGAAATGGCTGGCCAGCCTATCTTCAAAGAAGCATCTTCAAGAGTGAATGGAATGAAAATCAACTCTGTAGTTCTGTTCAGGACTACACGAAAAGTCGCCGGATTCCGGATAACTACGAAGAAGGACAACAGTAGAAGAGTTGTTGGAACAATTTAGGACATTCAGAGCCTTACAAGCGTGCCGTGAAAAGGTCCAATCCCCTTTCCAAGGCTGCCCTGTTCACCGAGAGATCCCTGGCAAACCCAGGCATTTCACATAAATACATTCCTGATTTCTTGTTCAAATCTGGCGGCGGTTCATGTGCAAAGTATGGTTATTGTAGGTGAGTATTTTCTGAATCATAAGTAAGGCACTGGTTTTTGTAGATGCAAGGAGGTTACGACTGTTCATAATGGTGATATGATAGTAGATTAATAAATTGACTGTTTATAGATAACAACATTTTAGAGTTTAATTTGGGAGATTGTACAGTAACTCTTTAAAGAACCGCTCTCGTGGTGCCCCAGAGTTAATTGTTACATTATCACTGCACCTGTACATAGGTCATCTGTAAATAGCCCATCCAATCTACCTCATCCCCATACTGTATTTATTTATTCATCTTGCTCCTTTGCACCCCAGTATCTCAACTTGCACATTCATCCTCTGCACATCCTACCACTTCAGTGTCTAATTGCTCTATTGTAATTACTTTGCCACCATGGCCTATTTATTGCCTTACCTCTCTTATCCTACCTCATTTGCACATGCTGTATATAGATTTTCCTACTGTATAATTGATTGTATGTTTGTTTATTCCATGTTTAACTGTGTTGTTGTATGTGTCGAACTGCTTTGCTTTATCTTGGCCAGGTCGCAGTTGCAAATGAGAACTTGGTCTCAACTAGCCTACCTGGTTAAATAAAGGTGAAATAAATAAAAAATAAACATTTTTTTTAATGATTCATTTAATCGGGTAACTATTAACTAAATATTGTTTGTTTTTTTACATTGTTTGCAAACTGATATTAGACACGTATACCAAAATAATATGCAAAACAGGCAAGATTAAAAATATATGTTTACATTTTTGCTAAAAAGGTGGGGCTCAAAACAGGTTGGGCTCTGAATGACAGGTTGCCACTGCACATCTCTGATTGTAAATCCACACCAAGCCAGACAAAGTTCTTTCTAAAATAATTAAGTTCATTCAAAAGTTAAGGATGCCACCCAGTCTTCTCACTCGCCGAAGGAGAGCAGTTTTACAATCCCGTAAACAATTGTGCTATTGTGTATGCTTTTTGCGTTATTTGTCACTTATTTTGTCCATAATGTTTCTGCCACCGTGTCTTATGACCAAAAAGAGCTCCTTTATATCAGGGCAGTAATTACTCACTCCGTACTGGAGGAAGTCTTCGAGTCGGACGGGAAGGATTTACTTGAGACGCCTGACAGGGCCCTCATACCCGTCAATCGCAGGAGGAAAAGACGGAGAAATCGTCGACGACGGTTCGGGTGCCTTGTAAGGATCCATAGCCGAGAGGGCAATCTACCTTTACCATCGGTCCTAGTAGCCATCTGCCTTTACCAACGGTCCTATTAGCCAATGTACAATCAATCGATAATAACATAAACGAACTACGAGCACTTATATCCAACCAACAGGACATTAAAAACTGTAAAATCTTATGTTTCACTGAGTCGTGACTGAACGATGGCATGATTAACATACAGCTGGCGTGTTTTAAGCTTTGTCGTCAGGATAGAACAGCGGCCTCTGGTAGGATAAGGGGTGGCGGCATATGCTGGTGCATGAAATCTAAGAAAGTCTCGAGGTTTTGCTCGCCTTAGGTAGAGTATCTCATGATAAGCTGGAGATCACACTATTTACCAAGAGAGTTTACATCTACATTTTTCGTAGCTGTCTATATACCATCGCAAACCTATGCTGGCACTGAGCTGTATACGGCCACAAGCAAACAGGAAAACACTCATCCAGAGGCGACGCTCCTAGTGGCTTGGGACGTTAATGCAGGGAAACTCAAATCCGTTCTACCTAATCTCTACCAGCAAGTTAAATGTGCAACCAGAGGGGGAAAAACTCTAGACCCTCCAATTTGGCAAATCTGACCATAATTTTATCCTCCTGACTCCTGCTTACAAGCAAAAAGAAAGCAGGAAGCACCAGTGACTCAGTCAATAAGAAAGTGGTCAGATGAAGCAGATGCCAAACTGCAGGACTGTTTTGCTACCACAGACTAGAATATGTTCTGGGATTCTTCCGATGGCATTGAGGAGTACACCACATCAGTCACTGGCTTCATCAATAAGTGCCTCGATGACGTCGTCCCCACAGTGACTGTACATACATACCCCAACCAGAAGCCATGGATTCAGGCAACATCCGCATTGAGCTAAAGGTTGGAGCTGCCGCTTTCAAGGAGTGGGACTCGAACCCGGAAGCTTAGAATAAATCCTGCTATACCCTCCGACGAACCATCAAACAGGAAAAACATTGATACAGGACTAAGATTGAATCGTAGTACACCAGCTCCGACACTCGTCTGATGTGGCAGGGATTGCAAAATATTACAGACTACAAAGGGAAGCACAGCCACGAGCTGCCCAGTGACACAAACCTACCAGACAAGCTAAATTACCTCTATAATTACTTTGAGGCAAGAAACACTGAAACATGCATGAGAGCACCAGCTGTTCCGGACGACTGTGTGATCACGCTCTCCGTAGCCGATGTGAGTAAGACCTTTAAACAGGTCAACATTCACAAGGCCGCAGGGCCAGACGGATTACCAGGACGTGTACTCTGAGCATGTGCTGACCAGTCACTGACTGAGTCTGTAATACCAACATGTTTCAAGCAGACCACCATTGTCCCTGTGCCCAAGAACACTAAGGTAACCTGTCTAAAGGATTACCGACCTGTAGCACTCACGTCTGTAGCCATGAAGTACATCGAAAGACTGGCAATGGCTCACATCAACACCATTATCCCAGAAAACCTAGACCCACTCCAATTTGCATACCGCCCCAACAGATCTACAGATGATGCACTCTCTATTGCACTCAACACTGCCCTTTCCCACCTGGACAAAAGGAACACCTATGTGAGAATGCTATTCATTGACTACAGTTCAGCGTTATACACCATAGTGCCCACAAAGCTCATCACTGAGCTAAGGACCCTGGGACTAAACACCTCCCTCTGCAACTGAATGCTGGACTTCCTGACGGGCCGCCCCGAGGTGGTAAGCGTAGGGAACAACACCTCCGCCACGCTGATCCTAAAAACGGGGACCCATCAGGGGTGCGTGCTCAGTCCCTTCCTGTACTCCCTGTTCACTCATGACTGACCACAACACGACCACAACACCATCAAGTTTGGCGATGACACAACAGTGGTAGGCCTGATCACCGACAACGATGAGACGGCCTAGGAGGTCAGAGACCTGCCCGTGTGGTGCCAGGACAACAACCTCTCCCTCAACATGATCAAGACAAAGGAGATGATTGTGGACTACAGGAAAAGGAGGACTGAGCACGCCCCCATTCTCATCGACGGGGCTGTAGTGGAACAGGTTAAGAGCTTCAAGTTCCCAGTGTCCACATCACCAACAAACTATCATGGTCCAAACACACTAAGACAGTCATGAAGAGAGCACGACAAAGCCTATTCCCCCTCAGGAGACTGAAAAGATTTGTCATGGGTCCTCAGATCCTCAAAAGGTTCTACAGCTGCACCATCGAGAGCATCACTGCCTGGTATGGCAACTGCTCGGCCTCTGACCGCAAGGTACTACAGAGGGTTGTGCGAACGGCCCATATCATCACTGGGGCCAAGCTTCCTGCCATCCAGGAACTCTATACCAGGTGGTGTCAGAGGAAGGCCCTAAAAATTTTCAAAAAACCCAGCCACACTAGTCATAGACTGTTCTCTCTGCTACCTCACGGCAAGCGGTACCAGAGTGCCAAATCTAGGCTCAAAAGGCTTCTTAACAGCTTCTACCCTAAACCATAAGACTCCTGAACAGCTAATCAAAGAGCTACCCAGATCCCTCTTTTACGCTACTCTGTTTATGATCTATACAGTCACTTTAACTCTACCTACATGTACATATTACCTCGACTAACCAGTGCCCCCGCACATTGACTCTGTATACCCCCTGTATATAGCTTTGCTTGTTATTTTACTGCTGCTGTTGAATTATTTATTACTTTTATTTTCTATTTTTTACTGAACTTTTTTTTTCATCTTAAAACTTCTTAAAGCACTATTGGTTAAGGGCTTCTATAAGTAAGCATTTCACTGTAAGGTCTACACCTGTTGTATTCGGCACCTGTGAAAATGTGATTTTATTAATTGCCCAGAGATATTAAAACTGTTTTCTAAAATATTGTTGTCTCGTCTGAAGAATTACTTTCCCAAATTAGTCCACACGAACCAAAGTCGATTTGTTAAAAAACTTTAATCCTCAGATAACCTCCGTCGACTACTACATATACAGTAAATGCTTAATCAGAAACAACAGCTCATCTCTCGATGCAGAGACAGCTTTTGATAGACTAGAATGGTGTTATCTCTGGTCTGTGGAACTTTTTTTTTTTTGTATCGTTATTTTACCAGGTAAGTTGACTGAGAACACGTTCTCATTTACAACAACATCCTGGGGAATAGTTACAGGGGAGAGGAGGGGGATGAATGAGCCAATTGAAATTTAGCAAATTCCTATATAATTAAAATACTATATGCCAATCCCTCAGCCATAGCTATAACAAGTAATGTATGCTCTGCTCCATTCAGAATCACTAGAAGCAGCAAACATGGCAATCCGATTTCTCCTTTGCTGTTTTTATTATCCATGGACCCTTGGCCCAGACAACTCATCAATATAAGGAAAGAACACCAATTTCCCTCAAATCTACTGATCACTTCATCTCATTATACTCTGACAATATTAAATTATATCTAGGAAATGTATCTCAATCGCTCCCAAACGCATTGAAGATCATAGATACATTTAGCATTATCTCAACTTATAAAATTTACTTTATGGATTATGAAATCCCAAACGTTTCCCATTATAAATATTTGGGAGTATATATATACAGTAGGGAGAACAAGTATTTGAAACACTGCCAATTTTGCAGGTTTTCCTACTTACAAAGCATGTAGCGGTCTGTAAATTTATCATAGGTACACTTCAACTGTGAGAGACGGAATCTAAAACAAAAATCCAGAAAATCACATTGTATTATTTTTAAGTAATTAATTTGCATTTTATTTCATGACATAAGTATTTGATACATCAGAAAAGCAGAACTTAATATTTGGTACAGAAACCTTTGTTTGCAATTACAGAGATCATACGTTTCCTGTAGTTCTTGACCAGGTTTGCACACACTGCAGCAGGGATTTTGGCCCACTCCTCCATACATACCTTCTCCAGATCCTCCAGGTTTCGGGGCTGTCGCTGGGCAATACGGACTTTCAGCTCCCTCCAAAGATTTTCTATTGGGTTCAGGTCTGGAGACTGGCAAGGCCACTCCAGGACCTTGAGATGCTTCTTACGGAGTCACTCCTTAGTTGCCCTGGCTGTGTGTTTCGGGTCGTTGTCATGCTGGAAGACCCAGCCACGACCCATCTTCAATGCTCTTACTGAGGGAAGGAGGTTGTTGGCCAAGATCTCGCGATATATGGCCACATCCATCCTCCCCTCCATACGGTGCAGTCGTCCTGTCCCCTTTGCAGAAAAGCATCACCAAAGAATGATGTTTCCACCTCCGTGCTTCACGGTTGGGATGGTGTTCTTGGAATTGTACTCATCCTTCTTCTTCCTCCAAACATAGCGAGTGGAGTTTAGACTAAAAAGCTCTATTTTTGTCTCACAGACCACATGACCTTCTCCCATTCCTCCTCTGGATCATCCAGATGGTCATTGGCAAACTTCAGACGGGCCTGGACATGCGCTGGTTTGAGCAGGGGGACCTTGCATGCCCTGCAGGATTTTAATCCATGACGGCGTAGTGTGTTCCTAATGGTTTTCTTTGAGACTGTGGTCCCAGCTCTCTTCAGGTCATTGACCAGGTCCTGCCGTGTAGTTCTGGGCTGATCCCTCACCATCCTCATGATCATTGATGCTCCACGAGGTGAGATCTTGCATGGAGCCCCAGACCGAGGGTGATTGACCGTCATCTTGAACTTCTTCCATTTTCTAATAATTGCGCCAACAGTTGTTGCCTATTGTCCTGTAGCCCATCCCAGCCTTGTGCAGGTCTACAATTTTATCCCTGATGTCCTTACACAGCTCTCTGGTCTTGGCCATTGTGGAGAGGTTGGAGTCTGTTTGATTGAGTGTGTGGACAGGTGTCTTTTATACAGGTAACGAGTTCAAACAGGTGCAGTTAATACAGGTAATGAGTGGAGAACAGGAGGGCTTCTTAAAGAAAAACTAACAGGTCTGTGAGAGTCGGAAATCTTACTGGTTGGTAGGTGATCAAATACTTACAGTATACATATTGTGGATTAGAGGGAGCATGGCCCGAGATGCGTGTCTGCCGCTCCCCCCCACCCCACCCACACATGAAATACCCTATTTGAGGCTGTTGAGGGAAGGGCAGGCCCACAACAATGGCCAAAGTGAAATGGAGACAGTAGATACAGCTGGTCTGTTGTAATATAATAAAGACAGTAGATCTAGCTGGTCTGTCATAATATAATAGAGACAGTAGATCTAGCTGAAATGTCATAATATAAAATTACTTAGTAGAGATAGGAATAGGAATTGTGGGGGTGTAGCACTCTACATTCAAAATCGTATACCTTTAACGAGGAGGGATGACCTTAATGCATGTCAAATAGGGGGCTCCCGAGTTGTGCAGGCACTGCATCTCCGTGCTTGAGGTATCACGACAGACAGCCTGGTTCGAATCCAGGCTGTATCACAACCGGCCGTGATTTGGAGTCCCATAGTGCAGCGCACAATTGGCCCAGCGTTGGCCGGTGTATGTTGTCATTGTAATTAAGAATGTACTTAACTGACTTGCCTAGTTAAATCAAATAAAAAATAGAGGCACTATGGGAGGGAGTCTGTTCCATGTTGGCCTCGCTCGTCCTCGATTTCCACCTTGCCTCCAAGGAATCCCCGAAGTCTTAATTTCCGAGTGGATGCGATGTCACCCAAGTTCTCTTGGAATTCATAGAGGGCTGTCGACTCATCTACTCCGGAGCCCATGCAACTAGGCAGGGCTAGAGCGCTTACGCACACTAAACACCAGGAGCTGTCTGTATTGTGGAGCTACGGGACATTGTTACATTGTTGCCTAACTGCCCAATAAAAGACCAGGCTCGTCAGTAGGTACGAGTACACTGGTGAGCCATATAGGGTGTTTTCAATCTCTCACTACTCGTAACCCCCTCTATGCTACCCTATTGTGGGGAGGCCAGTCAAAATCCATCTGAGTGCTCATTGACTCTTGGGCTGACGAGAACTTTATGGACACTACCCTGGTGTCAAAGCTGGGTATCTCCACTCAACCCCTTTCCATATGAAATCCTACGGTGGATCGCTCTCCATGGGAATTTTGGTTTATGACACTTGGCATTTGCAATGTTCCACTTGCAATATGTTTTTGATGAACTGCCGTCCATTTGAGTGGTGTTTGCGATTGTGTATATGGTTCGCCCAATGCCAATAAGTAGCCATTACATTTTGTCCATTTCATGGGGGGTCTTCCCTTACCATCCCTATGGACGTCAGAACGCTGGATGGGCGCTCTAACGGCAGAGTCACCCACAATATGGTTCCTATTCACCTGCGAAAGTCAGGCAACCACATTGAGTCTATGCAGTTTCTGCTCCTGGAGTCTTCTCATGTACCCATGGTTTTGGGGTTTTGATTGCTCCAGAGGCACAATCCCCTAATCGACTGGGCTACGGGTTCCATCAAGGGTTGGAGTCTGTTTTGCCATGCACATTGTCTGAAGTCGGCGCAGCCTGCACCGGTATGTAAAGCCTCGGATCTCTACGCCATTCGTACCAGGATTTACGGGAAGTTTTCAACTCTGCCCGCGCCACATCTCTTCCGCCAGATCGGCCCTACGACTGTGCTATCAACCTTCTCCCAGGCACCACACTGCCTCAGGGGTGACTTTATTCCCTGTCGGGTCTGGAGACCAAAGCGATGGAAAGGTATATTGAGGAATCTCTCACTGCAGGGATTATGCGTCTATCTTCCTCCCACACCGGTGCAGGATACTTTGTGGAGAAAAAGGCCAAGACCCTGTGGCCGTGTATCGACTATCGGGGTCTTAATGACATTACGGTTAAAAAACGTTACCCGCTACCACTCATTGCCTCAGCTTTTGATCCACTCCCTCCAGAGGGTGGTCATCTTCTCCAAGTTGGACCTTCGGAATGCCTACCATCCGGTTTGGAGTGGAAGACAGCCTTTAACATGGCTAGCGGGCACTACGAATACCTGGTGATGCTGTTTGGACTGACCATCGCTCCCGCTGTGTTCCAGGCACTGGTCTACCTGAACGACATCTTCATTTATTCCCGGTCAGCTCAAGAGCACACCCTCCATGTTCGACAGGTCCTCCAGAGTCTCCTGGAGAACCAGCTTTTTGTGAAGGCGGAGAAATGTTAGTTCCATCGCTCCACCTTCTCCTTCCTAGAATACGTCATCGCTGCAGGGAATATTCAGATGGACCCTGACAAGGTGAGAGCTGTGGTGGATTGGCCTCAACCCACATCCAGAGTGCAGCTGCAACGTTTCTTGGAGTTTGCATATTTCAACCGTTGTTTCAGCACCCTTGCTTTCGCCCGCTCTGCACTCACCTCTCCCAAGGTTCCGTTCATATGGTCTCCAGCAACTGACCGAGCATTCTCAGACCTCAAGCAGCGATTCACTACAGCCCCCCATTTTAATCCATCCGGAACCGTCCCGTCATTTCATTGACGTCAGAGTGGGAGCTGTCCTGTCCCAGCGTTCTGCCCAGGACCAGAAGCTCCATCACTGCACTGTGCATTCCCATCATCTTAACTCCACTGAGAATAATTATGATGTGGAAAATTGCGAATTACTCACTGTTAAGATGGTGTTGGAGGAGTGGAGGCACTGGTTAGTTGGGGAGGAACATCTATTCTTGTAAAACTTGGCGGTGCAGAGATATTCCAAGCGCCTCATCTCCAGGCAGACGAGATGGGCCCTGTTATTCACTCGGTCCAAGAGCATGAAGACTGACGCACTCAGGGGGGCCCGGCTATACGAATGTTTGTCCCGGACTCTGCCCATGCTCTGGTTCTGGAATGGGCATATTCCTCGAGACTCACCTGTCATCCTGGCTCCCATCGGACCTTGGCTTTTGTCCGACAACGTTTTTGGTGGCTCACAATGGTTCCTGACATCTGTTTTCTTTGCTGCCTGCACTGTGTGTGTGCAGAACAAGACTCCGCAGCAAATTCCGGCTGCCCTCCTTCAACCACTCCCTGTCCCTCACCGCCCCTGGTCCCATATATCCTTGGACTTCGTCACGGGTCTCTCTCTGTCAGAAGGCAACACCACCATTCTTACAGTGGTGGACAAGTTTTCCAAAGCCGCCCATTTTATCCCTCTTCCTAAGTTGCTCTCAGCTTAGGAGACGATCCAGCTCATTAGGCAGCACGTCTTCTGGATCCATGGTATTCCATTCGCGGTTCCCAGTTCTCATCACGGTTCTGGAAGGCGTTCTGCACCCTCATTTTGTCGTCGATCAGCCTGTCTTCTGGTTTTCATCCCCAGTCTAACAGCCAGTCGGAGCGATCGTTGTGTCATCTCCACCAATCCCACCACCTGGACCCAGCAACTGTGCCTGCAACACCCTTCTCTGTTCTGCTACAGGTCTCTCCCCTTTTGAGTGTTCCCCGCGATATCAGCCCCCTCTCTTCCTGGAGCAAGAGGAAAGTATACCTTCTGCCCAGATGTTCATCCATCGCTATCGC
This sequence comes from Oncorhynchus nerka, assembly GCF_034236695.1. Classification (NCBI taxonomy): domain Eukaryota; kingdom Metazoa; phylum Chordata; class Actinopteri; order Salmoniformes; family Salmonidae; genus Oncorhynchus; species Oncorhynchus nerka. The sequence goes on along the minus strand of NC_088408.1, from coordinate 51,001,529 downwards.
CGTACCTGGAACAGAGCCCGGGCCACACTTCTCAAGACCACCCCCAGGTATCAATGACAGGCGGACCGCCACCGGACCCCTGTTCCCCGCTACCTTCTTGGGCCGAGGGTATGGTTTTCCACTCGGGATCTGCCCCTCCGGGTGGAGTCAAGCAAACTTTCCCCCCATTTTATCGGTCCTTTCCCCATCTCTAAGGTCCTTAGACCCTCTGCTGTTCGCCTTCTGTTTCCCCACACTCTCTGTATACATCCCACTTTCCATGTATCTAGAATTAAACCCGTCTCACAGCCCTTTGTCTTCTGTTTCCTGACCCTGATCCTACCTGCAGTCTTGTACCTGTCTGACTCTTATTTGGATTACGATTCTTTGCCTGCCTTGACTTACCTTTTGCCTGCTCCTTGTACTATAATAAACTCTGAGACTCATACTCTCCCCCTCCTGTGTCTGCATCTGGGTCTTAACCTGGGCTCAAGTTCATCTGCCACACCAGGCTCCCATATTGGTAGGATGTGTGTATAGACCTCCTACTGTAGCTCTAAGGTGTCCTATCTCGAGGACTTATGTACTTGGTTTAACCAGGCCACAGATAGTAACAGATGTATTTATCTTGGGTGATTTTAATATAAATTGGAAGGATCATAATAATTAAAATATAACTAAATTAATGAGATATGCCGAGAGCGGTGGTTTGAAACAAATGGTTAATGATACTACTAGATCTTCAACTAAGTTAGGTCACCGTTCAGACATGTGCATTGATCTGATCTTCTGTAATATACCATTGCAATGCTTAAAAGCCCAGATCAATGCCAGTAGGCTGGACATACCATAATATTGTGACCATGAACACCAAGGTTCCAAAGAAACCCTCAAGGATTGTGGTCAAGAGAAATTTTAAAACATTTAATCATGAGCTATTTCAGAATGATTTGACTGCTGTACCCTGGGAGCTAATTTATCTAGAGGATGATTTAAATCACGCTACAGAATGTTTAATTGATTTGCTCACTGAGGTAATGGACCATCATGCCCCAGTAAGAAAGAGTACAGTTGGGGCTCATCCATCTCCATGGATTGATGAACTGGGTGAGGCATTTTCTCAAAGAAATATGGCAAAAGTCATAGCAGCCAAATCTAAAATAGAAATTGATTAACACAATTATAGAACACTACGTAATCATGCAGTTAAATTACATCGTAAGAAAAACAAAACTTTTCAAAAATTCTTTAATTGATTGTAAAAATGATTCAAAAAAGGTATGGAATACAGTTAAGGGCTTACTTGGTACATCGATCTCATCATGCCCATCTAGTGTGGAGGTTGATGGGAGAACAATAACAGAACCAGCAGATATTGTCAAACATTTAGCTGATTTAAAAAAAACATTTATTTACTGAGCAATAACGTAAACACCCATTCTTCCAAACAAGCTATTGTCCAATGAATTTTAAAATATATATTATTAAAACCTGCTCTTTTAGTCTAGAAATGGTGGCAGTAGAGTTGGTGTTAAACCTATTGAAGTCATTACACAATGATACATCTACAGGTTATAATCTTATGGAGAAAAACATTTACTTCGCTATGCTGCTCCCCAGATTGCAGCTCCACTGAAATACATATTTAATTTGTCACTGGAAAAGGGGACATTTCCAAATGTATGGGAGCATGCTAAACTATATCCAATCCCGAAAGACAGCAAAGAACCCCTTAATCCTGCCAATAGTCGACCAATTTGTCTATTCCCTTCACTCAGTAAGATATTGGAGGGTATTGTGAGTAGACAAATATGGCAGTACATGGAAAATAGTCATCTGATCACAGCCAATTAGCATGCTTATCGCAAAAATCATTCCACTACCACTACAGTGTTTGACATGACTGACCAGTGACTCAATGCTGTGGATAATGGTAGGTTTGTGGGTGTAATATGTTTTAGCGCAGCATTTGATTTAGTGGATCATTAATCATTTTGACAAAATTATTGCATTTTGTGTTTAAGGAGGCAGCATTTAATTGGGTACAGTCATATCTAACTGACAGGAAACAGTCCACCTATATCAAATGGGTTGTTTTCTTCCCCTCATGGTCTAAACTGCGGAATACCGCAGGGCAGCTGCCTTGCGCCTCTTCTTTACTTAATATATACCAACGACCTTCCTTATGCCTTATCTGAAACTCAAGCTACTACATTTGCAGATGACACTACAATTTATACAGCAAGACAATCGGTGCAACTGGTAGAGCAAGCTCTACAAGTAGATCTGGGAAATATCAGGGAGTGGGTTTTCCGCAACAAACTTGTTTTGAACACCAAGAAAACCAAGGTTGTTGGTCTGTTCCACCAGGAAAAGGCCAACACAACATGGGATACAATTATCTATGGGGGGGATCATACATTGTGGTGGCAGAAACCAAACTACTAGGGGTGCAGCTAGACCACTGCTTATCATGGTTGTCTTAAATTAGTTATTTATGTTTAAAAAAAAATGTTTTTAAAGAACTTCATGCATGATCAGAAGGATAGCTAAATATTTACAGGGAAAGATTCTTAAGCAAACAACCCAAGCGTTCATTGGGAGTCAGGTGAACTACTGTTCTGTGTTCTGGGGAAATGCATCAGCAAGTGAAATTAGGAGGCTGCAAATTGCACAGAACAAAGCAGCAAGGATTGTTTTAAGGTGGATATATGGTTATTCTGTTGTAGTCATGCACAATGCTCTTGATTGGTCATCAATCAACAAGATAATGAAAACAGACTTTATTTCACTATGTACACCATTTAAAACAGCAAAACTCCATTCGCAACAGTATTCAGTTGGTAAAAGACAGACATTCAGGAAATACTAGGAATAGATACAGTAGATGGTGTACAATGTGTTATCCAGACAGAAAAGAGAAATAGGCAAAATAACATTTTGATTGAGCAATAAAGAAATTGAATACTTTCCAGAAACCTTTCAAAATATAAATTCAAACAATACTTTAGAACCATTTAAATGTAATAAATTGGAAGGTTGTGCAGGACTATGGTAGATGAAGGACTCAATCTATCTTTTCAGACTGTTAAAGTATTTATCTGGTCAATTTGTCAGTCTGTTTGTAACAGCGTGTTATGTGAAAATGTGACCATATTATAAATTGCATTTTAATGTTTACGGACTCTTGGAATATTAGTCCAAATAAGGACTAAAAGAGATTGGGTTCAAATCAGGGCTCTGGCTGGGCCACTCAAGGACATTCAGAGACTTGTGCAGAAGCCACTCCTGTATTCTCTTGGCTGTGTGTTTAGGGTTGTTGTCCTGTTGGAAGATTAACATTCGTCCAAGTCGGAGGTCTGAGCGCTTTGGAGCAGGTTTTGATCAAGGATCTACTTTGCTCCGTTCATCTTTCCCTTGATCCTGACTAGTCTCCCAGTCCCTGCAGCTGAAAAACATTCCCCATCATGATGTTGCCACCACCCTGCTTCACCATAGGGATGGTGCCAGGTTTCCTCTAGACGTGACGCTTGGCACCCAGGCCAAAGAGTTCAATCTCTCCCGATTGCTCAGTTTGGCTGAGTGGCCATCTCTAGGAAGAGTCTTGGTGGTTCCAAACTTTTTCCATATAAGAATGGCGGAGGCCACTGTGTTCTTGGGAACCTTCAATGCTGCAGAAATCTACGGACAATTCCTTCGACCTCATGGCAGGATGCACCTGAACTCAATTTTGAGTCTCATAGCAAAGGGTCTGAATACTTATTTACATAAGGTATTTCTGTTTCTAAAAACCTGTTTTAGTTTTGTCATTATGGTGTATTGTGCATAGATTGACGTGGGAAAAAAAGTATACCATCCATTTTAGAATAAGGCTGTAGCCTCCCGAGTGGCACAGTGCATCGCTGTGCCACTCGAGATTCTGGGTAAGAGTCCAGGCTCTGTCGCAGCCGGCCACGACTGGGAGACTCATGTGGCGGCGCATTGGCCCAGCATCGTCCGGGTTAGTGGAGGGGTTTGCCGGCAGGGATGTCCTTTGTCCCATCGCGCACTGGCAACTCCTGTGGCGGGCAGGGCGCAGTGCATGTTGACAAGGTCGCCAGGTGTACGGTGTTTCCTCCGACATATTGGTGCGGCTGGCTTCCGGGTTATGTGGGCATTGTGTCAAGAAGCAGTGCGGCTTGGTTGGGTTGTGTTTAAGAGGACGCACGGCTCTCGACCTTCGCCTCTCCTGAGTCCGTACGGGAGTTGCAGCCAAAATGTGGAAAAAGTCAAGGGTTCTGAATACTTTTCGAATGCACTGTATATGGACACTGTTTAATGCCAAAAATAATAGGTTAAATACATGTACAAATAATGTTTCCTTATTTTCTCTCAGATATAGGACAGACACTTCAGAACATACTTTCTTTAAAACATTTTTGGGACTATCTGTTGTTCCATGCATTTTTAAATGGGCTAATAGCAGTAAGGCCAATATTTTTCATCAAATAATTGTATTATATTTTTTTAGGATACTTCAAGGAGTCTTAAAATTCTAAATCAAATATCTGAATGATCCTTGATGTGACCTTCTTAAAGCAATTCCATATAGTTTAGTAGAACCACCCTCTAGATTAGACAGGGCAAGAGTATGTGAGCGAAGCTGAAGCGGAGCGTGACCGATTTGCCTAGAGCGCGGAGCGAGATTCCCAAAGGCCTTCTCGCCCTCTCCAATTTCGCTTAGGGCATGCCCGGTCCAGCATGTATTTGTAGTCTACTTGTGTGCTGATATTGCCTTTTGCTTTAGCTACTGTTATGGAGTTAGCTAAATATCTTCATAAAGAAACTGATAAAAACACACAGTTGCTAAATCAAGGTGACCAAGAGCAAGAGAAGGAGCGCGGTGATGTAATGTCCACAACAAGGATAATTTTGCCTAAAAACCTTTAGGCCTACCTAAAAAAATATATAAATAAAAAATCTCCATCTCTGCCAAGCCTGGCAAGAGTGGCCAAAAGGGTGTTTATCATCCAAGTGTGGAGAGGATGTTCTCCGCTGCTGGACTGCTCTCCAGGTACCATCGCATGAGTGTGAAGCCACAGAATGGCCAAACTCGTGTTTCTAAAAATTAATTCTAAAAAGGATTTCAAAGGCACCAATAAATAATTTTTCATTTGATTTGTATTTCATTTTAAGTAAATCACAGGCTATATGCGCAATTTGTAGACTATAATGATTTAATGCATGAAATGTTATGTCCTTATTAGGCTCCCTGTCTTGCTCCTGGCCTATTTAGAGTGTTTATATGCTGTTTAATATGACATGTAGCCTATTTGAATGATATGCGCTTCTTGCATTCACCTTTTCATGTTAATTAAAATACTTTTCATTCAAATCCATATGGTTTGGTTTCAATACTTTAAATCCAAATGGTAGGTCCAGGTAGTCACAAAAATAGATGGGTGTTGGTTAAATTGTGCTTTTAATGAATGGAGCAAATTTGGATTGTCAGTTTTCTTCTCTCCTGCGGGCGCGGAATATTTTTTTTGCTGAAGGGTTGGAAAGGACATTGAGCGCCGGAGCTATTAGCGGGATTTCCAACCACTTAATTCCGCTCACATGCTCTGGACAGAGCTTAGACTCTTTTGGAATGCTCATATTGTGAGCTACCATTAAAAAAGTATGGGTGGGAAGGGGGAAAAATATGGTTCAGGGTGGGGGGCAGGAGGTGGGTGGTTTGGTTAGATGGAGACATCCTGGATGGGTGGGGTTGGGGGAATGGGATGGGAGGCTATTGTGTTTATTTTCCTTTACATATTCAACTTATTCTTTTTTAACTCTTTAATATGATCATAACGATCAATACTTAAATGACAAAATAAGTAAAAATGTTGTCAAAAATAAATACAACATGATTGTGTCAGAGTGAAAGGCTGCTCCGACATTTTGCATATCATATAGAGATAGATACACAGACTGAGCAGGTGACATAGTCATAGACATAACCAACTGAACATCAATGAAGCCACATGGTATAGAAACATCTTATTTGTCAGACAGACACAAGTGGATTCAGGGGGTGGGGGATCTTCATATGATACATAGAGGGTCCCAGGGTGACTGAGTGATATGTTCAACATAATCTATGGCGTCATCCTGAAGATGTGTCTCCCTATAAGTTTATGTACAGTGTGTCTGTGTCCCAAAGGAAACCCTAATTTTCTTTATAGTGCACTACTTTTGACCAGGGCCCAGTCTGCACCCTATTCCATATAGTGCACTACTTTTGACCAGAGCCCTATGGGACGCAGACTGTCTTACATGAGAGCATGGAAATCCGAGCAGGTGAAATCCAGCAGCTGATGGAAAGTTCAATGAGTTCCCTTTATAGGCCACAGATTCAAAATGAAGGAACATAGTGGGGCAAAAAAGTATTTAGTCAGCCACCAATTGTGCAAGTTCTCCCACTTAAAAAGATGAGGCCTGTAAATTTTCATCATAGGTACACTTCAACTATGACAGACAAAATGAGAGAAAAAAATCCAGAAAATCACATTGTAGGATTTTTTATGAATTTATTTGCAAATTATGGTGGAAAATAAGTATTTGGTCACCTACAAACAAGCAAGATTTCTGGCTCTCACATACCTGTAACTTAACTTCTTTAAGAGGCTCCTCTGTTCTCCACTCGTTACCTGTATTAATGGCACCTGTTTGAACGTGTTATCAGTATAAAAGACACCTGTCCACAACCTCAAACAGTCACACTCCAAACTCCACTATGGCCAAGACCAAAGAGCTGTCAAAGGACACCAGAAACAAAATTGTAGACCTGCACCAGGCTGGGAAGACTGAATCTGCAATAGGTAAGCAGCTTGGTTTGAAGAAATCAACTGTGGGAGCAATTATTAGGAAATGGAAGACATACAAGACCACTGATAATCTCCCTCGATCTGGGGCTCCACGCAAGATCTCACCCCCTGGGGTCAAAATGATCACAAGAACGGTGAGCAAAAATCCCAGAACCACATGGGGGGACCTAGTGAATGACATGCAGAGAGCTGAGACCAAAGTAACAAAGCCTACCATCAGTAACACACTACGCCGCCAGGGACTCAAATCCTGCAGTGCCAGACGTGTCCCCCTGCTTAAGCAGCAGTACATGTCCAGGCCCGTCTGAAGTTTGCTAGAGAGCATTTGGATGATCCAGAAGAAGATTGGGAGAATGTCATATGGTCAGATGAAACCAAAATATAATTTTTGGGTAAAAACTCAACTCGTCATGTTTGGAGGACAAAGAATGCTGAGTTGCATCCAAAGAACACCATACCTACTGTGAAGCATGGGGGTGGAAACATCATGCTTTGGGGCTGTTTTTCTGCAAAGGGACCAGGACGACTGATCCGTGTAAAGGAAGGAATGAATGGGGCCATGTATCGTGAGATTGAGTGAAAACCTCCTTCCATCAGCAAGGGCATTGAAGATGAAACGTGGCTGGGTCTTTCAGCATGACAATGATCCCAAACACACCGCCCGGGCAACAAAAGGAGTGGCTTCGTAAGAAGCATTTCAAGGTCCTGGAGTGGCCTAGCCAGTCTCCAGATCTCAACCCCATAGAAATTCTTTGGAGGGAGTTGAAAGTCTGTGTTGCCCAGCAACAGCCCCAAAACATCACTGCTCTAGAGGAGATCTGCATGGAGGAATGGGACAAAATACCAGCAACAGTGTGTGAAAACCTTGAAGACTTACAGAAAACGTTTGACCTCTGCTGTCATTGTCAACAAAGGGTTTATAACAAAGTATTGAGATAAACTTTTGTTATTGACCAAATACTTATTTTCCACCATAATTTGCAAATAAATTCATTTAAAATCCTACAGTGTGATTTTCTGGATTTCTCATTTTTCTCATTCTGTCATAGTTGAAGTAAACCGATGATGAAAATTACAGGCCTCTCTCATATTTTTAAGTGGGAGAACTTGCACAATTGGTGGCTGACTAAATACTTTTTTGCCCCACTGTAGATCTATATCATGTATAAAGACACGTACAGGGCACATTCACACTGAAATCAGAGCCAGAATGAATGTATTAGCCCTGTGTTTGCTCAGATCCTGTATCTAGACATGACCTCAGACAGAAAACATGGAACATTTCAGAATTCAGACTGAGACTTCAAACTCATGACTGAGTTACTCATCAAGGGGTCAGCAATCTCGCTGTCGTGCAAAAGGAACATTGCAGACCATGACTACAGAGGGGGAGAGAGAGTCATGGAGAGTGTGTGTGTTTGCACGCACACTTGTGGCCATGTGTGTGTGAAAGAGAGAAAGAGAGGGAATATAGTTCAAACTAAATGAATTGTGCACCAGTTACACCCAGAGACCAGAAGTCAGTTGTTTGAAAGAGAAGGTTGATGTGCTCACTGATGTGTTCACTCTTATGAACCAGGCCAGACCTTATGAAAGCCCCACTGTGTTCATGTCACATAAACACACACACACGCACGCACCCGTGAACACACACACACGCTCTCATCCCCTGGGGGGCTGGGACTTTTGCACTCAGTTGAACGGTTGCTCCACTTCCTTAATGCATTTGGTCATGCGTACCGGGCACTCATTTTGGCATTTCAGCTGCAGAAAAATCACCAAGCACAGACAAGGACTGGAACTGGCGATTTTAGGGGGAGTTCATAAAAGATGTGTCCACCCAGCTTTGCAGTATATTCCCAGATACAATTTTGTCAATGTTAGGTTACGGGAAAAATGTATTAAGGTGCATGTATGACCTGTAGATGACTGACGCTCCCTAGGGTTGACGCTCCCTACCTGCCCTCCAGGACACCTACACCACCCGATGTTACAGGAAGGCCATAAAGATCATCAAGGACATCAACCACCCGAACCACTGCCTGTTCACCCCGCTATCATCCAGAAGGCGAGGTCAGTACAGGTGCATCAAAGCTGGGACCGAGAGACTGAAAAACAGCTTCTATCTCAAGGCCATCAGACTGTTAAACAGCCACCACCAACATTGAGTGGCTGCTGCCAACACACTGTCATTGACACTGACCCAACTCCAGCCACTTTAATAATGGGAATTGATGGGAAATGATGTAAATATATCACTAGCCACTTTAAACAATGCTACCTTATATAATGTTACTTTACCCTACATTATTCATCTCATATGCATACGTATATACTGTACTCTACATCATCGACTGCATCCTTATGTAATACATGTATCACTAGCCACTTTAACTATGCCACTTTGTTTACTTTGTCTACATACTCATCTCATATGTATATACTGTACTCGATACCATCTACTGTATGCTGCTCTGTACCATCACTCATTCATATATCCTTATGTACATATTCTTTATCCCCTTACACTGTGTATAAGACAGTAGTTTTGGAATTGTTAGTTAGATTACTTGTTGGTTATCACTGCATTGTCGGAACTAGAAGCACAAGCATTTCGCTACACTCGCATTAACATCTGCTAACCATGTGTATGTGACAAATACAATTTGATTTGATTTTGATTTAGGGAGCGAAAAGGTTTAAGTCAAGTAAGTCATATAGGCTTGTTCTTCAATAACTCAAGAGATAGCATGCCATATTACAATTAGTAGGGGCATGTTAACAGTGTGGGTTTAGTGTCCTATTTCCCTCAATGTGACTCACCGTCATGTCTCCTCTCACGAACAGGTGTTAGTGCTCTCTCTCTCTCGGGACCACAGAGGCTGTTGATAAGGTCAGAGGTCAGCTTGTGGAGAAGGTCAGGAGGGACTTACATGGATATAGAACACCAACAACCAGTACGGCCACCAGGGACCAATCAGAAGCCAAAACAGTGCTGTAATTATATATATATATGACCACAGGGATAGACTAGAGGAATGTCTCCTAGATTACCTGTTTTTGGACCCTAGTTATATAATAGGTTAAACTATTCTACCCTGGTTATATTATACTATAGTAAAGGATTTCCTTTACTTTTTCAAAAATAGACGTTTCCAGGCATGAGAATGCATGTACAGACAGCATAACTGCCTGGCTACAGCCAGGGACAAAACAGAAACCAACCAACCCAGGTCTTTCTTCAAGAGAAGAGTTTACCCGTAGACTTTGTAGTTAGTACTCTTTTTGACGCCTACCGTTTGACTATGTGCATTAACCAGCAGTAATAATACTTGTGTGACACCGTAATTGTGTGACAGCCATTTACAGGCAATCTGATAATCAGTTTATTTATTTGATCTAAATCATTGATTTCTCTAAAGGTACAGTTGAAGTCGGAGGTTTACAGACAGCTTAGCCAAATACATTTAAACTCAGTTTTTCACAATTCCTAACATTTAATCCGAGTAAATATTACGTTTTATGGCAGTTAGGATCACCACTTTATTTTAAGAATGTGAAATGTCTGAATAAAGGTTGAGAATTATTTATTTCAGATTTGAATTCTTTCATCACATTCCCAGTGGATCAGAAGTTTACATACACTCAATTAGTATTTGGCAGCATTTCATTTAAGTTGTTTAACGTTTCAGGTATTCTTCCACAAGCTTCCCACAATAAGTTGGGTGAAATTTGGCCCATTCCTCCTGACAGAGCTGGTGTAACTGGAATCAGGTTTGTAGGACTCCTTGCTCGCACACGCTTTTTCAGCTCTGCCAACAAATGTTCTATAGGATTGAGGTCAGGGCTTTGTGATGGCCACTCCAATACCTTGACTTTGTTGTCCTTAAACCATTTTGCCACAACTTTGGAAGTATGCTTGGGGTCATTGTCTATTTGGAAGACCCACTTGCAACCAAGCTGATGTCTTGAGATGTTGCTTCAATATATCCACATAAATTTCCTGCTTCATGATGCCAAATATTTTGTGAAGTGCACCAGTCCCTCCTGCAGAAAAGCATCCCCACAACATGATGCTGCCACCCCCATTCTTTACGGGGGCTTGCAAGCCTCCCTCTTTTTCCTCCAAACATAAGGATGGTCATTATGGCCAAACAGTTCTATTTTTGTTTCATCAGACATTTCTCCAAAAAGTACAATCTTTGTCCCTATGTGCAGTTGCAAACCGTAGTCTGGCTTCTTTCTTGCTGAGCGGCCTTTCAGGTTATGTCGATATAGGACTCGTTTTACTGTGGATATAGATACTTTTGTACCCGTTTCCTCCAGGATCTTCACAAGGTCCTTTGCTGCTGTTCTGGGATTGATTTGCACTTTTCACACCAAATTACATTCATCTCTAGGAGACGGAACGCACCTCTCTCCTGAGTGATATGAAGGCTGCGTGGTCCCATGGTGTTTCTACTTGTTCATCTGTACAAACAATAGTACACGTGGTACCTTCAGGCATTTGGAAATTGCTTCCACAGGATGAACCTGACTTGGAGATCTACAAAAAAAAATGATAATGTCTTGGCTGATTTCTTTTGATTTTCCCATGATGTCAAGCAAAGAGGCACTGAGTTTGAAGATAGGCCTTGAAATACATCCACAGGTACACCTCCAATTGACTCAAATGTTCTCAATAAGACTATCAGAAGCTTCTAAAGCAATGACATTTTCTGGAATTTTCCAAGCTGTTTAAAAGGCACAGTCACTGGAATTGTGATACAGTGATTTATAAGTGAAATAACCTGCCTGTAAACAAACAATTACTTGAGTCATGCAAGTAGATGTCCTAACCGACTTGCAAAAACTATAGTTTGTTAACAAGACATTTTTGGAGTGGTTGAAAAATTTGTGGAGTGGTATTGTAGTTTTACTGACTACAATACAAGTATGTAAACTCCCAACTTCAACTGTAGATAATTTTTCTTCAGTACTTTTTACCCCCTTTTTCGTGATATTCAAATCGGTAGTTACAGTCTTGTCCCATCGCGGGAACTCCCATACGGACTCTAGAGAGGTGAAGGTCGAAAGCCATGCACCCTCCGAAACACAACCCCACCAAACCGCACTGCTTCTTGACACACAGCGCGTTTAATCCCGGAAACCAGCCGCACCAATGTGTCGGAGGAAACACTGTACAGTTGGCACCCGAAGTCAGCATGGATGCCCCCGGGCCGTCACAAGGAGTCGCTAGAGCGCGATGGGACAAGGACATCCCGCCGGCCAAACCATCCCCTAACAAGGACGACTCTGGGCCAATTGTGCGCAGCCTCATGGGTCTCCCATTCGCAGCGGGTGGCGGCGCCTATAGCACTGCAAAGTAGCCTTATACTGCTGAGCCACTCGGGAGGCCCGAAGGTAGATTTTTACAAGCACTATAGACCATTACTCTAGGCCTGAGGTCAGTATAGTTATTGATACATGTAGCACAATTCTCCTGGCTTTCATCAATATCAATCAACCATCCCAAGCCATGGCAGCGTGCAACAAAATTGTCTGACTTCACTGTTGCTGCCTGACCCCTCCATAAGGAGCCATGACCAGAGGCCTCATTCCCATTTAAACTGATGTAAATTTTTAGGATATAATTAAGATACACAGAATATTCATCTGCAGAAAAAATGCAAATATATACAAATTTCGCCAAAAATGATTGTTGTCCAGTGTCCATGGCAACCATCAACAATCATTACAACAGTTCTTTCTATCTTCCCTTAATTGCTCCCTGTGAGGTTGAATTCTCAGATGACCCCCCCCCCCCAGCTGCTGCTCTGTGGTTTGGCTAACTAGCCTTCCCTAGTGCTCTGGGCTCTAGTTATGTAATGACTGCAGACCAGATAGAAGCATAGAGCCACATCCCCTGGTCAACTGAATAGCATCCCAAATGGCACCCTATTCCCTATAGGGCACTCCCAAAAGTAGTGTACTACATTAGGAATAGAGTGCCATTTGGGAAGCACACACTGACTGCATGCATGGCCATCGTTACTGTGAGCTGCTACAACAGAATCATTACAAGCACTTAAGCTTATTAAAATTGGCATGGGGCCCAATGTGGGGCAAGCCCCTGAGATGTTAGACAAAGGCACAGTGCAAGAGCCCATGAGAATGACTGAGTAGACTCTAGAGCATGTGTAGGGCAGCATACTCAAGTCCCACAGAAGAGAAAAACAAGGTGACATAAAAATGAACAGTACATTATTCAAGTAGCCTAAATTAAATACAAGATATAGGAGTGAGGTGTGGTGGGGGCTTTGGGGGTACCTGAGACCCAAGTGGAGGTTAAAGATGATATAGGCCACTTGTAATGCAGAGGAAATGCAGCACCTCCCAGCAAAGACACTCTCTCCTCTCTGAGCTAACTGCAAAGTCTCTTATGGTTGATTGATGAGAGCATTCGCAGCCAGGTCAATGCAAAGTTGTGAGCGAGCACTTAGTTGTGGCACCACACCAGAGTGGACAGACAGAAAAGAAGCCCCAGAATTTGTGGCCTCAGCTGGGTCCACTCTCTGGACGTGTGGAGGTGGCGTGGAAGAAAGCCTGAAGTGACCCCAACTCAAACCCATACACTAAGGTAAAAGCCCCGGGCTCTTTTACCTAAGCTCAAATAGAGTTACGAGGCAGATGCTTTCAGAGCCAATGATGCCCTGCAAATACAGAATGATGGCAGATGTGTGAAATTTGCATGTATGCATGAGGAGTTCAACTAGGACACTGTTTGAGAAAAAGGAGAGAAAATAAGGAGAGAAATGGGCATAAAGGAAAATAGGACAAGACTGATGAATGCCTGAACATAATACCGCAAAGAAAAAAACATTTGATTTGACTCATGTCACTACTTTAAGACTATGCCCATGGACATTGAGATACAAGATTAGAAAAATAATAGTTAAGGCCTCCTGAGTGGCACAGTGGTCAAAGGCACTGCATCACAGTGCTAGCTGTGCCACTAGAGATCCTGGTTCGAGTCCAGACTGTCGCAGCCGGCCGCGACCGGGAGACCCATGGGGCGGCGCACAATTGGCCCAGCGTCGTCCAGGTTAGGGGATGTTCTTGTCCCATCGCGCACTAGTGACTCCTGTGGCGGGCCGGGCGCAATGCACTCTGACACAGTCGCCAGGTGTACGGTGTATCCTCCAACACATTGGTGGGGCTGGCTTCCAGGTTAAGCGGGCATTGTGTCAAGAAGCAGTGCGGCTTGGCTGGGTTGTTTCAGAGGAAGCACAGCTCTCGACCTTCGCCTCTCCGGAGTCCGTACGGGAGTTGCAGAGATGGGACAAGACTAACTACCAATTGGGAAGAAAAAGGGCTTAAAAAAAATAAAAAATAAAGTTAGGTAACACTTGCAATTCACACACACAAATTCCTCTAGCCATGTGAGCTCACTGAAATGAATGACTATATTCCCTAGGTGTGAATTAAGATTCATTCAGGACACAAATATTGCTTTACCCAGTGTTAATATTGAATCCCTCACACATTACATTGAAAATAAACTAATATAAATCAAACTAAAGTGCCATGGGTGAAACAAAAACACTTAGGCTTCACAGATTAATTCAGCCACCCAATCAACAGTGTTTAATCAGTAACAAATGGTACAAAATATAGCAGCCACAATCACCATACCACAGAGACTACAAAACTGAATCAGGTACAACAGCTCAAATTGAAACAACCAAGTCATTCACTTTACAGTGCAGAGTATTTGATCATGTAACTTCCTGACAGTACATAGTACTGGCCATAAACCACAGTTAGTTGTTCAGGAACAGAAGGCTTCACAGGTTCTGATAAACATGAGTAGTCCTTAATCATGATAAAGCTGGGCCCACTGTTCCCTGGCAGCCTGCGAACCCTTGGCCTGTGAAATTGAGCTCTGTTATCCTGCATCAAGAGGCTGGAGGGGTGTAAAGTAATCAGATTTGCGTTCCGCCTGTGTGTGTGTGATGGATAGGTGTGGAAGGAGCCAAGGGTGTGTGTGCTCTCCCTCTATTTTACCTCAGGGACCCAAGGGGGATATCACTCATGTGATGTCATCACACAGAGACAGAGGACTCCAGAGCGAAGGCAGAGTTTTATCAAGGGTGTCTGTCGTGTCACGTGAACGTGACTGAAGAATCTCAACAGCAAGTTACAAAAATTCTCATTTTTTCCCCCCCTCTGTATCGCTGCACTATCCTTTGCGTCGGTTGCCATGATGCTGCTCTTTGGCGTCGCCAAATGTTTTAGTAATTCCAACACGTCGCCTCCACCTAAATGCAGCTGGGTTATCCATGAATCAGCGGAAGTTCAGTTGAGGCCACACCTGCCTCAGAGCTTATTACCTCCTAGACTTAATACTGCAGCACACCCAACCTCCCTATTCCCGACCAACTACCACAGTGAACACATGCTTCAATTTCTGCCTCAGCTTCTTTTAAAAACGACAGAGCAGCAGCATGCAGAGCAACTCAAAAACGTAGCCATAGCTTGAGTGCTCCCTGGTGGACAATCACAGAATTTGACGCATAATACATTGCAGTGCAATGAGAGAGGCCTGCCTTTTGTAGGTGGGAATGGTCATCGTGGCTGCAACTACTGTATGCAGATAACCAAGAACATTCTAGACAAGAAAAATAATGTAGTTGGAACAACTGTCATGGAAGGGGAGAGAGTCTGACCTGATGACTATGAGGTGGTCATGCCTGCCGATCTTGGCAATGGTTGAAGCTCTTCACAAATTTTCTAAATGTTTGTTCTCGCCACTGTGCCTGGTGGCATTCCAGGAGCTTCCTCAAGGTCAGTCTTGGCTTTGCTGTCCCCTTTCTCTTCTGAGCCTTCTTATATTTCTTAGCGGTTTAGGATTCCTCTTAGCCTTTCGAGCCTCAGAAGTTACTCCTTTTCGGGCTGCCTTACCAGCACCGCAGTACATGGAGGCATCTGGAAAAAGAGACAACAATGGATTAGACTACATAAGATGTCATACTGCCACTTTTCCACTTTCAGAACCAGGAAAAACTCTACCTAAGGATAGCCAAGCATGGTGGTTCAAGGAAGTAAACATGTATTCTTAAACTAATTGGATATTTTGCCGCAAAGTGCCAATGCTGCAAATACTGATAATAAGTGGGGACATCTCTTAATTTCACACAACTGAAAGAAAGTAATACTCAAGAAAATAAAAGGTGTTACCGTTTAGCTTTACTTACAGTGAGGACAAAAGTCTCCAACCACAAAGCTCTTCACTTCCAGTAGTTCTCTATTCTCTGCCGAATCTTTCCTGGCCTGGAATGTTGAGAAGTGTATTGCTAACCACCAGTCCTTTCTGTACCCCATCTCCTCTGCAAAAATCTTCAGCCATTGTTTTCTAAAGGAAAATATAAATCCGTGGAATTGGCACAAATGAAGCATGACATAAGGACTTGCCAATTTGCCATGAGAAGAGATAAGCAATGTATGCCGAATTTAATTTCTTCAAAGGGAGTGCATTTTCAATGTCCTCCTTTTGAGAGAGAGTAGTGTGGATTCATGCAGCCATCCTTACTTCATCCTCAGTCTCTTGATGATGTTCATCAAATGGTTCCAGACATCCAAGTTGCTCCTCCAACTGGAGTAGTCCAGGAGATCCAGAACCACACCTAGAGCCTTCTGAAGATCACCCTCATTCTCTGGGGGAAAAAACTCATAATTTACTATGAACACCTTCATAGGACCAACATCAATGTGAAGAGCACATCCACCAAACACATTAATCTGAATGCGTAACAAAGCCCGAGGACAGAAACACGCACGAAAACATTGAAAAATGACAAACATCAAGATAGACTTTAAAATTACTAGTTTCCCCTCATTTTACACCCCATTGTCCCTTTAAGACACTCAAAATCAATATATTGTTATTATTATTCTATATTCACATACCCGACTGTACCAGAAGAGAACAGTATTCCGGCATCAACTCATGACTTGGGACCAATGTATGCAGGATCTAAGGCAAATGTAATCGAAAACATGGACTCGTTAAACAGTACAGTACCAGTAGGCTATTGAGGGGCAGAGTGCAGGACTAACTGTAGCCTAGAGATTTCACCTTACTGTGATTGTTTTAAAATGAAATGGTCAAAAAGAAACAAATTGCTTCTTAGCAAAAAAACATTTCTAAAGCAAGAATTTTGCTAGTACTGTCTGGGAGAGGTCTTTGTGGGGAGGGGAAATCCGAAAACTAGCTGTTATTGGCAGAGACGTTTGGAACTCTTTCTTATTGGTCTATTAACAAATTGACCACCTGGTGATGTCACCAGGCAGACAA
The DNA here is from genome assembly GCF_034236695.1 of Oncorhynchus nerka. NCBI lineage: Eukaryota > Metazoa > Chordata > Actinopteri > Salmoniformes > Salmonidae > Oncorhynchus > Oncorhynchus nerka. The sequence continues at coordinate 50,984,363 of NC_088408.1, read as the reverse complement.
ACAGGCGGACATTTCAGGCGTCTCTTCAAACAACTTATACACTAAAAGGACATTATACATTTTCACAGTATTATTCAAACCTGTGGAAATTTATATAAAACACAGGAAAATATTTTACTGCACTGGGCCTTTAATAATGATAATAGTGCCCAACATTTCAGCTAGATTCCCCTGTTAAGGGGAGCAATGGCCTCAGTACTACCTTCAGCACTTTGAGAAGTTTCTTCAGTGGGTGGTTCTGTTTCTTCATGTACCGGTATAGGTAGACATGGGCATTGGGGTTGGGTGGGAAACTGTTGTCATAGGCATAGTCATTTAGAACCTTCACAGCTCCCTCGTGATCGTTGTAGAATTCCAGCATCTGCCATTGGCACACGCAAGTCAAAACATTAGATCATCATAGGTAGTCTGATAAGGGAAAGTAGTTCAATGATGGAAAAAGGGGATGCCAGGGGCCATGTTAAGTAGGGCAAATTGTAGTAAATCGTTTTGAAACTGAAAAATGAAAACAAGTATTTTTACTGGACAAATTCAGGTAGTATGTTACCGTTTGGTTTGGAAATTGTTCTTGTTTCATGCCTACTGAACACGAAGCAGTACTTACATCAATGTAACTCAGAACAAAAGGATCCCAGACGCCAGGAAGCTTCATGATCTCCTTCAGGTTCACAGAAGATTGTCGGAAGTAGCTATGCATTTCTTGGTTGACAGCTGCATCATACTCATCTAAAATATGTTAAAGTCCATGTTAAGCCAAAGCACAACCACAGGTTATGGTTACATTTTATTTGGCCATGCTTTTTGAAATGTATTGGAATTGTCCCTAAAGACGCAGTTACATTATCTGGCCAGTAGATGGTGACGTAACATACGGATTTCCACTATCCCAATGTAATTGAAACCAATGAAAAATTGATACTTGGGGGTTGCCAGGTGTCCTCTTACCTGTGCTGGATGCAGTGGCTTTCTTGTCACACCAGATGAAGTAATCCAGGAAGCCACTATAGGCCTGGATCAGCCTAATCCTCTGGGACTGACCGGCTGACTGCTTGCCATACCTCCAGCTCTCAGCGATGGACAGCTGAAGCTTGGCATCCTCAAACTGCCCATTGACCAGGAGATGGAACGAATGCTCCAGACAGACCTTCAGGACAAACCAATTCTTCAATGCACATTGGCATACACTTCCATTGCAAACACATTGTTTACACATTCCATCTATTTGTTTGTTTTTGAAGGTGTCATAATTGCTTCATAACAAAAGTATAGACATGTTGACTGTCCTATATAAACTTTTTTTTTTACCTATTGACTTAGGGTACTTTAGTTGGGTTGATAGGGTAGAGATCAAGAGGTCAATTATGGAACCTACCTTCAGGTAATGCTTTACTCCTGAGTGTTTCACTCGCTCATAGAAACTGTTGTAGTCTTCCAGCTTCGAGTCGGGATGGTGGTGTAGTATCTCTGTGCCTATCCTCCAAATTATCTGAAAGACAACGTTTGATCAAACTTAGCATTTATACAGTACTTCTTAGCTACCCTTTGTGAGAGTTCAGTCGGTGCAAAGATTGACCTACCTCAGCGTAGAGTTGTGGCATGTTTGCGGTGGTATCCTCCAGTGTCTGTGAGTAACTGGCCATGTACTCTGCGGCATCCTGCCATCTATGGTGCAGCAAGACCTCCCTGATGTGCTGGAGGCAGTTCCTTGTGGTCTTGTGAAAGCCAGTCTCATGGGGTGTCTCTAATGAAACAACAGACATTGCCACTGGTTAATAAGAGCATCTTATAAAATCGGGCATTAACATACACTACATGACCAAAGGTATGTGGACAGCTGCTCGTCCAACATCTCATTCCAAAATCACGGGCATTAATATGGAGTTGTAACCCCCCTTTGCTAAACATAACAGCCTCCACTCTTCAGGGAAGGCTTTCCACTTAATGTTGGAACATTGCTGCGGGGACTTGCTTCCATTCAGCCACAAGAGCATTCGTGAGGTCGGGCACTGATGTTGGGCGATTAGGCCTGGCTGGCAGTCGGCGTTCCAATTCATCCCAATGGGGTTGAGGTCTGGGCTCTGTGCTAACCAGTCAAGTTAGTCCACATCGATCTCAACAAACCATTTCTGTATGGACTTTGTGCACAGGGGAATTGACATGCTGAAACAGAAAAGAGCCTTTCTCCAAAACTGTTGCCACAAAGTTGCAAGCACAGAATCGTCTAGAATGTCATTGTATGCTGTAAGCGCTAAGACCTCTTCACTGGAACTACAGGGCCTACCCCAAAGCATGAAAAACAGCCCAATACCATTATTCCTACACTTTACAGTTGGCACTATGCATTCGGGCAGGTAGTGTTCTCCTGGCAATCGCCAAACCCAGATTAATTTGTCGGACTGCTAGATTGTTAAAGCGTGATTCATCACTCCAGATAATGTTTTTCCACTGCTCCAGAGTTCAATGACAGCGAGCTTTACACTACTCCAGCCGACGCTCCCGACAAACAGTTATTGTGCTGAAGTTGCTTTCAGAGGCCGTTTGGATCTCAGTAGTGAGTGTTGCAACTGAGGATGATTTCTACGAGCTTGGCGCTTCAGCACTCGGCAGTTGTCTGTGAGCGTATGGGCTACCACTTCACAGCTGAGCTGTTGTTGCTCTAAGATGTTTCCACTTCACAATAACTGCACTTACAGTTGGCAGCTCTAGCAGGGCAGAAACTTGACAAACTGACTTGTTGGAAAGGTGGCATCCTATGATGGTGCCACGTTGAAAGTCACTGAGCTCTTCAGTAAGACCATTCTTTGGCCAATGGGATTCTATGGAGATTGCATGGCTGTGTATTCGATTTTATACACCTGTGATGGAGTGGCTGAAATAGCCAAATCTACTCATTTGAAGGGGTGTCCACATACTTTTGTGTATATATAGTGTATGTAGTACCAGTCAGTAAACAGCAGCTTGAACTAGCTAACTAGCTGGTTTAGCTTACTCAAGGGTTCACATATTCTTCTGCACACTGCATTTTATAAATTACCTTTAAATAAAGGAGGCGCCAGGGGAAGGTTTGGCTTCCTGATTCGTTTTCTGTTGATTGATTCATCGTCATCTGAAGACTCATTTTCGCCCTGTTCTTCACCGGGCACCCTCAGTTCTGACTCTAGATCATCCATGGCCCACCGTTCAAAGTTCGACCTATTTTCGTTAACATATATTTGATGTGAATTTGCGCCAAACACCATGCACGATAACAGCGTCTTATCAGCGACACAAAAAAGTACTTCCGGGTCACGGAAGTCATTTTTCAAAATAAAAGTCGCCCACGTAATAGTAGAAAAGTGGCATTAACCTATATTTATTCATGACACGAAACACAGCCCTTATTAAGTGTTTCTAAAATTCCTTAAGGGGAAAAATGAATTGTGGAAAAACGATTGGAACCATTTCCTTGTTTGGGTATTATGACATCGCCACTTTGGGGCTCTGTAGCTGGGATAGGCAACTCTGTTCCTGGAGTGCAGGAAGAACTACAGGATTTTGTTCCAACTAGGCACCACATCTGACCAACTGAGCTAATTGATCAGTTCAATGATTGCCTAAATTCAACACACCCGCTGTTCCAGGTTGGTAAATCAAAAACATGAAGTGTCTGGGGCACTCCAGGACCATGGTTGCTTAGCCCTGCACTATAGGCCCATAAATTACATATTGGCTTACATTGAAAAAAATATTCTAGATGCTGAAATAAAGTGGGGTTGGGATTACTCACTAGGGTCTTCATTTTAATTTGACTTTATAACAAGAGGGCTTTGTGTTCGAGCCTATTTAAGAAATAAGAGGTAGGCCTACCTGTTTCACAGACAATTATAGGCTATACTATCCATAGACCTAACCTATATATTAATGATTTAACAACAATATACTGGAATAAGATATAATAAATATAATAAAGAAGGGAGCACGCTGCAGAGGTCTGGTGTTGGTGGAAGAACTGGTAAAGGGTGGACCTAGTGCTAAAGTAGGAGTTGACTGTACTGATAGTGATGCTGTTGTCTGGGGTGATGAGGGTTAACTGTGGAGTTGACAGTACTGATAAATGCATAGATCAGAATCATTTTACACAACAGATGATAAATTAAAATAAGGCTGTTGAACCACCAAATCTGAAGCATAAATTGTATGGGGGTGGCACGGATGTTGTGAATGATCAGAAAGTTAAGACTCAAATTTTTGTGGTAGGGGGGACATAAATGCATTTTGGGATTGTCATCATATTTCAATGGCAATACATACACAAATTTTGAGAGGAAGTTGCCAAAACCTTGCAATGGCCAATTGGAAAAACAATTGTCACTAATAAACGTAGTGTCAAAAATCTTAGGAATATGTGGGACAAGAATAGAGGTTTTGTTAATCAGCCTCAGCCTCAGTTTAGCCTCATTTTTGTTAATCAGATTGAGGAATAGGTTGAATTGACCAATCCGTTGGGCCGTCACCCATATGTAATGAAATAGGAGATGAGGATGACCGCACAAATTTAAGTCAGTGCAACAGTCAGACTGAACTAATTGATACAAAAACACCAAACACAGAGGGGGGATGAGAAATGCAGTGAAAGGTAAATATGGTGAGGAACGTGTCACACAGCACAAGAAACCCCAAACACTTTTGTTTTTGTAAACCACCAAACTGTAAACAAGCACTGATTGTGTTGGCCTATCTCCAGATAGTCAAAAGGATGTTGAATCTGCTATTTTTCTATGCAACTCAATCATGTTGAGTTCAAGTACAGCCATTGTAAAATGGATTTAGCTTTAAAGGGGACTGTGACACAGCTATACAATCTATTGCTCGTGACAACAAAGTGAAATTAAACTAAATGGTAACAGAGAATGTAAATGAGGCTCAGGCACAAAATCTTTGGTAGGCTTAGTGCCTCACTTCCCTAGAATCATGTCGGTAAGTAGGCCTCAAATAGTACTGGGGAAAATATTAATATTATTATTATTATTATCAATATCTCAAGTATTGCCTTTATTGGTTAAAATAAAGGCCAGCATCCCGGAGTCACCTCTTCACTGTTAACGTTAAGACTGGTGTTTTGTTTCTGGCCATTTTGAGCCTGTAATCGAACCCACAAATGCTGATGCTCAAAAATACTCAACTATTTTAAAGAAAGACAGTTTTATTGCTTCTTTAAATCGGGACAACAGTTTTCAGCTGTGTTAACATACTTGCAAAAGGGTTTTCTAATGATCAATTAGCCTTTTAAAATTATAAACTTGGATTAGCTAACAATGTGCCATTGGAACACAGGAGTGATGGTTGCTGATAATGGACCTCTGTACGCCTATGTAGATATTCCATTAAAAATCTGCCATTTCCAGCTACAATAGTCATTTACAACATTAACAATGTCTAGACCCTATTTCTGATCAATTTTATGTTATTTTAATGGACAAAAAAATGTGCTTTACTTTCAAAAACAAGGACATTACTAAGTGACCCCAAACTGTGGCATTGGACGAAGATAGAGAGGCATAGTATAGAATGCAGTATATACATATGAGATGGGTGATGCAATATTTACACACAATTAAAGATACCTAGGAATGGTATAGAGTACAGTTTATACATATGAGATGAGTAATGCAAGACACGGAGACATTATTAAAGTGGCTAGTGTTTAATTTCCTTAAAGTGGCCAGTGATTCCTAATCTATGTCTATAGGCAGCAGCCTCTGATGTGCTGGAGATGGCTGTTTAACAGTCAGTGGTGTAGTATAGAATAAGAGTAGGTAACAACACATGCACTACGCTGATCCTCAACACAGGAGCCCCTCAGGGGTTCGTGCTCAATCCCCTCCTCTACTCCCTGTTCACTCATGACTGCATGACTCCAACACCATCATTAAGTTTGCAGATGACACAACAGTGGTAGGTCTGATCACCCACAACAACGAGACAGCCTATATAGGGAGGAGGTCAGAGACCTGGCCGTGTGGTTTCAGGACAACAACCTCTCCCTCAACGTGATCAAGACAAAGGAGATTGTGGACTACAGGAAAAAGAGGATGAGCACGCCCCCATTAACATGTAAATTAAAATGTAAATGTAAATGTAAATTAACATCTACTGGGCTGTAGTGGTGGAGTAGGTTGAGAGCTTCAAGTACCTTGGTGTCCACATCACCAATCAACTAACATGGTCCAAGCACACCAAGACAGTTGTGAAGAGGCCACAACATAACCTATTCCCCCTCAGGGGAGTGAAAAGATTTGTCATGGGTCCTCAGATCCTCAAAAGGTTCTACAGCTGCACCATCGAGAGCATCTTGACTGGCTTAGTACATCACTGGAGCCAAGCTTTCTGCCATCCGGAACCTCTATACCAGGCGGTGTCAGAGGAAGGCCATAAAAATTGTCAGACTCCAGCCACCCTAGTCATAGACTGTTCTCTCAGCTACTGCACGGCAAGCGGTACCGGAGCACCAAGTCTAGGTCCAAGTGGCTTCTAAACAGCTTCTAACCCCAAGCCATAAGACTTCTGAACATCTAATCAAATGGCTACCCAGACTATTTGGATTGCCCCCCCCCCCCCCCCCTTACACCGCTGCTACTCTGTTATTATCTGTGCATAGTCACTTTAATAACTCTACCTACATGTACATATTACCTCGACTAACCAGTGCCCCCGCACATTGACTCAGTACCGGTACCCCCTGTATATAGTCTCACTACTGTAATTTTACTGCTGCTCTTTAATTACTTGTTCCTTTTATTTCTTATTCGTATTTTTTAAACTACATTGTTGGTTAGGGGCTTGTAAGTAAACATTTCACTGCCTGTTGTATTCAGCGCATGTGACTAATAACATTTGATTTGATTTATAGAATACAATACAGAAATACATATGAGATGGTGTGATGCAATATGTAAACACAATTTAAAAGTGACTAAGATACCGTAGAATAGTGTGGAGTGCAGTTTATACATATTGTGACGACCCTCCTGCTCTGTCTGCCGTATTCTTTCGCTTTGCTCTTGTTTTCCTTATTAGGATGTTGGCGGGCGGAGCTGGGAGGGTCGTCAGCGACATGGGACACACCTGGGCCCGGGTGTGTCCCCGGATAAATGCACCAATTCCCCATTCATTGGGGAGACTCTCCATGCATGCACACTTATAGATTTTGGTTGTAGCCGTTTGGTTGCTTTGGTACCTTTCAACACACTTCATTATCACCTTTATGCACACAAACACTCACCATTGTTAATTGTATTTAGTTTACTTCAGTTAATAAATATATTTTGTTATTCCTTATCTCCACCTTGTCTCCTTTTTGTTACGAACTTCAAGCTGGTTCGTGATGAGATGAGTAATGCTAGATACGGAAATATTATTAAAGTGGCAGTGATCCATTTCTAAAATTGGCATTGATTCCAAATCTTTGTCTATAGGCAGCCGCCTCTGATGTGCTAGTGATGTTTCGCAGTCTGATGGCCTTGAGATCGAGTGACTGAAAAACAGCTTCTGTCTACACAGACCCTGGTTCGATTCCAGGTTGTATCACAACCAGCTGTGATTGGGAGTCCCATAGAGGGAAGCGCACAATTGGCCCAGCGTTGTCCGGGTTTATCCGGGGTAGGCCGTAATTGTAAATAAGAAATTATTTTTAACTGACTTTCCTATATAAATGTTAAATAAAAAAATGTAATTAAATAAATTGTCTTTTGTATAGGCCTGTAATTGGTTGCAATGCTTTTTTTGTCATTTCATTGGCAATGACATGCATCTTGGATCATTACCGTCATTGAGGGTCCTCCCAAATATGAGTAAAATTATGTCCTCAGGTTTAATGGGGGGATTGTAGTCTAGTCGGGTGGGAGTGGCTACTATTTTGATAACAGGTGAAACAAAAACAACTGGATCGCCAACCCGTAGCTTCGTCCAGCAACTAGGCATTTGTATTAACATTTATTTGATCAATTCTGACTTTTACAGGTTAATATAAATGTAGTTTATAGACTACCCTGAAAATGTGAGACATATCCTCTGTTTTTCAGGCACTGGGTACCAAAACAACATGTGCTTTTGATGTATCATAATAAATCTGCGGTAGTCAGATCGTCAAATCGAATGGGATATTGCGTTCACTTGTCAGTAAACTTGGGGACCGTTTAGTTCTATCCAACAAAGACGTGATAAACCCGAATCAGAACTTATATCGTGACGCAATAAGACGCTTTTATTATGCGTTCTGGTTTCATGTTCTTGCTCTTATTTTTGACATTATCTGCCCAGATTTTGATATTTGCCTCTACGATCAACATCCTACGAATTGTTCCAGCCTTGGATTTGCCGACGTGTAGGCTTCATCTGCTCATGCTCTAGCAGAACCAGCCAGCCCAATTACCAACATGGCTGTAAATGTTTCTTACGTATACATTTTTATTTTATGTATTCATCATTTCATATCCAAAGCCGCAGTCGAAAGCAGATTCTCCGACTTCAAAAGCTGTGCAGACGAGGAATGCAGTAGTAAGTACTTGGCGCTGAACTCAAGCGAACTTTCAGGATGCTTCCATCTTTCCATAGCTAGCTAGCTTGACCGGTGTTGTCATTTCAAAGGGAAGAACTCGGCTAATCTAGCGCAACTGTCGTTAACGGTAGTTGTAAATACCAATACATAATAACCTAAGCTTGCTTAATTGTAACCTAAGCTTGCTTAATTGTAGCCGAAGCGAAGTCTTAGCCTGTGTTGGCTACTGCCTGTCTAGTTGCCAAATTCTGGAACTACAACAACTGTTTCTGTAGTAACTACGTTAGTAGCTTGCACAATGTAAACAAGCTTTCGGCCTATATATATTGAAACCAAAGGCAAAGCCACACAAGGGCCCATAGCTACTCCAAACTTGTGAACATTGACTAACTAGCTACATGACAACTTGCCAGTTGATCTGGCAGTCTTCTTAACTAACTAGCTAGCTACACATAATAAGATATGTTAGCTTGATTGTAATCAACCTCTATAGTTACTTACTAAATGGACCATAAATATATCAAACTTCTGTTGGCTTAGGAAGCAAATTGCAAGATGGTGTATAGGCCTGGTTAGCTATAAAGCTAGCTATTGTTTACATAAAATACTGGCATGTCATTAACCCCTCTGCTTGCAAGTTCTTCTCTTTTTACATCTACCTTATCAAGACAAAAACAATATTATATTTACCCTTAATGCTTGGCTTTCCTTTTGGATACTATGGCTCTGTAAAAAGAGAAGCAGGTAAAACACGGCTTACTTTAGTGATTTTGTATTCTATTCACGCCCTGATTGTGCATGGGGCACAAAGGGTGGACGCTGAGGTAATGGGCTGAAATCTTTGGTAGGGGTGAAACAACTGATCTTTGAATCATTCCTCTCCACAGTGCTCTTGTGCCAGGGGAAAGCTTTTAGCGATTTCACCGGACCAGACTGTCGGTTTCTGCCATTTAAAAAAGGAGAGACTATATATGTCTACTATAAACTCTCAGGCCAAAGGACAAATATATGGGCAGGGAGTGTAAGTATGAGTTAATATTTAATTACAGTACCTGTCAAACATTTGGGCACATCTACTCATTCAATGGTTTTACTTTATTTGTACTATTTTCTACATTGTAGCATAATAAGTGAAGACATCAACACTTTGGAAAACACATGGAATCATGTAGCAACCAAAAAAGTGTTAAACAAATCAAAATATATTTTAGATTCTTCAAAGTAGCCACCCATTGTCTTGATGACTGCTTTGCACACACTTGGCATTCTGTCAACCAGCTTCATGAGGTAGTCAGCTGGAATGCATTTCAATTAACAGGTGTGCCTTATTAAAATTTTATTTGTGGAATTTATTTCCTTCTTAATGCGTTTGAGCCAGTTGTGTTGTGACAAGGTTGAGGTGGTATACAGAAGATTTGGTAAAATACCAAGTCCATATTATGGCAAGAACAGTGCAGTCGCAAAAACCATCAAGTCCTATGATGAAACTGGCTCTTATGAGGACTGCCACAAGAAAGGAAGACCCAGCGCTACATCTGCTGCAGAGGATAAGTTCATTAGAGTTAACTGCACCTCATATTGAAGCCCAAGTAAATGCTTCACAGAGTTCAAGTAACAGACATAGCCCAACATCAACTGATCAGAGGAGACTGTGTGAATCAGGCCTTCATTGTTGAATTGCTGCAAAGAAACCACTACTGAAGGACCCTAATAATAATAAGAGACTTGCTTGGACCTAGACACATGAGCAATGGACATTAGACTGGTGGAAATCTGTCCTTTGGTCTGATGAGTACAAATTTGAGAGTTTTGGTTCCAACTGCCGTGTCTTTGTGAGATGCAGAGTAGGTGAACAAATTATCTCCACTTGTGTGGTTCCCACCGTGAAGCATGGAAGAGGTGTGGGGGTGCTATGCTGGTGACACTGTCTGTGATTTATTTAGAATTCAAGGCTCACTTAACTGGCATGGCTACCACAGCATTCTGCAGTGATACGCCATCCCATGTGGTTTGTGCTTAGTGGGACTATTATTTGTTTCTCAGCAGGGCAATGACCCAACACACCTCCAGGCTGTTTTGGCCTTTTTGACCAAGAAAGAGAGTGACGGAGTGCTGCATCAGATGACCTGGCCTCCACAATCTCCCGACCTCAACCCAATTTGAGATGGTTTGGGATGAATTGGACCGCAGAGTGAAGGAAAAGCAGCCAACAAGAGCTCAACATATGTGGGAAATCCTTCAAGACTGTTGGAAAAGCATTCCTGGTTCAACAACACAACAAGCATTTTGGGACACCTGCAATAACATCTGCTAAACAAGTGTATGTGACCAATAAAATTTGATTTGATTTGGGCTACTTTGAAGAATATCAAATATATTTAGATATTTTTTAGTACACTTTTTGGGGGTTACTACATGATTCCATATGTGTTATTTCATAGTTTTGATGTCTTCACTATTATTCTACAATGTAGAAAATAAAGAAAAACTCTTGAATGAGTAGGTGGGTCCAAACTTTTTTACTGGTACTTTATGTGATAACATTGCAGTCTAGAAGGAATGTTGAAGCTTTTTCTGTTTTGTTTCCATTTCTACAATAGGTTGGTAACCGCTTTGGTTACTTCAATAAGGACCAACTCGTAATCAATCACATATACACTGAAAAAGAATTGGAGATTCCTGCTGAGGTAAGTCAATAAATAGATGTAGGCCTAGTTCACTACTGCCAATGCATCATTGCTTAAAACATTATCTGGAATGACTGAACTTCTTTCTGAAATAGGTAGTATGACTCAAACAATGTTTTCTTTTTCTTTTCAGGAAACCGACTTTGTTTGCTTTGACACTGGACATGATAAGTTTGACAGTTATGACATTGATTCACTGTTAGGTTCCTCTTTATTGTTAACAGACAAGGAGGAATCTGTGCAGGTAACCACAGAGACTTTTTACCTAAACAAAAGTGCTGAGAGCACCACGGTGGAAGTAGATGAGCCTCCACCTGAAGTGACATTGTTAGAAAATTATGAGATTGATAGGGATGTTCCTGAGGACATTGATAAGGTTGTAGAGGTTCTAGATAATGATGATCTGAGACATTTTGAGGCTTTAGAGTCCTCTCAGCCTGAAACTCTTGACACAAAAGGAGTGGAATATAACACTGTATTTGAGACCACAGCTGAGAGGATCAAAGATTACCTTCAGAAAGATCAGCAGAGGACAGAGGACTCTGTGCCGTACAGTATTGTTGAACCAGAGGAAGGTGAGATCAAAGAAACCCCCTCAGAACCTCTATCCAAAGATGATCCTGAGTTAGAAAATGCACCTGATGGTTTTTCAGAAGGCAGACCTATTCCGGAGTTAAAAACAACACTTGGAATAGCTTTTGATGCTGTCACTTCCAATGATGAGGACACTTGGAAGGTGACTCCATATGACGAGGAAAGTGACAAGACTGAATATCAGCAGGATGATGAAAGTGATTATCATCTCAGGGAAACTCCATTGCTGGATTTTTCTGAAGAAAGTTCTAATTTGGAACACGAGAACATTCTGGAATCTGATCATACAGATGAGGAAGACAGTCTATCAGAGGTACCTCATACACTGAAACAGGACTCCAAGGACAATAACCTGTGGTCTGCATTTGGTGATACAGTTTTTAACATTGTCAGTGGTGGGGAAAGAATAGCTCATGTTGCCGGTTCAGAGGAAGATGAGGAGGATGACGAAGGTGAGATTACACCAGAGCAGCCTCCCAAAATTGAAGAACCCAAGGAGTCATTTGGCTGTTCTACTTCCTCTGAGCTAATCTTTGAGCAACCTGCAGACTCTAATTTCAGTGAGGATGCTGTCAAAGTAACTGATGAGGATTCTCAGATGTTGCAGTTTGAGGATGAATCTGAAGAAGCTGACATTGAACCTTCAACACCTCCTGCTGATGAGGGGAGTCCCTTTGAACACACTGAGGCTTTAGCAGAGAATCTTACAGTAGATGACAGCCCAGTCCTTAAACAGCTCTCACAGACAGACATGCTCTCAGACTTTGATAGTCAAATTAATGAATTAGAGCAGAAACAAGCTGTTGAAGAACTCTCCATACAAAAAGAGGAGTCAATAGATTTCTCACAAGTAGAGAATACATTTAAACAGGGTGGTACAGAGCTTTTCAGACTATTGCGAGAACCATACCAGAAGATCCCAGATCCAAGTAAAAACACAATGGTGAAAGAGAGCCATCTTGAACTCCCCATAGAGGAGGATGATTCAATACACCTAGAGTGGGAAGAGATTGAGGAACAGTTGCTAGAGGATGAAAATGCAGTATTGTCTTCATCCAAAACTGAGCACACGGATGAAAATGACACAGAAAGTCTATCTGAATTTTGGTCAGAGCAACTCAATAATTATACACAAACCGATGTTGTATCCAGTGATGTGTTGGATGTGGTACAACATGACGAGGCTATTGACATAGAACCTGAGGTGCATGAGACTGAAAATGATGCTGAAAGCCACACACCCTCACTTAAAGATAAAGTTCTGGATCCCCTTCCAAACAAGGAGACGGAATACAGTGACAATGTGTTGAGGCTGACACTATTGCGAGACCACTTCAAGGAGGAGGATAGGGTGGAGTTCCTGTTTTCTGACCTGGAGCTGAAGGCTGCCCGGCTGTCCCAGACAAACACCAGTGAGGACATTGAAAAGGTGCTGGTCCTGGATGAGATTGAGAGGATGCTGGATGCCCAGGAGAACGCTGACCTGCAGCAGGAGGCTGGTGAGTTTGTTGAGGAAGCTTCCATCTTGGACGACTTCCAGGAATTGGTGTTCACCCTGAGTCAGAAGTACTCAACGGCCAGAAACAGTGCTCCCATGGCAGTGGGCAGTCAACTACACCCTGACACAGGTAATATTTTTTTTTCAGTTTATGTTCATGTCAGAGTTTAGGAGGATTAAAACCTTTTGTTAAATAAATATTTGGAAAGTCTCATTACATTGCTAATGACATGATCATAATGCCTGGAGGTTTGGTTTGCAGAATAATCTGTATTTAAGAAATGCCCAAGAAGTACAACAAAGTAAATCGTAATCTGTTGACAGAACAAATACACTTCCTGACAATGCCAGTTAGATTGTAATGCATGAACATTTACTCACTGTTTGCACCTCTCTGAATGTTTCAAAAGATGGGAATATGTCTGATGATGCGGAGGAAGAGAAGACATTCCCGCAGTCTGTGGAGGACACAGACAAGGACAACCTCACTGTGACAGAGACGGGTGAAGAGACTAAGGCACCTGAGGAGCCTGCCCATGATGGTCACAAGATACCAGATATGGGCATTGAGGAGGATAGTGGGTACTTGAACAGAAACAAAGACAATCAGGCAAGCTCTAAAACTCCAGAAGAAATCCAGAGGGGCCCTCAAACTATTTTGGAAAATACCTTGGACATGGGACTTAGCGTAGACATGGATCACCCTCCCTCAGGTAGGTGTTCATTATATTTCCCTACTTTTGAAATTGTGGTGAGATGTAAACTGTATGCATTAACCTAATTTGCTTGTGCTGTATTTCCAGGATCTCTGGAGTCACCTCCTGTCACTGATTTCCATGAAGATGAGCAGAGTGGTTCATCATTCGTATCAGTGCTAATTTTATCTGGTCGTCTCATCACCCTGTTTTATGAGTATCTTGGAATATATGGTGTTATGGTAAGTTACATCATGTATTTCTCTCTTGTGAATGGGCTTTCCTTTCCATTGTAATTGACTAATTGCCTGCATGTAGTGCTTAGGACTCAAGTATTCATACTTATTTTATTATTGCTGGGACAATGCATGTATTCTTTTTATTTGGGGGGGGGGGGGCGGCATTTGCCATGCTGACAGCGTTACCCAACCCTTCCCCTTTTTTCAACTGGTAGTTGAGTACAGCACCGTTTCCGTTAAATTAAACGTTCCAGAACGTAAAAACGTACTGAATGCAGCCCCGGTTCAGTGATCCTTTCCCATTTTTTTGTAGACAAATCAAAATCAAATCAAATGTATTTATTTATATAGCCCTTCGTACATCAGCTGATATCTCAAAGTGCTGTACAGAAACCCAGCCTAAATCCCCAAACAGCAAGCAATGCAGGTGTAGAAGCACTAGACGTGTTCTAGTGAAGTGTAGGCTGAAGTTAAGTGTCCACAGCCAGTGTTTTGCTTATTGAGTGGGATATAAATGACCCCGCCGCTCGTTTTCCCAGGCTTTGCGTAGAGCGTAATCGCGTTCAGAACTCTAAAAGGAGGCTAGTAGACATGTTGTTGGCGAAGCAGAGCCAGCATAGGCAAGCTAACCTTCAAGCATAGGTTATAGTAGCTAGAAAGATAGGTACATATTGTCCTCTCCTGGGTAAATAGAACCACGATTGAAGGATCCTCTCCAGTAGTCGACAACGTTGATCAGTTGGTGAAATTAGGATTTTCGGGTTTACGCAAACGAGTTGCATTGCAAGTCACAAGCCAAACTAACTTGATAGCCAGCTCAACTGTCAAAGTAACGTACAGTAGCGATGGATTCGGAAGAAACAACCCCATTACCCACTTTGCTGATGACAGAATCTGATCAACTGTCTGTCTTGTACTGTCTTGTACTTCAATATGTAAGTAGTTGGCTACAATGTAGCTAGCTGGCAAGTCAAGTCTTAGGCTGCCATATGGCTGGCTGGCTAGCTACATTGAAACTGAATCTTGTTGGCAACTTCATTGTCTTGGGGAATGATTTTTTCCAACAATACCTAATGCATTTCCCAAATAGTTGCAGCCTAGAATGGGTCACTCTTAGTTTCAAATTTTTTTTTGCCTGTCCTCTTCCTCATTAAAAAAATGGCTCACTTTCCAGACTAGCAGTATCTGTTCTTCCTGTATCTGGGTCTCAGATCGAGAGGTGCCTTCAAGTTGTTGAATTTTGCTTTGACAGCTTCCCCTTACATAACTATCACCTGAGGTTACATGCCATTAAAATCTACACATGGCTCATGTCTAGTGATATGTTATGTAATCATCTGTTTTGTTTATTGGCCATTTTACAGGGTGAAAGGCTACATGATGCAATCTTTTGCACTCTAAATCCACATAGGCCTAAGGCTTGTTAGTTAGATCCACTCTGTGGTGATTCATTTAGCCTTTCCCTGAATTTCACTGAGAGACTGCGATGGAAGTTCTGTATTGTGCAAAGGTCACCATGGATGGGCAGTGTTAGGACCCCAGGCCAATCCAATCCCAATTGATTACATAAGGTCAAGGCAAATCTTCTCTCTATTGATTTTGATCAACAACTAGGTTATAGGCGATGTCTATTTCTAAACCCACCTTGATTTGATCTGAAGATATGCCTCTTTGCATTGACCTAGAAGGTGCTCAGTGGGATATCCATTAGCCATGCTTGTAAACAGAACACTGGAATGCCTGATGGTTTAGTTCAATGTTTTTAACATCACTTATTTTCTTCTGTCATCTCAGGCCAACTATTACCCAACTTATTTGCTATGCCTGACATGTGCTGTCGTAATACCGATTGGACCTGTCTCTCCCCAGATGGTCACCAGCCTGCCAGAGCACTGGAAGCCAGGTCCAGACTTCTACAGCGTGTTCTGTGAACCCGTGCTGGTCACTGCAGGTCCTGGGGTCATCGGCTTCCTCTTCTGGAGGAGCATTCTATCTGTAAGTCGTTGTTGCACAGTTACTGTTTCATAATTTCTGATTGCTTTATGTTATTCTATGATGTATTGTATGCTACCATTGAGGAGGCTGTTTGCTGCCACTTTTCTTTTCCTCCTCACAGGTCAAAAGCAAGTCATATCTAAGTAAGTTCTTCTCTCTGGCTATTTAGGGTGCATAGTGAATCCTCATTCATATTGCTTACAGGCTGGTGTCCTTGTCACGTGTAAACCATGTCTGATTTCATATTCTTGTCATGTATTTTATTAGCTACTGAAAAAGAGCTGGTGGACAGGATGAAAATGCTTGAACAAGAGAAGAAGGAGATACTCCAAAAGGTTGCTGAACTGCAGCAACGGGTAAGTTGCAGAGACTTTTCACTGACTAAGATCCAGAATTTTGAGTTCAATTTGAATTAAGGGACATAATGTTTTGACAGTATATTTCTACTGGGTTCCCCTTAGGGTGAAGAACTTAAAGAAAATCAAAAGCTGTCTGAAAAATCTGCCACTTTATCTCTGGAGAAGATCCAGGATTTGGAGGTGTCTCTGAGAAATATTATCTTGATCACATGTCATTGTCATGCTGACAATTATTTTATTTTTTATTATAATTGTTTTCTTCTCCATAGTGTTTAAATTAACTATGCATTTTCTTTTTCTATCCAATAGAATATTGTGCAAGAGATTGAGAGACAAAATGAGCGCCTGGATGCGGAAAATCACTTACTCGCCATATCCTTTGACAAAGAGCGGGCCAATACTGCGAAACATGAAGATATGGTGAGTAGTATTGAGCGATTTGGCTGTAATTAAAATGTTTCAGAACAACCAATTCTCTGACGTCGGTTCAATTATTTGAATCCCATTAAGTTAGTTTATTATGTGAGCTCAATGTGCCGTTTCTCTAGAGAGAAATCAAATCAAGCACAAACTTTGGGACGTTGTAGTTTTCAACAGGTAAATAAATATTCAACATAGTTTAGTGCAGAAAATGTGGTAATTGACTAAAATGACCACAATCCATTACACCTACACCTACAGCTACCTGGACTTGTGCGGGCAGTCACAGAGAGAAAGTGACAGCCTGCAAACGAAAGAGACACCCTAGAGAGCAGTTGCTTTCGTGATGTAGACAGCATAGGCAGCTACTATTAGCCAGCTACTATCCTAAATAGGATGGCTCGTTGATGAGCACAGAGAAAGATGGTTGTCATTATGCTTATCATTATCTTTGCCCATAGATGTCCGAAATGGACAAAACCATTGAGAAGTTGAAGCGCAGCAAGAAGAAGACCCAGGACGCACTCTCAAAGGTATATGTCATATACGTGAACATGCCCAATGAAAATATGTCAAATATATTAACATTGCAACAATCAAATGTAAAGTGTTTATTTCCTTTTAATGATCCTTATCATTGAATCTGTAGTCTACCATTCTGATGGATGAAGTCAAGCTCCGTGAAGATGCCCGGAATGTCCAGCACCAGGTTCTGGAGAAGGATATTGCCACCCTGAAGGAAGAGAACCTCTCGGTGAGTACCAATATGGAACAACGATTCACAATTTAAGCCTCAAGACATTGTGTAGGACTCATTGGCCATGCAGGGCCTGCATAGCACCGTCCTTATGACCTCATTTCCTTGTTACAGCTGCACCATGCTGCCAAGTTGTGGGAGGAGAAGCACAGGGAGACAAGAGAGCAGATCAAAGTCTACCACAAGTCTCAGAAAGACCTGGAGGATTCCCTCGTTCAAAAGGACCACAACGTTGAGTTTTTTTTTTTTACACGTTACGATATTGTTACACACATCAATTCCTGTTCACACCTTCTCAAATGCACCTTGATGACAAAGAAACATGTCACCTTTATTATGTTCCAAAAAAATACTTCTTGACTGATTCTAGGGGAAAAGTGTCTCAATTGGTGCTTCTCAACCTCTCTGGCAGGTTCTATCTGACCTGCTAGGAGACCTGGAGGCCTGCGATGACCTGAAAGGTGGAGTTGTGGCTAACGGGGAAGCCTTTAACGGTAAGTCACCTGACACTGCGTCCTAATCAGAGGAGGCTGGTGGGAGGAGCTATAGGAGGACGGGCTCCGTGTAATGGCTGGAATGGAATGAAAAACATGGAAAGAGTGTGCTTTCCGTTTACGCCATTATAGTGAGACAGTCCTCTTATAGCTCCTCCCACCAGCCTTCTCTGATTAGGATACTGTTATGTGATTTGGTCTTATGTAGCAAAATTTTTAATTGTTTTTTACATTGGATTAAGGTAGAGACTTGGAGCAACAAAATGGTATATCATACATTACAGTTGAGGAACAATGGGAAAGTAATTCTGCTTTGAAAGTTAATAGCTTGTAACTCATACTGGAGAGCTCTTCTTTGTCTATACCCATTCAGCATTGTTCACACCCTCTTTAACCTTAGCCCCACCCATCTCTTTAAAGATTCACATGTGAGGTCGTGTACTAAACAACCAAAGATTTCAAGACTAAAGGCTGGTTTACACTACGTCTATCGACATGTCTGTAGACAGTTGTCGCAGTGACATGAAGATTCTATTATGAAGAAAAAATCGAATCACAAAAACGACAGGCCGCATGACATCAGCAGCCTGGTGGTCCAAAATAGCATAATTGGTATATTTTAACACCAATAAACCCAACCATTTAAAAATGGAATTTTGTATATGTCAATCTAGCAAACCAAGAATTTCTAAACAATGGTTTTGTTTGTTTCTAGCTTATTAGTTGGCTAGCCAGTTCAAATAATGACCATATCATATACCTGACAAAGTCTTAACTTTAGCTAACTAGTATTCATTATTACAGGAAAATAAACTCACAACAAAATCATTATATACAAATTAAGAAAATCGCTTACGGATATTAGTGTGACGAAGTAAAAGCAGGGTATTCTACTGGAGAATGTTAGTACTTGGATAGTGTCTCGTTGGCCTAACGTTATATCCTAATTTGGACTTTTATGCAGGTCATGTTCTTCACATATTACTGTCTCTGGTGATCACACACATATCAAATAAAATCTGGTTACTTGCATAGTGGAGTCTTTTGTTTAGACTAGCTAGCTAAACAATTAACCATAATCCCAACTCATAACGTTACTACCTTGCATGAATCCCCTGGTAGCTAAAACTAACCAACTTGTTCGATGTTAACCTAGCTAGCTAACATTAGGCTATAACTAGAAATGCAAATGCGTCTGCGATATGAATAATATTATTACACAGATCATACACTTAACATTAGCTGGCGATCCAGCCAGCTAACGTTAGCTAGCTAACAATATGCTTTATTTTGCAATGAGAAAACGACTTTCTGACAAAATTAGAAACTCTGCATATTTGCAATCAAACCACTGAATTTTCTCCATCTACTTAGCTATCATACTCTGCTTCCACCGGACAGTCCACTGATTTCAAAACTTGGTCCTCCTAAAAGTGGAGAGCATCTTTTCAAAAAAGCTGCGTTAGAAAGGATTACTTACACATACTGAGAAGCTCATGTTATAGACCAAAGCGTGCTACATGGCAGACCAATCCGAACTCGTTTAATGGCGCGTCCAGCTCATCCATTATCTCAGCCAATCAAGACAAGGGAAGTTTCCTTCCTTTTTCCGTGGCTAAACTAACTCGGCTCGTAGTTTACAATTTTTACTCGTATTTACGGATGGTATACAAGTTTGTTATTAAGGCACATGGAAGGTCACATACCAGAAGGCATTTTGCAAAACAAAAACACATTTTGATAGTTATACATTCAAATGTTCCTGTGAATTATTGACGCGGTACATACGCCTACTTTCCTGAAATGTGTCACTGTGTTTACAATTATTTGTTTCAGACAAGCAGACCATCATCCAAAACCGCATTAAGCAAATGATGGTCGTCTCTCGGGTAAGACTGCGTTCTTTCTTGAACAGACCCAGATTTCTGTGTACCTGAAGGCAGGTAAAACTCGTGCTCAGAACCAAGAAGTGTGTCAGCTCTTGCACTTTCCACAGGTCCAGACCACTCTGTCTGTTGTGGAGGAAGAGCGCGATCGCTTCATGACCAAGCTGCTGAACGAAGAGAAGTCCAGGAAAGAGCTGGAAGGTATGTCCCAGCAACTAGAATTTGATATGCATCACTACCTTTTCTCTCTCAACACTATCAACTTGTTTTTGCCACAGAGCAATTTCAGAAGCTGGAGCATGACATCTTGTTGGTGAAAAGTGACAAGAACCACCTGGAGAACCAGTACAAGACCCTGCAGCAGAAGAATGACATCATGACCGAGATGTACCAGCAGAAGGAGAACGCTTTGCAGCAGTAAGTAGAATCAGAAGCGGTGCAGTTCATGCGTTAATACTATAGTAGGGTTTGTTCTCCATGGTTCCACAGCATGTAAAAATAAAATAAAAATCATTGTCTTTTACTGTATTCTTTTACTGTATTCTTTTACTGTGAGGTTTTCAAATGGACTTTAAGTAGAGTTTGATTTAATTTGTGTGTCGCCTTACAGGAAGCTGACCAAGGAGGAGTTTGAGCGCCCCAACAAGGAAGACCGGCTGACGAAGGTGGACAGCAAGGCCCTAGAGGAGGAGGTCAAGGTGTGTAAGCAGCGCGTTAAAGAGATCCAGGATGAGCTGAAACGGACCGAGAAGTCCTACAAAGCCCAGATCATTGAGCAGGAGCAGAAATCTCACAAGAACTGGGTTTGTACAATACAACTTTTTTAGTCCATTTGTTAAAGAAACAACATGTCTCATTTCTCAACCCCCATCGATGGCACATACATTAGGGATCAGGATTTTTTTTTTAAGTCTTCTGTTTGGCCAGTCATTTGTAAGGTGAATTTAGTCCAAAACAGGAGATTTTAAATGTCTATTCCTTCTCTCTAGGTGATTGCACGCGCCGCAGAGCGAGCTCTGTTCGACGAGAAGAAGGAAAACACTAACCTTTGTAACTTGTGAGTGCAACACTTATACAACAGACTCAATTGGGCTATACCAATGCAGGGCTCAAGGCTTATTTAGTTGATGGCACCAGCACATGATTTGGTTGCATACATTTTTCGCCACTGCACGGATATAATGACCTGACCTGTGTCCCATAATGTACCTGCATTCCATACAGAACCAGGCTAATAATGACTAGCCATCTTTACATTAGCATGCCCTTGAGTTCTAACATTGATTTGGATAGATTTACTCAGGGTGCAATGTGACTTTTTTGTCAGTGGATGTTTATAAATCCTTTGAGATGCATGCTTTCTCTCTCTATTCAGCTAGTAATAGGCTACATTTGGTTATTAATTAATGATATGTTAAAAAGTTGTATGATATAATTTTGCAATGTAAGACATTGCTCTGTTTGTTAGAATTGCGGAAATGTATTTTCTAAAGTAAGCCTGTAAAAGATTATTTTACATTTAAAAATAGTATGTGGTCCCTTAATTAAGACAGACTGCTTTTTGAAGGAGAGTTCAATATGTCTACAGTAGGCTAGCTAAGACTAGTGCTAGTTGTCTTTGTAGCTTTCTTTTTTGTACACTATCAACAGTAGCCAGTAGAATATTTTTTTTCTTCAGTGACAAGCGAACTGAGATGGTATTCTAGGATTCAAAAAGTAAGATATTTCTTCTAACACATCCAGGGACTGCATGATTGGTATTTTGATGTGAAACCTGTCCAATTAGGATCCAAAATGATCCGATATGTCTGCCTACACACCTTGACCTAGGCTATATTATTCACCACCTGAGGAAGTGGAAACTCAAAACACTTATCTAGATTGCTAACTCTAAATATGTAACTAGATAGCTAATTTATTAGCAAATGTAATGTCTTACAAAAGATTTCCAGCACTAGGCCCGTCCAGGCTACTGGATGTAGCCCTATTCACTGCAAGTGGTGCACTCCACGGGCGCATCAAAACCATGTACTACATAGCCTACTCCGGTTGTTAAGTGGTGCCATGAGCTCCATATTGAGAGCTGAGAAATGTAATTGTATACTCACAGAAAGCTGTGACTCTCCTCTCTGTAACTAGAACAACAGTAGCTGCTTTGCAAACTGCCTTTTTCCGAATTGCATTTTAAGCAGCGGTCATATGGTTGTGCTAATTAGAATGCGCACCTCACCTATTGCTCACTCAAAATGGAGACAGGCAGATCCTTTCATTTGGTTTATTTTTGGTCAATATCACATTTACTTTTTGAATGAGTCATAATAGTAAAGTAAAAAGAGAAGCATTGTGAACCAAGGGTTGCACTGCCTAGTCGAAGGGCCACAAATGCAAGTGTTTTGGTCACAGTTTTGCAAGCTGTATTAGTCTAGATTTGGAGGTACAGTATTGAGAATCTAAATGCCTGGTCTCATTTTCACCCTAGACTGACTGACATGTCCAGCAAGCTGAATGAGCTCCGTAGGCCTCTGTTCAAGCCCACCCCTGGGATGGCTCCCATGCCTCTCCGACGAGGTAAGAACCAATCCTCAGTTCACGTTATTTAGTGCTGGGCGACTGGCACGTCTGCATTCAGTAAGGCAAAATTGTCAGAACATATCTTGCAGATAGAAATTAAATGAATAGGGCTGATATGACACTATTCTTGAGGACAGAGAATCATATTTCTATCTGAACGTTCTGTAACGTTCCTGGACATTTCTAATGTCTTGTCGGTTGGATATCAGCTGTGACTGCGTTTCAAATTAGATCTTGGACTTTTTGACTGTCTGATACCCCATCTGCTGTTTGACTTCCACCCTCTGAAATGCATGTTTTCCTGAGGTTTTGATTTGTATTCCTTGTAGCTGGTCCAATGTGGAGAGACTGACAATGTGGAGAGACTGTGTTTTGTTGTTAAATGGTTTTGCTAAACAGGTGATTAGTACGGGCCCTCACCTGTGTGTGGAGGTGCCCCTTCCCCCTCCTCTCATGATAGAAGTTCACGGGTGCCCCCCCCCCCTGTGCGGTGAAGGAACGAGCCCTATCGGGAGTCTCCTGAACCTCCGCCCCGGACAGCCTTGGCCCTGCTGATTGGCCGAGCAGTACCATCCCTCAGCCAATCAAACCCCCCTTGTTCACCCTTGTATGCCCTGACTCCCCGCTTTCTTTTTCACCTTTCCTTTTCCCTGTCTTTACCTCCGCTGTGGTGTTTCAATAATTCACTTATTTTTCTTCCTACTGCTCCCATCCTGCTCCTTGCTGGTACCCACCTCTGACCTTTTCCTCTTCCTAATATTTGTCTTCTGATTACGTCCTCTCTGATTTTCGAAGACATTCTTTCCTGTCTCTTTCACTGCCATCTTTTCTCCCTCTACTGCCATCTTTCTCACCTGTGTTTGCGTGTCCAGACGATCCAGAATGCTCCTATGCCCCTGTTTGCTTTCACAATTTGGAATAACCGCTCTTGCATGCCTCTTGCTCTTTCAGTATTATGATGGTGTTTTTGTTGTGTTCAGCTGTTGTGTGTGGCAACTCGTTAGGTTACAAAAGCTTCAGCCTTTGCTTTCTCTTGTGGGATTACTGCATTCCATACATTTTTATATTTAAAATATACACTCCCGTTCAAAAGTTTGGGGTCACTTAGAAATGTCCTTGTTTTTTAAAGAAAAGCATTTATTTTTGTCCATTTAAAATAACATAAAATTGACCAGAAATACAGTGTATACATTAATGTTGTAAATGACTATTGTAGCTGGAAAGTTTTTTTTATATTTTTTATGGAATATCTACATAGGCGTACAGAGGTCCATTATCAGCAACCATCACTCCTGTGTTCCAATGGCACGTTGTGTTAGCTAATCCAAGTGTATAATTTTAAAAGGCTAATTGATCTTTAGAAAACCCCTTTGCAAGTATGTTAGCACAGCTGAAAACTGTTGTTCTGATTAAGGAAGCAATAAAATTGGCCTCCTTTTAGACTAGTTGAGTATCTGGAGCATCAGCATTTGTGGGTTCGATTACAGGCTCAAAATGGCCAGAAACTAAGCACTTTCTTCTGAATCTCGCCAGTCTATTCTTGTTCTGAGAAATGAAGGCTAATTCCTTGTGAGAAATTGTCAAGACACTGAATATCTCGCACAACGCAGTGTACTACTCCCTTCACAGAACAGCGCAAACTGGCTCTAACCAGAATAGAAAGGAGTGGGAGGCCCCGGTTCACAACTGAGCAAGAGAACAAGTACATTAGTGTCTAGTTTGAGAGAACAAGTACATTAGTGTCTAGTTTGAGAAACAGACGCCTCACACGTTGAGGAACTGGCAACTTCATTAAATAGTACCCGCAAAACACCAGTCTCAACGTCAACAATGAAGAGGCGACTCCGGGATGCTGGCCTTTCAGAAGAAAAGTCTTTGTTTCTGGCCATTTTGAGCCTGTACTCGAACCACGCAGCCGTTATACTGCTCAGGAAGGAGACGCGTTCTGTCTCCTAGAGATTAACTTAATCCTAACCGACTTGCCAAAACTATAGTTTGTAAACAAGAAATTTGTGGAGTGGTTGAAAAATGAGTTTTAATGACTCCAACCAAACTGTATATACACATACACACAGTACCAGTCAGAACTTTGGACACCTACTCATTCTAGGGTTTTTATTTTTACTATTTTATACATTGTAGAATCATAGTGAAGACATCAAAACTATGAAACAACACATTGAATCATGTAATAACCAAAAGTGTTGAACAAATCAAAATATATTTGAGATTTTTGAAGTAGCCTCCCTTTGACTTGATGACAGCTTTGCACACTCTTGGCATTCTCTCAACCAACTTCACCTGAAATGCTTTTCCAACAGTCTCTTGTTGGCTGCTTTTCCTACACTCTGGGGTCAAACTCATCCCAAACCATCTCAATTGGGTTGAGGTCGGGTGATTGTGGAGGCCAGGCCATCTGATGCAGCACTCCATCACTCTCCTTGGTCAAATAGCCCTTACACAGCCTGGATGTGTGTTGGGTCATTGTCCTGTTGAAAAACAAATGATAGTCCCACTAAGCGCAAACTAGATGGGATGCCGTATCACTGCTGTGGTAGCCATGCTGGTTAAGTGTCCCTTGAATTCTAAATAAATCACAGACAGTGTCACCAGCAAAGCACCATCACACCACACCACCTCCATGCTCCACAGTGGGAACCACACATATGGAGATCATCCGTTCACCTACTCTGCGTCTCACAAAGACACGAAGGTTGGAACCAAAAACTCTCACATTTGTACTCTTCAGACCAAAGGAAAGATTTCTGTCAGTCATCTCCATTGCTCTTGTTTATTAGCCCAAGCAAGTCTCTTCTTATTGGTGTCCTTTATTAGTGGTTTCTTTGCAGCAATTCGACCATGAAGGCCTGCTTCACGTGGTCTCCTCTGAACAGTTGATGTTGAGATGTGTCTGTTACTTGAACTCTGAAGCATTTATTTGGGCTGGTAACTCTAATGAACTTATCCTCTGCAGCAGAGGTAACTCTTGGTCTTTCCTGTGGCGTTTCTCATGAGAGCCAGTTTCATCATAGAGCTTGATGGTTTTTGCGACTGCACTTAAAGAAACTTTAAAAGTTCTTGACATTTTCCAGATTGACTGATCTTCATGTCTTAAAGTAATGGACTGTTTCTTTTTGCTTATTTGAGCTGTTCTTGCCATAATATGGACTTAGCCCTATTTGGTAAAGTACCATCTTTATAACACCCCTACCTTGTCACAACACAACTGATTGGCTCAAATGCATTAAGAAGGAAAGAAATTCCACATGAACTTTTAACAAGGCACACCTGTTAATTGAAATGCAGTCCAGGTGACTACCTCATGAAGCTGGTTGAGAGAATGCCAAACGTGTGCAAAGCTGTCATCAAGGCAAAGGGTGGCTTCTTTGAAGAATCTCAAATATTCTGGTACTGGTACTTCTAGTTCTGGAAGAATAATATCCTACCATGACATGACCAAACATTTTCGTCTGACTGCAAATAGACCAGACTTTGCTATAAATAGATGGTAGCATGAACCAGTAACGTGGTCTTGAGTCAGGTGCCTAATGACAACCAGGAGAGCCAAGGTTAGCATTCTCGAAGATTTGAGAATATTGCAGTGTTTTACGTTGATGTATCACCGTGTATTTATTGTCCAACAGGACCACGACCTCGCGGCCGTTACCCTCCTGACCACAAACACCCAGTGGCTTCTAGACCTGGTAGGGATTGTATTTTTTGTCAATGAGGGTTGATGTGGTATTATCCCTAATCGAGCCCTTATCCTAAATCTCCTCTAATCATCCTGCCCTCCTCCACAGACACCATGGCCCCACGTACATCCTCACCAAGCGATCTGGGCAGCTCGGTAAGTGTCTCAAATTGACTAAAAATGTCCACAGGTTATTTACTTCCTTATTACGTAACAATGTCAGGAGGGAAAAAGTGACATGGAACTAGAGAAGGAAAGTTTAAACGAAACACCGTGAGTCCTTACGGTCTTATGTGCATCTCTCCCCCCTGTTCCTCCATCATGTGGGTGTGTTTGCACTAAACAGACCGCTCCACTAGAGTCACAGGCTGAGGCCCAGGCCTCCACAGAGAACCCAGAGGCAGTGAGTATTATGTTGGAGGCAACAGTGGCAGGGATGTGGATGTGTGTGTGAGCATGCTTACCCCAGCCGTGGATCAGTGGCTGAAGTGGCAGTCAGCTGGGTAGTGGCTTCACAGGGTTGTCAGACTTAACATTGCTGGCTGGATTCTGACATGCGTGGTTGCTTGTTTTAAGGAGCTTACAGACTGGCTGCGGTAAACTGAATATTTCTGCCTACTGTGTGTTGATGCCAGCAGTCTCGGTTGTTGTCAGCTCGACGGTTGTGATTTAAAACATTGGTTGGTTGGCGAGATGGACTCTGCTCATTGGTCAACCATGCATATTTTGAAGCCTTGAGCGTAGAGCCAACGCCGCAGCTCACTGGAGTGAGTACCACGAACGGCAACAATTGCAAAACTGCTTGCCTTTTGCCGCCCTAGTCCCAATGAAGTCTGAAGACCTTTGCCGCTCCCCGTGGCCCGTCTGTAAGCTCCTTTTTTATTTTTTCCCTATATTACAACACACACCCTCCCTCTGACCCCCACTGAATGAATTGGTGACACTGTTCTACAAAGCCATAACTTCAGCACAACTACATGATGGATATCTCAAATGTGTTATCATTTAAAGCTGTGTGTGTTTTGAGGTTAATGCTTTGTGGAAACGGTCCTGATTCTGAATCGGTGTGTAGGACTTGGTTATGTGATTCTTGTGGGACTGTGTAACTTGACTTATTATTGTGGGATATTGTTGTCTTTCTCACCAGTGCATAATTGTTTGTTTTGTTCTAACCTAACGAAACTGTTTGAATCAGATGAAAGGGGCTCTCATTGTTAGTGCCAGCAGCAGGGCTACAAGCACAATGGACCTATTGCTATTCTTTGTTTTAATATTTTTTGTTGTTGTTCCTCCAGAACACTCGACCTCAGGGTCCTGGCTCCCTGCTGGTCTCTCCCATCAGGTCCCCCCCCGACTCAAGCCCCGGCCCCCTCAGACCAGTCATCAGCCATCCCTCCGGACTCTGCTACCGTCCCATTCCCAGACCCCACCACATCCCTCCTCCCCCACCCTTCATGCCTCCCGTGTACCGACCAGACAACGGACACTCAGGCATGATGCCTCCTGGACCCCCACCGCCTAACGGACACCCGCCTGGTCCCATGATACCACCCGGACATCGGCCTCCAACTCCTGGTGCTTACAGTCCCCCTTCCCCACACAACCGGTACCTTCCTCCACCTTCTCACTATGAACCGGTGCCTCCCCCATTCGGTAGGTGGTGAATTCTGGCCCCCAGCTTTTATCTCAAGTTGAGTCTTTGTTATTCGCATCGCTAACCACAACTGAAATACTATTGTTATGTTGGTACTACAGTGTTATATTTCATTTGTATGTTAATTTTTCCTTCTACCTAGGTGTTTCCGGCAGCCCTCCTATGGCCCGACCCATGGGACCCCCACATACCTACGTGCACTATGGACCACTTGATCACTCCATCCTGCCCCCTGGGGTGGCCCCATACCCTCATGTCGGCCCCAGAGACTTCCCTGTGCAGCCACAGGTCCCACATGGCCAAGACTCTTCAGTGGGCCCCCAGCCCGGCGCTGGCCCCCAGGGCCAGGGGCAAGACTATAGGTCCCAGCAGGTAACAGCTGCCCCCCAGGACTCAGACAGCTTTGCCATGGCAGAGCCTTAGACACCTACCAACCATTAACGACCCAGCTACATTTAATCAACCACGATTCATCTCTTTATTTTTTTCCTTTTTTGTTTTTTAATTAGCTGAAAATAAATATATGATATACTTGCGAACAACAGAAGTATCTAAAAAGTTAGTTCCTATTAAAGCATCAGAAAATCAATGTCTTGTGTTTCGTGTCTGAAATGTAATAGACTTGAAGAGGAGTAGTACTGAGGCTTGTTACTCTGCAAGAAGTCCTATTGTGCAATAACATTTCTATTGTGTGACTGAGCTTTTTAAAAGGTTATTATGTTGATTTTGTATTCATTTCACAATGTTATCATGGTTTCCTGTGGAAATTATTATTAAAAACAAATGGACCCCAAGCTTTTGGGTTGCTTTGATCAATCATTTCAGAAAGTACCATATTATCTGAGCTCTTCCCAAAACTCTCTTCAGAATGAACTGAAAGGGAAAGTTGTGTAAGTTAAAAGTCAGATGTAATTTACTGTTCTTATGATATTTTATTAATAAAACTGGTAAAAGGTACTGCAGTTTTCTATTGTTCATATGACGCATATGACAACTTTTGCGATCCATTTTAGTTTGAAAGGAAATGTCTGACAGTGCATTTTGTTTTGTATGGGTAGCTGTATTACATGTGAAAGGCCAGTAATCACCCACTAACTAAACACCTGTCATATTACATTTGTTTCACGTGTGTTTCTTTTTGTTATGTTACATCAGGAATGCATCACATTTTTCTATTTTTCAATAAAAAGAAAATAACCCAATTTTTTTTTGCACGTGACTAAAGACTATTTGCATTAAATGTATATCATTGCATGCTTTGGTTAGAAATGTTTTACTCTCTGTAGGTCCCAGAACTTTTCTTTGTACCCACTGACTATTTACTGCTACCAAAACACTTGACTGATTATTGGCATATCTGGAATGTTATGATGTACACTGTTATCGAGGCTGTCAAATGATTGTGTAGCTGGGCTCTGCTCTGCCTGTCACCATACTGTACACTGAAAGTGGTTCTGAGTGAATGACACAGGGAAAAGTAAGGGCATACAAGGGTTTGAGTCTTATTCTATAGTCCAGGGTTTCCCAAACTCGGTCCTTTTGCCCTAGCACTACACAGTTGATTCTATTAATCAACTCCTCAAACTTTTGATTATTTGAATCACGACCGAGTTTGCGAAACCCTGCTCTAGTCTACAGAAACAGTGCAGGTAGAATGAACAGGGTTTGTCAATCACCTTCCAGGTTTGTATTGACATTGTACATTTCTACAGTATGTGACTCCATAAATGGAGTTACTGAAGGTTAATCATGATGACTAAGTGGATTTTCTGTCGACACCCAACACTTGAATTTCCTGTCTTTGTATATGCTAACAATAACTGCTACAGTAAATACCCATCTGTTTATTCCTGATTTAAGTGGATAATTCTGGTAATTACTATGGGCACTGCTGCAAAGCCTTCGTTAGTCTTACACGGCAGTGGCTATGTTCGTGAGAATCAAATATGTGATTCATTATGACTAACTGATCTACGAATAATGAGTCGTTTATTTTATGATGCGAGGTCATTTGTTTATCAGTCAGCGGTCACCTGCAATGTCAAACAAGCCCAGTGAAAATTTGGCATGTTTGGTTTCGCTCCTTTAGTAAGTGTAAAGAAGGACCACTATTCAAACAGCATTTTGTTTATTAAAAATGAAAGTAGTGTAAATTGTCAGTCCAATGATAAATGTTCATTTTCTCACAACCTGTTACCAAAAGCACAACACTGTATTGACAATCGTCAACCCTGTCGGACAGCACTGATTAGTGTCTCTTAATGCCGTGTTCAAAACAACTGGGAACTCAGAAATCTCTGACTTCAGTGTGTTCAAGACAACCGTGAACTATGAAAAAAAACAAGCTATGACTGGGAGAAATCTTTTAAGTCATCCAACTCGGTCATGATTTGACCAAATTTTTTCAGAGTTCCCAGTTGTCTTGAAAGCACCATAAGTGTATTCAGTTAGTGCCATTACAACAAAAAAATATCCACATTTTAATAAAATGGAGACAATGTTTAAATAGTGGTTAGCCATTGTGGCCTTGATGGGAACAGCATTCAAAACAAAGGTAAAAGTCAACTTCATTTCATGCAGCATCCTTTTCAATTCCCTTTATAACAGGATGACATAGCATCTCAGAATCCTTTTTGAATGCTAAAAAAATGCATCCTTCCTCCCATCCTTGGAAGTAATCACACATAATGTAATAGGATAGATTAAAGCAAATATCCCAATATATTACTTTTACCTATTAAATAACGCTAGATCAGTGATAAGGATGGGCAGTTATATATTTTCACCGTGGCAGTGTCAAATGGGCACAATGAGATATTTTGACATTTGCACCAGGATATGACATCATCAATACACCACTTGAGCACCAATGACCATGTTGATCCTCTTTCATCCCCAAAGGGAAAGGCAGAGGAAGACTAAAGATGAGGCAGGGTAGCCTAGTGGTTAGAGTGTTGGACTAGTAACCGAAAGGTTGCAAGTTCGAATCCCTGAGCTGACAAGGTACAAATCTGTCGTTCTGCCTCTGAACAGGCAGTTAACCCACTGTTCCTAGGCCGTCATTGAAAATAAGAATTTGTTCTTAACTGACTTGCCTAGTAAAATGAAATTTTCTGCTGGTTGTTTGACATACAGTACCAATTGCTATCTCAACTCTTCTTTTCCATTGAGCGTCATGCAGAGAAGAGAGAAAAAAGTTATCACTAATTGGCACCAGAGGGGTCAAATGCGTTTGTAACCAAGTGGGAATTTACCATATACAACTGGGAACAATCCATTTGAAAGGCCCAACTCCCACAACTCCCACTTCTCCCACATGCTGACCTCTGACGGCACCTACTTAGGAAATTACCTGGATAACAGCATTTTCCTGCAATTAAATTGCAACAAATCATTATTTATAAAAAGCAATCTATTAATATGTTTTTTTAACACTCATTTGTTTACCAGCATGATAGCTTTTAGTTTATGGTTTAGGTAGCTTGTTGGCCATTAGCCAAATGATCTTTTCAAAGCACGTGAATGCATCCAACTGGTATTTACGACTTCACAACTGGTAAATTCCCACCTCCCACTTGGTTACGAAGCAGCATTATACAGTAGTGTGTTGTCGTCGCTGTAGTTAATATGTGTCATCCAGGGCTGTCCTATCACAGAGTTGAGGTTGTGGCATTTGGGCCAGCTGGGTTTAGTATTGCTGATGTGAGTGGAGGCGGATAGGGAGTCGGTACACCAAACTTTGCTGGATGTCTGATGACTACAGTGGAATTCTGTGGCGCTTCTGCATTCTTGATGTGCTCTACTCAGTGACCTCGGTTATTAATCTTTGTGCAACGTCTGGTGGAGGTGGAGATAGAGTGGCTTCTTGGTCAGGAGCTGGAGCTTCTTCCTCTTGAAGTCAGTAGGCTTCTTGTACCTGACATCCGATAGCATAAATACGTGATTCATTCAAACGGTATATTCAAAGAGCAGACTGAACCCTATAACCCCCCCCCCTCCCAGAAAAATAGCTGAAATCTGAGATTCTCAAAATAAATAGTTATCAAATGTAATTTATTTTCATCTTAAAATAAAATAGTGAGTACATTTAAAGAAAGTTAATCTGGAAAACACAAAATGTGTCACTCACAACTCGATCACAATGGGACCAGGTTTGATCTCATCCATTTCCATGAAGGCAAAACATTTTGTGCTGGTAAACCCCTTCTTGGGTTTATAGTGCTTGAACTCAAAGAAAATAGCTGCCCCTGGAACATGAACAAAATTCAGGATTAACAATTGTCTGCCCAACCCCTCTGCAAGGATTTGAACATAAACTGACACTGTATTTGGTTAATATTACATGATACTGGCTAAATAGAGGCCCCCACTACTAATTCAGTAGAAATAGAACATTTGACTACCTTTTGGTAGTCTCTCGATATGTCTCTGGATCTCAATGTCTACGCTGAAGTGAATGTATGTGTCCTCCTTTCGGGTTGCCACAGGTGTGTCTTGCACTGGGTTCAAATCAATGCCACTTAAATCTGTTGGGAAACAAAATGTTCAGATTCACTTGGGCTGTTCTGCAGGAATAAATTATATATATTTTAAAAAATGTACTGTCAAGTGTCAACTCAACAGAGATAATTATTTTAACATTTTTCTAGACTGCTTCAGACCTTACCATTTCAGATGTGAAGGTAAGCAACTCATCTCAGCAATGTAAACAATATAGCCTATATATAGTACCTTTCACACTAACTGTCATGTAGGGATCAATGCATTGCCCTGCATCTTTCAGCCCAATCTTGTCAATCTTTATTGTGAGCAGCGACATCCTGGGCTCTGAGGGTAACCGTGGCAACAATGTCCCTGTTGGAGACATGAAAGCTGTAAACCTTCTAAGAGACAATAATTGCAGAAAACATTCCCACGTTCTCAGGACTAATGCAGCTGAAATCAAGATAATGGTAATGTCCCAAATGGAACCCTACTCCCTATATTATTATTTTATTATACCTTTGTTTCAACAAGGAACACAGACAGAGACCAAGGTCCCTTTTACAGCTGGGCCCTGCGTATACATGTTTACACATACCGTTTATGTACAATGATTAAGAAACTACACAAGACAAACAAAACGATCACAAATATCACAAAAACATACAGCAGCAGATTGTTACATTTACACATAGGTTATTCCCCTAACAGCACAAGAACTTACAAGGAATACAAAAATAAAAATAAAATGGGCAAGGGGCACTACTATAGTGCACTACTTTTGACCAGGGCCCGTAATGCACTGCATAGGGAATAGGGTGTCATTTGGGACGTAACCAGTGTTTATACTTACAGATCCTTCTTCAAGTCATTACTGTCAGCAGTATTTTACTTATACAATAATAGGCAGCAGAAGAAGTTGTAGACTGACTAACAGATAAGGCTAAGATGACATACATGTTTTGGTGAATGCTTGTAAAAAAAAAGACGTTGAAAAGTAGATTCAACAACTAAAGCTATCTAGTAGTAGTAGGATAGGGTTTTTGATAATAACAAACTGTCCATTAAGTAGGCAATCATATTCATGCTATGACAAGACTATAAAAAGACATAGACTCATTCAGACCCATGCAAGCCCCTTACTTCTCAACCAAACCATACCTTGCAAAACTGTGAATGGAGCAGGCAGTGAGGACAGAGCGACGAAGCCATGCAGAGAGACAGGGAACAGAGGAGACAGCAATCACAAAGGCACTCGAAACAGGGCCACAAAGCCAAAATAAATAACCATGGCAAAATTACACAGTCAACAGATTCAGAATAGTGACCAATGATTATGAATGCTCTATATACATCATAGATTACAAATAAAACACTGTATTTGTTGAGTACTTTGCAAGTACTTTGTGAGTACTTACCTGGTACTCTGTTGGGAAATGACTCTTGGGAGCCTGCTCCTGTAGCAGCATCCTCCTCTTCTTCCACCTCCAAGTTCTCCTCCTCCCCCGGGGCCAGGATTCTCCTGAATGTAAGATTTCATTCATTAGACTATTTGTTTTGAATATTTACAGACTCAGCACGTTGTTAGGAGATTAGATTAGGTCATTCAGGTGGGGAAGCCATTGTTTAATTTTTAGTAATACCATTTGCTTTACTCCATAATTTGCTCTGATTTGTTCTGATTATTGTGTACTTAATCAAAAAAAACGTCTGGGTTTTCTCTGTATTTACATTGGGTACGACAATAAGTGGCCTGCATTGTGATGGTTCATCGATCTTCATTTACCTCAAGGGCACTGGCTGCACATCAAAAGGAAAATCTTTGTTATACGTCAAAATACTCTTGATAACTGTTGAGAGAAAAGCACAATTAACACATCATTGCCAAAACATTCAACTTATGATGAATAAATCATTCAGATGTTGACGATATCAAATTCTTCCTAGTATACACACTAATTTCCAGTTTCTTCAGATCTTCCAACTTGAACTCCTCCTGAGATTGTGTGCACTAAAGGAGCAAAAGAAGATGGGAAATACTGAAATCAAGAATTCGCTGAAGACGTGAATACATTTTGGAGCCAATTGTCACAGCCTTGGAACATCTGACAACTCTGACAAAATCTTCCTGTGATTCACTGACAGGGTTGTGTTACAGAGTTAAATGCATATCATGGAAATCATTCAAAAAAACAGAATGAGTGTAACATCATCTAATCAATCGTATGTTAGTCATAACACAGACACTGGATTTTCATCAATATGATAATTGGCCGGCGAGACGTAACATGTCCACATACACACTTAATTAGATGAATACTCAAGACAAAGGAGATGAATGTGGACTACAGGAAAAGGAGGACCGAACACACCCCATGCTCATCGACAGGGCTGTAGTGGTGCAGGTTGAGAGCTTCAATGTCCACATCACCAACAAACTAACATGGTCCAAGCACACCAAGATAGTCGCGAAGAGGGCACGACAAAACCTATTCCCCCTCAGGAGACTGAAAAGATTTGGCATGGGTCCTCAGATCCTGAAAAGTTTCGACAGCTGGTTGCATCACTGCCTTATATGGCAACAGCTCGGCCTCCGGCCACAAGGCACTACAGAGGGTAGTGCGTAAGGCCAAGCTTCCTGCCATCCAGGACCTCTTATACCAGGTGGTGTCAGGAAAGTCCTAAAAATGGTCAAAGACTCCAGCCACCCTAGTCATAAACTGTTCTCTCTGCTACCGCACGGCAAGCGGTACCGGAGCTCCAAGTCTAGGTCCAAGAGGCTTCTAAACAGCTTCTACCCCCAAGACATAAGACTCCTGAACATCTAATCAAATGGCTACCCAGACCATTTTCATTGCACCCACCCCTCTGTTACGCTGCTCCTACTCTCTGTTTATTTTCTATGCATAGTCACTTTAATAACTCTACCTACATGTACATATTACCTCAATAACCTCGACTAACCGGTGCCCCCGCACATTGACTTTGTACCGGTAACTCCTGTATATAGCCTCGCTATTGTTATTTCACTGCTGCTCTTTAATTATTTGTTACTTTTATTTCTTTTTTTTGTTGTATTTTGTTCTTACTACTGCATTGTTGGTTAAGGGCTTGTAAGTAAGCATTTCACTGTAAGGTCTACCTACACCTGTTGTATTCGGGGCATGTGATAGATAAAATGTAATTGGATTTGCCATCACAGATTGGTATTGGATGTATTCATCACCTCGCCTATAGACAGTTCAACACTGGTGAATAGGTAGAAAGAGAGCATTAATTTAGTGGTATTAGGTAATCAGAGGTACAAACCTGCAAGGCAGAGCTTCTCATCTCCAGGCATGTTGCAAACTTCCCTAATGTTTTCTAAAAAATAAAAAAATAAAAAAAAATCAGGTTTCACATCATTACTGAATGTCAAACCTTTTTCTGTTAATAAATATGTTGTGATGAAAAACTGTATCTTTCAGCTATAAAAAGAAGGCATATGAAAATCCGCATAGGCTATATGATAATGAGATAGAGGAAAGTGAGGTTGAGGTAGCCTAAGCCTATAAGTAGTCATAAATTTACCCAGTGTTGAATATGAGTATTCATTAATTCACCTGGTGTTGAAATTAGTCTGAGAAAAGTTTGTACCTTCTGGTCCTCTGTGAAGTCAGATGGGTTTGTTGACTGTACCTCTTTCTGCAGCTGCCTTGCGAGTCTATATACATATAAATGAATAGAAACATTAGTTAAATGCATATTCTTAATCAAGTTAAACTAATTAGTTCCCAAAATATGGAAACAATATGTTAACAAATATGCTGAGTAAAAATTGTTGTAACCTACAGCACTAGTCATCGTTGAAGGCATCTAAGAATGGGTGTTGTGGCAATAAAATAATTAAATGCATTATTCTCATGCCCCCTCCTGGGCCAAGAGAAGAGGTACAGTAGCCTCGAAATTATCATGATTGTCATTCCTGTGTAATACAGTATACTATTTTAAGATAAACTTATTTAATAATGTCTTGAATATATCCTCATTTGTTTTTGTTCATCAGCAGCAGCTTATGACACATCCACAGATCAGAGCTCCACCCATTAGAATAGGAGGGTGTGGCAGATAATTTCCCTATGCCCATATGAGTGACTTGCTCTGTCATATAAATTGCATTTTCAGAATGCATCAACCCAAATTCTAATTGTGATTTATAAACTAATATGATAGCAACATTGTAACAGATGCAAATGTACTTCCCATCTTTGTGATAATGTAACGCAAAGAGAAAATAGTTACAGTTACACCACATCAAAGATCATGCAATGGCTTTCTATTGCTGATGGTTTTTAGATTCGCTGGCTTTCCTGATACTTCATGAAAACAATAATGATATATTTTACTACATATTTCGAGATGAGCGGTGTAAACATTATCTTGAATAGATAGTAAGATGCAACCATCCTTTCGCATTCTTGTCATTCTTCTAAACACTGTGACAGATGATGCAACTTACATTTGGTACTCATCTATGGCCTCTACTAATTGTCCCCAAGAATCAAAGTCCGTGCCTTTTGTGAAACTCGCGTGCCATTTCTGGATAGTCTTGTTGACATCAGACATGTTCACAGGGTGGAGTTGCACAAGACGTTTCAGGTTAGCATCGCCGATATGGGCTACTATGTCCCTCGCCGGAACATTGTATCCTAGTAGTTGTGCTACTGTACTGAAGCTTTCACATAAACCTGTGATAGGCCAACCAATAGTTGATACAGTAACGATCCCTTCTATGTTCTCACCTAAACCTCTATCCGTAAACGAAGGGAAATCCCGCCTCTCACAATATGCAGTAGAGTCACAGATAAACGTTTGAGACAGATATTTCACCGGATGTATGAATGTGAAGCATCCGCTTGGCGTTTCCACTTACTAATATGGTAGTGACTTGGAAGCCCACTGGCCGGCAGTAGGAGAAGATGGAACGAGATGGATTTTGACCGACATTATGCAAATTTCCTCATCGATTAAACATTTGATTTAAATACAGTTTTCTGTTCCCAAAACGAATATCTGTCATGAACAGAGTGGACCAAGTTTTGTAGACTGCACCCTTTGCAAAAGTTTTTAAAAATCGCGTTGTTTGAAATGAGTGCCAAGGCGAATTGAGTTATTGCACAGGCGCACTTCACAGAGTAGGCGTTCCCTAACTAAAATATGCAGATAAATGCCAGCTCGTGCATGGATTCTACCCACCTCCTTGCTTGTTCTGCCAACTGTGACTAATTTGTTCCCATTGTAAACGACATGCTGTTGTCTATCTTGGTTTATTTATAAAACATATTTGGTATATTCAGCAAGTAGCTGCTGATGCAGGTAGCTGCATCGCCAGAGTGACCCTTTCAATGGGCGTGTCGAGAGAAGTGAGAGAATAGGGAGCACTGTTGGGGGGATCTGGCGTTGGACGGTTTCTCTGTGATTGGTTACGGTTTTGAATGAGCTGTGTTCCTGACCGTGTGTCACTTCCGGCCAGCCTGGGAGGACGTTATCACAGATAGAACAATGAGACAGATATTTCACGAATGTATAAATGCGAAGCATCTGCTTGGTGTTTCTACCCACAACCAAATATAGTAGTGAGAGGAAGCCAAGTGTATTTGGCCCGATATTCTGCAAATGTTTATATCGATGAAACATTTCATCTCAATACAGTAAGTAGTCTGTTCCCTAAACTAGAATATGTTACAAACAGAGTGGACACATTTTTGTAGACTTTACCCTTTACTAAAGGTTTTAAAAAAGTGCATTGTTTCAAAGGAGTACAAATGCGAATTGAGTTATTGCACACTCGCACATCACAGAGTAGGCATTCAATAATGGAATATGCAAATATATGCTACAACGCACCAATAGGATCTCAAATAAAATTGTGTTGGTCACATACACATGGTTAGCATATGTTATTGTGAGTGTAGCAAAATGCTTGTGCTTCTAGTTCTGAAAGTGCAGCAATATCTAACATACAGTTGAAGTCGGAAGTATACATGCACCTTAGTCAAATACATTTAAACTCAATTTTTCACAATTCTTGACATTTATTCCTAGTAAAAATACCCTGTCTTAGGTCAGTTAGGATCACCACTTTATTTTAAGAATGTGAAATGTCTGATTAATAGTAGAGAGAATGATTTATTTCAGCTTTTATTTCTTTCATCACATTCCCAGTGGGTCAGAAGATTACATACACTCATTTAGTATTTGGTAGCATTGCCTTTAAATGGTTGAACTAGGTCAAACGTTTCGGGTAGCCTTCCACAAGCTTCCCACAATAAGTTGTGTGAATTTTGTCCCATTCCTCCTGACAGAGCTGGTGTAATTGAGTCAGGTTTGTTGGCCTCCTTGCTCACATACGCTTTTTCAGTTCTGCCAACAAATTTTCTGTAGGGTTGAGGTCAGAGCTTTGTGATGGCCACTCCAATACCTTGGCTTTGTTGTCCTTAAACCATTTTGCCACAACTTTGGAAGTATGCATGGGGTCATTGTCCATTTGGAAGACCCATTTGCGACCAAGCTTTAACTTCCTGAGTGATGTCTTGAGATGTTGCTTCAATATATCCACATAATTTCCTTACCTCATGATGACATCTATTGTGTGAAGTTTTGTGAAGTTGTGAAGTGCACCAGTCCCTCCTGCAGGAAAGCACCTCCACTACATGATGCTGCCACCCCCGTGCTTCACGGTTGGTATGTTGTTCTTTGACTTGCAAGCCTTCCCCATTTTCCTCCTAACATACAATGGTCATTATGGCCAAACAGTTCTATTTTTGTTTCATCACACCAGAGGACATTTCTCCAAAAAGTACGATCTTTGTCCTCACGTGCAGTTGCAAATCGTAGTCTGGCTTTTTTATGGTGGTTTTGGAGCAGTGGCTTCTTCCTTGCTGTGAGGCCTTTCAGGTTATGTTGATATAGGACTCGTTTTACTATGGATATAGATACTTTTGTAGAAACAGAACATGTCTCCTGTGAAATTTTCAGTTACTTTAAAATTACTATCCAGACATCAATTAATATGATGGGTGTGAACACACAATCATGGGACAGCCAAATAAAATTGTCTCAGACCCTTCCTATGTACTCCACCCAAAGTTAAAACTTCTCTCCTCAGGCAGACGCAGGTTTGTCATTGTAAACTGAACAGATAGAAGAGCACTCCTTCATCCTGTTAGTAATACTCATAAACAGCAGTATGTAGGAGACCATGTGCAATGTGATAAGAACATGTGCATTATATACATACTGTACATTCAAGTTCATGCAGTTGTGTGAGGATGATGGTTCTGCTCAGTAGTGCTGTGTATTTGCACTCTGATCATTCATTAGTGAAGTCACAGCCATGGTGTTAGGTGGTATTGCCCTGTGCAGCAGAACCTATTGTAGCCATATTATTTATAGCTTATGTAATGGGTGGTTGTACTAAGCCTATACCTGCCATTTACTATTGTATTTAATTTCACCCTTTTCAGAACCACACACACTCTTGGTTAACACAATTGTCAAGCCATACTGCCATGCCGTTAATGCTCTATGTGAATCTGCGTCATTAAACAACCTCAACTGGAATCCTACCGGTCTGTCATCTGTGCCCTTATAAGCACTTGGTAGGGAACACATAATGCTAAGTAAAACCTGCCGGAAGAGATCTTAGTCGTGCAATTTTTCATATGAGTAGGATGTTTGGTGCAGTATTTTTCAAGTGGATAAATGCATGAGGACGAGTCGTCTCTCATTGAAAGACAACAACATGCGCTTCATTGAAAATCCCTGTTGACCAATCGCCGAAGAGGGGGTGTAGATTCGCGTGCCCGTGTAACACTATAGCTTCCGCCCCTCTCCTCGCCCCCACTTGGGCTCGAACCAGGGACCCTCTGCACACATCGACAACAGCCACCCTGGAATCATCGCGTTACCCATAGCTCCAAAGAAATGGGTTAACAGCATCAATGTAACAGTTTAGCTTTCGTCCCTCTCCTCGCCCCTACCTGGGCCCGAACCAGGGACCCTCTGCACACAGACAACAGTCACCCTCGCTCCACAAAAGCCGCGGCCCTTGCAGAGCAAGGGGAACAACTACTTCAAGGTCTCAGAGAGAGTGAGGTCACCGATTGAAATGCTATTAGCGCACACCACAGCTAACTAGCTAGTCATTTCACATCGGTTACACCCGATCTGTCTAAAGTCCAAAACGAACAAAAACGTCACAAAATGTCGTCATAATAAACGCTTGAACGGTTCCATACGGAACTGTTTAGGCTGGGATGCATTGGGACTCATTAACGATCAGTTAGTGTGAGGTCTGACACCGAACGCCAGGCCCAGTTTGAATTTTTGGGAAACACATTCTTTAATCCTATCTATTTTCCGTGAAATAATCACTGATCTTCCGAGGTTTGATGGGAACAAGCCAAGAAGAAAAGCAATTATGCATTTCAAAAATATTTCTCATGACCAATAAAAATAATGCAGGTATTGTACTGTACACTCACATACCAGGAATTACGGTAATCTGTTATGTTATGTTGTTACACGTGTCAAGCTTATGGGCATGTGGCAGCAGTATGTAGGAGGGAGGGTCCAAGGTGTGAGAAATGTGCAGAAGGGCATGAGACAAAAGAATGTGGAGTATTGGGGAAAGTAGTGGAATGTGTTAATTGTACGGGTGACCATGGAGCTGGGGATCAGAAATGTCCCATGCAGGAGAGGTAGGTTGAGGTTTCCACGGTTAGAGTAGTGCAGAAGTTGTCATATAGTAGTGAAGAAAGTAGAGGAAGATGGGTAAGGGGAGGAGTGGTGAAAGTAGTAGAAACATACCAGTACAGAGGGATAGGCCAAAAAGTGATATAAGTTTCAGTATAGCAATGGTTATCAATTGTACTACAGGGATGGATCGGAAGTCTCTGCCACCATAATTCAAGTTTTGGTGGCAGCTGCAGAGAGGTATTTGGGTGTGCGAGACTTGACAACAGAAGAGTTACAGGCTGTGTTAAGTGGTGATGCCCCATCCTTTTGGGATGATGGCATGAGGTAGGAATTAATGGAGTAGGGTGGTGTTAACTTTATTTTATAATATTTTGAAATTAGTGAGTGTAGTGTTAGATGGTAGGGTGTTTATTTAGTACATTTTTATTTTTCAAGCGAAGTATAAGAGAGTTGTACTCCAGTCTAGTAGGTGGCGGTAATGCAACATGCCAACTGTCGTTAAACCTCATAGAAGAAGAAGAAGAGAGGCATTGTGGGACTTTTTTTAACGCAGTCATTTACGCTGGCTATAGAAGGCATTCTCTGTCAACCCAAAGGGAAAACAAAACATATTTTGCTCAGCTAGCTGTAATATGTTGAAAAATGGACTAAATAGAAAGCTCAACTTCATCTACGTCTGTCTGAATGTCCGAATGTGTGAATATAAAACCAACTTTACCTCTAATTCAGATTACATCTCAGTTTTGGTTATCTGAAAATGAAATCATATCCAACCTATCACTATTTTTAATACAAGAAATATATAGATATATAGAAGTCTTTTTGCAATTTCAGTTTAATCCACCAGAAAATACTAATATTAATGGTATAATCTTTGTAAATGATATGAATAGGACTGGTGGAGTTATGACACACTTAACAAAAGATACAATACATGACCACAAGTATGGACACCTGCTCGTCAAACATCTCTTTCCTATATCATGGATATTAATATGTCATGGACATAAATATATCATGGACATAAATATTTTTTTCAATGATGTGACTCCGCCAATAATTACATTTAGAGGATTGGATGATTCTAAATGAATATCTAAGGCACTTCTGTTAGGATCTGTGAGAATATCTAAGGGGCTTTTTAAAAATGTATTTAATAATAATAGATTTTTTTTTAAAGTAATGATATTTTAGAGGTTTCGTTTTCATTTAACCTAGTGTGAAGAAAAAGGCAATTGTTGAACAGGGGGTGAGACATTCTCACTCATTTGTAAATAAAGGCAGTTTTTTATTTAGAATGATTTTTTTCTGGAGAAACCTAACTTCATTATTTAGCATACATTACTTGCCTA
This sequence comes from Oncorhynchus nerka, assembly GCF_034236695.1. Taxonomy (NCBI): domain Eukaryota; kingdom Metazoa; phylum Chordata; class Actinopteri; order Salmoniformes; family Salmonidae; genus Oncorhynchus; species Oncorhynchus nerka. The sequence continues at coordinate 50,941,711 of NC_088408.1, read as the reverse complement.
TATTCAATCGACACATCTTAAAAATATAATGGAATATAAATGGAACATTTTCATTTCTTCATGCTTGTCTCAGAGCAGCGCGAAACAGTGCTGAAATAGATGTCCACAGCGGGAAGGCTATATATTATTTTGTTTTCAAAAAAACGACAGATCAATTTGTAATCTGATTAAACTTTCTGGCGCAGGCGTTCCGCTAGCGACTCACCTCGACAACATCCAGTGAAATTGCAGAGCGTGAAATTCAAATTACAGAAATAGTCATATTTAACATTCATGAAAATACAAGTGTCAAAAAAAAGCTTAACTTCTTGTTAATCCAGCCGCTATGTCAGATTTCAAAAAGGCTTTACGGCGAATGCACACCATGCGATCATCTGAGGACAGCGTCCCGCACACAAAAGCATTAAAAACCTTTTTCAACCAGGCAGGTGCGCCACAAAAGTCAGAACTAGCAATAAAATAAATGACTTACATTAGAAGATCTTCTTCTGTTGGCACTCCAAAAGGTCCCAGCTTTATCACAAATGGTCCTTTTATTCGATAAAGTCCTTCTTTATTTCCAGAAAAACTCAGTTTAGCTGGCTCGCTTCATTCAATAATCCACCGGTTTCCCTCAAAATGCATACCAAATGAATCCCAAACTTTACCAATAAACTTCTCCAAACAAGTTAAAACAACGTTTATAATCAAACCTCAATCAAATTTAAGACGGAGAATCGCTATTGACTTCACCGGAGATAAACAACAAAGAATGCGCTCTCATCCACGCGCATGAAAACACTACAGCCAAAATGGGAGCCACTTAGAAAAACTACAAATTCTAGCAAATTGTTCCAAAAACAAGCCTGAAACTCTTTCTAAAGACTGTTGGCATCTAGTGGAAGCCCTAGGAACTGCAATCTGGGAGGTTTTCCCTTCATTATAAATATGACAGCCATTGGAAACAGTGGTAGGCTGAACAGTGGCGCTGTACAACGTGAAAGAGTATTTGAAAGAGTATTTTCCAGTAAGCAACAATTTTTTTACCTTCATTAGACAACTTTATTCCAATATTTCTTTAATTCAGTGACATTTATTCCCATAGTAATTCATTATGATCTATAGCTAAATAAACATTGGCATTTTAAAAGAGTATTTTATTAACGAAAGCGTAGATGCTGATGAAGAAATACAGTGCTGTACAGTATATGCTTTTACATTTGGATAATAAAGCATTATTTACATTGACTGGCCTACCCCGGCCAAACCCAGGTGACGCTGGGCCAATTGTGCGTCGACCTATGGCACTCCCAATCACGGTCGGATATGATACAGCCTCTATTCGAACCAGGAACTGTAGTAATACCTCTTGCACTGAGATGCAGTGACTTAGACCACTGCACCACTCGGGTGACATGACATACACATATATGTATGTATGTGTCATGAAAATTAACCATGTGTAGGTAGATGTGAAAAGGTAGATACAAATTATTTATTTGGGGGCTTCACACCTAGCTCGACTATGAGTCAATTCTTTAGTAAAGGTTGAATAGTCTATTGTTCAGCTAATAGCCCATCCTAGAAACGTCAGCAGAATTCACAGCCTGGTATGCTTGTGAAAAAGGATACTTTTTCCCCTTTCCACTTTTTAAAGATTCCAATTGATGGTGTTTTTAGCCACAATTGGCCCCAACCCCAATTAATACATTTAGGCACAGTCGATAGCATGCTGGACTTCGGGCTAGAATGTTGAGGGTCCGAAACCTGCTCCCTGCTTGTTTCATTGCTCTGAGACCGACATTACATGCCGGTCGGTTACTCCCATCTCATTCCTCACCCTCCACCATGCATCATTCTCCGCCTGAGTGGCTCGCTTGTGGGCCTGCTGGCAGGATATGGCAGCACCTTCGGTTGTGCGTCAAGAATTCAGCATAGCAAGTTTGTATGAAGGTCTGGTTATTTACATGCAAATAGTAATATGCTCTAAACTGCTCTGGTGACAAACTTTGCTGCCCTGTTTTCAATCGTCTACATGGCTGGGAGAACGTCCTCAGATTAATGCAGATGAAGGGAGTTAGATATGCATAGGAAGTGTAGTGTACTGTTTTCTTTCTGTATATATGAATTACAAATCAGCCTTTACTTAAATCATGTTTCTTTTACTTAAATCATGTTTCTAGTCTATTGTATAGTTACAATGTATAGTCATTGATGTCCCAGGAGCAGGAGTGGTAAACACTGTTGAAGTGTATAATTGTAATACATACATGCAGACACAGCATCATTCAAAGAATGCAGTTGGATACACCTGGTGTTGGATATGACTGGGGAAAAAATAGCTAAAAATGCGAGTTTCATAAATGAACTTTTTTCATCATTTCTCCACATTAACTAACACATTCCTCACAATTGTATTTTTTTTAGCTTGACTCGTTATGACGTTATAATTACTTACATTTGCTTCCACCATAATGTTTTTGTCTGACAATTTTGCTGAAGAAAGTCACCAGCGACGGGTGGCATAAAGTCAAATTCGTCATTGGAATCACTCGATATGAGCGAAACTTTGGGACCCAAATGCATAATGAGTGCTCTAACTCCCCTGTGGTGGTCTGAAGCAATGAAGCCGTAACGCTGGGTACCTCTAAGTCTCACGGCGTAAGCTCACAACTTTTAAAGGAGGAACCACTGTAGGCTGGTTGTCTTTTTCTGAAATAATTATTTTCACTTGCCCACAACTTCCGTTAGCTTGCTAAGGTTAGCATGCTAGCTAATTACACTGACAGCTGTCAGTCAATGCCTTATTTGTTGAAATCACCACAACGTTCCCACCCCCAATTCCTTATGTATTAGCAACCTGTGTCAGTCTTCGAGGTGGAACATAAAGAGCATTTCCACTCTAGGACAGGAATTACACAAAATAGGTGAGGTAACTTCTTCTGAGGTGGGTCTTTAATATTTAGAGCAAGCGTTGGGGCACTTAACAAATCTCCCCCGGTCAGAAGATGCTATCGTGAATAGGAGCTTAAGCAGTTAGCATCTATGAATGGGGTAGCCTAGTCCATGGCTAACGGAGTAGCCTCCTATGTACAAATGACTAACACTAGTCGCAGTTCTCACAAACCGAATGTTGGCTAGCTAACTTTAGTGGTACATAAACCACCTTGTTTAACTAGCTAACATCACAATAAAATCACCTCTTTATGATAGAAACATCTATGGAATCTTACTCTGCTGTCTGCACATGTTTCTTGTTAACACTTTTTCTTGGCAAAGCTAATATAACAGGAGCTACTATAAATCAAATTCTCTGGCCTAAGCTCCACTCTTGTCTCAGGTTACAATTGGACATGGCTTGAATGTCACTCACCAGCTCGTGTCCCCAAGCTGCCTCCTAATGATATCCAGACTGCACTGTATGTTAAAGCAACTAGACGACGGCCGATGGACAGTGACCGACAAGAAGGTACAGCTTCTCCATTTTAAAATGAAACCGCTTTTTTTATGTGACGCTGATAATAAGCTGTCAGCATTGTACATTAATTTTTTTCTATAGCCTTAATGGTGTGTGGGTGAACGGAGAACGAATTCCTGTGGATAAAGCTCTATTGCTTAGGCTTGGGGACACTATAAAGCTGAAAGTGACCCTTGTTGGCACCGAAGTGGAGCATGAGTACATACTGATTCGGCAGCGCCTCGAAGACATCAAACCCTACCTAGCGAAGGGACCTAGTGAAGTGGCCTGCACCGCCTCCAGAACCAAGAAGAGTAAGAGGAAATTGAATTCTGATGAAATGGAGCCTTCGACCTCATTTAAATCGAAGCCCTACGCTCTGCCACAGACAGTCACAGGGCTTGCCCTGTCCTACAGACAAGCCCCGGGAGGGACCAGGGTACGGGAGGAGGCCGGGCCCAGCATGCGGCAGCATCAGAGGCTGGACTCTCCTTCAGAGGGACCCAGCAGTCCTACTCGCAAACGTAAGTCTGTTGCTGTTGGTGCTTCACCCATGTCTAACCCCTTGGACAGGTTTTATGTAGTAAAAGTGAATATCTCTCAATTATCAAAAATCTGTCCTCCCCTTTGTCTGCACCGATTACGAAAATACTTGACAATTAAAACAATATGGTGAAAGCTTATCATTAGGCTGGCTTTCACCAGGTACATTTTAGATCATACATGGGAATAGATTTCTTAAATTAAAATCAATTGGAGCTGATTTCCTGGTGGTTTTGCAGTCTTATGTCCCACAAGGATTGACTTTTTTGCTTAAACTTGGGGGCCCAAATAAAACCTGCGGGACACAAGTTGGGGAACCCTGCTCAGTGGTACTGTGTGCCTCTCATAGTCTGTTCTTGATTGTGTGATTGTGAAGAGACCTTTGGTGGCATGTCTTGTGGGGTCTGCATAGGTGTTCGAGCTCCGTGCTATTAGTTTAAACAGACATCTCAGTGCATTCAGCATTGCAACAAGTAGTGATGAAGTCAATCTTTCCTCCACTTTGAGCCATGCGAGATTTACATGCATATTATTGTTAGCTCTCAGTGTACATTTAAGGGCCAGCCGTGCTGCCCTGTTCTGTGCCAATTGTCATTTTTTGAAGTCCCCTCTTTGTGGCACCTGACCACACGACTGAACAGTAGTCCAGATGCGACAACTAGGGCCTGTAGGACCTGCCTTGTTGATAGTGTTGTTTAAAAGGCAGAGTAGCACCTGTTGTATTAAAATGTTTTGACCATGAGTTTACAATCCATTGTTATCCAAGCAGTTTAGTCACCTCAATTTCCAACATTTTTTTATTACAAGATTTAGTTGAGGTTTAGGTGTTAGTGAATGATTTGTCCCAAATACAACGCTTTTAGTATTTGAAATATTTAACACTAACTTATTCCCTGCCACTCATTCTGAAACTAACTACAGCTCTTTTAAGTGTTGCAGTAATTTCACTTGCTGTAATAGTGGACATGTAAAGTGTTAAGTCATCCACATACTTTATTGACTCTGTCAGGGTACTGACACAGAACCCCTCCACTGGTTTCTCGGGCTCAGTGCTAGTGAATGACACTCAACCTGTCTTCATCATAAGGGAGGTTTCTGAGTCAAAGGTGAACAAGGTGATTAGCTCACTAAAGAACTCTAAAGCCAAAGATGTGTTTGGGATGGACTCTACCTTTCTTAAAAACTACAAAGAGTCACTCATTGGCCCCATTACTAAGGTCACCAACACATCTATTGGTCTCGGTGTGTTTCCAAGGGTATGGAAGTCGGCCATAATAACGGCCATCTTTAAATCAGGCGACCCTGCTGACGTGAGTAACTACAGGCCCATTAGTATACTACCTGTGGTGTCAAAGGTTGTTGAAAAGTGTGTAGCAGAACAACTGATTGCCCACCTCAACAACAGCCCCTTCACATTACACTCCATGCAGTTTGGCTTCAGAGCGAAACACTCCACAGAAACGGCCAACTGCTTTCTTCTGGAAAATGTGAAGTCCAAGATGGACAAAGGGGGTGCTGTTGGGGCTGTGTTTCTGGACCTAAGGAAGGCTTTTGATACTGTTAACCATGAGATTCTCATCACAAAATTGTCCAAGTTCAACTTTTCCCCTGATGCCTTGAGATGGATGAAATCATACCTTGAAGGCAGAACTCAGTGTGTCAGAGTAAGCAATGAGCTGTCGCCCACTCGTAGCTATGATGTGGGCGTGCCCCAAGGGTCAATACTGGGGCCCCTCCTGTTCAGCCTGTACATTAATGATCTGCCTTCTGTCTGTACTGGGTCTGAAGTTCAAATGTATGCAGATGATACAGTGATATATGTGCATGCAAAGAGCAAACAACAAGCTGCACAAGAACTCACTACTGTAATGGTCCAGGTTACAAAGTGGCTCAGTGACTCGTGTTTGCATCTCAATGTGAAAAAAACTGTTTGCATGTTCTTCACAAAGAGAGCAACAGATGCTACTGAGCCAGATGTCTATGTGTCAGGGGAGAAGCTCCAGGTGGTATCCAATTTTAAGTACCTTGGCATCATACTTGATTCCAACCTCTCTTTTAAAAAGCATGTGAAAAAGGTAATTCAAATAACCAAATTCAACCTAGCTAATTTCCGATTTATACGAAATTGTTTGACTACAGAGGTAGCAAAACTGTACTTCGAAACTATGATACTCCCCCACTTAACATACTGCTTGACTAGTTGGGCCCAAGCTTCCTGTACAACATTAAAACCTATTCAGTCTGTCTACAAACAGGCTCTCAAAGTGCTTGATAGGAAGCCCAATAGCCATCATCATTGTCGCATGTCTTGTATTCAAGATCCTTAATGGCCTGGCTCCCCCTCCACTCAATATTTTTGTTAAACAGAAAACCCAGACATATGGCAGCAGATCCACAAGGTCTGCCATGAGAGGTGACTGTATAGTTCCCCTAAGGAAAAGCACCTTTAGTAAATCTGCATTCTCTGTGAGAGCTTCCCATGTCTGGAATACACTGCCATCAGACACACATAACTGCACCACATATCACACTTTCACAAAATGCTTGAAGACATGGCTAAAGGTCAATCAGATTTGTGAACATGGTCCCTAGCTGTGTGTTGCCGCTTTCCATGTTGTCTGTTGTCTGTAGCTTGTGAGGTGTGGAAACACTTTGTTGCTTTTATGAATTTTGTCTTGCTGCTTTTTGTTCTGTCTGTATGCTACGTCTTGCTTGTCCTATGTTGCTCTGTCTGTATGCTATGTCTTGCTTGTCCTATGTTGCTATGTCTTGCTTGTTCTATGTTGCTATTGTCTATATTGTAATTGTTTTTAATAAACTGCCCAGGGACTGCGGTTGAAAATTAGCCGGCTGGCTAAAACCGTCACTTTTACTGAAACGTTGATTAATGTGCACTGTCCCTGTAAAAATAAAAAATAAACTCAAACTCATACATACAGTAGACACACTGGCTTTACTCAAAGCCAATGGCATGTCATTAGTAAAGATTGAAAAAAGTAAGGAGCTAAACAGCTGCCCTGGGGAATTCCTCATTCTACTTGGAGTATGTTGGAGAGGCATCCATTAAAGTGTGTTCTGTTAGACAGGTAACCCTTTATCCACAATATAGCACGGGGTGTAAAGCCACAATACACGTTTTTCCAGCAGCAGACTATGATCGATAATGTCAAAAGTGGCACTGAAGTCTAGCAAAATAGATCCCACAATATTTTTCTTCAACTTCTCTCAGCCAATCATCAGTCATTTGTGCTGTGCTTGCTTGTGCTGTGCTTATTGAATGTCAATTTGTTTACTGTAAAATAGCATTGTATCTGGTCATGCACAATTTTTATCCAAAAGTTTACTAATGGGTTGGTAACAGGCTGATTTTGTAAAGGGGGCTTTAATGTTCTTGGGTAGCTGAATGACCTCTGCTTCCCCCCAGTCCTGAGTGCACACACTTTCCAGTAGGATTAGATTTAAGATGTGGCAAATAGGAGTGGCAATATCGCCCGCCATTATCCTCAGTAATTTTCCGTCTGAGTTGTCAGACCCCGGTGGCTTGTCATTGTTGATAGAAAAATGTTTCACCTCTTCCACACTTACTTTACGGAATTCAAAATTACAATGCTTGTCTTTTGATCATTTGATCGGTTATACTTGGATGTGTAGAGTCAACGTTTGTTGCTGGCATGTCATGCCTAAGTTTACAAATCTTGCCTATTAAAAAATCATTAATTGGCATTATCATTGGGTTTTGTAATGAATGAGCCATCTGATTCAATGAATGATGGAGCTGAGTGCTTTTTTGCCCAAAATTTGGTTTGGGATCCAAAGCTTTTTACTATAATTTTTTTATATAATTTATCTTTGTTTTATAGTATAGTTTATTTTTATTTTTTCAGTTTAGTCATAAGATTTCTCAATTTTCAGTATGTTTGCCAATCGGTTGTGCAGCCAGACTTATTTGCCATTCCTTTTGCCTCATCACTCTCAACCATACATTTTTTTAAATTCCTCATCAATCCACAGGGATTTAACACTTTTTAGTACTTTTCTTAGTGGGTGCATTCTTATTGGTAACTGGAATAAGCAATTTCATATGTGTCAAGTGCAGCCTAAGTAAAAAAAATCTAACCGGTTTTTGCTTTTTCATTGTGGGGTTTTGTGTGTAGGTTGATTAAAAAATATTTAATCAATTTTAGAATAAAGCTGTAATATAACAACATGTGGAAAAAGTCAACGGTTTTGAATACTTTACGAATGCACAGTATGTTAATGTGAGCTACTGTTAGCACTTTTCTGTGATGCTTGATTATTTACATTTCTTTACTGGGAAGCTTAGTAGAGGTAGACATGCTCATGTTATTTATGTTAGTGCATTGTGTGAGCTGCATACAGTGGACTTCCTGCTAGGGTACATCGCCTCTGGTTCATAGGCACATGGTTACTGCATACAATAATTATTCTCCATTCATATAGACTGAACAAAAATATAAACACATGTGTTGGTCGCATGTTTCATGAGCTGAAACAAAAGATGCCCAGAAATGTTCCATACGCACAAAAACGTATTTCTCTAAAATATTGTGCACAGATTTGTTTAGATCCCTGTTAGTGAGTATTTTTTTGCCAAGATAATCCATCCACCTGACAGGTGTGGCATATCTGGAAGCTGATTAATCATGATCATTACAAAGGTGCACCTTTGCTGGGGACAATAAAAGACCACTAAAATGTACTGTTTTGTCACACAACATAATGCCACAGATGTCTCAAGTTTTGAAGGCACATGCATTTGACATGCTAACTGCAGGAATGTCCACCAGAGCTGTTGCCAGATAATGTAATGTTAATTTCTCTACCATAAGCCCATGTCATTTGACAATTTGGCAGTACATCCAACTTGCCTAACAAACGCAGACCACGTGTAACCACGCCAGCCCAGAACCTCCACATCCGGCTTCTTCACCTGCGGGATCGTCTGAGACCAGCCACCCGGACAGCTGATGAAACTGAGGTTTTGCACAACCAAATAATTTCTGCACAAACTGTCAGAAACCGTCCCAGGGAAGCTAATCTGCATGCTCATCGTTCTCACCTTGGTCTTGACCTGACTGCAGTTCGGTGTCCTAACCAACTTCACTGGGAAAATACTCACCTTCGATGGCCACTGGCATGCTGGAGAAGTGTGCTCTTCACGGATTAATCCCGGTTTGAACTGTACCTGTCGTATGGCGTCATGTTGGCGAGTGATGTGGTGAACGTTGTGAAGGGAGTGCCCCATGGTGACGGTAGGGTTATGGTGTGGGCAGCTACAGACAATGAAAACAATTACATTTATTTATGGCAATTTGCATGCACAGAGATACCGACGAAATTGTGAGGCCCATTGTCTTGCCATTCATCTGCCACCATTACTTCATGTTTCAGCATGATCATGCACTGCCCTATGTCGCAACGATCTGTGTACAGTTCCTGGACGCTGAAAATGTCCCAGTTCTTCCATGGCCTGCATACTCACCAGACATGTCACCCATTGAGCATGTTAGGATGCTTTAGAACGACGTGTACGATGGCATGTTAACTTCGCAAAGCCATTGAAGAGGAATGGGACAACATTCCACAAGCCACAATAAACTGCCTGATTTAACACTGTGAAGGAGATGTCACACCAGATAATGACTGGTTTTCTGATCCACACCCCTTTTTTAAAAACTTTTTTTAAGGTATATTATTAGTGTAAATACCAGTCTTACGTCATTCCCATTTGATAGCAATAAGTGTCTCGTACTGTTCAGTTTACTTCTCTGTCTGGAATTATAGCTTCTGACTGGAAGATGCTTTACTGTAATCTTAATCTCAATCTGTAATCCCAATTTTATCACAATGAAAGATTACCTTAAAGGCCCATTGCAGATGTTTTTATCTGAATATCAAAACATTTCTGGGTAACAATTTAGTACCTTACTGTAATAGTTTACCATTCAAATGGTAAAAAATTAATATTTACATTTACATTTAAGTCATTTAGCAGACGCTCTTATCCAGAGCGACTTACAAATTGGTGCGTTCACCTTAAGACATCCAGTGGAACAGCCACTTTACAATAATGCATCTAAATCTTTCAAGGGGGGTGAGAAGGATTACTTTATCCTATCCTAGGTATTCCTGAAAGAGGTGGGGTTTCAGGTGTCTCCGGAAGGTGGTGATTGACTCCGCTGTCCTGGCGTCGTGAGGGAGTTTGTTCCACCATTGGGGGGCCAGAGCAGCGAACAGTTTTGACTGGGCTGCGCGGGAACTGTACTTCCTCAGTGGTAGGGAGGCGAGCAGGCCAGAGGTGGATGAACGCAGTGCCCTTGTTTGGGTGTAGGGCCTGATCAGAGCCTGGAGGTACTGAGGTGCCGTTCCCCTCACAGCTCCGTAGGCAAGCACCATGGTCTTGTAGCGGATGCAAGCTTCAACTGGAAGCCAGTGGAGAGAGCGGAGGAGCGGGGTGACGTGAGAGAACTTGGGAAGGTTGAACACCAGACGGGCTGCGGCGTTCTGGATGAGTTGTAGGGGTTTAATGGCACAGGCAGGGAGCCCAGCCAACAGCGAGTTGCAGTAATCCAGACGGGAGATGACAAGTGCCTGGATTAGGACCTGCGCTGCTTCCTGTGTGAGGCAGGGTCGTACTCTGCGGATGTTGTAGAGCATGAACCTACAAGAACGGGCCACCGCCTTGATGTTAGTTGAGAACGACAGGGTGTTGTCCAGGATCACGCCAAGGTTCTTAGCACTCTGGGAGGAGGACACAATGGAGTTGTCAACCGTGATGGCGAGATCATGGAACGGGCAGTCCTTCCCCGGGAGGAAGAGCAGCTCCGTCTTGCCGAGGTTCAGCTTGAGGTGGTGATCCGTCATCCACACTGATATGTCTGCCAGACATGCAGAGATGCGATTCGCCACCTGGTCATCAGAAGGGGGAAAGGAGAAGATTAATTGTGTGTCGTCTGCATAGCAATGATAGGAGAGACCATGTGAGGTTATGACAGAGCCATATGTACCAATATGTAGAAATAGCAAAAAATATATATTTAATACATTTGCTAGGGCTGTCAGAGTGGTTTGAATGGGGAGGGGAAAACTAGTTGTTATTGGCAGAGAGGTTTGGTGCTCTCTTTATTAGTCTAATTAAATTTATACCACCTGGTGATGTCACCAGGCAAGCCAAAACTCAAAGCATGCAAAACCTGTTGATTGTGTAGATTGTATTTTTTAACCAGCAACTATCAGAAAATAACACCGATCAAATATTTATGTGCTTTTACAGTGTTAGTTTCGTCTGTTGTACAAGGATACAAAACACAGGTAAAACAGAATTGATTGCTCTGCGCATTTAATCAGAGTTGTTTGGTTTCGATCCTCGATCTCCCCTACAGGCAGAAGCTTAACTGCGCCCACAGCATCTGACTGCACTGCATCAGAGAGTGGCGAAAGCGGAAGGACGAGTGCCCTATCTGCTGGCAGGCCATCCTGTCGCAGAGCCGTTCGCATGTGCTGGTCAACTGCATCGACCGCATGGTGGAGCAGTTCATCCCCGACATGAAGCAGCGTCGCCTGGTGCTCATCACCGAGAAGAAAGGTGAGAGGTATGTTCACCCTGCTCCTAGGTTCGCAGAGGTTGTTGAAATTCATTGATGGCGATGTGGATGGATAGATGGATGTTTAAGTGAATTGCAAGGACCATATCCACTTGTTGTAAAAAATAGAGCTATGGTCCCTGCAATTCCCTATGCACTCATTTTGATTTCTCTTTTCACTCAGAAACATTCAACCATCTGCCACATCTCCACCCATGAATTCTAGGGTCGTGTTCAGTAGGGAGCAAACATTTTTAATTGGGGAGGTACCTGTCCAATAACAGATTCTCATTTTCCATTGCAATACATTTTTCTATGGTGTGTCCTACCGAACACGACCCAGGTCACTGTGGGTCTATGAAAGCTCATGATGCCTTCCACTGTCTCTTTCCACACAGCCCAACCGGGGGAGCTGATGGTGATCCATGAAGACAGTAGCAATAGTAGCAGCACAAAGTGACCTCTCCATGGATAGCTTCAGCTCCATAATCTCTCTGGAAGAGTGCGACCATTGGGGCTCCAGCGACAATTCCGATGAGTACAATGACGAGGTTTAGCCCATTTGACATTGTTACACGTTACTTTTTTATTCATTTGAAATTAAATGTTCAGGCTAAGACAGTCGTAGAGAATACAGAGAAGGGAAGAAAGTCCGTCTTTGCCAGGAAACCAACGCACTCGATATTGTACGACAAATACCGTTAGTGTTCATATATATTTTTTGTAAAAATGTATTTTTCGTTCATTTATTTTTTCCAATGAAACAGAATATAAAATGTTACTTCATTGATTTGAATAGTCACATAATGAATCTGCCAAGAAATGGAAACTTGGTGGCGCCAGGCCAGTTAAACATTTTTGTGAGCTTAACCGTGGTCATTGTTCATTTACCTTTTTTTATATGATGGTGAGGGTCTTATTGGTAAACAAATGGCAAAACCATATAATATTGATACAATATAATCTGCTCTTAAGACCAGACAGGATGACTTTGGTTAAGAACATTGGACTAGTAACCGAAATGTCGCTAGTTTGAAAATACCAATCTGACTAGGTGAAAAATTGTTCTGTGCCCTTGAGCAAGCCCAACTTAACCCTAATTGCTCCTGTAAGTCGCTCTGAATAAGTGTATGATAAATGCCGAAATGATTACATTTATTTTTTAGAAGTGTGTCCCATAGAATGCCTAAGTCTGACTTGGAAAGGCAAATTTGATCTATGTAAGCCATGCCTTGAATACACAGAGAATGGCATGCATACATCCTGACAGTACCTCTAGTTTGCCTAAATTCCACTGATCTCAAATTGCACTTTCCATCTACTCTTTGGCAATTTTACACATCACCACATTGCCTAGCAACTAATGCAACTGCTCCTTGTGCCATGAAGGCAAAATGGAAAACTGTGATTGCACCACCATCCCAACAATAATGCAGGAAACATTACTGGTACTCTTCATAGACAAACAGATTCTGTTGTAAATAAAGATGGTCTGTATTCAATTTTCCAAGAGCGAAACTCTTATCTGTATGAAACTGGTGGCACTCAGTGAGCTATATGGGCCAATATCCTACTGTGCTGTATGGGGAAGCAGTTCTGTTAGTTTGATGGCATCCCATTTTAAACTGTTCTCTATTGACAATCTTTTTTTCAACCATATATTTTGTGTCCCCTGCCAATTCTACTTTAACTACCAAAGTGAATTATGAAGTTCAATGGTTTGTTAGTTCAACATATGCAGATTTTCCCCGCAGTGTTTCATGAAACCTGTTTGGTTCTTCAGACACAATGGGGCGAAAATCCAAACAAACAACATCACCATGCCGTGTAGACTCATGGATGACACTGGAATTTCCCACAGATTATTCTACTACCAGTTCCAGGCAAGACCAGATGCAGCCTGATATCCCGAGTGCATTTCAGCGCCTGCTTCCAGAGCCCTGCTCCTCTCCTGCTCTGTCAAGCCAGCCATTGTCAAGCCAGTCAATTTGAAGCTGAGTACAATGGAAGCGTGTCTGTCATGCTACGTTACATGAGGACGACAGGGACGGACAGCCCCGGGGCCCAAGTCCTCCCACCTTCCTCCTCCAAGAGCCTCTGCCATGATGTGTCAGGAACAGAGCGATGTAAGCAACAGTTACCCCATCCCTCTCTCTCTTGTGCACTCTCTCTCTCTGTTCCGCCTGTCTTTTTCTGTCTTCCCCCTTCTTCCCTCATTGCATTGAAGCGTTTGGGTCGTGTCCTATTAAGCTACTGAGTAGGGTTACCCATCACATTACATAATTAAACAAAGATCCTCCTAATACACCATATAATGGACCTTAGGCCTACAGTGTCATGATAACGTTAAGCACTGCCCCTGCCTAACCCCTTCTCCCACTATATATACTGAACAAAAATATAAATGCAAAAATCAACCATTTCAATGATTTTACTGAGTATACAGTACATTCGTGGCCAAAAGTTTTGAGAATGACACAAATATAAATTTTCATAGAGTCTGCTGCCTCAGTTTGTATGATGGCAATTTGCATATACTCCAGAATGTTATGAAGAGTGATCAGATGAATTGCAATTAATTGCAAAGTCCCTCATTGCCATGCAAATGAACTGAATCCCCAAAAAATATTTCCACTGCATTTCAGCCCTGCCACAAAAGGACCAGCTGACATCATGTCAGTGATTCTCTTGTTAACACAGGTGTGAGTGTTGACGAGGACAAGGCTGGAGATCACTCTGTCATGCTGATTGAGTTTGAATAACAGACTGGAAGTTTCAAAAGGAGGGTGGTGCTTGGAATCCTTGTTCTTCCTCTTTCAGCCATGGTTACCTTGAAGGAAACACATGCCGTCATCATTGCTTCGCACAAAAAGGGCTTCACAGGCAAAGATATTGCTGCCAGTAAGATTGCACCTAAATCAACCATTTATCAGATCATTAAGAACTTCAAGGAGCGGTTCAATTGTTGTGAAGAAGGCTTCAGGGCACCCAAGAAAGTCCAGCAAGTGCCAGCACCGTCTCTCCTAAAGTTGATTCAGCTGCGGGATCAGGGCACCACCAGTACAGAGCTTGCTCAGGAATGGCAGCAGGCAGGTGTGAGTTCATCTGCACGCACAGTGAGGCGAAGACTTTTGGAGGATGGCCTGGTGTCAAGAAGGGCAGCAAAGAAGTCACTTCTCTCCATGAAAAACACCAGGGACAGACTGATATTCTGCAAAAGGTACTGGGATTGGACTGCTGAGGACTGGGGTGAAGTCATTTTCTCGGATGGATACCCTTTCTGATTGTTTGGGGCATCCGGAAAAAAGCCTGTCCGAAGAAGACATGGTGAGCGCTACCATCAGTCCTGTGTCATGCCAAAAGTAAAGCATCCTGAGACCATTCATGTGTGGGGTTGCTTCTCAGCCAAGGGAGGGGGCTCACTCACAATTTTGCCTAAGAACACAGCCATGAATAAAGAATGGTACCAACACATCGTCCAGTTTGGTGACGAACAATGCCTTTTCCAGCATGATGGAGCACCTTGCCATAAAGCAAAAGTGATAACTAAGTGGCTCAGGGAACAAAACATTGATATTTTGGGTCCATGGCCAGGAAACCCCCCAGAGCTTAATCCCATTGAGAACGTGTGGTCAATCCTCAAGAGGCGGGTGGACAAACAAAAACCCACATATTCTGACAAACTCCAAGCATTGATTATGCAAGAATGGACTGCCATCAGTCAGGATGTGGCCCAGAAGTTAATTGACAGGGCGGATTGCAGAGGTCTGATTGGGCGGATTGCAAATATTGACTCTTTGCATCAACTTGTCAATAAAAGCCTTGGACACTTATGAAATGCTTGTCATTATACTTCAGTATTCCATAGTAACAACTGACAAAAATATCTAAAGACACTGAAGCAGCACACTTTGTGAAAAGTTATATTTGTGTCATTCTCAAAAACTTTTGGCCACGGCTGGTTTCAAATGACCCCGCTGGTGAAGAAGCCAGATGTTGAGGTCCTGGGCTGGCGTAGTTACTGGGCTGGTCATGAGGCAGGTTGGACATACTGCCAAATTCTCTAAAATGACTTATGGTAGAAAAATAAACATTACATTCTCTGCCATTTGCTCTGGTGGACATTCCTGCAGGCAGCATGCCAATTGCACACTCCCTCAACTTGAGACATCTGTGGCATTGTGTTGTGACAAAACATTTTAGTGGCCTTTGTCCCCAGAACAAGGTGCACCTTTGTAATGATCATGCGGTTTAATCAGCTTCTTGAAATGCCACACCTTTAAGGTGGATGAATTATCTTGAAAAATAAGAAATGCTCACTGTCAGGGATGCTAACACATTTGTGCACAAGTTTGAAATAAGCTCTTTTTGCATATGGAACATTTCTGGGATCTTTTATTTCAGGGACCAGCACTTTACATGTTGTGTTTATTTTTGTTCAGGTGAATTTTGTCCTGTAATGCTAGCACCTAATATTGTGTATATGATGTGTCATTGATGCATACTGTCAAACAAAAAGCTTTAAGCCAAGTAAACATCCTATTCCCACTGTTCTATATCCGCTCAGGGCTGTTAGGAGAGTCAGCATAATGCTGCTGTGCTAAACTGACCTGCCTCTGTATGCGGCTGTAGAGCCATTGAAGAAACAAGCTTCACTCAATGAAGTGTGGCTGCAGCAGGCAGATTCGGAGAGAGGTACACAGGCTCCAGATGAGTGTTACTGACAGAAAATTAGGACCCAGAGGCTTTTTGTGTTGTCCCATTCAACTCTTCAGATAGGCTATACAGTCATGGCTCAACATTTATCAGAATTATCAGGTTGTATGTTTGTGTACTAGCACATAGTACTGATAAGATGTGTTATGTTTTGGTGTGTGTGTGTGATTATTTTATTAAACAAATGAAAAATCCTCGCAGTGGCAAGACATAAATATGAGGTAATTCCAGCATGGTTTTAAACTAGACAATCTGCTCCATTATTTAGATGCTTTGGGATGGATGATGGATCCTTTCCAAATGCATATTATCCAAAGGCCTCGTTCAATCTGCCAGTTTGGTCACATGGTCCCCACATTAGGATCATGGCAGAGCTACACTGCATCTAAAGTTCCATGTGGACAGTATGTGCTGTGAATCGCATGCAGGCAGAGTTACTATGTCCACCCCACTCTGCAGTAACACTGTTCACGCCCTGTCCCTTTTTCCTTCCCCAATTGCCATGGTAAGGCAGCCTCTGAGTAAGACATTGATCAAATGTATTAAAGTCATACACTATGGCTTGGTGTGATGTAATCAAATATTGTATATTTTGAGCAGTAGACCTACATTGGATAGTAATTTATCCAAATGAGTGCTTTGAGGGTAATTTGTGTAAAAAAAGATGGCCAAGTAATTGTAATTACACGTTTATAGTCTTGTTGTGAGACAGGCCGTGACATCACTGTGGAGGTTCCCTGTAGGGATGTCCTTGAGCTGCCACGACGCTTCATCTGATCATAAATTAGGAAAAAGGTTTATGATATGAGAATCAGCTCTACTGGCTGAAATTGTGCTATTAGGCTTTAATACTTACTGACAGTGGCGAACCGTCATTCAGGGCAAGTGGGGCAGAACTTATATATGTATATATATCAGCAAAAAAATAAACATCCTCTCACTGTCAACTGTTTATTTTCAGCAAACTGTTTTTTTTTCACTGAGTTTCTTTCATTATGCTTTTTTTGCAGAAGTTTACTGACACCGGCCATATTTAACGGGTGTTGTACACACGTCACGTTAGCTAACGAGCAAGCCAGGTAACGTTAACTAGTTAAACAACCATGAACAGTGTCAACAATGCCAAAGTGCTGGGATTTAACCAACCATGTTCAATATTAGCTAGCTAACATTAGGCTCTAACTAGAACAGAAAATGGCTCTGGGAAACGAATAACGTCAGCTACGGAGCCAGCCAGCTAACTTTAGCTAGTTAACAGTACACTTTAGCTTGAAATGAAACCACTTTCTATAATCTTTAGAAAACGTATAATATCTGAAAATGTAGCTAGCTATCTTACCTGTATACGTCATGCATGATGGACGCGTCTCCCTGTCAGGAATGCCATGCCACGGTTGCCCTTAATTTGAAGATGTAATCCAGAGACAGGTGGTTTTCTCCATCTCTTTAGCTATCATACTCTGATTCCACTGATTTCAAAACTTGATCTTCCAGAAAGTGGAGAGCAACAATTACTCAGCTCCACTACACAATATATATTTTTAAAAAGCCGCGTTTGACAGGATTACCAACACAGACTGACGATCTCAAATAGACAGAAGCCTTCTATGGCAGACCAATCCGAATTCCTCTCTCAGCATGTCCAGCTCACTATCTCAGCCAATCATGGCTATTGGGAAGGTAGCTTCTTTTTCTGTGGCTTAAACAACAAGGCTTGTGGCATACACGTTTATTATTAAAAATATATATATTTTCAAACCGCTCTTCTGTGAAGTCCTGACTTGAAACATACGCCTAGTTTCCTGAATCGGGTCACATTTGTGGAATTTCTTTACTTCTTAATGTGTTTGAGCCAATCAGTTGTGTTGTGACAAGGTAGGGGTGGTATACAGAAGATAGCCCTATTTGGTAAAAGACCAAGTCCATATTATGGCATGAACAGCTCAAATAAGTAAAGAGAAATGACACTCCATCATTACTTTAAGACATGATCAGACAGTTCGGAAAATGTCAGGAACTTTGAAAGTTTCTTTAAGTGCAGTCGCAAAAACCATCAAATGATATCAAGAAACTTGCTCTTATGAGGACCGCCACAGGAAAGGAAGACCCAGAGTTACCTCTGCTGCAGAGGATAGGTTCATTAGAGTTAACCACCTCAAACTGCAGCCTAAGTAACAGACACATCTCAACATCAACTGTTCAGAGGACACTGCGTGAATCAGGCCTTCATGGTCGAATTGCTGCAAAGAAACCACTACTAAAGGACACCAATAAGAGGAAGAGACTTGCTTGGGCCAAGAAACATAAGCAATGGAAATCTGTCCTTTGGTCTGATGAGTCCAACCGCTGTGTCTTTGTGAGATGCAGAGTAGATTAAAGGATGATCTCCACATGCCAAATCAAATTTTATTGGTCACATACACATGGTTAACAGATGTTAATGCGAGTGTAGTAAAATGCTTGTGCTTCTAGTTCCGACAGTGGAAAAACAAAAATACTGCATAGTTTCCTAAGGACTCTTAGCGAGGTGACCATCTATGTCAGCGCCATCATGCTAACCGTGAAGCATGGAGGAGGAGGTGTGATGGGGGGGTGAGTGCTTTGCTGGTGACACTGTCTGTGATTTATTTAGAATTCAAGGCACACTTAACCAGCATGGCTACCACAGCAATCTGCAGCAATATGCCATCCCATCTGGTTGGTGCTTATTTGTTTTCCAACAGGGTAATGACCCAAAACACACCTCCAGGCTGTGTAAGGGCTATTTGACCAAGAAGGATGGTGCTGCATCAGATGACCTGGCCTCCACAATCAACCAACCTCAACCCAATTGAGATGGTTTGAGATGGGTCGGACTGCAGAGTGAAGGTAAAGCAGCCAACAAGTGCTCAGAGTGTGTAGGAACTCCTTCAAGACTGTTGTAAAAACATTCCAGGTGATGCTGGTTGAGAGAATGCCAAGAGTGTGCAAAGCTGTCAAGGCAAAGAGTGGCTACTTTGAAGAACCTCAAATATAACATATTATTTATTTGTTTAATACTTTTTTTTCGGTTACTACATGTTTCATGTATTATTCCTAGTTTTGATGCCTTCACTTATTCTACAATGTAGAAAAGAGTAAAAAATAATGAAAAACCCTTGAATGAGTTGGTGTATCCAAACTTTTCACTGGTACTGTATGTAAAGTGTAATATTGTGATGCAAACTCAAAATTGAATACATTTCAACTCTATATCTGACAGTAATTTGAGAAACAGAAGCTCCTCAACTGGCAGCTTCATTGAAATAGTACCTGCAAAACACTAGTCTCAACATCAACAGTGAAGAGGCGACTCCGGGATGCTGGCCTTCTAGGCAGAGTTCCTCTGTCCAGTTTCTGTTCTTTTATCCATCTTAATCTTTTTTTTAAAATATTGGCCAGTCTGAGAGATGCCTTTTTCTTTGCAACTCTGCCTAGAAGGCCAGCATCCCGACATTCTAATGTACTTGTCCTCTTATGCAGTTGTGCACCTGGGCCTCCCACTCTTTCTATTCTGGTTAGAGCCAGTTTGTGCTGTTCTGTGAAGGGAGCTGTACACAGCGTTGTACGAGATCTTCAGTTTCTTGGCAATTTCTCACATGGGATAGCCTTCATTTCTCAGAACAAGAATAGACTGACAAGTTTCAGAATAAAGGTCTTTGTTTCTGGCCATTTTGAGCCAGTAATTAAACCCACGAATGCTGATGCCCCAGATATCAACTAGTCTAAAGAAGGCCAGTTTTATTGCTTCTTTAATCAGGACAACAGTTTTCAGCTCTGCTAACATAATGGCAAAAGGGCTTATTAATTATTAATTTGCCTTTTAAAATGATAAACTTTGATTAGCTAACACAACGTGCCATTGGAACACAGGAGTGATGGTTGCTGATAATGGGCCTCTGTACGCCTATGTAGATATTCCATAAAAACTAATAATAAACTGTTTCCAGCTACAATAATCATTTACAACATTAACAATGTCTACACTGTATTTCTGATCAACTGTATGTTATTTTAAAGGACAAAAACAAGGATATTTCTAAGTGACCCCAAACTTTTGAATGGTAGTGTACTTCAAACACATGGTTTCCAGTTATTTTGATGCTATTCCATGTGCTCCGTTCTGGCCATTCTGGCCATTTTGCCCATTCTGGCCATGTGCTCCGTTCTGGCCATTCTGGCCATTTTTATGAGCAGCTGTTCCCTCAGCAGCCTCTTGATCCACAGATATACATTTTAAATTAGCTAATAATCCAGCAGTTACCCCAGTACTTGGGAAAAACACATTTTCTGAAAACATGTCATTAACTAAAAAAGTATCAACTGTAGACACTTTTTTGGCTTCATAGTTTGTTTGCCTATGCATGACCATCATCCACATACCACATTTTTACCAAACTTTGCTTTTAAGTGCCAGTAATTGGGCATTGTTCTTAGGGCTGACTTTTACCCCACATTACCCTATTATGAGGATTCTGTGTTATGCACTATAGCCCATTACCATATATGTGATTGAATATTATCTGCTGTTGGCTTGTGTGGAAGTATGTATGTGTTATGCAACATAGCTGACTTGAAATCATGATGGCAAAATACAGAATAACATGAAGACAGGAACTGTGCAATGAGTTGGGGGGAACATTCAGAACGTAGTGTTGCGAGAACAAACGGTATTTTGTTAGATAACAGGAGCCAGGTGAGAGATAACGGTATCGAGCATGAGCGCATAGATATTCTTCACAGCAACAGTTACATCTATCAACTGAAGCGCTTTGGGGGCTGGGACCAGCCTCTGCGCCAACAATCAACGATAAGCTGGGTGAGTCTAAAACACGCCCAGTCTCTACTCTGACAGGCCGGCTCGGAAGCAGGAACTACTTCTGTCATCAGAGTATATTATAATATCTTTCTCAGGAACAAGTCAGTTCTCTGTTTGCCCTGCGAGGTGGGACAGAGAACCCGTATATACCAAAATTGCATTTACCACTTATTGTTTAGCTAATAAAAAATACATAGTATACAATCGGTGACTCATTGTCATATTTATCCTGATACCAGATTAGAATTGACGCAACTCTAACACTATACATAGGATATGTCATAATTGGGGCAGTAGAATAGCTACTAATTTTGACTACGGTGTGCTTGCATACTCACCATAGAATTACATTTCATTTAACCCATTCTTAGACGGTAGCTAACTACCTTTAGTGCCTATTGACGATAGTATCTTCTGGCTGGGAGAGTTTTCTTAAGAGCCTCGACACTCGTTCTGGACGTTAGAACACATCGCCTGTTACAGTTTTGGAAACAAGGAATGTATCTTTCATATTAGCGAGAAATACAAAAAAAATGCATTTGGAAAGTATTCAGACCCCTAACCTTTTCCACTTTTTGTTACGTTATAGCCTTATTCTAAAATTGATTAAATAAAAATGTTCCCTCAATCTACACACAACCCCATAATGATAAAGCGAAAACGGGTTTAGACATTACGTTTTTTTTTAACAAAGCTCCCTTTTTTACATGAGAATTTAGACCCTTTGCTATGAGACTCGAAATTGAGCTCAGGTGCATCCTGTTTCCATTGATCATCCTTAAAATGTTTCTACAACTTCATTGGAGTCCACCTGTGGTAGATTCAATTGATTGGACATGATTTGGAAGGGCACACACCTGTCTATATAAGGTCCCACGGTTGACAGTGCATGTCAGAGCAAAATCCAAGCCATCAGGTCGAAGGAATTGTCCGTAGAGCTCTGAGATAGTATTGTGTTAAGGCACAGATCTGCAGAAGGGTACCAAAAGAATTCTGCAGCATTGAAGGTCCCCAAGAACAAATCAAATCAAATGTATTTATATAGCCCTTCGTACATCAGCTGATATCTCAAAGTGCTGTACAAAAAACCCAGCCTAAAACCCCAAACAGCAAGCAATGCAGGTGTAGAAGCACTGTAGCTAGGAAAAACTCCCTAGAAAGGCCAAAACCTAGGAAGAAACCTAGAGAGGAACCAGGCTATGAGGGGTGGCCAGTCCTCTTCTGGCTGTGCCGGGTGGAGATTATAACAGAACATGGCCAAGATGTTCTAATGTTCATAAATCACCAGCATGGTCAAATAATAATAATCACAGTAGTTGTCGAGGGTGCAGCAAGTCAGCACCTCAGGAGTAAATGTCAGTTGGCTTTTCATAGCTGACTCCTGCTGTCTCTAGAGAGTTGAAAACAGCAGGTCTGGGACAGGTAGCACGTCCGTTGAACAGGTCAGGATTCCATAGCCGCAGGCAGAACATTTGAAACTGGAGCAGCAGCACAGCCAGGTGGACTGGGGACAGCAAGGTGTCATCATGCCAGGTAGTCCTGAGGCATGGTCCTAGTGCTCAGGTCCTCCATCATCCATCACAGTGGCCTCCATCATTCCTAAATGGATGAAGTTTGGAACAACCAAGACTCTTCCTTAGAGCTGGCCGCCCTGCCAAACTGCGCAATTGGGGGAGAAGGTTCTTGGTCAGTGAGGTGACCAAGAACCCGAAGGTCACTCTGACAGAGCTCCATGGTTCCTCTGTGGAGTTGGGAGAACGTTCCAAAAGTACAACCATAACATCTCTGCAGAACTCCACCAATCAGGCCTTTATGGTAGTGGCCAAGCGGAAGCCACTCCTCAGTAAAAGGCACATGACAACATGCTTGGAGCATGCCAAAAGTCACCTAAAGGACTCTATGAGAAACAAGATTATCTGGTCTGATGAAACCAAGATTGAACTCTTTGGCCAAAATGCCAATCAACAGGTCTGGAGGAAACCTGGCACCATCCTTACGGTGAAGCATGGTGGCAGCATCATCCTGTGGGGATCTTTTTCAGCGGCAGGGACTGAGAGACTGGTCAGGATTGAGGGAAAGATCAACGGCGCAAAGTAGGGTTCCTTGATGAAGACCTGCACCAGGGTGCTCAGGACCTCAGACTGGGGCAAAGGTTCACCTTCAAACAGAACAAAGACCCTAAGCACACAGCCAAGACAACACAGTAGTGGCTCCGGGACAAGTCTCAATGTCCTTGAGTAGCCCAGCCTGAGTCCGTACTTGAACCCGATCGAACATCTCCAGAGAGACCTGAAAACAGCTGTGCAGCGACGCTCCCAACCTGACAGCTTGATGATCTGCAGAGAAGAATGGGAGAAACTCTCCAAAAACAGGTGTGCCAAACTTGAACGTCATACCCAAGAAGACTTGAGGCTATAATCACTGCCAAAGGTGCTTCAACAAAGTACTGAGTAAAGGGTCTGAATACTTATGTAAATGTGATATTTAAGTTTATTTTGAATACTTTTGCCAACGTTTTTACAAACCTTTTTTTGCTTTGTCATTACGGGGTATTGTGTGTAGATTGAGGATTTATTTTTATAATGTACATTTTATAATAACAAATTGTGGAAAAAGTGAAGGAGTCTGAATACTTTCCGAATGCACTGTATTTCCATGGTACAGTGCTTGTTTACAGAAAACAGACGGAAGACAGTGATAATTAGCTATTTGCGTCTCCGAACACCTGTTTTGTAAATGGAAGATGGACACCTCAAACATGTTGTCACTGAAAAATACTGTCGGCTACAACTGTTTTATAACTGGTTAACAGTGAGTATATTTAGCATTTGAAAAATTTGTTTGATATGAAAGTAGAGGGCTTTTTGTTTCTAGAACTGTTCTGCAATGGAGAATTGATTCATGTTTTGGGCATTTTTGGATGTCAGAGCCAATTCCCCTCTAAACAGAACATGTAAGGTCCTTGGACTATATGTAACATTAGGCTCATTTAGTCCATTATTGAGCTACATTTCAATGCGGAACCTGTCTTCTGGTATCTGATATTGAACAGGTAATTCATAAATATCCCTAATATGACTGCAAATATCAAAGTCCCCTTGGGCTGGCATGTATCCCCCAGTGGCTGTAGATCCAAGGAACATGTGCAGGATCATTGCAAAAGATCCAGAGTTGTCCCTTGTAGTAGTGCCCCTTTTATCCAACCTCTGCCTGCAACACATGGTGAGAAACTTTGAAGGTATGTTTTGTTCTACATATTGTATGTAATTTATTCAGTCAATTAAATCAATTCAGTTTATTTGATCTGTCACAGAGGCTGTTACAGACGCTGCCCTAGTGGTGCCTACGAGTATATCACTCCATCAGATTGGCCTTCAATATCAACCTAACATAATTGGACATTTATCACTGATTTCAACCTGGTAGTGTTCAGTAATCTTCAACAGCTGTTCTTTAGTACATATTCTAACAGTTCCTCTGATGGAATGTGAATGAACTTGTCCACTTTAGACGCCATAGTCACAAGTAACTCCAACAAAAAATCCCACTGCCCCTCTGCTGAGCACACCATACCGGACCACAAGAGAAGCACTGGGCACCGCAGGAGAGAGATGGAGCTTCACCAAATCCTACAAAAACTCAACCCTAGTCTTCATGTGGATTCGCAGTGGTAATTACACATAGTAGCCCACTGGCATGGAAGAAGAAAAAAACAGCATGTTGGCAGATTCCCCCCCCCCCCCCGAGCCCCAGATGTTCCTCCAGACAACTGCTCCGTCCACGGACACCACACAAAAATAACAAACAAAATCACCATGCCCAACGTATTCCAAAGTGGAATGAGTCGTAAACCCTAACGGGAAAAGAAATCTGTAGCTACAGGTAGCAAATAGCACTACCCTACCCAAATCTCCCACCGAGGTACACAGCCGACCGTATTCACCACCTCAGACCGATGTCCCAACAACGAATAGAGCAAGAATTTCCACCCTGGGCAGGGGCCTTGAAACTAACCAATGTCATACTCTCCAACGTAGCACACAACCAACTATCCAACACAGTGGCAAGTTTACCAAACAAACTAACAAAGGCAACCAAACAGCACAACTAAAAAATAACAAAACATGCAAACTAAGCACCTACAGAGTTTATCAAACACTAACTCCACATTTTATCCCAAACACAATACTCATACCAGTTAGCCTAACTACACTAGTATTAGGCCTACTGGCATACTTTTATGCAACGCACCTGTTTGATGACGTCACCGAACAACCAAAATCAGATGCATCTCTAAGGCACTATGCCAAACACTTATAAATCAGATATCAACCAAAGTGCATCCCAATTAGAATTAACCCATCATAATGCAACAAAATACTATACGGCAACATTTTTAGGAACCAACCTTTACAATCCCAGACGAGCCCCCACTTGTTACGAACTGGCTTGTGACAACGCATAGATAAAGAAAAAACAAGATATATTCATTAAATAAAGTAAACTATAGCCAACTAACAAGTGTGTGTGTGTGTGTGTGTGTGTGTAAGTGAGTGGATGCGTGCATAGATGAGGGGTGTGGAGCGGTGCCAAAGCAAATGAACACAAAGCCGACCCAAAATGCCACAACCAAAAACAACAGCATGTCAGATTGGAGAGTCGCTTCAATGTATGGGGGGGTGTATTTATCCCTAGGACACACCCGAGCCCAGGTGTGTCCCATTTCGCAGACGACCTTCCCGGCTCCGCCCACCAACATCCTATTAAGGAAAACAAGAGCCGAGAGAGAGAATTCGGAAGACAGTGGGAGGGTCGTCACAGATCACAACCTCTTTATACCTTTGTCACAGAGAAGCCCATCCTCAAACTTCTCCACAGCCACCAAGACTATGTCCTGGAGAAGCTCTCTTCCTCCATGCCTCTGCTGGTGGCCGCCAACCTGATCCGCGACGACGGCCACTGCAAACGGCACAGAGGCCTGTGCGACATCTCCTCATAGTTGCCACAGCTGGAAACGCATGTTCTTCGAGTCACCTGGAGAAGATCATTGAGTTCCTCATCCTCGACGTGACCGACAAGACGATGCTGGGCATGGTGCCTCTGTGCTGGCTAGATGTCTCGCAGCTGCTGCCGCCCATTAAGGAGCTCCAGAAGTCAGAAGAGAACGACAGCCCGGACTCAGCCAGCAACATGGGCATGGACTGGCCATCCATGGACCACTTTGACTTTGGCATCCTGCTGGACAAGCTGAGCCACCTGGAGGAGCCATCTGGAGGAGTTGCATGTGGTCTACCGGGTCAAGGGCTGTGGCATGACCTTTGAGAGGAACCTCTTGAGTTAATCATCCGCAATACTCCCTTTCAGTGTTCACTGGCATGGTGCCTTTTGGCATGGTGCCTTTTGGCTTAGTCGCTCTACTTTCCTTTACAGGATGATTGTCTGAAGCACTTTTTTCTGCTCTGTGTCATGCATTTCCTCAGTAAATAAGATTTTGTTTCAAATGTGGTGAAACAAATACCACAGCACAGGGATTAATTGATTATTGGCTAGATGGCATTCTATGATAAACCACAACGTCACATATTTCTAATTTGTTGTATTAGAAGAAATAATTCAATTTGATTCCAGCTTGTTTTATTTTATATATTTTTAAACATCTGGGCAGGTTAAGCTAAAGCTACAGTATGCATTATTGCCACATAAATATATCTGCCAAGCCTCCCTGCTCTTGAGACTGTTGAGACTGATTTTAATCCCATAATCTCCGCTATCGTCGCAGGTGCTGAAGATCCACCAAAGGAAAGTGGACGACAAGCAGTGTCGTCAATTGATGAACACCCTCCTGAACCACCCTCAGGTAGCTCAACTTCCCCCACAACGTCATTGGGGACCATGGTGCCCGGGCAAGCTGCTCAACAGGTGAGAATTTGTCAGGTTGCCTACCTCACCTGCACATGTGTACCCTTTTTCATGTTTTCTCTTGTCATTATTGTATATTCAATATGTTTAAATGAAACTAAACAGGAGCAAGCTGGAGAGCCTCACTGTCTACGACAACAACATTCTGGGGTCGGGGCCCAGATGTCCTGGCAAAGAACTCCAGCCTGCCCTTCAACCTGCGTCAAAACCGTCTGGGGGACGAGGCGGCTAGTATCAAAAGTACCATAGTTTTAAACATTGTAAATGTTTTAGATCATTCGGATTCAGTGAAAGATCAACATTTGGCAGCCAGGAGCTGCCGGAATCTGGTGTCCGGTGCTGCCGGAATCTCCCTTCCATCCTGTGCTGCCGGAATCTCCCGTCCGTCCGGTGCTACCGGAATCTCCCGTCCATTCGGGACCCGTGGCTTGGGTCTCCAGTCCGAGGACGGCGGCGAGGGGTGCCGCATTAAAGAGGCCACGGAGGCGTGTAGAGAGGCGGAGAAGGACTATGGTGGAGTGGGGTCCACGTCCCGCGCCAGAGCCGCCACCGCGGACAGACACCCACTCAGACCCTCCCTTATAGGTTTAGGTTTTGCGGCCGGAGTCCGCACCTTTGGGGGGGGGGGGTACTGTCACATTCTGACCTTAGTTCCTTTGTTTTGTTTTTGTTTTAGTATGGTCAGGGCATGAGTTGGGGTGGGCAGTCTATGTTTGTTTTTCTAGGTTGGTTTTTGAGTTTGGCCTGGTATGGTTCTCAATCAGAGGCAGGTGTCGTTAGTTGTCTCTGATTGAGAATCATACTTAGGTAGCCTTTTTCCACCTGTGTTTTGTGGGTGTTTATTTTGTGTTTTGTGTGTCATCACTAGGACAGGACTGTTTCATTTGTTCGTTCTTCCTAGTTGTTATTTTGTTTAGTGTTCAGTTTTGATTATATTAAAAATCATGAACACTTACCATGCTGCACCTTGGTCCTCACCTTCTTCCACCGACGACGGCCGTTACAGACTGGGTGTATTGGTACACCACCCAAAGTGTATTTAATAACTTCACCATGCTCAAAGGAATATTCAATGTCTGCTTTTTTTCACCATTGGAAAACCTCCCTAGTCTTTGTGGTGGAATCACTGTTCGACTGAGGGATCTTACAGATAATTGTATGTTTTAAGATGGCGCCAAAGACGTTTTATATTCTCCCAATTTTGTTATTTTTCTTGTGTTTTGTGTAACTTATTTTTTAAACGTATTGTGTACATAATGTTGCTGCTACCATCTTTTATGACCAAAAAGAACTTCTGGACATCAGAAAAGAGATTACTCACCACGGACTGGAAGAAACGTTCTCCTTTAACGAGTCCGACGAGATGGATATCCTGCTTTACCTGGAACAGGCCCAGATCCACGCCTTTTGCGTGAAGAACAGACGCTGGAAAAGAGGACGCAGATCGGGGATCCTTCTGAGAAGCCGGAGACGAGCGAGTGAACTCCCAATGCCTTCCATTCTCCTTTCTAACGTTCAATCGTTAGAAAATAAAATTGATGACCGATTATTAAGATTATCCAACCAACGGGATATTAAAAACTGTAACATCCTATGTGTCACCGAGACGTGGCTGACCGAAGAAATGGACAATATAGAGCTGGCGGGATTTTCCATGCACTGGCAGAACAGAGACGCTACCTCTGGTATGACGAGGTGTTGGGGGGGGGTGTATTTTTGTCAATAACAGCTGGTGCGCAATGTCTAATATTAAAGAAGTCTCGATGTATTGCTTGCCTGAGGTAGAGTACCTTATAAATTGTTGACCACGCTATCTATCAAGAGAGTTCTCATCTGTATTATTCGGAGCCGTCTATTTACCACCACAAAGTGATGCTGGCACTAAGAACGCTCTCAACCAACTCTATGCAGCCATAAGCAAAGAAGAAAATGCTCACCTAGAAGTGGCGCTCCTAGTGCCCGGGGACTGTTGCAGGCAAACTGTTACAGGAATTATATTCCTCTATGTTTTAATACCCAATTAAAATTAAACACTCTGTCAATTCATAAGAATTTGTAAGACTCTTATTTGTATAAAATGGACAGAGATCAGTCTTAAAAGTCAACCAGCAGCGTTTATTCTCGAGAGTACTGCCGATGATACATTTTACCACAGGTTATAAACTGAAAATGACGTCATTAGTTTTAGTACTAGCCCGTCTCATCTCCGCTCCAGTACAATGGCTGTATGGTTCTGAAGCTTTCCCACACCGTCTCTCCCTATTAAGATCATTTATGAACAGAGCCAAGGTCTGCCTGTGTAGATAAGCATTCTAGCCAGTCTGGCTATACGTTCATTCATTTCTACCAAGGAACAGACAGTCATTGTTCTAATTCTTGATTATATTTACACACATTATATTCAGTATTAGGATTATAAAGAAAATTCATACATATACAGTAATATAATAGTATTCTGATTAGTCAGTCCTGATTGAAATGTATACATAGTTAGTCATTATTGATAAAAATCCCATTAACACAAACTTAAATCAGTTTTACCACATTTTTACCAGCATGTCACATGTGCAACCTTGGGGGAAAAAATCCTAGACCACCTTTACTCCAAACACAGGCAAATGTTCCAGGATTCATCCAATGGCATTGAGGAATACACCACCTAAGTCATTGGCTTCATCAATAAGTGCATCGATGACATCGTCACCACCATGACTGTACATACATATCCCAACCAGAAGCCATGGATGTGCTATGCCCTCAGACAAATCATCAAACATGCAAAGCGTCTATACAGGATTAAGATTGAATCCTACTACACAGGCTCTGATGCTCGTCAGATGTGGCAGGGCTTGAAAACTATTAGGACTACAAAGGGAAACCCAGATGCGAACTCCAGTGACACGAGCCTACCAGACAAGCTAAATGCCTTTTATGCTCGCTTCGAGGCAAGCAACACTGAAGCATGCACAAGAGCACCAGCTGTTCTGGATGACTGTGTGATAACACTCTTGATAGCCGATGTGAACAAAACCTTTAAACAGGTCAACTTTCACAGCCGCTGGGCCAGACGGATTACCAGGACATGTACTCAAAGCATGCACGGACCAACTGTCAAGTGTCTTCACTGACATTTTCAAACTCTCCCTGACCGAGTCTGTAATACCTACATGTTTCAAGCAGTCCACCATAATCCCTGTGCCCAAGGAAGCGAAGGTAACCTGCCTAAATGATTACCGCCCCGTGGCATTCACGTCAGTAGCCATGAAGTATTTTGAAAGGCTGGTCATGGCTCACATCAACAGCCTCCTCCCGGACACCCTTAGACCCACTCGAATTCGCATACTGCCCCAACAGATCCACAGATGACGCAATCTCAATCACACTCCACACTGCCCTTTCTCACCCACAACTGCGTGGCCGAACACGACTCCAACACCAAGTTTGCTGACGACACAACAGTGGTAGGCCTGATCACCGACAACGATGAGACGGCCTATAGGGAGGATGTCAGAGAACTGGCAGTGTGGTGCCAGGACAACAACGTCCCCCTCAATGTGAGCAAGACAAAGGAGCTGATCGTGGACGACAGGAAAAGGCGGGCCGAACAGGCCCCCATTAACATCGACGGGGCTGTAGTGGAAAAGATTGAGAGCTTAAAGTTCCCAGTGTCC
The DNA here is from genome assembly GCF_034236695.1 of Oncorhynchus nerka. NCBI lineage: Eukaryota > Metazoa > Chordata > Actinopteri > Salmoniformes > Salmonidae > Oncorhynchus > Oncorhynchus nerka. Next base: position 50,910,985 of record NC_088408.1, on the reverse strand, counting down.
ACGTCACAAACAAACTATCATGGTCCAAACAACATACCAAGACAGTCATGAAGAGGACACGACAACACCTTTTCCCCCTCAGGAGACTGAAAAGATTTGGCATGGGCCCCCAGATCCTCAAAAGGTTCTACAGCTGCAACATTGAGAGCATCCTGACCGGTTGCATCACCGCCTGGTATGGCAACTGCTCGGCATCTGACCGTAAGGCGCTACAGAGTGCAGTGCGAACGGCCCAGTACATCACTGGGACCAAGCTTCCTGCCATCCAGGACCAATATACTAGGCATTGTCAGAGGAAAGCCCATAAAATTGTCAGACTCTAGTTACCCAAGTGACTGTTTTCTCTGTTACGGCACGGCAAACAGTACCGCAGCGCCAAGTCTAGGACCAAAAGGCTCCTCAACAGCTTCTACCCCCAAGCCATTACACTGCTGAACAATTCATAAATATCGCTACTTATTACAATTTACAATACTTATTTACTCAAGACATTTCAGCTTTTAATTTTAAATTAATTTGTCAAAAATTCGAAAAACATAATTACACTTTGGTATTATGGGATATTATATGTAGGCCAGTGTCAAATCTAAATTTACTCAATTTGATATTCAGGTTGTAAGTCAAGTGGTGTGAATACTTGCTGAAGGCACTGCATGTAGCCTTGATCCCAGATGTTCTAGGTTTCTTCAGAGCAGATTACGGTGTGATGTCAGGCAGTGTGAGACGTAGGGGTGAATCCTAAATTCCACTTGAGTCTAATCTCCACTTGGTCACGCATTGATGTCAATAAAATAAAAAATGTTTTTACTTGAGTGGAAGTTATTATTCGTCGCTATATCAAGTGTCTGTGCTGTATTAAAAAATCAAATGTCATTTGTCACATGCTTCATAAACAACAGGTGTAGACAAACAGTCCCTGCTTACTTACGGGTCATTTTCCAACAATGGAGTGTTAAATATAAAAAGTATGGAAATAGTGACACGAGTAACAGAAGTGTGTGTGTGTGTGTGTGTTTGTATGTCAGTGTCAGGGTAAGTATGTGTACACTACATGGTTGAACATCTCATTCCAAAATCATGGGCATTAATGTGGAGTTGGTCCCTCCTTTGCTGCTATAACAGCTCCACTCTACTGGGAAGGCTTTTCACGAGATGTTGGAACAATTCTGACAGGACATGCTTCCATTCAGCCACAGGAGCATTAGTGAGGTCGGGCACTGATATGTTGGCCGATATATGCCTGGCTCGAAGTTGGCGTTCAAAATCAACCCAAAGGTGTTCGATGGTTTAGAGGTCAGGGCTCTGCAGGCCAGTCAAGTTCTCCCACACAAATCTCGACAAGCCATTTCTGTATGGACCTCGCTTTGTGCACAGGTGCCTAGTGGGTAGAGCGTTGGACTAGTAACCGGAAGGTTGCAAGTTCAAACCCCCGAGCTGACAAGGTACAAATCTGTCGTTCTGCCCCTGAACAGGCAGTTTAACCCACTGTTCCTAGGCCGTCATTGAAAATAAGAATTTGTTCTTTAACTGACTTGCCTGGTTAAATAAAGGTTAAAAAAATTTGACATGCTGAAACAGAAAAGGGCATTCCCCAAACTTTTACTACAAAGTTGGACGTACAGAATCATCTAGAATGTCATTGTATGCTGTAGCTTTAAGATTTCCTTTCACTGGAACTAAGAGGCCTACCCCAAACCATGAAAAACAGCCCCAGACCAATATTCCTCATCCACCAAACTTTACAGTTGGCTATATACATTCGGGAATGTAGGGTTTTCCTGGCATCCGCCAAACAAAGATTAGTTCGTCGGACTGCCAGATGTTGAATCGTGATTTATCTCTCCAGAGAACGCCTTTCCACTGCTCCAGAGTCTAATGGCAGCAAGCTTTACACCACTCCAACTGAGGCTTGGCATTGCACATTGTGATCTTAGGCTTGTGTGCGCTGCTCAGCCATGGAATGCAATTTCATGAAGCTCCCGACGAGCAGTTCTTATGCTGATGTTGCTTCCTGGGGCAGTTTGGAACTCTGTGAGTGTTGCAAACAGGGACAGATGATTTTTACACGCTACTCACTTCAGCACTTGGCGGTCCTGTTCTCTGAGATTACTTGGTCTGGGCACTTGACCCTGGTTTCTCCTGTGGGTCGCTTTGGATGGGAGTGCCTGCTAGATGACTGTAAGCAATGTAAATGTTGAGCGGCTTGTCTGCAGCTAGATTCTATGTTATATTGTTCATTAAAAACTAGCCTAAACCTTCTCTAAACCCGAGCATTATCAAATAGAAACATACAATCCATGTATGTTCACCAAAGTGCCACTTTGTCATATATTGCAGATGGTATGTATCCTATTTGTTTCATTGCTTCAGTTGTTAAATGTAGCCATGTCTGTAATGTGAACAGAAACCAGAATTTGTTTAAGATCAAGATCGCTTTATTGGTCATATGTACACAAGGTCCAACCGAAATTTGACTTCCGCTTTAAACCCAACCCCTCCGAAAGACACACATACATATACAGATTTTGGAGAGGTGCAGGGGGCTGCCACACTGGGTGCTCAGGAAGCTGTTGTTGTGGGTGGTTAAGTGCATTGCTCAAGGGCACAACGGCAGGCAATGGATTTGTTACTAGGGAAAAGGATCTGTAGATTACTTCATAATCCTAATAATCTACCACTGAGCTATCGGGCACCTTCACTGTATGCACTCACAGTTTACACGCGCTGTTAAGTAAATGCACAATGTGGATGTGTTATAAATTAGCATAACAATGAACACAATTGGATAGTTGGATTTATTGTTAAACACAGGCTTCATATTATTCTACCACTTGGGCTTCAAAGTGTATACAGTTTATACGAAGTATGTAAAAAGACAAATTATGTTTCAACAATTTCATTAACTTTTTATTGAGTTAGCCTTTTCCCCCTTTTGATACACAGATTTGGCTTGTGGTCATTGCAACTGTATTATGCAACATGAAGGCAACATTGTGTTCGTGTCAATATACATACAGATTTGCAGTTGTATGTATTGTTTTGCAGTCACACACCCAACCTCTGATCCACGTTACCTAGGCAGTACAAACATGTTAGTATGTTACATGTTTCCTGACTGTTGATCTTGCTGCCAGGACCAGCAGTTTATGACATTGAGAGAGTAAGAAAAATGTAGGCAGAGCAATGTTCTCAGTACGATCAGGCTGGACTAATTTAATATAACAGTTGTCTGAATGGCAAGCCAAGAGTGGAATATTGATCAAACACGAAAGCGGTTGGCTTCCTCGTGTAAACAGTTTTCTGTGCTCAAATCTGTGTATATAACCTCCGTACAAAATATGTAATCTCCCTAATCTTCCTCTATGAAGAAAGCAACTAAAAACGTACAAAAAGTTGAAAAGAAAGAAACAGTGCTCTGCCATTGCAAAGTGAGTGTATAGCTCATACAGGATAAATCCATTTGAATTCAATCACTTTTATGACAGTATTCCTTTTGTTTTAAACATTTTCATACATGTTTGCCCATGGAAGAAGTTGTCAGAAAGTTACTTTTTGGACCTGAATTCCAAAACATTCAGGAGATAAAGGTGCTCAAAGTTGACCCATTTTTGCATACCCCACCTTACCATGAGACATCATGTCTTCATCACTGGAAAATATAAACGATTGAGCTTGATATAATTTAAAAGTTTACAAACAGGGTTGTCAAACTATTTCATAATTTCTTTCAAATACGTGTTTTATATTAAAATGGCGTCATTTACCATTTACCACCAATTATATAAAAATGCATAAACGTATTCGCGTATGTTGTAGCTTAGACCCTGTTTTACATAATCTGAGGTTTTTGTGTTGTATCCACCATCGGTTGAGACACAACATGCTCTTGAATACAGTGGGTGTAATTTCAATCATAGAAATACAATTAATTGAAAGTCAATATATAAAAAAAGAGTTAACAGGGCGTGTTTTTTTTTCCCCCTCGCAGAAATCTATCCCTTCAGACCACTGCAATTTATCTGGTACAGCATTTACATTTGAATTGAAATTGTAACTACTACCACAAAGATGACTGCCAGATCACTCTCTGAATGTCAACTTAAATGGTCATGTCTATTCTATTATCAATATTTCAATAAGTTTCATTTAACATTTAGCAGACTCTTATCCAGAGCTACTTATTAAAGCAGGAATTAGGGTTAAGTGCATTGCTAAAGGCCACTTCAGATTTTTCACCAAGTCGGCTCAGGTATTCAAACCAGCGGCCTTTCGTTTACTGGCCCAACACTCAACCGCTAGGCTACCCGCCACCTCTGTGGAGGGTTAAGAGTAAAAAAAAAAATGTAAACAGACATTCCCATTCAAGTCAATATTCTCTGGTGTCTGGACCTCCAACCGTTTTTGTGGTACCATTTGAAAGTTTAAATTAAAATTGCATTTGTCATTTATCAGCCAAAATATGACACCCACCCTGTATTCAAGATCATGTTGTGTCTCTCAACCATTTCCTTTTAAGAAATTATAAATAGTTTGACAAGCCGGTTTGTCTTTTCTAGTGATGAAGACATGGATGTCTCGTGGTAGGGTGGGGTATGCTAAAGGGGTCAACTTTTGAGAACTTTTATCTCTTGAATGTTTTGGTGTCAAAGTGATTGAATTCAAATGGATGTACCCTACAGCATCAGATAAGCTGCATGGTCTGCAATTGAAACTGTAGTGTATTTACAAGATGAATTCCTTGTACACCATTTTATATACAGTACTAGTCAAAAGTTGACACACCTACTCATTCCAGGGTTTTTCTTTATTTTTTATATTTTCTACATTTGTAGAATAATAGTGAAGACATCAAACTATGAAATAACACATGGAATCCTGTAGTAACCAAAAAGGTGTTAAACAAATCTAAATATGTTTGTTTAACACTTTTTTGGTTACTATATGATTTCATATGTGTTATTTCATAGTCTTGATGTCTTCACTATTAACCTACAGTATAGAAAATAGTAAAAAATAAAGAAAAACTCTTGAATGAGTAAGTGAGTCCAAACTTTTGACTGGTACTGTAGAAATGGATCGATTTTCAATCTGCAAACCAAAACATTAGCCTGTTGTCAAGTACATTTTATGTTAGCACCCCGACAGTCCTTCTAACCTAGTATCTATATTATTTACAGTACAAAATATTTATTCCGCAACACTCTTTTTAAGTCACAACATTTTGTACAAATTATCAGAAGATGAGCCCCAAAAACATTCTGGTTGTGAGAGTACATACGGTAATATGACTTATTATTGCACTTTGTACACATGATAATGAGTTTCATGTATGGTCGCAAAATTCCGGTAACTTTCCCAAAAATCCTGGTTGGAGGATTTTTATTTATTTATTACCAATATATTACCAAGTTTCCAGAATTTTGCAAGCCTAATTCCATGTTACATATGTCAAAGGGTTAAATGTTAACAGTCTGTGGTGGAGAAACATTATTCGGGTTTCTGAATTTTCCTGTCACCTTCACAGTTTTTTTTAGCTGTATCCTATTTATTGTTGTATGGTTACAAAACATAGCACTGGTAAACACGTATTTGTACACAATAACGTATCACAGTGAAGCCATCAAAATAACTGGACTTTTTTTTTTTATTGATGAGAGGTTGGTCAGTGAGCATTGGACTATTGAGTCGGTAATGTCAGTAATGTAATCATATTCAACATTATTAAAATCTAAAACTCTGGGTCTTCACTACCTGCTGTTTCCAAACTTCAAATGATCTCAGACATAATGGGAGTTGATCTAAAAAAATAACTAATCAAAACTCTTAAAGACTGCTAATGAGAAAGAGGGCTTTCTGTGAGTGAGTGAACTCTGCCTCACATGATGTGTGACCTCCAGCTAGACAGCTATAGGAGCATCAGTATGGTTACAGTGTTAAACTGACCAACCTCCAACAACATAAAACCTCACATAATTCTGCCCTAAAACAATGACAATTTCTCTCAACCAGTGGCATATGGGATTTTTAGGTGAGTGCTGATGCCACCCTGTGATAAGCAGTGCCCACTTTGTCGAAGGCAGGGGCGCAATTTATTTTGCTTGTCCACTCCCAGTGCAGGAGCATCTGCAAGAGCCCCATCAGGTCCCGCTTGACCATATAATCTTATTCATTATGATCTAAAAGGCTAAACTGATTCTATATCAGCACTCCTACTCTGAGAAGCTTTATGAATACACGTCTAGGTGTGCTCTGAAGTTCCTTGAGTTGGAGACTTTGAACATGTGTATCAGCTGAAAATAATTGAGCCCTTTATGGGTTTTTAAATCATGGCATATGGAGAAGCACAGGACCGGTCCCGGCTGTTTTTTAGCCCTAGGCGAGCCCTTACTGCCTTCTATCTGGGAAACAATCAACTAGCACTATCAAATCGATAGACAGGGATAATAATACAAGGTTAAGGGGTAGAATATAGGACAAACGTAAGGTGGATATCCAGACTACACTCCTGAGTTATGAGGCTTGCATAGATGTGCTATAGATGAGGTGAGACACCATTGTTTTGCATCTAGTTACAATTGCCAGTGGCAAGTTGCAACTAGCGTTATAAAGGTACTAGGTATAAGGAAGAAACACATCAAGAGAAAAAAACAATATTACACCATCTGCAAGAGATATACCAGTATATTGTTAATGCTATTTTTGTTATTGCTCATAAGATGATTACAATATACACAGGCAGTTAGGAAAGCTAAGGCTAGCTTTTTCAAACAGAAATTTGCATCCTGTAGTACAAACTCAAAAAAGTTCTGGGACACTGTAACGTCCATGAAGAATAAGAGCACCTCCTCCCAGCTGCCCACTGCACTGAGGCTAGGAAACACTGTCACTTCTCCTTCACCCATATCCAGATAACCGATGTTCTGAAAGAGCTGCAAAATCTGGACCCCTACAAATCAGCCGGGCTAGACAATCTGGACCCTCTCTTTCTAAAATTATCTGATGAAATTATTGCAACCCCTATTACTAGCCTGTTCAACCTCTCTTTCGTATTGTCTGAGATTCTTCTCTTATTTTCAAATGTCTTTTTACTGTTGTTTTATTTCTTTACTTACCTACACACACACACACACACACATACATACTTTTTTCTCTCTGCACTCTATTGGTTAGAGCCTGTAAGTAAGCATTTTACTGTAAGGTCTACACCTGTTGTATTTGGCGCACGTGACAAATAAACTTTGATTTGATTTGATTATTCATCGACCTTGCTAAGGCTTTCGACTCTGTCAATCACAACATTCTTATTGGCAGACTCAACAGACTTGGTTTCTCAAATGATTGCCTCGCTTGGTTCACCAACAACTTCTCCGATAGAGTTCAGTATGTCAAATCGGACGGCCTGTTGTCCGGACCTCTGGCAGTCTCTATGGGGGTGCCACAGGGTTCAATTCTCAGGCCGACTCTCTTCTCTGTATACATCAATGATGTCGCCCTCGCTGCTGGTGATTCTTTGATCCACCTCTATGCAGATGACACCCTTCTGTATACCTCTGGCCCTTCGTTGGACACTGTGTTAACTAACCTCCAGATGAGCTTCAATGCCATACAACTCTCCTTCCATGGTAAAGTAAAACTAAATGCATGCTCTTCAACCCATCGCAGCCCGCACCTGCCCGCCTGTCCAGCATCACTACTCTGGACGGTTCTGACTTAGAATATGTGGACAACTACAAATACCTAGGTGTCTGGTTAGACTGTAAACTCTCCTTCCAGACTCACATTAAACATCTCCAATCCAAAATGAAATCTAGAATCGGCTTCCTATTTCGCAACAAAGCATCCTTCACTCATGCTGCCAAACATACCCTCGTAAAACTGACCATCCTACCGATCCTCGACTTCGGCGATGTCATTTACAAAATAGCCTTCAACACTCTACTCAACAAATTGGATGCAGTCTATCACAGTGTCATCTGTTTTGTCACCAAAGCCCCATATAATACCCACCACTGCGACCTGTATGCTCTCATTGGCTGGCCCTCGCTTCATACTCGTAGCCAAACCCACTGGCTCTAGGTCATCTACAATTCTCTGCTAGGTAAAGCCCCACCTTATCTTAGCTCACTGGTCACCATAGCAGCACCCACCCGTAGCACGCGCTCCAGCAGGGATATCTCACTGGTCACCTCCAAAGCCAATTCTTCCTTTGGCCGCCTCTCCTTCCAGTTCTCTGCTGCCAATGACTGGAACGAACTGCAAAAATCTCTGAAGCTGGAGACTCTTACCTCCCTCACTAGCTTTAAGCACCAGCTGTCAGAGCAGCTCACAGATCACTGCACCTGTACATAGCTCATCTGTAAATAGCCCATCCAATCTACCTCATCCCCATACTGTATTTATTTATTTATCTTGCTCCTTTGCACCCCAGTATCTCAACTTGCACATTCATCTTCTGCACATCCTACCGTTCCAGTGTTTAATTGCTATATTGTAATTAATTTGCCACCATAGCCTATTTATTGCCTTACCTCTCTTATATTACCTCATTTGCAAATGCTGTATATAGATTTTTCTACTGTATTATTGATTGTATGTTTGTTTATTCCATGTGTAATTCTGTGTTGTTGTATGTGTCGAACTGCTTTGCTTTATCTTGGCCAGGTCACAGTTGCAAATGAGAACTTGTTCTCAACTAGCCTACCTGGTTAAATAAAGGTGAAATAAAAATAAACAAATAAATAAAAAGGGGGCTGTCCCACGTGGGAGAAAATGTAGGGTAAATAGCGCTGCACAGCTTCCAGCAAAGAGTCGCTTTCAAAATAGGGATTTTTTTGGCTAAGAGGTAAACCAGTAATTCTGCCTGTAGATTATGCATGTTTGAACTACACATTGACACATTCAGCCCGAAGCGGAAGTTTAAAAAAATACTTACTAGTTACCAAAGTTCTGGAGCATGTCTTTAAGTGATCGATCCAGTCAATCCAATCACATAACCACACCAGCAGATAATGCTTGTCATTTCTGAGGTAAGAAAGTAAGAAGTGAGAATCTACACTTGATGTATAGATCTAATAACGATTTATGAATTGTAAGCGTGACTCCCTGGGCATAGTTTACTGAGTTCTGCTGGCACACCCCCCTGAATTGACCAGTTTTTTTCCTATTAACTAGCAGGGGGCTCTGTGCCAAGGATGACTGGCTGGCTATCAGCTTAGCTCTTATCCTGGGCCTTATTGACTCCAGCTTCTTAGGTAAAGCTTTATTTTTATCACAGCAACAAAACCCTTTGACTGCTACCTTCAAAACCATCATATTACATTGATGTTTCAGGGGACTGGGGGCAGTGGGTTCGTTGGATTCTTCAGTTTATAAGCTGAGCACCCTTTCTGTGTAGTTTATAAGTGATTGGTTCTGTACACGTTTATTGAACTTATTTACAAATATTATTTACATGTCTTGCAAAAGGTCATGCAAATGTGGTTTATGCCTGGGCTTGCCTTGAAAAAAAATTATAGTGGAAATTAGACATTCGTACATAGAAAAATATATTAGTTGTGATTATGCTTATTCTCAGATCTTCAAAAATCCTCATGGTTTATTATTAGAGCTGACATTATCCGTGTTTGAACACAGGCCATAATCTATTTTAGATCTCTGTGATGACTGATAGGCATCAGCAGCAGAATCAGCATGTGGTCCAGCTTGTTAGCCTGCTTTTTCTGACAATAGACAAAGCACATCTTGAGTAATTGGTTGCCTGCCTTTGATGTCCTGTCTCATCAGAAGCCACTGAAAACTAGAAGTAAAATACAGTATACAGTATGTTCCTATCAGCAGTGAATGTTGAGTTGATCTGTTACTAAGTTTATTTCTGGTTGGTTGGTTTGTTGTTTGTATGAATGTGTAGGAAAGATACAGTACCAGTCAAAAGTTTAGACACACCTACTCATTCAAGGGTTTTTCTTTATTTTGTACTATTTTCTACATTGTAGAGTAATAGTGAAGACATCAAAACTATGAAATAACACATATGGAATCACGTAGTAACCAAAAAAGTGTTAAACAAATCAAAATATATTTTATATTTGAGATTCTTCAAAGTAACCACCCTTTGCCTTAATGACAGCTTTGCACACTCTTGGCATTCTCTCAACCAACTTCATGAGGAATGCTTTTCCAACAATCTTGAAGGAGTTCCCACATATGCTGAGCACTTGTTGGCTGCTTTTCCTTCACTCTGCGGTCTAACTCATCCCAAACCATCTCAATTCTTGGTCAAATAGCCCTTACACAGCCTGGAGGTGTGTTTTGGGTCATTGTCCTGTTGAAAAACAAATTATAGTCCCACTAAGCGCAAACCAGATGGGATGGTGTATCGCCGCACCCCGACACGTCACAGCTCCTCCTCCATGCTTCACGGTGGGAACCACACATGTGGAGATCATCCGTTCACCTACTTTGCGTCTCACAAAGACACGGCGGTTGGAACCAAAAAGCTCAGATTTAGATTTATCAGACCAAAGGACGAATTTCCACCGGTCTAATGTCCATTGCTCGTGTTTCTTGGACCAAGCAAGTCTCTTCTTATTATTTATATTTTTTTATTGAACCTTTATTTAACTTATTGTTGTCCTTTTAGTGGTGGTTTCTTTGCAGCAATTCGACCATGAAGGCCTGATTCACACAGTCTCCTCTGAACAGTTGATGTTGAGATGTGTCTATTACTTGAACTCTGTGAAACATTTATTTGGGCTGAAATCTGAGGTGCAGCTAACTCTAATGAACTTATCCTCTACAGCAGAGGTAACTCTGTGTCTTCCTTTCCTGTGGCGGTCCTTATGAGAGCCAGTTCCATCATAACGCTTGATGGTTTTTGCAACTGCACTTGAAGAAACTTTAAAAGTTCTTGACATTTTCCAGATTGACTGACCTTTGTGTCTTTAAGTAATGATGGACTGTCGTTACTCTTTGCTTATTTGAGCTGTTCTTGCCATAATATGGACTTGGTCTTTTACCAAATAGGGATATCTTCTGTATGCCACCCCAACCATGTCACAACACAACTGGCTCAAACACATTAAGAAGGAATGAAATTCCTCACATTAACATTTAACAAGGCACACCTGTTAATTGAAATGCATTCCAGGTGCATACCCCATGAAGATGGTTGAGGGAATTCCAAGAGTGTGCAAAGCTGTCATCAAGGCAAAGGGTGGCTACTCAAACATAATATATATTTTGATTTGTTTAAGACTTTATTGGTTACCACATGATTCCATGTGTTATTTCATAGGTCTGATCTATTCACTATTCTAATAAAAGAAAGAAAGAAAAGCCTTTGAATGAGTAGGTGTGTCCAAACTTTTGACTGGTACTGTATGTTGTTTAGGTGTGTGTTTTTTAAGCCAAACTTAAGGTTTAAAGGACCCATAGTCGGGCACTTAAATCCCTAAACAAAGAAGAGGTAGTTTGAAGCAAATTATTGTATGCATAATGAAAATAATTTTGAGAAAGAATAGTAAAATTGAAAATAGGGGACATGCTGAGGTTATTATTGACAACTGATGTAATTATTTAATCAGAAATATATAAAAATTAAGTGAAGAGTGACACAGTAATATTAAGAGTAAGGAACATGATGTGATGAAAGACTTCTCTCATGGATTCAGTTTGAAGTCCTTGTGTCCTTTAGTCCCCCTGTACTAAATTATTAATGGCTCTGACTATGTTGCTATATTTAGAGGGCCAGGAAGTGGAAATTCCATTGCATCCTGTGATATGTTACTCCTGTTGCTAATTAAGTGAATGTTGTATCTACTGTATCTCACATCATCATCATGAAAGAGCATTAATTCCAGAAAAACTTGTTGACCTCGAAACAAACAAATACACCATTCCATAGCCCCAAATGAGTTTAGATTTTAATGTTTGAATTGAGAACCATGAGCAAGAGGGAAAATTAATTATAGACTGTCTGAATTTACTTTGATACATGCAGCAACATTTTTAAATGTCCAGACATGCATTTACGGGGGAGGAAAGGTCTGATTGTTTTCAACTTTTCCTGCTTGCAATAATTTGTGTGGTGTGATGGTTTTCCTTGCCATCTCCAAATTGCTCTCTAAGGCTTGAATAAATATTGTTTATGTTCCTTAAGTTCACACCCCACTTATGTGTCATATCCAATGGAGGCCTCTACTGTTGAGCCGTGTTGGGATTTTCAGTCACAAGATATCCCTTCTAAGCCTCTCACAAAATAACCAATTTAATCCAACATCACAAACAGATGTTCTCATGATTTAAGTTGGAGTTTATTCTTAGGCCAAATGTCTGTTAGTGTACCTTGCTTACACATCTCCTCTATTTATAGGTCATGTAGAAGCTAGCATGAACTGATATGAACAGAGCATTGTGATTGGTCCAGAATGGTGGTGTTGTGCAACATCATTCTCAGAACACTAAGTCCATTTGTCTCAGACTGACTATGCTTGTGAATGTTGTTTTTTCAAACATACTTTGAGATAGTTACATTGTCTATTACTTACTACGATGAACATATCATTGGAGGACACCTCATTTGAGATGGGCTGGGCTACAAGGGAAGGTATTGGAAAGGTGGAGTGAGCATCCAAAAGGTGCATTTAATCCAGTACTGTATGGAGTTTGTCTTTGACAAACTGTTGAAAGAGGTCTGGAAGGGGTCCGGAATGCCATTGGTGTGTCGTTCTGTGGTCCAATTGGGGGGAGAAATAGATCCATATAAGCCTTCCCTGTAAGGGAAAAAAATATCTATTATTCAGTCATCAACCTCCAGAGAGAAAGGACAGTGACATTACATTCCTTGTTCAGGTTTAGACTAGGTGGGAGTCATAGGGTGGTCTCCACGCAGGATCCGTTCATGTGCAGCGAATGGTTCAGGCAGCCCTCGTTGCGGTGCACAATGAGCACGGGGAAGTAGAGTGCGTCCTGGTAGTCCGGCGGGTTCTCCTCACTAGCTGGCTGGTCCGACGGTGTCAGGCAGCGCGTGCTCTCTGTGGGGCACGACGTCTCGTTGAGGCTGCCGCTGCTCCGCCACAAGCAGCTGCGCCGCGAGCCGTACAGCCGCGACAATGAGAAACGGCTGGCGCTGAAGGGGATATGTGGGCTAGTCCCATTGCAGATGCTCAGAGCACTGCGCGAGAAGATGGATGAGCTGCTGATGGTGCAGTGGCAGCGCTCGCAGTTCTGTCGGTAGCTGCCATAGCTGCCGCACACCGAGTAGGTGTTGGCATTGCTGCCGCCACCTGAGGAAAGCTGAGCAAGGTCCATGAGCACAGCCTCGGAATAGCTGGGCACCAGCTGCTGGTTGGAGCGGATGTGCCACTCCAGCTCGGTGCTTTCGATGGTGTTGACCCTAGGGATGTGGTGGCAGTATGGTCGCTCCTCGGATGGTGTGACAGGGACACAGTCGAAGCCGAACAGCTTCTCCACATGATAGTGGAGGTAGGCTGTGCGGTACTCGGTCAGCACACGCAGCGGCCAGGAGAAGGTGAAGGCAGCGGCTGCCCAGAACACGTAGTTGGACACGTACCAGGGCAGGTGGTCCAGGTCTGAATAGGCAATCATGTACTCCTTAAAGTCTACATTCTTCAGGTGCATGCCCTCGCGGGCCTCCATGTAGTCGTCCAGGCCCTCGTTCTCGGTGAAGAAGCGGGCCCGCTGGGTTAGGTAGGAGTTCTCCGACTCCACATTGGCAAAGCTAAAGCACTTGGTGAACCTCAGCTTGGTGACGGGGAAGCTGTCCAGGCCCTGCAGCTGCTTGGAGATGTCGTTCACGCCGCAGTTGCCGTAGTTAAACTCCGCCTCGGCCACGTGCGTGTTGACACGCTGGTGATACACTTGCGTGGTGGTGTAGGCGTCGCCGTTACGGTAGCGCGTCACTTGCCGCGTGCGCCGCACATAATGGTAACTGATGGCCTTCCACCAGATGCAGGGTGTGGCCTGCTGCATGTACCCGATGCGCTCGCCCACACTCTCCACATCCACCTTGTACAGCAGTGCGTTGTGGGTGCGGCAGTGCCAGCACTCCACCAGTTGGACCACGTATAGCATGACCATGAAGGCCACAGGAATGTAGATGTATCCGTTGGAGCAGGGGCTTTCGTGGTACATCATTGACTTGACCTTGTAGGCACTGTCGAAGGAAAGCCGCGTCACCTTGGTCACGTGGCACCAGGTCATGGCCCCCACGCAGCCGTACATGAGTAGGGACAGGAGCAGGCATTTCCAGTGGCTATCCCTGCACAGGGACTTACTGAGGGACTGCTTCAGGGGCCGCTGCTGCACAGGGGGAAATGGAGAAAGAAAATAGCAATGAGTCTGGGAAAACATACCTGTAAGCATTGTTGTGTTAACCATTATACATACAGTGAGAAAATACATATCAAATGCACAATGAGAATGATGAATTGATGGATATTTGAAGCAATAGCTATCTTTTAAATAACTCTATAGAAACAGTAAACTTGAAAGAACTTGAGGCAAAAGCAACTACTCTTTGCAAGACATTAAATATTCAGCTTTCTAAGTGCTTTGACATACTGTATCTTATGTATGAGCAAAGAGCTGCTTGCTCATGTCTTTGCTTGTTATGATCAAACAGTTCAGACTTTATCTGAACTTTCACACGATCAACCTCCCCACGAGAATCTTTTCGTTTCCATTTCTTTTTAAAATGTATACTATTCAATTTTTCATATTTTTTCCAACACCAGATACAAACATACACATGCGAACATTGATTTACAGACGCACACAAACAACGACTACATCTCATCAGCCCGGATCCGCATGCTCACACTCCCTTCCCTAGTGCCTGCATTATTGTTTGCCACATGGCCTTAAATTGTACAGATTTGTTTTTCTCGGTCGACTTTGTATACATTTTTTTCAAGATGAGTGATGAGAAGAGAATCAGCCCATTGGGTGTCTCACTATACCCCCATATGCCATGTCTTGAAATATGCAGACAGACAGATTAAAAGTGCATTTACATTGTAATACTTCTGACAGACAACTTTATAGCTCTGCCCATTACTTTTGGACTTCATAGCATTCCTAGAAAGCATGGATTATTGAGAAATTTTTAGTTTTACACTTAAGATATGACTCTGCTGAGGTATATCCATCAGTGCTGTAGAATTTTTTATTTTGTCTCTTGTATAATAAATTAATTCTATACAATAGTTTATACTGGATTAAGTTTACATTTTCGTTTACTGTCATTTCATTAGTTATCCTCCAACATTCCCTCCATCTTGTGCCAACATCAGTTATTTTTAAGTCTTGGTTCCAATAGTTTATATTTTTTCTAATTAATTGGATAGGTTGGATACTGTATGCTCTCTGCAAGATTTTGTATGTCTTACCTATCATGTAAGGGGTAGCCTAGTGGTTAGAGTAGGTGGACTAGCAACCGGAAGGTTGCAAATTCAAAACTCCCAAGCTGGTAAGTCTGTCGTTCTGCCCCTGAACAGGCAGTTAACCCACTGTTCCTAGGCCGTCATTGAAAATAAGAATTTGTTCTTAAAGGTAAAAAAAACAAAAAAATGTGAACATCTCTTTCCCTCAAGGTTGCTCTGATGTCCAAAAGATTTCAAATAAAACATGTTGTGATATGTCACTTTTAAGTTGCATCAATTTGAAAATATCTACATTGGTCAGACCAAAATAGATTTTGAATTATATAATGGAAATAAATGTATTTCCTGTTACCAAGTCATTTGCGGTATCTATGCCTTTAGTTTTCCATGTGGACCAATTTATTGGTTAATTCTGAAAAGCTATTCAAGGATTGTTCCGTAGCGTTGCGTTTTTAGGGAGTGATATTTGTTCTTGTAGAATAAGTGTATTTTTCTTCCATATTGTTATAGCGTTCGAAGTTGTTAACGTTCTTAGCTTTATCCTTTGAAAATAAAAAGATTCTGGGGATGAGCATGAGCATCTTCAATATGTACCGATTGTTCCCCTTTAGTGCATTTAACTATATGGCACAAGTAAAAGCCTTGGGTAGTGAGTTGATACAATTCCAAGTCTGGAAGGTTAAAAACTCCTTCACACTTAGGAAGATGTAGAACTTTATTTTTTATTCTATGACCGGGTATACTTTTTTAAAGAATGTCTTCGGTGGGGTAATTGGTATTACCAAAAATAAATACATTCCATTACATTCTGAAGAGGCTTATACTAGCTGTAAGATTTATAGGAAGATTGTACCATTTAATTAAATCTGCTTTCATATGTGACTCGTTTCAGGAAACTGGGGGTAGGAGAGCCATTTTGGAACATGTGAACTTTCATGTCCCTTAATTACAAACTTGTATGCTATCTGGAAATATGAAAAAAAATGTTAAATTACGAGCCTAGTTAGTTTAGCTACGGAAAAAGTGAGGAACCTTCCCGCTAGCCATGATTGGCTGAGATAATGGGGGGCTGGACATGCTGAAAGATGAGTTCGGATTGGTCTGCCAGGTTGCACGTGTCTGTCTATAACATGAGCTGGTCAGTATATGTAGGTAATCCTTTCTAACGCTGCTTTTTTAAAAGGTATCACGTAGTAGAACTGCAAAAATGTTGCTCTCCACTTTCTGGAGGACTGAGATTTGAAATCAGTGGAATGCCGGATGGAATTAGAGAATGATAGCTAACGAGATGGAGAAAATTCTGGCATTTGATTGCAAATATGCAGAGGAAGTGAAAAAGAGAACACACAGAAGGCTGTTGTTCTGTTTCCGGATTACTTCAAATTTAGGTCAACCATGGCATCCGTGACAGAGAGGGAGAAGCGTCCATCCATGTATACGGGTAAGATAGTCTTAGCTAAATTTTCAGATATTACACGTTTCTAATTTTGTCAAAAATAATTACTTTCTCATTGTTCCCAACTGTAGTGTATGATATACAATTTTCTAGCTCTGAGTCTCTACTTTTATCCAATGTAAAAATTCAAAACCATTTCAAATTTTGCTACATAAGACCGAATTGAGCCGGTCGGTCACATATTGTTTAGTAAGTTATATATTTGTTTGTTGTCAGCTAATATTTTTTGTGGTCCACTTTAAGGATTGCTGTAGATTGTGAGTTATTCTATTTCTTTTCCCTATGACTATTATATTGATTTTTCCAGATACATTTTATTTCCTGATATTTTTGAGTATTCTGAAAATATACCAAGGGGGCATTTAGTTTTCAATATTGGTCAGGTATATCAGGAGTTCATCTGCAAATATGTTTAGTTCATATTCATGTTTACCAACACTGATACCTGATATGTTTGGGTCCTGTCTAATTCTTTCTGCAAGAGGTTCAAGTGCCAGTGCAAACAAGAGGGGGGAGAGGGGACAGCCCTGTCTTGTGCCACTTTCTAAAGCAATTTCATCAGAAAATGTATTATTTGTGTATATTTTTGCTTTAGGACATTTTCTATAATATCTGTATTAAATCTATTATTTCAGCAGGAAAATTGAAAGCTTCCAAAGTTTTGAATAGAAAAGGCCATTCAAGACCGCCAAAAGTATTTTTGGCATCAACATCCATTATTCAAGGTCCATTAGTCTAAAAGGCTTTGTACAGTCTATTGCTTGTAAGATTTGAGACCGACTGCCATGATCCGGTCTTATGTTGCAAAATTTGAAATAGTTATTTTTACATTGGATAAAAGCAGAGACTCAGAGCTACAATATGGTATATCATTCACTGCATTTGAGGAACAATGGGAAAGTAATTCTGCTTTGAAAGTTGATCAACTTGTAACCTCAATTTTGAGAAAATGTTTTGCTCCTACTACTGGAGAGCTCTTTTTTGAGCTCTTCTTTGTCTAAACCCATTTAGCATCGTTCACACCCTCTTAACTTGTTATGGCTGCAATCTCGTTAACGGGATAATTGTCATCAACAACCGCTGAATTGCACAGCGCTACGTTCAATGAATATTACTAAAAATATTTATATTCATGAAATCACAAGTGCAATACAGGAAAACACAGCTTAGCCTTTTGTTAACTTGAAACTACACATCCCGGATCCGGGAGAATTGTCATCAACTACACTAATTAGCATAGTGCAACGGTCAAAAAATATTACTAGAAAATATTCATATTCATGAAATCACAAGTGAAATATAGTGAAACACAGCTTATCCTTTTGTTAATCACCCTGTCCTCTCAGAATTTGAAATTATGCTTTACAGCCAAAGCGTTTGTGTAAGTTTATCGATAGCCTAGCATAGCATTATGTCCAGCTAGCAGCAGGAAGCTTGGTCACGAAAATCAGAAAAGCAATCAAATTAACCATTTACCTTTGATGATCTTCGGATGTTTTCACTGACGAGACTCCCAGTTAGACAGCAAATGTTCCTTTTGTTCCATAAAGATTATTTTTCTACCCAAAATTCCTCCATTTGCTTGTCACGTTATGTTCAGAAATCCACCGGAAATAGCGGTCACAACAAAAAATAATCGAATTATATCCATAATATCGACAGAAACATGGCAAACATTTTTATAATCAAACCTCAAGGTGTTTTTCAAATATCTATTCGATAATATATCAACCGGGACACTTGGCTTTTCAGTAGGAGCGAGAGGAAAAATTACTACCTCTGTCTTTTACGCAAGAATCACTCTGAGAGCCCTCAGCTGGCCACTTACGCAATGTAGTCGTTTACACTACGCGTGAAACTACGTCACAATGCTGTAGACACCTTAGGGAATACGTAGAAAAAGGAATCTGGTTGATATCCCTTTCAGTGGCCAATAGGGGTGCATAGGAAGACAACGGTTTCAAAACATGAGTCACTTCCTGATTGGATTTTTCTTAGGCTTTCGCCTGCAATATCAGTTCTGTTATACTCGGGGCGACAGGGTAGCCTAGTGGTTAGAGCGTTTGACTAGTAACCGGAAGGTTGCAAGTTCAAACACCCGAGCTGACAAGGTACAAATCTGTCGTTCTACCCCTGAACAGGCAGTTAACCCACTGTTCCTAGGCTGTCATTGAAAACAAGAATTTGTTCTTAACCTCTTCAACCTATGGGGGCGCTATGTCATTATTGGATGAAAAAACGTTCCCGTTTTAAGCGCAATATTTTGTCACGAAAAGATGCTCGACTATGCATATAATTGGCAGCTTTGGAAAGAAAACACTCTGACGTTTTCAAAACTGCAAAGATATTATCTGTGAGTGCCCCAGAAATGATGCTACAGGCGAAATCAAGATGTAACCTCAAACAGGAAATGAGCTGAATTTCTGAAGCTCTGTTTTACTATCGTCTCCTTATATGGCTGTGAATGTGCTGTGAACGAGCTTATGCTCTCTGCCGTTCTTCCAAGATGTCTGCAGCATTGTGACGTATTTGTAGGCATATCATTGGAAGATTGGCCATAAGAGACTACATTTGCCAGGGGTCCGTCCGGTGTCCTTTGTCTAAGTTGGTGCGTAATTCCCAATGGCAATCATTTTACCATGCGATAACAGAGGGAGAAGCACACTTCCAGGAACGATACATCATTGAAGAGATATGTGAAAAACACCTTGAGGATTGGTTCTAAACAACGTTTGCCATGTTTCAGTCGATATTATGGAGTTAATTTGGAAAAAAGTTTGGCGTTTGGATAACTGAATTTTCGTTTTTTTTTGGTAGCCAAACGTGACGCACCAAACGGACCTATGGTAGAGAAGCATATTTTTGAAAATCTGAGATGACAGTGTTGTTAACAAAAGGCTAAGCATGAGAGCTAGCATATTGATTTCATTTCATTTGCGATTTTCATGAATAGTTAACGTTGCGTTATGGTAATGGAATTGAGGCTGTAGTCATGATCCCGGATCCGGGTTGGCTCGACGCAAGAAGTTAACCTCTTCAGTCGATCCTCTACTTTTTTGAACATTCTGTTAAAAATCGCGCAACATTTCAGCGCCCTGCTACTCATGCCAGGAATATAGTATATGCATTTGCTTAGTCTGTGTGGATAGAAAACACTCAGACGTTTAAAAAACTGGTTAAATCACTGCTGTGGCTTTACCAGAACGGCATTTACATCGAAAAGCACAGGAAAAACTGATCACTGAAAATGGGGAAAATATATCCATGCGCTACTTGAACCCATTGATAAACGTGAACCACAATTAATTGACTGAGGTTGCAGTACCTACAGCTTCAACAGGGTGTCTAGAGTCTTGTCATTTCCCTTCGAGTTTTTTCTTGGTCAAACACATACAGGACACCGTATCTAATCCGGTCTAGGACCGGATATTTTCGTTGAGTTTCTAGCCGGACATTTTTCCAGACGGACAGCTAATGATCTTTACATCGCCTCCTGATTAATTTTATCGCTTATTAACGTTTACTAATACCTAAAGTTGCATTACAAACGTATTTGAAGTGTTTTGTGAAAGTTTATCGTCGACTTTTTGAATTTTAAAAAATGACGTTACGTTTTGAAACGATGTTTTTTTCGTTTATCACACAGTCTACATATAACGATATCTAGGCTTTATATGGACCGATTTAATCGAAATAAAGACCCAAATAGTGTTTATGGGACATCTAGGAGTGCCAACAAAGAAGATGGTGAAAGGTAATGAATGTTTTCTATTTTATTGTGCGGTTTGTGTAACGCCGAAATGCTAATTATTTTGTTTACGTCCCCTGTGGGTCTTTTGGGGTGTTGCATGCTATCAGATAATAGCTTCTCATGCTTTCGCCGAAAAGCATTTTAAAAATCTGACTTGTTGCCTGGATTCACAACGAGTGTAGCTTTAATTCGATACCCTGCATGTGTATTTTAATGAACTTTTGAGTTTTAACTAATACTATTAGCATTTAGCGTAGCGCATTTGCATTTCCAGAGCTCTAGTTGGGACGCAAGCGTCCCGAGTAGAAGCAACAGGTTAACTGACTTGCCTAGTTAAATAAAGGTAAAATAAAAATACTCACAGACAATATTTTGACAGTGTTTTCTATCCAAGCTGTCAATTATATGCATATTCTAGCATCTGGTCCTGAGAAATAGGCGGTTTACTTCGGGAACGTTATTTTTCCAAAAATGAAAATAGTGCCCCCTAGTTTCAAGAGGTTAAGTTAAATCTGTCGTGTCAGATTTTGAAAATATGCTTTACAGCGAACGCAATCCAAGCGTTTGTGTAAGTTTATCGATCGCTCGACAAAACATGAAGTACACTTAGCATCAAGTAGCTTGTTCACGAAAATCAGAAAAGCAATCAAATTAATCGTTTACCTTTGATGATCTTCGGATGTTTTCACTCACGAGACTCCTAGTTACACAATAAATGTTCCTTTTGTTCCATAAAGATTATTTTTATATCCAAAATACCTCAGTTTGTTTGGCGCGTTATGTTCAGAAATCCACAGGAAAGAGCGGTCACGACAAAAGAGACAAATTCCAAATAGTTTCCGTAATGTCCACAGAAACATGTCAAATGTTTTTTATAATCAATCCTCAGGTTGTTTTTAAAATATATAATCGATAATATATCAACCGCAAATGTCTTTATCAGTAGGAGAGGGAAAGCAATGGCTGTCCAAACTCTGTTGCGTGAGCAAAACTCATGCGACCACTTGACGCAATGTTATCGTTCTGGCTAATTTTTCAAAATAAAAGCCTGAAACTATGTCTGAAGACTGTTGACACATTGAGGAACCGATAGGGAAAGGAATCTGGGTGATATCCCTTTAAATGGAGCAAAGGGAGGCTATGGAACATGGAGTTTTCAAAATACAGGCCACTTCCTGGTTTGATATTCCTCAGGGTTTCAAATCAAATCAAATCAAATCACATTTTATTTGTCACATACACATGGTTAGCAGATGTTAATGCGAGTGTAGCGAAATGCTTGTGCTTCTAGTTCCGACAATGCAGTGATAACCAACAAGTAATCTAACTAACAATTCCAAAACTACTGTCTTATACACAGTGTAAGGGGATAAAGAATATGTACATAAGGATATATGAATGAGTGATGGTACAGAGCAGCATACAGTAGATGGTATCGAGTACAGTATATACATATGAGATGAGTATGTAGACAAAGTAAACAAAGTGGCATAGTTAAAGTGGCTAGTGATACATGTATTACATAAGGATGCAGTCGATGATGTAGAGTACAGTATATACGTATGCATATGAGATGAATAATGTAGGGTAAGTAACATTATATAAGGTAGCATTGTTTAAAGTGGCTAGTGATATATTTACATCATTTCCCATCAATTCCCATTATTAAAGTGGCTGGAGTTGGGTCAGTGTCAATGACAGTGTGTTGGCAACAGCCACTCAATGTTAGTGGTGGCTGTTTAACAGTCTGATGGCCTTGAGATAGAAGCTGTTTTTCAGTCTCTCGGTCCCAGCTTTGATGCACCTGTACTGACCTCGCCTTCTGGATGATAACGGGGTGAACAGGCAGTGGTTCGGGTGGTTGATGTCCTTGATGATCTTTATGGCCTTCCTGTAACATCGGGTGGTGTAGGTGTCCTGGAGGGCAGGTAGTTTGCCCCGGTGATGCGTTGTGCAGACCTCACTACCCTCTGGAGAGCCTTACGGTTGAGGGCGGAGCAGTTGCCGTACCAGGCGGTGATACAGCCCGCCAGGATGCTCTCGATTGTGCATCTGTAGAAGTTTGTGAGTGCTTTTGGTGACAAGCCGAATTTCTTCAGCCTCCTGAGGTTGAAGAGGCGCTGCTGCGCCTTCTTCACGACGCTGTCAGTGTGAGTGGACCAATTCAGTTTGTCTGTGATGTGTATGCCGAGGAACTTAAAACTTGCTACCCTCTCCACTACTGTTCCATCGATGTGGATAGGGGGGTGTTCCCTCTGCTGTTTCCTGAAGTCCACAATCATCTCCTTAGTTTTGTTGACGTTGAGTGTGAGGTTATTTTCCTGACACCACACTCCGAGGGCCCTCACCTCCTCCCTGTAGGCCGTTTCGCCTGCAATATCAGTTCTGTTATACTCACAGACAATATTTTGACCGTTTTTGAAACTGTAAAGTGTTTTCTATTCAATACTAATAATAATATGCATATATTAGCAACTGAGACTGAGGAACACTCTAAAGTTTCCAAAACTGTCAAAATATTGTCTGTGAGTATAACAGAACTGATATTGCAGGTGAAAACCTGAGGAAAATCCAACCAGGAAGTGCTGTTATTGTGAAACCTCTCTGTTCCATTGCATGCCTACCCTCCATTTGAAGGGATATAAACCAGATTCCTTTCCCTATGGCTTCCACATGGTGTGGAAAACAGTCTTTATACATAGTTTCAGGCTTTTATTCTGAAAAATTAGCGAGAATGATCACATCGCGTCAGTGATAGCTGGGTATCCCCAGATTTGTGCATACGCGAGCAGCCTGGAGCAGATCTTTTCTCTCTCTCCTATTGAAAAGGCTACCATCCGGTTGAAATATTATCGATTATTTATTATAAAAACAACCTGAGGATTGATTATAAAAAACGTTTGACATGTTTCTACGAACTTTACGGATACTATTTGGAATTTTCGTCTGCCCGTCGTGACCTGCACGAGCCTGTGGATTACTCAACAAAACGCGCCAACCAAATGGAGGTTTTGGATATAAAAATAATCTTTATCGAACAAAACGAACATTTATTGTGTAACTGGGAGTCTCGTGAGTGCAAACATAAGTTGAAGCTTACTGGTGTAAATGAAGATTTGTGAGACTCAAATAGTGTGCATGAAATAGTTTGATATTCAGTCGGGGACTAATAACGGTATGAATGAGGTCGGGGACCAAGCGAGTGTGGTACATTAGGTATTACAGTTGGAGCTGGTACCGGGGAGAATGTTTAAAAAGTTGCGGACTTGCAAATGAGACGTTTGCACAGAGTTATATCATTGAATATTGATGGGGTGTGCATGACTGTTGGAAAAAGTGTTCAACTCTATTAACGTACAATTCTGTGTGTAGATTCATATCATGAGGTTTGAACTATACTAATATTGTAGAATTACATAATCAACATCTGAACATACTTACGTTACACATTAATTGAGCCACTGAGTAATAGATAAGATGTACGGGAGACGGGGCGAAGGGTGTGGTCGATGTAAGACGGGAGTGGTGTTCTAACCAAGTGCTGAGAAATAAGGTAGATTTATTTTTTTCTTTTAATTAATTTACACAAGTACTTCCCGGTTATTGATTTTGGTTTGATTGATCAGATAACACCATTGAAATTAAACAGGAAGTTAAGGTATACTAACATTAGAATCTGTTTTCATTATGGGGAACAATGGAAGGTCCGCAGAGTGGATTGCAGGCTGATTTTTATGTTAAAGAGACAGTGTACGTTTATCACAGTTGTGTGTGTGTGTCTAATGGCAGGGTAATTTAAGAAGTATTTTGGGGAGACAATTTGGAGAAACACGAATGCATGACATGAAACATCGAGACAAATTATTTGAGTTTGAGGGGATTATCATAATTATTAGGTTTTGTTTTTGTAGTAAATGTTTTGGGTTTAAGGGGATTTCCATGTTCCCAGAAACAAGATATCTTAAAGGGGTACACTCACATATGGAATATTAGGAGTTTTATTTTCTGAGTTTTAATTACACAAGTGAATTTTTTTAAAGATAAAGGGTTCTTTAATATGTCTAATATGGTATGGAACATGAATGTAAGGGGATGGTGTAACCTTTGACCTGCTTTCATGGCTCTCCCGGGTGGTCTGATCAGCCACAAGGGGGTGCCATTTGAATAATTCATTTGTGGTCATGGGTAATACTGTTTTTAATTTTTTTTATTTAAGGTAAATTAATTATAGTGGAGTTTAATTAACCTATATAAGGACTTTAGAAATTACCACCATAGACATGTTTTTCTTTTAAAAAATCCACGAGTTTAGATAAAAACATATATTCTAGCTAACAAATAGGCATAGAGGTTAAAGATATAATCAGAGAGAACAAATGAGAAACTGTTTGTTAACCAAACCTGTATGTCCAAGATTTTATGCATTGCAGGTGAATTAAAGGAGAAGGTGATTCACTCAATCCAGTCCCTGTGGAGAATAGATGTGAAGCAGCCCGTTGGGAGGGCCATACCAAGTGCTCCTGGTGACAGCCTTTGTGGTAGCTACCGGTGGACATATCACACATTGTTGGAGGGTAGGACACTCTGACACTGCCGAACCATCACAGAGTTAGAGAGAAGAACCAAAACCAATATGGCTCGGGGTTTCACTCTCTTAACGAAGCTTCCCTGACCCCGCCCTCCCATCACTGTGTAGCGTTCATAGAAGTGAAAGTGTGGTTTGGCTTCTGGCTGCTGATGTGTTCTCTGGGAGAGGGTGGGGCTTTACAGGAGTGTCAGTGTACCTGTGTAATGGGGGAGGGTGTCCGTATGGGGATTACATGATAACCAACTTGGGACAGTTCTAGGATTGGAGAAGAGGGTATCCTTATAGCATAGGAGATCCCACAAAGGTGGATAGCCCATCATATGGGGGAAACCTGGGAGCACTGTTGAACTTTGTAAAGGTGATGAAATCCTACTAACCATCAAAACTATTAAGCTCTCTGATGCAGGGACTTACACCCTCGGACTACAAAGGACCAGGACAGACACGATGGGTGTGTTTTCTATTAAGGTGCTGCCAAAACCACAGAGGTCCCAGATGAACCAGAGCCAGAAACACTCCTCTACCACCCCTGGACCGAACCTGCCACCTACCACCACTGTGTCAAATCTCATTCAGGTAATTAACGTTAGAGACTATTCAGCTATTGATCAATTAGGCACGGAGACTAGTTTTGATGGTAGGGACAATTTGTGGCTGTCTTATATGAGGTATACAGCTAAGACCCTGAAAAGAAAGGACTGCATGAGTTACATGAAACATTGGTCATGCTAGACCTGTTCTGGCTACACACCCATTTGCTATAGGAGTAGGAGAGGGGTGGTTGTGTATTCTGAGAGGTTTTTACCAGGTTCAGCCCAATTCAACTCTCTGTTCCTCTTTGAGCCTTGTGTTTCCTACAGTACCTCCTCATCGGGCCCCTTGGGGTGTTAAGGCATATGGGGGCAATTACAGTTGCATCACGGGTACAGGTAATGGCATTGATTATGGGAGATTGCCTGAAGCTGATTGCAGTAGTAACATAACCATTAATTCCACTTGGCCAGTTACAGGCCTAAACCAAACTAGTGGTCTGGCTGATGTGTGGTGGATCTGTGGACCCAAAAGAGTGCTGAGACCCATTCTTAGAGGAGACTGGCAAGGTACGTGTGCTCTGACCAGTTTGATAATTCCACTGACCATTGTTGATGTTACTGCTGAACAGCTGTTGGGTTCTGTATCCAGGGGACCTGAAAACATTCCATCCCATGGGAGACATAGACGTAGTGCTCCATGGACAGAGGATGTAGTTGACATACACACTAACCTGTTGGGAGTGCCAGTGGGAGTTTCTCATGAGTTTCAGGCCTTGGGTAGGAATGATGGATTCTGGCACTTACTACCTATTATAGGTCCAGCCATAGTGGATGCAAGACAGACTGCATGGATTAATTACATCTACTATAATCAACAGCGTTTTGTGAATTACTCCCGTGATGCACTCACTGGTATGTCTGAACAGCTTGAGGCCACATCTAGGGTTTCCAGAATAGACTTGCTTTGGATATGCTTTTTGCCAGTCAGGGGAGTGTCTGCAAGATGTTCGGTGAACAATGTTGCACGTATATTCCTAATAACACCAGTCCAGATGGTAGTATATCTAAGGCCCTTAGTGGGCTTGATGCACTATCTGCTGAGATGAGGACCATGGCGGGGGTGGAGGAGTCTGGACTGTTCTCTTGGTTGGGAGCCTGGTTTGGTAAGTACACTGGTATGGTGGTTACTGGATTTCTGACCCTAATTCTTGTATTTTTGTTATTGCATATGTGTTGTGCTGCTTGCATCATACCGTGTTTTAAGAAGTCTGTTACAGATGTGAAGGCTTCAGGCATGATGCCTTTGCAAGTCGCTCTGGATAAGAGCGTCTGCTAAATGACTTAAATGTAAATGTAAATGTACTCCAGTTGGAGATGCTGATACTGAATCATGCTTTCAGGGGAGGATGGGACTGACTGAGGATGACCCATGGTATGCTGTGGGTGAGGTAGTAGAATAAATATTACACCACCACAGTTCCTTGTTTTACATTTTTGTTTCATGATAAGTTTTCTTTCCAGTATGTTTGTTCTCCCTGTTGTGAAGGTTTGGAGTCCCTGGGTGGCATGGTGCCCACCTGGTGCAGGATAGGAGTAGCTGAGAGGACCAGATGGTTTATAATAATGCTTTGCTCTGCTTTACTCTGTTTTCCATGACCAAAGTTTTATCCTACATCTTACATGTCAATAAACAATAAAGTATTATCCTGTTTTTGTCAAAAGGGGGAGACAAAAGCATATATCACTTGATTTTTCTTTTTTCTTGGTTGATTTTTCTTTTCTGTTTTTCTGTAAAAAATAAATAAAAATAATAATAATTATGTTTTATTAATATTAAACTTTTTGTTATTTTCATGAAATGCTATTAACATAACATATTGCTATGTTGGGACCGCTGAAATAAAGGATAATGAGTGACACCCTAGCAGGTGTCAAAAGGGGGACTTAAATTTGACACCATTTTCTTGTATTCTGTTTTTAAATGAGCTGTTCTCTTTTGACATGAGGGTTTTAAGTTCCTGGGTGGCTGGTAGCCAATCTAGTACATAGTGGGATCGAATGGAGGACATGAAGGTATTTTAAACTTTGTAACTGTTATATGATTCATTGCTGAATTTTTGTTCACACCCTTGGGGGTGTTGGATCCTGGGGGATTGATGGATCCTGTATTTTACATTATAGCCATTAGATATATATGATTAAATATTATCTGATGTTGGTTGTGTGAGGTGTCTGCATTTGTGCACTGGAGCATCATTATGAGATGAAACAACTGCTTGCTACTTGCCTGTTTGTGTGTGACAAGAACTGAGTAACATGGTGTGACCTGCATGTTGCAAAACGGTAGATAACAGCCCAGCAGATGCTTTGTCCTTGTGTTTGTATGTAACAATATTGAGCACATGGTGTGACTTGCTGTATCTTACAAAGTTGTGATAGGGAGGGGTGGTCATCACAAGGTTTAACTGAGATGGAAAAATACTGAACAACACAATAGCAGGAACTGAGCAACTGTTCTAACTAGGCTGCGATACCAGAACAGTAAGGATCTATACATCGACGGTGGGAGGACTCCAAGAAGCGCCAATAGGCTGAGCAAGTTTAAACCACGCCCAGTCTCTACTGTGATAGGCCAACAGACGGGTTGGAACTGTCTATCACAGTATAAAGAATACTGTTTACATACATCTTGTCAGTTCTCTGTTCTGCCCTGCGTGGTATTACAGTGAGCCCGTATATACGAAAGTTGCATTTGCCATTTATTACTTAGCTAATAAAAAATACATAGTATACAATCGGTGACTCATTGTTATATTTATCCTGATACCAGATTCAAATTTACGCAACTCTAACATGATGATCCTCTCAGGTGATCTAATTTTCACCAGAGGTGTGTTCAACAAATGGTGTTGATGAAGCACAAAGTGAGGGTGTTAGATAAGTCAGCGATTATTTTAGGGTTTATTTGGGTTCACAGGCTTTCATTCATACTTCCTGTTACATGGCATTTCATTTAAATTACTTATTTTTATAGGCTACAATAGTCCACATTGTATTTTAACGATTTCGAGCAATGGCTTATTAGTGTGTTCTATCTAGTGCCTCCAACTGAGTTCCTTTCAAGCTAACACTTCTATATTGTTAAGACTGGCTCTGCGTTACATAAAAAAAAACGATTGTGTAATAGAAGGGCTAATGGAAGAGATATTGCTTGCCCAACTTCCATGTTGATGGTTAGAAGTCATAATTGGCCCAATGTAGAATAATGTAGAGTAAAACAAAAGTTTGACTCAACATTAGCACCTCTCAAGATTTAAACCTTGATTGGAAATGTAAATTCTTCAATCCTAGGTTTAATTCAGAAGTGTGATAATAGGAACTGTGAGTGTAAGGTAATGAATACTCACACATTAAAATGGTTAGTGACACATCCTATCTACTGATAATAAACCATTCTACTAAATCATCATCCAATCCCTGGCTATACAAAGCAGATCGGAATATAACCAGCCAGCAATTAAACATTGTTATACAATTGAGTGTTTCCTGATGCAAACCTATTCAGAATGACAGTAAAAACAAGAGGGCCTGATTGTAACAATTATAAATAATAATAGTTTGTGAAATTCCCCTAAATGTTCAAATTGTTGTGTAAATTAACATTAAAAGGGCTTTCAATGTAAGACCATGACAGGAATAGCATATAGCCTGTCATATGCCCTCAGACAGGTGGCTGTCAATCTTTTTGATACGCACCAGAGAGGGACCATTTCATGGGGACATGACCATTTCAGTGACTGGAAGGGAGAGAAAAACAAGCACACACTCACGTAGTTTACCTACGCTCACGCGCAAACACATGCGCACACAAACTTGCAGTCAAACTACACCACATATTTAATAATATGGTCAAAACCATATACGATTTACAGTGATAAACGGTAGCCTAAGAAACGTATTCAAAACAAGATTGGTGCAGATGTGCTGATGCAGCGCATAATGCGTTCATTTTAAGTGGGTAATTGAACCGATATCTCAGAATCGGAATAGGGCTCAGGTTACGTGGGATTTAGCTATGATATGAATAATTTGCCAAATGCACGATTCGTGTAGCAGCTCTCGTACAGCCGCAAGCTAAACAAAGCGTTTCTCTTCTCTCACCTCTTCGCGGGCGCTCTCTTCTGTGTCCTCCTCTGGAACGGTAGTGGTGCTGCTCTCACTGGCCGTTGCAGCCGATGCTGGGGACATGTTGACAATAGCAAAAACACAGGGGCATGGATCACCTTAGTAAAACCGAGGTCCAAATCACAGTGCAACGTAAACTAGCCAGCAAGCCTACCCCAGGCTACATAATCCAACCAATATAGCGGCAGGAAACCCCTACGACATGCTCCCATTGTAAAAGCAGCATCTTCTCCCCCACAGCATGAGGTGCCACTGCATGGCTACAGCAGCCTATATCCAAAGCGAAATGTATTGGGTTCATATGTCCACTGTAGAAAAAATGGGCTCCTTTGCGCCTTGATGCAGGTGCTTCCGAAATACTCTTGCAAGTGATTAAGGCACTGTTTCCCAACAAGGGGTACTAGGACAAAAAAAACACTACTAGGCTGTAGGACAAAGGCATGTAGGCTTGTCTGTAGACTAGGCTACATGTGCTTCCCCCTGAGATGGCACAGGCAGAATGTATAAGAGCACACCTGGTGATGTGTGGTGATTGCAATCCTCTCCAGGTACTTGTGTTGAGAAGGCATTTGCATTCTCATTTCAACGCCAACTGATGCTCATAGCCAAAGAGCTCTATGTTCAGGTAATTTTACCAAAGCACCGGTTCCAATCCCGTTATCAAACTCCAGGCGTTTACATTTGTTGGATGACATGAAAATAGAGCTCCAGTGGTGGGTTTGGTGTCGAAATGACAATGCATGAGCAGAAAAGAACCTCAAACCTACTGTAAAATATGGTGGTTGATCTTTGATGTTATGGGGCTATTTTGCTACCACTGGTCCTCAGGCCCTTGTTAAGGTCAAAGGCATCATGAACTTTACCTAGTACCAGGACATTTTTGCCAAAAACCTGGTTGCCTCTGTCAGGAGGCTGAAACTTGGCCGCAAGTGGATCTTCCAGCAAGACAATAACCTCAAGCACACATCAAAATCCACAACAAAATGGTTATTTGGCCACAATTTTTTTTTTTAATTGCCATCTCAGTCTCTACACTTGTAACCAATTGAAAACCTGTGGTTTGAATTGAAGAGTGCAATTCATAAGCACAAACAAAGGATATGAAGGGTCTGGAAGGATTCTGTATGGAGGAATGGTCTAAGAGCCCTATCAATATGTTCTCCAACTCATAAAACATTTTAGAAAAATGCTCAGTGACGTTACCCTCACAAGGTAAGGTATTGAAAACAGGGGTGTCAATAATTTTGACCCCTACCTTTTTGAGAAGAAAAAGTATTACTTGTTGTTAAGCAAGTAATACAAACAAAATCTCTTCCTCTGAGCAATTGTATTGTTATAAAGTAAGGGCCACAGTTTTTAGAGCATACAATATAGCTCAGTATTTGAATTATTTATTTTATACAGTAATTTTTTCTCCATATATAGCCTACTCAATGAAAAACATCCTTGGTTCAGTGAAAATCCAAGCCTTTACCATTAGTTTCCAACAGGCTAGTTTGACCTTATCCAGTTATATGACTCACCCCAGAGTGAAGTTATTAGATGGCACAGTGACTATGTGAGCATGATGTAATCAACTTACAGCATCTAATCATTCAAAAAGTATGGCCAGGTAGGATTGGACTTGGAACATTAATGACATTAGCTGCAGGAACAAATATGCAACAGCTAGCCTACTTTTGACAGCAAGTTGAAATGCCAGAAAATCTGCTCAAAAGCTAGTATGAATAGTATTAAATAATGAATAGTATTATTAATGAATAGTATTGAAGTAATCCTTGGTAACACTAACACTTTATGTTGCTGTAGTTGGTTACAACATATTAACATGTTTTACCAAATCATTTTGTATTATCGCCTGTAGCCTGCTGTAGGCTGATTTTGCCCTCTAATGGCTACAATGTTAAATCATTGCACCCACACTGCTGGTGTGCGTCAACGAGCATCATCTGCGTAGGCAGGTGCTAAAATAGAACTTGGTTCTATTTGTAATGCTTGACTTGCAAGTCCCACCTCTCCCATCTCTTCATTGGGTTTTAGGGCCATATACCCACGTGGGTGATTGAAAGATGAACTGAGGTCTACACTCCAGTTGGTAGTGGTAATGCACCTTAAAGTTGGTTGCCAAACGCCATATAAAATCAATAGAAGAGGCCTGAAGGAGTAGAGATTATTAGTAACAAACTTGTTTTACCCTTTTATTTTTGGATTAATTGACGGATTTGAGGACCTTGTGTATTTCAGGTAAAATAACAACCCAATGTTTATATCCCAGGACAAATTAGTTAGCAACAGCAAGCTAAATTTCCATAAATGTTTCATGCTTTTCGACCTGTCCCCGAATTAATATAGTTGGTTCAGAGTTCGTTTTGATATTTCAACGAGAGTGGTCTGGTCAGCATCTTAGTAGGCTATATTAATAGGCCACTGACGTTTTACTTCCATGTTTGTAATAGGCCTATTCTAAATGCTTAAATGCTTAAATTCTAAATGCTAAGGTCAACTCATAGGCTACACGTTTTGAATTCTGTCTCCATATTTCAACATTAGATTTG
The DNA here is from genome assembly GCF_034236695.1 of Oncorhynchus nerka. Lineage (NCBI taxonomy): Eukaryota > Metazoa > Chordata > Actinopteri > Salmoniformes > Salmonidae > Oncorhynchus > Oncorhynchus nerka. The sequence continues at coordinate 50,878,516 of NC_088408.1, read as the reverse complement.
GCTGTCTGTTTTTAGGCCTAAGAAATGGCCTCTTGCCTACTCACTGAAAAATGAACTCCCTATTTACTTAACTTGTGAATCTCCCGGTTGGGACATACTAGTTTATAAATAGACATATGAAAGCACCGTACAGGGAACATTGGTCAAACATATCCTGTAAAACCAGGGAGACTCCACGGCGTTGGTGGGTGGTTGTAATGTAAACGCATACCACGCCCTTCGGGGATTCCCCAATGTCAGAGCTGAGCGCTTACCCAATCGCCTTTCATTGCTCACGTGCTCTCAACTATGTAGGCTGACCTCAGTTTATGAGTTTACCAAATTTATTTGAAATCCTGTTGTTGATTATTAAGTATTTTTATGGTTTGAACTAAATGGCCCATTTTGCATGTATACGGTGTCGCAAGATGACTTCACTTATTTTCATTTAACTGCAGTTTTACGGGAAAAGAAAAGCGCTCGACCCGGTGGCATGAAAAGCAACAAAGGAACAGTGATTTCCTTCCTACTCCGGTGTGATCGACTTTTCCACGGAGGACTGCTCGCACCATCAAGCAACAGGTAGTCCTTTTAGGGTTTAAACCTGAAAAGCCGACCTGCAGTGACTGCGGGCCGGAGGCCACCATGGCAAGCGCTGAAGATGCAAATGGGAAAGTGAATTTATTAGAGGATAACCGAATAGACTCTGGTGTTGAATCATTCCAATATTTTACGAAAGATGATCCCTATAACAACCCGGTACGGGATTCGACTTCTGAATCCAGTGAAGCCAGGGACAAATGTAGCAGCAACACAGAGGAGCGGTTGGATTCTGCTTATGGCTCGTCGTCACTAACTGTTGAGAATTTCAGTGAGATATTAATAGAGGGCTGCAACATTTCGGAGTCTGAAGATGACAGTGCGAAGAATACAGAATTGGAACATAAAGAGAACCTTCTCACCAACATCACTGAAGATGGAGACACGTACGTTTTTTAAATTTACATACGTACGTTTTTTAAAAGTAATACATATTTAAATGTATCCTATGCCTATGTTCTTGAATAAGTAAAATGTGTCCATGTCGACGACCTTAAAGTGAAACGATGTATCAAGAAATACACGTATATGTGGATGTGTGCAATCATTAACGTGTTTATTATGCATTTTTTCAGTATAGATAAAAGTAGGGCCAACCGTATTTGAGTTTGATTTTCCAATCTCCTTTAATGCCAATCTTTTTGTCCATAATATGAATTTTCACAGTCTAAAATGCATAGCATAGACGATTGAGTTACTAATTGGGCCATGATTACAATTATCAACCAACTTAATCCTAATGCACAATGTGATGTCTGTTCTGCCCCATACATTTGTGTTCAATCTAAAACTCAACCCTTTGCCCCTAGAGACACCCCCAGGCACACCCTGTACAACTGACAGAATTGGATTGGTGTTGCTCTTTGGTTGTCCTTTTAGGGGGGGGTTCAACTGGCCATGAGAGCATAGACTAAAATTACCACTGTCAACAAACCGGTGATGGTTTTTGACATCATCATGTCTGATGTGTGTTAACCACCATAACAATTTGAAGATGGATGCATTTTTGTAGGTTAGGCCTAATGCATGAATTTGCAGCGGAACAGTCAAGCAACCCACAGTGTTGTTGCTGTCTGAATGAATAAAAGGCTGGGGGATGGGCTGTAGTTTTGGCCTGCGCTGGAGAAATTCACCTCTTTGCATATGTCATGTTAATCCTATTCCCAGTCATTATGGCATGTGATGTCGATTTAGAGAGTTTAAGTTTAGAGTGATACACTCAAGCCTGTGAAAGCTGTCATGATCGTGGATGGACTCCTGTGGGGTGCCTCGACTTGGAAAGCAGAAGTGTAAGAGACATGGCTGTGGAAATTCCCCGTGATAGACAAGGCAGGGCACATGTTCACATAGTACTTCTCTCGCTAGGTCCAAGAATAGGCTGATCAATGAAATTCATACAATTTCTACACACACAGTCACAGACATGCAAACTGTTGACCTTATCGGCCTTCTACATGCGTTCCACTCAGTCCTGGCTTTGTCTTTGGAGTCAGCATACTCAGAAATACATTATGTTGATCGCTATCAATTGTTCAACGTCGAAGTGAGTCTGTGTAACCATTCCATTGATAGAGTAACAGCTTTTTTGTCTCTCTGACATCCTTTCATATCCTTGCTCTCGTTGTCTGACTAGGTCACAAGGAAGCATTCTCTGACCTGTACTATATTTACCTAACAATAGAAAGAACCCACAATACATTACATCAATCCTGTGACTTGAGAAAGTACCATGGTGCAGGCATTTAATTTCCCCCATGGGATCTTTTCTTTGTTTTATCTTACCCAACTGTTCATACTAGGAAGTCCCATTTGAGACTTAAAAAAAAAAGATCTTGCATTTGACCTTGTACCTTTCAAAAGTCGAAAGAATGCCAGCAAGTTCTGTGGTCTGGTCCCATATGTTTGTCACACCAGACATTGACCATAAGAGTTGGCAAGACAGCACAAACTGATATGGGACCAGGCTACTGGCTCTGCTTTGAAGAGGAGTTATTAAATCATAATCTACAGTCTTACTTGTGCAAGTAAATGTTTTTAGTTTTTTTTTAAGTTGCTTTTTTATATGTCAAATGGATTGTCTTAAAATGAAGTTACAAGATAAATAGATTTGCATGAAGACATTTAGCATGGAACAAGGATAGGCTAAACGAGTTACTACTTTCACATTAGTTAGTTAGGTAGACAATGAGTGCCCTGGTCAAAAGTAGTGCACTATGTAGGGAGAAGTGTGTGAACAATGTGTTCTGGAAAGCCTTATTGTAGGGTTAAATAAAGCACTGCAGTGGCCTTGTTCCATTTCCTGCATTTGGCTCTTTTGTCTGCTAGAACTTTCCCTTTAGCTTTTGGGGTAAGGGTTTCTTGTTTTCCACTTTGATTGAATGTATCAAATGTCATAACTTTGTATATGGGCTGCAGTAAATAACAAAATGCATTGCATTTGCTATTTTAACTGAGTAGTTTACATTTACATTTACATTTAAGTAATTTAGCAGACGCTCTTATCCAGAGCGACTAGTTCATGTTCATAGGTGTGAGGCTTGTGTTTGCTGAACATTCAGTAATAACCCGATGGTTCTGTTTGTTCGATCTTAGGATATTATCCAAATAACTTGAGTTCAATTACAACAAATGATAACTGAGAAGAGAAATATTTTGAGTGCTTTGTGGAATCAAACATCCTCTTGACATGACTATTCTTTGCATAAAAGTTCCATTATTGCGCAACATTCGCAACCACTGAGCACTGTGGCCTATGTGTGTTACATTTCCAGGTAGATCTAGATGACATTCTAAGAATTCTCTAGCAGGTAATTCTTTCATCACATGATGAAATCCATTTATTATATCCTGCTGCTCAAATCTTTTAAATATTTAATTTAAAGTAACTAGGAATGTCATGAGAAATGTTTCCACTCTCTCCAGGCTGCTCACTTTTCAGTTGAATGCAATGTTTAAGTTACCGCAACTCAAAACTGCTTTTGTTTGCTGTGCGGCCTAGGCGGGTTTACTGCAGAAGCACTTTGTGACAACTGCAATGTAAAATGTAAAAATCTGATAGATTTATGATTGACATTTTATAAGAAATGGTTTGTTTTTGTCGCCCCTCCAGACTCCTGCATTTAGCCATCATCCATGAAGATGAACACTTCGCTCACCAATTGATACAGCTGTTCCCCAAAGATGTCTTAGACATTCAGAACAACTTGTACCAGGTACAGAAGACACAGCCACACCCCCTTCTCTTTACACCCTCAACGCGGGTACTGGTGTACTGAAACTACTTAACCTTCATGATACTTCCTCTTGACGATTGCAACTGTCAATGTTTATGACAACAACAGAGATGATAATGTTATTTCTGCATCCTGTAATTGAAGAGCATTCTCTTCCCCTTTCTCCAGTAGTACATCCTCTCACTGGAATGGTTCTGTGGGTGAGAGGGGTTCTAGGGTTATTTCATAAGGGAGTTTAAATGGAAATTGGAAACTCCCCTGCTTTCCCGTGTTCAAAAACAAGAAATCTTATCTGGAATATTTTTGTCTCTAAGGCTGAGATTACACAGGCCTTAATTGTTTTTTTTTTTAAATCACCAATTTGGTCTTTTGACCAATCACATCTGATTTGAGTTTTTTCATTGGTGGAAGAAATATCAGAATTGGGCTGCCTGAGAAAACGCAGTCATAGATGAGAAATGTGCAACTGGACAGTGCATATTTAAGAGGAGCTTTGACTGAACATTAAGGGGGTGGGGTGTGTAACCTGTCACTTACAAAGGTGAGGGAGGTATGAGGGGGGGTGAGGCAAGCTGAAGGGGCGTTTGAGACATCCAGATGGGTCGGAGAGGAAAATGTCTGGGAGGTCAGAAATTACAGTCAGAATTTTACACCATGACTCACACCTTGTTCTCTCTCTGTTCTGTTAGCGTTTACCAAAAGCCACACAAGCAATAGTGGCCCTACTGGTTATATTAGTCAGCCCTACCCAGTTCAATCAGGAGTTTCACATTGAGATGTCTCAGGCCTACCAATGCATTTTTGCTAATCACCTCACTTGGCATTAGAGTTCTATAGTAAAGCTCAGTTATAAATACTAGCTACTGTACTTAAGATCAGCTCCTATATCGGGTCTTAGTAATCCTGATTGTACTCAAATGAAACTTTGAGAAGAGGGTACATACTGACTCTAAGTCAGATATCACACCCTCCTCCCATACTAACCCTTTGTTGGTTTGTTCAGGTTGGTACGTGGTCCATAGAATGACAAATTCTATGTGATCCCCATCCTAGTCAATTTTCAGTGGTGGGTGGGCTGGTGGCCATATTGAGTCTACCCGTGGGAGTTATTATTTTGTATGCATGTTCCCAGACGCCGCTACACCTAGCCACCTACCTGAACCTTTCGTCGGTGGTGCGGGACCTGGTGGAGAGCGGGGCCAGCCTGGAGCTGCAGGACCAGGAGGGGAACACGCCACTCCACATGGCCTGCGAACAGGGCTGGGTCGAGTGCGCTACTGAGATGATCCGGAATGTCTCCTCCAGCAAGCTGGCCCCTGTGCTCGAGTCCCAGAACTGGAGAGGTGAGAAAGCAGGGCCTGTATTAATTTGGCTCCAAAAGAGAGAGAAAAAAATAAGAAAAACAGGGAGGGACTACCTTGACATGTCTGTTGCAAAACAGACAGCCAACCGGCTCATTTTCAATCGCAGTCCCTGGGCAGGTTTATAAAAACAATTACAATACAGACAATCAATGAGCAGTGAGCACATGCAGAGCAACATAGGACAAACAAGACATAGCATGCAGACAGAGCAACATAGGACAAGCAAGACCTAGCATGCAGACAGAGCAACATAGGACAAGCAAGACATAGCATGCAGACAGAGCAACATAGCACAAAAAGCAACAGTGTTTCCACACCTCACAAGCTACAGACAACATGGAAAGCAGCAATACACAGCTAGGGATTATGTTCACAAAACTGATTGATCTTTAGCCATGTCTTCATGTTTTTTGTGAAAGTGTGATAGGTGGTGCAGTTATGTGTCTGATGGCAGTGTATTCCAGACATAGGAAGCTCTCACAGAGAAAGCAGATTGACTAAAGGTGCTTTGCCTTAAGGGAACTATTACAGTCACCTCTCATGGCAGACCTTTCTGTTTAACAAAAGTACTGAGTGGAGGGGGCGCCAGGCCATTTAGGATCTTGAATACAAGGCATGTGTCGGTGTATTGCACAAGATTTTCCCAACTCAGGAGCTCATGCATTCTGAGGATGTAACAGTGATGATGGCTATTGGGCTTCATATCAAGCACTATCAAGCACTTTGAGAGCCTGTTTGGAGACAGACTGAATGTTAAGTGGGGGGTTTTCATAGATCTGTTTTAATGTATTTCTATTTGAACATTTTTGCCTACTGAACAGGGCCCAGGATGATCAGCTTGTAGGCTGTGTACGAGGCTATAATGATACCATGATGTGATGGCTCTTTATTTAGTGTCAATTCCTGTTGATGTGTTGGCGTCTATTCGAGGATGTACCCACCTCGCGTGTTGTTTTATTGCAACATTGCACAGTGCGAGACAAAACTGGTGTAAATGAATCGTTGTTGCTGTCTAGCTAGTTTTCGATGTTCCTGGCTTAGTAGGCTTTGCAGATGTGAATCATTTTTATAGATGTAACAATTGTATATTTTGTTCGGTATGTAGGTTATTGTGAGTCACGTGGTATGACCTTACCGACTCTTGTTTGATACTAAGCTATAACATGTACTCAAATTCATAAAATCGCTCATTCAGAAAGGTGGTTTTTGAAAGGAATGTCTTCTTTTTCAGGTCTTACCTCTCTCCACCTAGCCACTGTGAACAGGCAGCATCGTCTGATGAAGCTACTGATGAAAAAAGGGGCAGACCTCAACATCCAGGTTAGTCCAGTTACTCCCCCGGGTGTACTCTATTACAATAACCTCGCTATGAGCACTAGATGTTGAGAAAAGTATTTTCGATAAATACATTGAAAAAAACCTCTTTCAGACAATTTTGCTCACTGGACTTGTATTACTCAAGTAGTGCATTACATTGTGCAATAATACTGTAGTTAGTACTTCAATGTGTCATAGCTAAATCCTCAGAGATATTTACCTCAACATAGATGATCAAACTACACTATACTGTCCTAAGTGAATGCATCCTGTCATAATGAGTGCATGGTATTTATTTAGAAGTACAGTGTCTCCTTCAGGCTATGTACTTTACTGTACTCCCATCAGCTGCACTTGTGCACTGCTGTAGTGAGACTGATAGTGATATGGCCTTGAGCTCAGCAGGTTCTGATAGATTCATGACAACGTAATTAGAGTTGGGTCATGAGGCTGCTGGGTTAGAAAGCCTGACGTAATGGGGGCTTTTTCTGGAGCAGCTAGACTCGTCAGAGAAGAGGCCCAGGCCAGCAAGTCTGAGTCAGACACACATAGATATAGAACACAACATAACCTAACACTACCCTAGATATCTTTCTGTGTGAAATAAACATGCTATACAGTAGATATCAAGCTGCCTCATTGAATGTTTTCAGTATTTGAATTAATAGATATTGTATTGAAGAGGACAGCTTGTAAAATGTCCTTTACTAAGATTTGTTGACCCTTTGCTCCCTCCATTTGTGCCCTTCATATCCTATTTTGAGGGTACATTTTATTTATCGAGTCCTTAACCCACGTCTGTCTTCTCTCTCTCCCCCAGGAAGGTACGAGCGGTAAAACACCTCTCCATATGGCAGTGGAGCTCCATGACATTGTCTCTATGACGCTGCTATTGAACAAGGGAGCCGATGTGGACGTGCCGATGTTTAACGGCTGCACACCACTTCACCTCGCCGTTGGCCGGCAGGACGCAGCCATCGCCAACCTGCTCTGCCAATCCGGGGCTGATAAGATGCTGAGGAACATAGAGGATGAGACGGCACTGGATCTCGCTGGCGGCAATGATGATGTGAGATATAGAGGAAGGGCCAGAGTCCTACACACAATCCTTGTAGTGGACTAAAAAGCACTTTCAATGCAGATTCTCCATTGAACATGCATTTTAGTCCAGGACTATAGCTATAGCCTTAATCTACACTATATTTACAAAAATATATGGACTCCCCTTCAAGTTAGTGCATTTGGCTCTTTCAGCCACACCCATTGCAGACGGGGGTATAAAATCAAGCACACAGTCATGCATTCCCCACAGACTTTTTGGCAGAAGAATGGCCTTACTGAAGAGCTCAGGGACTTTCAACATGGCACTGTCATAGGATGCCACCTTTCCAACAAGTCAGTTCTTCACATTTCTGCTAGAGCTTCCCTGGTCAACTGTAAGTGGTGTTATTGTGAAGTGGAAAAGTCTAGGAGCAACAACGGCTCAGTTGTGAAGTGGTAGGCCACACAGGCTTACAGAACGTGACCGCCGAGTGCTGAAGCGCGTCTGTCCTCTGTTGCAACACTCAACGTCAGCACAAGAACTGTTCGTCGGGATCTTCATGAAATGGGTTTCCATGGCTGAGCAGCCGCACACAAGCCTGAGATCACCATGCGCGATGCCAAGCGTCGGCTGGAGTGGTGTATAGATTGCTCGCCATTGGACTCTGGAGCAGTGGAAACGCGTTCATTGGAGTGATGAATCACACTTCACCGTCGGGTAGTCCGACGGACAAATCTGTTTTTGGAGGATACCAGGAAAACGCTACCTGCCCCAATGCATAGTGCAAACTGTAAAGTTTGGTGGAGGAGGGCTAATGGTATGGGGCTGTTTTTCATGGTTCCAGTGAAGGGAAATCTTAACGCTACAGCATACAATGACATTCCAGATGATTCTGTGCTTCCAACTTTGTGGCAAAAGTTTGGGGAAGGCCCTTTCCTCTTACAGCATGACAATGCCCCCATGCACAAAGTGAAGTCCATATAGAAAAATGGTTTGTTGAGATTGGTGTGGAAAAACTTGACTGGCCTGCACAGAGCCCTGACCTCAACCACATCGAACACCTTTGGGATGAATTGGAACGCCGACTGCGAGCCAGGCCTAATCGCCCAACATCAGTGCCCGGTCTCACTAATGCTCTTGTGGCTGATTGGAAGAAAGTCCGAGCAGCAATATTCAAACATCTAGTGGAGGCTGTTATACTAGCAAGGGGGGGGACCAACTCCATATTAATGGCCATGATTTTGGAACGAGATGTTTGATGAGCAGGTGTCCAAATATTATTGGTCGTGTAGTGAATGTCTGGGGAAACCAGCTCAAAGTGTTTCATGTGACTCAAAATCTAGTATTCACTGAGAGTGCTTGAAATACATTTTTTTAATGCTTTGTGGGGGTGAAACCTCTCCAGATTATTTCCTGTTGTGAAGGAGACTGACTGAATTATTGTCTGGCCAAAGGTAGAACATATGTGACATGTAACCCCTACCATATGCTTTTATTTCAGATCCTTGCTCTTTTCCCTTTTGATGACATCCAAATCCAGGGCAGGTCAGTGGTTAGAGTACCATTCTGACCGTGTACTTCTCTCACCACCTGAATACTCTACAACAGGTGACATTTGACCTCTTGAACATCATCATGGAGCCTTGTCAGAAAAGTGTAGCTTTACATCAATCATGTTTGTAATTTGCTGTTTTAAATGTGATTTTTAATTTACATAAATCTTTGCTGTAGGGTTATTTATCGTTGTTGTGTGGTGTGTGTGTGTATGTCAGTGTGTGAACTCTTTAGACACTCACGTTGAAAGGTTAATCTCTGCTAGCAAAGTGGTACACGGGTGTCTGTCATATAATTTGATGGTTGATAACTGTTTTCAAATGCAGGAAAATGTAATGTAGACTTAAATGAAACATTTTCTCATACAGGGTAAATGATTTACTACCAAAACCTAGTGTATGAATATGAGCAGAAATAATTAAATTAAAATGTTTAATTTCCCTATAAAGTACACAGGGAATCTACCTCCTTTATCACGTGTGTATAATAACTGATTATAGTGGGAAATGTAGTTTCAACACAGAAAATACATTGCTGTCATGCTATAAATGAACATTGTTTCAGCTTGAAAATGTTTTTCAATTATACTTCAGTCACTAAATCTGTTATGGAGAGAAGTTCTTCATCATAATTTAATATCTTTCATTGTATGTTTCAGTTCGCGGTTTCTGCTTTGAATGCATTTTCTTTCCGCTATTGGTAAGACACAATCATAACAGCTGTATTTTCAATACAGTAAAATCTTCCCTATTTTACCATTGTTCTCCATCTCTGATATATCAGGTATGATCCTTGTTATGGTGTACTGAGACTGGCTTGTTTAGATGTTTTGCCTACACTTTCAAACTCTTATATTTTGTAATAAAATAAATAAGATTATAGCTTCACTCTTTTTTTGGGGGGGGGGGGTCATTTTCAAACCTATCTTTGGAGTTTTTAATTGATTGTTTATAGTACTGTATATGCACATCTGTCTGAGTAGGGAGGATGATACAAAAAGGATGGCATTTGGAATTAAGGATTTAAGCAATTATGTAGATTATATACTGTGGACTAGATGTTTTGTGGCGAAGAATCTGGTTGAACAACACTCACATTTTAATCCAAGTTGTTAGCAGGCTATTGCTGACTCAACATGTATAGCAAATCCATCCAATAACTTGTTCTAAACATTGTAGGATGCTGACTTGGGAGAACAAAGCCTCATTGATAACTACAAAACTCCTTATTTCTCATTTTCCTGTCAGCTGCTTTTGGTAAAACATTATTTGCCGGTTGCTCGATTCTTCCTGATAACCCTCTTTAGTACAATAAGTCTGTAAATTCCACTCACCCAGATCACTTGTCTATTCTCTGTATACTCTGTCTGCCCATAATGAATATTCAGACACAGGCTCAAGGTGAGACTGGGACCAGAGAATAAAGAAGCCTTTCAATGATGCAGAGGGATTCATTTCTTCTTTGTTTGTGGGGAATGTTTTACCTTCTATTTGTATGTTGGCCTATTTTCTTTCACAAGCATTTGAGTGACTTAAGTCATTATTTGGGCATAAACTAGACTTGACAAAATGTGTCAATACTCCAGAATAAGCCAGATAAGCAAGGCTAATTTGTTTGTCCGGATGATTAGGAAACCACTGTTTGGCAGGGGTTGTGGAAATTGAGGAGTCAGGTTAAAGAAAGATCTTTAAGCATTGAGACAATTGAGACATGGATTGTGTATGTGTGCCATTCAGAGAGTGGGCAAGACAAAAGATGTTCGTGCTTTGAACAGGGAATTGTAGTACGTGCCAGACGCGTAGGTTTGAGTGTGTCAAAAACTGCAGCACTACTGGGTTTTTCACTCTCAACAGTTTTCTGTGTGTATCAAGAATGGTCCACCATCCAAAGGACATAGTCAACTTGACACAACTGTGGGAAGCATTGGAGGCAACATGGGCCAGCATCCCTGTGGAAGGCTTTCAAGACCTTGTAGAGTCCATGCACTGACAAACTCGATATTAGGAAGGTGTTCCTAATGTTTTGTATACTCAGTGTTTTTTGCTTGTAATTGTCAAGATAACTGCTAGCTAAGGTGATGCTCAACTCCGTTTGAGGAGTTGAGCGTTCCTCAACTAGATAACTGCATGTGTTTGCTGGTATGTTGGCTGACCTGGCTTCCTCTTTTGATGGATATATAACTTTACAAACGTGTGGTTTTCAGTGTGGATAAATGAAAACTCACCAATATAAATGGTTCAATACTTTAATTGCAATATGTTTTGGAAAAATGTTGATATTGTTTTTATTACATTGTTGGGAGATAGACATGCATTCTATAAATTGGCAATTTGGTTGATATGTTTTTTTTTTATTGATGCAATAATATTACATATCAATACAGGGACATTCCTGTGAATACAATGAAAAAATAAAATAATAGAACATATTGTAGCCTATAAATACAGTTCTGGCAAGAGTTTCTAAATCCGGAGGCGCAATATCGCGAGACTTCTCGGGAACGCTTGCGAAATAATTAGTTCGGGGTTTGTGAACAATTCCTCTTTAGATCTAAAGGCACAAACTAGATAATTCGCGCCAATGTCTCAAGCAGCTGATGTTATTACTCCAACCTCATGAAAGTGATAAACTGACACGTTTTCATTTTCGCCAAAAACAAATGTATATCGAAGACGCCTTTGAGTTGATGGATTGCACATGCGCAGTTCGGTGCGAGACAACCGTTAGACCCGAACTCGTTTCTACGCATGAGTTTAGCTAGCCAAGGTCGCCATGAAATCGTCGTCAAATGTGATCAGGAATTTTTATTTGAGAATCCGTTTTTGCCCACTTTACTAGCTGCCTATCTTGGTACTGCTCGTAAAGCGGGCATGTGCATGTATTCTTCCAGCCCTACAGGTGGCAATGTGCGATGGAGGTCTACAATCTCAGCTATATGTAATGAAATCCGGTTTCGCATTTTCCAGGTTTCCACTGAAGGGAATTCTTTATTGAAGTGAACACATAGGCAATTGATAAGTTGTGAAGGCACCGGGAAAGGAAACAGCCAGCCCGAAAGAAATTCGCTTTTACATTAAGGATTTCCTCAGTTAATTTGCGTAAACGCTTCATTGTAGCTAAAGTGGTTGAGTTGTTCGGCGTGTTCGCAACGCCAGGTGTTAAGACCAGAATAAGTGTTGGTGGGTGGAAAATGCCATCTTTTTTATGGAGGTAGGAACACATCGTGCTGATGCCTCTAACCATTCATTTGGAATTGCATTCACATTAAACCCAAAGTAAAGCAAAAATATATATATTTAGCACAGCTAACTGCCAGTTGTCAATGTGAGCGTGCCCATGTAAACAGCTGTCAGACTGCACTCGACGATAAGGTTTGGCTGGTTAGCTAATTTACCTTGAAATGTAGAGACTGTGTGTTGTGTATTGACAGTTGACACATCCCAGATTGAAATGCCCAAATCAAAGTCATTACAAGTTATCAAAGTTATGTATATGTTTGTAAATAGTATTGTTTTTCTTGTCACAGGTTGTAGACTAGTTACACTGAAAAGGTTCGCTTAGGTCCATATGAATAAATGCAGGAAGAACCTAGCCATTGCTAAATGTATCTGGCATGTTGTCTTGAATTGTTCATACGTTTCAGCTTTTAAGCCATCAGTACTTGCTGTATTACTACAATTTGATGAATGTAGACAGTTCAGATTTTCTAGGATATTAATTGTGTTTGTGAACCAGCCCTGTCAGGTATGTGAAGAAAAAAAAAACGTGTACAGTTTAGGCATTTATGGGTTCAGGCCAACATACTAGTCTCAAGTCCTATAAGTGTGTAAGGGATGCAATGTCACTGTTTTGACGTTAAGTAAGCCATTTGCTACAACTATACTAAACTAAAATATAAATGCAACATAACAATTAACGGTTTTACTGAGGTCATAAGGAAATCAGTCTAAATAAATTCATGAGGCCCTAATCTATGGATTTACAACTGGGCAGGGGCGCAGCTATGGGTGGGCCTGGGAATTCGTTTTTCCCTCCAAAAAAGTATTTATTACAGACGGAAATACTCCAAATTTTTATCAGCTGTTTATGTGCTGGTCTCAGACGGTCCTGCAGGTGAAGAAGCCGGATGTGGAGGGCTGGCGTGGGTACACCGGGTCTGCAGTTGTGAGGCCAGTTGGGCATACTGCCAAATTCTCTAAAACTACGTTTAAGGCGGCTTATAGTAGAGAAATCTGTCTTTGGTGGACATTCCTGCAGTCAGCATGCCAATTGCTCACTCCCTCAACTTGATAAATATATGGTGTTGTGTGACAAAGCTGCAAATGTTAGTGGCCTTTTATTTTCCCCAGCACAAGGTGCACCTGTGTAATGATCGTGCTGTTTAATCAGCTTCTAGATATGCCACACCTGTCAGGTGGATGGATTATCTTGGCAAAGGAGAAAATGTTCATTAACAGGGATGGAAACAAATTTGTTCACCAAATTTGAGAGAAATATGCTTTTTGTGCAAATTGAACATTTATGGGATCTCTTATTTCAGGTCATGAAACATGGAACCAACACTTTACATGTTGTGTTTATATTTTTTTATTAAGAATACAATAGGTTTCCTACAACTCGGGCCAACTTTTTCCATACCATCTTTATCATGGCAGAATGCATAAGACCTAGTAAGCTTCAAAGGAAAACCTCAACCCAGCAGTTCTATTTTAGCTCTTGAACACGCTATTTTCCCCTCCACATCTGAGGAGAATCAATTATGCAATGTATATTTAGTAACAATGCATTTGTTTTTTCTATCCTTTTTTGAAGTCATCTGATGTTATCTGAAGATAAGTCTTGTCCCTTAAGTCTTTATTTATAGAAGGAAGGTGTCCCTTCAAGAAATTCCCCCACTGCATTTTTGAGCATCCTGGAACAAAGTGAAGCACAGGGTCTTTAATGGCTAGATTTTTTCAAATTAAGCTTTTTCAATCAATCCATTCCTAATCATTCCAACAATTAGGCCTTGGCTAACTGTTGCAGTGTACCTACAGTACCAGTCAAAAGTTTGGACACACCTACTCATTCCAGGGTTTTTCTTTATTTTTACTATTTTCTGCATAGTAAAAAACTAGTGAAGACGTCAAAACTATGAAATAACACATGGAATCATGTAATAACCAAAAAGTGTTTTAACAAATCAAAATATATATTTAATTTTCTTCAAAGTATCCAACCTTTGCTTTGATGTCAGCTTTGCACACTCTTGGCATTCTCTCAACCAGTACTCACCTGGAATACATTTCAATTAACAGGTGTGCCTTATTAAAATGTAATTTGTGGAATTTCTTTCCTTAATGTGTTTGAGCCAATCAGTTGTGTTGTGACAAGGTATACAGAAGATTAGTATTTTACCAAATAGGGCTAAGTCCATCTTATGGCAAGAACAGCTCAAATAAGCAAAGAGAAATTTACAGTCCATCATTACTTTAAGACATGAAGGTCAAGAACTTTTTAAGTTTCTTAAAGTGCAGTTGCAAAAACCATCAAGCATTATGATGAAACTGGCTCTCATGAGGACCATCAGCGAAAGACCCAGAGTTACCTCTGCTGGAGAGGATACGTTCATTATAGTTAACTGCACCTCAGATTGCAGCCCAAATAAATGCTTCACAGAGTTCATGTAACAGACACATCTCAACATCCAACTGACCCAAAACACACCTAGCTGTGTACGGGCTATTTGACCAAGAAGGAGAGTGATGGTGCTGCGTCAGATGACCTGCTCTCCACAATCACCCGGACTCAACCCAATTGAGATGGTTTGGGATGAGTTAGACCGCAGAGTGAAGGAGAAGCAGCCAACAAGTGCTCAGCATGTATGGGAATTCAAGACTGTTGGAAAAGCATTCCTCATGAAGCTGGTTGAGAGAAGGCCAAGAGTGCGCAAAGCTGTCAAAGGCAATATATTTTGATTTAACACTTTTTTTGGTTACTACATGATTTTAAATGTGTTATTTCATAGTTTTGAAGTCTTCTATTATTCTACAACATAGAACATAGTAAAAATAAAGAAAAATCCTTGAATGAGTAGGTTTGTCCAAATGTTTGACTGGTACTGTAAAAGCAACACGGCCCTCTTTCCAATTGTGCAACTTTCAAAGATGACCCTGCAATAAGTAGATGGAATCCCAGCAACTGCGGCACAAAGCCTAAATGCGAAAAAAATTCTGCCTCGGACGCATTTTTCCAGCTACGACTGGAGTGTTGGTAGCAGTACCATGTAATGAGCTGCTTGTTCAAAGCCCAGGTTGCACTGGGCGATGCTACAGTGGTGGCTTCTGTGGCTGGTCTGGCTGGGGGAGTCTCAAACAAAGAGCCTCTGTTTGTGTGAGCAAGTCAGGCATGCAGGCAGAGGTAGGCAAGCCTCTGAGGTGGGAGCCCTCCCTCCCAGTGAAAGTGATCCACAGCAGCCAGGGAGGGAGCACACCTTTCACACGGCCTGATTAGGTCATCCCCTTCCTCCCCAGATGGGTAACGGAGAGGAGAGCTATTGGTGTGTGCAGGTAAATTATGGGCATCTGTGGGAAAGGATGCTAGTGTTAAGGATCAGTGGTGAACATGACAGGTGGAAATCGGTTGTGTTACCTGTATAAATACGGGGCTGTTGTGTAGAAATGGATCGTCTCTTCTCTTTACTCTGCTTTCAGGCCAATGGGTTTATGTGTTAATTATGCTTTAAATTACACTGTGTCCTCCCCACCTTCCAATATGTCCCACCCAAGTCACATAATCTACTAAAGTCTATAAAGTTGTAAATAAATACTAGAATCTTAAGTTTTAATATCTCATCAGAGAAGCTTCTGCAGTATTTCAATCCATCACTCTAAAACCATGTGGGGAAAACATGCTGCTGAGAGTTTATTATAGTTAACCAGTCTATTACAGAACTTACCTGCCATGCCTCCGGTACTAATACTAGTACTTTTATCCTGTATGTGCTGAAGGCTTTGGCCTGGCCTGGTGCTGATCCTCCTCCCGTCTACGCTGGCGGCTGACAAAGAGTCTTCGTTACTACAGGACTGGCACGACGTGTGGTTGTTCCGCTTCTTCCTCAATGTGCTGGGCTACGCCACCATCATCATACCTGGCTACTTTCTCATCGGCTACTTCAAGAGGATCAACTACCTCGAAACAGGTGTGGATGTTCTACAGACTGGTGATAATGCACGCAGAACACACAAATAGACCTACAATTTTTCTCCACATTAATTCTGAATTCTATCTGTTAAAGCTCGGTGTATCCTTCAAGTTGCAATTCACAGTTTCTCTATGTTAACATGATCATTGTGTTTGTTTTGATGAATCAGTGAATGGTTGATGTGTTCTGGACCTTAAAATATCTTCCTGACCAGTGTTTTCCCCTCCCAGGTCGTGGCATTTGCTATCCTGTCATAAAGGCCTGTGTGTTTGGTAGTGAATCGAAGACTGGTCTCCTGGACGACGTGTCCATAGCTCCGAGAAATGACGCTGACTCGGGCTCGTCGGCCAGACAAGCCTTCAAGTTAGTCTTCTGCGCTGCGGGACTTCAGGTAAAGTAGTTAAAAGGGCTATATAAATAAAATGTATTGAATTTTGATTGGGTAGATTTTCTAGTTGTAGCCCTTTGCACTCAATGCTGTATATGGGTTGAAAATTGCAGATTTGGGCACTGATAAGCACATAAATTGGAATGCAGTGGCTGTACAGTAATGTGAAATAAATGGTGAGATGTTGATGATTATAATAAATACTGCTTTGATCTCATACAAGCGAGCCAAACACCCGAGTCCAAATGTGCACTTCACATTTCCATTTCATAATGTCATGTCATATACTGTCAACGTTTATGATCACTATGTTTGATGAACAGTTAAAAGATGACATGGCAGCATACCCTGGGTTGTTCTGAACAGAATGAGCATATGTTTGTATATTATGAAGAAAATTCACTGCGGAACATACACCTGAATGCACGCATGACTAGGGCTGTTACTGTGACTGTTTTACTACCAAACCGGCAGTCACAATTCAGGAAGGCAGTCAAATTCCACGTGACCGTTTAGTCACAGTAAATGGGCTTCTCCAAGCTAGCCTACCAAACTTGATAACTGCCTGGTACCCAGCACTCTGGTGTCCCAAGTGGCGCAGCGGTCTAAGGCACTGCATCTCAGTGCAAGAGGCTTCACTGCAGTCCCATGGGGTGGCGCACAATTGGCCCAGCATCGTCCGGGTTTGGCCGGGGTAGGCCGTCATTGTAAATAAGAACGTGTTCTTAATTGACTTGCCTAGTTAAATAAAGGTTAAATAATCACTGACATGAATGCAAATCAAACACTTCAAGAGAGCCCATGAGCTCATGTTGCGCAACATTTCTATAGGCTATGCAATTGTGTGAGAAAGTTTTGAAGGCCTCTATAAAGCTTTCTATAGGCTAGGCCTACTATATTTATTTCTCAACTTTCCTAATATTAAGCACATTGCTTCTCTTAACGACAAGAGTATAACCTACCAAGCTGGCATGAAAATGAACAACGGGAAAAGCATCCTCCATTCACAATTTAAGTACATAGATGACGTGTATTTTTTTGAAAATTATAATAGTCCATTCTAAATCAAAACAAATTTCCCATATATATTATTTAGTATATGTGAAGACAAGATTTAATCAATAATAGTCTGATGGGTGACAATATTAGCCTATCACTTGTGAATGATATATTATCACTTGTGAATGAAGCCCAGTGTAAAACAATGTCTTTTTTTCTGTGACTTTTTCTAATCATAGTCGCACACCTCGTAGCCTAGCCCATTGACCTATATGGTTTGATAAGGTTTGTATCACAACTAAAGTGTACAAATAACTTCTTCAAATTAAGCACATTAATCCGCTTTACAGTGGGTGAGAGCCTAACTGGCATACATAAGCAGCGGTGAGTTTCAAGTTTGGGGAAGATCATTTTCACCATTAAAAATGCACCTTTATATTAAAAGCATTACATAATCGCATTTGCGGCCACTTTTGATAATAGTGTTTTCCTGTTAATGGAACATTAGCGCTTATAACCTACTCCTACATTTTAAGCCAAATGTTCTGATCTGTGTCAGCCTCATTGCGTAAAAAAGTATTTTTGATGGTAAGTGGTTGTATTCATTTGTTTGGAATATTTATTTTTCACACAGAATAGAATAGTTCAACTTTTGTAATATGGGGGACAGTAGATTGACATAGATGTTAGGAATATTATGAAGAAATGACTAAACAATATCCCCATTTTTAGAACTGTAACTAAGTAAACTATACCCTGTTTTACAATATCTGATTCATAAGGTTAGTTCATAAAAAGGGATTATGTGGCATGAACAAGGAGTAATTAAATATAACGAACACTAGAGAGGAAGAGGAGAGAGGAATGGGTTGTGGGTGAAGTAAGCAGATAGGGTCGTTAACCTATGGTTGAACCGACAAAACTTAGCTCTGGGGTGTTTTAGATAAGGCAGTGAGTGCATTCCTACGTTTTCTGTTAATTAGAACTGTCAGCTAAGTGGTGATCGATAATGATGAGGGGTCAAGAGTTAATTAAGTTATGTTGTGTGACCTGTGTGTGTGTTAGTGAGTTGGAATGAACTTTTAAACTCAATTCTAGGTCGGGAGGAAGGGATTCATTCTAGAAGCAATGAAATGACGTCATGTTATTGTATATAAACTGTTGCTCGTGGTAACGTGGCAGTGCGCTCCGAGAATAAATACTTTTATCTATTATTGATAAGACTGGTCTCCGTTTATTTTATGCAAACAAGAATCTTACAAATTCTCATAAAATAGATTAAGGGAATTAAATTAATGAAAACATATTGGAATAATTAAATTACAGTAACAATAGACTAGTGCTTTTGCTGTTTGTTAGGCCTACTCATCTTGTTGGCTGACTAAAAGTAAATGTGGACAGTTCTTCCAATATCTTCAATATGCACCTCGGAATTGGATAAGAACGCGCACAGTTGCGACCCCGATGTGTCTGTCTTCACTTGTAGCCTGTGAGAGAGACCCAATCACGTGATGGAGAGTCATGTGAGTGAGAGGTGCTTCGGAGCACGCAGCACTCAGGGAGAAGTGAATTTTAATTATTATATTCAGCCTAAGGGCACAACTGGCTGCAAAAGACAGATTTTTTTATGGGGCATTACGGCCACACAAAGGGGATTCCGCCGGGAAATTCAAGGCATTATCAAGTGCTTGTCAAATTATGAAAGAGTGTACAGCCTACACACACAAAAAGCAGGGTTCATGCCTTTCATGCTACTTTTTCAAATCATCATTCGTCATATCATGCAGCCTTACAGTGTATTAAAAATCTAAACATGCAGGCCAACGTTTGTAGAACATATAAAGTTACATTAATAACTCTAAATTAAGCCTATAGGAGTACCTACAGTTGAAGTTGGAAGTTTACATACACCTTAGCCAAATACATTTAAACTCAGTTTTTCACAATTCCTGACATTTAATCCTCGTAAAAATTGCCTGTTTTAGGTCAGTTAGGATCACCACTTTATTTTAAGAATGTGAAATGTCTGAATAATAGTAGAGAGAATTATTTATTTCAGATTTGATTTCTTTCATCACATTCCCAGTGGGTCAGAAGTCTACATACACTCAATTAGTATTTGGTAGCATTGCCTTTAAATTGTTGAACTTGGGGCAAACGTTTCGGGTAGCCTTCCACAAGCTTCCCACAATAAGTTGGGTGAATTTTGGCCCATTCCTCCTGACAGAGCTGGTGTAACTGGAGTCAGGTTTTTAGGCCTCCTCGCTTACACACGCTTTTTCAGTTCTGCCCACAAATGTTCTATAGGATTGAGGCCAGGGCTTTGTGATGTATGCTTTAGAAGCATGCTTGGGGTCATTGTCCATTTGGAAGACCCATTTGCGACCAAGCTTTAACTTCCTGACTGGTCTTTAGATGTTGCTTCAATATATATACATAATTTTCCTACCTCATGATGCCATCTATTTTGTGAAGTGCACCAGTCCCTCCTGCAGCAAAGCACCTCCACTGATGCTGCCACCCCCATGCTTCACGGTTGGGATGGTGTTCTTTGGCTTGCAAGCCTCCCCTTTTTTCCTCCAAACATAACAATGGTCATTATGGCCAAACAGTTTTATTTTTTGTTTCATCAGACCAGAGGACATTTCTCCAAAACGTACGATCTTTGTTCCCATGTGCAGTTGCAAACCATATTCTGGATTTTTTTATGGCGGTTTTGGAGCAGTGGCTTCTACCTTGCTGAGTGGCCTTTCAGGTTATGGTGATATGGTGACTCGTTTTACTGTGGATATAGATACTTATGTACCTGTTTCCTCCAGCATCTTCACAAGGTCCTTTGCTGTTGTTCTGGGATTGATTTGCACTTTTCACATCTCTAGGAGACAGAACACGTCTCCTTCCTTAGCGGTATGAAGGCTGCGTGGTCCCATGGTGTTTATACTTGCGTACTATTGTTTGTACAGATGAACGGTGGTACCTTTAGGCGTTTGGAAATTGCCCCCGGGGATGAGCCAGACTTGTGGAGGTCTACAAAAAAAAAATATTAAGGTCTTGGCTGATTTCTTTCGATTTTTCCCATGATGTCAAGCAAAGAGGCACTGAATTTGAAGGTAGGCCTAGAAATACATCCACAGGTACACCTCCAATTGACTCAAATGATATCAATTAGCCTATCAGAAGCTTCTAAAGCCATAACATAATTTTCTGGAATTTTCCAAGCTGTTTGAAGGCACAGTCAATTTATGTATGTAAACTTCTGACCCACTGGAGTTGTGATACAGTGAATTATAGGTGAAATAATCTGTTTGTAAACAATTGTTGGAAAAATTACTTGTGTCATGCACAAAGTAGATGTCCTAACCAACTTGCCAAAACTATAGTTTGTTAACAAGAAATTTGTGGAGTGGTTGAAAAACAAGTTTTAATGACTCCAACCGAAGTGTACGTAAACTTCCGACTTCAACTGTACATGCATAATGATCTCCATGTCATTGTAGCAGTAAGGGCAAAACACTGCATGAAACCTTCTTTTCTCTTCAGTTAACACAAACACACACACTCTCTCCCTTCCTCTATCCCACAAACACACACACACTGCTTCAACTCTAAAACGTTAGTCTTTCAGTTTTTTATCCTCTTGTGTTTCTTGTGTAGTAAATATTTAATTTTTCATTGTTTATTTGTTTTTTTCTGTGAGGCGCATTGTGTTGCATTCATGTCTGAAATGTGCTATATAAATAAAGCTTGATTTCATTAGGCACCTAACCAAATTTAAGGAGCACCAGAAAGAGAGATGTATTGATATAGTTTAGGCTTGCATTAGGCCTATATTAATTTTACCTTTGAGGCACATCTCATGAGTAGCAGACCCTTTTCCTTTCTTCCTGGGTCAATCAAATCTGCCTAGACCTACCAGGTTGTTCGCTAGCTAGGTAACATGACTGAACAACGTTTTTTATCAAACCAATAATTAGCGAGAAGCAGGTGAGTGAGGGCAGGTAGGGTATGTGGCTGGCTGGTTATAGCTGCCGCACGTGATATGCGCATGAAAGTGACGTGGATATTATGGGACCTGCGCATACAAGAGACTAGTGGCTGTTGCTTAAATGTAGCTGACTTTATAAATGTTTTATTACAGGCGCCAGCAGGTTCTTTAGATTAGTAGGGCAGAACAATTTGGTTGTATCATATGAAACGATACTACGGTATTCTAAAATGTTGTTATTATGATGTTTTGGTACCATGATATTACTTACCATGATACCGGTGTACCGTGCAACACTACTGTCTATATAGGCCAATTCCCACAAGTGTAAAAGTTTAAACAGCGATACCAACATATTCACAATTATATCTCATGTACGTCATACAGTTTAGTCTCCTTATCTATGTTATCTTGTTTTCTCTCCAGACATCCTACCTGACATGGGGTGTCCTACAGGAGAGGGTGATGACACGCTCGTACGGGGCCTCCACCCCCGAGGAGGAGGGTGAGCACTTCAAGGACTCCCAGTTCCTGGTGTTCATGAACCGCATCCTGGCGCTGACTGTGTCTGGCCTGTGGTGTCTCCTATTCAAGCAGCCTCGCCACGGTGCGCCCATGTATAAATACTCGTTTGCCTCGCTCTCCAACGTCCTCAGCAGCTGGTGCCAGTACGAGGCCCTCAAGTACATCAGCTTCCCCACCCAGGTGCTGGCTAAGGCCTCTAAAGTGATCCCCGTCATGCTAATGGGTAAGATTGTGTCGCACAAGAGCTACGAGTACTGGGAGTACCTGACGGCGGCTCTGATCTCTCTGGGCGTCAGCATGTTCTTGTTGACGAGCACGACCAGTAAGCACCCGTCTACGGTAACTACGTTCAGCGGCGTGGTCATCTTGGTCGGCTACATCGTCTTCGACAGCTTCACGTCCAACTGGCAGGACAACCTGTTCAAGTGCAAGATGTCGTCGGTACAGATGATGTTCGGTGTCAACCTCTTCTCCTGCCTCTTCACCGTGGGCTCTCTGCTGGAGCAGGGCGCCTTCTTTGACTCGCTGGCCTTCATGACGCGACATTCGGAGTTTGCATTCCATGCCGTGCTGTTGTCGGTGTGCTCAGCATGCGGCCAGCTCTTCATCTTCTACACCATCGCACAGTTCGGAGCCGCCATCTTCACCATCATCATGACCCTTCGGCAGGCCATCGCCATCCTGCTCTCCTGTTTCCTGTATGGCCACGCCGTCACAATGGTGGGGGGCTTCGGCATGGCCGTGGTCTTCCTCGCCCTCTTCCTGCGCGTCTACGCCCGCATCCGCATGAAGGCAGGACGCAGGGTGCCGCAGCCACAGGTGCAGAAGGTCTAGGAGGAGGAGACTGAGGAGGGAACTGGAAAAACTAAAGCCACGTTTTCGTTGGTTTTTTTTTCTGTCTCTGTGTCCCTTTTGACTTTTTGTGTTCATTTAATGGGTTTCTACTTTGCATAGGAAAGGTACAGAAAGGGATTCTAATGCCTTTTTAAAGGTGTTTGACTTGACACGCACCGAGCCGTCGTCACACAGGTCAATTAGTCTCAAAAACCCATCCCTAGGCAACACAGTGACTAGGGTCTGATTTCAATGATGGACTTGTCATAGAGGAACTATGTCACTGCCTAAGTCACTACTTTATCTGCTTGAATAAAATGCAAAATGATCACAGAGGTTATTTTTAATGAGTGACTTATGCAAGTGGATAGTTTGCATCAACTACCTTAACTAAAACCACTGCAAAGTTATTGCCTGCAAAATCACAACGTTCTGTCATATCTGCCTCTTGATTTGTTGGGAGAGTCCCCAGAATGTATATTTTACCCTTATCGACGTAGGCAGTGACGTAGTTTCTCTATGCCAAAAGAGTCGGTCATTAATTTCAGACCTTAGTCACTGTGTTGCCTAGGGTCAGGTTTCAAGGGTACAGGTCAATGGGAGTGATTTGGCTGGACCAGTCAGCAGTCATGTCCGTTTAAGTGTCTATGACCCCAAAATTACACAGCAATCGTCGCTTGTACGTTTTGTCTGTCAAACCCAGTTCAAACGCATGCAACATTGGCATGTCAAATGTAAACAACTAATAAAATGGCTATTGATTTCAGCCTTTGCGATATGCTTCTGGAGCTGCAGTCAAAGAACAAAAATCTGAAGTTTGTAGTTTTGGGGTAATCACTAGTACATGAGCTGTATACTGCAAGCCTTCAGCTATGAGTAATGTAATATTGTGAATGGCACTATATTAAGCTTATAAGGCCTCTATGAAAAGAGGACATGAGATACTATGGTGAGCAGGCCCCAAGTAAGGTCCCGTTTTGGATCATCTCTGTGTAGATACTGCATCAATTTAGTTTAAAACTAATAATTGCATTGTTGTACATTTTGGACATGGCATGAGATAAATGTTTGTAATCATTACCAGTTCATGATCAGGTAATACTGCTTGAGAATATTTTATTTGTTTCATATAAAGAAGCAGGTATGGTAGAGGTCTCACTTTTGGCATTATTCTGACTTGAGATCTATGTGCTTAACTAAAGAAGTCTACCATTGAGATCAAGGAAGGATTTACACGAACGTCCAGGTTGTGTCAGACGGATCGGATCTCAAGTCAAATTACCGCCCTTTCAGATCATAAGAATAGCATATTTCATACATCTTTAGTTGACTGATGTGTTGTTCCTCATGGCTTACCATAGTGTATGATGAGGAAAGTTACTGAGTGACACCACAGAAAATGTTTTACTATTTTCCTAACATCACAAGAATAAATGCACAGCTTACCAGCAGACCATCAAAAAGAGCTTTGCAGAGTTACTATGTTCTATTTTATATGGAGTGAGAGGGGAAAGAGAGATTTCAAGCAGAATTCAAGATGCCCATCTTATTTTTGAATAGGTCAGGTAAAAGGTCAGGTACTTACGTTAGGTCAGGTAAAAGACAATTAACTGTCAAATGCCAGCAAGAGTTGCAACCAGGCGGAAGGACTCGAACTTCAGCTCTTGGAACAAACAGCCTGCACAATTATTTGTTCTCTTGTTTTGTTGGTGTAGGATTCAACTAGGCAAACCATATTATTGAAGTATTTGATTTGGATAAATGCCATACATTTTCATACCGAATGTAAGTTTAAGTATGGTAGCATTCATTTAGTGGCCTGGCTGACCCAGACAAAGTGGAGGATTTCCAATTGCCAAGCAATTCATTTAGCCCTACTTGTACGCTTTACAATCAAACCAAATACTTGAATTATTTGTTACACTATCTTACACGAACAATCATTAATGGGTAGACTATAAATCATTTGGAACAGGACATACAGTACCAGTCAAAAGTTTGGACACACCTACTCATTTCAGGGTTTTTCTACATTGTAGAATAATAGTGAAGACATCAAAACTATGAAATAACATTGAATCATGTAGTAACCAAAAAAGTGTTAAATCAAAATATATTTCATATTTGAGATTCTTCAAAGTAGTCACACTTTGCCTTGATGACAGCTTTGCACACTCTTGACATTCTCTTAAGGTTTGATGTCTTCGCTATTATTCTACAATGTAGAAAATAGTTTAAAAAATAAAGAAACCCTTGAATGAGTAGGTGTGTACAAACTTTTGACTGGTACTGTAGACCAGTTCTGGTATTAAATTGCAAATGTGAATTTGTATTCAAACAAGCCATAAAGTCAATAATCACCCATAGAGACAACTAAAAGATTTGACAAACTGCATTCACATTTTATAAAGTTGTACATTCAAATTTACAGCTCTCTTTGTCAGTAACTGGTTCAGCCCATCTGCTTTTGCTTCAACACTTGAGATAAGTGAATGACTCACAACAATATAAATGTCCTATGTATAGGCTATACACATGTCTTATTGGCTATACAGTGCCTTGCAAAAGTATCCAGACCCCCTTGATTATATCACATTTTGGGATGAAAATGGATTTAATTGTAATTTTGTCAACAATACGCACAAAATACTCTGTCAAAGTGGATTTCTTTTAATTAATAAAAAATATGCGAAAGTCTTTGCATAATTATTCAGCCCTTAAATTAGTTAAGGAGTCAAATTTAGCTTATCAAATCACATACGTTACATGGACTTACTGTGTGAAATAATATGGGTTGACATTATTTTAAATGACTAACCCTTCCTTTGTCCCCTTTACATAAAGTGTATTCGGAAAGTATTCAGACCCCTTGACTCCAGATTTTGCTACGTTACAGCCTCAATCTAAAATTGATTAAATAGATTTTTGTTCTTCATCAATCTACACACAATACCACATAATGACAAAACAAAAACAGGTTTTGAATTTTTGGGAAATTTATTACAAAAAAAACAAACATTTTACATAAGTATTTAGACCCTTTTTACTCCGTACTTTGTTGAAGCACCTTTGGCAGCGATAACAGCCTGGAGTCTTCTTGCATATGACCCTACACGCTTGGCACACCTGTATTTGTGGATTTTCTCACATTCTTCTCTGCAGATCCTCTTAAGCTCTGTAAGGTTGGATGCACATCTATTTCCAGGTCTCCAGAGATGTTCAATCGGATTCAACTCACTCAGAGGCTTGTCACAAAACCACTTCCGGTTGTCTTATCTGTGTGCTTAGGGTTGTTGTTCTGTTGGAAGGTGAACCTGTGCCCCAGTCTGAGGTCCTGAGTGTTCTGGAGCAGGTTTTCATCAAGGAGCTCTCTGTACATTACTCTGTTCCTTTCCCTCGATCCTGACTAGTCTACCAGTCCCTGCCGCTGAAAAACATCCCCACAGCATAATGCTGCCACCACCATGCTTCACCGTAGGGATGGTGCCAGGTTTCCTCCAGACGTGACGCTTGGCATTCAGGCCAAAGAGTTCATTCTTGCTTTCATCAGACAAGAGAATCTGGTTTCCAAACTTCTTCCATTTAAGAATAATGGAGGCCAATGTGTTCTTGGGGACCTTCAATGCTGCAGAAATGTTTTGGGAGCCTTCCCCAGATCTGTGCCTCGACACAATCTTGTCTCTGTGCTCTACGGATAATTCCTTCGACCTCATGGCTTGGTTTTTGCTCTGACATGCACTGTCAACTGTGTGACCTTATATAGACAGGTGTGTGGCCTTTCCAAACCATGTCCAATGAATTGAATTTACCACAGGTGGACTCCAATGAAGTTGTAGAAACATCTCAAGGATGATTAATGGAAACCGGACGCAACTGAGCTCCATTTTGAGTCTCATAGCAAAGGGTCTGAATACTTATGTAAATTAGTTTTTTTTATTTTTATAATTTTTAAAATTTCAAAAAACCTGTTGTATTGTGTGGAGATTGAGGAGAAATATAAATGTAATACATTTTACAATAAGGCTGTATGGTAACAAAATGTGGAAATGGGTAAGGGGTCTGAATACTTTCCGAATGCACTGTACATCTGTGAGGTCCCTCAGTCAAGTATTGAATTTCAATCACAGATTCAACTACAAAGACTAGGGAGCTTTACGAAGGCCTCTTAAAAATGGCAGTGGTTGGTAGATGGGTAACAATAACAAGTCAGACATTGAATATATTTTAGCATGGTCTAGTTAATAATGATGCAGTGCATTGTGTATTAAACCACCCAGACACTTCAAAGATAGTCCGGAATTAAACTGCTCAGGGATGTCACCATGAGGCCATTGGTTATTTTAAAACGGTTACAGAATACAATGGCTGTGATGGGACAGAACTGAGGACGGATCAACAACATTGTAGTGACTCTACAATAATGACCTAAATGACAGTGAGAGGAACACAAATATACTAAATAAAACTATTCCAAAACATGCATCTTGTATGCAACAAGGTGCTAAAGTAATACTGCAAAAAAAACATGGCAAAGGCATACACTTTTTGGGCCTAAATTCTAATCCCTATGTTAGGGGCAAATCCAACACCACACATCACTGAATAACTGCCTCCTTATTTTCAAGCATGGTGGAAATACTATGGTAAGACTTGAAAATTGCTGTCCAGCCTTGATCCCCAACATCTTGACAGAGCTTGAAGAATTTTGAAAAGATTAATAGGCAAATATTGCACAATTCAGGTGTGCAAAGCCCAAGCCATGTTCACATTGGCAGTTTGAAGTGACTCAATCATATTTATTTGCATATCCGATTTTAATCTGTTATTTTTCCTGCAGTATGAACAGCCAAAAAGCACATGGAATCGGCAATTTCAAGTCACATTTCAAACCACCTTCATAGGTACTTTGAAGTCAGATACAAATCTGATTCCTGGCCATGTCTGTACAGTCCAGTCTGATTTATTTACCCTCAAGTGGTTTTTAGACTGTTATTCGGCTTATCTTGTTGCTTGCTAGCTACTCTGTTGACAGTTTGACAAGCACATGTGGTAGCTAACTAGCTTGGTAGTTGTTTACAAACAAATGAGTGAATGTGCTAGAAAGCTAAACAACTACTTTGCTAGCTAGTTGACTGCTGTGGCTAGCTCAAAAAGTGTAGCCTTGTCAGCAAATGTCTGCTGTCTGAACCTACACATATGATTTGGCCACTTGTAACTTGCTGTTTGGACAGTCAGTACAGTAGTCCAAAACTGATTTGAGCATTAAGGCCTACAGTGTGAACAAGGCTTTAGACTTACACAAGCAGACTCACAGCTGTAATTGCTGCCAAAGGTGTTTCTAACATGTATGGACTCAGGGAACTGAATACATATGCAACAACTATATGTTTTAAAATGTTTATTAATAAAAAAAAAACGATTTCTTTCTTCCGCTTTGACAGAGTATTTTGTGTAGATTGTTGACCAAAAATGACAATTCAATCAAATGTAATACCTTGTAAAACAATAAAATGTGAAGAAATCCAAGAGGTCTGAATACTTTTGCAAGGCACTGCACATTATTTTTATGTTCTGTTTGCATTAGCGTGACACTTTTGTTTCAATGTCAGTTGGTGTTTTAACCTAACGTAGCACCCGTAAAATAAATGTGTGAGTGGGGTCGGAAGAAACCGGAAGTATTTGGTTTTCAGGCTTCGGCTCTTCTCTGCTTTTCCCCTGAAAACAGGATGCTTCTGGTTTCTGACGACAAGGCTGAGGGTGGTGATGTCTGAATGGATGGTTAGCCCCATCTTTATCAGCCTTAGATAAGGACTAGAGTTAAACTACTGTACTGTAGCAAATGTCATAGCATGGGTCGTGGGACGTGGCATATTCATGATAGGTCAATGGTTTTCACATAGTCTTCAACATTGCCTGGGGGAATAACCTGGGGAAGAAAGCAATTGCAAACCTTTGTAAACATTGTCTTGGGATCTTTTGCTTCAATTGAAACTGTAACCTTTTTGGACACATGGAGCGTAGTTGCATACAGTACATGTTCCTTATGATGGATTACTAGCATTTTTTATCTGTCCATAATGACATGCTTTATTTTGAGGAGAGCTGCACTGTTGTCTGTTCTTTCATGTGTGAATGTTTTAATGTGGCCTGAATGGATGGCGATGGTTGACGCTCTCTAGTATGTGAAGGATCGATTGGACAGGCTTAGGGTTTGGTGTGGATGAGGACCTCTGCATACAAGGGAAATGCAATGTAACCGGTACTTTTTTTATTTTTTATCATTGTAGTATTTCAACTAGTAGGCTAGATTGATTGATTTTTATTTTAAATCATTAAATTTATTTAAATACATGACTTCGAATGATTTTTGTTTTTATAAGACTTGGAATTTATGATTTTCATCTTGATTTTTTGGGGGGTTGTTATTGAAAAGGCCAGGGTGCTATGAGATGTAACTGACCTAGGGGGGCTTACTCTAAACTACTGATTAATTATTTCCTGAACACATTTTGATGATTGATCATAAAAGCTTATTACCTCTTGTTATTGTAACCTGAGGACAAGATGGTGTTCTCTTAATCCAGTAGGAAGTATTGGTTTACCTCAAGGAGTCAGTAAGAAGTGAGGTCTGTTACAGTAAATGTGTAAAAGAGAACAATGTTTCAACATCTTCTCCATAAGTGATCTCTTAGCCTATGTTGTTCAATTGAAGCTAGTATGGTAATGTGTGATGTGATATATTTTCATTCCCGTGTGAAAAACACACACAGCCACGTGGGGGAACTTCCCCCTGAGCTCTCATTACAACACTTCCTACTCCCAAGCCATCCAGATCAGTGTGTGTGTGTGATAACGTGGGCGTCTCCATGCCTCTTTTCAGTAATGTAACTGAGCAGAGAAAAAGGAGTAGCAGGCTACATGCGCAACCCTCAATCAACCTTCCCACTGCTGGGGAAACTAACCAGTCACTACAGGCTTTCATTGTGAATGGCAGGAAAGGGTTAATTGGTGAAACAGCTTACTGTAGTAGTGGAACAGAACAGACATATTAATGTGATGTTACATCCCACTTGATCTAATCCTAAATTGGTGGGTCGAGTTATTTTGTCCTGCATTTTAGGTCCGCGTCTCAGGTTCTCAAAATCTAAATTTCCTCCCTCTTCAAGGTTGAACTAAAAATATTTTTTCATTTCAGATATTGAAGATATAGTAGCTCAATGATGTATTACATATCACAGATTACTATTCAGATTCTCTATCATGTCACCCTGTTGCTCTACTCATTCCCAGGCCTTAAATGTAATGGAAATGAAATATGACACTAGTATTGTGCAAGACACCACAATAGAAAGATAGTGACATATTCAGTGTACAATGGAAATCACATTGACCTAAACAGATTGTAATCTGTGCTCGTGCTCGTCCATATTTGTCTATTTTGTTTCACTGTATCTTGTGGCTTCAGTTTACCATGAAAGCAAATATGGCACGGCACACACATCCTTGTGACGTTGTAAAAAATATATATATATATATCTATATCACACCATTCAGAATCAACCACAGTAAATCCATTAATTGCCCAAAACAACTGACATTAGTCACCCCCATGATAACATTTCTATAATCGGATTTAGATGATTTATCATTTTTCTAACAAGGTTGTACAGTGTTCAAGAATGAACATATCACCTCCTACTTGCGGCAAGTGTTTCCTAATAACTCAACACTACTACAATTTATTTTGTCACCACCGTGGGTGTCAAGAATGAAGACGAAAACCACAGATTTTTTTTTAAAGAAAAAAGTGTTCCACGGGAAGTCATTTGTTGAACCTGAAGTCACACAAGTTAAATCTTTACTACATGTGAAACCTCTAGTTTCAGTAGTAAAACAGAATTGTCAGGGGAAATTGAATGTTTAAAAGTCCAGTGTAAAAATGAATCCCCATCAGGGTGTGCTGGGATTAAACTTTTTTTTTTTTTTACAAATCTACTACTGCATTCTGATTGTTTCACTCCACTGAATAGGCCACTGATATTTATAGAGCCTAGCAGGGGGTCTCCATCGATCATGTTTCAAAATGACACATGACTGCGCAAGCCATAGCTTGGTCAGACCTCTCAGTATCAAAATGACTTAACCCATGTTTGAGAAGTGGGCAAGACACCCACAACTAATTTCCATACAATATCTGAAAACTAAAATGTTTCAAGTGCAAATCCACTCATTATCTCCACCCCCTCAGCAGGCCTCTGTGTTACAAACTTACAAACCATGTGATTTCAAAGAATTTGTGGCAACTTTTTTTATGCATCTCACTGATTGCCTGAATAACTCATAATCTCAGAACATATCTTTGTGGGTCAACTACCTGAGAGTAGAAACAGAGACATTCTCAGGGGTGGTGGAACCAGACTGTAGTTAGTACTACCATTACTGTTGTGGTTCAAGTTGAAAAACATATTCTACATCAGGGATGGGCAACAGGCCCTAGGCTCAGCCGCAAATTGGTAGGCCACACAAGCTCACAGAACAGGACTGCCGAGTGCTGTCCTTGTTTGCAACACGCACTATTGAGTTCCAAACTGCCTCTGGAAGCAAGATCAGCGCAATAACTGTTTCTTCGGAGCTTCATGAAATGGGTTTCCATGGCCAAGCAGCTGGACACAAGCCTAAGATCACCATGTGCAATGCCAAGCGTCGGGCTGGAGTGGTGTAAAGCTCTCCGCCATTGGACTCTGGAGCAGTGGAAACGCGTTCTCTGGCGTGATGAATAACGCTGCACCATCTGGCAGTCCAACAGACGAATCTGGGTTTGACGCACGCCAGTAGAACGCTACCTGCCCCAATGCATAGTGCCAACTGTAAAGTTTGGTGGATGAGAAATAACGGTCTGGGGCAATTTGTCATTGTGTGGGCTAGGCCCCTTCCAGTGAAGGGGCATCTTAACGCTACAGCATACAATGACATTCTAGATGAAGGCCCTTTACTGTTTCAGCATGACAATGCCCCTGTGCACCAAACGAGGTCCATACAGCAATAGTTTGTCGAGATCAGTGTGGAAGAACTTCACTGGCCTGCACAGAGCCCTGACCTCAACCCCATCGAACACCTTTGGGATGAATTAGAACGCAACCCCTCGAGCCAGGCCTAATCGCCCAACATCAGTGCCCGACCTGCAAACTGCAAGCAAACTGCAATTATTTCTCTCCACCCTATGGCAAAACGTGTAGAATTGCAGGAAATGACCTGTAAAACAGCACATTTTCCTCTCCGCCACATGGTAAAATGTGTAGAATTGCACAAAATTAACTCAGAAAAATTTCTCATTGCACACAATGTTGGGGGGTGTATGGATGTGGGTACGCTGCAGCGAGCAAATGCGTCCCCTCACACTTGCACACAGTCACAAACACAGCCACTTACTGCCTCTACCTCTGATGAACAAACGCAAACAAATGTAGCGTCCAAATCCAGCAGTGCATTCGGAAAGTATTCAGTCCCCTTGACTTTTTTCAAATTTTGTTACATTATAGCATTTTTTTCCCTCATCAATCTACACATGCCATAATGACAAAATCAAAAACAGGTTTTTAGAATTTTTGTAACGTAACAAAATGTGGAAAAATCGAAGGGGTCTGAACTTTCCGAATGCACTGTACCTTCTCAAGCCACAAACTCTGAGACATGAATGAGACAGGATGTTGAATGGTGCCAGATAGGATGGTGTATTACTCCCACCAACAGCTGGGTGGTGAAATTACACTTAGAATTATAAACTGGGTGGTTCAAGCACCGAATGCTGATTGGCTGACAGTCGTAGTATATCAGACCGTATACCACAGGTTTGACAAACCATTTATTTTTAGAGACAGATCGAAACCTACTGGGGCAGAGTGGTGGTCCAAAGTAGAAGAGGGTTGTTAAACTTGTAAAAAAAAAATTGGGGGGGGCACAGAAAGAGGGTAGTGCATAAATATTTGGATAGAAAATGTACAAATTACCCTCTTTCTATACGTCTATCTGTATTGCAGAAGCAGTAGCCATCTGACAAAGAAATGCATGTCGGTGTCGTAGCATGACACCGATAAGTATAAACTTCTCTTTCTTGGTAAAGACCATATTTTTTACCTATTTGGTAAAATACCATATTATGGCAAGAAAAAGCTCAAATAAGCAAAGAGAAATGTCAGTCCATCATTACTTTAAGACATGTCAGTCCGGAAAATTAAGAACTTTTAACATTTCTTTAAGTGCAGTCGTAAAAAACTTCACGCGCTATGATGAAATTGGCTCTCATTAGGATCGCCACAGGAAACAAATACCCAGAGTTACTTCTGCTGCAGAGGATAAGTTCATTAGACTTAGAAATTAGAAATTGCAGCCCAATTAAATACTTCAGAGTTCAAGTAACAGACACATCGCAACATCAACTGTTTAGAGCAGGCTGTATGAATCAGGCCTTCATTGTCAAATTGCTGCACAGAAATCACTACTAAAGGACACCAATAAGAAGAGACTTGCTTAAGCCAAGAAACACGAGCAATGGACATATCTAATATCTGTCCTTTGGTCTGATGAGTCCAAATTTGAGATTTTTGGTTCCAACCGCAGTGTCTTTGTGAGACACAGAGTAGGTTAGCATGTGCGGTTCCCACCGTGAAGCATGGAGGAATGTTGTGATGGTGTGGGAGTGCTTTGCTGGTGACACTGATTTATTTAGAATTGAAGGCACAGTTAACCAGCATGGCTACCACAGCATTCTGCAGTGATACGCCATTCCATCTGGTTTGCACTGTTACACACGCCTCTTTGAAGAGGGAACGCAACACCCTGCTACAACTCAACTCTCCGTGAAGTGATATAGGTATGGACTGTAGGTGGGAGTAAGGATGACAAAATGCAGAGAATTTACCGTTTACTAGGAATTTATTCCTTCACACGGTAATATGGGGAAAAGGGGCTGGACGGAACCAAAACAAAGAAAGTAAATCTCAAAACTCCCTCTCCTACCTTACCTGCCTACTTACCTAATTTATCACCACCTGGTGCCCCTAACCAAAATACAGGGGGTGGTCCCCCAGGTCTTACCTAGTGTGCCTAGACAGTGAATATACTACGGTATATGTATGCCTGCGGGCCTCTTGCCTAAGCACTCCCTAGGTGCCTTCCCCTTCCCCCTGGGGACAAATTAAACAGAATATTAAACACAACAAAACTCATGCCATTAAAGAAGCTCTGACAAAGCAACAAACACAGAACATACCAAAGCTGCTACCAACAACTAACACAGTACATACCAACATGCTATACCCCTCAGCCATCAACCTCCTCTCTCAGCAATGATCTATATCACAATCAATCTCTCCCCTGAACAACAGAACACTGGCTTTTATAGCTTCAGAAGGCATTGGAAATTGGAGACAGCTTCGTCCTGACGAGGGGGCGGGGTCAGTTCTCCAATTAATTGTGGAGTCGACCAATCAGCTGCTGGGGGATTTCAGGAAGCCATCGCCTGAAACACTCAAATACACAAACTTCAACACAGAAACGTGACATGCACTTAGTGGGACTGTCATTTGTTTTTCAACAGGACAATGACCCAACACACCTCCAGGCTGTGTAAGGGCTTTTTGACCAAGAAGGCGTGTGATGGAGTGCTGCATCAGATAACCTGGCCTCCACAATCACCTGACCTCAACCTAATTGAGATGGTTTGGGATGAGTTGGACTGCAGAGTGAAGGAAAAGCAGCCAACAGGTGCTCAGCAAATGTGGGAACTCCTTCAAGACTGTTGGAAAAGCATTCCAGGTGAAGCTGGTTGGGAGAATATCAATATATATAATTAAAATATGAACATCATACAGTGGACACCTTAGACATTCTAATGTACTTGTCCTCTTGCTCAGTTGTGCACCGGGGCCTCCCACTCTTTCTATTTGGGTTAGAGCCAGTTTGCGCTGTTCTTTGAATGGAGTAGTACACAGCGTTGTACCTGATCTTCAGTTTCTTGGCAATTTCTCGCATGGAATAGCCTTAATTTCTTAGAACAAGAATAGACTGACAAGTTTCAGAAGAAAGTGCTTTGTTTCTAGCCATTTTGAACCTGTAATCGAACCCACAAATGCTGATGCTCCAGATACTCAACTAGTCTAAAGAAGGACAGTTTTATTGCTTCTTTAATTAATAAGCACAACCGTTTTCAGCTGTGCTAACATAATTGCAAAAGGGTTTGCTAATGATCAATTAGCCATTTGAAATTATAAACTTTGATTAGCTAACATAACACTGATAATGGGCCTCTGTAACCCTATGTAGATATTGTATTGTATTTCTCATCAATTTTATGTCATTTTAATGGACAAAAAAATGTGCTTTTCTTTCAAAAACAAGGACATTTCTAAGTGACCCCAAACTTTTGAATAGTCGTGTGTATGGATGTCCATTAAATTTCTCAAATGTCCAGTAAATTAAAATCTTCCCTGTCATGGGAAGATTCCCTGAAATTGCATATTTTTTTAAATGAGGATTTTAGAATATTCACATGAAATTCTGTTGCGAATTTTATGGAAACATAGCTATAAACAACACAAAGACACTGGCAAGGTCCCTAGTCCAGTGTCACTTTGATTATGCCTGCACATCATGGTTCAGCAGCAGCCCCAAACATTAAAAAATAAGCTACCAGCCAAACAAGCTTGTCGGAACTCATACTCATCTGGAGGTTTTCATCTCTATCTATGTAATTGTTTATGTACCTTTGTAAAAAAAAAAGATGGGGACATCAATGGAAATATGTCCCCATAAGACAGTCATATCTTCTTTCTTCCCATCCTGACTCTGATTTATATTTGCATTTCAGTAATTTTCCAGATGCACTTATCCAGAGCTTCTTAAAGGTGCAATTAGGGTTACGTGCCTTGCTCAAGGGCACGTTGACAGATTTTTCACATTGTCAGCTCAGGGTTTCGAACCAGTGACCTTTCAGTTACTGGCCCAACTCTCTAACCGCTGATGTAAGATACCTGCCTTTTAATATCCTTCCCATCTTCTATAACATAGTAGAGGTTAGGTTAGTCAGATAAATTATTGATGTGACTGAGGGGGAGTAGAGATTATTTACCTTGTCTGAAGTATTTCCCATGAGTAGTAAGAAGGCATGGCAAGAATAAAGCGGATTAATAATATATTAATCCAATATTGTTCCTATATCTTCATGCCACTTTCTATTCTTCTCAGGCTAAGATAAACATGTGATCTTGTATAAAACCATGGTGGCACATTTCCTATTGCCACAGATGGCTCTATAACAATATCTCTGAGTCCATATTCATCAACTATTTTTCCAATCTCTGGGCCAAAACCCCTCTTGATATCGTTCATTTTCCCAGCAGTCAGTGTAGGATAATTGACTGTACTACCCTTCAAGTTTACATACACCTTAGCCAAGTACATTTCAACTCAGTTTTCACAATTCCTGACATTTAATCTTAGTAAAAAATCCCCTGTTTTAGGTCAGTTAGGATCACCAATTTATTTTAAGACAGTGAAGTGTCAGAATAATAGCAGAGAAAATTATTTTCTTAATTATTAACGTTGTGAATGTAAACTTCTGACCCACTGGAATTGTGATACAGTGAATTATAAGTGAAATAATCTGTCTGTAAACAATTGTTGGAAAAATTACTTGTGTCGTGCACAAAGTAGTTGTCCTAACCAACTTGCCAACACTATAGTTTGTTAACAAGAAATTTGTGGAGTGGTTGAAAAACAAGTTAATGTCTCCAGCCTCTGTATGTAAACTTCCGACTTCAACTGTACCTGTCTTGCAAGAAATCACGGACAGAATGAGCAGTATGGCTGGTGACATTGTCATGCTGGAGAGTCATGTCAGGATGAGCCTGTAGGAAGGGTACCACATGAGGGAGGAGGATGTCTTCCCTGTAATGCACAGTGTTGAGACTTCCTGCAATGACAACAAGCTCAGTCCGATGATGCTGTGACACACCACCCCAGACTACGACGGACCCTCCACCTCCAAATCGATCCCGCTCCAGAGTCCAGGCCTCGGTGGAAAGCTCAGTTCTTCGAACATCATCATAAAAGCGAATCCGACCATCCCTGCTGTTTAGACAAAACCACGACTCGTCAGTGAAGAGCACTTTTTGTCAGTCAAATCAAATCAAATTTTATTTGTCACATACACATGGTTAGCAGATGTTAATGCGAGTGTAGCGAAATGCTTGTCTGGTCCAGTGACAGTGGGTTTGTGCCCATAGGCTACGTTGTTGCCGGTGATGTCTGGTGAGGACCTGCCTTACAACAGGCCTTCAAGCCCTCAGTCCAGCCTCTCTTAGCCTATTGCGGACAGTCTGAGCACTGATGAAGGGATTGTGCGTTCCTGGTGTAACTCAGGCAGTTGTTGTTGCCATCCTGTACCTGTCCCGCAGATGTGATGTTCTGATGTATTGATCCTAAGAAGGTTTTGTTACACGTGGTCTGCCACTGTGAGGATGATCAGCTGTCTGTCCTGTCTCCCTGTAGTGCTGTCTTAGGCGTCTGGCCACATCTGCAGTCTTCATGCCTCCTTGCAGCATGCCTAAGGCATGCTCATGCAGATGAGCAGGGACCCTGGGCATCTTTCTTTTTCAGATAAACATTTATTGCTACCACTGTGTTATCTAAGTGAGTTTCAGAGATTGTCAAAATATGAATGTCATCTGTTACTAGCAAATTATTGATTTCATGAACCTTGTTTCTTAAGCCACATGTTAACGTTTTTTAGCACTTTTGGGATGCTTTACTGGGAAGCTTAGCAGAGGTAGACATGCTCATGTTATTTATGTTAGTGCAGGGTGAGCTGCACACGGTGGACTTCCTACTAGGGCACACCGCCTCAGTGCTAACAGTATAACTCTGGTTCATAGGCACATGATTTCTGCATGCAATAGCTGTGGTAAAAGCAGAGGGACAAATTAGGTTACTTACATTGTCTTCTAACGCCCCTGGGATAATGTACATTTGCTGAAGCATTGACTACTCAAGCGACACAATGGTAGGGATTAACTGAAATGGGCTTGGGTCATTGATAAGTCATTGTCTCAACGCTGCATTATAATGCTGTGAAAGGATCCAGAAACCCTACAGATTTGGGTGGATCCCATCTTCCATATAAAATTAGCTTTCTTTCCAGAAGGTATCAAATTTGTCAATAAATGTTACACAGAGAGCTGCAGTAGTCTCGTAGCTAGTTATGGAGGGCTAGAATCTGCAGAACTGTTCAATGCCATGGTTTAAGAAGGACAGAGGGACAGATATTATTGGGTGTTTGTTGGTGTCAAGTAGTGACACAATCAGTTCTTTAAAATCCATCTTCAGCTGTTCTGAGCTGCCCTTCATAATGTCATTGAATCCCATGTGAACTATGATAGACTCAATTTCCTGTTTTTGCTCCTGGAACAGAGACAGTTCTCACCATTGAACTGCCCAATACAATGGCCGGAGAAGGGAATGGGGAAATCCTCCAATTCTTACCCCTCACACAATTTGTTAAACCTTTCACGGGCCCAAGAGAAGCGGGATAGCATAAGCCCGCTGCTCCTGGCGATAGGTCCAGACCTCCCACAGCAGGCAGTGCCCAGATCCAGAAAGAGGGAAAGGATCCGAACTCGAAGACGCTGCTGGGGTCAGCGTAGTTGGAGTCAACACCGCCGTCGCAGACACAGGCAATCCCAACGATCAAGGGCCAGTTAAATCAGGCGCCAGTGGAGCAAATCTATTGCTTATGTCAATCTGCTCTGAACCTCGCAATCTCTCCCGTCTACTTAGCAGCATGCCGCTGCCTTCGTTTTCCACAACGTTCTAGATGATTCTTTGCTTTCAACTTTGTGGCAACAGTTTGGGGAAGGCCCTTTCCTGTTTCAGCATGACAATGTCCCCGGTCACAAAGCGAGGTCCATACAGAAATGGTTTGTCGAGATTGGTGTGGAAGAACGTGACTGGCCTGCACAGAGCCCTGACTTCAGCCCCATCGAACACCTTTGGGATGAACTAGAATGTCGGTTGCAAGCCAAGCCTAATCGCCCAACATCAGTGTCCGACCTCACTAATGCTCGTGGCTGAATGGAAGTAAGTCCCTGCAGCAAGTCCCTGCAGCAACGAACATCTAGTGGAAAGCCTTCACAGAAGAGTGAAGGCTGTTCTAGCAGCAAAGGGGGGGACCAACTCCATATTAATGCCCATGATTTTGGAATGAGATGTTCGACAATTAGATGTTCACCAACTTTTGGTCATGTAGTGTTATATATCTATCTATCAAGCAATCATATGAACTGGAATTACACACATCGTTCAAATCATGATAGCGCAGAAGAGAACATGTGATTCTGGTGCAGCACATGCAGCCTACAATGTTACAGGCTACCGAAATATAATAGGGCCTATTTGTATAATTAGCAGAATGACGGATACCTTTCATAATATTTCCCCTAATGTTATTAGCCTACCTTCTTTCTCGCTCTATTGTTGCTTCATTCCTTCCTCGCGCAGTGAGTGGAGCACTCAACAGGAGGGGGTGGCCATGTGGCAGTATTCCACTGTACACTTGTTACTGCATACAGTATATTAGAAAAGCAATCTGGCTACTACCAGCAGCAATTCTGTAAAGATACATTTCAATAAAAACAAAAAGTATTCCTATTAACTGCATTCTTAGGTAGTTATTTTGAAAATTCTCATCTCAAACAGATCAATCCTCCTCATCACTGGGCCCTGCTGCTGAAGGTAACTGCAATATGTGCTACTTAGTTGTAGTGTGAGGGGCTCCATAATTACATAAAGTGGAATGTCATACAATGTTGATCTTTAAAAAAGATATAGATATTTTTTATATTTACTGTAAATGACAGTGGCGAATCCTCTGCCGCGGAGTGATACCAATATATTGGAGTGATCAAATATGGTGAAACATAACAATTGTTTAATTCAACAACAACAAAAATGTACAAGTAGGATATGTTTACAGTGTCAGCATTGGTTATGCCCGTTTGGCCCTTGCGTTTCATAACTCAGAATCAGATCTGTTTTCATAGAGCTTTTATCTTGTCATTCGAAAGAAATAGGTTTCCAAAGCCCACTGTCATATGTTAAGATTTCCATAGGCTGATTCTTCAGCACCTGAGGAAATTGGCAGAGGATGTCAGAGAGTTGCAATACCAGACCACAGTAAACAGGAACCTCTTAATGCAACTGACCAATGGGTCTCAAGGGGACATGGCTCTGCCAGAGGACATTGTACTTCCTTTGAAGGACAGGCTGATGCTGGAGAAGCTTGAACATCAGCTTGCTGGGAATGAAATTGGTAATTGGCAAGAACATAGTATCACACTACATACAGTTAACACCAGCGGTTTTTGGACAGCAACACTTTTTTATTGTCGTTGGGGCTCTGTCGATGGGATTAAATAAAGTGCAGACTCTTGGGGTATTGTAAATGTTAAGTAATTGGGTGCTTTTGAAGTGACTAGGAAGAGCTCCCCACTGCTTTTCTTTGGAGGGACTTGAGCTGTAGTTTCTGCTCTATAGACCACTAACTATGGACAATTTATTTTACAGGTGAGATTTTTGGCTACTAAAGGGGACAAGTCTGTCAAAGACTCAGTGAGGAGGATGTTTGCCTGCCTTTTCTCCAACGACCTGTTCAGGCTTTGTAACTGGACCGGCTTGGGAAATAAGATCTCTTTCACAGCTAGCTTTAAAAAGCATTGTTCACAGTAAATTTGTATTAATCTATGAATTCACTTTCTAGTAATACAGGTATATTTGATTAAACCTGCACACTGTTTTGAATCTGAAACATGATGTGTTTAAATAGTTCTTGATCTTGTTCATTCATGAAGAACACATATTGATAAGAATTCTTCTGTGATTTCAGGAGCGATAAGAAAGAACTCTTCTACAAAAGAAGCAACAGAGGGAAACTTCCAAGAGGTGGTCGCAAATTTCTGAAGGGAGCTGCTGACAGAGAAGGGGGTAGGAAATAAAAGAGGCCAATTGAAGAGGCTGAAGAAACTATTTTCTGTTTGTCTGGGTATATTGAACTGTTACATACTCATTATTTCGATTAATATGATTTTCTGTAATAACAATTAGAAAGCCTATACATATATATATATTATACAATTAGTAATAATAATAAATGTATATACAGTATATATATATATATATATTTATATATAAAATATATATATATATACATTTATTTTATTATTATTACTAATTGTATCATATATTTTTTAAATAAAAAATAAATGTGTATATTGTCATGACGTTTGCCTGGGGGATAGGTCATAAATACCTCTTCCCCCCTTTTTCCTCTCTCTACTCTACTGAGGTTACATTTAAAAAAAACTTGGTTAACATAGAGATTCTGGGAACATCAGAATGTGGGGGGAAATTAACTATATTCTGGTAATCCGAACAATTGAACATATGCAGTGGTACTTAATGAATATGATTACAGTTTGGTTGTCATCTGAGACATTCTCATCAATGATCTACAGTGGAAAGTCTACACATCAGAGTTATCGGATTCACATGGAATTGTTGTTCAATTTAAATGTTTGAATATGAAATTATTTGTGAGATGTGGGTTTTCATAAGTTAGGGCTGCTCACTCAGTGGCCCGCCTCTGTGAAGGGACATGGGCTATAAAACTTTTCAAACACGCCCTCTTCTCCCTTCCTATATAAAGCCTTGATGACAACAGAACTTCCTGTTCCGATGAGGTAGGATGACGGTCCTATGAATGTTTCAGATAATAACTACAGAACAAAGCCAACATCAGCATGAGGTAGGAAAGAATGGTATGAACTTCTGAACTCTTATTCACTACAGAAGTGATACCTCCTAGCCCTTGAGTTAGCACCCGCAGCTGCAAACTCAGGTTATGAAGGAACAGACAGAGTATCCCGTCTATCACACAACGACGTTACTACAATTTATCCAAGTGACCACCAGAGACATTCTTCAAAGGACTCGGTTTGGCAACACGGTCTTCCATCTTACCACCAACCTACTGAAGCGCAGCTCAGAGTAAATATTTATTGCATTTTCCTTTTCCAAATGGGCGGTATTTAGAATGCATAAGATACTGTATTTACGATAGCACAGCTTTTTTCCTTTGTTCCTCAGTCTCCCGCTCTTTCACTCCAACCCAGCCCTCTTTCCTTTGTGTAACAAGCTGTCATATATGTTCCGCCCGCTAGGGACGTTGTCCTTTATGACGTAATTTGTAATCAAGTTATGATTAATTGTGTGTATGTGAATTCTGTGTGATTAGTTAGGTATTTAGTAAATAAATAATTAAACCCAATTTTGTATTGCTGATTCAAATTGTTAGCCAGGGTTCTTGCAGATAACCAAGAATTTACAACTTTCAGATGAGACTGAAGTAAGATGAAGATTAATGTTGACTGCTATGGATGTAAAATATTACTAGGTCTTTAAGAGTTTATTCGGAAGATAACAGCTCTATAAATATTATTTTGTGGTGCCCGACTCTCTAGTTAATTACATTTACATGATTAGCTCAATTATTTTATAGAATAGCATGTCATATCACTTAATCCGGCATAGCCAAAGACACGACAATATATATACTAATTGTATAATATATATTTTTTATTATAAAATTCATAATCATTCAATGTAGATATTTTTGTATTGTAATGTGATTTACAATAAATTTGCAATGATTTTTGAGAGGGGTTTACATTATTTCGGATTCATTACTGTGTGGAAAGGTACTGATAATATGAACGGTGGCAGCTGGTCCGCTGGTGGTCCGCTGGAAAAACAATGAAATAACACATATTGAATTATGTAGTAACCAAACGTGTTAAACAAATCAAAGCATATTTTATATTTGAGATTATTCAAAGAGCCACCCTTTGCCATGATGACAGCTTTGCATACTCTTGGCATTCATGAGCTTCATGAGGAATACTTTTCCAACAGTCTTGAAGGAGTTCCCACATATGCTGTGCACTTGTTGGCTGCTTTTCCTTCACTCTGCGGTTCAACTCATTCATCCCAAACCATCTCAATTGGGTTGAGGTTGGGTGATTGTGGAGGCCAGGTCATCTGATGCAGCACCATCACTCTCCTTCTTGGTCAAATAGGCCTTACACAGCTTGGAGGTTGTCCTGATGCAAAACAAATGATAGTCCCATAAAGTGTATAGCTGCAGAATGCTGTGGTAGCCATGCTGGTTGAGTGTGCCTTGAATTCTAAATAATTCACAGACAGTTTCACCAGCAAAGCACCCCCACACCATCACACCTCCTCCTCCATGCTTCACGTGGAGATAATCTGTTCACATACTCTGCATCTCACAAAGACACAACGGTTGGAACCAAAAATCTCAAGTTTGGACGCATCAGAACAAAGGATAGATTTCCACCGGTCTAATGTCCATTGCTCGTTTTTTCTTGGCCCAAGCAAGTTTCTTCTTATTGGTGTCATTTAGTAATGGTTTCTTTGCAGCAATTCGACCATGAAGGCCTGATTCACGCAGTCTCCTCTGAACAGTTGATGTTGAGATGTGTCTGTTACTTGAACTCTGTGAAGTATTTATATGGGCTGCAATCTGAGGTGCAGTTAACTCTAATGAACTTATCATCTGCAGCAGAGGTAACTCTGGGTAACTCTTCCTTCCTGTGACGGTCCTCATAAGAGCAAGTTTCATCATATCACGTGATGGTTTTGTGACGTGATGGTTTTTGTGACTGCACTTAAAGAAACTTTCAAAGTTCCTGAAATTTTCCGGATTGACTGGCCATCTCTTAAAGTAATGATGGACTGTCGTTATTCTTTGCTTATTTGAGCTGTTCTTGCCATAATATGGGCTTGGTCTTTTACCAAATAGGGCTATCTTCTGTATACCATGCCTACCTTGTCACAACACAACTGATTGGCTTAAACTCATTAAGAAGGAAATTAATTCCACAAATGTACTTTTAACATGGCACACCTGTTAATTGAAATGCATGAATGAGTAGGTGTGTCCAAACTTTTGACTGGTACTGTAAGTACTTAACACAACTGATATTGGTACATTTTTATGGTTATAACATACGGTCAAAAACAATCTCCAGCTAACATCTATTAGTAAAGGCATAACTGAGTTGAGAAACAAATATTCCACAGATAACATTATTGTTGGAGGTGATTATAAGGTTGCTCCTGATGACTGGATGGATAGGTATCCCACCAGGCATTCACCCCATTGTTTTAATAACTTAATTCTACATTTATGCTCCAACTTTCAACTTTCCGATGTTTGGCGTTCTCAGAATCAAACTAAAAACATTTATTGGTTTAACTCTTCATCTAGCGACACACAATTAAAATCTAAAATTGATTATTGGTCGGTATCTTCCAATCT
This sequence comes from Oncorhynchus nerka, assembly GCF_034236695.1. Classification (NCBI taxonomy): domain Eukaryota; kingdom Metazoa; phylum Chordata; class Actinopteri; order Salmoniformes; family Salmonidae; genus Oncorhynchus; species Oncorhynchus nerka. The sequence continues at coordinate 50,834,065 of NC_088408.1, read as the reverse complement.
TATGAATCTTGTCAGTGAATATATTCTTTCCTTTTGTTTTGATAATGACAACAGATTTTCTAAAGCACTCTTTTCTTTTAAATAATGAGTAATTTTGTTTACAGCCTAAAGATCTTATCAGTGAGACCTGTCCTGATTCTGCTCTTTCTTCTACTAACAAATGAGAAATTATTAAAGTCAGATTTCCGATGTCTTGCCATCACTACTGGTAAAAAGCAGATGGATATTATTGTTGATATTAACCCCCCCAATTTGTTTTTAACACTGCTGCTACTCACAGTTTATTGTCTATGCATAGTCACTTCTCCCCTACCTACATGTACAAATGACCTCGACTAACCTGTACCCCCGCACACTGACTCGGTACCGGTACCCCCTGTATATAGCCTCGTTATTGTTACTTTATTGTGTTACTTTTTATTATTTTTTACTTGGTAAATATTTTCTTAACTTTTTCTTGAACTGTACTGTTGGTTAAAAGGGCTTGTAAGTAAGCTTTTCACGGTAAGGTTGTATTCGGCGCATGTGATAAATAAAGTTTGATTTGATTTAAATGAAGATAGAAATGCCGAGCTTGCTAAATGCCAATGTGAACTGGATGACATATACAACGATAAGGCACAGGGTGCCTTCATCTGTTCAAAGGCCAAATGGATTGAGAAAGGTGAAAAAACATCTTATTTCTTTAACTTGTAGAAAAGTAGGCAGACTAGGAATAGTATTTCACCCATTTATGTAAATGACACTACATCTGATGATCTTGATGTGATTAATAAGGAAATACACTCTTTCTACAATACACTGAATCAATCTCATCTTTCGGAAGACAACTTGGATTCCTTTTTTGATTCAGTTTTAATGACTCTGTTAAGCCTATAGAAGAAAAGTTTAAGAAATTTTGATATATTAATGCCTATGGTTACATTTCCTGGACCGGATGGCGTGACTGATATTTTTGGCCTGATATTAGAGAGTTATTGCTTTTCATTCTACAAAGAGGGTATTGCTAATGCTATCGAACCTCCTTCTTTGAGTCAGAGACTAATATGTCTTATGCCCAAATCAAAGGACTCTCTTTACCTGGACAATTGGAGACCAATCACTTTGTTGGCAACTGACTAGAAGTTACTAGCCCATGTCTATGATAAAAGGCTGAAAAAATGCCTTTATGATACAATCCGTGAAACTCAATTAGTATTCATAAACATATATGATTGGTATTAAATATTTTAGATTACAGTGAGTTCATAGAAGATGATGGCTTTATCTTCTTTTTACATGTTTGACACTAGAGCACAATGTTTATTTAGAACTCTCTCTACTTTTGGGTTTGGGGAGAATTTATGTAAAGTGATGAGGATGATATACACTGCTCAAAAAAATAAAGGGAACACTTAAACAACACAATGTAACTCCAAGTCAATCACACTTCTGTGAAATCAAACTGTCCACTTAGGAAGCAACACTGATTGACAATAAATTTCACATGCTGTTGTGCAAATGGAATAGACAACATGTGGAAATTATAGGCAATTAGCAAGACACCCCCAATAAAGGAGTGGTTCTGCAGGTGATAACCACAGACCACTTCTCAGTTCCTATGCTTCCTGGCTGATGTTTTGGTCACTTTTAAATGCTGGCGGTGCTTTCACTCTAGTGGTAGCACGAGACGGAGTCTACAACCCACACAAGTGGCTCAGGTAGTTCAGCTCAACCAGGATGGAACATCAATGCGAGCTGTGGCAAGAAGGTTTGCTGTGTCTGTCAGCGTGGAGCATGGAGGCACTACCAGGAGACAGGCCAGTACATCAGGAGACGTGGAGAAGGCCGTAGGAGGGCAACAACCCAGCAGCAAGACCGCTACCTCCGCCTTTGTGCAAGGAGGAGCAGGAGGAGCACTGCTAGAGCCCTGCAAAATGACCTCCAGCAGGCCACAAATGTGCATGTGTCTGCTCAAACGGTCAGAAACAGACTCCATGAGGATGGTATGAGGGCCCGACGTCCACAGGTGGGGGTTGTGCTTACAGCCCAACACCGTGCAGGACTTTTGGCATTTGCCAGAGAACACCAAGATTGGCAAATTCTCCACTGGCGCCCTGTGCTCTTCACATATGAAAACAGGTTCACACTGAGCACATGTGACAGACGTGACAGTCTGGAGACGCCGTGGAGAACGTTCTGCTGCCTGCAACATCCTCCAGCATGACCGGTTTGGCGGTGGGTCAGTCATGGTGTGGGGTGGCATTTCTTTGGGGGGCCGCACAGCCCTCCATGTGCTCGCCAGAGGTAGCCTGACTGCCATTAGGTACCGAGATGAGATCCTCAGACCCCTTGTGAGACCATATGCTGGTGCGGTTGGCCCTGGGTTCCTCCTAATGCAAGACAATGCTAGACCTTACGTGGCTGGAGTGTGTCAGCAGTTCCTGCAAGAGGAAGGCATTGATGCTATGGACTAGCCCGCCCGTTCCCCAGACCTGAATCCAATTGAGCACATCTGGGACATCATGTCTCGCTCCATTCACCAACGCCACGTTGCACCACAGACTGTCCAGGAGTTGGCGGATGGTTTAGTCCAGGTCTGTGAGGAGATCCCTCAGGAGACCATCCGCTACCTCATCAGGAGCATGCCCAGGCGTTGTAGGGAGGTCATACAGGCACGTGGAGGCCACACACACTACTGAGCCTCATTTTGACTTGTTTTAAGGACATTACATCAAAGTTGGATCAGCCTGTAGTGTGGTTTTCCACTTTAATTTTGAGTGTGACTCCAAATCCAGACCATGGGTTGATAAATTTGATTTCCATTGATCATTTTTGTGTGATTTTGTTGTCAGCACATTCAACTATGTAAAGAAAAAAGTATTTCATAAGAATGTTTCATTCGTTCAGATCTAGGATGTGTTATTTTAGTGTTCCCTTTATTTTTTGAGCAGTGTATAATGATATTAGCAGTTCAATGGCTATGAGTAATGGAACATCCCCTCGTTTCTTTATTTTTAGAGGAATTAGAAAGGGTTGTCCAATCTCCCGTCTTTTATTTATTTTAGCCACTAGCCATATTTCTTATTTCTTAAATCTGAGAATTTAAAAGGGATCTGTATTTTTGGTAAAGATAAATATATAAATGTCAGTCAAAGTTATAAATATCAGTCCATTTGCAGATGATACTGCCCTTTTTCTAAAGGATAGGGTCAACATTACCTCCATATCTGCTAAAAAGAAAGTTAAATATTTTGTAATTGTTATCACTAAAACGAATTCAGATAAAGAATCTTTAAACATTGATAATAGGATTAATTCCATTAGAGTTTTGTTAAATTGGGGTCTGCAACGAGATATCTCAATTTTGGGATGTAATTCTTTCGTCCAAGACTGATGGCTTATCTAGAATAATTTACCCAAGTCAGTCCCTTTTTTCTTTCAAAAAAGTCCATTCTGTTATATTTAGATTTATTTGGAGGAATGATACGCATTATATTCAGAAATCTCAATTAGGGAATGACTATGATCGTGAAGGTTTACAGGCGATTGATTTTGAGGCGTTAGTGGATGTAGTGGAAATTTCCTGTATTACCAAATCATGAGAGAGCAAACCACACACAAGTCAGAGTTATCATAAAGTCCATCTTTAATTATATGAGCTCCATCACAACCCTGTGACTCTCAGATCAATTCAGTGTCTATAAATGAATTCTCTGAGAGTCCTTACAAAACAGTTCTTAGTATCATTTATAGCCAAGACACACCCATCTCAACTCACATGACGAATAACAGATCTTAGGAACATTACAAAGGAAGACTTTACTTGAGAGAGGAGTATCCCATAGCCAGACAGCTTTGTCTAAACTATGTTCTTATCTCGCTCTTAGTACCACTCAGGACCAAAAACAAAACCTCATCCACTAGCATATATCAAATACACCCCTCCTGGACAAGATCACAGAGACACAGTGACTGGCACACAGACATTGTGGAGCCAAAAGATAATTGGTTCCCCCTCAATCATCCCTTCACATGGTTTAAAAGATATGTTTACATATGAAGACAAGCTTGACCTCTCCCCTCTCTGCGGCCCAAGTAACTGAACCCAGGACAGAGAAAAGATAACTGCAAATGGCCACCACTATAGTACAACAAGATATATTCTAAATGAGAAGTAACTCACAAGCATATAATGAAAATAAAACATCTTATCTATGTTACCCAACTATTCTGATTAATCTCCAACATGGGTCATTTTATAATTAAATGGTTGAAATGTTGGTCTAATCCTACCTCTATGTGGTATCATATCCATAACAGTCTGTTTAATAAACTTGGACTTGAATTCCTAATGAAATGTGATTTAATTACCTGTGAAATTGTCTAAGTTTCACCAGAAAATTGTATTTTTCTGGAAAATTATATTCAAGCACATTTTTTCCCCCCATAAACATTGATTTGGAATAATAGAGTTATCAAAATTAATAAATCCATTTTTAAAAGCCTTTGGTTTGACAAGGGTATTCATTTTGTATGTGATTTGTTAGACAACACTGGGGAGTTTCTGACGTTTAATGAGTTCATTGATACATTTCAGGTTTGCAAAGCAATTCCACTTCCTTTACTTTGACTTATTAAGAACCCTTTGTTATATTATGAGGGTGTTCCCACTTTTCCAAGTTGACAAATTAATGAATTGAACCTTTTGGATAAAAAAATTCAACAATAAGTGTATACAATTGGCAGTTAAGTCATTATTATTCAATATATTGCTATGGAAGTGACCAACCCATGCTATGGTCAAAAGCAACTACCTTTTACCAGTTATCCCGAAAGTTAAACTCATTTAAAAATATTTTCCTCCATCTGTTAATTTCTTGCAAAAAAGGTTCCATTTTGACAAAATGTATCTTTTTTTGTTCCTCTGATTCAGAATCTATAGAACATCTTTCATGCCACCATTCTAGTAAACTATGAATTGAAATTCATGACTGGTTTTGTATAAGATCTCAAAATTTACCAAAGTTTACCTTTGATGTTAAATGGCATTATGCTTATCCTTGTAATTCCGATCATAACTATTTTATTAACATTATTCTCTTGGCCAAATATTAGATTCACAAATGTAAACGGGGTGGGGAAAATTCCTTATTTTTAACTTTTCATTGAACTGTTGCAATTCTATAAATCCCTCAAACGTGTGAAACTTAAACACCCAGTTTATTTTAGCATTGTATTCACAGGAATGTCCCTGTATTAAAGTGTAATATTGGTAGTCGTAAAATAAAAAAAATAAAAAATGTGCAAATCTGTTGAGCGTAAATGTAAAAAAACACCATGTGGTTTGCTTAATATAAAGAACTTGAAATTTATACTTAAATTTAAAACCAAATAATTTACTCAAGTAGAATCTTACTGGATGATTTTCAGTTGTCATTTTCTGTTCAAGGAGACTTTACTTTTAAAGTAAAACTTACCACCGCACATTGTGCACATTTATTTACATCCATTTGAGCATTTCACCTTTGCCAAGACAAGCCATCCACCTGACAGGTGGCATATCAATAAGCTGATTGAATAGCTTGATCATGGCACCTTGTGCTGGGGACAGTAAGGCCACAGATGTCAAATTGAGGGAGCCTGCATTGGCATGCTGACTGATGGAATGTCCATCAGAGCTGTTGCCAGATTAAATGTTAATTTCGCTCCTGTCGTTTTTACAAAGTGGCAATACGTCCAATTGACCTAACCACCACAGACCACGTGTTAACACGCCAGCCCAGGCCTGGCTCTCTAGTGTGTGGACAGACACCCTCCCATGGCTGCCCCCCTTCCCAGTCATGTGAAAACCATAGATTAGAGTTTAATTATTTCAATTGACATGTAACTCTGTAAAATAGTTGCATTTATGAAAGTATAATTTTCCTGCTAAATGTAGTGGTTTATAGCCTGCTGTGTTAACTATTCAAACAAGCATTGTACCTTTGCCACAAGCCTAAATATTGTGAAGGGCTAGGTTAAGAAACAAGGACATCGTGGTTGTTTGAATGGGAATCTGACATGACTCATTCGAAGTCCATTTCATCAACCTCCAGCTTAATGTTAAGAAGAACTAATAGTCCAGACATATTAGAAAATGTAAGGTCTTAAGTCTTTTAATTTTTGCAAAACAGAAAAGACAATACAGACAGGTCTGGATTCAGGCAAAGGAATCTTGCAGTCCACTCTCCAAGCAGCACATCAGAAGAACCATCCCCCCAGTGTCAGTCTAATGGAATGTTCCATTTCCCCTACATAGCTACCGGTCTAAAGTTTAAAACTCAGTGCAAAAGGGTACTGCTTTTTTTTCTTTCAGTACCCACCGTTAACTAGAACAAAATCAACGGCTTTTCTAGAATTTTAACTAAAGGCTCAAGACAAGAGCAACACTGGTCCACTGGCAGCCGGAGTTAAGATAATTATTTTGTTATACCATAAAAGGACACCGACCAGGTTTCTCCAGTAAAAAAGAAAAAGGCAACTGAACAGATTGGGAAAAAAAAGTGAGGCTATACAGGTGTGTAGGTTTGAGACCGCATTTAATCCACTTCCTCCATGCGTGAAGCGTCCTCATCTCCCTCTAGAGGTGGGATCTCATCTGGGGCGGGTGCAGAGGTGGGTTCCTCGGGGATCACTTCGTCATCATCGATTCCTGAAAGGGGAAGAGAAATTAGACCTAGCCTACAGCCCCATTTCCATTATAGTCAACCTTTAGAGAGCAGTTTCCTTCCCCCTAACAGTTCCGAGTGTGCATCCTTACCCAGACCCAGCTTGATCATCCTGTAGATGCGGTTGGAGTGAGTCTGGGGGTCATCCAGGCTGAAGCCCGAAGAGAGCAATGCAGTCTCGAATAATAGGATGACTAAGTCCTTCACCGCCTTGTCGTTTTTGTCCAGGTCAGCCTTCTGCCTTAGGGTCTCCACAATGGGGTGGTCTGGGTTAATCTCCAGGTGCTTCTTGGCCATCATGTAGCCCATTGTGGAGTTGTCCCTCAGGGCCTGTGCCTTCATGATGCGCTCCATGTTGGCCGTCCAGCCATACGTGCTGGTCACGATGCAGCAGGGCGACGACACCAGCCTGTTTGACACAGTCACCTGAAGGGGCAGAGAGGCGAATGTTATGTCAAACTAACAGCATACAATGTGCAGGTGAGACAAGACCGTGCAGGCAAGTTGACCCTAAATTGAATAGTCAAAAGATCAGCTTTAAAATGGGAAGAAAATCCTAAATGAAATATTGTGCAGTAAAGTTGTTAGATTTCACACAAAACACCATCCAAAATGTAATCAGAAACAGGCAAATTCTCAACTCTGGAAAAGGTTGGTGTCAATGTTAGAACATCATAATTGCAAGCAGTCACCACAAAAAAAAAAACGCTGCATCAAACTCACAAGGTCTTCTAGTCTCTAGGTAATGGCATAACCTCCTGGGGACAAAACTACATGGACACACTGGGCATTCCCAGTCAATCCAATGGCAAAGCCGGGATAGAGGCACAACAACCACGCGAGCCTAACAGGACACTTCAATCTACATGGTCAGAGGACTCACCAGGGTCAATATTAGCTTATGATGAACTATGGCACCTGTTTGCAACCAGAAATAAAAATTCAAATTATCAATCACCAAAATTCAGAGCACAGAAAGAGATTAAAGTCATGGGCAATTTTCTTTTGCAGAAAGCACAGGTTGGTTCATCATTTACCTTCTCTACTTTCTTGTCCAGGATCTCCTTCATGAGCTTGCAGAGGTTCTCAAACCTCGTCTTGTCCTCCTCCATCTTCTTCTTCTCCTCCTCATCCTCAGGCAGCTCCAAGCCCTCCTTGGTTACAGAGACCAGGGTTTTACCATCAAACTCCTTCAGCTGCTGGACGCAGTATTCATCGATGGGCTCTGTCATGTACAGGACCTCGAAGCCACGCTTGCGCACGCGTTCCACAAAGGCGGAGTTGGCAACCTGGTCCTTGCTCTCACCTTAAGAAAAATGTGATTCAGTCAACTTCTATGTCTAAGTGATTAAAGTCAATGACTGCTATTGGGCTTAGGGCTCAATGTTATGTTGACCGAATGTGTAACTAGACCCACCGGTTATGTAGTAGATGGATTTTTGGTTGTCCTTCATGCGGGTGAGGTACTCTGTGAGGGAGGTCAGCTCATCTCCGGACTGGGAGCTGTGGTAGCGCAGCAGCTCGGACAGCTTCTTGCGGTTTTGGGAGTCCTCATGGATCCCCAGCTGCAGAGAAACAATTATCATTAGTATAACCTGGTAGTCAATAGGAGTTACTACACAGTAGCTAAATGTAATCATTTAGCTACTGAAGTTTAAGGTTGGGGCTCTTGAAGCCAGTCTAAATATATTGTAAATAGTTCTTCAAACATTAAATAGGGATAGATACTGGTTTGGAACAGCACAATAACTAGCCCCACTGGGTATGTGGAGAGCGCTTATAATATTTAAGAAATTGGGCAAAGTACTAGGGATTGCTCGATTAGTCAGGGAACATGTCAGACGATATTAGCAAAAAAATGCCCAGTTTAACACCAACGTGCAAACCGATGTCAAAGCTGACATGCATAACGCCACAAATTTATTTTTTAATACAGCACTACACAGAAAAGCAGAAATACTAAGCTCACACTTCCAACTAAACAAGTTCAAGTCAAGCAGTCATTTGAAAGAATCTTTACATTCCACTGAAAACGCCAAGAAAATGGAACTCATTGCCCTTGACAAGCAACAGTCCTGTTGTGGATGTTGGCTTTTGTCGACTGGTCGAGCACCCGGTACACAATCTCAGATGCTCTATCAGAGTTACAGTATTGTCGAAACGTACATCTATGAGCGTCACGACTGACATTTGGCCTAGTGATGTCAACCCCATGAGCATGCAGAGTCTGAGAGAAAAGTGGGTCGATGAAGATTTAGTACTGAGGAAGCCGTATTGCATGCTCAAGAATGTGCTGGTTCTCATACCGCTGCTGCCATTTGAGAACAGGAACACGCCCATCACCAGCCGAACTACTGACTAAACAATCAAACCAACTATGTCTGCAGCAGATGTGATACCCTCTGACATGGCATTGAAATGCCTGCTCAACAACACTGCCGACAGACCGTGAGGTTAAAATGTAGTCGAGGCTGTGAACAAGCGAGTAGGTGGCATTCTGAGCCCCTTTACTGTGTCGCTGCTAGGTACAAGGATCACTACGTCAATGCAGACAAGAAACAGGGTTTACGTGAAATGTTGCATACACTGGAAACGGACAGTGACAGTACGCACCGAGGAAGAGGCCACAGAGCTGAAACTTCACTGCAAGTGAAAGAAATATGTTTTGATTATGTTTTACTGGTAGTGGGAACATACGGTAATGCCAAAAAAATTACTTTGGTCAGTGTGGTGTGTGCAACCTTTAACTAGGCAAGTCAGTTAAGAACAAATTCTTATTTACAATGACGGCCTACCCCAGCCAAACCCGGGCGCTGGGCCACCTGTGCATCGCCCTATGGGACTCCAAATCACGGCCAAATGTGATACAGCCTGGATTCGAACCAGGGACTGCAGTGACACCTCTTACGCTGAGATGCAGTGTCTTTGACCGCTGCGTCCGTGTGTGTTGACTATTTAACTGTACTAGAATGCTTAAAAAGGCTGCAAAAACATGTTAAGTATAGTTCGTTGGCAAGGAAAATATCAGTATCGGACTAAAATGTCATATCCGCACATCCCTACGAACTACATTGCTAGACTTTTCTACAAAAATTAAAAGGCACCATGATCCACTTCAGGTAAACCTTGGTTTAATCATGTTTATACATTGAAGATTACCAGATGACAGCAAATGTGGCAGAGGACAAGTTTGATTACTAGTAGCAAAACAATCTCTGCTCAAGAAATTCTGATCCCCAAGATCCTACCCATCTCCCAAAGTTACCTTGAGGTTCTTGGAGAAGCCATCGTAGAACTTCTTGTAGTTCTCCTTGTCCTCTGCCAGCTCACCGAACAGCTCCATACACTTCTTGACGATGTTCTTGCGGATGACCTTGAGGATCTTGCTCTGTTGCAGCATCTCTCGGGAGATGTTCAGGGGGAGATCCTCAGAGTCCACCACACCACGCACAAAGTCTGCAGGGGGAGAAGGAAGAAATTTAACTTCTTTAGCGATTTCCATTACAGAAATTGCTGGATATAAACACTGTTACAGAGAAGACAAGCAGCCAACCATTTCAGAGGGGCATTATCTGCGCTTGCCATTAGCCTACATATGAAGAAACAATGCTGTATTTGTAGTCGGTGGCATTGAGGGGACAAAGTGGTAGCAACTTTGGACCTCCAGACTATCTGGAGACTAGGCTTACTTACTCAGGTACTCCGGGATAAGCTCTTCGCAGCTGTCCATGATGAAGACCCTCCTGACATACAGCTTGATGTTATTCTTCTTCTTCTTGTTCTCAAAGAGGTCAAAGGGCGCGCGGCGGGGGATAAAGAGCAGGGCGCGGAACTCCAGCTGGCCCTCCACTGAGAAGTGCTGCAAAAGAGAAGCAGGTGAGGGTTACTACACACCCATCTTGTCCTACACAGATCCGTTTGTGCTATGTAGCCAAGTGCCACAATCATAGGAGTCACCCAAATCCCACCCCCCCAAAATGCATCAATGCACATGCATCAAATAACTGTTGTAGACTACCATGAAATGCTTACTTACTTTCCAACAATGGAGTTTAAAATGTAAATAGTAACAAGAGGAATACAATACACAAGAATGAAGCATTATACAGGGAGTACGTGACCAATGTGACCAGAGGTAAGAGGTATTTGAGGTAGATATGTACATGAGGGCAGGGTGAAGTGACTAGGCATCAGGATAGTAAAAAAGAGTAGCACCAGAAAATGTGTAAAAATGTGAGTGCGTATGTAATGTGTATGCATGATTGTTGGGTCAATACGAGTGTTACGCGAGTGCGTATGTAGTGAACACGTAAATAGTACAGATCTGGAACCAAGCCACCTAGGAATACCTTCTGGGCATACCATTTTGACATTGTAATTTATATACATTTTAGTGATAGTACCTTGACTGCAAGGTGGTCCTCCCAGTCATTGGTCAGGCTCTTGTAGAACTCCCCATACTCCTCCATGGTGATGTCATCAGGGTTCCTGGTCCAGATGGGCTTGGTCTTGTTCAGCTCCTCCTGGTCAATGTACTTCTCCTTTATCTTCTTAGTCTTCTTCTTGTCCTTGTCTTTGGAATCCTCCTCGTCATCCGAGCCCACATCCTCAATTTTGGGCTTGTCCTCAGCCTCTGCCTTTTCCTCCACCTTTTCCTCCTTCTCCTCCTCAGCCTCATCATCACTAATCTCTTTTTCACGCTCCTTTTCAACCTGCACACACAATAAATTTTTTATTTATTTATTTAAAGCCTACAATAAAAAGGGAAAACTTCCCCTTACTTTAGGGCCCTCAACCAGTCCTACATAAATGTCACTAATCACACTAGTTTTAAATACTCCCATAATTCTATACTCACAAAAAGTGTGATGGGATATCCAATGAACTGAGAGTGCTTCTTGACCACCTCTTTGACCCTCTTCTCCTCAACATACTCAGTCTGGTCCTCCTTCATGTGCAGAATGACCTTAGTTCCACGCAACATGGGCTCCCCTGGAAATGAAGTCAACACACAGGTATACACCCACCACTGCCCATTTCAGCATCACTACAATAGACATAGTTTAATAACATCTATTATTAGGGCTGGCACAATAACTGTATAACAGACAAGTATCTATTTTTACTGGCATTTTATTTGCATCACTGTCAGATATTTTTGGGGTGGAACAAACGGCTGACTGAAGCCGGGGCGGCCGGGCATTCGTGCGGTTGAGTTAGTTTCTGCTGTAACATGGACTTCACAACATGATGAAACTTGATCCTTGCTGAAACACAAGGTGATAGAATGGTCATGGAACCTCTAACCCTGGCAATTTGACACACGGGTACACTCGCAATGGCTGCCTGGTATTTAGAGGCAATCATTTCCATGGTAAATGTAGAACATTTCCTCAAATTATGTTCTGATAGGGCTCACGCAACAATGTAGTTTTGTCATGTCAGTTGAATCAAGTCACAGCACCTATTGATGGGTAAATTTTGTGCTTTCATTTCCTGCTTTTCTCCTATGGGTACACTCGCAACGGCAGCCAGTCCACCCATTATGCCATCATTGACTTGCATGGGGAAACCCTTTCTATTTCTAGGGAAGCGCATGCATTCTGGAGGAGAAATGTGTGAGACATGTGACCGTGGTCATTTGGCTGACCAATTAGTCCACCGAAATTACATGACCGTCACAGCCCTACCTGTGATCCAATCGCAAAACAATGCAGAGGCAATTTATGTTTTTCATGGTTTTGTACATTTTACAAACCCACCCGCATAGCCTTCATTGGGTAAGACACATACCACTGTCGACCTTGACTGTGAATGAGCCTCCGGCTGAAGACTCCCAGATGTACTGCTCGTCATCATTGTGCTTGGTGATGACGGTCACTCTTTCTGCCACCAGGTAGGCGGAGTAGAATCCCACACCGAACTGCCCAATCATGGAGATGTCAGCTCCAGCCTAGCAAAGATGGAAAAAAATGAATCACTCTCAATGTTCAACTGAATAGTATTTGAGGCATATTATTGAAAATTGCTGTAATGCCATGGACATACTTGCAGGGCCTCCATGAAGGCCTTGGTGCCAGACTTGGCAATAGTTCCCAGGTTGTTGATGAGGTCAGCTTTGGTCATGCCAATTCCAGTGTCGATGAGGGTCAGGGTGCGTTCCTCCACATTGGGGATGATGTCAATCTTCAATTCTTTGCCATTGTCCAGCTTGGTGGGGTCCGTCAGACTTTCATAGCGGATTTTGTCCAAAGCCTGAAAGATATTGAACAAAGCAGACGACAGCATCAAAGTAGCTGGAAAAGTCCAAAGGGGTATTTTATTACATACGCAACCTCCATCACACATCCTTTTCAAAGTTGTAATCATCCTTATGCACTGAAGTTTGTTTATTGTATAGATGAGCTTGCTGGATGCTAAAGTATTACAAAGTCACTGTACAGTAGTGTCAACAATTACTGTTTGAACAGCATGATGCATCCCTAACAACAACAAATAAACTCTTACATCAGAGGCATTGGAGATCAACTCCCTGAGGAAGATCTCCTTGTTGGAATAAAAGGTGTTGATGATCAGGGACATGAGCTGAGCAATCTCTGCCTGGAAGGCAAAGGTCTCAGCCTCCTCCTCTTGGCGCATTTCTTCAGGCATCTGGGAGCAAAAGCAGCAATGTTATGAAATTGCCCAAAAAACCTGTATATCACAAGTACATAATTAAATTAAGCACATGCATTCTAGTGATTGCTGTTAGCAACAAGTTGTGTTGCTTTGTGTTGAAATGTACCCCATAGTTTAGTCATCACAACAGTTAACTGTCATGCCAATCTGGCCACAATGTACTATAAAATTAGGCATCAACACAAACAATTCCATTTTGGGTACTTTGAACAAGTGTCCCACAATCAGTTGCATTTCCCCTGATAAAGACCAACTACCGGATGTTGAGGAAGCATCCAACAACATGGCGACATCCTGGAGACAATGGACGTAGCCAGCACGTGGTTGACAAACTCGGTGAAAGGTTCTGGAAATCCATAAAGAACTCTCCTCCAAAATGACTTCCAGCACCTTAACTGAATTGAAACGTTATATCGCACGTAGTTATCAAGCCGCTAAGTCCATGGAAAGGCGACGACGATTCAGCAATGCAAGAAAAGCATGGGGAAGTAGCTAGTTAGTGTGCCGTGGCGCAAAGTCATGCTACCGACGTCCAGACGGTACAATTAACTTTATTGGAGTCGAAAGGGGACCAGGTCACCCATTGTAGCAAATGCTACACTGTTGCACAATCAATTGCAAATTCATGGCAGTTCCAATGGCCACTAAAATGACACTGCATCAATTTAAAAGTGTCAGAAGCCATGTAAGTGTAGCAAGTGTTAACGTTAGCTGCATTAGCCAACCGGACAATGAAAGCTAGTAGCATTATGTCGACGAAGTCGTTGACAGTTTAATAGCCAATCCAGTTAACGATACGTTATGTCATCTAAACGTAGTAGTTAACCAATTCACATGAACCTTAATTTGACAACGTTAGATTAGCTAGTTAGCTAATACACAGCAAGGCAGAACCAGTTGTCACAGTGGATCTGGTGAATGATATTACCGAGAAAGGCTAACTAGATCATTTAGTGTACAAATAAGGAAAATAAATAAAAGCATTCTGTACTTAAATTGTAGCAGACGTTTGTAAACTAGTTAGCGCGCCTGTTAGCTACCGAATCGAACATTCTCGAAGACTGATGCTGGACAAACCAGAGATGATAGGCTAAAGTTATCCAACTAGCATGAGGTGACTTTTGAGCGCTGATTATAAAGGCAGCAATATCTGAGTACGCAGACGAGCTTTAGGGTTAAGAGAGTATGTACATACCTTTATTTGTTCCGTTCACGTCTCTTGAATAAAATGCTACCAATATCACCAGTCCCCTCGGATCTATGACGCAGGAAACTAGAAAGGGATTTGCTTTTATAAAACCGATATCTTTCTACCCTCTTGTGTGTTTGACTGTGCGGGGGTATCCATCCGCAGCACTTTGTAGCTGTGTTGCGGCATCAGTGGGTGCGGCATCTCCTTGACGAATCCCTTACATTCAAGTTAAAATGCATGTAAATTCTTGTCACGTTAAAAATAAATATGAATATCTTAATCGAAGTGATTGTTATTTTCCCACGTTCTATCATGGATGATCTTCATCCATTTTCATCAGCATGCACTCAGGTAAATGATCAGAAACATCTTTGGGAAAGGCTATTGACAGTTGTTTGAACTGCCGATTTTTGATTACATTGCAGGATAGACTACAGATTTATTTAAAGAAAATATTCACATTTAGTAGTGGATAGACTGCATAGAGACGCATATGATTTAATACCGCAATGTCACATTTTGTATCAATCAGACTGTATAGTCAAATGGCCACATATTACAAAAGATATACAAAACTGGAAATTATCGTTTTAATCTCGCGGAAGAATATCAATCAACTCTAGTGGCTGTACTTCGTTTTTTCCAGCACTTTCCATGAAAAACCCGCCTAAAAACTGACGTCACGTGCTTGTCAAACGCAGTCCTAGCTAGTTACCACAGCCACAAAGGGTTCGTAAATTGGCTCCAATGTGTCAGAGAGCGCTCTGGGTAAATTAGTTCGTAAATTCAGAGCCTTTCGCTCTGGGAGCTTACACGGGACGCTCTGGTCAAGGAAAATGATAGATCTGACCTCACAACGGCAATGAAGCACTCAAGCTAACTGGCTAAAGTTGGCAAGCTTGCTAGCTACTTCCAGACACAAACGAGAGAACACCTCACTCTGACCATTTTACTCGCCCAAGCAGAGTTGGTTAGGCTGTTTTCATGTTATATACAATAAAGCCTGAGGGGGTGTGGTATATGGCCAATATACCACGGCTAAGGGGTGTTCTTATGCAACACGGAGTGCCTGGACACAGCCCTTAGCCATGGTATATTGGCCATATATCACATACCCCTGAGGTCCCCTATTGCTATTATCTGGTTACCAACGTAATTAGAGCAATTCAAATTAATGTTTTGTCATACCCGTGGTATATGGGTACAACAAATCAGTATTCAGGGCTCAAAACACCCAGTTTATAAAGAGTGTTGGTGACTAAATCTGCTGCTGGCAACAATGAAAGTTTTTTTTTTTGCTGAAGTTTACTGACAACAGTCATATTCAACAGGTGTTGCGTGTTTGTAAATTCATCAGTTATTCTGCACTCTGGCACAATCAGATGAGAGTGCTCTGAAATCGGAGTAGATAGAGTGAATTTACAAAGAAAAGTATATCATAAAATTGTATGAAAACAAAAATTCAAGGTTAGGTACAGGGTTAGCATTGTGGTTAAAGTTAGGGTTAAAGCCAGACTCAGTAAATCCCAAATAGAATGTTACTTTTTTTCTGGTTTAATACATCCCGAAATGTATCTATGAAAGATTAATTTGCCATTTGGGTCACTTCAAAGTGATTTAACAAATTATAAGTACAGCAGCTTTGTTTACAAATAGGTTGTTATCAATAAAACGTCACAATAAGATGCAGAGCGTTCGCGTCGCCTGCTGGATGGCAAGAAGACAGAACCCCAGCTCTGCTAAAACCATTGACAACTAGCTATATCCAAGTATTGTTTAATGTGTTTGCTATTTTTGGTGATGACAGAAGTCTGACTGACAACTTTACCAGGTTGCAGACTTGCCGATGTCAAGCTCTGATGAAGCAAGCTAAATGACATACATTCATTTTTTAAATAGTACAGCGCTTTTCAAACAATCTCAAAGTGCATAAAAAGTAAAACTGCAAACAAAACATTTAAATTATGGAGATTGAAAGTCTCAGTCGGTTTGGGATTAAGTTGAGGCAGTTTGGGCTGCAAAGGCAGTGGAGGGGCATCGATGGGACAGCTAAGGAGAAACAGAGTGACATTTTATTCTCCCTCTCTCTTTCTATCGCACCTGCTGTCTTGACCTCAATGCTAAACTGACATTTATTTTACACCTGAGGTGCTGACCTGTTGCACCCTCTACAACCACTGTGATTATTATTTGAACCAGCTGGTCATCTATGAACATTTGAAAAACGATCTGGCCTTAATAGCCATGTACTCTTATAAGCCAGAAGAGGATTGTCCACCCCTCAGAGCCTGGTTCCTCTCTAGGTTTCTTCCGGGGGTTCCTGCCTTTCTAGGGAGTTTTTCTTAGCCACCGTGCTTCTGATGTAAAAAAGGGCTTTATAAATCCATTTGATTGAGCCTGAAAAAAAAACTGAGCTCTACAACAGGGCACCACATCTGCTGGTCAGTCACTCCATAGGAGCCACTTTGGTTCTGGTCCTCCATTTCCAGGAATGTAGCACTCACCTGGGTGATGTCACTTGTTGTTAATGGAGGCAATGTCTGAAACCTATCATCTTCACTCCTTTTAGTGCAGGGCTCCGGTTGCTTGAATGGGTAGTCACACTGTGGAGCATGACCATTCTGGATTTCCTCCAGATGGTACCTAAGGGTGGTATTCTGCTGCATTGCAGAGTCCACTTGAGTGCTTAGAGTACTGATTTTGGACACGTGAGTGTCGCACTTGCTCCTTTCGGTCTCAAACTTATCTGTCATGGTTTGCAGATAGAGGTCTTGAGTACGGAGCGAGAGATTCAGTGATGAGATTTCTTCCGCTTGCTTAGAAATCAGGATTTCCATCTTCATCACCCGAGTTCTCTCATCATTCATTTGGTCAGCGACTTCAATGAGTTCTGCTGATTTGTCATCCAAATCAAATCAAATCAAATTTTATTTGTCACATACACATGGTTAGCAGATGTTAGTGGGAGTGTAGCGAAATGCTTGTGCTTCTAGTTCCGACAATGCAGTAATAACCAACAAGTAATCTAGCTAACAATTCCAAAACTACTACCTTATAGACACAAGTGTAAGGGGATAAAGAATATGTACATAAATATATATGAATGAGTGATGGTACAGAGCGGCATAGGCAAGATACAGTAGATGAGTGCAGTATATACATATGAGATGAGTATGTAAACAAAGTGGCATAGTTAAAGTGGCTAGTGATACATGTATTACATAAGGATGCAGTAGATGATATAGAGTACAGTATATACGTATACATATGAGATGAATAATGTAGGGTATGTAAACATTATATTAGGTAGCATTGTTTAAAGTGGCTAGTGATATATTTTACATCATTTCCCATCAATTCCCATTATTAAAGTGGCTGGAGTTGAGTCAGTGTGTTGGCAGCAGCCACTCAATGTTAGTGGTGGCTGTTTAACAGTCTGATGGCCTTGAGATAGAAGCTGTTTTTCAGTCTCTCGGTCCCAGCTTTGATGCACCTGTACTGACCTCGCCTCGCCTTCTGGATGATAGCGGGGTGAACAGGCAGTGGCTCGGGTGGTTGTTGTCCTTTGATGATCTTTATGGCCTTCCTGTGACATCGGGTGGTGTAGGTGTCCTGGAGGGCAGGTAGTTTGCCCCCGGTGATGCGTTGTGCAGACCTCACTACCCTCTGGAGAGCCTTACGGTTGTGGGCGGAGCAGTTGCCGTACCAGGCGGTGATACAGGATGCTCTCGATTGTGCATCTGTAGAAGTTTGTGAGTGCTTTTGGTGACATGCCGAATTTCTTCAGCCTCCTGAGGTTGAAGAGGCGCTACTGTGCCTTCTTGACGATGCTGTCTGTGTGGGTGGACCAATTCAGTTTGTCTGTGATGTGTACGCCGAGGAACTTAAAACTTACTACCCTCTCCACTACTGTCCCATCGATGTGGATAGGGGGGTGCTCCCTCTGCTGTTTCCTGAAGTCCACAATCATCTCCTTAGTTTTGTTGACGTTGAGTGTGAGGTTATTTTCCTGACACCACACTCCGAGGGCGCTCACCTCCTCCTTGTAGGCCGTCTCGTTGTTGGTAATCAAGCCTACCACTGTAGTGTCGTCCGCAAACTGGGTCTCGACCCCGCCCTGTGCAACTGGGTACTGGACTTCCTGACGGGCCGCCCCCAGGTGGTGAGGGTAGGTAACAACATCTCCATCCCGCTGATCCTCAACACTGGGGCCCCACAAGGGTGCGTTCTGAGCCCCCTCCTGTACTCCCTGTCCACCCACGACTGCGTGGCCATGCACGCCTCCAACTCAATCATCAAGTTTGCGGACGACACTACAGTGGTAGGCTTGATTACCAACAACGATGAGACGGCCTACGAACCTCTTGAAGCTAGGGGGCACAATTTTTATTTTTTGAAAAATAACATTCCCAAAGTAAACTGCCTATTTCTCAGGACCAGATGCTAGAATATGCATATAATTGACAGCTTAGGATAGAAAACACTCTAACGTTTCCAAAACTGTAAAAACATTGTCTGTGAGTATAACAGAACTGATATTGCAGGCGAAATCCTGAGAAAAATCCAATCAGGAAGTGACTCTTATTTTGAAACCCCTGTCTTTCTATGCATCCCTATTGCCCATTGAAAGTGATATCAACCAGATTCCTTTTTCTGTGGCTTCCCTAAGGTTTCTACAGCCTTTAGACGTAGTTTCAGGCCTTTATTTTGAAGAATGATCGTAAACGTCCACATTGCGTAAGTGGTCAGTTGTTGGCTCTGTGTGATTTTTGCGCAAAACAGAGAGGTAGCCATTTTTCCTCCCGGTCCTAGTGAAAAGCCAACGGTTGTCCCGGTTGATATATTATCGAATAGATATTTGAAAAACACCTTGAGGATTGATTATAAAAAAAAACGTTTGCCATGTTTCTGTCGATATTATGGATATAATTTTGAATTTTTGTCTGCGTTGTCGTGACCGCTATTTCCGGTGGATTCCTAGGCATAACGCATCAAACTAACGGAGGTATTTGGATATAAAAAATATCTTTATGGAACAAAAGGAACATTTGCTGTCTAACTGGGAGTCTCGTGAGTGAAAACATCAAAGGTAAACGATTAATTTGATTGCTTTTCTGATTTTTGTGACCAAGTTACCTGCCGCTAGGTGTACATAATGTTTTTCTGGTATATCGATAAACTTACACAAACGCTTGTATTGTTTTCACTGTAAAGCATCGTTTCAAAATCAGAGACGACAGGGTGATTAACAAAAAGCTAAGCTGTGTTTTGCTATATTTCACTTGTGATTTCATGAATATATATTTTCTAGTAAGATTATTTGACCGTTGCGCTATGCTATTTAGCGTAGTTGATGATAATTATCCCGGATCCGGGATGGGTGGTTCTAAGACTCCAACCTAACTGTATGTAAACTTCAACTGTATATACTGTATTCTATTCTACTGTATTTTAGTCAATGCCACTCCGACATTGCTTGTCCTAATATTTATATATTTCTTAATTCCATTCTGTTAGATTTGTGTATTGTTGTGAATTGTTAGATATTACATCGCTGTTGGAGATAGAAACACAATCATTTTGCTACACCTGCAATAACATCTGCTAAATATGTGTATGTGAACAATACAATACAATTTGATTTGAATTACATTTTGCCATAGTTTGCTTAGCTAAAGACAAGTAGCCTATAGTCCCTGATAGGCCGACATTTCATTTCAGATAGTCTACAGTAGCATAGACAAGATGTGGGCAAGATGTAAACCGAACGCTTTAGCAGCTTGCTTAGTACAAATGAACAGTCTCATTTATTCAACATGAACAGCTGGGCGATTTCGCAACAAGAAGTGCTTGTGTTTTCTAATAGCTTGCTGGAATAGGCTACTGAATATGCTTGTCAACAACAGCCAGTGTTTATTTTATTTTTTAATTTGTTTTACCTGTAGCCAAATCTGACAATTGTTATCTTCATTCTAATGCATTCATAATAACACAATGCTAAAAGAACAATAAACTGAAGTTATGTGCTATTTATTAAATTGGTTTGTCAGCTCTAGGTAGGCTACATATAAGTGGCACGAATTGATTTGCCATGACTCCAGTGATATCGTCATTTCAACATATTTATTGTATCAAATGGTAGCCTACAACGGCATAGACATTAATATGCTACTTGATGGCCAACAGAGGCAAATTGTATAATTCTCCATATTTAGCATGTCAGTTTCATTGAGGACTTTCCCCCCCAAAAAATGACCAAGTGAGGGAGTTCCATAACTTCCATTTCAAATGTCCACTCTGGCAGTCTCCGAGACCCAAGAACTGAGCATGCATAAAGCACTTCACAGTGTCTCCTGACCCCTCCTGCCTCAGCCTCCAGTATTTATGCTGCAGTAGTTTATGTGTCGGGGGGCTAGGGTCAGTTTGTTCTATCTGGAGTACTTCTCCTGTCCTATCCGGTGTCCTGTGTGAATTTAAGTATGCCCTCTCTAATTCTCTCTTTCTTTCTCTTTCTCGGAGGACCTGAGCCCTAGGACCAGGCCTCAGGACTACCTGACATGATGACTCCTTGCTGTCCCCAGTCCACCTGGCCGTGCTGCTGCTCCAGTTTCGAATGTTCTGCCTGTGATTATTATTATTTGACCATGCTGGTCATTTATGAACATTTGAACATCTTGGCCATGTTCTTTTGTAATCTCCACCCAGCACAGCCAGAAGAGGACTGGCCACCCCACATAGCCTGGTTCCTCTCTAGGTTTCTTCCTAGGTTTTGGCCTTTCTAGGGAGTTTTTCCTAGTCACCGTGCTTCTACACCTGCATTGCTTGCTGTTTGGGGTTTTAGGCTGGGTTTCTGTACAGCACTTTGAGATATCAGCTGATGTACGAAGGGCTATATAAATACATTTGATATGATGATACCGTTTTCTTTAAGCAGTCAACATTAGAATGCAGTTTAAACCACCTCTGAGCAAATGTATGTAATGTGCTCTATTGCGCCCAAAGTCGTTTCTAAGTGCTTTGTCTCCATTATTTATTGATGTGCATCAGTTCTAGCGTATTAATATGTTTTATGGAAAAAGGTTTGGAAATAGGTGTCTCCATAATAACAATCCATATAGCCTACCTACAACCGGTAAGAGGTTGTCACAACTTGCACTGGTGCTGATCTTGCTCCTCTTGCTTACATAACTCAGCCAATAACTGTAGTGTGCTCTCAACGCACACATAGGGGCGGCAGGGTAGCCTAGTGGTTAGAGCGTTGGTCTAGTAACCGGAAGGTTGCAAGTTCAAACCCCCCAGCTGACAAGGTACATTTCTACCCCTGAACAGGCAGTTAACCCACTGTTAGGCGGTCATTGAAAATAAGAATTTGTTCTTAACCTGCCTAGTTGAATAAAGGTACAAAAAATAAAATAAAAAAATATGGGGGGTGATTCAGGACAGAATTAAGCCTTGTGAAGCTACTGATACCTCTTACCAAGTCACCTAAACGTATTCCTAGCGCCATAGAATATTGACATGGACTGTCAATGGAGACAATTTTTTTCTAAGGTGTCAAACTGCTGACACGTTCACGTCATGTAGACGAAGCCTTCACATTATGTAACGTGGCATTGACAGGTCACGTGTAAGTTTATTATGAAAGATCTCACCATGAACGCATTAAAAATGTCTACATGACAAGCATGTGTTTATTTATTTATTATTTTACCTTTAAGTTAAGAACAAATTATTATTTGTAGCTAGGAACAGTGGGTTAACTGCCATAACTCAGGAGACAGATCTTGTCAGCTCTGGGATTCGATCTTGCAACCTTTCGGTGACAAGTCCAAAGCTCTAACCTCTAGGCTACCTGCCGCCCTTTTTGTTAGTTTAAGTGTCTGTTAAGTTTATTAATTAAAGATCTTACCATGAATAACTTACAAACGTCGACATGTACATGATTTTATTTAAAAATATATATATAATTGCCAGAGTAATCTAATCAATTTCATTTGTCGATTTAGCTAAAGTAGGCATATCACCTCAATACAAAAAATATTAGGCCAGTTGATTTGCAGCCAGCCACCATTATTGTGTAGATATGCCTATTTCACAAATCAATACGGACACAATGGCTTCTTTTTTGGAGGTAGCCCTACTCAGAAATAAGAGGTAGCCTAGGTCTCCAGCTGCGCATTTAACTCAGAACTCCGTTATCTCTGACTTCGACTTCAGTGCGTTCAAGACAACTGGTAATTTTGAAAAAAACTACAATTGTTTTGAACAGTCATTCAAAGATAGAACTGGTATGGGTTTATCCATAGAGCAAACAGCTTAACATATAAACACTTTTTTAATCAGGAGAATAACATTGAGTCAGGCCATTCATTTAACTGCTGTTGTGTTCTTACACATAACTCTAGCCTAAAAGGAACAAAAACATCTCAGCCTGTGTGGATCACAGATCATGATGAAGCATGAACATTTCAGCTATATTTGTCATTGATTTAGCCCACAATCGCCTACAGATTTGATACATGAATAAATATATTTCATCTGGATTTGACAAACAATAGCCTGACTAGGATCCTTTAACTTTTTCCCACGTTATATTTGTTACCAATTACTCTAAATGTAGTCCTATTAATAAGTGTTTCATGTTTTCCTATTAAGAGGTTAATTTGCATAGTCTAACCATTGCAATAAATTATATTTACTATCTTTTGCTTTCTATGAATAAACAGGCATCGGGGTAATAAATATAAAAAAAGATGTCAATTCCCCCCCCCATCCACACACACACATAATGTTACTTACCTTACAGATCACAAAGTCAGCTAATTTCCACTCCATTCATATGCAAATACATTTGATTCATACACTGGGTTGTCTGGCTGGCATGTTTTCATTTTAAGTTCGCTTTCGTTATCTACACTCATAGCCCTTATGGTGGAATATATATCTATTGTAGGTCGTAGGATACAACAATGAATAATGTTGAACTAACAAATACCATGAAGTGATACGTTACAATTTACAATAATGAACACATTGTGAAAACCAACCTTGCAATATTTAAATATATATATATTTTTACCTTTATTTTACTAGGCAAGTCAGTTAAGAACAAATTCTTACTTTCAATGACGGCCTAGGAACAGTGGGTTAACTGCCTGTTCAGGGGCAGAACGACAGATTGGTTGTACCTTGTCAGCTCGGGGATTTGAACTTGCAACCTTTCGGTTACTAGTCCAATGCTCTAACCACTAAGCTACCCTGCCACCCCTATTAATGCTTATATTTTTTTGGTACATGTGTGTCAATTTACTTTCACTGATTTTTTTATACACTCACATGGTAATCATAGACTGAAATACTGAATTCTGGTGTGTGGAATAGAGAGGAGGTGGATGCTGTGTGGGTGGGAGGTTTGGTCTGTCACTTGTTCTTAACAGGCAGTTAGTCTCAGAAGGGGGACTCGAAGAGGAAGAGTGTCCAGGCACTGCTGCTCTCTTTGTTCTGAGTGTTTGCAGTGCTAGTGTTTTTAGCTAATCTATGTATCTCACATTATGTACCCAGTATGATAGAGCAAGAAAACATTCTTAGCAGATAATGACAACATGACAATAACAGTAGCTGATGTAATGGAGGACATCGGGTGGATCCATTTCTGGGTGCTAGGCAAAACCCCTAGGACCTGGAGAACAGGGTATGAGCCAGAAATGTAAACAAGCAAACACACAGGTTATAGTTTGATCAGGTATGCAAAAAATACAGTTATTAAATTTAAATGTTGGTTAGACATGCAATAATGTTAATGGCAGACATAGAAATTGACAGGTATCCTTTATTTTCTATGTCAGTGGGGTTGATGAGGGAGGTAAGGGATGGTCCCTGAAAAAGATAAGAGAGGTGAGTTGTGAGAGAATCTCCAGGGTGGTGTCATGACCGCAGTAGTGATACACCTTAACAGTACCTACCTGGAAGCGGAGGTTACTTAACGTGACCCAGTGGTTAGCCTTGAGATGTACTATTTGGAGAAACCCCTGGGTCAGTGTTGGTACTGCTGACAGCATGGCGATGCCGCCTCCACAACGAGGAAGCAAATGCAAATAGTTATCATCTAAGATTTTCATATTCACCTTAACGGATGGTGACCCCAGCTAGGAGCGAGTACGTTAAGTACGTTATACAAAAGTAGCAATAGACAAACACTAAGTCAATCAGAAATGTTTAATAAAATATTATATGCAATTGCATTATTTACCTCAGTAAACAGCTGCGGCTCCCGTCCGTACAGCAGGCGATAGGGTGAGTACACTAGAGGCCTGAACGCTGCTGTTATGTGCAAAGAGAATTACCTTCAGGTTGTCCACCCACCATTCCTGGTACCCATCAAGGGACTTGCCCATGTCAATCTTGAGGGTCTGGTTGGTCCGTTCATCCAAACCTTTAGTCACCATACATCTATACATTCACATTATATATAACTCACTGTACTATCAGTGTCAATTTCTAAAAAGCTAAAAATGACTGGAGGCCTATGTGAAACAATGCTACAACCATTACATTATTAACCACTAACATGTAAGCTCACATTTACTGAAACCAACTAGCCTAGAGCTAGCTAGTGCTTGACCACGCTAAATTTGGTTAGCATCAAGCTAGGAAACTATTAAACGCTATTATTGTACAAACACTTAAACACATTTTATCATGACATCATATATTTACATATTACCCGAACTAAACTGAGCCTTTGTTCATAGAAAATAAAACAAATAGGATTTAAAACATTGTAGAAAAAAAGTAATCCCTTCTCTTACATGCAACCTAGCCAACCTCCATTACTTAGAATGGGAAAAATACCAACCAGTTTTTCACTTTGTTTAAAACGCTCTTCAGTTGCCTTCAAACATCACCAAACTCATGGACTATGTAGTTAACCATGTTGCCGCAATATTTTGAGAGTCATATTGCACTTTTGCACATTACATACCTGAATGAATAGGGGAAAATTATGATGGAGAAATGTTCATTTTCAGTAGTAGTCATTCTCCAAGACCTCACGATATCACTAATGCACTCCATTGATGTCACAGCTCTCCTAGTGGCAGTCATCATGTACATACATTAAATGACAGAGAAAGGAGAGAGAAAATGTGGCCGGCTGTGGAAAAAGCACGAAAAAGAAGGGAAAGCGGCTTACTTCATCGGAGGGCGTGCTTTCATCAACGGATCCGAAATCAACCTTCCTCCTTGAGAACTGTCATAGACTGTGCCTGGTGGTCAACATAGGCTACCTAGGTAGCTACCTCTGATGTGAACAGATCCCACTCCCGGCTCTAGGGTGATTTAACCTTCGTTCTAACTCCACAGGGCTACCGGAGTAATGGATATTTACTATTTTATTTGTTCTCTCACTTCTGATATTTTTACCTGCAGTATAGGCAGAGAGCAAGCTCTTTGTTGTTTCTTGTTCTGGCAGTTAGCTTTGTTATGCTAAACTATTCTTACTCAATCATTTATATCTATATTGTATGCAACTCTGGTTTCTTTACATTCTTTTTCGATTTGCGATTGTTGTTTAGCTCATAGTACTTTGTTCTATATTCCACTTTGTCGTTGTCTATAGTTTCACTCAATGCTAGGTGGTTAAGAAATAATGTAAAGTGCAAATAATTGTTTTTATTTGCCGAACAGCTTAAAACAGATTTATGTTTTTTTTTCAAGTCTCATTCAGTTGCTACCGACATGAACATCTGGAGATCTGGGGTAATGATGTATGGCTCTATCATGGTTCTGAACGCTCTGCTGGAGTTCTCTCTAAAGAATAATTTCTATGGAAGTATTTTGCACAGTATTTTGACCCTTTGGGTCACTTTCTTTGTCTTGTTATCAACTGTAACAACATCGTCATTATTATTACCAAAATGTATGGTTACAATTCCAAACTTGAAAATGATCACCTACTTGAATCTATAGAAAAGCCTATTCCCGAATGCTTTACTTATAGTTGACAGATGGCTTCTGGGACAGTCCACTTCTATGAATACAATTTGAGGCAGTTTATGGAAAGGTTTTCTATTATAGATATTTGGAGAGTATCCACGTTTCCTAATGACAAGTCTTTCACATGGAGTAATAAGGCATGCTCCAGACAATCACACATAGATTTTTGGCTGGTGTCTAAATGTTTAGATAAACAGGGTATTTCTATTAACATCCTTGCCACTCCCCTTACTGATCATAAAGCTATTTATATTGACATTGAACTTTTAATCTCTGATAATGGCATTGGCAGAGCATCCTAGTGGAAGCTTAATAGCTCTATATTAAAACATGAGTTGGTCAAGATGGAGATAAACAATTTAATTACACACTTTTGGAACAAAGCTATAAGTGACAACTCATACAGTAATAACTGGGAGATTTTTAAATATGAGGTTGGAAAATATTTAAGAAAATATGGGAGTTTTCTTCCCAAGACAAGGAGAGCTGAAGAAGAAAGTATAATTACAAATATCCCCTCTCTTGTTCAAAAGCCTGTTGAAAGTCTCTCAGAGGAGGACAAATATATTCTGATGAGCTACAAAACAAGTTGGATGATATGTATAAACTGAAAGCAGAGGGAGCCTTTGTCAGATCTAGGAAGAAGTGGCTAGAGGAGGGTGAACAAAATTCATCTTATTTTTTCAGGTTATAAAAATACCACTCTCTGGGGGATGTGAAATCAGTTGGGGAGGTTGAAAGGGAACAGTGTGATGACCCTATTATATTTGAAGAGATCATTTATTCTATTGAACACCTTAAAAATAATAAGCCTCCTGGGACTGATGGTATATCTGCTGAGTTTTACAAAACTTTTTCTCAACAGTTTTTCTGTTGGAGGTCTTTTCTGAAAGCATTACAAATAATGATCTCCCTCCCAGTTTGACTCAAGGTCTGATTACATTAATCCCTAAGCCCAATAAAGACTTGCTTCTACTCAATAATTGGCGTCCAATCTGTCTGCTCAATAATGACTACAAAATATTAGCCTCTATATTTGCAAAAAAAGAATGAAGGCAGTATTGACTCAATTATAGAAGAGACCCAATCTGGCTTCATGAGGAATAGACATATCTAATAATATCTGACTGGTGTTAGACCTTATTGACTATTCTGATTTAATCTTAGAATATAGTTGTATTGTCTTCTTAGACTTTTATACAGCCTTCGATACAGTGGAACATGAGTTTCTATTTCTCTCCCTTGAGAAATTTGGTTTTGGGGAATTATTTTGTAGTACTAAAACTACTTTAGTACTTTATGTGAATGGGAACAGTTCAATTAAATTAAAGCATGGCACTTCTCCTAGATTTGATTTGAAAAGAGGAATTAGGCAAGGTTTCCCAATTTCTCCTTACCTCTTCCTGCTTGCAACCCAACTTCTTACAAGTTCTGTTAAATCCAGCAATATAAAAGGGATCTCTATTGCTGACAGAGATATTATCATAAGTCAATTTGCAGATGACACAACCCTCTTTTTGAAAGATGACCAGATTGACCAGATTGCTAGAGCAGTTGATTTGATAAATGTATTTTCCAAAGCATCTGGTCTTTGCCTTAACCTTAATAAGTGTGGATTGTTTGCTGTTAAAGACTGTGTGATACCCTCTATATGCAATATTCCAGTCAAGGAAAAAGTAACCTACCTTGGGATTACCATATCTAAGGATCAACAGGAAAGATGCTCATTAAATTTGATAACTACTATTGAAAAAAACAAAAAGAAGTTGAACTATTGGTTATAGAGGGATTTATCCTTGAAATGTTGAGTATTGCTTTCTAAAGCTGAAGGTATCTCCAGACTTACTTATGCAGCCCAGTCCCTATATCTTGACAACAAAATAGGTAAAGCAGTTGATCAGGTGCTTTTCAACTTCACCTGGAAAAATCGTACACATTATATTAGAAAATCTGTCATTATGAACTCATATGAATATGGTGGTCTCAATTTTTTTGATTTTCCTACTTTGAATAATAATTTTAAGATAAATTGAGCTAAACATTTTTTAAAGAATCCAACTTCAATTTGGAATTTCATCCCTCATTATATCTTCTCCTGTTTTGGTGGCCTCAATTTTATGTTAATTTGTAACTATAACATTGATAAGATTGCTGCAAAATGATCTGCTTTTTATAGAAAAGTATTCATAGCGTGGTCGTTAATATACACTGCTCAAAAAAATAAAGGGAACACTAAAATAACACATCCTAGATCTGAATGAATGAAATATTCTTATTAAATACTTTTTTCTTTACATAGTTGAATGTGCTGACAACAAAATCACACAAAAATTATCAATGGTAATCAAATTTATCAACCCATGGAGGTCTGGATTTGGAGTCACACTCAAAATTAAAGTGGAAAACCACACTACAGGCTGATCCAACTTTGATGTAATGTCCTTAAAACAAGTCAAAATGAGGCTCAGTAGTGTGTGTGGCCTCCACGTGCCTGTATGACCTCCCTACAACGCCTGGGCATGCTCCTGATGAGGTGGCGGATGGTGTCCTGAGGGATCTCCTCCCAGACCTGGACTAAAGCATCCGCCAACTCCTGGACAGTCTGTGGTGCAATGTGGAGTTGGTGGATGGAGCGAGACATGATGTCCCAGATGTGCTCAATTGGATTCAGGTCTGGGGAACGGGCGGGCTAGTCCATAGCATCAATGCCTTCCTCTTGCAGGAACTGCTGACACACTCCAGCCACATGAGGTCTAGCATTGTCTTGCATTAGGAGGAACCCAGGGCCAACCGCACGGTCTCACAAGGGGTCTGAGGATCTCATCTTGGTACCTAATGGCAGTCAGGCTACCTCTGGCGAGCACATGGAGGGCTGTGCGGCCCCCAAAGAAATGCCACCTCACACCATGACTGACCCACCGCCAAACCGGTCATGCTGGAGGATGTTGCAGGCTCTGTCACGTCTGTCACATGTGCTCACTGTGAACCTGCTTTCATCTGTAAAGAGCACAGGGCGCCAGTGGCAAATTTGCCAATCTTGGTGTTCTCTGGCAAATGCCAAACGTCCTGCACGGTGTTGGGCTGTAAGTACAACCCCCACCTGTGGACGTCGGACCCTCATACCACCCTCATGGAGTCTGTTTCTGATCGTTTGAGCAGACACATGCACATTTGTGGCCTGCTGAAGGTCATTTTGCAGCGCTCTGGCAGTGCTCCTCCTGCTCCTCCTTGCACAAAGGCGGAGGTAGCGGTCCTGCTGCTGGGTTGTTGCCCTCCTACGGCCTCCTCCACGTCTCCTGATGTACTGGCCTGTCTCCTGGTAGCGCCTCCATGCTCTGGACACTACGCTGACAGACACAGCAAACCTTCTTGCCACAGCTCGCATTGATGTGCCATCCTGGATGAGCTGCACTACCTGAGCCACTTGTGTGGGTTGTAGACTCCGTCTCATGTTACCACTAGAGTGAAAGCACCGCCAGCATTCAAAAGTGACCAAAACATCAGCCAGGAAGCATAGGAACTGAGAAGTGGTCTGTGGTCACCACCTGCAGAACCACTCCTTTATTGGGGGTGTCTTGCTAATTGCCTATAATTTCCACCTGTTGTCCATTCCATTTGCACAACAGCATGTGAAATGTATTGTCTATCAGTGTTGCTTCCTAAGTGGACAGTTTGATTTCACAGAAGTGTGATTGACTTGGAGTTACATTGTGTTGTTTAAGTGTTCCCTTTATTTGTCCCAGATGTGCTCAATTGGATTCAGTTCTGTGGAACGGGCGGGCTAGTCCATAGCATCAATGCCTTCCTCTTGCAGGAACTGCTGACACACTCCAGCCACATGAGGTCTAGCATTGTCTTGCATTCGGAGGAACCCAGGGCCAACTGCACCAGCATATGGTCTCACAAGGGGTCTGAGGATCTCATCTCGGTACCTAATGGCAGTCAGGCTACCTCTGGCGAGCACATGGAGGGCTGTGCGGCCCCCCAAAGAAATGAGAAATGAGGAATTTCTATCTCGTTACAATACACCTAGAGAGTTCTCCATAGTCTTTGATGCTATTCCATCTGGAACTCTCATGTTATTTAGAGGTGTAGCCAGACCTCACCTTCTTGACCTACCCTCGCTTAATCCAATTGACTTTCCAATAGGGAAAATATGTTTCTCCTTGCTCCCTCAGAACAACAGATCTATACGTGCTTTATTTCAAAGGGATATTGTATCCATTCCTTATGTCACAAGTTACTGGAATACATTGGTCACTAATATCTGTTGGGAAAAAGTATGGTTATTACCACACAAATACTTGCTTGTTAACAAGGTCAATAAGGTCTCTTTCAGAATGATTCATAAGTATTACCCTGTGAATCATTACCTGAAGAAACTCTAAAAAGACATTAACATTGATTGTACTTTTTTGTGTTGAGCATCCAGAAACAGTTTCACATTTATTTTGGCATTGTCTACATGTAAAACAATATAATTGTTAATATTCTTGATGACTTTTGTTTGTTATGGGAGAATGTGCTGCTTGGTTTCCTTAACCATAATAAAGATAAAGAAAAACAATTTTACCTCATAAATCTAATTGTGCTAATGGAAAAATGTCATTCATAAATGTAAATTTACTAATAAAAAAACACTTCCGTGTTTTCTATAAGGAATTCGAGCAGTACATTAAGACCATTCTACATTCTTCTAATAAGAAAGCTGTTAAAACAATCAACATGAGTGTTTATTTTTTTTTTGTTTAATCTGTAATTTGTTATACCCCCTAGCATATGTTATCATTGTCTATCTATGTACTTGTTTTATGTATACAGACTTCTCTACATTGGTAATAAAATTAAAAAGTACATACATTAAAAGTAAATACCTGGGAGGCCTAGAAAATGAAATAAAACATAAAAAATATGACCATAAATATTTGTGTGTCACATGGCATATGCGTGGGTACCACCTTAACATCTCTGATCTGCCTGCCTTAATAAATTAATGCAAGAACATTGGTAGCCAGGATTAGCTATTTATATCTAGTCACTTAAAACCTCTCTTGGGCAGGGGGCAGTATTTTTTACCTCCGGATGAAAAGCGTTCCCAAATTAACCTCTTGAACCTCTGGGGGCAGTATTTCATTTTTGGATGAAAAACGTTCCCGTTTTAAACAAGATATTTTGTCACGAAAAGATGCTTGACTATGCATATAATTGACAGCTTTGGAAAGACAAAACTCTGACGTCTCCAAAACTGCAAAGATATTATCTGTGAGTGCCCCAGAACTAATGCTACAGGCGAAACCAAGATGAAGTTTCATACAGGAAATGCCCCAGATTCTGAAGGCGCTGTGTTCCAATGTCTCCTTATATGGCTGTGAATGCGCAAGGAATGAGCCTACACTTTCTGTCGTTTCCCCAAGGTGTTTGCAGCATTGTGACGTATTTGTAGGCATATCATTGGACAATTGACCATAAGAGACTACATTTACCAGGTGTCCTCCGTCGAAACTATTGCGTAATCTCCAAGTGCGTGCATTTTTCCATTTTGAACAGAGGAGAAACCAAACTGCAACGAGTGATTTATCATCGAATAGATATGTGAAAAACACCTTGAGGATTGATTCTAAACAACGTTTTCCATGTTTCTGTCGATATTATAGAGTTAATTTGGAAAAAAGTTTGCGTTGTAATGACTGAATTTTCGTCTACCGAATAGAACTTCCGCACTCAACAACCCGGTCGCATTCCGCTTCGCTCCACAGGTAGTATCACATTTTCATTTCATTTCATTACAGTACAACGGTTTGATTTGTCTGATCGTAGCTAGCTACATAGCCGTCTTTGTATCAAAGATAATTGTGTAGTCTAGAGCGATTTTCTAAGTTAGCTAGCCAGCTATTGTCGTTCTTTTAACGCAACGTAACGTAATCAACACTGCTAGCTAGCCAGCTAGCCCCCGAATAGCAGCACTGTAGAAACTATTACACTCAACGGAACGACTTGATTAGTGTAGTGTCAACAACGCAGCCACTGCCAGCTAGCCTACAAAGTCAACAACGCAGCCACTGCCAGCTAGCCTACTTCAGCAGTACTGTATCATTTTAGTCAATAAGATTCTTGCTACGTAAGTTTAACTTTCTGAACATTCGAGACGTGTAGTCCACTTGTCATTCCAATCTCCTTTGCATTAGCGTAGCCTCTTCTGTAGCCTGTCAACTATGTGTCTGTCTATCCCTGTTCTCTCCTCTCTGCACAGACCATACAAACGCTCCACACCGCGTGGCCGCGGCCACCTAATCTGGTGGTCCCAGCGCGCACGACCCACGTGGAGTTCAGGTCTCCGGTAGCCTCTGGAACTGCCGATCTGCGGCCAACAAGGCAGAGTTCATCTCAGCCTATGCCTCCCTCCAGTCCCTCGACTTCTTGGCACTGACGGAAACATGGATCACCACAGATAACACTGCTACTCCTACTGCTCTCTCTTCGTCCGCCCACGTGTTCTCGCACACCCGAGAGCTTCTGGTCAGCGGGGTGGTGGCACCGGGATCCTCATCTCTCCCAAGTGGTCATTCTCTCTTTCTCCCCTTACCCATCTGTCTATCGCCTCCTTTGAATTCCATGCTGTCACAGTTACCAGCCCTTTCAAGCTTAACATCCTTATCATTTATCGCCCTCCAGGTTCCTCGGAGAGTTCATCAATGAGCTTGATGCCTTGATAAGCTCCTTTCCTGAGGACGGCTCACCTCTCACAGTTCTGGGCGACTTTAACCTCCCCACGTCTACCTTTGACTCATTCCTCTCTGCCTCCTTCTTTCCACTCCTCTCCTCTTTTGACCTCACCCTCTCACCTTCCCCCTACTCACAAGGCAGGCAATACGCTCGACCTCATCTTTACTAGATGCTGTTCTTCCACTAACCTCATTGCAACTCCCTCCAAGTCTCCGACCACTACCTTGTATCCTTTTCCCTCTCGCTCTCATCCAACACTTCCCACACTGCCCCTACTCGGATGGTATCGCGCCGTCCCAACCTTCACTCTCTCTCCCCATTTCTCTCTCCTCTTCCATCCTATCATCTCTTCCCTCTGCTCAAACCTTCTCCAACCTACCTCCTGATTCTGCCTCCTCAACCCTCCTCTCCTCCCTTTCTGCATCCTTTGACTCTCTATGTCCCCTATCCTCCAGGCCGACTCGGTCCCCCCTCCCGCTCCGTGGCTCGACGACTCATTGCGAGCTCACAGAACAGGGCTCCGGGCAGCCGAGCGGAAATGGAGGAAAACTCGCCTCCCTGCGGACCTGGCATCCTTTCACTCCCTCCTCTCTACATTTTCCTCTTCTGTCTCTGCTGCTAAAGCCACTTTCTACCACTCTAAATTCCAAGCATCTGCCTCTAACCCTAGGAAGCTCTTTGCCACCTTCTCCTCCCTCCTGAATCCTCCCCCCCCTCCTCCCTCTCTGCAGATGACTTCGTCAACCATTTTGAAAAGAAGGTCGACGACATCCGATCCTCGTTTGCTAAGTCAAACGACACCGCTGGTTCTGCTCACACTGCCCTTCCCTGTGCTCTGACCTCTTTCTCCCCTCTCTCTCCAGA
This sequence comes from Oncorhynchus nerka, assembly GCF_034236695.1. Classification (NCBI taxonomy): domain Eukaryota; kingdom Metazoa; phylum Chordata; class Actinopteri; order Salmoniformes; family Salmonidae; genus Oncorhynchus; species Oncorhynchus nerka. The sequence goes on along the minus strand of NC_088408.1, from coordinate 50,799,925 downwards.
TGAAATCTCGCGTCTTGTGACGGCCGGCCGCCCAACAACCTGCCCGCTTGACCCTATCCCCTCCTCTCTTCTCCAGACCATTTCCGGAGACCTTCTCCCTTACCTCACCTCGCTCATCAACTCATCCCTGACCGCTGGCTACGTCCCTTCCGTCTTCAAGAGAGCGAGAGTTGCACCCCTTCTGAAAAAAACTACAGACCAGTATCCCTTCTTTCTTTTCTCTCCAAAACTCTTGAACGTGCCGTCCTTGGCCAGCTCTCCCGCTATCTCTCTCAGAATGACCTTCTTGATCCAAATCAGTCAGGTTTCAAGACTAGTCATTCAACTGAGACTGCTCTTCTCTGTATCACGGAGGCGCTCCGCACTGCTAAAGCTAACTCTCTCTCCTCTGCTCTCATCCTTCTAGACCTATCGGCTGCCTTCGATACTGTGAACCATCAGATCCTCCTCTCCACCCTCTCCGAGTTGGGCATCTCCGGCACGGCCCACGCTTGGATTGCGTCCTACCTGACAGGTCGCTCCTACCAGGTGGCGTGGCGAGAATCTGTCTCCTCACCACGTGCTCTCACCACTGGTGTCCCCCAGGGCTCTGTTCTAGGCCCTCTCCTATTCTCGCTATACACCAAGTCACTTGGCTCTGTCATAACCTCACATGGTCTCTCCTATCATTGCTATGCAGACGACACACAATTAATCTTCTCCTTTCCCCCTTCTGACGACCAGGTGGCGAATCGCATCTCTGCATGTCTGGCAGACATATCAGTGTGGATGACGGATCACCACCTCAAGCTGAACCTCGGCAAGACGGAGCTGCTCTTCCTCCCGGGAAGGACTGCCCGTTCCATGATCTCGCCATCACGGTTGACAACTCCATTGTGTCCTCCTCCCAGAGCGCTAAGAACCTTGGCGTGATCCTGGACAACACCCTGTCGTTCTCAACTAACATCAAGGCGGTGGCCCGTTCCTGTAGGTTCATGCTCTACAACATCCGCAGAGTACGACCCTGCCTCACACAGGAAGCGGCGCAGGTCCTAATCCAGGCACTTGTCATCTCCCGTCTGGATTACTGCAACTCGCTGTTGGCTGGGCTCCCTGCCTGTGCCATTAAACCCCTACAACTCATCCAGAACGCCGCAGCCCGTCTGGTGTTCAACCTTCCCAAGTTCTCTCCACGTCACCCCGCTCCTCCGCTCTCTCCACTGGCTTCCAGTTGAAGCTCGCATCCGCTACAAGACCATGGTGCTTGCCTACGGAGCTGTGAGGGGAACGGCACCTCAGTACCTCCAGGCTCTGATCAGGCCCTACACCCAAACAAGGGCACTGCGTTCATCCACCTCTGGCCTGCTCGCCTCCCTACCACTGAGGAAGTACAGTTCCCGCTCAGCCCAGTCAAAACTGTTCGCTGCTCTGGCCCCCCAATGGTGGAACAAACTCCCTCACGACGCCAGGACAGCGGAGTCAATCACCACCTTCCGGAGACACCTGAAACCCCACCTCTTGAAGGAATACCTAGGATAGGTTAAAGTAATCCTTCTCACCCCCCCCTTAAAAGATTTAGATGCACTATTGTAAAGTGGCTGTTCCACTGGATGTCATAAGGTGAATGCACCAATTTGTAAGTCGCTCTGGATAAGAGCGTCTGCTAAATGACTTAAATGTAAATGTAAATGTTAGCCAAACGTGATGAACAAAACGGAGCGATTTCTCCTACACAAATAATCTTTTTGGAAAAACTGAACATTTGCTATCTAACTGAGAGTCTCCTCATTGAAAACATCCAAAGTTCTTCAAAGGTAAATGATTTTATTTGAATGCTTTTCTTGTTTTTGTGAAAATGTTGCCTGCTGAATGCTAGGCTTAATGCTATGCTAGCTATCAATACTCTTACACAAATGCTTGTGTAGCTATGGTTAAAAAGCATTTTTTGAAAATCTGAGATGACAGTGTTGTTAACTTCTTGCGTCAAGCCATCCCGGATCCGGTATCGTGACTACAGCCTCAAGCTCATTACCATAACGCAACGTTAACTATTCATGAAAATCGCAAATGAAATGAAATTAATCTATTTGCTCTCAAGCTTAGCCTTTTGTTAACAACACTGTCATCTCAGATTTTCAAAATATGCTTGTCAACCATTGCAAAACAAGCATTTGTGTAACAATATTGATAGCTAGCGTAGCATTTAGCGTTAGCATTCAGCAGGCAACATTTTCACAAAAACCAGAAAAGGATTCAAATAAAATCATTTACCTTTGAAGAACTTCAGATGTTTTCAATGAGGAGACTCAGTTAGATAGCAAATGTTCCGTTTTTACAAAAAATATTATTTGTGTTGACAAATCGGTCCGTTTTCTTCATCATTCTTCATCACGTTTGGGTAAGAAAAAAAAGGAAAATTAAGTCATTAAAACGCGAACTTTTTTCCCAAATTAACTCCATAATATCGACAGAAACATGGCAAACCGATGTTTAGAATCAATCCTCAAGGTGTTTTTCACATATCTATCGACGATAAAATCCTTCGGGCAGTTGACTTTCTCTTCTGAAGAAATGGAACGCGCATGGACCTACAGATTACGCAATAATTTCGACACAGGACACCGGGCGGGACACCAGGTAAATGTAGTCTCTTATGGTCAATCTTCCAATGATATGCCTACAAACACGTCACAATGCTGCAGACACCTTGGAGAAACGACACAAAGGGCAGGCTCATTCCTGGCGCATTGACAGCCATATAAGGAGACATTGGAACACAGCGCATTCAGAATCTGGGGCATTTCCAGTATGAAACTTCATCTTGGTTTCGCCTGTAGCATTAGTTCTGGGGCAGTCACAGATAATATCTTTGCAGTTTTGGAAACGTCAGAGTTTTGTCTTTCCAAGGCTGTCAATTCCATGCATAGTCGAGCATCTTTTCGTGACAAAATATTGCGCTTAAAACGGGCACGTCTTTTTATCCAATAATGACATAGCGCCCCCATAGGTTGAAGAGGTTAACAAAAGGCTAAGCTTGTGAGCCAATACATTTATTTCATTTCATTTGCGATTTTCATGAATAGTTAACGTTGCGTTATGGTAATGAGCTTGAGGCTATAATTACGCTCCCGGATACGGGATTGCTCGTCGCAACAGGTTAAACTGCCTGATACTCAGGCCCATAAGATAGGGTATGCATATAATTAGTAGATTTGGATAGAAAACACTCTAAAGTCTCCAAAACTGTTAACATAATGTCTATGAGTGTAACAAAACTGATATGGCAGGCGAAAACCAGAGGAAAATCCAACCAGGAAGTACTATTATTTTGAAAGGCTGTTTTTCCATTGAAAGCCTATTCACCATACAAGGACTTAGGACACAGTTCACGGGCTCTATGGCTTCCTCTATATGTGGCCGGTCTTTAGGCATTGTTTCAGGCTTTTACTCTGAAAAATGAGCGAGATACACCACTTTCAATCAGTGGACAGTGGAAATTTCCAGACATCAGCCATGCGCCTGATTGGGCATGCGCCTTTCTTGTTTCTCCTTTTCTATTGACGAAGCTTTTGTCCGGTTGAAATATTACTGATTATTTATGACAAAAACAACCGGAGGATGGATGTTAAACATCGTTTGGCATGTTTCTACAAACTTTTATTGTACTTTTTAAAAACTTTTCATCTGGACTTAGTGCCCGCGCCTTGAGCATTCGCATTACTGGACAAAACGCGCAAACAAAAATGAGGTTTTTGGTCATAAAGAGGGACATTATCGAACAAAACAAACATTTATTGTCTAACATGGAGACCTGGGAGTGCCACTAGATGAAGATCATCAAAGGTAAGTGATTAATTTAATGCTATTTCTGACTTTTGTGACACCTCTCCTTGTTTGGAAAATGGCTGCATGGGTTTCTAAGCGCTGACCTAACATAATCACAAAGTGTGCTTTTGTCATAAAGCCTTTTTGAAATCTGACACAGCGGTTGCATTGAGGAGAAGTTTACCTTTATTCATATGTTTAACACTTGTATCTTTTATCAACGTTTATGATGAGTATTTCTGTTATTTGATGAGGTTCTCTGCACTTTCACCAGATATTTGTTTGAGAATGCATTTCTGAACATAACACACCAATTTCAAATTAGGTTTTTGGACATAAAGATTAACTTTATCAAACAGAACACACATTTATTGTGTAACATGAAGTCCTCTGAGTGCCATTTGATGAAGATCAAAGGTTAGTGATTAATTTAATCGCTATTTCTGACTTTTGTGAGCCCTCTCCTTGGCTGGAAAATGGCTGTATGGTTTTCTGTGACTAGGCGCTGACCTAACATAATCGTTTGGTGTGCTTTCGCTGTAAAGCCTATTTGAAATTGGACACTGTGGTTGGATTTACAAGAAGTTTATCTTTAAAATGGTGTATAAGAGTTGTATGTTTGAGGAATTTTAATTATGGGATTTCTGTTATTTTGAATTTGGCGCCCTGCAATTTCACTGGCTGTTGTCGAGGTGGGACGCTAGCGTTAATCAGAAATACTATAAAACATCTCCACCTTTAGCACACATTTGAAAGCAGGCAAAGTAACCTTCTATGCGTGGTGAGGCATGTGTGATCACTCAACATTGACAGGACCGACAAAAAAAGACATGCTCACATGCAAACAAAAGATAACGTGTCTGACTTGCACCATTTCGTAATTATTATCTCACCAACCTTTTAAGTTTACACCATTTAATTCTGTACTCAAACTTCTGCCTGGTATTCAAGATAACACACAACTTTTAAGCTCAGACTTAAATAGCAGTGTTCAAAGAACCTCCACCAGAGGTGACTGTAGTATCCTCAAACTGACAAAAAGGAGACACCCCACACTCATTTTAGATCCCAAGGTGTCTTTATTTTCATACTGTATGCTCTCACTCTTATCACTATCTCCTTTGCCATCTTCCATTTATGGCATTTCAACATCGACACAGAGGGGCACATCACACTCATGTATTTTCTTGGAACTCCATCCATCCACATACACACTACCGTAGCATCTTGTTTACATTTCTCACAATTTAAGCTTCCAGCTGAGACCTTGGACTGATCATGTGAGATGGGCACAGGGATATGTATGTACAGTCCTTTTCAGTGTGGAGGTAAATTAGTTGAATAGGAGAAACGGATGCGGTTGCTTGTAAATGGAGAGCAGTGACTGGCTCATCACTTCTTGACTAAAAGAAAGATAGATTTAGAATTGAGTTCAACATTGCCATAGGTCAACAGCTGAAAATCCCATATTAACATACAACCCAGAGATAGCAATCCATCCTCAAGGTGTTTTTAACAAACATATTCGATAATATATCAGTCGAGGCAGTTGGTTTCTCATAAGAAGCGATTGGAAAAATGGCTACCTCAGTATTTTACGCAAGGTTTTCTGCGGGAGACACCATGTGACCACATGCCATATATGGTCCCTTACAGCCATTCTTCAAGGGAAATGCCTAAAAAGACGTCACAATGCTGTAGACACCTTGGGGAAAACGTGGAAAACGTAAGCTCATTCACAGCCATATAAGGAGTCATTGGCATGAGGCGGTTTCAAAAGATGCGGCACTTCGTGGTTGGATTTTTATCTGGGTTTCGCCTGTAACATCAGTTCTGTGGCACTCACAGACAATATCTTTGCAGTTTTGGAAACGTCAGAGTGTCTTCTTTCCAAAGCTGTCAATTATATGCATAGTCAAGCATCTTTGTGACAAAATATCTTGTTTAAAACGGAACGTTTTTCATCCAAAAATTAAAATAGCGCCCCCTAAATCCAACTGGTTAAACAAATTATACTATAGCACATTCAATGATGTTATTGTTCTTCTAGTTCCGACAGTGCTGCAATATCTAATAAGTATTCTAACAATTCTCAACAACTACCTAATACACACAAATCTAAGTAAAGGAATGGAATAAGAATGAACAATGACCGAGCGGCATAGGCAAGATGCAATAGATGGTATAATCTTTTCTTTTTTTTTCTTCATCAATCTACACACAATACCCCATGATGGCAAAGCAAAAACAGGTTTTTAGAAAGGCATGCAACTTCATTAAAATCAAAAACTGAAATATTACATTTTTACATAAGTATTCAGACCCTTTACTCAGTACTTTGCTGTAGCACCTTTGGCAGCGTTTACACCCTAGAGTCTTCTTGGGTATGACGCTACAAGTTTGACAAACCTGTATTTTTCTCTCCAGATCCTCTCCAGCTCTTTCAGGTTGGGTGGGGAGCGTCACTTCACAGCTATTTTCAGGTCTCTCCACAGATGTTTGATCAGGTTCAATCCGGGCTCTGGCTGGGCCACTCAAGGACATTCAAAGACTTGTCCGGAAGCCACTCCTGCGTTGTTTTGGCTGTGTGCTTAGGGTTGTTGTCCTGTTGCAAGGTGAACCTTCAACCCAGTCTGAGGTCCTGAGTGCTCTGGAGCAGGTTTTCATCAAGGATCTCTCTGTACTTTGCTCCGTTCATTATTTCCCTTGATCCTAATTAGGCTCCCGGTCCCTGCCGCTGAAAAACATCCCCACAGAATGATGCTGCCACCATCATGCTTTACCATAGGGATGATGCCATGTTTCCTACAGATGTGATGCTTGGCATTCAGGCTAAAGTAGTTCCATCTTAGTTTCATCAGACCAGAGAGTCTTGTTTCTTATTCAAATTCAAATGTATTTATATAGCCCTTCGTACATCAGCTGATATCTCAAAGTGCTGTACAGAAACCCAGCCTAAAACCCCAAACAACAAACAATAAAGGTGTAGAAGCACGGTGGCTAGGAAAAACTCCCTAGAAAGGCCAAAACCTAGGAAGAAACCTAGAGAGGAACCAGGCTATGTGGGGTGGCCAGTCCTCTTCTGGCTGTGCCGGGTGGAGATTATAACAGAATATGGCCAAGATGTTCAAATGTTCATAAATGACCAGCATGGTCAATAATAATAAGGCAGAACAGTTGAAACTGGAGCAGCAGCACGACCAGGTGGACTGGGGACAGCAGTCAGAGTCATCATGTCAGGTAGTCCTGAGGCATGGTCCTAGGGCTCAGGTCCTCCTCCGAGAGAAAGAGAGAATTAGAGAGAGCACACTTAAATTCACACAGGACACCGAATAGGACAGGAGAAGTACTCCAGATATAACAAACTGACCCTAGCCCCCCGACACATAAACTACTGCAGCATAAATACTGGAGGCTGAGACAGGAGGGGTCAGGAGACACTGTGGCCGCATCCGAGGACACCCCCGGACAGGGCCAAACAGGAAGGATATAACCCCACACACTTTGCCAAAGCACAGCCCCCACACCACTAGAGGGATATCTTCAACCACCAACTTACCATCCTGGGACAAGGCTGAGTATAGCCCACAAAGATCTCCGTCACGGCACAACCCAAGGGGGGAGCGCCAACCCAGACAGGATGACCACTTCAGTGAATCAACCCACTCAGGTGATGCACCCCCTCCAGGGACGGTATGAGAGAGCCCCAGTAAGCCAGTGACTCAGCCCCTGTAATAGGGTTAGAGGCAGAGAATCCCAGTGGAAAGAGGGGAACCGGCCAGGCAGAGACAGCAAGGGCGGTTTGTTGCTCCAGAGCCTTTCCGTTCACCTTCCCACTCCTGGGCCAGACTACACTCAATCATATGACCCACTGAAGAGATTAGTCTTCAGTAAGGACTTAAAGGTTGAGACCGAGTTTGCGTCTCTGACATGGGTAGGCAGACCGTTCCATAAAAATGGAGCTCTATAGGAGAAAGCCCTGCCTCCAGCTGTTTGCTTAGAAATTCTAGGGACAATTAGGAGGCCTGCGTCTTGTGACCGTAGCGTACGTGTAGGTATGTACGGCAGGACCAAATCAGAGAGATAGGTAGGAGCAAGCCCATGTAATGCTTTGTAGGTTAGCAGTAAAACCTTGAAATCAGCCCTTGCTTTGACAGGAAGCCAGTGTAGGGAGGCTAGCACTGGAGTAATATGATCAAATTTTTTGGTTCTAGTCAGGATTCTAGCAGCCATATTTAGCACTAACTGAAGTTTGTTTAGTGCTTTATCCGGAGTAACCGGAAAGTAGAGCATTGCAGTAGTCTAACCTAGAAGTGACAAAAGCATGGATTAATTTTTCTGCATCATTTCTGGACAGAAAGTTTCTGATTTTTGCAATGTTACGTAGATGGAAAAAGCTGTCCTTGAAATGGTCTTGATATTTACATTTACATTTAAGTCATTTAGCAGACGCTCATATCCAGAGCGACTTACAAATTGGTGCATTCACCTTATGACATCCAGTGGAGCAGCCACTTTACAATAGTGCATCTAAATCTTTTAAGGGGGTGAGAAGGATTACTTTATCCTATCCTAGGTATTCCTTAAAGAGGTGGGGTTTCAGGTGTCTCCGGAAGGTGGTGATTGACTCCGCTGTCCTGGCGTCGTGAGGGAGTTTGTTCCACCATTGGGGGGCCAGAGCAGCGAACAGTTTTGACTGGGCTGAGCGGGAACTGTACTTCCTCAGTGGTAGGGAGGCGAGCAGGCCAGAGGTGGATGAACGCAGTGCCCTTGTTTGGGTGTAGGGCCTGATCAGAGCCTGGAGGTACTGAGGTGCCGTTCCCCTCACAGCTCCATAGGCAAGCACCATGGTCTTGTAGCCTCAAAGAGAGATCAGGGTCAGAGTAACGCCGAGGTCCTTCACAGTTTTATTTGAGACGACTGTACAACCATTAAGATTAATTGTCAGATTCAACAGAAGATCTCTTTGTTTCTTGGGACCTAGAACAAGCATCTCTGTTTTGTCAGAGTTTAAAAGTAGAAAGTTTGCAGCCATCCACTTCCTTATGTCTGAAACACATGCTTCTAGCGAGGGCAATTTTGGGGCTCCACCATGTTTCATTGAAATGTACAGCTGTGTGTCATCCGCATAGTGAAAACAATAGTGGTCCTAAAACGGAACCTTGAGGAACACCGAAATGTACAGTTGATTTGTCAGAGGACAAATCATTCACAGAGACAAACTGATATCTTTCCGACAGATAAGATCTAAACCAGGCCAGAACTTGTCCGTGTAGACCAATTTGGGTTTCCAATCTCTCCAAAAGAATGTGGTGATCGATGGTATCAAAAGTAGCACCAAGGTCTAGGAGCACGAGGACAGATGCAGAGCCTCGGTCTGATGCCATTAAAAGGTCATTTACCACCTTCACAAGTGCAGTCTCAGTGCTATGATGGGGTCTAAAACCAGACTGAAGCATTTCGTATACATTGTTTGTCTTCAGGAAGGCAGTGAGTTGCTGCGCAACAGCCTTTTCTAAAATTTTTGAGAGGAATGGAAGAGTCGATATAGGGCGATAGTTTTTTTATATTTTCTAGGTCAAGGTTTGGCTTTTTCAAGAGAGGCTTTATTACTGCCACTTTTAGTGAGTTTGGTACACATCCGGTGGATAGAGAGCCGTTTATTATGTTCAACATAGGAGGGCCAAGCACAGGAAGCAGCTCTTTCAGTAGTTTAGTTGGAATAGGGTCAGTATGCAGCTTGAAGATTTAGAGGCCATGATTATTTTCATCATTGTGTCAAGAGATATAGTACTAAAACACTTGAGCGTCTCTCTTGATCCTAGGTCCTGGCAGAGTTGTGCAGACTCAGGACAACTGAGCTTTGAAGGAATACGCAGATTTAAAGAGGAGTCCATAATTTGCTTTCTAATAATCATGATATTTTCCTCAAAGAAGTTCATGAATTTATCACTGCTAAAGTGAAAGTCGCCCTCTCTTGGGGAATGCTGCTTTTAGTTAGCTTTGCGACAGTATCAAAAGGAATTTCGGATTGTTCTTATTTTCCTCAATTCAGTTAGAAAAATAGGATGATCGAGCAGCAGTAAGGGCTCTTCGGTACTGCACGGTACTGTCTTTCCAAGCTAGTCGGAAGACTTCCAGTTTGGTGTGGCGCCATTTCCGTTTCTTATGGTCTGAGAGTACTTTAGGTGCCTTTTGGCAAACTACAAGTGGACTGTCATGTGCCTTTTACTGAGGGGTAGCTTCCATCTGGCCACTCTACCATAAAGGCCTGATTGGTGGAGTGCTGCAGAGATGGTTGTCCTTCTAGAAGGTTCTCCCATCTCCACAAAGGAACTCTGGAGCTCTTTTAGAGTGACCATCGACTTCTTGGTAACCTTCCTGACCAAGGTCCTTCTACCCCGATTGCTCAGTTTGGCCAGGCAGCCAGCTCAAGGAGGACTCTTGGTGGTTCCAAACTTCTTCCATTAAGAATGATGGAGGTCAAAGTGTTCTTGGGGAACCTCAATGCTGCAGAATTGTTTTGGTACCCTTCCCCAGATCTTAGTCTTGATACAATCCTGCCTCTGCACTCTACGGACAAATCCTTCGACCTCATGGCATGGTATTTGCTCTGACATGCGCTGTCAACTGTGGGACCTTATGTGTAGACAGGTGTGTGCCTTTCCAAATCATGTCCAATCAATTGGATTTACCACAGCTTGACTCAATGATGTTGTAGAGACATCTCAAGGATGATCAATGGAAACAGGATGCGCATGAGATTAATTTCGATTCGCATAGCAAGGGTCTGAATACTTATGTAAATAAGGTATTTCTGTTTTGTTATTTTAATACATTTGATAAAATTAAAATACAATTAAAATAAACAGTATTCGCCTTGTAATTATGGGGTATTGCGTAAAGACTGATGAAGATACATTTTTTAAAATACATTTTAGAATAAGGCTGTAACGAAACAAAATGTTGAAAAATTCAAGGGTTCTGAATACTTTCCGAATGCACTGGATGCTTCACCGAGTTGTGGCTGGACGACAACAGGGATAATATACAGTTAGCTGGGTTTTCCGTGCATCGGCAGTACAGAACAGCTACGTCCGGTAGGATGACGGGTGCGGGCATGTCTATTTGTTAATAACAGCTGGTGAATGATATCTCAAGGTATTGCTCACCTGAGGTAGCTTATCATGAAGTACTCTGTCGACCACACTATCTACATAGAGAGTTTTCATCTATATTTTTTGTAGCCGTCTATTTACCACCTCAAACCGACGCTGGCAGTAAGACCACACTCAACGAGCTGTATAAGGCCATAAGCAAACAAGAAAATGCACATCCAGGCCTCCCGGGTGGCGCAGTGGTTAAGGGCGCTGTACTGCAGCACCAGCTGTGCCACCAGAGACTCTGGGTTCGCGCCCAGGCTCTGTCATAACCAGTCGAGACCGGGTGGTCCGTGGGGCGACGCACAATTGGCCTAGCGTCGTCCGGGTTAGGGAGGGGTTGGCTGGTAGAGATATCCTTGTCTCATTGCGCACCAGCGACTCCTGTGGCGGGCCGGCTAACCAAGGTTGCCAGGGGCACAGTGTTTCCTCCGACACATTGGTGCGGCTGGCTTCCGGGTTGGATGGAAGCTGTGGTAAGAAGCAGTGCGGCTTGGTTGGGTTGTGTATCGGAGGACGCATGACTTTCAACCTTCGTCTCTCCCGAGCCCGTACGGGAGTTGTAGCGATGAGAGAAGATAGTAGCTACTAAAAACAATTGGATACCACGAAATTGGGGGAGAAAAAGGGGTAAAAAAAAAAAAGAAAAAGAAAATGCACATGCAGAAGCTGCGCTCCTAGTGGCCGGGGACTTTAATGCAGGCAAACTTAAATCAGTTTTACCTCATTTCTACCAGTATGTCACATCTGCAACCAGAGGGAAAAACACTCTACACTTTACGCCACACACAGAGATGCAAACAAGGCTCTCCCTCGCCCTCCATTTGGAAAATCTGACCATAACTCTATCCTCCTGATTCCTGCTTACAAGCAAGAACTAAAGCAGGAAGAACCAGAATTCGCTCAATACAGAAGTGGTCAGATGACTTGGATGCTACGCTACATTACTGTTTTGCTAGCACAGACTGGAATATGTTCTGGGATTCATCCAATGGCTTTGAGGAGTATACCACCTCAGTCACCGGCTTCATCCATATCCCAAACAAAATCTAAGGACTACATCCGCACCGAGCTAAAGGCTAGAACTGCCGCTTTCAAGGAGCAGGACTCTAATTCGGACGCTTCTAAGAAATCCTGCTATGCCCCCAGATGAACCATCAAACAGGCAAAGCGTCACTACAGGACTAAGATTGAATCCTACTGCACCGGCTCTGACACTCATCGGATATGGTAGGGCTTGCAAACTATTGCAGACTACAAAGGGAAACCCAGCTGTGAGCTGCCCAGTGACGCAAGCCTACCAGACGGGCTAAATGTCTTTTTAGGCTCGCTTTAGGCAAGCATGCATGAGAGCACTAACTGTTCCAGACGACTGTGGGATGACGCTCTCCATAGCCGATGTGAGCAAGAACTTTAAACAAGTCAACATTCACAAGGCCGCGGGGCCAGATGGATTACCAGGATGTGTACTCAGAGCATGATGGCAAGTGTCTATACAACATTTTTAACCTCTCCCTGACCGATTCTGTAATACCTACACAAACGTTCAAAAGTTTGGGGTCACTTAGAAATGTCCTTGTTTTTGAAAGAAAAACACATTTTTTGTCCATTAAAAAACATACAATTGATCAGAAATGCAGTGTAGACATTGTTAATGTTGTAAATGACTATTTTGTTAGGCGTACAGATGTCCATTATCAGCTACCATCAGTCCTGTGTTCCAATGGCACATTGTGTTAGCTAATCCAAGTTCAGCATTTTAAAAGGCTAATTGATTATTAGAAAACCCTTTTGCAATTATGTTAGCACAGCTGAAAACTGTTGTTGGGTATCTGGAGCATCAGCATTTGTGGGTTTGATTACAGGCTCAAAATGGCCAGAAACAAAGCACTTTCTTCTGAAACTCGTCAGTCTATTCTTGTTCTGAGAAATGAAGACTATTCCATGCGAGAAATTGCCAAGAAACTGAAGATCTGGTACAACGCTGTGTACTATTCCCTTCAAATAACAGCACAAACTGGCTCTAACCTGAATAGAAAGAAGAGTGGGAGGCCCCGGTGCACAACTGAGCAAGACGACAAGTATCTAGTTCGAGAAACAGACGTCTCACAAAGTGTTCAACTGGCAACTTCATTAAATAGTACCCGCAAAACACTAGTCTCAACATCAACAGTGAAAAAGCGACCCCTGTAAGGTTACTCCATTAACCTGCCTAAATGACTACCACCCCTAGCACTCATGTCGGTAGCCATGAAGTGCTTTGAAAGCGGGTCATGGCTCACATCAACACCATCATCCCGTAAATCCTAGACCCACTCCAATTCGCATACTGCCCCAACAGATCCACAGATGACACAATATCAGTAGGACTCCACACTGCCCTTTCCCACCTGGATAAAAGGAACACCTATGTGAGAATGCTGTTCACTGACTACAGCTCAGCGTTCAACGCCATTGTGCCCACAAAGCTCGTCAGTAAGCTAAGGAACCTAGGACTAAACACCTCCCTCTGCAACTGGTGCCTGGACTTCCTGACGGGCCGCCCCTAGGTGGTAAGGGTAGGCAACAACACATCTGCCACGCTGATCCTCAACATGGGGCCCCTTCAGGGGTGCGTGCTTAGTCCCCTCCTGTGCTCCTGTTCACCCACGACTGCGTGGCTGAACACGACTCCAACACCATCATTAAGTTTGGTGAAGACAATGGTGGTAGGCCTGATCACGACAATGATAAGACTCTATAGGAAGGAGGTTAGAAACCTGGCAGTGTGGTGCCAGGACAACAACCTCTTCCTTAACACGAGTAAGAAAAATAAGATGATTGTGGACTACAGGAAAAGGAGGGCTGAACACACCCCCGTTCACATCGACGGGGCTGTAGTGGAGCGGGTTGAGAGTTTCATGTTCCTTCGTGTCTACATCACCAACAAACTATCATTGCACCTAAATCAACCATTTATCGGATCATCAAGAACTTCAAGGACAGAGGTTCAATTGTTGTGAAGAAGGATTCAGGGCGCCCAAGAAAGTCCAGCAAGCGCCAGGACCGTCTCCTAAAGTTGACTCAGCGGCGGGATTGGGGCACCACCAGTACAGAGCTTGCTCAGGAATGTACCATGAGGCAAAGACTTTTGGCGGATGGCCTGGTGTCAAGAAGGGCAGTAAAAGAAGCCACTTCTCTCCATGAAAAACATCAGGGACAGACTGATATTCTGCTAAAGGTACAGGGATTGGACTGCTGAGGACTGGGGTAAAGTCATTTTCTCTGATGAATCCCCTTTCCAATTGTTTGGAGCATCCGGAAAAAAGCTTGTCCGGAGAAGACAAGGTGAGCGCTACCATCAGTCCTGTGTCATGCCACCAGTAAAGCATCCTGAGACCATTCATGTGTGGGGTTGCTTCTCAGCCCAGGGCTCACTCACAATTTTGCCTAAGAACACAGCCATGAATAAAGAATGGTACCAACACATCCTCCGAGAGCAACTTCTCCCAACCATCCAGGAACAGTTTGGTGACGAACAATGCCTTTTCCAGCATGATGGAGCACCTTGCCATAAGGCAAAATTGTTAACTAAGTGGCTCGGGGAACAAAACATTGATATTTTGGGTCCATGGCCAGGAAACTCCCCAGATCTTAATCCCATTGAGAACTTGTTGTCACGACTTCTACCGAAGGTAACTCCTCTACCTGTTCGGGCGGTGCTCGGCGGTCGGCGTCGCCGGTTTACTAGCCGCCACCGATCTCTTTTTCCTTATCTGTTTGTTTTGCCTGTGATTCCTTTTCACACCTGGTTTCATTTGTGTTTAATTCTCTGTGTATAAGGGTAACCTGTTGCCTGACTTAGTTCGTGCAGGATTATACTTGTGGTTGTTGTGCTCGTTTGTATTTGATGTTTGTTGTTTTCACAGTTATGCACGTGTATTTAAAGTGTCAGAACTGTGTTTGTTCCTCCGTGCGGTTGCACGAGTGCAAGGGCGGTTTGTTGCTCCAGAGCCTTTCCGTTCACCTTCCCACTCCTGGGCCAGACTACACTCAATCATATGACCCACTGAAGAGATTAGTCTTCAGTAAGGACTTAAAGGTTGAGACCGAGTTTGCGTCTCTGACATGGGTAGGCAGACCGTTCCATAAAAATGGAGCTCTATAGGAGAAAGCCCTGCCTCCAGCTGTTTGCTTAGAAATTCTAGGGACAATTAGGAGGCCTGCGTCTTGTGACCGTAGCGTACGTGTAGGTATGTACGGCAGGACCAAATCAGAGAGATAGGTAGGAGCAAGCCCATGTAATGCTTTGTAGGTTAGCAGTAAAACCTTGAAATCAGCCCTTGCTTTGACAGGAAGCCAGTGTAGGGAGGCTAGCACTGGAGTAATATGATCAAATTTTTTGGTTCTAGTCAGGATTCTAGCAGCCATATTTAGCACTAACTGAAGTTTGTTTAGTGCTTTATCCGGGTAGCCGGAAAGTAGAGCATTGCAGTAGTCTAACCTAGAAGTGACAAAAGCATGGATTAATTTTTCTGCATCATTTCTGGACAGAAAGTTTCTGATTTTTGCAATGTTACGTAGATGGAAAAAAGCTGTCCTTGAAATGGTCTTGATATTTACATTTACATTTAAGTCATTTAGCAGACGCTCATATCCAGAGCGACTTACAAATTGGTGCATTCACCTTATGACATCCAGTGGAGCAGCCACTTTACAATAGTGCATCTAAATCTTTTAAGGGGGGGTGAGAAGGATTACTTTATCCTATCCTAGGTATTCCTTAAAGAGGTGGGGTTTCAGGTGTCTCCGGAAGGTGGTGATTGACTCCGCTGTCCTGGCGTCGTGAGGGAGTTTGTTCCACCATTGGGGGGCCAGAGCAGCGAACAGTTTTGACTGGGCTGAGCGGGAACTGTACTTCCTCAGTGGTAGGGAGGCGAGCAGGCCAGAGGTGGATGAACGCAGTGCCCTTGTTTGGGTGTAGGGCCTGATCAGAGCCTGGAGGTACTGAGGTGCCGTTCCCCTCACAGCTCCATAGGCAAGCACCATGGTCTTGTAGCCTCAAAAGAGAGATCAGGGTCCAGAGTAACGCCGAGGTCCTTCACAGTTTTATTTGAGACGACTGTACAACCATTAAGATTAATTGTCAGATTCAACAGAAGATCTCTTTGTTTCTTGGGACCTAGAACAAGCATCTCTGTTTTGTCAGAGTTTAAAAGTAGAAAGTTTGCAGCCATCCACTTCCTTATGTCTGAAACACATGCTTCTAGCGAGGGCAATTTTGGGGCTCCACCATGTTTCATTGAAATGTACAGCTGTGTGTCATCCGCATAGTGAAAACAATAGTGGTCCTAAAACGGAACCTTGAGGAACACCGAAATGTACAGTTGATTTGTCAGAGGACAAATCATTCACAGAGACAAACTGATATCTTTCCGACAGATAAGATCTAAACCAGGCCAGAACTTGTCCGTGTAGACCAATTTGGGTTTCCAATCTCTCCAAAAGAATGTGGTGATCGATGGTATCAAAAGTAGCACCAAGGTCTAGGAGCACGAGGACAGATGCAGAGCCTCGGTCTGATGCCATTAAAAGGTCATTTACCACCTTCACAAGTGCAGTCTCAGTGCTATGATGGGGTCTAAAACCAGACTGAAGCATTTCGTATACATTGTTTGTCTTCAGGAAGGCAGTGAGTTGCTGCGCAACAGCCTTTTCTAAAATTTTTGAGAGGAATGGAAGAGTCGATATAGGGCGATAGTTTTTTTATATTTTCTAGGTCAAGGTTTGGCTTTTTCAAGAGAGGCTTTATTACTGCCACTTTTAGTGAGTTTGGTACACATCCGGTGGATAGAGAGCCGTTTATTATGTTCAACATAGGAGGGCCAAGCACAGGAAGCAGCTCTTTCAGTAGTTTAGTTGGAATAGGGTCCAGTATGCAGCTTGAAGATTTAGAGGCCATGATTATTTTCATCATTGTGTCAAGAGATATAGTACTAAAACACTTGAGCGTCTCTCTTGATCCTAGGTCCTGGCAGAGTTGTGCAGACTCAGGACAACTGAGCTTTGAAGGAATACGCAGATTTAAAGAGGAGTCCATAATTTGCTTTCTAATAATCATGATATTTTCCTCAAAGAAGTTCATGAATTTATCACTGCTAAAGTGAAAGTCGCCCTCTCTTGGGGAATGCTGCTTTTTAGTTAGCTTTGCGACAGTATCAAAAAGGAATTTCGGATTGTTCTTATTTTCCTCAATTCAGTTAGAAAAATAGGATGATCGAGCAGCAGTAAGGGCTCTTCGGTACTGCACGGTACTGTCTTTCCAAGCTAGTCGGAAGACTTCCAGTTTGGTGTGGCGCCATTTCCGTTTCTTATGGTCTGAGAGTACTTTAGGTGCCTTTTGGCAAACTACAAGTGGACTGTCATGTGCCTTTTACTGAGGGGTAGCTTCCATCTGGCCACTCTACCATAAAGGCCTGATTGGTGGAGTGCTGCAGAGATGGTTGTCCTTCTAGAAGGTTCTCCCATCTCCACAAAGGAACTCTGGAGCTCTTTTAGAGTGACCATCGACTTCTTGGTAACCTTCCTGACCAAGGTCCTTCTACCCCGATTGCTCAGTTTGGCCAGGCAGCCAGCTCAAGGAGGACTCTTGGTGGTTCCAAACTTCTTCCATTAAGAATGATGGAGGTCAAAGTGTTCTTGGGGAACCTCAATGCTGCAGAATTGTTTTGGTACCCTTCCCCAGATCTTAGTCTTGATACAATCCTGCCTCTGCACTCTACGGACAAATCCTTCGACCTCATGGCATGGTATTTGCTCTGACATGCGCTGTCAACTGTGGGACCTTATGTGTAGACAGGTGTGTGCCTTTCCAAATCATGTCCAATCAATTGGATTTACCACAGCTTGACTCAATGATGTTGTAGAGACATCTCAAGGATGATCAATGGAAACAGGATGCGCATGAGATTAATTTCGATTCGCATAGCAAGGGTCTGAATACTTATGTAAATAAGGTATTTCTGTTTTGTTATTTTAATACATTTGATAAAATTAAAATACAATTAAAATAAACAGTATTCGCCTTGTAATTATGGGGTATTGCGTAAAGACTGATGAAGATACATTTTTTAAAATACATTTTAGAATAAGGCTGTAACGAAACAAAATGTTGAAAAATTCAAGGGTTCTGAATACTTTCCGAATGCACTGGATGCTTCACCGAGTTGTGGCTGGACGACAACAGGGATAATATACAGTTAGCTGGGTTTTCCGTGCATCGGCAGTACAGAACAGCTACGTCCGGTAGGATGACGGGTGCGGGCATGTCTATTTGTTAATAACAGCTGGTGAATGATATCTCAAGGTATTGCTCACCTGAGGTAGCTTATCATGAAGTACTCTGTCGACCACACTATCTACATAGAGAGTTTTCATCTATATTTTTTGTAGCCGTCTATTTACCACCTCAAACCGACGCTGGCAGTAAGACCACACTCAACGAGCTGTATAAGGCCATAAGCAAACAAGAAAATGCACATCCAGGCCTCCCGGGTGGCGCAGTGGTTAAGGGCGCTGTACTGCAGCACCAGCTGTGCCACCAGAGACTCTGGGTTCGCGCCCAGGCTCTGTCATAACCAGCCGAGACCGGGTGGTCCGTGGGGCGACGCACAATTGGCCTAGCGTCGTCCGGGTTAGGGAGGGGTTGGCTGGTAGAGATATCCTTGTCTCATTGCGCACCAGCGACTCCTGTGGCGGGCCGGGCGCAGTGCGCGCTAACCAAGGTTGCCAGGGGCACAGTGTTTCCTCCGACACATTGGTGCGGCTGGCTTCCGGGTTGGATGGAAGCTGTGGTAAGAAGCAGTGCGGCTTGGTTGGGTTGTGTATCGGAGGACGCATGACTTTCAACCTTCGTCTCTCCCGAGCCCGTACGGGAGTTGTAGCGATGAGAGAAGATAGTAGCTACTAAAAACAATTGGATACCACGAAATTGGGGGAGAAAAAGGGGTAAAAAAAAAAAAGAAAAAGAAAATGCACATGCAGAAGCTGCGCTCCTAGTGGCCGGGGACTTTAATGCAGGCAAACTTAAATCAGTTTTACCTCATTTCTACCAGTATGTCACATCTGCAACCAGAGGGAAAAACACTCTACACTTTACGCCACACACAGAGATGCAAACAAGGCTCTCCCTCGCCCTCCATTTGGAAAATCTGACCATAACTCTATCCTCCTGATTCCTGCTTACAAGCAAGAACTAAAGCAGGAAGAACCAGAATTCGCTCAATACAGAAGTGGTCAGATGACTTGGATGCTACGCTACATTACTGTTTTGCTAGCACAGACTGGAATATGTTCTGGGATTCATCCAATGGCTTTGAGGAGTATACCACCTCAGTCACCGGCTTCATCCATATCCCAAACAAAATCTAAGGACTACATCCGCACCGAGCTAAAGGCTAGAACTGCCGCTTTCAAGGAGCAGGACTCTAATTCGGACGCTTCTAAGAAATCCTGCTATGCCCCCAGATGAACCATCAAACAGGCAAAGCGTCACTACAGGACTAAGATTGAATCCTACTGCACCGGCTCTGACACTCATCGGATATGGTAGGGCTTGCAAACTATTGCAGACTACAAAGGGAAACCCAGCTGTGAGCTGCCCAGTGACGCAAGCCTACCAGACGGGCTAAATGTCTTTTTAGGCTCGCTTTAGGCAAGCATGCATGAGAGCACTAACTGTTCCAGACGACTGTGGGATGACGCTCTCCATAGCCGATGTGAGCAAGAACTTTAAACAAGTCAACATTCACAAGGCCGCGGGGCCAGATGGATTACCAGGATGTGTACTCAGAGCATGATGGCAAGTGTCTATACAACATTTTTAACCTCTCCCTGACCGATTCTGTAATACCTACACAAACGTTCAAAAGTTTGGGGTCACTTAGAAATGTCCTTGTTTTTGAAAGAAAAACACATTTTTTGTCCATTAAAAAACATACAATTGATCAGAAATGCAGTGTAGACATTGTTAATGTTGTAAATGACTATTTTGTTAGGCGTACAGATGTCCATTATCAGCTACCATCAGTCCTGTGTTCCAATGGCACATTGTGTTAGCTAATCCAAGTTCAGCATTTTAAAAGGCTAATTGATTATTAGAAAACCCTTTTGCAATTATGTTAGCACAGCTGAAAACTGTTGTTGGGTATCTGGAGCATCAGCATTTGTGGGTTTGATTACAGGCTCAAAATGGCCAGAAACAAAGCACTTTCTTCTGAAACTCGTCAGTCTATTCTTGTTCTGAGAAATGAAGACTATTCCATGCGAGAAATTGCCAAGAAACTGAAGATCTGGTACAACGCTGTGTACTATTCCCTTCAAATAACAGCACAAACTGGCTCTAACCTGAATAGAAAGAAGAGTGGGAGGCCCCGGTGCACAACTGAGCAAGACGACAAGTATCTAGTTCGAGAAACAGACGTCTCACAAAGTGTTCAACTGGCAACTTCATTAAATAGTACCCGCAAAACACTAGTCTCAACATCAACAGTGAAAAAGCGACCCCTGTAAGGTTACTCCGGTAACCTGCCTAAATGACTACCACCCCCTAGCACTCATGTCGGTAGCCATGAAGTGCTTTGAAAGGCGGGTCATGGCTCACATCAACACCATCATCCCGTAAATCCTAGACCCACTCCAATTCGCATACTGCCCCAACAGATCCACAGATGACACAATATCAGTAGGACTCCACACTGCCCTTTCCCACCTGGATAAAAGGAACACCTATGTGAGAATGCTGTTCACTGACTACAGCTCAGCGTTCAACGCCATTGTGCCCACAAAGCTCGTCAGTAAGCTAAGGAACCTAGGACTAAACACCTCCCTCTGCAACTGGTGCCTGGACTTCCTGACGGGCCGCCCCTAGGTGGTAAGGGTAGGCAACAACACATCTGCCACGCTGATCCTCAACATGGGGCCCCTTCAGGGGTGCGTGCTTAGTCCCCTCCTGTGCTCCCTGTTCACCCACGACTGCGTGGCTGAACACGACTCCAACACCATCATTAAGTTTGGTGAAGACAATGGTGGTAGGCCTGATCACGACAATGATAAGACTCTATAGGAAGGAGGTTAGAAACCTGGCAGTGTGGTGCCAGGACAACAACCTCTTCCTTAACACGAGTAAGAAAAATAAGATGATTGTGGACTACAGGAAAAGGAGGGCTGAACACACCCCCGTTCACATCGACGGGGCTGTAGTGGAGCGGGTTGAGAGTTTCATGTTCCTTCGTGTCTACATCACCAACAAACTATCATTGCACCTAAATCAACCATTTATCGGATCATCAAGAACTTCAAGGACAGAGGTTCAATTGTTGTGAAGAAGGATTCAGGGCGCCCAAGAAAGTCCAGCAAGCGCCAGGACCGTCTCCTAAAGTTGACTCAGCGGCGGGATTGGGGCACCACCAGTACAGAGCTTGCTCAGGAATGTACCATGAGGCAAAGACTTTTGGCGGATGGCCTGGTGTCAAGAAGGGCAGTAAAAGAAGCCACTTCTCTCCATGAAAAACATCAGGGACAGACTGATATTCTGCTAAAGGTACAGGGATTGGACTGCTGAGGACTGGGGTAAAGTCATTTTCTCTGATGAATCCCCTTTCCAATTGTTTGGAGCATCCGGAAAAAAGCTTGTCCGGAGAAGACAAGGTGAGCGCTACCATCAGTCCTGTGTCATGCCACCAGTAAAGCATCCTGAGACCATTCATGTGTGGGGTTGCTTCTCAGCCCAGGGCTCACTCACAATTTTGCCTAAGAACACAGCCATGAATAAAGAATGGTACCAACACATCCTCCGAGAGCAACTTCTCCCAACCATCCAGGAACAGTTTGGTGACGAACAATGCCTTTTCCAGCATGATGGAGCACCTTGCCATAAGGCAAAATTGTTAACTAAGTGGCTCGGGGAACAAAACATTGATATTTTGGGTCCATGGCCAGGAAACTCCCCAGATCTTAATCCCATTGAGAACTTGTTGTCACGACTTCTACCGAAGGTAACTCCTCTACCTGTTCGGGCGGTGCTCGGCGGTCGGCGTCGCCGGTTTACTAGCCGCCACCGATCTCTTTTTCCTTATCTGTTTGTTTTGCCTGTGATTCCTTTTCACACCTGGTTTCATTTGTGTTTAATTCTCTGTGTATAAGGGTAACCTGTTGCCTGACTTAGTTCGTGCAGGATTATACTTGTGGTTGTTGTGCTCGTTTGTATTTGATGTTTGTTGTTTTCACAGTTATGCACGTGTATTTAAAGTGTCAGAACTGTGTTTGTTCCTCCGTGCGGTTGCACGAGTTCTGAGTATCTAGAGCGTAAGTTTTGGCTTTTTAGTCTGTGACAATTTTTTATTGGTGGACTACATTATTAAACACGCTTCTCAGACATCCTAGGTCCTCTGCCAGGCTTCCCAAAACGTTTGACCTAAGATAAAGAATTTTAAGGCAATGCTACCAAATACTAATTGAGTGTATGTAAACTTCTGACCCACTGGGAAGGTGATGAAAGAAGCTGAAATAATAAATAATTCTCTCTACTATTATTCTGACATTGTCACGATCGTTTTGAGAGACGGACCAAGGCGCAGCGTGAGTATAGTTCCACATATTTTTAATCTCCGTGAAACAAACAAAACAATAAAGAAACAACGAAACGTGAAGTCATGACGTGCACACAGGCAACTAAACACAAACAATATCCCACAAAATACAGGTGGGGAAAATGCTACCTAAATATGATCCCCAATCAGAGGCAACGATAAACAGCCATAGAAATAGACATACTAGACCACCCCCTAGTCACGCCCTGACCTACTACACCATAGAGAACAAAGGGCTCTCTATGGTCAGGGCGTGACAGTACCCCCTCCAAAGGTGCGGACTCCGGCCGCAAAACCTGAAACCAAATGGGGTGGGTAGGGGGGGTGATTAGTGTCGGTGGCGGCTCCGGTGTAGGTCGTAGCCCTCCCCGCCCAGACCCCGGATCCGGCCATTGCGCCGGGCTGAACGCTGTGCCTGGACATGGCGTCGGCACAAAGGAAGGCTCCTGCCCTGGAGCTGGACTGGACGCCGTGCCTGGACTGGCCACCGTCGCCGGAAGCTCCGGACCGTGAACCGCCGGAAGCTCCGGACCGTGAACCGTCGCCGGAAGCTCCGGACCGTGAACCGTCGCCGGAAGCTCCGGACCGTGAACCGTCACGGTGAATGCGCACTGGAGGCCTAGTGCGTGGAGCCGGTACAGGTGGCACCGGACTGGTGACACGCACTTCAGGGCGAATGCAGGGAACCGGCACATGATGTACCGGGCTGGGGAGGCGCACTGGAGATCTGATGGGTGGAGCCGGCACAGGTTTCACCAGACCGCTAACCGGATTTTCTGGTCGAATGTTAAGCAGAACACACTTGCACAACTCTCTCAACTCTCTCTCTCTCCCAACTTCTCCATTGCCTCCTTGACGGTCTCTGGCTCTTCCCGCGGCTCAGCCGCCAGCTCCATGTGCCCCCGCCCAAAATAATCTTGGGGTTTCTTGGGCAGCGGACTGACGACATGCTCCTCGTGGCGAGTGTGAGGAACCGGCACAGGACATACCCACCTGGGGAGGCGCACTGGAGATCTGGTGCGTGGAGCCGTCACAGATGGCACCAGACTGATGACCCGCTCTTCAGCCCGCCTGCGCTGCAGCCTACTCTATGCTAACCCCTCTCTTCGGTATCCTTCCTCACATTGTTCCATTGACTCCCAGGCGGGCTCTGGCACTCTCCTCGGCTCGACCGGCCACCCCTTGTGCCACCCCCCCCCCCAAAAAAAATATTGGGGTTGTCCTTGGGCTTTCTTTGGCCGCGAACCCTGGCGTCATCGCTGTCCTCCATTATTACCTTCCGTCTGCCGCCAAGGAAGGGTTTGGCATCCACCCATCACTTCTTCCCATGTCCAAAACTCCTTTCCCTTTTGGGCACGCTGCTTGGTCCTGGTTTGGTGGGATATTCTGTCACGATCGTTTTGAGAGACGGACCAAGGCGCAGCGTGAGTATGGTTCCACATATTTTAAATCTCCGTGAAACAAACAACACAATAAAGAAACAACGAAGCGTGAAGTCACGACGTACAAACAATATCCTACAGGTGGGGAAAACGCTACCTAAATATGATCCCCAATCAGAGGCAACGATAAACAGCTGCCTCTAAATTGGGAACCATATTAGCTCAAACATAAAAATAGACATACTAGACCACCCCCAGGGCGTGACAGACATTTCACATTCTTAAAATAAAGTGGTGATCCTAACTGACCTAAAACAGGGAATTTTTACTTGGATTAAATGTCAGGAATTGTGAAAAACTGAGTTTAAATGTATTTGTCTAAGGTGTATGTAAACTTCCGACTTCAACTGTATGTATGTGGCTGTGCTCAGTAGCCAGACTAGTGACAGGTTCACACACACAGTGAGATCAGGAAGATACTGGAGATACCAGACTGACAATCACAGGCTCACAGCAGTATTATATCCTGTGTGGGATGTATTCTAGGTCAACTCAAAGGCTTCAAAATTAGTGGTGAGTCAAAAATCTTTGAGTTGGAACTAAAAGTAAAGGAGATTCAGGGGATACCTTTTTTGTTGTTGTTGCTTAGACTAATGCTATTCATTCCTATGCTGTCATGCATTCATTATGCAGTAGATGCAATTACAGTCAGGACACAAGAGGGCGCTCTTACTATTGTCTTGGACTAAGGACCAAGGGACTTCTGAGCTGGCTTGATTATTTAAATAGAGTCATTTGATAAAATGTTATCATTCTCATGTTCTTCCTTTTCCCACTGCATTTCAGATTACTGTTCTGCTGCTCTCAGATCTACCTTCTGAGAGTAGCAACCACTGCTAGTCTAGCATATTACCAAAAATGAAGCAATGTATTAGATGTGTGCAGTGGCGATTTTATCATGTAAATCTTGGTGGGGAATCAACAAAAAAAAGAAGTGGGATGCATACCAGCAAAGCCACTACACTACACAACACAAAACTAAACAATACATTAATGGTGACAAACGGTGCCCACAAACGGTTAGGGCCTACATAAAGCTCTCCCAACAGCAGAGTCCCAAACAGCAGATTCCCAACACCTTAACACTGCTACACCTGGCTATCAGTGGAGCCTTGTCTGGCAGAGAAACAGTTCATTCAGCCTCATTTACTGCCTTTTAAAAAACATAGCTGATATGGCTGGCTTGCTTAAACAAATGTGGTTTCTACAGATAATTGAGATGTACAAACTATGGCGTAAGGGGACGACAAGCGGATAAGAGGCAATCTGTAGTTTCGATTAAGACATTAATGAGCAAGCGACGATGGATGTAGTCAATGTAACTATTTGTTCAGCACTTTTGAAATGTACAGCGACAGAATTCAGAACATGGGCCATTCTTACAGTGTTCTCCCTGTACAAGTCAGAACCATAGGATAAATAATGGTGTCATATAAACAGACAATGAAAGCTCCTACAATATTAGATGATTACGTTTCTCTAAAACAGGTTATAGGCTATATGTGCACCACAAAGTTAGAACAGTAGGTGAAATTAGGAGGTGAAAATAGACCAGATTATTAGGGAGATGTCAAATAACACAATTCTATTATAGAATGTGTGTGCTGAATTTGCACGTATTATCAATAGCACTGTCAAAGCTGTACAAAAAAGTTGCAAACAAGCACACACCGGGCCACGAACGATGTGTTTACAATAGTGTGTTGGTGAAAATAGGCCAAATTATTAGGATGGGGCACATGGGCTACTAACAGCTTACTAAATCAAATCAACTTTTTGGGGTCACATACACATGGTTAGCAGATGTAATTGCGAGTATCGCGAAATGCTTGTGTTTCTTAGTTCCGACAGTGCAGCAATATCTAACAAGTATTATCTAACAATTCCAGAACAATACCTAATCGAATAAGGAATGGAATAAGAATATATAAATATAAATATATGGATGAGCATAGACAGAGCGGCATAGGCTACTACGCAATAGATGGTATAGAATACAGCATATACATATGAGATGAGTAATGCAAGATAAACATTATTAAAGTACACAACATACACTTAGAAATACTTTCTTATACATATCGCCATTGCATATTACATAATTTATGCAGCGGCATACAAGACATTTTTGGACTCACCTCATGAAGGTGGTGCAGCGGTACTTTGTGGGTAAATTTTGTCATCAAACTTTGTCATCAAAATCTGGTATTCTCTGGATTTATGGTGGGAACTCTGGAGAAAAAAAACACGCCGCCACTCCATTGAATAACAGGCTAACGTTAGTGGTTTCTTTGCAACACTTGCGGTTAGCCACTGATTCCTTCCAAATGACTCATTGTTGAAGTTGCGATTTCCAACTTGTTGTGTAATCTTTATGTCCAATGGCCGATGAGCACCGATATGTTTCATCTATAATTTCTCTTCATTATTTCTCTTCATATGACAAGAAAATGATTTGCCAGTAGATTGTCAACTTAATTCATGATGATGACTGCTATAGTAGCTAAGACTTTGAAAGTCAGTCCAATCAAAGATACTGTAAATATAACGTGATTTGATATCCTTTTATCTGTGGCCAATGACCTTGATCCTTCTTGGAAGGGCACCTGTAATATAGCTCTATGGCAGGATCCAAAGGGCAGAAATTTTGGATGTCTACATTTACTAAGCACTTAAACTGGTGATGACATACTGTCCGCATGAGTGACAGAACACTGAGCCAATCATGGCGCAACACTCCGTATTTTCTGCTTTTTAAGGTATAGGAAAATGCAGCGCGGTAAATTCAAATAAAATTATATAAAAATCAAACTTTCATTAAATCACACATGTAAGATACTAAATTAAAGCTACATATGTTGTGAATCCACCCAACATGTCAGATTTTAAAAAGGCTTTTCGGCAAAAGCATAAGAAGCTATTATCTGATGATAGCACAACAGTAAACAAAGAGAGTAGCTTATTTCAACCCTACCGGCGCTACACAAAACGCAGAAATAAAATATAAAACATGCCTTACTTTTGACGAGCTTCTTTTGTTGGCACTCCAATACGTTCCATAAACATCACAATTGGTCCTTTTGTTCGATTAATTCCGTCCATATATATCCAAAATATCAATTTATTTGGCGCATTTGATCCAGAAAAAAACAGCTTCCAATTTGCGCAACGTCACTACAAAATATCTCAAAAGTTGCCTATAAGCTTTGCCAAAACATTTCAAACTACTTTTGTAATACAACTTGAGGTATTTTTAAACGTTAATAATCGATCAAATTGAAGACGGGTCAATCTGTGTTCAATACAGGAAGACAACAAACTAACGCTACTTTTTAAGTCTTGCGCAACTCTCAACAGTGTTACCCAGTTCCTAGATGGCCGTACTTCTTCATTGCACAAAGGAATAACCTCAACCAAATTCCAAAGACTGGTGACATCCAGTGGAAGCGGTAGGAACTGAAAACAAGTGCCTAAGAAATATCGTTTCCCAATGAGACGTCACTGAACAGAAAATTCTGAACGGTTAGACCTCTGGGTTTTGCCTGCTACATAAGTTATTTTATACTCACAGACATGATTCAAACAGTTTTATAAACTTCCGAGGGATTTCTATCCAAATCTACTAATAATATGCATATCTTATATTCTTGGCATGAGTAGCAGGAAGTTGAAATTGGGCACACTATTTATCCAAAAGTGAAAATGCTGCCCCCTATACCTTAAGAATTAACTGAATTATATATTTATTTTACATTGTTTGCAAACTGATATGTGACATGTATTAATACCAAAATAACATGCAAAACAGGCAAGCCCCCCCCCCCCCGCAAAAAAATAAATAATAATATATATATATATATACATAGAGAGAGAGAGAGAGAGGGAGATATAGATACATATACAAATATACAGTATATTTATATTATTATGAATTTATTTTTGCTAAAAATGTGGCTCTGCCCCACCTGCCCTGACTGACGGCTCACCACTGGATGTGTGTATGTGTAAAAAACAAATGATGAAAGGGGGGTATGCTAGTATTGACATTGAAATAGAGACCTTTGGGGCTTATATTCACCTTAGACCCTTAACAGCTAAGATAAGATATGAAGACATGGGACACTTCACAGAGTTTGACCATTAAGTGATTGAACTCTTTTGGGGGATTCAGTAGCCTGGAAGTGATATAGGCCTAAACTGTGAGAAGTTAAGCTCCAGAAAAAATATATGTAAACTGAAAAAGGAACCTAGTTACTTGCACATCTAAATGCATTCAACCATATCATTGGAGCAGTGGATCAGACAGGGAGAGGAACGCCTTCATGACACCCAGATCTCAGGTCTGTCATTATCTGACCATGGGAATGCTTGAGTGTAAAAGGTATTACCCCTACTCTGAAATTCACCCACGTTTCCTCGAAAATGTGCACCACACAGGAGCACCACACACTCAGCATGAAACCCTGAGAAAGACGAGGGGAGAGGCATGATCTGAGGGCTGATTTTGTTTTAGTTTCGGTGAATCTACAGTGCTGTGAAAAAGTATTTGGCAAGTCCTGAGAATAGACCATAGAAATATATTAGAATGGCATGCTAATTCTTGGACAGCTGAAGTTGTTCCAAAGATTTGTATGTTCCTTTTTCTACAGCGCCGTGAAAAAATATTTGCCCCCTTTCTAATTTTCACCTCTTTTGCATATTTTTGATACTGAATGTTATCAGATCTTCAAGTAAAACCTAATATTAGATAGAGGGAACCTTAGTGATCAAATATCACAACAATTACATACTTATTTCATTTATTTCATAAACAATGTTCTGCAACACCCAATGCCCCTATGTGAAAAACGAATTCTCCCCTTACACTCAACTGGTTGTGCCACATTTAGCTGCAACGACTCCAACCAAACGTTTCCTGTAGTTGTTGATCAGTCTCGAGTTGTGGAGGAATTTTGGCCCACTCTTCCATGCATATCTGCTTTAACTCAGCAACAATTGTGGGTTTTCAAGCATTAACTGCACATTTCAAGTCCTGCCACAACATCTCAATTGGGATTAGGTCTGGACTTTGACTAGGCCATTCCAAAACTTAAAATATGTTGCTTCTAGCTATTTTTATGTAGAATTGATTGTGTGTTTTGGGTCATTGTCTTTCTACATAAACAATCTGTTCATTTAGGAGGTATACATTTTTCTAGGTAACAAGAATTGTAACCAAATCTTTGCTTGTCCGAACATACCTTCATTATTCTTGTTGTAGTAAGGATGGGTTCAGCTAAAACTTGCATCATATCTTTCCTATTAGAAACATACACAAGATTACCAAAAGTATGTGGACACCTACTTGTTGAACATATCATTCCAAAATCATGGGCATTAATATGGAGTTGTCCCCCCCCTTCTGGGGACTCCCGAAAAGTGCAGCAGTCTAACGCACTGCATCACAGTGCTTGAGGCATCACTACAGACCCTAGTTCGATCTCCGGGCTGTATCACAACCGGCCGTGATCAGGAGTCCCATAGGGCTGGGCACAATTGGCCCAGCATCGTCTTGGTTAGGGTTTGGCCGGTGTAGGCCATCATTGTAAATAAGAATATGTTCTTAACTGGCTTGCCTAGCTAAATTAAGGTTTAAAAAAAAGACAGAATTTGCTGCTATACCAGCCTCCACTCTTCTGGGAAGGTTTTTCACTGAACATTGCTGTGGTGACTTGCACTTATGTTTCCACTGACCTAATGATTTTAGCATTTAGTCCTTCTCCAATTTATAACTTTAGTCTGGATTCAGACTTCAACTATCAGTCACGAGCATTAATGATGTCGGGCACTGATGTTGGGCGATTAGGCCTGGCTCGCAGTCGGTGTTCCATTTCATCCCAAAGGTGTTCGATGGGGTTGAAGTCAGGGCTCTGTGCAGGCCAGTCAAGTTCTTCCACACGATCTCGGCAAACCATTTCTGTATGGACCTTGCTTTGTGCACGGGGGCATTGTCATGCTGAAACAGGAAAGGGCCTTCCCCAAAACACAAAGTTGGAATCACAGAATCGTCTAAAATGTAATTGTATGCGGTAGTGTTAAGATGTCCCTTCACTGGAGCTAAGGGGCTTACCCCAAACCATGAAAAACAGCCCCAGACCATTATTCCTCCTCCCCAAAACTTTACGCATCCAGGCATCCGCCAAACCCAGATTGGTCCGTCGGACTGCCAGATGGTGAAGTGTGATTCATCACTCCAGAGAACGGATTTACACTGCTCCAGAGTCCAATGGCGGTGAGCTTTACACCACTATAGCCGATACTTGGCATTGCACATGGTGATCTTAGGCTTCTGTGTGGCTGCTCGGCCATGGAAACCCATTTCATGATGCTCCAGACTAACAGTTCTTGTGCTGATGTTGCTTCCAGACTCAGTTTGGAACTCGGTAGTGAGTATTGCAACCGAGGACAAACGATTTTTACACACTACATGCTTCAACAGTCGGAGGTCCCGTTCTGTGAGCTTGTGTTGCCAGCCACTTTGCAGCTGAACCATTGCTTCTCCTAGACGTTTGCAATTCACAATAACAGCACTTACCGGGGCAGCTCTAGCAGGGCATAAATTTGACGAACTGACTTGTTGGAAATGTGGCATCCTATGACACTGCCACGTTGAAAGTCACTGAGCTCTTCAGTAAGGCCATTCTACTGCCAATGTTTTGTCTATAGAGATTGCATGGCTGTATGCTCGATTTTATACACCTGTCGGCAATAGGTGTGGCTGAAATAGCTGAATTCACTAATTTGAAGGGGTGTCCACATACTTTTGTATATATAGTTTATCTTATTATGTCCTCATTGTCACCTCACTCTAACTGAAACCCTGTTGTAACCTGTGTCTGAGAATAACTC
The DNA here is from genome assembly GCF_034236695.1 of Oncorhynchus nerka. Classification (NCBI taxonomy): domain Eukaryota; kingdom Metazoa; phylum Chordata; class Actinopteri; order Salmoniformes; family Salmonidae; genus Oncorhynchus; species Oncorhynchus nerka. The sequence goes on along the minus strand of NC_088408.1, from coordinate 50,769,004 downwards.
ATCAGACATCCACTATGTCAAATTACATCAGTCCAATTTACGTTATAAATATATTTATGTGTATAAGGGAAGGGTGAAGTCCCTTAGCCTCTCTGGGATCGTTCGGGACGCTAGCGTCCCACCTCGCCAACAGCCAGTGAAATTGCAGGGTGCCAAATTCAAAACAACAGAAATCTCATAATTAAAATTCCTCAACCACAAGTATTTTACACCATTTTAAAGATACACTTCTCGTTAATCCATCCACAGTGTCTGATTTCAAAAAGGCTTTTCGGCGAAAGCAGAACATATCATTATGTTACGTCAGCAGCTAGTCACAGAAAGCATTCAGCCATTTTCCAACCAAAGAGAGGTGTCACAAAAAGCAGAAATATAGATAGAATTAATCACTAACCTTTGATGATCTTCATCAGATGACACTCCCAGGACTCAATGTTACACAACACATGTATGATTTGTTTGATCAAGTTCATATTTATATCCAAAAACCTCAGTTTACATTGGCGCCATGTTCAGAAAGGCCTCCAAAACATCCGGAGAAATTGCAGAGAGCCACATCAAATAACAGAAATACTCATCATAAACTTTGATGAAAGATACATGTTGTCCATAGAATTAAAGATAAACTTGTTCTTAATGCAACCGCTGTGTCAGATTTAAAAAAAGCTTTACCGCAAAAGCACAATATTCAATCATCTGAGAACAGCGTTCAGCAAATAAAAGCAAGCCATAAAACCCGCCATATTGTGGAGTCAACAAAAGTCATAAATAGCATTATAAATCTTCACTTACCTTTGCTGATCTTCGTCGGAATGCACTCCCAGGACTCCCACTTCCACAAGAAATGTTCGTTTTGTTCGATTACGTCCATATTTATGTCCAAATACCTCCGTTTTGTTCACGCGTTTAGTTCACTACTCCAAAGGCATGATGCGCTAGCGCAAAATCCAGACGAAAAGTCAAAAGAGTTCCATTACAGTTTGTAGAAACATGTCAAATGATGTTTACAATCAATAATAATATTCCAACCGGACAATAGCGTATTCATTACAGAGGAAAAAGAAGGAACGGCGCGTCCGCGTGACCGCGCAGTCAACAACTGATTGGCCTCACCCTAGTCCACTTGTTGAAACAGTTCTTATTCGACACCCTTCCACAATAGAAGCCTCAAACAACTTTCTAAAGACTGTTGATATCTGATGGAAGCTTTGGGAAGTGCAATCTGGCCCCACAGACACAGCATATTGGATAGGCAATCACTTAAATGAAACTACAAACCTCAGATTTCCCACTTCCAGGTTGGATTTGTCTCAGGTTTTCGCCTGCCATATGAGTTATGTTATACTCACAGACATCATTCAAACAGTTTTAGAAACTTCAGAGTGTTTTCTATCCAATACTACTAATAATTTGCATATATTAGCATCTGGGACAGAGTAGCAGGTACCTTATTCATCCAAGCTACCCAATACTGCCCCCCTGTCACCAAGAAGCTTTAGACATGTTAGCCATAGCATGAGTCAGATGTGAGTCACTACCCTGTCAATTCAGGGGCAGAAAGGTTGACTATTTAATACTATTCAGACAGTGGAACATAAATGGTGCCATCTTGATTGACATATTAAAGTGCCTTCTCATTTTCACATTGGCTCAAATCAGTAAGAACTGTGGGTGGGTGCTGTGTCCACAGATTAAAGTCCTAGAACAGAAAGTAGAAGGCATTATTTTAAACTAAATCAATCTGCGTGGTATTGTAACTGTGTCCACTCACACACACATGCATTCTCACAAACACACACACACACCTGACCCCTGACATACAGTATATGGAACAGTGGAGGAAGTTATACATGCTGTGTCATTGTGTGATTCTATTTTTAGACTGGAATATCAAATTGTTCCTAGAAAGGGGAACTTGCCTTGCAGTATTATTGGAAAACAGACAGGAAATTACTGTAGAAAGTTAACATATGAATTGTTTTTAATTGGTCATAGCAAGGATCATGTAGCTTTGATTTAGAATTTTAGGAAACCTCATATTTAACCCCTTTTTTAGGCACTAAACTACTTCCTTAAATGTTTTTAGCTGGTACCGGGCTACCTTCAGGCAAGTCTTGTGAGGCTTGTGGTCATGCTACAGAGCTACGTGTTCGTGAGAGAGTCTCGTCTTTCCATAGAGGGGTGATAATAGTTTTGTAGGCCAAACCGTTCGGGTGCTACAGACACTTTCGTGATAAGACCGATTTTCAGCATGTCTCCTGGTCTGACAAACACAGCTTTAGCTCTCCCACCTTTCACCGCAGATGCGGAAGGATGACATTGGCAGATGCAGTGGATTGAGACGCCACCCATACAAACAGATAGCTTAAATAGACAGATTTTTATGGGGATTTTGGGTTATGCTAATTAGATTTCCACGGGGGCACAGACATCAACTCAAGGGCTTTTTAATAAGACTGAACAGCAAAATGAGGCAGTAACACAAAACTGACTGGAAAAACGAATGTGACTAATGTAACAATTAATGACTACTGAAACTACCAAATCAGTTGAATATAAGATGTGATCCCACAAATGACGTGCCATAAATAGATAGTTGAAGTCTGAATCCAGACTATTGTTATACATTGGAGGAAGCCTAAATGTTAAAATCATTAGGTCAGTGGAAACATCATAAGGGCACTATCTTTGCAAACAAGTATATGTGGTGCCTTGAGCAATGCATATGCTTGTGTAATAGTTAAGCAAGGAAGTAGCTGTTACAACTGCAAACCGATAGAGGGCAATGTAGAGAGATTAAGGCGTCTAAGGTGATAGAAATGGTGCGCATGGAAACCATAGTAAACGCAGAACAAATTGGCTGAAGGAAGGATGTTACAACATTTTACTATAGCAAATTAGCAAGGACTTCCTATATTTTTGGCAGGGGGGGTGGGGGTCCTTATAAAACTCTAATCAAAACTCATGATAACATTATGAAATATGACTCAAATCCTCTCCAGAAAAAGCATATTATGTCCTTAGCCTAGTTTCAGTATTGTGGCACTTTACTTGTCAGAGAGATGTTCTGTTACACAGATAGAGGAGTGTGCCTGTTGCCTGTTGTCATGACTCCTGACGGTGTGACGCACACCCTCACTTTACATCAAACAGCAGGGTGTGTGTGTGTGTACAGTATCATCACACCCAGTATCGCCCCACAGATGTGTGAATGCTTGCTGTTAGTGGTTACGGTTGCTATGTTGTTAAAATCATCTGTCCCTGTGCAAACATGAAGTTTTCAGTTGATATGTCAGGGTGCGGCTATCCCAGGTAGACAGTATAGAGTTTATAAACGCTGGTAAGGCCAGCAGGGATGTTATGCAAGGTGAGAAGTTTCCCTCTGTGGTGATATCCCCCTCACACATTCACATCCTTAGACTGGGTCAAACGTCAAGCATGATGTAAATACCAAAGATGTTTGCATAACCTACATCTTCACAACATCTCTCAATAGTGTTGTTTTAGGGAAACCCTTTTGATTGCCAAGGGAATGTCATGTAATATTACATTAGGTATTTGCAGCACATCAAGGGTAACTCCAGTAGGCTATATCCCATGAAGGAACATGCAGCAGTGTCAGTTTCATTGTGGGGTTATGTACACCATGCCCCTGTTTTTTAAAATTCTGCAGTCAGAGAGTCACTGTGGAATCATCTGTCTCCCAACTATCTGATTCACCAAAGACATGGGAACTATGCAACTAGAGGAAATATTTTGGTTTTGTTTTCCCCACACTGGACGTGTGTTCTGTATTCCTACATGAAGGCTGCAAACATCCCTCCAACATGGTATCCCAACCTGGATAAAACCTGGCAATATGGAGAATACATTTGCATTGTATTATCTGTTTATGCTTGCAGATACGCATTTTATCCATGTATGATAGCATATGAGATCAGGTGAGGTGCAGAACTGTAATAGTACAATAATAAATAGGGTAAACTAATATATTTCACACACTGGTTGACCTTCAATTTACATTCCATGGAACACCTGCATGCATAGTTATCAAAATACTAGTCTGTCCTGTATACAGTCAAAATCTGCTAAATGTGCTGAACAATTATGTAATTTCCCTCAATTACCTCATGACACATTAATTCCCCAAGTGAATTATTCTAGAACCTGTCAAAGGCACCCGTTTGTCTCTCATTCATTTATCTCATTCATTGAAGGTATTTCTGTCTGCATCACAGGTAGATTTTGATGTCTAATAGGAAACTACAAGTTTTCATTCTTACTCGGAGTCTGTGGGGCTAATTCGAGGGGGAATTTTTCTCATAAAAGCCCAGTCTATGAGTTTCCCTGCTAGTTGTGTCGAGATAACTCAACGTGGAAATCCCCCATTCTTTGTCTCCTCCCCGTAGAGCATTAAACCCACTGGCGCCTCCCTCCAACACACACTCCAATTCCAAACTTGAGAGAGAACAGAGAAGTGAGTCGACTTATCAGTCAGTTAGTCTATTCACTATGGATGTTACAGTTTCAAACCACAAACAAATGGATTATAACGATGATGATATGGAATCGAAGCACGGGAAAATGGTACCTTGCCAAGAAGACCGTTTTGATAGCGGTCTGGATTCTATAAAAGAGGATGAATATGGTAACCTTGTGAAGGAGCTGGAGGAATTGAGAGTGGCCAATGTCGAAGTCTTGGCAAACCCCTGCAGCAATGAACCCTGGAGGAAAACAGTGACCGAGGACGGCGACACGTAAGTTCACTTTTATCTTTGGGTAATGTTGCATTTAAAAGGGACGTAGGCCTATAGGCCTACTGCAAGTGCAAAAAGGCAAATTGAAATATTCTATTATAATCTAAAGCAATATTATAAGAATACAGCATTTTATGCAAAATCGTATGCTTTCATAAAGTATACAAAACTTACAGATATGCTCATGTTATCAAGATGCTGTAAAATTAAGCAGCTGATAGTCATAATTTGCAAGTTAACAAAATGACTATTGGACTCAGTTGTATGATGAGTATGTACTTTACCTCAGAGCTGCGCCTAGCCGGTGCTAAAGTCAGCTCTGCGCAATTAGGAAAGTCCCTGACAAGATGCCAGGAATGATAATGCATCAGATGTGTCAAGCCGCAACTGGTGGAAATAACCCTAAAAAAATCCTTTATTGCGCAAGGCTCTAGTGTTCGCGCTTTGTTCAACCACTTCCTATGCGCCATGCATATCTGAATCACAGCCTTTATAAAACATTTATTTTCCCCTCCTCCACACAGGTTTCTCCACCTGGCCATTATTCATGAAGCCACAGAACAAGCCGAGCATATGATCAAACTGTCACACAATGATAATATATTACTGGACGCACAAAACAATCAGAGACAGGTAATTATTGATGACCAATGGGGAAATAGATAATTGATCAATTAAAAAACATACCTCCTTCGTTAATTAAAACAATTAAGTGGTTGATAAACAACTGTCTTATTGAATAAGTGGTCATCACGACACATATAGTTATTAACTGTTATAAACAAGCCATCTAAATGGTGGTACTTACACCTGAAAACGATATCTAACCACCACATTTTTCTCTCAGACTGCACTCCACTTGGCAGTAATCACAGAACAGCCCCATCTTGTAGAGAGGCTACTGAAGGCTGGGTCTGACCCGCGGTTAGTAGACGACAGTGGGAACACCGCCCTCCACATCGCCTGTAAGAAGGGCTCTCTCACCTCCTTCAGTGTGATCACCCAAAACTGCCTCCGCCACCTCAGTTACATCCTCACCTTCCCCAACTACAGTGGACACAACTGCCTCCACCTTGCCTCCATTAATGGATACCTCTCCATGGTGGAGAGTCTGGTTCAGCTTGGTGTCGACATCAATGCACAGGTATGTTCATCACACAGGTATTCTGTTGCCAATAATCAAGTATCCCCATTGATGATTGAACACCTAAATGTATTCTCAAACAAAAAAAAACTAACGTTTGGTGTATTTTTGTTTCCCCTCAGGAACAATGTAGCGGTCGTACAGCGCTCCACCTGGCTGTAGACCTCCAGAACCTATCCCTGGTCCACCGGCTTCTCTCCCTGGGGGCAGACGTCAACAGTGTGACATACGGGGGCTACACGCCGTACCACCTGACCTACGGGCGTCAGAACACTGAGATCTGCCACCAGCTGTATGAGAAGACAGACCAGGAGCTCAGAGAGCTGCCTGAGAGTGAATCAGAAGAGAGCGAGGAGGAATGCATGTCTGATGATGAACAGGTGAGAAGCTAACAACAGCTACACTGGTCTCACTTGTAAAAGAGATTTGATCTCTATATAAACAAAGGTTAAATTAATTAAAAACTGCAGTACTAGAGAGAGGGGGGAAAGGCTCTATCTGTTCAAGTGGATTGACTATTGACTAACAAATACATATTTTTTTTCTATTTAAATGAGTTGAGTTTACAGAATCGTTGTTTCTTTTTTTCTACACAGATGTACGATGACATTACATTCGGGCAGAATTGAAGTGGTCGCATCACATGGTGACGTGAAGTCAAGTCGATGAAGCTGCTACGGGCCAGTCCAGTCAAAGCACAGTGGGAACTCCAGGTCCCAGAAGCCTTCGGGAGAGCCGGCAGACAGAAAAGGCGACAGAGAGACAAGACTGAAGATGCCGTTCGGTCGGGATGGAAGTCTGGTGTTCTGTGAAGATCAAATGCACCGGAACACAATATGACCCCTGACCTCAGAGAATTCTCCTATTTTCATGTATATATCAGTAATATATTGTAAATACACAGAGATATTTTTATACTTGTGAATGTTTTTATTAAAATGTGAGTGAAACACTATTGAAAATAATGAATAAAATATGTATCTATAAATGGATTTTCACTGCTTTATTTCCTACTCTTACGCACTGTGGTTTTGGTTTATTTCCTGTGACACGATGATTATTTCAGCAAACTGTCTCACAGTACAGTCCTGAATTTCCTGTCACACTCTAGTAATTCTCCATGGCCATTTTTACACAGTAATATACAGTATCAAACCATCTCAATAAACTGCCTTACTTAGCCAACATTACTCACATAGAAAATCCCACACAAGGCCAACATACATTTTCCCTGACATCCAAAAGTGCTAGTTGCATTTTGAATGCTTAGTAGGACAGGAAAACGGGTCAAAGGAACATTCCAAAATGCAACTGCCTCTGATCTGGCGGACTCACTAAACACAAATGCTTCGTCTGTAAATTATGTGTGAGTGTTGGAATGTGACCCTGGCTATCCACACATAAAAAAAAAAAAAAAAAAACAAGAACACGGTGTCATCTAGTTTGCTTAATATAAGGAATTTAAAATTATTTATACTTTTACTTTTGATACTTAAGTATGTTTTAGCAATTACATTTACTTTTGATACTTAAGTATATGTAACACCAAATACATTTAAACTTTTATTCAAGTAGTATTTTACTGGTTGACTTTCACTTAAGTAATATTCAATTTAAGATATCTTTACTTACTGCAAGACAAGTGAATTCCCCTTCCCCCACATAACACACACAGGACTTGTAATAAATAAATAATATATGCCATTTATATCCAAAGCACCAGTCATGCGTGCACACGTTTTACGTATGGCTAGTCCTGGGAATTGAACCCACTATCCTGGTGTTGCAAATGCCATGCTCTGCCAACTGAGCTACAGAGGACCAGTCTGGGGTTTCTTGGTTGGGGTGGGGTCATCAGATCTGTGAGTCACATTTTTAAAAGTCCCTCCCAGATTGGATGTGTAAGAGGAGCTCCTGCTCTGTACTGTTTTATACAAAACATTACAGAAGCACCACTGAATCAGTCTGGGTAGGCATAGGAAGAGCCGACTCATTCTGTAGAAAACCTACTGTTCACCAATCTGGGAATTATTGAAATTTACCAGACTGGATTACCCATGCTTATTATTTGTATTACCAGAAGCAGTAATGACTACTGGGAAACCCTGAGAGCTAAAAGTATAACACAGGACAAGGCTGAATTTCAGCTGACTTAACATACCCCAGGTTTCCAATTGGCGACAGATTTTCATACGAATATTCTAAAATCCGCAGCTCTCCTTCAGCAACCCTTGCTCCCAGTTGCACATCTGAAAAATACTATTATAGTCCATCAGTGGTAGAAAAAGACATGATCTTTGGACTACTGGCAGTGTAAAATGGACCCTATAATTGCTGTGGGTCATAAACATCAGTTGGCCTATAGACCTCTGGATTCTCAGGGGATTTCCCAAGGAATCTGACTCAGCCTCACCCAAGGACGCAACAGTACCTCTGCATGTGATCTGTTCATACCCTCTGGACTTAGAACTAACATGACGAGTCAACAAAACACTAATCCTGAGACTTTGGATTAGTCTTTTGCCTCTGTAATCTAAACGGCATTCAATGTGACGTTTTCCAATAGGCAAATATCCCATCTAGTTCACTTATTGATAATACATTTATCTAGAAGCCATTCAACCTTTACCCGCTATGCATTCAGGTATGTAAACACCTTTTACTGACATCTCAAATCACATATAAATACTGCACTCTTTTCTCAAAACGGTTTGCCTTGTGATTGTCGCCTGAGGTGCATTTTCAAACAAATTTATTTTTGACTTTCTGAAAGTGGAGAATGCATAGAAATGATAGGAGCTAAACAGGACACAACCAGTTGACTGACTGTAGTAAATAACCTTTACCACAGCTCTGCAGTATGACGTGATTAAATGAGCAGAACCACAACAGGAAGTCAATATTCTACTCTGCAGAAATGTTCAAAACTTTCCCAGTTTCTAAATCTGTCTCAGTCAGGTCACCTAATTTAAAAGAGAGAATAGGATCTTAAGCACTTAAACATATTGTAGAAATGCACTTTACAAATTTGAAACACATTGTACGAATTGGAATTTGGAACACATCCTACGAATTGCAATTTATTTATATGTTGTATGCAACATACAAAATGGATGACGTAGTACACAACTGTGCAACATTTCCTGAACCCTCGTGAGTACTACTTTCAGAATTACTAGCGAAAACATATACAAAACCTCTGGAACAGACCTTTAACAAGTTAAAAAGTCAAATTTGTACTAGGTCATATAACAAAGGCCTGGTGCACAGAATTCAGTCAAATCTATGGGTCACACATGGAGCACTGATTTAAAAAGAAAAATATTGTCATACTCCTACACAGTCTGTCACTAGTACCTGAGAGAAAATGCCGGGACAGGTTAAGAGCTCTAACTGAAAATAAATAAATAAAAATATAAGAATTTACTAGAAACATTTTTAATGGAACAGGGGGTAAAATACAAGGATAACACCATTCTTCAACAGGGGGACTACAAATCCCATCATTCAGTTACACATCTCTCTCTGGGACTCTGTAGTCTTTCTGGGCTCAGTCTCTCTCCGCTAGGGACACCAGGTGGATGTCCACCTCAGACTCGGTCAGAATCCTGCAGTTATAAAGAAAAACAGATTCAAATTCATCACTATGAACTTCGCAACAACACAATTCTGGCAGTACATTAGTGGGACAGACCAATATAACACCTCCACACCTAAAGTGTACCTCTTTTACACACTTTCTAAACAACAAAGGTCTTACTGTATTTTATATGGGGCCTAATGATGCTATGTGAGAGTCTTCAGAGCAGAGTGGTGCTTCACCTGAACTTAGGATCCTCTGTTGTGATGACTCCTATCTCCAGCTCAGAGGGCTTGAAATCAATTGACAGAACTGTTGACAGACAGGTGATGGCAGTCTGAAGAGAAGGAGGCAGAAGGAGAGAGATACAATTAAACCACTTGCAATCACATCTACTGTTTTTGCAGAGGGGAGAAACAAATGCTGACCGTACAACATTTCATTGTATCACTAAACTTTGTACTCTATATACACATTTAGCGGAGTGGAAGGGGTTTTCTACCTCAACAGTTTCTTTAAAGGTCCAGTCGAGTTTCTTTTTGACTTTCTTCTCCAGGAAGCTGGTGGCCTCTGTCTGTTTGACCCCTGCAGCAGTGGCCTTGAACCCACAGTAGTAGCCTGCAGGGTCACACTTGTACACCTGGGGACCACACTCCTCATCCACACCTATCACTATCATGCCTGAAAAGCAGAAGAAAGGAAAGACAGGATACTGGTCAAGGAGAACATTTTGTTTGTACAGAAGATAATCTAAGAGTTGTAAACGATATCAGGGAAAGATGCATTGGCATGGTCTTTCTATAATTATCTGAATTAAAATTAGGAGTACAACACGGCTCATTACAATTCCATGCTTTTGACTGCCTAGTATGTAGAACTTGTGCTTCCATTTTCAGTTCCAACACACATAAATCCAGTGATGGTGAACATGAATAAACATGCACTTACAGCATCCCAGCGGCCTCATCTCAGCATTCTGTGTGTACACCTGAGAGATGTCAGCAATCCTCTTACACAGCATGTCCACTGGGATCTCATAACCATACTTGTACTTCCAGTTGGCTGCCTCGTAGCGCGCTCTCTGAACCTGGGACTTGCTGTCCGCTGGAGGAGAGAAGAGTCAAGCAGTTAGAGCCAGCACTGGGAATTGGCAATTTCAATGTAGGCCTTAATGTTATGCACATGGAAGGGGGAAGAGTACTTTTCTTAGTAAGAGTTGAATTATATAAGTTGGGATACAAGTAAAAGTGAAGTTGTTATTAAGAGTTGGCTTTGACCATCGTAGCAGTTTACCAAGTAGTCTTGCTAAGGCATTGTGTATCCTACTCTACCTGTCATCCCTGACATCACACAGCCAATGTTCTCCGTTATCCTGAACAGGTGAGTGACTGTGGAGGCATCCAACAGCTTGTCCTAGTAGAGACAAAACAAGGTAACATCCTTTTTAAGGAATCAAATTGTTGGAGTAAGTTAGTACTCCACTTGTGAAAAGCCTAAAACAATGAGGTAAACGGGCATGGTTTTACAGCTGAACTTACCGGTACTTTCTTCTGTGTGACGACTACTGCGCAGTCTTTACCTCTGACTGCTACTGATGTGAGACCACCTTGGTTTATGGCCTTGAAAGCATATTCTGTGTAAAACACAACAGGGTTATTCAGAACATGATCGGATCAGTGCATGGGTCGGCAGGGTAGCGTAGTGGTTAGAGCGTTGGACTAGCTGACAAGGTACAAATCTGTCTTCCCACTGTTCCTAGGCCATCATTGAAAACTGACTTGCCTAGTTAAATAAAGGTCAAAAGCACTTCAGATAACAGCACACCTCTGATACCATAGAATTAGGAATCACAATACTAATAGGATCTATCTAATAGGATCTATCCTAAATAGGAGCTCTATGTCTGACCAATGATTATACACATAATTGTATCTGACACCCATTCTTCCTTCACGATTTACTAAGATGGCCTCGCGAGACTTCCTAGCTTGCTAACACCATACTGTGGTTAGCTAGATTCCCTCACTAGCTAGCTGCACTCACGTCTACAATTACCACAATAAAGTAACATGTTTTCAGTCGCTATCTAGTACAAATTACAGTTTCATGTTGAGTGAGTAGGTAGCTAGCTAGCTAGCTAGTTATTTTAATTGTGTTTCTTATCAGGTGTTAGCCTAGAAAGCTGAGCATTCTGCTTATTGTGCGGATATCTAACGTTAGCTAGCTACATTAGTAGTTGGGGGCAGTCAAACTAAATTTCGAAACTTAAAACTGCATGCAGAATTTGAATATGTTAAATTTAAAAAATGACTATAGACGTAATGCAAGTTAGCTAGTTATCAACTTATTAGCGATAGCTTCTTAGCTAGGAACAATGACAGCGCATTTACCAAGCTGGGTACAATATTGTGTGCATGCAAATGGAAATATACCGTACTAACCAACTTGGTAGAGTCTACCCTCTGGAGAAAAGATAGTGATGTGACGATCAAAACCTGCACTTGAGCCCCGGGACATCTTGGTTGGAATTTGGTTTGCTAAGAAGTGAAAAATATGTTGTAAACACAAATCTCACTTCATGCATTAATGAACCAGCATCTCATCAATACTAAAAGTACTTCCGGATCACGGAATTTCGGGAAACGTTCGAAATAAACGTCCCCCATGTAATGGTAGTAAGGTGTCATTAACCAATATGTATTCATGATGTATGAAAAATAATCCTCTAAACATGAACATTGATTCATATTTAAGTGACATTTGCATTAAATGTGGGTTTTTAAAACATGTTCCAAGCTCAAATAAATGCCCCCAATGGCAAATCACAATGTATGTATTACATATTGGGTTATAGAGAAAAAACGATTTGTGCTGATGTAAAAGTGGGGTGGGGAGTACTCATTAGGGTCTGTAGAATGTATATATGGTGTCGTTTCATGGGGCTCTGAATAATACAGAGTGTTGCTGGCCTTTTACTGTGGTAAAACAGCTTAAAATGGGGGTGCCTGGCCATGGACAATATATATGGTATATAGCACTATACTGGAAAAACAATTCTTAGTTCAGATGTTACAGTTGGGTGGGGAGTTTTTAGTAGAGTCTGTAGAATCATTATATGGTGTCATTTCATGGGGCTCGGAAAATAATACTGAATGTTGCTGGCCTTTTACTCTGGTCAAACAGCTTAAAGGGGAACTGCACCTGCTGATTTAGCCTTGTTTTTTGGCTTGCTTCTCAACAAATGCTGGCGGTCAAGACAGAAGTGAGGCGTGAGTTGGCTTGGGAGTGTGATTTGATGTGAGTGATTCTTGGGTAGGTACTTGCCAACAACAAGACACACCCATCTGTCAGAACCTTGCCCGCAGCTGTTTCCCTCCACTCAATTACAAGGAACAAACCTCCTGCAACTACAGACAGATGTATGGTGAGATGCTGGAGGGAGCTTTGAATAGGTCAGTAACCAACAGAGTAATATGAGAATGCAATTGCTGAATTTGTAGATATTCTAAAGTGTTTCGATAACTTTCAAATGTAGTAACCGGTACATGTAGAATACAAAATCAGAACAATCAGGGGTGTCAAACTTATTCCATGGAGGGCCTAGTGTCTGCTGGTTTTAGTTTTTTCCTTTCAATTAAGACCAAGACAAGTAGATGAGGGGAGTTTGTTACCAATCAGTGACATTAATTCATCAATCAAGCACGAGGGAGGAGAAAAAACCTGCAGACACTAGGCCTTCAGTGGAACGAGTTTGACACGTGCTTTACATAATACCTTAGAAGCAGTGTTCTGCTAATATAACAATGTGCACCTTTCATCTTTATTTCATTGTCATTCACAGCTGATACAGATACTGTGCCTATCTGCATTTTGGCAAACATGTCAGAGTGGTCATACCTTCCTTCCTTCCTTTATAAAACAGGAGTTCCTGACACTGCTGCAGAACACACAGAATGGTATCAGTCAATGCCTCCCTGAATTGACTGATACCATTCAATTCAATAATAAAAAAGACAATACACGTAAAAGTTGTAGCTAGTAAAAATGTTATGACTAATGCCATTCAGAGACATCAGTACCAAGCCTGTCTGTCAGTCTGGACTTCATCGCATCATCTTGCAAGTCTCCACATGCTGGCTCCGTTTTTTAAAATATATTCCACCTTTATTTAACCAGGTAGGCTAGTTGAGAACAAGTTCTCATTTACAACTGCGACCTGGCCAAGATAAAGCAAAGCAGTTCGACACATACAACAGAGTTACACATGGAATAAACAAACATACAGCCAAAATTACAGTAGAAAAAAAGTCTATATACATTGTGTGCAAACGAGGTAAGATAAGGGAGGTAAAGGCAATAAATAGGCCAAGGTGGCGAAGTAATTACAATATAGTAATTAAACAATGGAGTGATAGATGTGCAGAAGATGAATGTGCAAGTAGAGATACTGGGGTGCAAGAGCAAGATAAATACATAAATACAGTATGGGGATGAGGTAGATGGATGGGCTATTTACAGATGGGCTATGTACAGATGCAGTGATCTGTGAGTTGCTCTGACAGCTAGTGCTTAATGCTAGTGAGGAAGATATGAATCTCCAGCTTCAGTGATTTTTGCAGTTCGTTCCAGTCATTGGCAGCAGAGAACTGGAAGGAAAGGCAGCCAAACGAGGAATTGGCTTTGGGGGTGACCAGTGAAATATACCTGATGGAGCACGTGCTATGGGTGGGTGCTGCTAATGGTGACCAGTGAGCTGAGATAAGGCGGGGCTTTACCTAGCAAAGACTTGACCTGGAGCCAGTGAATTTGGCGACGAGTATGCCAAGCGAGGGCCAGCCAACGGGAGCGTACAGGTCGCAGTGGTGGGTAGTATATGGGGCTTTGGTGACAAAATGGATGGCACTGTGATAGACTGCATCCAATTTGTTGAGTAGATTGTTAGAGGCTATTTTGTAAATGACATTGCCGAAGTCAAGGATCGGTAGGATAGTCAGTTTTACAAGGAGATGTTTGGCAGCATGAGTGAAGGATGCTTTGTTGTGAAATAGGACTAGGCTACCACTAGGCTACCCAATAGTGACCCAATGTCACATCCTGACCTTAGTTCCTTTTTATGTCTCTATTTTAGTTTGGTCAGGGCGTGAGTTGGGGTGGGCATTCTATGTTTTGTGTTCTATGTTTTCTATTTCTATGTATTCGGCCTGGTATGGTTCCCAATCAGGCAGCTGGCAATTGTTGTCTCTGATTTGAGAACCATACTTAGGCAGCCTGTTTTTCCCACTTGAGTTGTGGGTAGTTTTCTGTCTCTCTACAAGACAGGACAGTTTTGGTTGTTCTTTTGTTTACTTTGTGTTTCAGTGTTCAGTTATTGAATAAATTTAACATGGACACTTACCACGCTGCGCATTGGTCCGATCTTGACTACTCTTCCTCAGATGACGAGGAGAATCGTTACACCCAATTTAAGCAATTTAAAGGCAATGCTACCAAATACCAATTGAGTGTATGTAAACTTCTGACCCACTGGGAATGTGATGAAAGAAATAAAAGCTGAAATAAATCATTCTCTATACTATTATTCTGACATTTCCCATTCTTAAAAGTGGTGATCCTAACTGACCTAAGACTGGGCATTTTTTACTAGGATGTTTGATTTGTTAAAAAAAAAAAATTTTTGAAAACATTTGTGCTGATGTCAGTGTGATTAGAGGGACAATAGAGTGCTGAGTACCAGGCAGTTAGCAAGTTTGGTAGGCTAATGACCGTCAGCAGCATCAGAGCTTGGAGAAGCCTAGTTTCCGTGACGAATAGTCACGTGAAATTTGACTGCAGTCTGCAGTCATAGCCATAGTTACTCCTTGTCACTAAATGTTGTAACAGCCCTAGTCATGATACCTCATTTCCTTGTACTCCTTATTTGGCCTCTGTGCATTCCTCTAGAGAGGTAGGGGAGTTCCTTCCAGGAATTTTACCAGGCAAAGATACAGTTAATTTGAAGGAAGGAAAGCACCAATAAACAAAAAGTACCGCAGTCCATGTGGCAGAACATACAGTACTTCCTTTACGCTGCTCTTGGGAGGCCTGACTGTTTGTGTAGAGGGTATCTTTCCCTGTTCCTGGTAATCTTTGAGAACAGGGATTATAATGGGATTGAATTGGACCATTATGTACTTCGCAGGCCAGGTATTTCCCTTTTGGACTCAAAGCTGGATTAAATTGCTTCCCTACAGTCATAGTTACTCCTTGTCACTAAATGTTGTCTCGGGTTCAATAGTGTTGAGAGATAAGGCTTTGTTTGGAAAGACTTATAAGGGCACAAGGCGAGACCCAGATGCAGACACGGGAGGCAGAGTCTTTGATATTTATTCATCAATCCAAAAGAGGTTGGCAAGAGAATTGTTGTGGACAGGCAAAAGGTCAAAACCAGTTTAGTACAGGGGGTACAGAGTGGCATATAGGCTTGAGGTCAGAGCAGGCAGAATGGTCAGGCAGGCGGGTACAGAGTCCAGGCAAGGGTCAAAACCGGGAGGACTAGCAAAAAGAGAATAGAAGCAGGAGTGGGGGAAAACAAGCTGGTTGACTTGAAAGACATACAAGACGAACTGGCACAGAGAGACAGGAAACACAGGGATAAATACACCAGGGAAAACAAGCGACACCTGGAGGGGGTAGAGACAATCACAAGGACAGGTGAAACAGATCAGGGTGTGTCAAGACTAAAATGCCCACATAGGATTTCACAACTCCAGACTGTCTATTGTGGTAAGGGCACATATTTGCAATGTTTAGTTGTATAACTAATTTGCTTTGTAAAATGTCAGAGCAAATGTCAGACAATAGCTCTAAACAGGTCTAAACAGACTTGATTCTTCAGCCACCTGAGATTTGAAACAAAGAAGGACTTTAAAATATTTTTGGGGAAATAGAAAATGACTGAAAAGCACCACCTGCCACCTTGTTTTAATATTTCACAATGTACACAGACATCCCACAACCCCATTAAACAGACCTGATACCTCTCATAAGTCTTTCCCTTTCCTGTCTTCTGTATTTCTCACTTCTGTTCTTTCTATATCAAAGGAAGCAGTATTTTCATTCATTATAGTCTATAGCCTATCTACCCTTTTTGAGAGGAAAGACCCCCACCACCATTCCTCATATAGCGATGCGTGGGACAGACAGTTACAGACCTACTCATGGGGTCCTGGGGGATCTCCACTGGCAGTGAGTACATATTTTCATACAGAACCACCATAGTTTTGCTCATATTTTCCAAACATACCAAAGGTTAATAGGTGAGAGATGCTCAATGACACTGCCTTCCTTTGTAATCGTGGGATCCATTCATTTGAAGTGCATACATTTGACACATTTATATACCAGACGTCTGTGAACTTATCTTTCCACGCATAATGATTTTAGTAAGAAAAACAAATAGAACACACACACAATTCTAGGAAACTCATATCCCCGATTGAAATACAGTTGAAAATAATGTAAAAATAATAAATTATGATTAGTCCTTCATAAATACTTTGTTCATCACAGTAAGAGTAGCAATTAAGATTATTGAATAAATCTCAAAGTACTGAGGTACTGTACTTTCTTGAGATAAGAATAAAATGTTGGTGCTGTACATTTCACAGTTTCTTAGAAACTGAATGTTTTTGAAAATGCCTTGTTGAAGGAAAAAGGAATAAAATAAGTGGATAAGCAAGATGAATTTACAATGTACTTTTAGTTTTGATTTCTGGGGACATGTGTACGCCAATCCCTTTTATAAAAGCTTGTGGTTTGTTGTCATCTAGTCACATCACGAAACAACAGATTGACACTCAATATTAGCATTTATTCAGAGAAAAAAAAAACTTAGAGGTATTTGATTAGTGGGACATGGAGGAATGGTTGTGAAATACTAAAACAGGTGCTTTGTAAATTCCATCATGCCTTTATGCATCAAAAAGGTGTGAAAAAAGGTTGCCGTTTTGATGGTTTACCTCAGTGATTCTCAACCAGGCTGCCTTTTCTGAAAGTGTTTCAGTGGGCCATGGAACACAAAATGTTTAGAACCCCATGTTTGCTCAACAATGTCTGACTGAAACCCCCTGTTAGCCTGCCTCTGCCTCAGTGTTACTCTGTGGGTGTCTGAAGAGAAGCTACCTTTCCTTCTGTGACCTTTGACCCAAACCCCTAACTACCACCCACAATGCACAGAGATGTGACCTCCCTGTCTCTTCACAGCTCTTCTCTGTGGTCAGGTACCTTCTAAACTCATTAGGAGCATTGATGCGGTTGACTTGGCTCTGTGCCAAGCCTGCCACACAGACATACACTACATTACCAAAAGTATGTGGACAGCTGCTCGTCTAACATCTCATTCCAAAATCATGGGCATTAATATGGAATTGGTCCCCCCTTTGCTGCTATAACAGCCTCCACTCTTCTGGGAAGGCTTTCGACTAGACGTTGGAACATTGCTGCGGGGATTTGTTTCCATTCAGCCATGAGCATTAGTAAGGTCGGACACTGATGTTTCGCGATTAGGCCTGGCTCGCAGTCAGCTTTCAAATTCATCCCAAAGACGTTTGATGGGGTTGAGGTCAGGACTCTGTGCAAGCCAGTCAAGTTCTTCCACACCGATCTCTGCAAACCATTTCTGTATGGACCTCATTTGTGCACGGGGGCATTGTCATGCTGAAACAAGAAAGGACCTTCCCCAAACTGTTGCCACAAAGTTGGAATCACAGATGCTGTAGAGTTAAGATTTCCCTTCACTGGAACTAAGGGGCCTAGCCCAAACCATGAAAAACAGTCCCAGACCATTATTCCTCATCCACCAAACTTTAGTTGGCAGTATGTATTGGGTCAAGAAACGTTCTCCTGGCATCCGCCAAACCCAGATTTGTCCGTCGGACTACCAGATGGTGAAGCGTGATTCATCACTTCAGAGAGTCCAATGGCGGCGAGCTTGACATTGTGCATGGTTAGGCTTGTGTGAAGCTGCTCGGCGATGGAAATCCATTTCCTGAAGCTCCAGATGAATAGTTATTGTGCTGACATTGCTTCCAGAGGCAGTTTGGAACTCAATAGTGAGTGTTGCAACTCAGGACAGATTATTTTTATGCGCTACGTGCTTCAGCACTCAGCGGGCCCATTTTGTGAGATTGTGTGGCCTACCACTTCGCAGCTGAGCAGTTGTTGCTCCTAGACATTTTCACTTCACAATAACAGCACTTACAGTTGACCGGGGCAGCTCTAGCAGGGCAGAAATTTGACGAACTGACTTGTTGGAAAGGTGGCATCCTATAACAGTGCCATGTTGAAAGTCACTGAGCTCGTCAGTAAAGCCATTCTACAGCCAATGTTTGTCAATGGAGATTTGTGCGCTCACTTTTATACATCTGTCAGCAACGGGTGTGGCTGAAATAGACAAATCCACTCACTTGAAGGGGTGTCCAAATACTTGTGTATATATACGAGTGTAGCACCGCCACCATGGGGCACTCATGGTGGCAAACCACTTGCCCACACAACACCATACAAGCTTGTCTGCCATATGCCAGGTACTGTTAAAACCGGGATTTATCCATGGAGCACACATCTCCAGCATGCCAGTGGCCATCAAAGGTGAGCATTTTCCCACTGAAGTTGGTTACGACTCTGAACTGCAGTCAATTCCAGACCCTGGTGATGACGATGAGCACGTGGACTATTTCTGACAGTTTGTGAAGAAATTCTTCGGTTGTGCATACCCACAGTTTCATCAGCTGTCTGGGTGGTTGGTCTCAGACCATCCCGCAGGTGAAGCCGGATGTGGAGGTCCTGGGTTGGTGTGGTTACACGTGGTCTGCGGTTGAGAGGCCGGTTGGACGTACTGCCAAATTCTCTAAAATGAAGTTGGAGGCAGCTTATGGTGGAGAAATGAACATTACATTCTCTGGCAACAGCTCAGGTGGACAGTCCTGCAGTCAGTTGCTATTGCACGCTCCCTCAAATCTTGAGACATCTGTGGCACTGTGTTGTGTGCCAGAACTGGCCTTTTATTGTTCCCAGCACAATGTGGACCTGTGTAATGATTGTTCTGTTTCATCAGCTTCTAGATATGGCACACCTGTCAGGTGGATGGATTGTCTTTGCAAAGGAGAAATGCTTACTAGAGGGATGTAAATACATTAGCGCACAACATTTGAGAGAAATACACCTTTTGTGTGTATGGAACATTTCTGGGATCTTTAATTTCAGCTCATGATACATGGGACCAACACTTTACATGTTACGCTTATATTTTTGTTTCATATGTTCCCTGACCTGAGCTAATGCCAGGTGTAAGATGATTATGTTACGCCCATCCCATTCTCTGCTGTTTCCAGGGAGTTTCAGTTCTGTATTTGCAGCAAATATTTAGAAGATTCTCACACAGGTCTCCGGTCTCCTTTCCTTTTAGGGCTGAATTTCAGCAGAAATAAGGAGTGTGCTTGTGCTGGTACAGTCAATAGCTTCTTGGCTAATGTGAGATGTTGTATCAATAGTAACATAAGTTAATTTATGCTTAAGAATGGGACTTTGGGATGGTAAAATAGGAATAAAAAAACACTGTCAATGTTAAACTGTCTCACCTCACCACAAATAGAGAAAAGGTAAGTCCTATGGCTTTTAGGCAGTGGGCTCATGTATTTGCATGTATTATGGATCCCCATAATATCCCCACTCTTCCTGGGGTCCAGCTAAATTAAGGCAGTTATACAATTTTAAAAACATTACAATACATTCACAACAGATTTCACAACACATTAAGTGTGTGCTCTCGGGCCCCTACTCTACTACCACATATCTACAACACAAAATGTGTATAGTAGAGGTCGGGCAATTAATTAGGGCCGATTCCAAGTTTTCATAACAATCGGTAATCGGTATTTTTTGACATTTGCCAATTTGTAATATTTTTTTTTACACCTTTATTTAACTAGCCAAGTTAGTTAAGAACACATTATTTTCAATGACGGCCTAGGTTAACGGCCTAGGTTAACTGCCTTGTTCAGGTGCAGAATGACAGAGTTTTACCTTGTCAGCTCAGGGATTTGTTTTTGTTACCACCTGCCTTACATTGCACTCCACGAAGAGCCTGCGTGGTAGGCTGACTACCTGCTATGCGAGGGCAGCAAGAAGCCAAGGTAAGTTTCTAGCTAGCATTAAACGTATCTCATAAAAAACAATTAATCTTAACATAATCACTAGTTAACTACACATGGTTGATGATATTACTAATTTATCTAGCGTGTCCTGCGTTGCATATAATCAATGCGGTGCCTGTTATTTTCTCATCGAATCACAGCCTACTTCGACAAACGGGTGATGATTTAATATGGTTGAATCCGGAAACTATAATTTAAAAAACAAAACGCTTATTCTTTCAGTGAAATACGGAACCGTTCCGTATTTTATCTAACGGGTGGCATCCCTAAGTCTAAATATTGCTGTTACATTGCACAACCTTCAATGTTATGTCATAATTATGTACAATTCTGGCAAATTAATTACGGCCTTTGTAAGGAATAAATGGACTTCACACAGTTCGCAACGATCCAGGCGGCCCAAACTGTAGTATATATCCTGACTGCTTGCACGTGTCACGGTTCTCTTTCGGTGAAGTAGAGTCAAACCAAAATGCGGCGTGGTAAGTGTCCATGGTACTTTTAATACGTAAATGTACACATGAACACTACAAAACAATAAACATGGAAAACCTAAACAGTCCTATCTGGTGCAAAGACAGAGACAGGAACAATCACCCACAAACACACAGTGAAACCCAGGCTACCTAAGTATGATTCTCAATCAGAGACAACTAATGATTGAGAACCATACTAGGCCGAAACATAGAAATACCCCAAAACATAGAAAAACAAACATAGACTGCCCACCCAACTCACGCCCTGACCATACTAAATAATGACAAAACAAAGGAAATAAAGGTCAGAACGTGACAGTACGCAAGAAAAGTAACACAATTTCCCTAGTTATAAGAAATTCATGTCAGCAGGCAATATTAACTAAATATGCAGGTTTAAAAATATATACTTGCGGATTGATTTTAAAGAAAGGCATTGATGTTTATGGTTAGGTACACTGGTGCAACGACAGTGCTTTTTTCGCACTGGCGCTTGTTAATGACCAAAGGCTCGTATTTCTGTGTGTTATTATGTTATAACTAAGTCTATGATTTGATAGAGCTGTCTGACTGAGTGATTGTAGGCAGCAGCAGACTCGTAAGCATTCATTCAAACAGCACTGTTGTGCGTTTGCCAGCAGCTCTTTTGCAATGCTTCAAGCATTGCGCTGTTTATGACTTCAAGCCTATCAACTCCCGAGATTAGGCTGCTGTAACCGATGTGAAATGGCTAGCTAGTTAGTGGGGTGCGCGCTAATAGCGTTTCAAACGTCACTCGCTCTGAGACTTGGAGTGGTTGTTCCCCTTGCTCTGCATGGATAACACTGCTTCGAGGGTGGCTGTTATCGATGTGTTCCTGGTTCGAGCCCAGGTAGGATTTAGGAGAGGGATGGAAGCTATACTGTTACACTGGCAATACTAAAGTGCCTATAAGAACATCCAATAGTCGAAGGTATATGAAATACAAATAGTATAGAGAGAAATAGTCCTATATTTCCTATAATAACTACAACCTAAAACTTCTTACCTGGGAATATTGAAGACTCATGTTAAAAGGAACCACCAGGTTTCATATGTTCTCATGTTCTGAGCAAGGAACTTAAACGTTAGCTTTTTTACATGGCACATATTGCACTTTTACTTTCTTCTCCAACACTTTGTTTTTGCATTATTTAAACCAAATTGAACATGTTTCATTATTTATTTCAGGCTAAATTGATATTATTGATGTATTATATTAAGTTAAAATAAGTGTTCATTCAGTATTGTTTTAATTGGCATTATTACAAATAAAAAATAGTTTCTAAAAAAAAATTGTCAGATTAATCGGTATCAGCTTTTTTGGTCCTCCAATAATCGGTATCGGCGTTGAAAAATCATAATCGGTCGACCTCTAGTGTATAGTGTGTGTTATCGTGTTTTGTATGCATGTGTCTGTCTATGTTTGTGTTGCTTCACAGTCCCCGCTGTTCAATGTTTTTAAAATCTAATTTTACAACTTACATGAGTTACTTGATGTGGAATAGAGTTCCATGTAGTCATGGCTCTATGTAGTACTGTGCGCCTCCCATAGTCTGTTCTGGACTTGGGGACTGTGAAGAGACCTCTTGTGGCATGTATTGTAGTGTATCATGGGTGTCTGGGCTGAGTGCCAGTAGTTCAAACAGACAGCTCAGTCCATTCAACACCTCTCACAAATACAAGTAGTGATGAAGTTAATCTCTCCTCCACTTTGAGCCAGGAAAGATTGACATGCATATTATTAATGTTAGCTCTGTGTACATTTAAGGGCCAGCCATGCTGCCCTGTTTTGAGCCAATTGCTATTTTCCTAAGCACCTGATCACACAACTGAACAGTAGTCCAGGTGGGACAAAACTATGGCCTGTAGGACTTGCCTTGTTGATAGTGCTGTTAAGGAAGAGCAGCGCTTTATTACATATTGACAGACTTCTCCCCATCTAAACTACTGTTGTATCAATATGTTTAGACCATAACAGTTTACAGTACAATCCAGGGTTACTCCAAGCAGTTTAGTCACATCAACTTGCTCAATTTCCACATTATTCATTACATTTGTTTGAGTTTTAGGCTTTAGTGAATGATTTGTCCCAAATACAATGCTTTAAGTTTTTGAAATATTTAGGACTAACTGATTCCTTGCCACCCATTCTGAAACTAACTGCAGTTCTTTGTTAAGTGTTGCAGTCATTTCAGTCGTGGTAGTAGATGACGTGTATAGTGTTGAGTCATCCACATACATAGACACACTGGCTTTACTTAAAGCAGGCAGGCATGTCGTTAGTAAAGATTGAAAAAAGTAAGGGGCCAAGACAGCTGGATAGGTTTCCATTAAAGAACACCCTCTGTGTTCTGTTAAAGAGGTTACTCTTTATCCACAATATAGTAGAGGGTGTAAAGCCATAACACTTAAGTTTTTCCAGCAGCAGACTATGATCGATAATGTCAGTAGCCACACTGAAGTCTAACAAAATATTCCCCACAACCATTTTATCATCAATTTCTCTCAGGCAATCATCAGCCATTTGTGTAAGAGCTGTGCTTTTTGTATGTCCTTCCCTATAAGTGGGTTGAAAGTCTGTTGTCAATTTGTTTACTGTAAAATAGCATTGTATCTGGTCAAACACAATTTTTTCCAAAAAGTTTACTACGGGTTGGTAACAGGCTGATTGGTCGGCTATTTGAGCCAGTAAAGGGGGCTTTACTAATGTTAGGTAGGGGAATTACTTTGCTTCCCTCCAGGCCCGAGGGCACATTTCTGATTCAATGAATGGTTTAGTGGAGTTTGCCTTTTTGGCCAAAATTTCATTTAAGGTGCTCCAATGCTTTTTACTATCATTCTTTATGTCATTTATCTTTGTTTCGTAGTGTAGTTTCTTATTATTTTTATTCAATTTAAAAAAAATTCCTCATCAATCCATGGGGATTTAACCGTTTTTAGTCGTTTTCTTAATGGGTGCATGATTAGTAACTGGGATTACCAATTCTATAAATGTTTGAAGTGTAGTCTCGTTGCTTGTCATTACACACCACGGACCAACAAATATTATTTACATCAACAACATAGGAATCACTACAAAACTTCTTGTATGACCTCTTATGCACTATATTAGGCCGAGCTTTTGTAACTTTTGTTTTCCTAGATATGGCTACTATATTGTGATCACAACAGCCGATTTGGATACTGCTTTCCAGCAAAGTTCTGCAGCATTAGTAAAGATGTGAATAATACACATTGATGATTTAATTCCTGTGCTGTTTAACTACCCTGATAGGTTGACTGATAACCTGAACCAAGATGCAAGCTCTAGTTACAGATTGAAACTTTCTCTTGAGTGGGCAGCCTGATGAAAGCCAATCAATACACATCACCCAGAAAATGTACCTCTGTTGATAACACTGTTGATATCACATCTCCCTAACTTTAAGCATCAGCTGTCAGAGCAGCTTACCGATAGCTGCAGTTGTACGCAACCCATCTGTAAATAGCCCATCCAACCACCTACCTCATCCCCATATTTGTTTGTGTTTTTCTGCTCTTTTGAACATCAGTATTTCTACTTGCACACCCTCATCTAACACTCCAGTGTTAATTGCTAAATTGAAATTACTTTGCCACTATGGACAATTTATTGCCTTATACCTCCTTACTTCATTTGCACACACACTGTATACAGATTTTCTATTGTGTTATTGAGTGTACGTTTGTTTATCCCATGTGTAACACTGTTGTTTTTGTCTTACTGCTTTGCTTTATCTTGGTCAGGTCGCAGTTGTAAATGAGAACTTGTTCTCAACTGGCCTACCAAGTAAAATAAAGGTGAAAAAAAACATACATTATCGAGAATTTCACACGTTATTCAGATACTGACTGCCACGCCCTGACCTTAGGTATCTATGTTTTATATATTATTTTGGTCAGGTCAGGGTGTGACGAGGGTGGGTATGTGTGTTTGTATATCTATAGGATTTTTGTATATCTAGGTAATGAAGGTCTATGGTGGCCTGAATTGGTTCCCAATCAGAGGCAGCTGTTTATGGTTTTCTCTGATTGGGGATTCTATTTAGGTTGCCATTTTCCATTTTGGTTTTGTGGGTTATTGTCTATGTGTAGTTGCATGTCAGCACTCGGTCTATATAGCACCACGGTCGTTTTGATAGTTTGTTTAGTGTTCTTTATTTATTTAAAGAAGAATGTATTCATATCACGCTGCGCCTTGGTCTCCTCTATACTGACTCTATATTGACTGTTAGCACTTGGTCTATAGCAGCTTCCCACCAGAATGGGCTTTAGGTGAGGCAGATGAACCTGTAGCCATATTACTTCAGTGTTTAACATGAGATCCTCTCTAAGCTTTACAGGAATGTGGTTCTGAATATAAATGGCCAGACCTCCACCAACAATGCATTGCTACCACTGTATCATCAAATGTATTATCTAAGTGAGTTTCAGAGAGTCAGAATATGAATGTCATCTGTTACTAGCAAATTGATTTCATGAACCATGTTTCTTAAGCTACATACAGTGCCTTCGGAAAGTATTCAGACCCCTTGACTTTTTTCACATTCTGTTACATTACAGCCTTATTTTAGAATTGATTGCATTGTTTTTTTCCACCATCAATCTACACACAATACCTTAATGACAAAGCAAAAACTGTTCAAATGTATTTTTTTCCGCAAATCTTTATATATATATATATATATATAAAGAAATTGAAATATCACATTTACATACAGTTCAAAAGTTTGGACACAACTACTCATTCAAGGGTTTTTCTTTATATATATATATTTTTTTACATTGTAGAATGATAGTGAAGACATCAAAACTGTGAAATAACAGATAGAATCATGTAGTAAACAAAAAAGTGTATTTTATATTTGAGATTCTTCAAAGTAGCCACCCTTTGCCTTGACAGCTTTGCACACGCTTGGCATTCTCTTAACCAGCTTCATGAGGTTGTCACCTGGAATGCAGGTGTGCCTTGTTAAAATGTATTTTGTGGAATTTCTTTCCTCCTTAATGCATTGAAGCCTATAAATTGGGTTGTGACAAGGTAGGGGTGTTATATAGAAGATTGCCCTATTTGGTAAAAGACCAAGTCCATATTATGTCAAGAACAGCTCAAATAAGTAAAGAGAAACCACAGTCCATCATTACTTTAAGACATGAAGGTCAGTCGATCTTTGAAAGTTTCAAGTGGAGTTGCAAAAACCATCAAACGCTATTATGAAACTGGCTCTCATGAGGACCGCCACAGGAAAAGACCCAGAGTTACCTCTGCTGCAGAGGATATGTTCATTAGAGTTACCAGCCTCAGAAATTGCAGCCCAAATAAATGCTTCAGAGTTCAAGTAACAGACTAATCTCAATATCAACTGTTCAGAGGAGACTGTGTGAATCAGGCTTTCAAATGAAATGTTATTAGTCACATTTTTTTATATTTTTATTTATTTATCCATTATTTTACCAGGTAAGTTGACTGAGAACATCATTTGCAGCAACGACCTGGGGAATCGTTACAGGGGAGAGTAGGGGGATGAATGGGCCAATTGTAAACTGGGAATTATTTGGTGACCGTGATGGTTTGAGGGCCAGAATTTAGCCAGGACACCGGGGTTAACACCCCTACGCTTACGATAAGTGCCATGGGATAAGTGCCGTATACAACAGGTGTAGACGTACACATTAGAGTGAAATGCTTACATACAAGCCCCTAATCAACAATGCAAATCTGAATTGGAATAAGAAATAAAAGGAACAAGTCATTAAAGAGCAGCAGTAAAATAACAATAGCGAGACTATATACAAGGGGTACCGGTACAGAGTCAATGTGCGGCTGCACCGGTTCGTCGAGGTAATATGTACATGTAGGTAGAGTTAAAAAAGTGACTATGCATAGATAACAGAGAGTAGCAGCAGCATAAAGAGGGGGTGGGGGGGTGGGGTGGGCAATGCAAATAGTCCGGGTAGCCATTTGTTTAGATGTTCAGGAGTCTTGTGACTTGGGGGTAGAAGCTGTTTTAGAATCCTCTTGGACATAGACTTGCTACTACTTGCGTGCGGTAGCGGAGAGAACAGTCTATGACTAGGGAGGCTGGAGTCTTTGACAATTTTTAGGTCCTTCCTCTGACACCGCCTGGTATAGAGGTCCTGGATGGCAGGAAGCTTGGTCCCAGTGATTTACTGTGCCGTACACACTATCTTCTGTAGTGGCTTGCGGTCGGAGGCCGAGCAGTTGCCATACCAGGCAGAGATGCATGCTCTCGATGGTGTGGCGGTAAAACTTTTTGAGGATCTGAAGACCCATGCCAAATCTTTTCAGTCTCCTGAGGGGGAATAGGTTTTGTTGTGCCCTCTTCACGACTGTCTTGGTGTGCTTAGTTTGTTGGATGTGGACACCAAGGAACTTGAAGCTCTCAACCTGCTCCACTACAGCCCTGTAGATGAGATTGGGGTGTGCTCGGTCTTCCTTTTCCTGGAGTTCAGAATCATCTCCTTTGATTTTGGACGTTGAGGGAGAGCTTCTTGTCCTGGCACCACATGGTCAGGTCTCTGACATCCTCCCTATAGGCTGTCTAGTCGTTGTTGGTTATCAGGCCTACCACTGTTGTGTCATCGGCAAACTGAATGATGGTGTTGGAGTTGTGCCTGGCTGTGCAGTCATGAGTGAACAGGGAGTACAGGAGGGTACTGAGCACGCACCCCTGAGGGGCCCCTGTGTTGAGGATTAGCGTGGAGGATGTGTTGCTACCTATCCTTACCACCTAGAGGCGGACCATCAGGAAGTCCAGGATCCAGTTGCAGAGGGAGGTGTTTAGTCTCAGGGTCCTTAGGTTATTGGTTTGCTTTGAGGGCACTATGTTGTTGAATGCTGAGCTGGAGTCAATGAACAGCATTCTCACATAGGTGTTCCTTTTGCCCAGGTGGGAAAGGGCAGTGTGCAATAGTGATTGCATCATCTGTGGATCTGTTAGGGCGGTATGCAAATTGGAGTGGGTGTTGATGTGAGCCATGACCAGCCTTTCAAAGCACTTCATGGCTACTAACGTGAGTGCTACGGGTCGGTAGTCATTTAGGCAGGTTACCTTAGTGTTCTTGAGCACAGGGACTATGGTGGTCTGCTTAAAACATGTTGGTATTACAGACTCGGACAGGGAGAGGTTGAAAATGTCAGTGAAGACACATGCCAGTTTGTCAGCGCATTCTCGCAGTACATGTCCTGGTAATCTGTCTGGCCCAGCGGCCTTGTGAATGTTGACCTGTTTAAAGGTCTTACTCACATCGGAACAGCTGGTGTTCTCATGCATGTTTCAGTTTTATTTGCCTCGAAGCGAGCATAGAAGATTAGCTCATCTGGTAGTCTTATGTCACTGGGCTGTCACTTGGCTATGCTTCCTTTGTAGTCTGAAATGGTTTGCAAGCCCTGCCACATCTGACGAGCGTCGGAGCCGGTGTGGTACGATTTGATCTTAGTCACATTTACATTTAACATTTAAGTCATTTAGCAGACGCTCTTATCCAGAGCGACTTACAAATTGGTGCATTCACCTTATGACCTCCAGTGGAACAGTAGTGCATCTAAATCTTTTCAGGGGGAGGGGGGGTGAGAGGGATTACTTTATCCTATCCTAGGTATTCCTTAAAGAGGTGGGGTTTCAGGTGTCTCCGGGAGGTGGTGATTGACTCCGCTGTCCTGGCGTCGTGAGGGAGTTTGTTCCACCATTGGGGGGCCAGAGCAGCGAACAGTTTTGACTGGGCAGAGTCCTGTATTGATGCTTTGCCTGTTTGATGGTTTGTCGGACGGCATAGCGGGATTTCGTGTAAGCTTTCGGGTTAGAGTCTTGCTCCTTGAAAGCGGCAGCTCTAGCCTTTAGCTTAGTGCGGATGTTGCCTGTAATCCATGGCTTCTGGTCGGGGTATGTAAGTACGGTCACTGTGGGGACGACGTCATCAATGCACTTATTGATGAAGCCAGTGACTGATGTGGTGAACTCCTCAATGCCATCGGAAGAATCCCAGAACATATTCCAGTCTGTGCTAGCAACACAGTCCTGTAGCTTAGCATCTGCTTCATCTGACCACTTTTTTATTGACCGGTGCTTCCTGCTTTAATTTTTGCTTGTAAGCAGGAATCAGGAGGATAGAACTATGGTCAGATTGACCAAATGTGTGTGGAGTAAAAGTGGTCTAGAGTTTTTTTCCCTCTGGTTGCACATTTAACATGCTGATAGAAATTTGGTAAAACAAATGTAAGTTTCCCTGCATTAAAGTCCCCGGCCACTAGGAGCGCCACCTCTAGATGAGCGTTGTCCTGTTTGCTTATGGAGGAATACAGCTCATTGAATGTGGTTTTAGTGCCAGCATCAGTGAGTAAACGCTGTGCTGATGTCCAGAAGTTAGTTTCATTCAAAAGAGACGGTAGCAACAACATGTACAGAATAAGTTAAAAAATAAGTTGCTAAAAAGCTAATTTGGTTAGGAGTGTGTAAAACATCAGCCATCTACCCCGGCGCCATTATACAATGGTATCAATGGTACAATGGTATCATGGTCGAATTGCTTCAAAAGAAACCACCATCAGGCAGTTAACCCACTGTTCCTAGGCCGTCATTGAAAATAATAATTTGTTCTTAACTGACTTGCCTAGTTAAATAAAGGTAAAATAAATAAAAAAAATTAAAGGACACCAATAAGGAGAAGAGACTTCCTTGGGTCAATAAACACGAGCAATGGACATCTGTCCTTTGGTCTGGTAGTCCAAATTTTAAATCTGTCCTTAAAATCTGTCCTTTGGTCTGGTACGTCCACATTTTATATTTTTGGTTCCAACCGCTGTCTTTGTGAGATGCAGAGTAGGTGAACGGATGATCTCTGCATGTGTGGTTCCTGCCATGAAGCATGGAGGAGGTGTGGGGGTGCTTTGCTGGTGACACTGTCAGTGATTTATTTAGAATTCAAGGCACACAACCAGCATGGGTACCACAGCATTCTGCAGCGATACGCCATCCCCATCTGGTTTGCACTTAGTGGGACTATCATTTGTTTTCCAACAGGACAATGACCCAACACACTTCCAGGCTGTGTAAAGGCTGTTTGACCAAGAAGGAGAGTGATGGAGTGCTGCATCAGATGACCTGGCCTCCACAATCACCCGACCTCAACCCAGTTGAGATTGTTTGGGATGAGTCGGACCACAGAGTGAAGGAAAACCAGCCAAAAAGTGCTCAGCATATGTGAGAACTCCTTCAAGACTGTTGGAAAAGCATTCCAGGTGAAGCTGGTTGAGAGAATGCCAAGAGTGTGACAGGGGTCATCAAGGCAAAGGGTGGCTACTTTGAAGAATCTAAAATATATTTGTTTAACCCTTTTTTGGTTACTTCATGATTCCATATGTGTTATTTCATAGTTTTGATGTCTTCACTATTATTCTACAATGTAGTAAAAATAAAGAAAAGCCCTTGAATGAGTAGGTGGGTCCAAATTTGACTGGTACTGTATATATATATATATATATATCTTTTTTTTTCTTCCTCTAGGCTTTGAGATAACTCTGTAATGAAAAGCTCTATACAAATTACATGTATTATAATTATTATTACAATGAGACGGCTGTCCATAAGCACAGACAAAGGATATCAAGGATCTGGGAAGATGTATGGAGGAATGGTTTAAGATCCCTCCCAATGTATACTCCAATCTCATAAAACATTTTTAGAAAAAGGCTTGTTATCCTCGCTAGGGTAGGGTGCCTGGAGTACTAAAAACAACCATGGTGTCAGATTTAAAAAATGCTTTACGGTGAAAGCATACCTTACGATTATTTGAGAACATAGCCCAGCAGACAAATCATTACAAACAGTAACCAGCCAAGTAGAAGAGTTACACAGGTCGGAAATAGAGATAAAATTAATCACTTACCTTTGATGATCTTCATATGTTTGCACTCAGAAGACATTAATTTATTCAAAATATGTTCCTTTTCGATAAAGTCTCTCTTTATATCCGAAAACCTCAGTTTTGTTCGCACGTTTTCTTCAGTAATCCACAGGCTCAAACGCAGTCACAACAGGCAGACAAAAAAAAAATCCAAATTGTATCTGTGAAGTTCATAGAAACATGTCAAACGATGTTTATGGTTGTTTTTAGCCTAAATAATCATAATATTTCAACCGGAAAATAACATTGCCAATATAAAAGGTAAACAAGAAAGGCACTCTCTCGGTCATGCGCATGAAAAAGCTCTGTGACACGTCAGGGTCCACACGTTCAGACTGCTCTTACTCCCTCATTTATCAGAATACAAGTCTGAAACCATTTCTAAAGACTGTTGACATCTAGTGAAATGCATAGGATTTGAGTCCTAAGTCAATGGATACTGTAATGGCATTGAATAGAACACTAAAGGAAAATAAAAATTCTCAGGTTTTCGCCTGCCAAATGAGTTCTGTTATACTCACAGACATTATTTTAACAGTTTTGGAAACTTTAGAGTGTTTCCTCTCCAAATCTATGATGCATATCCTATCTTTTGGGCCTGAGTAGAAGGCCGTTTAACTTGGGCATGCTTTTCATCCAAAATTCCAAATGCTGCCCCCTACCCTAGAGAAGTTAAACAAAATCTCTTTCTCTGAGCAATTGTATTAGTATAAATGAATATAATTGACCTTAAGGTATCTGCCCCTATCATTGCCAAGGCTATCTCTGATCTTTTTAACCCGTCTCTCCTCTCTGGGGAGGATCCCATTGCTTGGAAGACAGTCAAGGTTAATCCTTTAATAAAAGGGTGAGATCAAGCTGATCCTAACTGCTTTTTTGCCCTGTTTTGCCCTGTTTATCAAAAGTATTGGAAAAGCTTAATAATCAACTGACTGACTTTCTTGATGTCTGTAGTATTCTCTCTGGTATGCAATCTAGTTTCAGCTCAGGTTATGGATTTGTCACTGCAAACTTAAAGGTCCTCAATGATGTCACCATTGCCCTTGATTCTAAGCAATGTTGTGCTGCTTGTTTTGTTGACGTGGGTCTCGACCCCGCCCTGTGCAACTGGGTACTGGACTTCCTGACGGGCCGCCCACAGGTGGTGAGGGTAGGCAACAACATCTCCTCCCCGCTGATCCT
Source organism: Oncorhynchus nerka (assembly GCF_034236695.1). Lineage (NCBI taxonomy): Eukaryota > Metazoa > Chordata > Actinopteri > Salmoniformes > Salmonidae > Oncorhynchus > Oncorhynchus nerka. Next base: position 50,736,710 of record NC_088408.1, on the reverse strand, counting down.
CAACACGGGGGCCCCACAAGGGTGCGTTCTGAGCCCTCTCCTGTACTCCCTGTTCACCCACGACTGCGTGGCCATGCACGCCTCCAACTCAATCATCAAGTTTGCGGACGACACAACAGTGGTAGGCTTGATTACCAACAACGACGAGACGGCCTACAGGGAGGAGGTGAGGGCCCTCGGAGTGTGGTGTCAGGAAAATAACCTCACACTCAACGTCAACAAAACTAAGGAGATGATTGTGGACTTCAGGAAACAGCAGAGGGAACACCTCCCTATCCACATCGATGGATCAGTAGTGGAGAGGGTAGCAAGTTTTAAGTTCCTCGGCATACACATCACAGACAAACTGAATTGGTCCACTCACACTGACAGCGTCGTGAAGAAGGCGCAGCAGCGCCTCTTCAACCTCAGGAGGCTGAAGAAATTCGGCTTGTCACCAAAAGCACTCACAAACTTCTACAGATGCACAATCGAGAGCATCCTGGCGGGCTGTATCACCGCCTGGTACGGCAACTGCTCCGCCCTCAACCGTAAGGCTCTCCAGAGGGTAGTGAGGTCTGCACAACGCATCACCGGGGGCAAACTACCTGCCCTCCAGGACACCTACACCACCCGATGTTACAGGAAGGCCATAAAGATCATCAAGGACATCAACCACCCAAACCACTGCCTGTTCACCCCGCTATCATCCAGAAGGCGAGGTCAGTACAGGTGCATCAAAGCTGGGACCGAGAGACTGAAAAACAGCTTCTATCTCAAGGCCATCAGACTGTTAAACAGCAACCACTAACATTGAGTGGCTGCTGCCAACACACTGTCATTGACACTGACCCAACTCCAGCCACTTTAATAATGGGAATTGATGGGAAATGATGTAAATATATCACTAGCCACTTTAAACAATGCTACCTTATATAATGTTACTTACCCTACACTATTCATCTCATATGCATATGTATATACTGTACTCTAGATCATCGACTGCATTCTTATGTCACTAGCCACTTTAACTATGCCACTTTGTTTACTTTGTCTACATACTCATCTCATATGTATATACTGTACTCGATACCATCTACTGTATGCTGCTCTGTACCATCACTCATTCATATATCCTTATGTACATATTCCTTATCCCCTTACACTGTGTATAAGACAGTAGTTTTGGAATTGTTAGTTAGATTACTTGTTGGTTATCACTGCATTGTCGGAACTAGAAGCACAAGCATTTCGCTACACTCGCATTAACATCTGCTAACCATGTGTATGTGACAAATAAAATGTGATTTGATTTGATTTGATTTATAGCTCAGGCAGTAGGAAGCTCTCTCATCCATATGCTGATGAGAGAGTCTTATACTCAGCTGGCCCCTCCCCGGATTTTGTGTTAAAAGCTCTCCAACCAAGCTTCCTTAGTTTCCAATAAGCTTTCTCTGCCCTTAACCTTGTTCTGAACACCTCCAAAACAAAGGTCATGTGGTTTGGTAAGAATAATGCCCCTCTCCCCACAGGTGTGATTTCTACCTCTGAGGGTTTAAAGCTAGAGGTTGTCACCTCAGACAAGTACCTGGGAGTATGGCGAGACAGTACACTGTCCTTCTCTCATCACATATCAAAGATGCAGGCTAAAGTCAAATCTAGACTTGGTTCCCCCTATTGTAATTGATCCTATTTCACCCCAGCTGACAAACTAACCCTGATTCAGATGTACATCCTACCCATGCTAGATTACAGAGACGCAATTTATAGATCGGCAGGTAAGGGTGCTCTCGAGCGGCTAGATATTATTTACCATTCGGCCATCAGATTTGCCACCAATGTTCCTTATAGGACACATCACTGCACTCCTCTGTAAACTGGTCATCTCTGTATACCTGTCGCAAGACCCACTGGTTGATGCTTATTTATAAAAGCCTCTTAGGCCTCACTCCACCCAATCTGAGATATCTACTGCAACCCTCATCCTCCACATACAACACCCGTTCTGCCAGTCACATTCTGTTAAAGGTCCCCAAAGCACACACATCCCTGGGTTGCTCATCTTTTCAGTTCGCTGCAGCTAGCGATTGGAAAGAGCTGCAACAAATACTCAAACTGGACAGTGTCGTAGCAATTTCCTGTATTACCAAATGAGGAGAGTTACAAACCACACACCAGTCAGAGTTATACTTAGACTTCATCTTAAATAATATGAGCTTCACCATAGCCCTTTGACTCTCAGATCAATTCAGTGTCTATAATGAATTCTGAGAGTCCCTACATAAGAATACAAATATATTTTATAGCCAAGATACACCCCTCTCAACTTACATGACGAACCACAGATCTTAGGAACTCTTCACGAAGGGCCTTTTACTTGAGAAAGCAGTATCCCATAGCCAGATAGCATTAGCTATAAATTATCGTTCAGTTTGGTCTCTAAGACAAGGTTCTAATCTCGTTCCTGGTACTTCATAGTACCAAAACATTACCTCATCCAAGGCATAACTCTATTGTCAACTCTATGTACTCCAATCTCAAGTAAACCCCCTCTTCTCCCCACTCCTGGACAAGCTCAGTGAGGGGAGTGACTTGCGCACAAACATTGTGGCGCCAAGAGATAATTGGTTCCCCCTTAATCACGCCCTCCCTTCACATGGTTTAACAGATACATTCACATATGAAGACAGTGTTCCATTCTGACCTCTCCCCTCTCTGGGCCCCAAGTGACTGAGCCCTAGCTGAGAAGGGAAAAATGCAACTGCCAACAGTATAGTCCAAAGGGAGACATTCTAATTACAAATATCTCACATAAGCATTATTATGTAAACAAAACATCTTATTTATCTATGTTATCCAACTAATTCTGATTCATCCGCCACAAGAGTTTTCTCAAACTCTTCATTCAAAGACTCAATCATGGACACTCTTACTGACAGTTGTGGCTGCTTTGCGTGATGTATTGTCTCTACTTTCTTCCCTTTGTGCAGTTGTCTGTGCCCAATATTTTTTGTACAATGTTTTGTGCTGCTACCATGTTGTGCTGCCATGTTGCTCATCTTTATCAAGGGTGCCAATAATTATGGACCTGGCTGTATTTTACAACCACCCACCTCATCTTCGCTTTTTCCGAGAGAAAACTGATCTAAAACTGTTTTTTCTCTGAGAAATAAGTGAGTAAGTAACTATGAATCATCCTTACCTGCCGATCTATAAATTGAGTAGGGTTCTGTTTGCATTTGAGTTAGAGATGTGAATGAATGAATGAATGTTGTATCAACTACCAGGTGTTGGCAGTAACAATAGAAGGGGATATCCGTGGTTTACCCCACATATCCTACCATGAATGTCACAGTAAAACGATTGAATATAACTCGCATGAAATGCCGCTAGACAGACCTAGACACAAACATTCAGGCAAGCTATCTACGGTATATGCACATTGGACTGAGCGGCCAGCATTACTGTAAGTTCACGTACAGTCATGGCCAAAAGTTTTGAGAATGACACAAATATTAATTTCCACAAAGTTTGCTGCTTCAGTGTCTTTAGAAATTTTAATCAGATGTTACTATGGAGTACTGAAGTATAATTACAAGCATTTCATAACTGTCAAAGGATTTAATTGACAATTACATGAAGTTGATGCAAAGAGTCAATATGTGCAGTGTTGACCCTGCTTTTTCAAGACCTCTGCAATCCGCCATGGCATGCTGAAAACTTCTGGGACACATCCTGACTGATGGCAGCCCATTCTTGCATAATCAATGCTTAGAGTTTGTCAGAATTTGTAGGTTTTTGTTTGTCCACCCACCTCTTGAGGATTGACCACAAGTTCTCAATGGGTTTAAGGTCTGGGGAGTTTCCAGGTCATGGACCCAAAATATTAATGGTTTTGTTCCCCGAGCCACTTAGTTATCACTTTTGCCTTGGCAAGGTGCTCCATCATGCTGGAAAAGGCATTATTTGTAACCAAACTGTTCCTGGATGATTGGGAGAAGTTGCTCTCAGAGGATGTTTTGGTACCATTCTTTATTCATGGCTGTGTTCTTAGGCAAAATTGTGAGTGAGCCCACTCCCTTGGCTGAGAAGCAACCCCACACATTAATGGTCTCAGGAGGCTTTACTTTTGGCATGACACAGGACTGATGGTAGCGCTCACCTTGTCTTCTCCGGACAAGCAATTTTCCTGATGCCCCAAATAATCGGAAAGGGGATTCATCAGAGAAAATGACTCAGTCCTCAGCAGTCCAATCCCTGTACCTTTTGCAGAATATCAGTCTGTCCCTGATGTTTTTCATGGAGAGAAGTGGCTTCTTTGCTGCCCTTCTTGAAACCAGGCCATCCTCCAAAAGTATTCGCCTCACTGTGCGTGTAGATGCACTCATACCTGCCTGCTGCCATTCCTGAGCAAGCTATGGACTGGTGGTGCCCAGATCCCACAGCTGAATCAACTTTAGGAGACGGTCTGGTGCTTTCTGGACTTTTTTGGGTGCCCTGAAGCCTTCACAACAATTGAACCGCTCTCCATGAAGATCTTGATGATCCGATAAATGGTTGATTTAGGTGCAATCTTACTGGCAGCAATATCCTTGTCTGTGAAGCCCTTTTTGTTCAAAGCAATGATGACGGCACGTGTTTCCTTGCAGGTAACCAATGCTGACAGAGGAAGAACAATGATTCCAAGCACCACCCTCCTTTTGAAGCTTCTAGTCTGTTATTCAAACTCAAACAGCATGACAGAGTGATCTCCAGCCTTGTCCTCGTCAGCACTCAAACCTGTGTTAACGAGAGAATCACTGACATGATGTTAGCTGGTCCTTTTGTGGCAGGACTGAAATGCAGTGGAAATGTTTTTGGGGGATTCAGTTCATTTGCATGGCAAAGAGGGACTTTGCAATTAATTGCAAGTCATCTGATCACTCTTCATAACATTCTGGAGTAAATGCAAATTGCCATCATACAAACTGAGGCAGCAGACTGTGAAAATTAATAAATTAATAAACGTTTTGGGACCCCCATGGCCCATATAGCTCTGGTCAATAGTAGTGCACTATGTATGGAATATGGTGCCATTTGGGACAGATAAATATTCTCTGACAGGGCATTTCCATTTGTTATATCATTGCAGGTCTGTTCAGTGGGGTAGATCTGAAGATATATATCTATAGCATACATAGAAACCTGGGTAACTGTACTGTACACCGAAACCATGTATACAGTGCATTCAGAAAGTATTCAGGCCCCTTCACTTTTTCCACATTTTGTTACGTTACAGCCTTATTCTAAAATGTATTACATAAATAAATATCCTCATCAATCTACACACAATGCCCCATAATGACAACGCGAAAACAGGTTTTTAGAAATTGTTGCAAATGTATTACAAATAATTACATGCTGTTTCCATTGATCATCCTTGAGACGTTTCTACAACTTGTAGTCCACTTGTGGTAAATTCAATTGATTGGACATGATCTGGAAAGGCACACACCTGTCCATATATGGATTGAGGGAGAGATGAACGGAGCAAAGTACAGAGAGATCCTTGATGAAAACCTGCCCCAGAGCGCTCAAGACCTCAGATTGGGGCAAAGATTCACCTTCCAACAGGACAATGACCTGAGGAAACCTGGCACCATCTATATGATGAAACATGGTGGCAGCATCATACTGTGGGGAGGTTTTTCAGCGGCAGGGACTTGGAGACTAGTCAGGATCGAGGGAAAGATGAACAGAGCAAAGTATAGACTAGAGAGATCCTTGATGAAAATCTGCTCCAGAATGCTCAGGACCTCAGACTACGACAAAGGTTCACCTTCTAACAAGACAACGACCCTAAGCACACAGCCAAGACAATACAGGAGTAGCTTCAGGACAAGTCTCTGAATGTCCTTGAGTAGCCCGGCCAGAGCCCGGACTTGAAAGAAATCGAACGTCTCTGGAGAGACCTGAAAATAGCTGTGCTGCGATGCTCCCCATCCAACCAGACAGATCTTGAGAGGATCTGCAGAGAAGAATAGGAGAAACTCTCCAAATGCAGGTGTGCCAAGCTTGTAGCTTCATACCCAAGACTCTATGCTGTAATCGCTGCCAAAAGGTGCTTCCACAAAGTACTGAGTTAAGGGTTTGAATACTTGTGTAAATGTAATATTTGTTTTTTATTTGTAATAATTTGATTTCTTTATTATTTTTTTTACTGTTTTTGCTTTGTCATTATGAGATATTCTGTGTAGATTGAGGAGTATTTGTATTTATTTTTTAAAATCAATTTTAGAACAATGAGGTAATGTAACAAAATCTGGAAAATGTAAAGGGGTCTGAATACTTTATGAATTGAGTGGTTGAAATGATGTTGAATTTCATATTTGATTATACATATTTAATATGACCTTGTTTTAATGTTAATAGTAAAATGGTATGTTTGAATCAACATCAATGTTTCAACATCATGACATCAAACAGTCTGGGCCGCAACCTGGACCTACAGGCCGTGGTGAAAACATTTGCACACAAAAATGCAAGGCGACGCAGTCACACACTGTAGCTACTATAGGTCTCTACATAGGAAAAAAATAGAGATAAGCACAGAGATAATTTTTATAAGCAGCAAAGAGAATTTCAGGAGACCAGGGGAGTCTCCCAAATTGTATTTAATTTAATCTGAATATTAGAGTCCATTTGTGTAAGCTATTAGCCAGACAAAACCCACTGAGTTCAACAGTAAATATTGGCAAAATGTATCCTCAAGCCGACTACTTTTTTTCTCATTGTTAGGCTACTTGATATGCAATTTTTTAAAAGTATATAAATAGCAGCTAAATACTGTATACCATGGAGGCTGCGGAGGGGGAGGACAGCTGATAATAATGTTGGAATGTTAATGGACCACATGGAGTTAATGGACCACATGGATCAACCACATGGAAACCACGTCTTTGACACCATTCCATTGACTCCATTCCAGCCATTATTATGAGCTGTCCTCGCCTCAGCAGCTCCCACTGCAATATGGTATATACTATACCTATAGATAATAGGCAACACTGCATAATGAAACAATCCCTAGTAAGCTGGTGTTTTGAGGGTTAATAGACTGGTTTTACGCAAAACATCTTTCTATCCAAGCTGGGAGAGAACGCGAGGATGGTTCATGTCATGTATGTTCAGGTAGGCTATACAGGACAGTGGTATATTAAACAAAATCTATTGGTAGGCGATTACTATGCAGTTGCATTGAACATTTATTTTACAACCTGCAATGTTTGAATCTCCAACTTTAATTACTGAACAAGTAATGGCATTATTGCTGCCATCCAGCAGTCTAAATGGCAGCATTGTGAAACTGTGTATAGTCTCGTGAAATGCTTAACATAAGAAAATGATGACCAAATAGGCCTTCCAATAAACGTTTTTTCCAGAGAGATGGCGTTCCGCCAGTGGCTATGGGCCGTGGTCAAAAGAAGTGCAAAATATAGGGAACAGGGTGCCATTTGGGACTTAGCCATACTCAATGTCTTGGTGAAAGAGAAAGAGGAGCCCAGAGGCTCCTGTGGGATTAATTTAGGGGGAACTCCCTACCCTACTGCATCAATGCCATCTCTGTGGTACTACAATCCAGTAGTGACCAAACTGTATCTGTCTGCCTTGCTCGTGACCCACTTAAAGCTAAATTTGTCTTATGACCGAACAGTGTTTTTGAGCCACCTGAAGCCTGAGGCTAAATTTACCATTATGGCTAAACAATGTCTCTCTACCCACAGACAAGTATCACATACCAGGCCGCCCAAGGACAATCTAGTTTAGTCTTTAGTCTAGTGGATACGTAATACCAATATTTGAGGAACATTTGGTGTAATGCCATTGTTTGGCAGTTGGTGGGTGCAGTTGGCTGGAATGTGGATGTACAGTGGATGAGAGATGGTGAAATTGGTACACAGTGGAGTTACTGAGTCACATACTGTACTGTATGCCCCCCAAATCCCCCCTAGCACAGACACATGTATTCATTAATTCAATTATTATATCAGCAACCAAATGAAAGAAAAAAACATTCCCTCACACCACATTTGGATAATCATCAAGGAATAAATATAGTCAGATGTATAGTGGGCAGCAGGCTATTTTAGTCTGTTTAGGTCAAATCATATTTTATTGGTCTCATACACATTGTTAGCAGATGTTATTGCGAGTAATGAAATGCTTGTGCTTCTAGTTCCGACAGCAATATCCAACAAGTAATATCTAACAATTCCACAACAAATACCTAATACACACAAATCTAAGTAAAGGAATAAGAATGGAATAAGAATATATAAATATATGGATGAGAAATGACAGAATGGCATAGGCTAAGATGCCATCGGTAGTATAGAATACAGTATATACACATATGAGATGAGTAATGCAAGATATGTAAACAGTATTAAAGTGGCATTTTTAAAGTGACTAGCGTTCCATTTATTAAAGTGGCCAATGATTTCAAGTCTCTATGTAGGCAGCAGCCTCCCTGTGCAAGTGATAGCTGTTTAACAGTCTGATGGCCTGTTTTTCAGTCACTCGGTCACAGCTTTGATGCACCTGTACTGACCTTGCCTTCTGGATGGTAGCGGGGTGAACAGGCAGTGGCTCGGGTGGTTGTTGTCCTTGATGATCTTTTTGGCATTCCTGTGACATTGGGTGCTCTAGGTGTCCTGGAGGGCAGATAGTTTGCCCCCGGTGATGTGTTGCAGGCGGTTCAGTTGCAGTACCAAGCGGTGATACAGTCCGACAGGATGCTCTCAATTGTGCATCTGTAAAAGTTTGTGAGGGTTTTTGGTGCCAAGCCAAATTTCTCCAGTCTCCGGAGGTTGAAGAGGCGCTGATGCGCATTCTTCACCACACTGTCTGTGTGGGTGGACCATTTAGCTTGTCCGGAAGCAAGAAGTCGGTGTCCGCAACGTGGCTGATTTGCCTTTTGTTGTCCGTGATTGTCTGTAGACCCTGCCACATACATCTCATATCTGAGCCGTTGAATTGCTACTCCACTTTGTCTCTATACTGACGTTCTGCCTGTTTGATTGCCTTGCAGAGGAATAACTACACTGTTTGTATTCGGCCACATTCCCAGCCACTTTGCCATAGTTAAATGTGGTGGTTCGCATTTTCAGTTTTGTGCGAATGCTGCCATCTATCCACAGTTTCTGGTTAGGGTAGGTTTTAAGTCACAGTGGGTACAACATCTCTGATACACTTCCTAATAAACTCAGTCACTGTGTCAGTATATTCGTCAATATTATTCTCAGAAGCTACCCGGAATATATATCCCAGTCCGCGTGATCAAAACAATCCTGAAGTGTGGATTCTGATTGGTCAGACCAATAGTCCTAAGCATGGGTACTTCCTGTTTGAGTTTCTGCCTATAGGAAGGGAGAAGCAAAACGGAGTTGTGGTCAGATTTGCAGAAAGGATGGCGGGGGACGGCCTTGTAGGCATCCCGGAAGTTGGAGTAACAGCGGTCGAGTGTATTAGCAGTGCGAGTACTACAGTCGATGTGTTGATAGAATTTTGGTAGAAGCCAAACGTGAGTTGGCTTGGGCCTATGGTTTGATGTGGGTGTTTATTGGGTGTGTCCTTGCTACCACCAAGACATCTGTCAGAAACTTGCCCGCAGCTGTTTACCCCCACTTAATCACAACAAACAAACCTCCTGCAGGTTGAGTTCAATAACAGGCCGATGTATGGTGAGATGCTAGAGGAAGCTTTGAATAGGTCAGTAGCCTACAAAGTAATATGAGAAGAATGCATTAGCTGAATTTATGTAGATATTCTAAACTACTATAAGTGTTTTGACAACTTTCAAATGTAGTATCAGATCCATGTTAAATAAACAACCCTTACATAATACCATAGAAAGTGTTCTGCTAATATAACAATGTGCACATATCATGCTTCATTGATACAGATAATATCGGCATTTTGTCAGGTGGTAATGGGGCTACCTTGGCAAACATGTCAGAGTGGTCCTGTATACAACAGAATTACCCTGATCCTGGTGTAAAATACAAAAGGTACCATCCAATTCAATAATAAAAAAAGACACTACACGTAAAAGTTGTCTAGTAAAATCTGAATGCCGTGTGCCAGGTCTCTCTCCATTCAGATACATGAGTATGAAGCCCGTCTGTAAATCTGAACTTCATCATATCATCTTGCAAGTCTCTATGCGCTGGCTCTATACATGTTTCATTGAACACATACATACAGTCACAATTCTATTACTAATGCCAGTTAGGATAGGTAATATATGACACACAAACAGGTACTATGTTGAAGTTTGAACAGAATAAACCAACCTAATTCTGTTCTCCCCATCGACGACTGTTGGTGAGAAGGCAAGAACTGAGGTCTTTTCCCCGGGCATAGCAGAATAGATCAGCTCCTAGCCCCTCATCAAAGATACTGGACACACACACACACACACACACACACACACACATACAAATTATCAATGGTGGTTATGATTAATCTGGTGGAACCAACCTGATCGCTGCATTTACCTTTCTATTTCACTTCAGATATCATATAATGTGAAGTGAAATAGAATGGTGAACAGTGATCAGTCCAAATTTAGATATTTTGGTTCAAACCGTCGTGTCTTTGTGAGATGCAGAGTATGTGAACGGATGATCTCCGCATGTGTGGTTCCCACCGTGAAGCATTGAGGAGGAGGTGTGATGGTGTGGGGTCCTTTGCTGGTGGCACTCTGATTTATTTAGAATTCAAGGCACACCACAGAATTCTGCAGCGATAAGCCATCCCATCTGCTATGCGCTTAGTGGGACTATCATTTGTTTTTCAACAGGACAATGACCCAACACACCTCTAGGCTGTGTAAGGACTATTTGACCAAGAAGGAGAGTGATGGTGCTGCATCAGATGACCTGGCCTCCACAATCACCCGACCTCAACCCAGTTGAGATGGTTTGGAATGACTTGGACCACAGAGTGAAGGAAAAGCAGCCAACAAGTGCTCAGCATATGTGGGAACTCCTTCAAGACTGTTCCATTTGAAGTTGGTTGAGAGAATGCCAAGAGTGTGCAAAGTTGTCATCAAGGCAAAGGGTGGCTACTTTGAAGAAAATAAAATACAAAATATATTTAGATTTGTTTAACACTTTTTTTTTACTACACGATTCCATATGTGTTATTTCATAGTTTTGATGTCTTCACTATTACTCTACTAATAGGTGTGTCCAAACTTTTGACTGGTACTGTATATAATTGTATTATTTTCCCTTAACCCTACTACCACCCCTCCCCTAATTGGAGTAAACTAATGGACAACAATACTTAGGTTTCTACTTCCAGCTTATACATACGATATACAGACACAGTATATTTTACATTAGTTATCTTGTTATTTTTTTGTCCCACCCTTCAGCTCCACCCAACTCCTCCCATCTACCTCTGAACACCATTCAGTTTGGATTTCTATTTACCATATATTTTCAACTGTGATGTTTCACAAAAGTTCTGAACCTTTCTGTTCTCATAGTTTCTACAGATTGTAAATTAAATAAACATTTTTGCTAAGAGTATTATTATATTATTTATTGATTGACTATGACTTTTTAAATCACCCAGCAGTGCGATTTGTAGAGTTTGCTCCTGGTAAATGTTGCAATTCTTCAGCCATTTCTAAACCTGTGACCAAAAATAAGCTATATATGGACAGTACCAAAATAAATTATCTAATGATTCTCTCTCTTTATTAATTGTTGTATTTAATATGAACTTTTTTTATTACAATAGTGTTGGATGTGTGGTCTTTGTGTCTCGGAACAGTTTGTTATCAATGTATAGGTTGTTGACCTTGAGAGCTAAACGTGTTTCAATTTAGTATATTCTCTTTGAAGAGTGGGTATAGTACTTTGCGTCATTCTGCGATTTCATTTGGGAACTGATCATTCATGCCTACTTTAAAGCTGGCGAGTCTTTAGCCCAGGATTTTAACCATTATGGGGCGGCAGGGTAGCCTAGTGGTTAGAGAGTTGGACTAGGAACCGGAAGGTTGCAAGTTCAAACCCCCGAGCTGACAAGGTAATAATCTGTCGTTCTGCCCCTGAACAGGCAGTTAACCCACTGTTCCTAGGCCATCACTGAAAATAAGAATTTGTTCTTAACTGACTTGCCTGGAAAAAGGAAAAAAAAAAGATATCTTTAACGCAACGTTAACTATTCATGAAAATCACAAATGAAATGAAATTAATCTATTTGCTCTGTCATCTCAGATTTTCAAAATATGCTTCTCAACCATTGCAAAACAAGCATTTGTGTAACAGTATTGATAGCTAACGTAGCATTTAGCGTAGCATTTAGCGTTAGCATTCAGCAGGCAACATTTTCACAAAAACCAGAAAAGCATTCAAATAAAATCATTTACCTTTGAAGAACTTCGGATGTTTTCAATGAGGAGACTCTCAGATAGCAAATGTTCAGTTTTTCCTGAAAGATTATTTGTTTAGGACAAATCGCGCCGTTTCCTGCGTCACGTTTAGCTACGAAAAAAAACCTGTATCCAGGATTGTGTAAATCTATCCGGAAGCTCATTAGCATAACACAACGTTAACTATTCATGAAAATCGCAAATGAAATGAAATTAATCTATTTGCTCTCAAGCTTAGCCTTTTGTTAACAACACTGTCATCTCAGATTTTCAAAATATGCTTTTGAACCATAGCTAAACAAGCATTTGTCTAACAGTATTGATAACCTATCATAGGATTATGCCTCTCTTTCAGCATGCAACATTTTCACAAAAACCAGAAAAGGATTCAAATAAAATAATTTACCTTTGAAGAACTTCAGATGTTTCCAATGAGGAGACTCTCAGTTAGATGGCAAATGTTCCGTTTTTACAAAAAATATTATTTGTCGACTAATCGCTCCGTTTTGTTCATCACGTTTGGGTAAGAAAAAACCCAGAAAATTAAGTCATTACAACGCGAACTTTTTTCCAAATTAACTCCATAATATCGACAGAAACATGGCAAACGTCGTTTAGAATCAATCCTCAAGGTGTTTTTCACATATCTATCGATGATAAATCATTCGTGGCAGTTGACTTTCTCCTCTGAAGAAAATGGAAATAGTGATGCAGTCAATCTCTCCTCAACGTTGAGTCAGGAGAGATTGACATTGCATGTCATTGCCATTCACCCTCTGTGTACATTTACAGTGCCTTGCGAAAGTATTCGGCCCCCTTGAACTTTGCGACCTTTTGCCACATTTCAGGCTTCAAACATAAAGATATAAAACTGTATTTTTTTGTGAAGAATCAACAACAAGTGGGACACAATCATGAAGTGGAACGACATTTATTGGATATTTCAAACTTTTTTAACAAATCAAAAACTGAACAATTGGGCATGCACAATTATTCAGCCCCCTTAAGTTAATACTTTGTAGCGCCACCTTTGGCTGCGATTACAGCTGTAAGTCGCTTGGAGTATGTCTCTATCAGTTTTGCACATCGAGAGACTGACATTTTTTCACATTCCTCCTTGCAAAACAGCTTGAGCTCAGTGAGGTTGGATGGAGAGCATTTGTGAACAGCAGTTTTCAGTTCTTTCCACAGATTCTCGATTGGATTCAGGTCTGGACTTTGACTTGGCCATTCTAACACCTGGATATGTTTATTTTTGAACCATTCCATTGTAGATTTTGCTTTATGTTTTGGATCATTGTCTTGTTGGAAGACAAATCTCCGTCCCAGTCTCAGGTCTTTTGCAGACTCCATCAGGTTTTCTTCCAGAATGGTCCTGTATTTGCTCCATCCATCTTCCCATCAATTTTAACCATCTTCCCTGTCCCTGCTGAAGAAAAGCAGGCTCAAACCATGATGCTGCCACCACCATGTTTGACAGTGGGATGGTGTGTTCAGGGTGATGAGCTGTGTTGCTTTTACGCCAAACATAACGTTTTGCATTGTTGCCAAAAAGTTCAATTTTGGTTTCATCTGACTAGAGCATCTTCTTCCACATGTTTGGTGTGTCTCCCAGGTGGCTTGTGGCAAACTTTAAACGACACTTTTTATGGATATCTTTAAGAAATGGCTTTCTTCTTGCCACTCTTCCATAAAGGCCAGATTTGTGCAATATACGACTGATTGTTGTCCTATGGACAGAGTCTCCCACCTCAGCTGTAGATCTCTGCAGTTCATCCAGAGTGATCATGGGCCTCTTGGCTGCATCTCTGATCAGTCTTCTCCTTGTATGAGCTGAAAGTTTAGAGGGACGGCCAGGTCTTGGTAGATTTGCAGTGGTCTGATACTCCTTCCATTTCAATATTATCGCTTGCACAGTGCTCCTTGGGATGTTTAAAGCTTGGGAAATCTTTTTGTATCCAAATCCGGCTTTAAACTTCTTCACAACAGTATCTCGGACCTGCCTGGTGTGTTCCTTGTTCTTCATGATGCTCACTGCGCTTTTAACGGACCTCTGAGACTATCACAGTGCAGGTGCATTTATACGGAGACTTGATTACACACAGGTGGATTGTATTTATCATCATTAGTCATTTAGGTCAACATTGGATCATTCAGAGATCCTCACTGAACTTCTGGAGAGAGTTTGCTGCACTGAAAGTAAAGGGGCTGAATAATTTTGCACGCCCAATTTTTCAGTTTTTGATTTGTTAAAAAAGTTTGAAATATCCAATAAATGTTGTTCCACTTCATGATTGTGTCCCACTTGTTGTTGATTCTTCACAAAAAATACAGCTTTTATATTTGAAGCCTGAAATGTGGCAAAAGGTCGCAAAGTTCAAGGGGGCCGAATACTTTCGCAAGGCACTGTAAGTGCAATACAAGCTGTCTGTTTTGGACCAACTGTAATTTGCCCATTTCATTTGTTTGCTGCACCTGACCACACAACTGGACAGTAGTCCAGGTGCGACAAAACACGGGCCTGTAGGACTTGTCTGGTTGACTGAAATATCATGAAAGCAGAGCAATGATTTTTTCACATTTTAGTAACCATGAGTCTATATGTTTTGACCATGATAGCTTGCTATCTATGGTGACACCCAGAAGTTTAGTCTCTTCAACTTGCTCAATATCCACATGATTCAATAATAGATCCAGATGAGGTTTGGGGTTGAGCGAGTGATTTGTCCCAAAAATGTTGCTTTTAGTTTGAGATATTTAGCACCAGCCTATTGCTAGTTACCCATTCTAAAACTGACTAGAGCTCTATGTTAAGGGTGTCAGTTATTTATTTTACTGTTGATATAATAGACAGCCAAGTGGTAAATTACATTTTATCCTAAAGAAAGGACAAAGATTTTTGCTGATGCACTTCACAACTAAAATTACTCTAGTTGTATCTGCTTGCCTGGGGAATTAGCCTACTATTTTATCAAGCTGCATATTTTTTTAAACAACTTTTCACATAACACACATTACCTGTTGTTGTTGATGAAGCTATCTGTGTCATCAGGGCAGAACTCAAGTCACTATCCGAAGCCTTATGATGCAGTGTCCTTTTCATAGGAGTCAATGGAGACTCTGACAACAACGGGGGTGTCACAAGGGTACTTGTGTTGCTTTACACAATTTTATACTGAGGTCTTGCCTGACAAGCTGTGAAAATAGCAAGTGAACAGTGAATTAAATTATTTTTAAACCATTGCAATCACATTGCTGGACACTCTAAGATACCCACCGTTGCTCCTTCTGGTAGATCCCGGCATCCATTTATGACCAGGGGATGGCACCCAACCGTGCACTATTTAAAAGAAAAACAGTGTCAACGATTGTCATCCTCTCTCAATTATAAACATAGTTCGAGAAATAACGCAATCTGGCTTTGAAGCTAATTCCATGCTTTACAGATGTAGACTGACTGGCTCCAGATTGTATCAGATTCAGGCTGGTGACCTCGTTACACTATGCAACTGTGACATGTTTTGTTATGGCCATGGGTTAGCCAGTAGAAAACAACTGTGCCATATTATGATGTCGTCAAATTTACTTTAGAGAGATGGAAATGTTGACATTACTGTTACCAGCAAAGTTAGTCAAAAATAGATAGCTAGCTAAAATATGGTGGTCCCCTCAATCTTAGTTAGCTGGCTAAAGGTATACTGCATCTAAAGTCAATCTTGTGACATCACAATAAAAGGTTTTCCTACTATTAATTTGCCTTCTTTGAACTGTTATCATGTTTCCAAGCCAAATCCAAGTTGTTTTGTGGTAGGCTAACATTAACCAGCTAGGTAGCTAGCTAACGTCAGCTATGCTAGCGATGATAGTGATATTGATTATCAAAATATACATAACCAGATGCATAACTAGCAGCCTATGGTCTAGCTACTAGTATACGGACCACCACTGGGGACCAACAAACTCCAAGCACCTATTTCGCATGATCGCGTATTTTGGCAGGGCATGCAAACCATAGTGGTTGGCTGTGCATTCTGCTGAAAGCATGCATTGC
This sequence comes from Oncorhynchus nerka, assembly GCF_034236695.1. Classification (NCBI taxonomy): domain Eukaryota; kingdom Metazoa; phylum Chordata; class Actinopteri; order Salmoniformes; family Salmonidae; genus Oncorhynchus; species Oncorhynchus nerka. The sequence continues at coordinate 50,720,253 of NC_088408.1, read as the reverse complement.
ATGGTCAATCGGTATAGGGCTTTTCTGTCTCAAAACGCTGTGATCTGTAATTGAGCGATGAAACAACCGAGCCCCGTTGAATGAAGGGAAGTGAATTGGGCAGAGGGGCGATTTACACGTAGAGCTTGACAAAAGTGGGCACCAAAATGATCCTATTTACACTTTGTAGTCAATTTTGACACTAGAATAAATGTTTTTAACTCATATCGATGCCTCATATGCTTGATATTTAATGTAACTGAACAACATATATCAGATGTAGTTGCTGAATAAATATCCACAAGAGGAACGGAATGTATGAGTCAGCTTTGCAGGTTTCAAATGACTGATAAATATATAGGATACATCATGTCTGTTATCTAAGCCCTGATTGATAGATGTCACATTCACTACTAGATGTGGATGAATCAGTTCCAAATGATACTGCAGCTTTAATTCCTATCTACATGTAATACCTCACTGTAGGCTACTTCACTACTATGAATGTTTGGACTGGATCCTAGTCCTATCTAATAAAAAAAACACTGACAGTCACCTTTCTGCTAATCTCGGCTCCCAGAACCTATCTACAGAGAATACTTTCTGCTTAAGAGAGATTGCAGAGTAAAGAAGGCCTACATTAATAGTTCACAATGTGCCTGCCTACTGTGTTATACACACTGTATTACACATATACTATATATACATATACTGTAGGTATAACATCAGGCATTTGATTCTGACCCCTGTTAATCTGACCCCCCTACTGTGCTACATTATGTAAGTTTCCACTTGGGACAAATCAAGGGTGTTAATAACTACTTTGGCCTTTGCCTTTAAGTTACTTGAAAGCCTGAATGGACTGTGTGATTTTGTATTCATTTTTTAAGCCTGTTGTGAGGATAACTTGTGTAATTGCTGGCTAGAGTAAAATGGTAGTAAAACATCCTCTTGAGTGTTCAAGGGTGTGGTTGCGATACGAGAGGCCTTAGTGTGTACGTGTGAATGTGTGTCTAGATCTTTGTGTGTGTCTGTGTGTCTGTGTGTGCATACATGCATGCTAATGTGTGTGTGTGGTCACCAGTGGGTGGCTATGTCTCTGTATAGTCCTGTTACCTGGATACACAAAGAGAACACAGTGTTGTTTCCTCTACGCCCTGCCTGACCTCACCCATAAGGCCATGCAGAGTGACACTTCTCCCCACCTCTCACCTACAACTAGGGCTTAGAGTACTCGCTGATCACAAAAAACTCCTGGCCCTGCCCATAACTTCCTAAACCCCCCCTCCACTTCTTCCTGAACACCAACATTTTCACAACACCCAAGTCTCCTCGCCCGTCCAATCTTTCCACCATTCCCTGTGTCTTCACCACGACAGTAGGCCTACACTAATATGGTATCACTATGAGCCTGGCAAGGAAGGCTACATTAGCCCTGTTTTCCTTCAATCTCTTAATTTTCATAGTTCCGTATGTCTGGTGGCAATGGTTTTTTTTCTCTAGAGATTAGGGAGATTTCAGAGACCAACAGAATATAGGAGTCCCTAAGGATATGGAAGAATGTGAGGAGATGAACACTTCTCTTTGTACAGATAGACAGTGTCATTGAAATTTTGGGATTGTATTTATTACAAAGCAATCAGAACATCCTGTCCAGTGTAAAACTGCTGATGAAAAGGTCTATAAACACCCTGAGTGGGATGGGAAGAAATTCCCTGCTTTTGTTGTGTTTTTGTACATCAGACCCACACAACATGAGGCGGTGAAACAATATATATTTTTAGCCAGGAAGATATATTTAACCCACTTACCACACTCATTGAAGTCTAAACTGTTATAAAAAATATATTTTTTACAGGATTTTTATTGATGTATTTGTAGCTGCATGAGGCCAAGCGCTGCGTTGAGATTATTTTAATACCGCCCTAGAGCAAGGACTGGACACATGTGGTGAGGTGTGCAGTTAACCTCTTCGAGATAGGGGGCGCTCTTTTAATTTTTGGATAAAAAACGTTCCCGTTTTAAACAAGATATTTTGTCACGAAAAGATGCTCGACTATGCATGGAATTGACAGCTTTGGAAAGACAAAACTCAGACGTTTCCAAAACTGCAAAGATATTATCTGTGAGTGCCCCAGAACTAATGCTACAGGTGAAACCAAGATGAAGTTTCATACTGGAAATGCCCCAGATTCTGAAGGCACTGTGTTCCAATGTCTCCTTATATGGCTGTCAATGCGCCAGGAATGAGCCTGCCCTTTGTGTCGTTTCTCCAAGGTGTCTGCAACATTGTGACGTGTTTGTAGGCATATCATTGGAAGATTGACCATAAGAGACTACATTTACCTGGTGTCCGTCCGGTGTCCTGTGTCGAAATTATTGCGTAATCTGTAGGTCCATGCGCGTTCCATTTCTTCAGAAGAGAAAGTCAACTGCCACGAAGGATTTATCGTCGATAGATATGTGAAAAACATCTTGAGGATTGATTCTAAACATCGGTTTGCCATGTTTCTGTCGACATTATGGAGTTAATTTGGAAAAAAGTTTGCGTTTTAATGACTTAATTTTCATTTTTTTTCTTACCCAAACGTGATGAAGAATGATGAAGAAAACGGAGCGATTTGTCAACACAAATAACATTTTTTTGTTGTAAAAACGGAACATTTGCTATCTAACTGAGAGTCTCCTCATTGAAAACATCTGAAGTTCTTCAAAGGTAAATTATTTTATTTGAATCCTTTTCGGTTTTTTGTGAAAATGTTGCATGCTGAAAGCCAGGCATAATCCTATGCTAGGCTATCAATACTGTTACACAAATGCTTGTTTAGCTATGGTTCAAAAGCATATTTTGAAAATCTGAGATGACAGTGTTGTTAACAAAAGGATAAGCTTGAGAGCAAATAGATTAATTTCATTTCATTTGCGATTTTCATGAATAGTTAACGTTGTGTTATGCTAATGAGCTTGCGGATAGATTTACACAATCCTGGATACAGGTTTTTTTCGTAGCTAAACGTGACGCAGAAAACGGAGCGATTTGTCCTAAACAAATAATCTTTCAGGAAAAACTGAACATTTGCTATCTGAGAGTCTCCTCATTGAAAACATCCGAAGTTCTTCAAAGGTAAATGATTTTATTTGAATGCTTTTCTGGTTTTTGTGAAAATGTTGCCTGCTGAATGCTAACGCTAAATGCTACGCTAAATGCTACGCTAGCTATCAATACTGTTACACAAATGCTTGTTTTGCAATGGTTGAGAAGCATATTTTGAAAATCTGAGATGACAGTGTTGTTAACAAAAGGCTAAGCTTGAGAGCAAATAGATTAATTTCATTTCATTTGCGATTTTCATGAATAGTTAACGTTGCGTTATGGTAATGAGCTTGAGGCTGTAGTCACGATACCGGATCCGGGATGGCTCGACGCAAGAAGTTAAGGCCTTAGGGTACTTCACTGTATACCTCTGAAGCTGCAGAGAGCTTGTTATGTCTCTCCCTCAAACAGAAGCAGTATATTTACATTGACTGGTGCTTTTATATCTGGCCCTTTCACAAAGGCCTTGGTCCATCCCTGGAGTCTTCGTCCCACCAGAAAGAATCCGCCCCTCTGTCTGTCCGTCTCTCTTTCTGTTCGTGGGGAAGCGAGGAGGGATGCATATAATTGGGGGAAGGATGGGGGATAAATAGAGGGGTTAATGTGTAGCTGAGGAAGGTGAGTGCCTGCCTTTGTTTGGACATCGTTAGGGAGTCATTATACTAAACCACGCGCGTTGAGTGGCTGCACAGAGAGGAATTTCCCTTATTCAAAGTTATCACAGATGTGCTTCTGGTCTCCTTGTGCTATGCACAGCTGGCCCAGAACTACCCATAACCCCCCTTGCTTCTCCATGCTATAGTACTATTGGCCATTGCTCTACTCTACTCTATTTATACCTCAATGGCTCTGAATCTGGAAAGTCACTTTAGCTGGACACAGACAGAGCCAGTACCAGCCCTACTTCTAGCCTACTACACACAGCTGGCCCAAAAGTCCCATCAACTCCTCTCGCTTTCTTCTTTCTCCATGCTATAAGGCAGGGGTATCAAACTCATTCCATTTGAGGGACTAGTGTCTAGTGTCTGAATTTTAGAGTTCTTTACTAATCAATAAAGTACAAGGGAAGAGTGAAGACTTGCAGACACTCAGCCCTTTGTGGAATGAGTTGGACACCATAGGGCTACTGTTCTGGAAAATCATTTCAGCTGGACACAGAGTCAGCACCAGCTCAAGCCAGGCCCCCGGCTGCAGATTCAGAACAATGGGCGGGTGCATGGGAGTCAGTTTCAGTCTGTGAAGCGCATTATCTGCTGCCAGCTCGGATAAAAGATGAAAGGTGGAGGGAAAGTTTGGGGGATTTCAGAGAGAGGATCTGCAGCGGCCGAGTCAGGAAGTAAAAGTGCTAGAGGTTAACGGTCATCTCGGGCCTAGCTCTGTGAAATAGTTCAGTAGGGTTTCTCATCACACACTGTACAGAGACAGTGTACATCGCAAATGGTACTCTATTCATGATATCCTATGGATCCTGGTTAAAAGTAGTGCACTTATATAGGGAATAGGGTGCCTTTTGGGACACATTCCATCTCTCTGCCGTGTCAGTTAGGTCTCTATAATAGGTTTAATTGGACATTCGCCCCATGAATATGTCAGCAGCTGCAGGTCAATATAGTGTGTGAATGTATGCTTGCATATTATGTCAGCATGGGCAGCTATGGTACTGTTACTTTCCCCAATGAGAAACCAAAAATTGTCATTCAACAGAAATAGGAAACTAACAAATGAGCCACCAACAACTAGAACAAAACAGGTGGGTGTTTTAAAATGGTTTCTGAAAAGCATACATGGGGGTGCCTACTGACTGTGTGCTGGCCAAGAAAACTTGAGTAGGATCTTAACACCCACCATGGATGCCCACTAGATTTGCTTGATATCAGAGAAACTAAAGGAAAAGAAAACTCACACTGTAAGGGAGTGCAAATAAACATGGCGTAAACAAACAGGTGAGACCAGCTAAAAGGCTTTCTTTCACAACTTAGCGGAAGCGCTAAACAGTGGCATCATTCTTCCAACATCTCTCATACCAACTGGGGCACTGGGCTAGCCACTCTTAAATATCACCTCTTCCAGCACAGGTGAAACTAACGACTGACTAATGAGGCGACAGGTGCAACACATCCTGACCAACAAGGATGCTTCCAATCAGGGCAAGCCACACCCAAACAGAACCAACCTCCATATCGAAAACAAAATTGAACAAAACCCCAAAGCCTATAACAGCACCTACTTGTATGTTAGCAGCCCTACTGCAGTACGTAGGCTATGCAGATAGGACGCAGTGTAGTGCAGTGTCAGGGACTTTCCAGACCCGGTTCCAGTGGGTATGAAGTGCACTCCTAGTACAGACTGTGGCGATTACGCTACTGAAGGCCGCACTTAAACAAGTCTGACCAGACATGCAATATGGACCTATTACAAAAGAGCCTGCTCGCACGACAACAAAAAACACCCAATGCGCTTCCCATAAAGGATCTTTAAAATCCCCATTTGAAAATTTGAAGTCACAAGTCTCTCAGTGTTACTGAAAGAGGTGTCTTTTTCTAGCAGTATGCAAAGTACTCAAATGCAAAGCTAAAGCCGTAAACTTCAGATTATGACCACAATGTCACATGCAAAGGTGAAAAGTTGATACAATAACACTTTGTAAGAAACTGCTCAATACCCAGTAACAAGCATGCTGTTAATTTCCTCCATTTATTCTCTCCTCAGCTCAGAAACTTCCATGCCGTGCATTCCAAGCTTGGAATGTTCTTATTTTATGTTGCTTTGTCCCAGGAGATACAGAAAAGAGGAGGCGGCCATTTTTTAACCAGGCTGTTAGTAACCCTATAAGGAAGCTCACACACAGGCACACACACACAGGCACACACTCACAGACACACACTCACAGACACAGACACCAGAGGGTGTGACAGGAGACTGAGCGGTGTGGAAATCCCCTTATTTAGGGCCTAAATCAGAGGCTTGGCTGACTGCAGCAGAGGCCCACTGTGGAGGGAGAGAGGGGACTGCAGCTGCTATTCTCATCTCTCAACTCAGTGGGCATCTGGCTAACCAGGTAGCTGCTCTAGTCTGCTGTGCCCTCATATTATAGTCTGCTGTGGCCTCACAAATTATTGTGCCATCTGTAACTATGTAGTTAAAGGAAAGATTCACCCATTTTGAATGTTATATTGTTTTTGTGAATCTCTGAGTGATGTTCTATTGATTCCCGAGGTCATGTTATGTTTTCATGTGTATCTGGACTATTGCTGTTCAAGCAGACAGAAATTCAGCCAGTATGACATACCTATCTCGAGAAATGTGTAATTTAATAACAGAGGGTCCACCGCACTTCTCATTTTTGTCTGCCTCTTCAGTCCAGGGTGCATTACATACCTTAAGGGAACATTTTGACATTCACATATGGTTAGTGAGAAAGTCCATATTGCAAATGTACAGTCCCTTACCAGACGTCCGAAAACGTTTGTAAAATTCGCGGACGGCGTTGGGCCGTGCTACCGGATCTCCGGGAAGTCATCAAACGAACTCTCTCGGACATCGGTTTCCGTTTGATAAAATAATCACATTTTGGTCATTTTTCCGCTGTCCCGATAAATCCCACAAGAGGGCAAATGTACAAACATCACGAATCACGACGTGGCCTTATCTCCAAAACGGAAAAGACTTCGAAGACGAAACTTGGTGAGCATAATGGGCAGTTGGCCCCGAACAAGATGGCGTCTAGGCCTCAACGGTTTTTGAGTTATGGCCATTTTTTTGGGATTAAAGAACCAAAATTAAAATAGAGCAATAATTTTTCCACTTCACGTCAAAGTCAAGGAGCCTCCGGTGTCAATAAAAAAAGAACCAGCCATTTATATATTGTCATTTAAGAGAAATCGTACAATGTCAAATTGGTGATGTTCAAATATATATATATATATTTTTAAACAGTTACAGATCCAGTTGCAGCGTGTTCATACGAATCTTTTTAAAGTGTGCTTCGGAGCTCTGTGAGATTTCTGTGATTTTCTGAAATAACACACTCACTAAACACTCCGTAAATAAGTCAGTTCTTAACATAAAGACTTAAAACTCAAAATTCTATAATTGTCTACCCCAAGGAGGATATGTATTCACTTTCAGCTTCCTGTGTGAACCGGAAGTGCCTTAAAACGGTGTCATAGGTGCTGTTTCCAAGGGTTAAAGAAGTCAGATCTTTTCAAAACTTCATATGTGCTATTAGGCAACCCCCATGAACTGTAAGTCAGTCATGGGGCGACAGGGTAGCCTAGTGGTTAGAGCGTTGGACTAGTAACCGGAAGGTTGCAAGTTCAAACCCCCGAGCTGACAAGGTACAAATCTGTCGTTCTGCCCCTGAACAGGCAGTTAACCCACTGTTCCTAGGCCGTCATTGAAAATAAGAATTTGTTCTTAACTGACTTGCCTGGTTAAATAAAGGTAAATAAAAAAATATAAATTTCTCTCAACAGATGTCAAAGAAAAGCTCACACACAGCAAGGATGGAGTGACAAAGTTCGGTGCTTAAAGACACACAGAGCCTGCAATGGCATTTCCATGCCAGGCCGTACCGACTTCACAATTCAACCTCAGGTACGATCCTGAGGTCCTCCCGATCTGTGCAAGCCTAACCTTGACCGTGTGGCATTAACCCTTAACAGTAAAACAGTTTTTTTTGATCTCACAGATTACAATGACATCTCTCCCCATAGGAATACATTGCCTGCTCCTCTAAAGTCAACCTGAAGCCTATGTGGGTTATGAATGCCTTATGAACCTGTCTTCAATGACAGTCCATCAGGACACTATGAGATCTACCTATGTCGATTCTAAGCTTCCTGAAGCAACCGGAAGTGGTTAAAATCACCCTAAACGTGTTTTTCCATACCTAACCAGCAGTTTGTGATAAATAGTGCATTCAACCCTGTGTAAATCGGTCAGTTCTTAACGTCAACACTTAAAACTCAGGATTCTGTAAAGGCATACCCCAATGAGGATATGGGTTTACCAGAAGTGCCATAATTGGTGTCACAGGGGCTGTTTCAAAGGGTTAAAAAAGTCAGATCTTTCCAAAACTTCATATGTGTGATTAGGCAACCCCCATGAACTGTAAATCAGTCATTTTTCCCATAAAATTTCAAAGAAAAACTAAATCACACACACACACAGCTTGGAAGGAGTGACGTATTGGGGTGCGTAGAGACAGACAGTGCCTGAAATAGTTAGCTTTGTTAGAGCTAAAAAAGAACCGTCAGACCTAGAGTTCTGAAACTTTAGAAACCTGTTCTAGACCTCAGGTCGATAGTGCGTGGTGAGTTACTTGGCTCTAGAAGGTTCTCGGACCGAGAAACAGCCTCGTACATTTGCAATGACTTCAATTCATTTTGACCATTACGAAAATGACGACATTTAGAAAAGTCTCAGAGACGCAAGACTAGTTGCATTGAAACCGGCTCGGCCCATAGAGACGGACCCCAATGTTTCTGTCCGATAGCTCATTCAAGGACCTCGTAGCAAGGCATGGAAAAAGTGGATTTTCAGCACCAATTAGGGTCTTGCTCGGGCATCGAATGACCTATCGAGCTGAAACTCGGGATTTGGGGTCGCCTCACATAGGCCTACACATAATGTCCGAACTGGACCCGCAGCTAGAACGTAACTATGTGTTTTACGTTTTTATTATGTTTTAACCTCATAGTCCGACCAAACCCGTATGCGGTAGCGTAACTACAGCCTCAAGCTCATTAGCATAACGCAATGTTAGCGATTTCTAAAAATCGCAAATGAAATGAAATAAATATGCCTGTTCTCAAGCTTATCCTTTTCTTAACAATCCTGTCGTCTCAGATTTTCAAAATATGCTTTAGAACCAGAGAAAATCACTAATTTGTGTAAGAGTGGTGATAGCTAGCTTAGCATTAGCGTTAACATTTAGCACGCAACATATTCACAAAAACCAGCCAAGGAATCAAATAAAATAATTTACCTTTGAAGAACTTCAGATGTTTCAATGAGGAGACTCTCAGTTACATAGCAGATGTCCAGTTTTTCCTGAAAGATTCTTGTGTAGGACACATCGTTACCTTTTGTTACTATGCATATGGCTACCGAAACTAACCGAAAATTCAGTCACCTACATGTCGAACTTTTTCCGAATTAACTCCATAATATCGACTGAAACATGGAAAACGTTGTTTGAATCAATCCTGAAGGTGGTTTGTCATATTTCTCTCCATTGAAAGCACCGTCCTTGTAGCCTGGTTTGTTCTGAGATTTGAATGGAAAAATACCGGGACCTGACTTTTGCGCACCGATTGCCACGCAGACACCAAGCGGGACACCTGGTAAATGTAGTCCCTTATGGTCAATCTTCCAATGATATCCCTACAAATACGTCACAATGCTGCAAAGACCTTGGGGAAACAAGAGAAAGAGTCCGTTCATTCCTGTCGCATTCACAGCCATATAAGGCGATCATGGAAAACGTAGCCTCAGAAATCCTGTGCATTTCCTGGTCGGTCATACATCTTGGTTTTGCCCGAAGCATTTGTTCTAAGGGACTCACAGTGAAAATCTTTGCATTTCTGGAAACGTAAGACTGTCTTCTTTCCAAAACTATCAATTCCAAGCATATTCGAGCATCTTTTCGTGACAAAATATTGCGCTTAAAACGGGCACGTCTTTTATTACATTTACATTACATTTAAGTCATTTAGCAGACGCTCTTATCCAGAGCGACTTACAAATTGGTGCGTTCACCTTAAGACATCCAGTGGAACAGCCACTTTACAATAGTGCATCTAAATATTTTAAGGGGGGGGGGGGGGGTGAGAAGGATTACTTTATCCTATCCTAGGTATTCCTGAAAGAGGTGGGGTTTCAGGTGTCTCCGGAAGGTGGTGATTGACTCCGCTGTCCTGGCGTCGTGAGGGAGTTTGTTCCACCATTGGGGGGCCAGAGCAGCGAACAGTTTTGACTGGGCTGAGCGGGAACTGTACTTCCTCAGTGGTAGGGAGGCGAGCAGGCCAGAGGTGGATGAACGCAGTGCCCTTGTTTGGGTGTAGGGCCTGATCAGAGCCTGGAGGTACTGAGGTGCCGTTCCCCTCACAGCTCCGTAGGCAAGCACCATGGTAAACATTTTAAGGATATGATCATTCAATGTGATGAATCAACCTCAATTATTTCTAATGTTACAAAAACAAGAATAGTATAAATGGAAAAATGTCAGACAATAAAACTTTACACATGCATGTTTAATGTAAATTATTACTAATCCAAACAATTTCTTAGTATTATCATTAACCCTTTGTCTTTAATTATAATCTCGGCCAAAAAAAAAAAAAAAAAAAATGGCCTTTTTCAGGACCTTGTCTTTCAAGACAATTCGTAAAAATCCAAATAACTTCACAGATCTTCATTGTAAAGGGTTTAAACACGGTTTCCCATGCTTGTTCAACGAACCATTAACAATTCATGAACATGCACCTGTGGAACGGTCATTAAGACACTGCCAGCTTACAGATGGTAGGCAATTAAGGTCACAGTTATGAAAACTTAGGACACTAAAGAGGCCTTTCTACTGACTCTGAAAAACATTAAAATATTTCCAGGGTCCCTGCTCATCTGTGTGAAAGTGCCTTAGTCATGCTGCAAGGAAGCATGAGGACTGCAGATGTGGCCAGGGCAATAAATTGAATGTCCGTACTGTGAGACGCCTAAGACAGCGCTACTGGTAGACAGGACAGACAGCTGATCGTCCTCGCAGTGACAGACCACGTGTAACAACACCTGCACAGGATCGGTATATCCGAACATCACACCTGCGGGACAGGTACAAGATGGCAGCAACAACTCCCCGAGTTACACCAGGAACACACAATCCCTCCATCAGTGCTCAGACAATAGGCTGAGAGAGGCTGGACTGAGGGCTTGTAGGCCTGTTATAAGGAAGGTCCTCACCAGACATCACTGGTAACAACTTCGCCTATGGGCACAAACCCACCGTCGCTGGACCAGACAGGACTGGCAGAAAGTGCTCTTTACTGACGAATCGAGGTTTTGTCTGCCCAGAGGTGATGGTCGGATTTGTGTTTATCGCCGAAGGAATGAGCGTTACATCGAGGCCTGCACTCTGGAGCAGGATCGATTTGGAGGGTCCGTCATGGTCTGGGGCGGTGTGTCACAGCATCATCGGACTGAGCTTGTTGTCATTGCAGGCAATCTGAATGCTGTGCGTTACAGGGAAGACATCCTCCTCCCTCACGTGGTACCCTTCCTTCAGGCTCATCCTGACATGACCCTCCAGCATGACAATGCCACCACCCATACTGCTCGTTCTGTGCGTGATTTCCTGCAAGACAGGAACATCAGTGTTCTGCCAGCGAAGAGCCCGGATATCAATCTCACTGAGCACGTCTGGGACCTGTTGGATCGGAGGGTGAGGGATAGGGCCATTCCCCCCAGAAATGTCCCAGAACATGCAGGTGCCTTGGTGGAAGAGTGTGGTAACATCTCACAGCAAGAACTGGCAAATCTGGTGCAGTCCATGAGGAGGAGATGCACTAGAGTACTTAATTGCAGCTGGTGGCCACACCAGATACTGACTGTTACTTTGGATTTTGACCCCCCCCCCTTTGTTCAGGGACACATTATTCAATTTCTGTTAGTCACATGTCTGTGGAACTTGTTCAGTTCAATTAAAGCTACACTCGTTGTGAATCCAGCCAACAAGTCAGATTTTTAAAATGCTTTTCGGCGAAAGCATGAGAAGCTATTATCTGATAGCATGCAACACCCCGAAATACCTGAAGGGGACGTAAACAAAATAATTAGCATAGCCGGCGCTACACAAAACGCAGAAATAAAATATAAAACATTCATTACCTTTGACGAGCTTCTTTGTTGGCACTCCTAGATGTCCCATAAACATCACTATAGGGTCTTTTTTTCCGATTAAATCGGTCCATATATACCCTAAATATCGATCTATGAAAAGTGTGTGATCCAGGAAAAAACACAGTTTTAAAACGCAACGTCATTTTTTTAAATTAAAAAAGTCGACGATAAACTTTCACAGAACACTTCGAAATACTTTTGTAATCCAACTTTAGGTATTAGTAAACGTTAATAATCTATCAAATTGATCACGGGGCGATGTGTATTCAATAGCTCCACGTCTTAAAATCATGGTCGAAAATGTCTCTTCCAAAACATCCTGTCGGAGAACGGAAGGAATGGGCTCTCTCTCACTCGTTTGACCAAGAAACAAAGCCCAGGCAATTGACAAGACTGGCGACATCGTGTGGAAGCTGTAGGACTTGCAATCTCAGCCCCATGTAATTTGCTTTCCCATAGACAATACATGCAAGTGGCGCATTGATACATTTTCCAGTTTTCGGTGATCAGTTTTTCTTGCGCTTTTCGATGAAACGCACGTTCTGTTATAGTCACAGCCGTGATTTAACCAATTTTAGAAACGTCAGAGTGTTTTCTAATCCACACATACTAATCATATGCATATAGTATATTCCTGGCATGAGTAGCAGGACGCTGAAATGTTGCGCGATTTTTAACAGAATGTTCGAAAAAGTAAGGGGTAGGCTTAAGGGGGTGTGAAGTTTTTTCAAAATTTTTGCTATTTTCGACTTTTGACTTTTGACTTCCTATGAAATCATATTGCAAATGGAGAAAACATATGCCTTATGCACAAGTAAAAAAAAAAGATAATAAAATATGACTAAAGTATGTTGATACAGTTCTTATACATGTGTAATTGACACAAAAATCGAAAGAATTTTGAAAAACGGTCCAGAAAGCACTTTTTTAAGGGGTTGCTAGGTTTTTGCATTTTTTTTCTCACTTTTTCAAAATGTTGCTTTTGGATGTTGACTTGTGTTGCATTTGCAATATGAAAAACCACGGTGGAGCGCGCTCACCACCTGTTGGGTTTTTAAAGTGTTACACCTGGCATTTGCCATATGGCATTTGCAATCAACTTTGAACGAAATTACGCTGAATTGAGTGGTATTGGACACCGTGTATATGGTTTGTCCAGTGCCAATGACTTCCCATTCATTTTTGTCCATTTCAGGGGGGTGTTCCCTTACATGATACCATTGAGAATGTCTGACTTCACTCTGCGAGGGAGATCGATCTGCACGTTGAACGTGGTGAGATTAAAGACTCATAAATTGATAGTGTAGTTTGTTTAGGCGATTTTAGAGCTAACTAGCTATTTCACATGCTGATAATGACTTTGCTATTATTGTGTGTAGCTAAGTTTCCTAGCTAGCTAGCCAGCCAGCCCATAGAGAGAGCATTGCACTATGGGTTTGGTAGTCGACTTGAGCTGCGGCAGATTTCTACTAAGATTTTCACATTTGCTACCAACCTTTCTATAATGACAAAATGAAACATTTGTTCTCAAAAAATATTGTTCTCACATTATAGGAATTAGTGGTTTTCGGTGAATTTTTCCTTTAATCAGCAAGGTTATGAGAGACATAACTACTGTAAATGCTGTAGCTAACTCCTTAGTAGTTGTCATGCCATACAGTGGGAACAGGCTAAAGTACAGTACAGTAAAATAAATGTGCTGTTCCCGACTGAGATATAGTATAATCGTGGCCAAAAGTGTTTGAGAATGACACAAATATAAATTTTCACAAAGTCTGCTGCCTCAGTTTGTATGATGGCAATTTGCATATACTCCAGAATGTTATGAAGAGTGATCAGATGAATTGCAATTAATTGCAAAAAAACATTTCCACTGCATTTCAGCCGTGCCACAAAAGGACCAGCTGACATCATGCCAGTGATTCTCTCGTTAACACAGGTGTGAAGGAGGGTGGTGCTTGGAATCATTGTTCTTCCTCTGTCAATCATGGTTACCTGCAAGGAAACACGTTGCTTTGAACAAAAAGGGCTTCACAGGCAAGGATATTGCTGCCAGTAAGAATGCACCTAAATCAACCATTTATCGGATCATCAAGAACTTCAAGGAGAGCAGTTCAATTGTTGTGAAGAAGGCTTCAGGGCCTTAAACCCCCCCAAGAAAGTCCAGCAAGCGCGAGGACCATCCCCTAAAGTTGATTCAGCTGCGGGATCGGGGCACCACTAATACAGAGCTTGCTCAGGAATGGCAGCAGGCAGGTGTGAGTGCATCTGCACGCACAGTGAGGCGAAGACTTTTGGAGGATGGCCTGGTGTCAAGAAGGGCAGCAAAGTAGTCACTTCTCTCCATGAAAAACATCAGGGACAGACTGATATTCTGCAAAAGGTACAGGGATTGGACTGCTGAGGACTGAGTCATTTTCTCTGATGAATCCCCTGTCCGATTGTTTGGGGCATCAGGAAAAAAGCTTGTCCGGAGAAGACAAGGTGAGTGCTACCATCAGTCCTGTGTCATGCTAAAAGTAAAGCCTCCTGAGACCATTCATGTGTGGGGTTGCTTCTCAGCCAAGGGAGTGGGCTCACTCATAATTTTGCCTAAGAACACAGCCATGAATAAAGAATGGTACCAACACATCCTCCGAGAGCAACTTCTCCCAACCATCCAGGAACAGTTTGGTGACAAATAATGCCTGTTCAGCATGATGGAACACCTTGCCATAAAGCAAAAGTGGTAACTAAGTGGCTCAGGTAACAAAACATCGATATTTTGGGTCCATGGCCAGGAAACTCCCCAGACCTTAATCCCATTGAGAACTTGTGGTCAATCCTCAAGAGGTGGGTGGACAAACAAAATTCCACAAATTCTGACAAACTCCAAGCATTGATTATGCAAGAATGGGCTGCCATCAGTGAGGATGTAGCCCAGAAGTTAACTGACAGCATGCCAGGGCGGATTGCAGAGGTCTTGAACAAGAATGGTCAACACAAAAAATATTGACTCTTTGCATCAACTTCATGTCATTATCAATTGAAAGCCTTTGACAGTTATGAAATGTTGATATTATACTTCAGCATTCCATAGTAACATCTGTCAAAAATATCTAAGGACACTGAAGCAGCAAACTTTGTGGAAATTAGTATTTGTGTCATTCTCAAAACTTTTGGCCACAACTGTATATGCACATTTTTCAGGTATGTCTAAGAAACCGTTGACTCAAACATGCACACGTGAGTGTATACCCAAAAACACAATCTCACACACAGTTCCAAGGAAAGGCATTGTGGCATAATTCTGTCTCTGGATTTTTCCTTCCTTAATCACGCACACTGTCCCAGATGACTGCTGTGTGCATCGTCTGTCAGTATAGGCCAGGGAGCTGGAGGGTCTTCTCTTCACACACAAATGACAAACCAAACCGACTTCCAACTTTCAACACATCCTGTAGAGAAGGGTCAAGCAACTCCCACAAAGGACTTGCTCCCATATAATCCTAAACTAGGCTTCCTATTGAAACCTCCACTACAGTCCATTTTGCATCCTTTGCTCATATCTCTCCTTGTGTTATAAAACAGTGGAGCGCAGCCACAGTCAGCAAAGGACACAGTCAGCACGTGTTTTTTGTTTGGCTCTATTAGACTAATAAAGACAAACAAAAAACACAAGTGCTGGCCTGTGCTGACTGTGGCTGCGCTCCACTTTCTACAACTAATTTAGTTGTCCCTCAGTAACCCCTGTCTCAGCCTCCTTTGTAATGGTACAATACTACCCTCTACTGAAATATGTGTGTATTGCCAGCCTTTGGCCACTGTAGATTAGAATTTCTAGAATCTAGTGTAATGACAGTGTATAGCCAGTCCCCATTGGTCACCGAATAGTTACTCTAACATATCATCCAAACCACAAAATCCATCATGATCCATTGCTAGTCTCAGTCTGGTGTATGAATGCCACTCTCTCTCTCTGCCTGTCTTCTTTTGTTGGAGGTCTCTTGTGTGTAGTTTGCTGTATCCTGCTATCCCTCAATGTGGTGAGTGAAGTCACGGCTGTAGGTCATTCTGGACTAGAGAGAGAAGCCCACACTGACCTGAGAATGGCTGCATTGTGAGGTTAGCTAACATAATCTGTCACCTCAAACAGCCATAGAAGAGGACACAGGAGTCTTTGTTACCAATGAAGAGAGACAATCACGTCACTCACAGACACAGTAAAGCCACATGAGACTTCTGCAGACAGAGTATCCACCATCGATTCTAGCTGACTGACCAACATGACAGACAGATGAGATAAAATACAGTAGTTAAAGCATAGTTAACAAAAGATTTATTAACAGTTTATGAATGCGTTACATTAAAAAAAAGTTTAAAAGTCCTCAGTAAGTACACATATTAAATGTGAATATCACAAAAGGTCTTAAATACATAAAGTTAATTTACAACAGAAGCAACAGTACATACATCTCGTAACAACAAGTATGAAATAGATGTTCCAAATGACAAGTCACCAAGTGACCACAAGTCAGTAAGGCTACAAAGGCAAACGCCATTTTTGGATCAGTGCTCAACCAAGTATTTAAACAAATGTTTTCTAAAGTAAAACAAAGTGAATGACATGCTAGTAGTAGTGTAGGAATCAGGAAGGCTTCATGTGTTAGAGTGCATCAAGGTTTAGGCTACTACTTGGCTCTGTGGTTTAGGCACAAACACAGCCCTTTGGAGGCACCAGGTACTGTAGATAGATATGCACCAGGTTGGAATGTAAGGGAACACCCCCCTGAAATGGACAAAAATGAATGGGAAGTCATTGGCACTGGACAAACCAAATACACGGTGTCCAATACCACTCAATTCGGCGTTGTTTCGTTCAAATTTGATTGCAAATGCCATATGGCAAATGCCAGGTGTAACACTTTAAAAATCCAACAGGTGGCGAGCGCGCTCCACCGTGGTTTTTCATATTGCAAATGCAACACAAGTCAACATCCAAAAGCAACATTTTGAAAAAGTGATTTTTTTTTCATAAACCTAGCAACCCCTTAAAAAAGTGCTTTCTGGACCGTTTTTCAAAATTCTTTCGATTTTTGTGTCAATTACACATTTATAAGCACTGTATCAACATACTTTAGTTTTTTATTTTATTATCATCCTTTTAATTTTTTTAATATAATTTTTTACTTGTGCATAAGGCATATGTTTTGTCTATTTGCAATATGATTTCATAGGAAGTCAAAAGTCAAAGTCAAAAGCCACTTTTTTTTGGCCAAATGCCATAAGAAATATCCAAATGCAATATGAAAGATTTGAACATGCCAAATCAGGATGTTATGTCCATTTGCCATGTACCATCACGAATTTGACATGCTCAAAAATCCTGCAGAAATGCAAAATTGACTGGCCTGATGCACACACAGGATGGCCGGGCAGTGATAGTGTGTTGATTTCATCATGTCCATTTGGTGATGTTTTTTTCACAATTGAATCATATTGCAAATGCACGTGCATTTGTCTAGGTCAAGCGGGGCATCTCGTTGAACTCGGCACGGCCTAGAGAATATGGAAATGCCATTGCAGGCTCTGTGTGTCTTTAAGCACTTTGTCACTCCATCCTTGCTGTGTGTGTGTGAGAGAGCTTTTCTTTGACATCTGTTGGGAGAAATTACTGACTTGCAGTTCATGGGGGTTGACTAATCACACATATGAAGTTTTGAAAATATCTGACGTTTTTGACCCTTGGAAACAGCACCTATGACACCATTTTAAGGCATTTCCGGTTTACACAGGAAGCTGAAAGTGAACACATATCCTCCTTGGGGTAGGCAATTATAGAATTTTGAGTTTTAAGTCTTTATATTAAGAACGGACTTATTTACGGAGGGTTTAGTGAGTGTGTGTTATTTCAGAAAATCACAGAAAATCACAGAAATCTCGCAGAGCTCCGAAGCCCACTTTAAAAAGATTTGTATGAACACGCTGCAACTGGATCTGTAACTGTTTTTTTTTAAAAACTATTTTTGAACATCACCAATTTGACATTGTACGATTTCTCTTAAATGATGATAGATAAATGGCTGGTTCTTTTTTTATTGACACCGGATGCTCCTTGCCTTTGACGTGAAGCGGAAAAATTATTGCTCTATTTTCATTTTGGACCTTTAATCCCAGAAAAATGGCCATAACTCAAAAACCGTTGAGGCCTAGACGCCATCTTGTTCGGGGCCAACTGCCCATTATGCCAAACCTACGCTCACCAAGTTTCGTCTTCTGTTTCGGAGATAAGGCCACGTCGTGATTCGTGATGTTTTGTACATTTACAATATGATTCCATTCGCCCTCTTGTGGGATTTATCGGGACAGCGGAAAAATGACCAAAATGTGATTATCTTATCAAACGGAAACGGATTGTCCGCAAATTTTACAAATGTTTTCGGACGTCTGGTAAGGGACCGTACATTTGCAATATGGACTTTCTCACTAACCATATGGCGAATGTCAAAATGTTACCTTAAGGAATGGAAAAGTGGTTATTTCTGTATTTCAATGTTGCAACTTGCAGAAAATAGTCCACAGTGTTCATATCATCTCGAATAAACAGCACAGCAAAAATTGTACATCCAGAGTGCATCAAACAAGATTTAGACCTTGTTTATGGAAAAGTGTTTATTTCTGTATGTTGCAACTTGCTGAAAATTGTCCACAGTGTTCATATCATCTCGAATAAACAGCACAGCAAAAATTGTACACCCAGAGTGCATCAAACAAGATTTAGACCTTGTTTATGGAAAAGTGTTTATTTCTGCATGTTGCAACTTGCTGAAAATTGTCCACAGTGTTCATATCATCTCGAAAAAACAGAACCATTTTTTTTTTACATCCAGAGTGCATCAAATATGTTTTAGACCTTGTTTATGGAAAAGTGGTTATTTCTGTATTTCAATGTTGCAACTTGCAGAAAATTGTCCACAGTGTTCATATCATCTCGAATAAACAGCACAGCAAAAATTGTACATCCAGAGTGCATCAAACAAGATTTAGACCTTGTTTATGGAAAAGTGTTTATTTCTGTATGTTGCAACTTGCTGAAAATTGTCCACAGTGTTCATATCATCTCGAATAAACAGCACAGCAAAAATTGTACATCCAGAGTGCATCAAACATGATTTAGACCTTGTTTATGGAAAAGTGGTTATTTCTGTATTTCAATGTTGCAACTAGCTGAAAATTGTCCACAGTGTTCATATCATCTCGAATAAACAGCACAGCAAAAATTGTACATCCAGAGTGAATCAAACATGATTTAGACTTTGTTATGGAAAAGTGTTTATTTCTGTATTATGTTGCAACTTGCTGAAAATTGTCCACAGTGTTCATATCATCTCGAATAAACAGCACAGCAAAAATTGTACATCCAGAGTGCATCAAACAAGATTTAGACCTTGTTTATGGAAAAGTGTTTATTTCTGTATTTCAATGTTGCAACTTGCTGAAATTGTCCACAGTGTTCATATCAAATAAACAGCACAGCAAAAATTGTACATCCAGAGTGCATCAAACATGATTTAGACCTTGTTTATGGAAAAGTGTTTATTTCTGTATGTTGCAACTTGCAGAAAATTGTCCACAGTGTTCATATCATATCAAATAAACAGCACGGCAAAACTTGTACATGCAGAGTGCATCAAACAAGATTTAGACCTTGTTTATGGAAAAGTGTTTATTTCTGTAATTCAATGTTACAACTTGCTGAAATTGTCCACAGTGTTCATATCAAATAAACAGCACAGCAAACAATTGTACATCCAGAGTGCATCAAACAAGATTTAGACCTTGTTTATGGAAAAGTGTTTATTTCTGTATGTTGCAACTTGCAGAAAATTGTCCACAGTGTTCATATCATCTCGAATAAACAGCACAGCAAAAATTGTACATCCAGAGTGCATCAAACAAGATTTAGACCTTGTTTATGGAAAAGTGTTTATTTCTGTATTTCAATGTTGCAACTTGCTGAAAATTGTCCACAGTGTTCATATCATCTCGAAAAAACAGAACCATTTTTTTTTTTACATCCAGAGTGCATCAAATATGATTTAGACCTTGTTTATGGAAAAGTGGTTATTTCTGTATTTCAATGTTGCAACTTGCTGAAAATTGTCCACAGTGTTCATATCATCTCGAATAAACAGCACAGCAAAAATTGTACATCCAGAGTGCATCAAACAAGATTTAGACCTTGTCTATGGAAAAGTGTTTATTTCTGTATGTCGCAACTTGCTGAAAATTGTCCACAGTGTTCATATCATCTCGAATAAACAGCACAGCAAAAATTGTACATCCAGAGTGCATCAAACATGATTTAGACCTTGTTTATGGAAAAGTGGTTATTTCTGTATTTCAATGTTGCAACTTGCTGAAATTGTCCACAGTGTTCATATCAAATAAACAGCACAGCAAACAATTGTACATCCAGAGTGCATCAAACAAGATTTAGACCTTGTTTATGGAAAAGTGTTTATTTCTGTATGTTGCAACTTGCTGAAAATTGTCCACAGTGTTCATATCATCTCGAATAAACAGCACAGCAAAAATTGTACATCCAGAGTGCATCAAACATGATTTAGACCTTGTTTATGGAAAAGTGTTTATTTCTGTATGTCGCAACTTGCTGAAAATTGTCCACAGTGTTCATATCATCTCGAAAAAACAGAACAATTTTTTTTTACATCCAGAGTGCATCAAATATGATTTAGACCTTGTTTATGGAAAAGTGGTTATTTATGTATTTCAATGTTGCAACTAGCTGAAAATTGTCCACAGTGTTCATATCATATCAAATAAACAGCACAGCAAAAAGTGTACATCCAGAGTGCATCAAACATGATTTAGACCTTGTTTCTGGAAAAGTGCTTATTTCTGTATTTCAATGTTGCAACTTGCAGAAAATAGTCCACAGTGTTCATATCATCTCGAATAAACAGCACAGCAAAAATTGTACATCCAGAGTGCATCAAACAAGATTTAGACCTTGTTTATGGAAAAGTGTTTATTTCTGTATTTCAATGTTGCAAATTGCTGAAATTGTCCACTGTGTTCATATCATATCAAATAAACAGCACAGCAAAACATTGTACATCCAGAGTGCATCAAACAAGATTTAGACCTTGTTTATGGAAAAGTGTTTATTTCTGTATTTCAATGTTGCAACTTGCTGAAATTGTCCACTGTGTTCACATCATATCAAATAAACAGCACAGCAAAAAATGTACATCCAGAGTGCATCAAATATGTTTTAGACCTTGTTTATGGAAAAGTGTTTATTTCTGTATGTCGCAACTTGCTGAAAATTGTCCACAGTGTTCATATCATCTCGAATAAACAGCACAGCAAAAATTGTACATCCAGAGTGCATCAAACATGATTTAGACCTTGTTTATGGAAAAGTGTTTATTTCTGTATTGCAATGTTGCAAATTGCTGAAAATTGTCCACAGTGTTCATTCATCTCAAAAACACAAACAGAAAAATTTACATCCAGAGTGCATAAAACATGATTTAGAGCTTGTTTATGGAAAAGTGGTTATTTCTGTATTTCAATGTTGCCACTTGCTGAAAACTGTCCACGGTTTCATTTAATCTCAAATAGACAGCACAGCAAAAACGTACATCCAGAGTGCATCAAACATGATTTAGAGCTTGTTTATGGAAAAGTGCTTATTTCTGTATTGCAATGTTGCAACTTGCTGAAAACTGTCCACGGTGTTCATTTAATCTCAAATAGACAGCACAGCAAAAATTGTACATCCAGAGTGCATCAAACATGATTTAGAGCTTGTTTATGGAAAAGTGGTTATTTCTGTATTTCAATGTTGCAACTTGCTGAAAACTGTCCACAGTGCTCATTCAGTCTCGAATACACAGAACAGCAAAAATTGTACATCCAGAGTGCATCAAACATGATTTAGAGCTTGTTTATGGAAAAGTGCTTATTTCTGTATTTCAATGTTGCAACTTGCTGAAAATTGTCCACAGTGTTCATTCATCTCAAATAAACAGCACAGCAAAAATTGTACATCCAGAGTGCATCAAACAAGATTTAGACCTTGTTTATGGAAAAGTGTTTATTTCTGCAATGTTGCAACTTGCTGAAAATTGTCCACAGTGTTCATATCATCTCGGAAAAACAGACAGCAATTTTTTTACATCCAGAGTGCATCAAACATGATTTAGAGCTTGTTTATGGAAAAGTGGTTATTTCTGTATTTCAATGTTGCAACTTGCTGAAAACTGTCCACAGTGCTCATTCAGTCTCGAATACACAGCACAGCAAAAATTGTACATCCAGAGTGCATCAAACATGATTTAGAGCTTGTTTATGGAAAAGTGCTTATTTCTGTATTGCAATGTTGCAACTTGCTGAAAACTGTCCACAGTGCTCATTCAGTCTCGAATACACAGCACAGCAAAAATTGTACATCCAGAGTGCATCAAACATGATTTAGAGCTTGTTTATGGAAAAGTGTTTATTTCTGTATTTCAATGTTGCAACTTGCTGAAAATTGTCCACTGTGTTCATATCATATCAAATAAACAGCACAGCAAAAATTGTACATCCAGAGTGCATCAAACAAGATTTAGACCTTGTTTATGGAAAAGTGTTTATTTCTGTATTTCAATGTTGCAACTTGCTGAAAATTGTCCACAGTGTTCATATCATCTCGAATAAACAGCACAGCAAAAATTGTACATCCAGAGTGCATCAAACATGATTTAGACCTTGTTTATGGAAAAGTGTTTATTTCTGTATGTTGCTGCAAATTGCTGAAAATTGTCCACAGTGTTCATATCATCTCGAAAAAACAGAACAATTTTTTTTTACATCCAGAGTGCATCAAATATGATTTAGACCTTGTTTATGGAAAAGTGGTTATTTCTGTATTTCAATGTTGCAACTAGCTGAAAATTGTCCACAGTGTTCATATCATCTCGAATAAACCGCACAGCCAAAATTGTACATGCAGAGTGAATCAAACATGATTTAGACTTTGTTAACCTCTTCAGTCGACCCTCTACTTTTTTGAACATTTTGTTAAAAATCGCGCAACATTTCAGCGCCCTGCTACTCATGCCAGGAATATAGTACGTTCATATGGTTAGAATGTGTGGATAGGAAACCCTCGGACGTTTTTAAAACTGGTTAAATCACGACTGTGGCTATTACATAACGTGCGTTACATCGGAAAGTGCAGGAAAACCTGATCACAGAAAATGGAAATAAATTTCCTTGCGCCACTTCCAGTGCATCAATTGTTAATGGAAAAGTGGTGAGTATTGCAATTAGCAACTTGCTGAAAAGTCCCAGTGCATTCAACTCCCACAGCATCCCCATGTTACATCCAGAGTCTTGTGAATTGAATCCTCTTTGATTCTTGGTTGAACCGAAAGAGGGCACGACTTACCTCCGGTCTCCGCCCAGATCATTCCGGAAGAGCTCTCTCCTGAAATTTTTTCCAAAAACAGCTAATGATTTCTACATCGCCATGGATGATTTTCAAACATGATTTAACGTTTACTAATACCTAAAGTAGCATTACAAACGTAAAGTGATTTGTGAAAGTTTATCGTCTACTTTTTGAATTTTAAAAAATGACCTTACGTTGTGAAATCGCTGTTTTTCGTTTATCACACAGTCTCATATAACGATATCTTGGCTTTATATGGCCCGACAGAAATAAAGCCCAAAATGGGACATCCAGAGTGCATCAAACATGATTTAGAGACTGTTTATGGAAAAGTTTTATTTCGGTTTGTGTAATTGCGAAATGCTAATTATTTTGTTTACGTCCCCTGCTGTCCTTTTCTGTTGTAGTGCTCATTCAGTCATGCTATCAGATAATAGCTTCTCATGCTGTCGCCGAAAAGCATTTTAAAAATCTGACTTGTTGCCTGGATTCACAACGAGTGTAGCTTTAAATACCCTGCATGTGTATTTTAATGAACTTTTGAGTTTTAACATCCAGAGTGCATCAAACATGATTTAGAGCTTGTTTATGGAAAAGTGTTTATTTCTGTATTGCAATGTTGCAACTTGCTGAAAATTGTCCACAGTGTTCATATCATCTCAAATAAACAGCACAGCAAAAATTGTACATCCAGAGTGCATCAAACATGATTTAGACCTTGTTTATGGAAAAGTGTTTATTTCTGTATTTCAATCCACAGTGCGAATAAACAACTTGCTGAAAACTGTCCACAGTGTTCTGCAAATGAAAATTTCAGTGTTCATATCATCTCGAATAAACAGCACAGCAAAAATTGTACATCCAGAGTGCATCAAACATGATTTAGACCTTGTTTATGGAAAAGTGGTTATTTCTGTATTTCAATGTTGCAACTTGCTGAAAATTGTCCACAGTGTTCATATCATATCAAATAAACAGCACAGCAAAAATTGTACATCCAGAGTGCATCAAACATGATTTAGACCTTGTTTATGGAAAAGTGTTTATTTCTGTATTTCAATGTTGCAAATTGCTGAAATTGTCCACTGTGTTCATATCATATCAAATAAACAGCACAGCAAAAATTGTACATCCAGAGTGCATCAAACAAGATTTAGACCTTGTTTATGGAAAAGTGTTTATTTCTGTATTTCAATGTTGCAACTTGCTGAAAATTGTCCACAGTGTTCATATCATCTCAAATAAACAGCACAGCAAAAATTGTACATCCAGAGTGCATCAAACATGATTTAGACCTTGTTTATGGAAAAGTGTTTATTTCTGTATGTTGCTGCAAATTGCTGAAAATTGTCCACAGTGTTCATATCATCTCGAAAAAACAGAACAATTTTTTTTTACATCCAGAGTGCATCAAATATGATTTAGACCTTGTTTATGGAAAAGTGGTTATTTCTGTATTTCAATGTTGCAACTTGCTGAAAACTGTCCACAGTGCTCATTCAGTCTCGAATACACAGAACAGCAAAAATTGTACATCCAGAGTGCATCAAACATGATTTAGAGCTTGTTTATGGAAAAGTGGTTATTTCTGTATTTCAATGTTGCAACTTGCTGAAAACTGTCCACAGTGTTCATTTAATCTCAAATAGACAGCACAGCAAAAATTGTACATCCAGAGTGCATCAAACATGATTTAGAGCTTGTTTATGGAAAAGTGGTTATTTCTGTATTTCAATGTTGCAACTTGCTGAAAACTGTCCACGGTGTTCATTTAATCTCAAATAGACAGCACAGCAAAAATTGTACATCCAGAGTGCATCAAACATGATTTAGAGCTTGTTTATGGAAAAGTGCTTATTTCTGTATTGCAATGTTGCAACTTGCTGAAAACTGTCCACAGTGTTCATTTAATCTCAAATAGACAGCACAGCAAAAATTGTACATCCAGAGTGCATCAAACATGATTTAGACCTTGTTTATGGAAAAGTGTTTATTTGTATTGTATTGCAATGTTGCAACTTGCTGAAAATTGTCCACAGTGTTCATTCATCTCAAATAAACAGCACAGCAAAAATTGTACATCCAGAGTGCATCAAACAATGATTTAGAGCTTGTTTATGGAAAAGTGTTTATTTCTGTATTTCAATGTTGCAACTTGCTGAAAATTGTCCACAGTGTTCATATCATCTCAAATAAACAGCACAGCAAAAATTGTACATCCAGAGTGCATCAAACATGATTTAGACCTTGTTTATGGAAAAGTGTTTATTTCTGTATTTCAATGTTGCAACTTGCTGAAAATTGTCCACAGTGTTCATATCATCTCGAATAAACCGCACAGCCAAACTTGTACATGCAGAGTGCATCAAACATGATTTAGACCTTGTTTATGGAAAAGTGGTTATTTCTGTATTTCAATGTTGCAACTTGCTGAAAACTGTCCACAGTGTTCATTCATCTCAAATAAACAGCACAGCAAAAATTGTACATCCAGAGTGCATCAAACATGATTTAGACCTTGTTTATGGAAAAGTGTTTATTTCTGTCAATGTTGCAACTTGCTGAAAATTGTCCACAGTGTTCATATCATATCAAATAAACAGCACAGCAAAAATTGTACATCCAGAGTGCATCAAACAAGATTTAGACCTTGTTTATGGAAAAGTGTTTATTTCTGTATGTTGCTGCAAATTGCTGAAAATTGTCCACAGTGTTCATATCATCTCGAAAAAACAGAACAATTTTTTTTTACATCCAGAGTGCATCAAATATGATTTAGACCTTGTTTATGGAAAAGTGGTTATTTCTGTATTTCAATGTTGCAACTTGCCAAAAATTGTCCACAGTGTTCATATCATATCAAATAAACAGCACAGCAAAAATTGTACATCCAGAGTGCATCAAACATGATTTAGACCTTGTTTATGGAAAAGTGGTTATTTCTGTATTTCAATGTTGCAACTTGCTGAAAATTGTCCACAGTGTTCATATCATCTCAAATAAACAGCACAGCAAAAATTGTACATCCAGAGTGCATCAAACATGATTTAGAGCTTGTTTATGGAAAAGTGCTTATTTCTGTATTTCAATGTTGCAACTTGCTGAAAACTGTCCACAGTGCTCATTCAGTCTCGAATACACAGAACAGCAAAAATTGTACATCCAGAGTGCATCAAACATGATTTAGAGCTTGTTTATGGAAAAGTGCTTATTTCTGTATTTCAATGTTGCAACTTGCTGAAAATTGTCCACAGTGTTCATATCATATCAAATAAACAGCACAGCAAAAATTGTACATCCAGAGTGCATCAAACATGATTTAGACCTTGTTTATGGAAAAGTGTTTATTTCTGTATTGCAATGTTGCAACTTGCTGAAAATTGTCCACAGTGTTCATATCATCTCGAAAAAACAGACAGCAATTTTTTTACATCCAGAGTGCATCAAACATGATTTAGACCTTGTTTATGGAAAAGTGGTTATTTCTGTATTTCAATGTTGCAACTTGCTGAAAATTGTCCACAGTGTTCATATCATCTCAAATAAACAGCACAGCAAAAATTGTACATCCAGAGTGCATCAAACATGATTTAGAGCTTGTTTATGGAAAAGTGGTTATTTCTGTATTTCAATGTTGCAACTTGCTGAAAACTGTCCACAGTGCTCATTCAGTCTCGAATACACAGAACAGCAAAAATTGTACATCCAGAGTGCATCAAACATGATTTAGAGCTTGTTTATGGAAAAGTGTTTATTTCAGTATGTTGCAACTTGCTGAAAATTGTCCACAGTGTTCATATCATATCAAATAAACAGCACAGCAAAAATTGTACATCCAGAGTGCATCAAACATGATTTAGACCTTGTTTATGGAAAAGTGTTTATTTCTGTAGTATGTTGCAACTTGCTGAAAATTGTCCGTGTTCAAATCATCTCAAATAAACAGCACAGCAAAAATGTACATCCAGAGTGCATCAAACATGATTTAGAGCTTGTTTATGGAAAAGTGTTTTATTCAATGTTGCAACTTGCTGAAAATTGTCCACAGTGTTCAAATCATGTCAAATAAACAGCACAGCAAAAATTGTACATCCAGAGTGCATCAAACATGATTTAGACTTGTTTATGGAAAAGTGTTTATTTTGTATTGCAATGTTGCAACTTGCTGAAAATTGTCCACAGTGTTCATATCATCTCAAATAAACAGCACAGCAAAAATTGTACATCCAGAGTGCATCAAACATGATTTAGACCTTGTTTATGGAAAAGTGGTTATTTCTGTATTTCAATGTTGCAACTTGCTGAAAATTGTCCACAGTGTTCATATCATCTCAAATAAACAGCACAGCAAAAATTGTACATCCAGAGTGCATCAAACATGATTTAGATCTTGTTTATGGAAAAGTGTTTATTTCTGTATTTCATGTTCATGTTGCAACTTGCTGAAAATTGTCCACAGTGTTCATTCATATCAAATAAACAGCACAGCAAAAATTGTACATCCAGAGTGCATCAAACATGATTTAGACCTTGTTTATGGAAAAGTGGTTATTTCTGTATTTCAATGTTGCAACTTGCTGAAAATTGTCCACAGTGTTCATATCATCTCAAATAAACAGCACAGCAAAATTGTACATCCAGAGTGCATCAAACATGATTTAGACCTTGTTTATGGAAAAGTGGTTATTTCTGTATTTCAATGTTGCAACTTAGCTGAAAATTGTCCACAGTGTTCATATCATCTCAAATAAACAGCACAGCAAAAATTGTACATCCAGAGTGCATCAAACATGATTTAGAGCTTGTTTATGGAAAAGTGTTTATTTCTGTATGTTGCAACTTGCCGAAAATTGTCCACAGTGTTCATATCATCTCAAATAAACAGCACAGCAAAAAAATTACATCCAGAGTGAATCAAACATGATTTAGACCTTGTTTATGGAAAAGTGGTTATTTCTGTATTTCAATTTTGCAACTTGCTGAAAATTGTCCACGGTGTTCATATCATCTCAAATAAACAGCACAGCAAAAATTGTACATCCAGAGTGCATCAAACAAGAATTAGATCTTGTTTATGGAATAGTGTTTATTTCATTATGTTGCAACTTGCTGAAAATTGTCCACAGTGTTCATATCATATCAAATAAACAGCACAGCAAAAAGTGTACATCCAGAGTGGATCAAACATGATTTAGACCTTGTTTATGGAAAAGTGGTTATTTCTGTATTTAAGTGTTGCAACTAGCTGAAAATTGTCCACAGTGTTCATATCATCTCAAATAAACAGCACAGCAAAAATTGTACATCCAGAGTGCATCAAACATGATTTAGAGCTTGTTTATGGAAAAGTGTTTATTTCTGTATTGCAATGTTGCAACTTGCTGAAAATTGTCCACAGTGTTCATATCATATCAAATAAACAGCACAGCAAAAATGTACATCCAGAGTGCATCAAACATGATTTAGACCTTGTTTATGGAAAAGTGCTTATTTTTATTTCAATGTTGCAACTTGCTGAAAATTGTCCACAGTGTTCAAATCATGTCAAATAAACAGCACAGCAAAAATTGTACATCCAGAGTGCATCAAACAATGATTTAGACCTTGTTTATGGAAAAGTGTTTATTTCATTGTATGTTGCAATTTGCTGAAAATTGTCCACAGTGTTCATTCATCTCAAATAAACAGCACAGCAAAAATTGTACATCCAGAGTGCATCAAACAATGATTTAGACCTTGTTTATGGAAAAGTGTTTATTTCTGTATTTCAATGTTGCAAATTGCTGAAATTGTCCACTGTGTTCATATCATATCAAATAAACAGCACAGCAAAACATTGTACATCCAGAGTGCATCAAACAAGATTTAGACCTTGTTTATGGAAAAGTGTTTATTTCTGTATGTCGCAACTTGCTGAAAATTGTCCACAGTGTTCATATCATCTCGAATAAACAGCACAGCAAAAATTGTACATCCAGAGTGCATCAAACATGATTTAGACCTTGTTTATGGAAAAGTGTTTATTTCTGTATGTTGCTGCAAATTGCTGAAAATTGTCCACAGTGTTCATATCATCTCGAAAAAACAGAACAATTTTTTTTTACATCCAGAGTGCATCAAATATGATTTAGACCTTGTTTATGGAAAAGTGGTTATTTCTGTATTTCAATGTTGCAACTAGCTGAAAATTGTCCACAGTGTTCATATCATCTCGAATAAACCGCACAGCCAAAATTGTACATCCAGAGTGCATCAAACAAGATTTAGACCTTGTTTATGGAAAAGTGTTTATTTCTGTATGTTGCAACTTGCTGAAAATTGTCCACAGTGTTCATATCATCTCGAATAAACAGCACAGCAAAAATTGTACATCCAGAGTGCATCAAACATGATTTAGACCTTGTTTATGGAAAAGTGTTTATTTCTGTATGTCGCAACTTGCTGAAAATTGTCCACAGTGTTCATATCATCTCGAATAAACAGCACAGCAAAAATTGTACATCCAGAGTGCATCAAACATGATTTAGACCTTGTTTATGGAAAAGTGTTTATTTCTGTATGTTGCTGCAAATTGCTGAAAATTTTCCACTCTGTTCATATCATCTCGAAAAAACAGATTTTTTTTTTTTTACATCCAGAGTGCATCAAATATGATTTAGACCTTGTTTATGGAAAAGTGGTTATTTATGTATTTCAATGTTGCAACTAGCTGAAAATTGTCCACAGTGTTCATATCATATCAAATAAACAGCACAGCAAAAAGTGTACATCCAGAGTGCATCAAACATGATTTAGACCTTGTTTATGGAAAAGTGTTTATTTCTGTATTTCAATGTTGCAAATTGCTGAAAACTGTCCACAGTGCTCATTCAGTCTCAAATAAACAGCACAGCAAAAAGTGTACATCCAGAGTGCATCAAACATGATTTAGACCTTGTTTATGGAAAAGTGTTTATTTCTGTATTTCAATGTTGCAAATTGCTGAAATTGTCCACTGTGTTCATATCATATCAAATAAACAGCACAGCAAAACATTGTACATCCAGAGTGCATCAAACAAGATTTAGACCTTGTTTATGGAAAAGTGTTTATTTCTGTATGTTGCAACTTGCTGAAAATTGTCCACAGTGTTCATATCATCTCGAATAAACAGCACAGCAAAAATTGTACATCCAGAGTGCATCAAACATGATTTAGACCTTGTTTATGGAAAAGTGTTTATTTCTGTATTGCAATGTTGCAACTTGCTGAAAATTGTCCACAGTGTTCATATCATCTCGAAAAACAAACAGCAAAAATTTTACATCCAGAGTGCATCAAATATGATTTAGACCTTGTTTATGGAAAAGTGGTTATTTCTGTATTTCAATGTTGCAACTTGCTGAAAATTGTCCACAGTGTTCATATCATGTCAAATAAACAGCACAGCAAAAATTGTACATGCAGAGTGAATCAAACATGATTTAGACTTTGTTAAAGGAAAAGTGTTTATTTCTGTATGTTGCAACTTGCCGAAAATTGTCCACAGTGTTCATATCATATCAAATAAACAGCACGGCAAAACTTGTACATGCAGAGTGCATCAAACATGATTTAGACCTTGTTTATGGAAAAGTGGTTATTTCTGTATTTCAATGTTGCAACTTGTTGAAAATTGTCCACAGTGTTCATATCATCTCAAATAAACAGCACAGCAAAAAATGTACATCCAGAGTGCATCAAACAAGATTTAGATCTTGTTTATGGAAAAGTGTTTATTTCAGTA
The DNA here is from genome assembly GCF_034236695.1 of Oncorhynchus nerka. Taxonomy (NCBI): domain Eukaryota; kingdom Metazoa; phylum Chordata; class Actinopteri; order Salmoniformes; family Salmonidae; genus Oncorhynchus; species Oncorhynchus nerka. The sequence continues at coordinate 50,689,071 of NC_088408.1, read as the reverse complement.
TGTTGCAACTTGCTGAAAATTGTCCACAGTGTTCATATCATATCAAATAAACAGCACGGCAAAACATGTACATGCAGAGTGCATCAAACATGATTTAGACCTTGTTTATGGAAAAGTGTTTATTTCAGTATGTTGCAACTTGCTGAAAATTGTCCACAGTGTTCAAATCATGTCAAATAAACAGCACAGCAAAAAATGTACATCCAGAGTGCATCAAACAATAATTAGACCTTGTTTATGGAAAAGTGTTTATTTCAGTATGTTGCAATTTGCTGAAAATTGTCCACAGTGTTCATATCATATCAAATAAACAGCAGAGCAAAAATTGTACATCCAGAGTGCATCAAACAATAATTAGACCTTGTTTATGGAAAAGTGTTTATTTCTGTATGTTGCAAATAGCTGAAAATTGTCCACAGTGTTCATTCATATCAAATAAACAGCACAGCAAAAATTGTACATCCAGAGTGCATCAAACATGATTTAGACCTTGTTTATGGAAAAGTATTATTTCTGTATTTCAATTTTGCAACTTGCTGAAAATTGTCCACAGTGTTCAAATCATCTCAAATAAACAGCACAGCAAAAATTGTACATCCAGAGTGCATCAAACATGATTTAGACCTTGTTTATGGAAAAGTGTTTATTTCTGTATTTCAATGTTGCAACTTGCTGAAAATTGTCCACAGTGTTCATATCATATCAAATAAACAGCACAGCAAAAATTGTACATCCAGAGTGCATCAAACATGATTTAGAGCTTGTTTATGGAAAAGTGGTTATTTCTGTATTTCAATGTTGCAACTTGCTGAAAACTGTCCACAGTGTTCATTCATCTCAAATAGACAGCACAGCAAAAAATGTACATCCAGAGTGCATCAAACATGATTTAGAGCTTGTTTATGGAAAAGTGCTTATTTCTGTATTTCAATGTTGCAACTTGCTGAAAATTGTCCACAGTGTTCATATCATCTCAAATAAACAGCACAGCAAAAATTGTACATCCAGAGTGCATCAAACATGATTTAGAGCTTGTTTATGGAAAAGTGGTTATTTCTGTATTTCAATGTTGCAACTTGCTGAAAATTGTCCACAGTGTTCATATCATCTCAAATAAACAGCACAGCAAAACTTGTACATCCAGAGTGCATCAAACATGATTTAGAGCTTGTTTATGGAAAAGTGGTTATTTCTGTATTCAATGTTGCAACTTGCTGAAAATTGTCCACAGTGTTCATTTCATCTCAAATAAACAGCACAGCAAAAATTGTACATCCAGAGTGCATCAAACATGATTTAGACCTTGTTTATGGAAAAGTGGTTATTTCTGTATTTCAATGTTGCAACTTGCTGAAAATTGTCCACAGTGTTCATATCATCTCAAATAAACAGCACAGCAAAAATTGTACATCCAGAGTGCATCAAACATGATTTAGAGCTTGTTTATGGAAAAGTGGTTATTTCTGTATTTCAATGTTGCAACTTGCTGAAAACTGTCCACAGTGCTCATTCAGTCTCGAATACACAGCACAGCAAAAATTGTACATCCAGAGTGCATCAAACATGATTTAGAGCTTGTTTATGGAAAAGTGCTTATTTCTGTATTGCAATGTTGCAACTTGCTGAAAACTGTCCACAGTGCTCATTCAGTCTCGAATACACAGAACAGCAAAAATTGTACATCCAGAGTGCATCAAACATGATTTAGAGCTTGTTTATGGAAAAGTGGTTATTTCTGTATTTCAATGTTGCAACTTGCCAAAAACTGTCCACAGTGTTCATTCATCTCAAATAAACAGCACAGCAAAAATTGTACATCCAGAGTGCATCAAACATGATTTAGACCTTGTTTATGGAAAAGTGGTTATTTCTGTATTTCAATGTTGCAACTTGCTGAAAATTGTCCACAGTGTTCATATCATCTCAAATAAACAGCACAGCAAAAATTGTACATCCAGAGTGCATCAAACAAGATTTAGAGCTTGTTTATGGAAAAGTGTTTATTTCTGTATTTCAATGTTGCAACTTGCTGAAAATTGTCCACAGTGTTCATATCATATCAAATAAACAGCACAGCAAAAATGTACATCCAGAGTGCATCAAACATGATTTAGACCTTGTTTATGGAAAAGTGTTTATTTCTGTATTTCAATGTTGCAACTTGCTGAAAATTGTCCACAGTGTTCAAATCATGTCAAATAAACAAACAGCAAAAATTGTACATCCAGAGTGCATCAAACAAGAATTAGATATTGTTTATGGAAAGGTGTTTATTTCAATATGTTGCAACTTGCTGAAAATTGTCCACAGTGTTCAAATCATGTCAAATAAACAGCACAGCAAAAAATGTACATGCAGAGTGAATCAAACATGATTTAGACTTTGTTAAAGGAAAAGTGTTTATTTCTGTATGTTGCAACTTGCCGAAAATTGTCCACAGTGTTCATATCATCTCAAATAAACAGCACAGCAAAAAAATTACATCCAGAGTGAATCAAACATGATTTAGACCTTGTTTATGGAAAAGTGGTTATTTCTGTATTTCAATTTTGCAACTTGCTGAAAATTGTCCACGGTGTTCATATCATCTCAAATAAACAGCACAGCAAAAATTGTACATCCAGAGTGCATCAAACAAGAATTAGATCTTGTTTATGGAATAGTGTTTATTTCATTATGTTGCAACTTGCTGAAAATTGTCCACAGTGTTCATTCATATCAAATAAACAGCACAGCAAAATTGTACATCCAGAGTGCATCAAACATGATTTAGACCTTGTTTATGGAAAAGTGGTTATTTCTGTATTGCAATGTTGCAACTTGCTGAAAATTGTCCACAGTGTTCATTCATCTCAAATAAACAGCACAGCAAAAATTGTACATCCAGAGTGCATCAAACATGATTTAGACCTTGTTTATGGAAAAGTGGTTATTTCTGTATTTCAATGTTGCAACTTGCTGAAAATTGTCCACAGTGTTCAAATCATCATCAAATAAACAGCACAGCAAAAATTGTACATCCAGAGTGCATCAAACATGATTTAGAGCTTGTTTATGGAAAAGTGTTTATTTCTGTATTTCAATGTTGCAACTTGCTGAAAATTGTCCACAGTGTTCATATCATATCAAATAAACAGCACAGCAAAAATTGTACATCCAGAGTGCATCAAACATGATTTAGAGCTTGTTTATGGAAAAGTGGTTATTTCTGTATTTCAATGTTGCAACTTGCTGAAAATTGTCCACAGTGTTCATATCATCTCAAATAAACAGCACAGCAAAAATTGTACATCCAGAGTGCATCAAACATGATTTAGAGCTTGTTTATGGAAAAGTGCTTATTTCTGTATTGCAATGTTGCAACTTGCTGAAAACTGTCCACAGTGCTCATTCAGTCTCGAATACACAGAACAGCAAAAAATTGTACATCCAGAGTGCATCAAACATGATTTAGAGCTTGTTTATGGAAAAGTGGTTATTTCTGTATTGTATGTTGCAACTTGCTGAAAATTGTCCACAGTGTTCATATCATCTCAAATAAACAGCACAGCAAAAATTACATCCAGAGTGCATCAAACATGATTTAGAGCTTGTTTATGGAAAAGTGGTTATTTCTGTATTTCAATGTTGCAACTTGCTGAGAACTGTCCACAGTGCTCATTCAGTCTCGAATACACAGAACAGCAAAAATTGTACATCCAGAGTGCATCAAACATGATTTAGAGCTTGTTTATGGAAAAGTGCTTATTTCTGTATTTATGTTGCAACTTGCTGAAAATTGTCCACAGTGTTCATTCATCTCAAATAAACAGCACAGCAAAATTGTACATCCAGAGTGCATCAAACATGATTTAGACCTTGTTTATGGAAAAGTGGTTATTTCTGTATTTCAATGTTGCAACTTGCTGAAAATTGTCCACAGTGTTCATATCATCTCAAATAAACAGCACAGCAAAAAATGTACATCCAGAGTGCATCAAACAAGAATTTAGAGCTTGTTTATGGAAAAGTGTTTATTTCAGTATGTTGCAACTTGCTGAAAATTGTCCACAGTGTTCATATCATATCAAATAAACAGCACAGCAAAAATGTACATCCAGAGTGCATCAAACAAGATTTAGACCTTGTTTATGGAAAAGTGTTTATTTCTGTAGTCAATGTTGCAACTTGCTGAAAATTGTCCACAGTGTTCAAATCATGTCAAATAAACAGCACAGCAAAAATGTACATCCAGAGTGCATCAAACATGATTTAGACCTTGTTTATGGAAAAGTGTTTATTTCTGTATTTCAATGTTGCAAATTGCTGAAAATTGTCCACGGTGTTCATATCATATCAAATAAACAGCACAGCAAAAATTGTACATCCAGAGTGCATCAAACATGATTTAGACCTTGTTTATGGAAAAGTGTTTATTTCTGTCAATGTTGCAACTTGCTGAAAATTGTCCACAGTGTTCATATCATATCAAATAAACAGCACAGCAAAAATTGTACATCCAGAGTGCATCAAACATGATTTAGACCTTGTTTATGGAAAAGTGGTTATTTCTGTATTTCAATGTTGCAACTTGCCAAAAATTGTCCACAGTGTTCATATCATATCAAATAAACAGCACGGCAAAACTTGTACATGCAGAGTGCATCAAACATGATTTAGACCTTGTTTATGGAAAAGTGGTTATTTCTGTATTTCAATGTTGCAACTTGCTGAAAATTGTCCACAGTGTTCATATCATCTCGAATAAACAGCACAGCAAAAATTGTACATCCAGAGTGCATCAAACATGATTTAGACTTGTTTATGGAAAAGTGTTTATTTCTGTATTGCAATGTTGCAACTTGCTGAAAATTGTCCACAGTGTTCATATCATCTCAAATAGACAGCACAGCAAAAAATGTACATCCAGAGTGCATCAAACATGATTTAGAGCTTGTTTATGGAAAAGTGGTTATTTCTGTATTTCAATGTTGCAACTTGCTGAAAACTGTCCACAGTGTTCATTTAATCTCAAATAGACAGCACAGCAAAAATTGTACATCCAGAGTGCATCAAACATGATTTAGAGCTTGTTTATGGAAAAGTGCTTATTTCTGTATTGCAATGTTGCAACTTGCTGAAAACTGTCCACAGTGCTCATTCAGTCTCGAATACACAGAACAGCAAAAATTGTACATCCAGAGTGCATCAAACATGATTTAGAGCTTGTTTATGGAAAAGTGGTTATTTCTGTATTTCAATGTTGCAACTTGCTGAAAACTGTCCACAGTGCTCATTCAGTCTCAAATACACAGCACAGCAAAAAATGTACATCCAGAGTGCATCAAACAATGATTTAGAGCTTGTTTATGGAAAAGTGTTTATTTCAGTATGTTGCAACTTGCTGAAAATTGTCCACAGTGTTCATATCATATCAAATAAACAGCACAGCAAAAATGTACATCCAGAGTGCATCAAACATGAATTAGACCTTGTTTGTGGAAAAGTGTTTATTTCAGTATGTTGCAACTTGCTGAAAATTGTCCACAGTGTTCAAATCATGTCAAATAAACAGCACAGCAAAAATGTACATCCAGAGTGCATCAAACATGATTTAGACCTTGTTTATGGAAAAGTGTTTATTTTGTATTTCAATGTTGCAACTTGCTGAAAATTGTCCACAGTGTTCATTCATATCAAATAAACAGCACAGCAAAAATTGTACATCCAGAGTGCATCAAACAATGATTTAGACCTTGTTTATGGAAAAGTGTTTATTTCTGTATTGCAATGTTGCAACTTGCTGAAAATTGTCCACAGTGTTCATATCATCTCAAATAAACAGCACAGTAAAAATTGTACATCCAGAGTGCATCAAACATGATTTAGACCTTGTTTATGGAAAAGTGTTTATTTCTGTATTTGTTGCAACTTGCTGAAAATTGTCCACAGTGTTCATATCATATCAAATAAACAGCACAGCAAAATTGTACATCCAGAGTGCATCAAACATGATTTAGACCTTGTTTATGGAAAAGTGGTTATTTCTGTATTTCAATTTGCAACTTGTGAAAATTGTCCACAGTTTTCAAATCATCTCAAATAAACAGCACAGCAAAAAATGTACATCCAGAGTGCATCAAACAATGATCCTTGTTTATGGAAAAGTGTTTATTTCGGTATGTTGCAACTTGCTGAAAATTGTCCACAGTGTTCATATCATATCAAATAAACAGCACAGCAAAACTTGTACATCCAGAGTGCATCAAACATGATTTAGACCTTGTTTATGGAAAAGTGGTTATTTCTGTATTTCAATGTTGCAACTTGCTGAAAATTGTCCACAGTGTTCATATCATCTCAAATAAACAGCACAGCAAAAAATGTACATCCAGAGTGCATCAAACATGATTTAGAGCTTGTTTATGGAAAAGTGTTTATTTCAGTATTGCAATGTTGCAACTTGCTGAAAATTGTCCACAGTGTTCATATCATATCAAATAAACAGCACAGCAAAAATGTACATCCAGAGTGCATCAAACATGATTTAGACCTTGTTTATGGAAAAGTTATTTCTTATTTCAGTATGTTGCAACTTGCTGAAAATTGTCCACAGTGTTCATTTCATGTCAAATAAACAGCACAGCAAAAAATGTACATCCAGAGTGCATCAAACAATGATTTAGAGCTTGTTTATGGAAAAGTGTTTATTTCTGTATGTTGCAACTTGCTGAAAATTGTCCACAGTGTTCATATCATATCAAATAAACAGCACAGCAAAAATTGTACATCCAGAGTGCATCAAACAAATGATTTAGACCTTGTTTATGGAAAAGTGTTTATTTCTGTATTTCAATGTTGCAACTTGCTGAAAATTGTCCACAGTGTTCATATCATCTCAAATAAACAGCACAGCAAAAATTGTACATCCAGAGTGCATCAAACATGATTTAGACCTTGTTTATGGAAAAGTGGTTATTTCTGTATTTCAATGTTGCAACTTGCTGAAAACTGTCCACAGTGTTCATTTAATCTCAAATAGACAGCACAGCAAAAATTGTACATCCAGAGTGCATCAAACATGATTTAGAGCTTGTTTATGGAAAAGTGGTTATTTCTGTATTTCAATGTTGCAACTTGCTGAAAACTGTCCACGGTGTTCATTTAATCTCAAATAGACAGCACAGCAAAAATTGTACATCCAGAGTGAATCAAACATGATTTAGACTTGTTTATGGAAAAGTGTTTATTTCTGTATTTCAATGTTGCAACTTGCTGAAAATTGTCCACAGTGTTCATATCATCTCAAATAAACAGCACAGCAAAAATTGTACATCCAGAGTGCATCAAACATGATTTAGAGCTTGTTTATGGAAAAGTGGTTATTTCTGTATTTCAATGTTGCAACTTGCTGAAAATTGTCCACAGTGTTCATATCATCTCAAATAAACAGCACAGCAAAAATTGTACATCCAGAGTGCATCAAACATGATTTAGATCTTGTTTATGGAAAAGTGTTTATTTCTGTATTGCAATGTTGCAACTTGCTGAAAATTGTCCACAGTGTTCATTCATATCAAATAAACAGCACAGCAAAAATTGTACATCCAGAGTGCATCAAACATGATTTAGACCTTGTTTATGGAAAAGTGGTTATTTCTGTATTTCAATGTTGCAACTTGCTGAAAATTGTCCACAGTGTTCATTCATATCAAATAAACAGCACAGCAAAAAGTGTACATCCAGAGTGCATCAAACATGATTTAGAGCTTGTTTATGGAAAAGTGGTTATTTCTGTATTTCAATGTTGCAACTTGCTGAAAATTGTCCACAGTGTTCATATCATCTCAAATAAACAGCACAGCAAAATTGTACATCCAGAGTGCATCAAACATGATTTAGACTTTGTTAAAGGAAAAGTGTTTATTTCTGTATTGCAATGTTGCAACTTGCTGAAAATTGTCCACAGTGTTCATATCATCTCAAATAAACAGCACAGCAAAAAAATTACATCCAGAGTGCATCAAACATGATTTAGAGCTTGTTTATGGAAAAGTATTATTTCTGTATTTCAATGTTGCAACTTGCTGAAAATTGTCCACAGTGTTCATATCATCTCAAATAAACAGCACAGCAAAAATTGTACATCCAGAGTGCATCAAACATGATTTAGATCTTGTTTATGGAAAAGTGTTTATTTCTGTATTTCAATGTTGCAACTTGCTGAAAATTGTCCACAGTGTTCATATCATATCAAATAAACAGCACAGCAAAAAATTGTACATCCAGAGTGCATCAAACATGATTTAGACCTTGTTTATGGAAAAGTGGTTATTTCTGTATTTCAATGTTGCAACTTGCTGAAAATTGTCCACAGTGTTCATATCATATCAAATAAACAGCACAGCAAAACATGTACATCCAGAGTGCATCAAACATGATTTAGAGCTTGTTTATGGAAAAGTGGTTATTTCTGTATTTCAATGTTGCAACTTGCTGAAAACTGTCCACAGTGCTCATTCAGTCTCAAATACACAGCACAGCAAAAATTGTACATCCAGAGTGCATCAAACATGATTTAGAGCTTGTTTATGGAAAAGTGCTTATTTCTGTATTGCAATGTTGCAACTTGCTGAAAACTGTCCACGGTGTTCATTTAATCTCAAATAGACAGCACAGCAAAAAATTGTACATCCAGAGTGCATCAAACATGATTTAGAGCTTGTTTATGGAAAAGTGCTTATTTCTGTATTGCAATGTTGCAACTTGCTGAAAACTGTCCACAGTGCTCATTCAGTCTCGAATACACAGCACAGCAAAAATTGTACATCCAGAGTGCATCAAACATGATTTAGAGCTTGTTTATGGAAAAGTGCTTATTTCTGTATTGTATGTTGCAACTTGCTGAAAACTGTCCACAGTGCTCATTCAGTCTCGAATACACAGAACAGCAAAAATTGTACATCCAGAGTGCATCAAACATGATTTAGAGCTTGTTTATGGAAAAGTGGTTATTTCTGTATTTCAATGTTGCAACTTGCTGAAAACTGTCCACGGTGTTCATTTAATCTCAAATAGACAGCACAGCAAAAATGTACATCCAGAGTGCATCAAACATGATTTAGAGCTTGTTTATGGAAAAGTGCTTATTTCTGTATTGCAATGTTGCAACTTGCTGAAAATTGTCCACAGTGTTCATATCATATCAAATAGAACAGCAAAAACTTGTACATCCAGAGTGCATCAAACATGATTTAGACCTTGTTTATGGAAAAGTGGTTATTTCTGTATTTCAATGTTGCAACTTGTTGAAAATTGTCCACAGTGTTCAATCATCTCAAATAAACAGCACAGCAAAAATGTACATCCAGAGTGCATCAAACATGATTTAGACCTTGTTTATGGAAAAGTGTTTATTTCTGTATTGTATGTTGCAACTTGCTGAAAATTGTCCACAGTGTTCATTCATATCAAATAAACAGCACAGCAAAAATTGTACATCCAGAGTGCATCAAACATGATTTAGACCTTGTTTATGGAAAAGTGGTTATTTCTGTATTTCAATGTTGCAACTTGCTGAAAATTGTCCACAGTGTTCATATCATCTCAAATAAACAGCACAGCAAAAAATGTACATCCAGAGTGCATCAAACAAGAATTTAGAGCTTGTTTATGGAAAAGTGTTTATTTCAGTATGTTGCAACTTGCTGAAAATTGTCCACAGTGTTCATATCATATCAAATAAACAGCACAGCAAACAATGTACATCCAGAGTGCATCAAACAAGATTTAGACCTTGTTTATGGAAAAGTGTTTATTTCTGTATGTTGCTGCAACTTGCTGAAAATTGTCCACAGTGTTCAAATCATGTCAAATAAACAGCACAGCAAAAAATGTACATCCAGAGTGCATCAAACAATGAATTAGACCTTGTTTATGGAAAAGTGTTTATTTCAATATGTTGCAATTTGCTGAAAATTGTCCACAGTGTTCATATCATATCAAATAAACAGCACAGCAAAAATTGTACATCCAGAGTGCATCAAACATGAATTAGACCTTGTTTATGGAAAAGTGTTTATTTCTGTATTGCAATGTTGCAAATGCTGAAAATTGTCCACAGTGTTCATATCATATCAAATAAACAGCACAGTAAAAATTGTACATCCAGAGTGCATCAAATATGATTTAGACCTTGTTTATGGAAAAGTGGTTATTTCTGTATTTCAATGTTGCAACTTGCCAAAAATTGTCCACAGTGTTCATATCATATCAAATAAACAGCACGGCAAAACTTGTAAATGCAGAGTGCATCAAACATGATTTAGACCTTGTTTATGGAAAAGTGGTTATTTATGTATTTCAATGTTGCAACTAGCTGAAAATTGTCCACAGTGTTCATATCATATCAAATAAACAGCACAGCAAAAAGTGTACATCCAGAGTGAATCAAACATGATTTAGACTTTGTTAAAGGAAAAGTGTTTATTTCTGTATTTCAATGTTGCAACTTGCTGAAAATTGTCCACAGTGTTCATATCATCTCAAATAAACAGCACAGCAAAAAAATTACATCCAGAGTGAATCAAACATGATTTAGACATGGTTTATGGAAAAGTATCTATTTCTGTATTTCAATTTTGCAACTTGCTGAAAATTGTCCACAGTGTTCATATCATCTCAAATAAACAGCACAGCAAAAATTGTACATCCAGAGTGCATCAAACATGATTTAGATCTTGTTTATGGAAAAGTGTTTATTTCTGTATTATGTTGCAACTTGCTGAAAATTGTCCACAGTGTTCATTCATATCAAATAAACAGCACAGCAAAAATTGTACATCCAGAGTGCATCAAATATGATTTAGACCTTGTTTATGGAAAAGTGGTTATTTCTGTATTTCAATGTTGCAACTTGCCAAAAATTGTCCACAGTGTTCATATCATATCAAATAAACAGCACGGCAAAACTTGTACATGCAGAGTGCATCAAACATGATTTAGACCTTGTTTATGGAAAAGTGGTTATTTCTGTATTTCAATGTTGCAACTTGTTGAAAATTGTCCACAGTGTTCATATCATCTCAAATAAACAGCACAGCAAAAAATGTACATCCAGAGTGCATCAAACAAGAATTAGATCTTGTTTATGGAAAAGTGTTTATTTCAGTATGTTGCAACTTGCTGAAAATTGTCCACAGTGTTCATATCATATCAAATAAACAGCACAGCAAACAATGTACATCCAGAGTGCATCAAACAAGAATTAGACCTTGTTTATGGAAAAGTGTTTATTTCAGTATGTTGCAACTTGCTGAAAATTGTCCACAGTGTTCAAATCATGTCAAATAAACAGCACAGCAAAAAATGTACATGCAGAGTGAATCAAACATGATTTAGACTTTGTTAAAGGAAAAGTGTTTATTTCTGTATGTTGCAACTTGCCGAAAATTGTCCACAGTGTTCATATCATATCAAATAAACAGCACAGCAAAAATTGTACATCCAGAGTGCATCAAACAATAATTAGACCTTGTTTATGGAATAGTGTTTATTTCTGTATTTCAATGTTGCAAACAGCTGAAAATTGTCCACAGTGTTCATATCATATCAAATTAAAAATTGTACTGGCAGAGTGCATCAAAAGAATCAGACCTTGTTTATGGAAAAGTGTTTATTTTTATTTCAATGTTGCAACTTGCTGAAAATTGTCCACAGTGTTCATATCATATCAAATAAACAGCACAGCAAAAATTGTACATCCAGAGTGCATCAAACATGATTTAGACCTTGTTTATGGAAAAGTGGTTATTTCTGTATTTCAATGTTGCAACTTGTTGAAAATTGTCCACAGTTTTCAAATCATCTCAAATAAACAGCACAGCAAAAATGTACATCCAGAGTGCATCAAACAAGATTTAGACCTTGTTTATGGAAAAGTGTTTATTTCTGTATGTTGCAACTTGCTGAAAATTGTCCACAGTGTTCATATCATCTCAAATAAACAGCACAGCCAAATTGTACATCCAGAGTGAATCAAACATGATTTAGACTTTGTTAAAGGAAAAGTGTTTATTTCTGTATTGCAATGTTGCAACTTGCTGAAAATTGTCCACAGTGTTCATATCATCTCAAATAAACAGCACAGCAAAAATTACATCCAGAGTGAATCAAACATGATTTAGACATGGTTTATGGAAAAGTATTATTTCTGTATTTCAATTTTGCAACTTGCTGAAAATTGTCCACGGTGTTCATATCATCTCAAATAAACAGCACAGCAAAAATTGTACATCCAGAGTGCATCAAACAAGAATTAGATCTTGTTTATGGAAAAGTGTTTATTTCTGTATTGCAATGTTGCAACTTGCTGAAAATTGTCCACAGTGTTCATATCATATCAAATAAACAGCACGGCAAAACTTGTACATGCAGAGTGCATCAAACATGATTTAGACCTTGTTTATGGAAAAGTGGTTATTTCTGTATTTCAATGTTGCAACTTGTTGAAAATTGTCCACAGTGTTCATATCATCTCAAATAAACAGCACAGCAAAAATGTACATCCAGAGTGCATCAAACATGAATTAGATCTTGTTTATGGAAAAGTGTTTATTTCAGTATGTTGCAACTTGCTGAAAATTGTCCACAGTGTTCATATCATATCAAATAAACAGCACAGCAAACAATGTACATCCAGAGTGCATCAAACAAGAATTAGACCTTGTTTATGGAAAAGTGTTTATTTCAGTATGTTGCAACTTTCTGAAAATTGTCCACAGTGTTCAAATCATGTCAAATAAACAGCACAGCAAAAAATGTACATCCAGAGTGCATCAAACAATAATTAGACCTTGTTTATGGAAAAGTGTTTATTTCAATATGTTGCAATTTGCTGAAAATTGTCCACAGTGTTCATATCATATCAAATAAACAGCACAGTAAAAATTGTATTGGCAGAGTGCATCAAATATGATTTAGACCTTGTTTATGGAAAAGTGGTTATTTATGTATTTCAATGTTGCAACTAGCTGAAAATTGTCCACAGTGTTCATATCATATCAAATAAACAGCACAGCAAAAAGTGTACATCCAGAGTGCATCAGACATGATTTAGACCTTGTTTATGGAAAAGTGGTTATTTCTGTATTTCAATGTTGCAACTAGCTGAAAATTGTCCACAGTGTTCATATCATCTCGAATAAACCGCACAGCCAAAATTGTACATGCAGAGTGAATCAAACATGATTTAGACTTTGTTAAAGGAAAAGTGTTTATTTCTGTATGTTGCAACTTGCCGAAAATTGTCCACAGTGTTCATATCATCTCAAATAAACAGCACAGCAAAAGAATTACATCCAGAGTGAATCAAACATGATTTAGACATGGTTTATGGAAAAGTATCTATTTCTGTATTTCAATTTTGCAACTTGCTGAAAATTGTCCACGGTGTTCATATCATCTCAAATAAACAGCACAGCAAACATTGTACATCCAGAGTGCATCAAACAAGAATTAGATCTTGTTTATGGAAAAGTGTTTATTTCTGTATGTTGCAACTTGCTGAAAATTGTCCACAGTGTTCATATCATATCAAATAAACAGCACAGCAAAACTTGTACATGCAGAGTGCATCAAACATGATTTAGACCTTGTTTATGGAAAAGTGGTTATTTCTGTATTTCAATGTTGCAACTTGTTCAAAATTGTCCACAGTGTTCATATCATCTCAAATAAACAGCACAGCAAAAAATGTACATCCAGAGTGCATCAAACAAGAATTAGATCTTGTTTATGGAAAAGTGTTTATTTCAGTATGTTGCAACTTGCTGAAAATTGTCCACAGTGTTCATATCATATCAAATAAACAGCACAGCAAACAATGTACATCCAGAGTGCATCAAACAAGAATTAGACCTTGTTTGTGGAAAAGTGTTTATTTCAGTATGTTGCAACTTGCTGAAAATTGTCCACAGTGTTCAAATCATGTCAAATAAACAGCACAGCAAAAAATGTACATCCAGAGTGCATCAAACAATAATTAGACCTTGTTTATGGAAAAGTGTTTATTTCAGTATGTTGCAATTTGCTGAAAATTGTCCACAGTGTTCATATCATATCAAATAAACAGCAGAGCAAAAATTGTACATCCAGAGTGCATCAAACAATAATTAGACCTTGTTTATGGAATAGTGTTTATTTCTGTATGTTGCAAATAGCTGAAAATTGTCCACAGTGTTCATATCATATCAAATAAACAGCACAGTAAAAATTGTACTGGCAGAGTGCATCAAACTAGAATCAGACCTTGTTTATGGAAAAGTGTTTATTTCGGTATGTTGCAACTTGCTGAAAATTGTCCACAGTGTTCATATCATATCAAATAAACAGCACAGCAAAACTTGTACATGCAGAGTGCATCAAACATGATTTAGACCTTGTTTATGGAAAAGTGGTTATTTCTGTATTTCAATGTTGCAACTTGTTGAAAATTGTCCACAGTTTTCAAATCATCTCAAATAAACAGCACAGCAAAAAATGTACATCCAGAGTGCATCAAACAAGAATCAGACCTTGTTTATGGAAAAGTGTTTATTTCGGTATGTTGCAACTAGCTGAAAATTGTCCACAGTGTTCATATCATCTCGAATAAACAGCACAGCCAGAATTGTACATGCAGAGTGAATCAAACATGATTTAGACTTTGTTAAAGGAAAAGTGTTTATTTCTGTATGTTGCAACTTGCCGAAAATTGTCCACAGTGTTCATATCATCTCAAATAAACAGCACAGCAAAAAAAATTACATCCAGAGTGAATCAAACATGATTTAGACATGGTTTATGGAAAAGTATCTATTTCTGTATTTCAATTTTGCAACTTGCTGAAAATTGTCCACGGTGTTCATATCATCTCAAATAAACAGCACAGCAAAAATTGTACATCCAGAGTGCATCAAACAAGAATTAGATCTTGTTTATGGAATAGTGTTTATTTCTGTATGTTGCAACTTGCTGAAAATTGTCCACAGTGTTCATATCATATCAAATAAACAGCACGGCAAAACTTGTACATGCAGAGTGCATCAAACATGATTTAGACCTTGTTTATGGAAAAGTGGTTATTTCTGTATTTCAATGTTGCAACTTGTTGAAAATTGTCCACAGTGTTCATATCATCTCAAATAAACAGCACAGCAAAAAATGTACATCCAGAGTGCATCAAACAAGAATTAGATCTTGTTTATGGAAAAGTGTTTATTTCAGTATGTTGCAACTTGCTGAAAATTGTCCACAGTGTTCATATCATATCAAATAAACAGCACAGCAAACAATGTACATCCAGAGTGCATCAAACAAGAATTAGACCTTGTTTATGGAAAAGTGTTTATTTCAGTATGTTGCAACTTGCTGAAAATTGTCCACAGTGTTCAAATCATGTCAAATAAACAGCACAGCAAAAATGTACATCCAGAGTGCATCAAACAATAATTAGACCTTGTTTATGGAAAAGTGTTTATTTCAATATGTTGCAATTTGCTGAAAATTGTCCACAGTGTTCATATCATATCAAATAAACAGCACAGTAAAAATTGTATTGGCAGAGTGCATCAAATATGATTTAGACCTTGTTTATGGAAAAGTGGTTATTTATGTATTTCAATGTTGCAACTAGCTGAAAATTGTCCACAGTGTTCATATCATATCAAATAAACAGCACAGCAAAAAGTGTACATCCAGAGTGCATCAAACATGATTTAGACCTTGTTTATGGAAAAGTGGTTATTTCTGTATTTCAATGTTGCAACTAGCTGAAAATTGTCCACAGTGTTCATATCATCTCGAATAAACCGCACAGCCAAAATTGTACATGCAGAGTGAATCAAACATGATTTAGACTTTGTTAAAGGAAAAGTGTTTATTTCTGTATGTTGCAACTTGCCGAAAATTGTCCACAGTGTTCATATCATCTCAAATAAACAGCACAGCAAAAAATTACATCCAGAGTGAATCAAACATGATTTAGACATGGTTTATGGAAAAGTATCTATTTCTGTATTTCAATTTTGCAACTTGCTGAAAATTGTCCACGGTGTTCATATCATCTCAAATAAACAGCACAGCAAAAATTGTACATCCAGAGTGCATCAAACAAGATTTAGACCTTGTTTATGGAAAAGTGTTTATTTCTGTATGTCGCAACTTGCTGAAAATTGTCCACAGTGTTCATATCATATCAAATAAACAGCACAGCAAAAACTTGTACATGCAGAGTGCATCAAACATGATTTAGACCTTGTTTATGGAAAAGTGGTTATTTCTGTATTTCAATGTTGCAACTTGTTCAAAATTGTCCACAGTGTTCATATCATCTCAAATAAACAGCACAGCAAAAATGTACATCCAGAGTGCATCAAACAAGAATTAGATCTTGTTTATGGAAAAGTGTTTATTTCAGTATGTTGCAACTTGCTGAAATTGTCCACAGTGTTCATATCATATCAAATAAACAGCACAGCAAACAATGTACATCCAGAGTGCATCAAACAAGAATTAGACCTTGTTTGTGGAAAAGTGTTTATTTCAGTATTATGTTGCAACTTGCTGAAAATTGTCCACAGTGTTCAAATCATGTCAAATAAACAGCACAGCAAAAATGTACATCCAGAGTGCATCAAACAATTTTAGACCTTGTTTATGGAAAAGTGTTTATTTCAGTATGTTGCAATTTGCTGAAAATTGTCCACAGTGTTCATATCATATCAAATAAACAGCACAGCAAAAATTGTACATCCAGAGTGCATCAAACAATAATTAGACCTTGTTTATGGAAAAGTGTTTATTTCTGTATTGCAAATGTTGCAAATAGCTGAAAATTGTCCACAGTGTTCATATCATATCAAATAAACAGCACAGTAAAAATTGTACTGGCAGAGTGCATCAAACTAGAATCAGACCTTGTTTATGGAAAAGTGTTTATTTCGGTATGTTGCAACTTGCTGAAAATTGTCCACAGTGTTCATATCAATCAAATAAACAGCACAGCAAAACTTGTACATCCAGAGTGCATCAAACATGATTTAGACCTTGTTTATGGAAAAGTGGTTATTTCTGTATTTCAATGTTGCAACTTGTTGAAAATTGTCCACAGTTTTCAAATCATCTCAAATAAACAGCACAGCAAAAAATGTACATCCAGAGTGCATCAAACAAGAATCAGACCTTGTTTATGGAAAAGTGTTTATTTCGGTATGTTGCAACTTGCTGAAAATTGTCCACAGTGTTCATATCATCTCGAATAACAGAACAGCCAAAATTGTACATGCAGAGTGAATCAAACATGATTTAGACTTTGTTAAAGGAAAAGTGTTTATTTCTGTATGTTGCAACTTGCCGAAAATTGTCCACAGTGTTCATATCATCTCAAATAAACAGCACAGCAAAAAAAATTACATCCAGAGTGCATCAAACAATAATTAGACCTTGTTTATGGAAAAGTGTTTATTTCAATATGTTGCAATTTGCTGAAAATTGTCCACAGTGTTCATATCATATCAAATAAACAGCACAGTAAAAATTGTACATCCAGAGTGCATCAAATATGATTTAGACCTTGTTTATGGAAAAGTGGTTATTTATGTATTTCAATGTTGCAACTAGCTGAAAATTGTCCACAGTGTTCATATCATATCAAATAAACAGCACAGCAAAAAGTGTACATCCAGAGTGCATCAGACATGATTTAGACCTTGTTTATGGAAAAGTGGTTATTTCTGTATTTCAATGTTGCAACTAGCTGAAAATTGTCCACAGTGTTCATATCATCTCGAATAAACCGCACAGCCAAAATTGTACATGCAGAGTGAATCAAACATGAATTAGACTTTGTTAAAGGAAAAGTGTTTATTTCTGTATGTTGCAACTTGCTGAAAATTGTCCACAGTGTTCATATCATATCAAATAAACAGCACGGCAAAAATTGTACATCCAGAGTGAATCAAACATGATTTAGACATGGTTTATGGAAAAGTATCTATTTCTGTATTTCAATTTTGCAACTTGCTGAAAATTGTCCACGGTGTTCATATCATCTCAAATAAACAGCACAGCAAAAATTGTACATCCAGAGTGCATCAAACAAGAATTAGATCTTGTTTATGGAATAGTGTTTATTTCTGTATGTTGCAACTTGCTGAAAATTGTCCACAGTGTTCATATCATATCAAATAAACAGCACGGCAAAACTTGTACATGCAGAGTGCATCAAACATGATTTAGACCTTGTTTATGGAAAAGTGGTTATTTCTGTATTTCAATGTTGCAACTTGTTGAAAATTGTCCACAGTGTTCATATCATCTCAAATAAACAGCACAGCAAAAATGTACATCCAGAGTGCATCAAACAAGAATTAGATCTTGTTTATGGAAAAGTGTTTATTTCAGTATGTTGCAACTTGCTGAAAATTGTCCACAGTGTTCATATCATATCAAATAAACAGCACAGCAAACAATGTACATCCAGAGTGCATCAAACAAGAATTAGACCTTGTTTGTGGAAAAGTGTTTATTTCAGTATGTTGCAACTTGCTGAAAATTGTCCACAGTGTTCAAATCATGTCAAATAAACAGCACAGCAAAAAATGTACATCCAGAGTGCATCAAACAATTATTAGACCTTGTTTATGGAAAAGTGTTTATTTCAGTATGTTGCAATTTGCTGAAAATTGTCCACAGTGTTCATATCATATCAAATAAACAGCAGAGCAAAAATTGTACATCCAGAGTGCATCAAACAATAATTAGACCTTGTTTATGGAATAGTGTTTATTTCTGTATGTTGCAAATAGCTGAAAATTGTCCACAGTGTTCATATCATATCAAATAAACAGCACAGTAAAAATTGTACTGGCAGAGTGCATCAAACTAGAATCAGACCTTGTTTATGGAAAAGTGTTTATTTCGGTATGTTGCAACTTGCTGAAAATTGTCCACAGTGTTCATATCATATCAAATAAACAGCACAGCAAAACTTGTACATGCAGAGTGCATCAAACATGATTTAGACCTTGTTTATGGAAAAGTGGTTATTTCTGTATTTCAATGTTGCAACTTGTTGAAAATTGTCCACAGTTTTCAAATCATCTCAAATAAACAGCACAGCAAAAAATGTACATCCAGAGTGCATCAAACAAGAATCAGACCTTGTTTATGGAAAAGTGTTTATTTCGGTATGTTGCAACTAGCTGAAAATTGTCCACAGTGTTCATATCATCTCGAATAAACCGCACAGCCAGAATTGTACATGCAGAGTGAATCAAACATGATTTAGACTTTGTTAAAGGAAAAGTGTTTATTTCTGTATGTTGCAACTTGCCGAAAATTGTCCACAGTGTTCATATCATCTCAAATAAACAGCACAGCAAAAAAATTACATCCAGAGTGAATCAAACATGATTTAGACATGGTTTATGGAAAAGTATCTATTTCTGTATTTCAATTTTGCAACTTGCTGAAAATTGTCCACGGTGTTCATATCATCTCAAATAAACAGCACAGCAAAAATTGTACATCCAGAGTGCATCAAACAAGAATTAGATCTTGTTTATGGAATAGTGTTTATTTCTGTATGTTGCAACTTGCTGAAAATTGTCCACAGTGTTCATATCATATCAAATAAACAGCACAGCAAAACTTGTACATGCAGAGTGCATCAAACATGATTTAGACCTTGTTTATGGAAAAGTGGTTATTTCTGTATTTCAATGTTGCAACTTGTTGAAAATTGTCCACAGTGTTCATATCATCTCAAATAAACAGCACAGCAAAAAATGTACATCCAGAGTGCATCAAACAAGAATTAGATCTTGTTTATGGAAAAGTGTTTATTTCAGTATGTTGCAACTTGCTGAAAATTGTCCACAGTGTTCATATCATATCAAATAAACAGCACAGCAAACAATGTACATCCAGAGTGCATCAAACAAGAATTAGACCTTGTTTATGGAAAAGTGTTTATTTCAGTATGTTGCAACTTTCTGAAAATTGTCCACAGTGTTCAAATCATGTCAAATAAACAGCACAGCAAAAAATGTACATCCAGAGTGCATCAAACAATAATTAGACCTTGTTTATGGAAAAGTGTTTATTTCAATATGTTGCAATTTGCTGAAAATTGTCCACAGTGTTCATATCATATCAAATAAACAGCACAGCAAAAATTGTACATCCAGAGTGCATCAAATATGATTTAGACCTTGTTTATGGAAAAGTGGTTATTTATGTATTTCAATGTTGCAACTAGCTGAAAATTGTCCACAGTGTTCATATCATATCAAATAAACAGCACAGCAAAAAGTGTACATCCAGAGTGCATCAAACATGATTTAGACCTTGTTTATGGAAAAGTGGTTATTTCTGTATTTCAATGTTGCAACTAGCTGAAAATTGTCCACAGTGTTCATATCATCTCGAATAAACCGCACAGCCAAAATTGTACATGCAGAGTGAATCAAACATGATTTAGACTTTGTTAAAGGAAAAGTGTTTATTTCTGTATGTTGCAACTTGCCGAAAATTGTCCACAGTGTTCATATCATCTCAAATAAACAGCACAGCAAAATAATTACATCCAGAGTGCATCAAACAAGAATTAGATATTGTTTATGGAAAAGTGGTTATTTCTGTATTTCAATGTTGCAACTTGTTCAAAATTGTCCACAGTGTTCATATCATCTCAAATAAACAGCACAGCAAAAATTGTACATCCAGAGTGCATCAAACATGATTTAGATCTTGTTTATGGAAAGTGTTTATTTCTGTATGTTGCAACTTGCTGAAAATTGTCCACAGTGTTCATATCATATCAAATAAACAGCACGGCAAAACTTGTACATCCAGAGTGCATCAAACATGATTTAGACCTTGTTTATGGAAAAGTGGTTATTTCTGTATTTCAATGTTGCAACTTGTTCAAAATTGTCCACAGTGTTCATTCATCTCAAATAAACAGCACAGCAAAAATTGTACATCCAGAGTGCATCAAACATGATTTAGATCTTGTTTATGGAAAAGTGTTTATTTCTGTATGTTGCAACTTGCTGAAAATTGTCCACAGTGTTCATATCATATCAAATAAACAGCACAGCAAAACTTGTACATGCAGAGTGCATCAAACATGATTTAGACCTTGTTTATGGAAAAGTGGTTATTTCTGTATTTCAATGTTGCAACTTGTTGAAAATTGTCCACAGTGTTCATATCATCTCAAATAAACAGCACAGCAAAAATGTACATCCAGAGTGCATCAAACAAGAATTAGACCTTGTTTATGGAAAAGTGTTTATTTCAGTATGTTGCAACTTGCTGAAAATTGTCCACAGTGTTCAAATCATGTCAAATAAACAGCACAGCAAAAAATGTACATCCAGAGTGCATCAAACAATAATTAGACCTTGTTTATGGAAAAGTGTTTATTTCAGTATGTTGCAACTTGCTGAAAATTGTCCACAGTGTTCATATCATATCAAATAAACAGCACAGCAAAAATTGTACATCCAGAGTGCATCAAACAATAATTAGACCTTGTTTATGGAAAAGTGTTTATTTCTGTATGTTGCAAATAGCTGAAAATTGTCCACAGTGTTCATATCATATCAAATAAACAGCACAGTAAAAATTGTACTGGCAGAGTGCATCAAACAAGAATCAGACCTTGTTTATGGAAAAGTGTTTATTTCTGTATGTTGCTGCAAATTGCTGAAAATTGTCCACAGTGTTCATATCATATCAAATAAACAGCACAGCAAAAATTGTACATGCAGAGTGCATCAAACAATAATTAGACCTTGTTTATGGAAAAGTGTTTATTTCTGTATGTTGCAACTTGCTGAAAATTGTCCACAGTGTTCATTCATCTCAAATAAACAGCACAGCAAAAATTGTACATCCAGAGTGAATCAAACATGATTTAGACATTGTTTATGGAAAAGTATTATTTCTGTATTTCAATTTGCAACTTGCTGAAAATTGTCCACAGTGTTCATATCATCTCAAATAAACAGCACAGCAAAAATTGTACATCCAGAGTGCATCAAACAAGAATTAGATCTTGTTTATGGAAAAGTGTTTATTTCTGTATGTTGCAACTTGCTGAAAATTGTCCACAGTGTTCATATCATATCAAATAAACAGCACAGCAAAATTGTACATCCAGAGTGCATCAAACATGATTTAGACCTTGTTTATGGAAAAGTGGTTATTTCTGTATTTCAATGTTGCAACTTGCTGAAAATTGTCCACAGTGTTCATATCATCTCAAATAAACAGCACAGCAAAAATGTACATCCAGAGTGCATCAAACATGATTTAGATCTTGTTTATGGAAAAGTGTTTATTTCTGTATTGCAATGTTGCAACTTGCTGAAAATTGTCCACAGTGTTCATATCATCTCAAATAAACAGCACAGCAAACAATGTACATCCAGAGTGCATCAAACAAGAATTAGACCTTGTTTATGGAAAAGTGTTTATTTTATGTTGCAATTTGCAACTTGTTGAAAATTGTCCACAGTGTTCAAATCATGTCAAATAAACAGCACAGCAAAAAATGTACATCCAGAGTGCATCAAACAATAATTAGACCTTGTTTATGGAAAAGTGTTTATTTCATTATGTTGCAACTTGCTGAAAATTGTCCACAGTGTTCATATCATATCAAATAAACAGCACAGCAAAAAGTGTACATCCAGAGTGCATCAAACATGATTTAGACCTTGTTTATGGAAAAGTGGTTATTTCTGTATTTCAATGTTGCAACTAGCTGAAAATTGTCCACAGTGTTCATATCATATCAAATAAACAGCACAGCAAAAAGTGTACATCCAGAGTGCATCAAACATGATTTAGACCTTGTTTATGGAAAAGTGGTTATTTCTGTATTTCAATGTTGCAACTAGCTGAAAATTGTCCACAGTGTTCATATCATCTCGAATAAACCGCACAGCCAAAATTGTACATGCAGAGTGAATCAAACATGATTTAGACTTTGTTAAAGGAAAAGTGTTTATTTCTGTATGTTGCAACTTGCCGAAAATTGTCCACAGTGTTCATATCATCTCAAATAAACAGCACAGCAAAAAAATTACATCCAGAGTGAATCAAACATGATTTAGACATGGTTTATGGAAAAGTATCTATTTCTGTATTTCAATTTTGCAACTTGCTGAAAATTGTCCACGGTGTTCATATCATCTCAAATAAACAGCACAGCAAAAATTGTACATCCAGAGTGCATCAAACAAGAATTAGATCTTGTTTATGGAAAAGTGTTTATTTCTGTATGTTGCAACTTGCTGAAAATTGTCCACAGTGTTCATATCATATCAAATAAACAGCACGGCAAAACTTGTACATGCAGAGTGCATCAAACATGATTTAGACCTTGTTTATGGAAAAGTGGTTATTTCTGTATTTCAATGTTGCAACTTGTTCAAAATTGTCCACAGTGTTCATATCATCTCAAATAAACAGCACAGCAAAAAATGTACATCCAGAGTGCATCAAACAAGAATTAGATCTTGTTTATGGAAAAGTGTTTATTTCAGTATGTTGCAACTTGCTGAAAATTGTCCACAGTGTTCATATCATATCAAATAAACAGCACAGCAAACAATGTACATCCAGAGTGCATCAAACAAGAATTAGACCTTGTTTGTGGAAAAGTGTTTATTTCAGTATGTTGCAACTTGCTGAAAATTGTCCACAGTGTTCAAATCATGTCAAATAAACAGCACAGCAAAAAATGTACATCCAGAGTGCATCAAACAATTATTAGACCTTGTTTATGGAAAAGTGTTTATTTCAGTATGTTGCAATTTGCTGAAAATTGTCCACAGTGTTCATATCATATCAAATAAACAGCAGAGCAAAAATTGTACATCCAGAGTGCATCAAACAATAATTAGACCTTGTTTATGGAAAAGTGTTTATTTCTGTATGTTGCAAATAGCTGAAAATTGTCCACAGTGTTCATATCATATCAAATAAACAGCACAGTAAAAATTGTACTGGCAGAGTGCATCAAACTAGAATTAGACCTTGTTTATGGAAAAGTGTTTATTTCAGTATGTTGCAACTTTATGAAAATTGTCCACAGTATTCAAATCATGTCAAATAAACAGCACAGCAAAAAATGTACATCCAGAGTGCATCAAACAATAATTAGACCTTGTTTATGGAAAAGTGTTTATTTCAATATGTTGCAATTTGCTGAAAATTGTCCACAGTGTTCATATCATATCAAATAAACAGCACAGCAAAAAGTGTACATCCAGAGTGCATCAAACATGATTTAGACCTTGTTTATGGAAAAGTGGTTATTTCTGTATTTCAATGTTGCAACTAGCTGAAAATTGTCCACAGTGTTCATATCATATCAAATAAACAGCACAGCAAAAAGTGTACATCCAGAGTGCATCAGACATGATTTAGACCTTGTTTATGGAAAAGTGGTTATTTCTGTATTTCAATGTTGCAACTAGCTGAAAATTGTCCACAGTGTTCATATCATCTCGAATAAACCGCACAGCCAAAATTGTACATGCAGAGTGAATCAAACATGATTTAGACTTTGTTAAAGGAAAAGTGTTTATTTCTGTATGTTGCAACTTGCCGAAAATTGTCCACAGTGTTCATATCATCTCAAATAAACAGCACAGCAAAAGAATTACATCCAGAGTGAATCAAACATGATTTAGACATGGTTTATGGAAAAGTATCTATTTCTGTATTTCAATTTTGCAACTTGCTGAAAATTGTCCACGGTGTTCATATCATCTCAAATAAACAGCACAGCAAAAATTGTACATCCAGAGTGCATCAAACAAGAATTAGATCTTGTTTATGGAATAGTGTTTATTTCTGTATGTTGCAACTTGCTGAAAATTGTCCACAGTGTTCATATCATATCAAATAAACAGCACGGCAAAACTTGTACATGCAGAGTGCATCAAACATGATTTAGACCTTGTTTATGGAAAAGTGGTTATTTCTGTATTTCAATGTTGCAACTTGTTCAAAATTGTCCACAGTGTTCATATCATCTCAAATAAACAGCACAGCAAAAAATGTACATCCAGAGTGCATCAAACAAGAATTAGATCTTGTTTATGGAAAAGTGTTTATTTCAGTATGTTGCAACTTGCTGAAAATTGTCCACAGTGTTCATATCATATCAAATAAACAGCACAGCAAACAATGTACATCCAGAGTGCATCAAACAAGAATTAGACCTTGTTTGTGGAAAAGTGTTTATTTCAGTATGTTGCAACTTGCTGAAAATTGTCCACAGTGTTCAAATCATGTCAAATAAACAGCACAGCAAAAAATGTACATCCAGAGTGCATCAAACAATTATTAGACCTTGTTTATGGAAAAGTGTTTATTTCAGTATGTTGCAATTTGCTGAAAATTGTCCACAGTGTTCATATCATATCAAATAAACAGCAGAGCAAAAATTGTACATCCAGAGTGCATCAAACAATAATTAGACCTTGTTTATGGAATAGTGTTTATTTCTGTATGTTGCAAATAGCTGAAAATTGTCCACAGTGTTCATATCATATCAAATAAACAGCACAGTAAAAATTGTACTGGCAGAGTGCATCAAACTAGAATCAGACCTTGTTTATGGAAAAGTGTTTATTTCGGTATGTTGCAACTTGCTGAAAATTGTCCACAGTGTTCATATCATATCAAATAAACAGCACAGCAAAACTTGTACATGCAGAGTGCATCAAACATGATTTAGACCTTGTTTATGGAAAAGTGGTTATTTCTGTATTTCAATGTTGCAACTTGTTGAAAATTGTCCACAGTTTTCAAATCATCTCAAATAAACAGCACAGCAAAAAATGTACATCCAGAGTGCATCAAACAAGAATTAGATATTGTTTATGGAAAAGTGTTTATTTCAGTATGTTGCAACTTGCTGAAAATTGTCCACAGTGTTCATATCATATCAAATAAACAGCACAGCAAACAATGTACATCCAGAGTGCAACAAACAAGAATTAGACCTTGTTTATGGAAAAGTGTTTATTTCAGTATGTTGCAACTTGCTGAAAATTGTCCAGTGTTCAAATCATGTCAAATGAACAGCACAGCAAAAAATGTACATCCAGAGTGCATCAAACAATAATTAGACCTTGTTTATGGAAAAGTGTTTATTTCAATATGTTGCAATTTGCTGAAAATTGTCCACAGTGTTCATATCATATCAAATAAACAGCACAGCAAAAATTGTACATCCAGAGTGCATCAAACAATAATTAGACCTTGTTTATGGAATAGTGTTTATTTCTGTATGTTGCAAATAGCTGAAAATTGTCCACAGTGTTCATATCATATCAAATAAACAGCACAGTAAAAATTGTACTGGCAGAGTGCATCAAATATGATTTAGACCTTGTTTATGGAAAAGTGGTTATTTATGTATTTCAATGTTGCAACTAGCTGAAAATTGTCCACAGTGTTCATATCATATCAAATAAACAGCACAGCAAAAAGTGTACATCCAGAGTGCATCAAACATGATTTAGACCTTGTTTATGGAAAAGTGGTTATTTCTGTATTTCAATGTTGCAACTAGCTGAAAATTGTCCACAGTGTTCATATCATCTCGAATAAACCAGCACAGCAAAAATTGTACATCCAGAGTGAATCAAACATGATTTAGACTTTGTTAAAGGAAAAGTGTTTATTTCTGTATGTTGCAACTTGCCGAAAATTGTCCACAGTGTTCATATCATCTCAAATAAACAGCACAGCAAAAAAATTACATCCAGAGTGAATCAAACATGATTTAGACATGGTTTATGGAAAAGTATCTATTTCTGTATTTCAATTTTGCAACTTGCTGAAAATTGTCCACAGTGTTCATATCATCTCAAATAAACAGCACAGCAAAAATTGTACATCCAGAGTGCATCAAACAAGAATTAGATCTTGTTTATGGAATAGTATTTATTTCTGTATGTTGCAACTTGCTGAAAATTGTCCACAGTGTTCATATCATATCAAATAAACAGCACAGCAAAAAACTTGTACATGCAGAGTGCATCAAACATGATTTAGACCTTGTTTATGGAAAAGTGGTTATTTCTGTATTTCAATGTTGCAACTTGTTGAAAATTGTCCACAGTGTTCATATCATCTCAAATAAACAGCACAGCAAAAAATGTACATCCAGAGTGCATCAAACAAGAATTAGATCTTGTTTATGGAAAAGTGTTTATTTCAGTATGTTGCAACTTGCTGAAAATTGTCCACAGTGTTCATATCATATCAAATAAACAGCACAGCAAACAATGTACATCCAGAGTGCATCAAACAAGAATTAGACCTTGTTTATGGAAAAGTGTTTATTTCAGTATGTTGCAACTTTCTGAAAATTGTCCACAGTGTTCAAATCATGTCAAATAAACAGCACAGCAAAAAATGTACATCCAGAGTGCATCAAACAATAATTAGACCTTGTTTATGGAAAAGTGTTTATTTCAATATGTTGCAATTTGCTGAAAATTGTCCACAGTGTTCATATCATATCAAATAAACAGCACAGTAAAAATTGTACATCCAGAGTGCATCAAATATGATTTAGACCTTGTTTATGGAAAAGTGGTTATTTATGTATTTCAATGTTGCAACTAGCTGAAAATTGTCCACAGTGTTCATATCATATCAAATAAACAGCACAGCAAAAAGTGTACATCCAGAGTGCATCAGACATGATTTAGACCTTGTTTATGGAAAAGTGGTTATTTCTGTATTTCAATGTTGCAACTAGCTGAAAATTGTCCACAGTGTTCATATCAAATAAACAGCACAGCCAAAATTGTACATGCAGAGTGAATCAAACATGATTTAGACTTTGTTAAAGGAAAAGTGTTTATTTCTGTATGTTGCAACTTGCCTGAAAATTGTCCACAGTGTTCATATCATCTCAAATAAACAGCACAGCAAAAAATTACATCCAGAGTGAATCAAACATGATTTAGACATGTTTATGGAAAAGTATTATTTCTGTATTTCAATTTGCAACTTGCTGAAAATTGTCCACGGTGTTCATATCATCTCAAATAAACAGCACAGCAAAAATTGTACATCCAGAGTGCATCAAACAAGAATTAGATCTTGTTTATGGAATAGTGTTTATTTCTGTATGTTGCAACTTGCTGAAAATTGTCCACAGTGTTCATATCATATCAAATAAACAGCACAGTAAAAATTGTACATCCAGAGTGCATCAAACAGAATCAGACATTGTTTATGGAAAAGTATCTATTTCTATATTTCAATTTTACAACTTGTTGAAAATTGTCCACAGTGTTCAAATCATCTCAAATAAACAGCACAGCAAAAAATGTACATCCAGAGTGCATCAAACAAGAATCAGACCTTGTTTATGGAAAAGTGTTTATTTCTGTATGTTGCAACTTGCTGAAAATTGTCCACAGTGTTCATATCATATCAAATAAACAGCACAGTAAAAATTGTACTGGCAGAGTGCATCAAATATGATTTAGACCTTGTTTATGGAAAAGTGGTTATTTATGTATTTCAATGTTGCAACTAGCTGAAAATTGTCCACAGTGTTCATATCATATCAAATAAACAGCACAGCAAAAAGTGTACATCCAGAGTGCATCAAACATGATTTAGACCTTGTTTATGGAAAAGTGGTTATTTCTGTATTTCAATGTTGCAACTAGCTGAAAATTGTCCACAGTGTTCATATCATGTCAAATAAACAGCACAGCAAAAAATGTACATGCAGAGTGAATCAAACATGATTTAGACTTTGTTAAAGGAAAAGTGTTTATTTCTGTATGTTGCAACTTGCCGAAAATTGTCCACAGTGTTCATATCATCTCAAATAAACAGCACAGCAAAAAAATTACATCCAGAGTGAATCAAACATGATTTAGACATGGTTTATGGAAAAGTATCTATTTCTGTATTTCAATTTTGCAACTTGCTGAAAATTGTCCACGGTGTTCATATCATCTCAAATAAACAGCACAGCAAAAATTGTACATCCAGAGTGCATCAAACAAGAATGAGATCTTGTTTATGGAATAGTGTTTATTTCTGTATGTTGCAACTTGCTGAAAATTGTCCACAGTGTTCATATCATATCAAATAAACAGCACAGCAAAACTTGTACATGCAGAGTGCATCAAACATGATTTAGACCTTGTTTATGGAAAAGTGGTTATTTCTGTATTTCAATGTTGCACCTTGTTGAAAATTGTCCACAGTGTTCATATCATCTCAAATAAACAGCACAGCAAAAAATGTACATCCAGAGTGCATCAAACAAGAATTAGATCTTGTTTATGGAAAAGTGTTTATTTCAGTATGTTGCAACTTGCTGAAAATTGCCCACAGTGTTCAAATCATATCAAATAAACAGCACAGCAAACAATGTACATCCAGAGTGCATCAAACAAGAATTAGACCTTGTTTATGGAAAAGTGTTTATTTCAGTATGTTGCAATTTGCTGAAAATTGTCCACAGTGTTCATATCATATCAAATAAACAGCACAGCAAAAATTGTACATCCAGAGTGCATCAAACAATAATTAGACCTTGTTTATGGAATAGTGTTTATTTCTGTATGTTGCAAATAGCTGAAAATTGTCCACAGTGTTCATATCATATCAAATAAACAGCACAGTAAAAATTGTAATGGCAGAGTGCATCAAACCAGAATCAGACATTGTTTATGGAAAAGTATCTATTTCTATATTTCAATTTTACAACTTGTTGAAAATTGTCCACAGTGTTCAAATCATCTCAAATAAACAGCACAGCAAAAAATGTACATCCAGAGTGCATCAAACAAGAATCAGACCTTGTTTATGGAAAAGTGTTTATTTCGGTATGTTGCAACTTGCTGAAAATTGCCCACAGTGTTCATATCATCTCAAATAAACAGCACAGCAAAAAAATTACATCCAGAGTGAATCAAACATGATTTAGACATGGTTTATGGAAAAGTATCTATTTCTGTATTTCAATTTTGCAACTTGCTGAAAATTGTCCACGGTGTTCATATCATCTCAAATAAACAGCACAGCAAAAATTGTACATCCAGAGTGCATCAAACAAGAATGAGATCTTGTTTATGGAATAGTGTTTATTTCTGTATGTTGCAACTTGCTGAAAATTGTCCACAGTGTTCATATCATATCAAATAAACAGCACAGCAAAACTTGTACATGCAGAGTGCATCAAACATGATTTAGACCTTGTTTATGGAAAAGTGGTTATTTCTGTATTTCAATGTTGCAACTTGTTGAAAATTGTCCACAGTGTTCATATCATCTCAAATAAACAGCACAGCAAAAAATGTACATCCAGAGTGCATCAAACAAGAATTAGATCTTGTTTATGGAAAAGTGTTTATTTCAGTATGTTGCAACTTGCTGAAAATTTCCCACAGTGTTCATATCATATCAAATAAACAGCACAGCAAACAATGTACATCCAGAGTGCATCAAACAAGAATTAGACCTTGTTTATGGAAAAGTGTTTATTTCAGTATGTTGCAATTTGCTGAAAATTGTCCACAGTGTTCATATCATATCAAATAAACAGCACAGCAAAAATTGTACATCCAGAGTGCATCAAACAATAATTAGACCTTGTTTATGGAATAGTGTTTATTTCTGTATGTTGCAAATAGCTGAAAATTCTCCACAGTGTTCATATCATATCAAATAAACAGCACAGTAAAAATTGTACTGGCAGAGTGCATCAAACCAGAATCAGACATTGTTTATGGAAAAGTATCTATTTCTATATTTCAATTTTACAACTTGTTGAAAATTGTCCACAGTGTTCAAATCATCTCAAATAAACAGCACAGCAAAAAATGTACATCCAGAGTGCATCAAACAAGAATCAGACCTTGTTTATGGAAAAGTGTTTATTTCGGTATGTTGCAACTTGCTGAAAATTGCCCACAGTGTTCATATCATCTCAAATAAACAGCACAGCAAAAAAATTACATCCAGAGTGAATCAAACATGATTTAGACATGGTTTATGGAAAAGTATCTATTTCTGTATTTCAATTTTGCAACTTGCTGAAAATTGTCCACGGTGTTCATATCATCTCAAATAAACAGCACAGCAAAAATTGTACATCCAGAGTGCATCAAACAAGAATGAGATCTTGTTTATGGAATAGTGTTTATTTCTGTATGTTGCAACTTGCTGAAAATTGTCCACAGTGTTCATATCATATCAAATAAACAGCACGGCAAAACTTGTACATGCAGAGTGCATCAAACATGATTTAGACCTTGTTTATGGAAAAGTGGTTATTTCTGTATTTCAATGTTGCAACTTGTTTAAAATTGTCCACAGTGTTCAT
Source organism: Oncorhynchus nerka (assembly GCF_034236695.1). Classification (NCBI taxonomy): domain Eukaryota; kingdom Metazoa; phylum Chordata; class Actinopteri; order Salmoniformes; family Salmonidae; genus Oncorhynchus; species Oncorhynchus nerka. The sequence continues at coordinate 50,657,654 of NC_088408.1, read as the reverse complement.
ATCATCTCAAATAAACAGCACAGCAAAAAATGTACATCCAGAATGCATCAAACAAGAATTAGATATTGTTTATGGAAAAGTGTTTATTTCAGTATGCTGCAACTTGCTGAAAATTGCCCACAGTGTTCATATCATATCAAATAAACAGCACAGCAAACAATGTACATCCAGAGTGCATCAAACAAGAATTAGACCTTGTTTATGGAAAAGTGTTTATTTCAGTATGTTGCAATTTGCTGAAAATTGTCCACAGTGTTCATATCATATCAAATAAACAGCACAGCAAAAATTGTACATCCAGAGTGCATCAAACAATAATTATACCTTGTTTATGGAATAGTGTTTATTTCTGTATGTTGCAAATAGCTGAAAATTGTCCACAGTGTTCATATCATATCAAATAAACAGCACAGTAAAAATTGTACTGGCAGAGTGCATCAAACCAGAATCAGACCTTGTTTATGGAAAAGTATCTATTTCTATATTTCAATTTTACAACTTGTTGAAAATTGTCCACAGTGTTCAAATCATCTCAAATAAACAGCACAGCAAAAAATGTACATCCAGAGTGCATCAAACAAGAATCAGACCTTGTTTATAGAAAAGTGTTTATTTCGGTATGTTGCAACTTGCTGAAAATTGCCCACAGTGTTCATATCATATCAAATAAACAGCACAGCAAAACTTGTACATGCAGAGTGCATCAAACATGATTTAGACCTTGTTTATGGAAAAGTGGTTATTTCTGTATTTCAATGTTGCAACTTGTTGAAAATTGTCAACAGTGTTCATATCATCTCAAATAAACAGCACAGCAAAAAATGTACATCCAGAGTGCATCAAACAATAATTAGACCTTGTTTATGGAATAGTGTTTATTTCTGTATGTTGCAAATAGCTGAAAATTGTCCACAGTGTTCATATCATATCAAATAAACAGCACAGCAAAAAATTGTACTGGCAGAGTGCATCAAACAAGAATCAGACCTTGTTTATGGAAAAGTATCTATTTCTATATTTCAATTTTACAACTTGTTGAAAATTGTCCACAGTGTTCAAATCATCTCAAATAAACAGCACAGCAAAAAATGTACATCCAGAGTGCATCAAACAAGAATCAGACCTTGTTTATGGAAAAGTGTTTATTTCGGTATGTTGCAACTTGCTGAAAATTGTCCACAGTGTTCATATCATATCAAATAAACAGCACAGCAAAACTTGTACATGCAGAGTGCATCAAACATGATTTAGACCTTGTTTATGAAAAAGTGGTTATTTCTGTATTTCAATGTTGCACCTTGTTGAAAATTGTCCACAGTGTTCATATCATCTCAAATAAACAGCACAGCAAAAAATGTACATCCAGAGTGCATCAAACAAGAATTAGATATTGTTTATGGAAAAGTGTTTATTTCAGTATGTTGCAACTTGCTGAAAATTGTCCACAGTGTTCAAATCATGTCAAATAAACAGCACAGCAAAAAATGTACATCCAGAGTGCATCAAACAATAATTAGACCTTGTTTATGGAAAAGTGTTTATTTCAATATGTTGCAATTTGCTGAAAATTGTCCACAGTGTTCATATCATATCAAATAAACAGCACAGCAAAAATTGTACATCCAGATTGCATCAAACAATAATTAGACCTTGTTTATGGAATAGTGTTTATTTCTGTATGTTGCAAATAGCTGAAAATCGTCCACAGTGTTCATATCATATCAAATAAACAGCACAGTAAAAATTGTACTGGCAGAGTGCATCAAATATGATTTAGACCTTGTTTATGGAAAAGTGGTTATTTATGTATTTCAATGGTGCAACTAGCTGAAAATTGTCAACAGTGTTCATATCATATCAAATAAACAGCACAGCAAAAAAGTGTACATCCAGAGTGCATCAAACATGATTTAGACCTTGTTTATGGAAAAGTGGTTATTTCTGTATTTCAATGTTGCAACTAGCTGAAAATTGTCCACAGTGTTCATATCATCTCGAATAAAGCACAGCCAAAATTGTACATGCAGAGTGAATCAAACATGATTTAGACTTTGTTAAAGGAAAAGTGTTTATTTCTGTATGTTGCAACTTGCCTGAAAATTGTCCACAGTGTTCATATCATCTCAAATAAACAGCACAGCAAAAAAATACATCCAGAGTGAATCAAACATGATTTAGACATGGTTTATGGAAAAGTATCTATTTCTGTATTTCAATTTTGCAACTTGCTGAAAATTGTCCACGGTGTTCATATCATCTCAAATAAACAGCACAGCAAAAATTGTACATCCAGAGTGCATCAAACAAGAATGAGATCTTGTTTATGGAATAGTGTTTATTTCTGTATGTTGCAACTTGCTGAAAATTGTCCACAGTGTTCATATCATATCAAATAAACAGCACAGCAAAACTTGTACATGCAGAGTGCATCAAACATGATTTAGACCTTGTTTATGGAAAAGTGGTTATTTCTGTATTTCAATGTTGCAACTTGTTGAAAATTGTCCACAGTGTTCATATCATCTCAAATAAACAGCACAGCAAAAAATGTACATCCAGAGTGCATCAAACAAGAATTAGATATTGTTTATGGAAAAGTGTTTATTTCAGTATGTTGCAACTTGCTGAAAATTGTCCACAGTGTTCATATCATATCAAATAAACAGCACAGCAAACAATGTACATCCAGAGTGCATCAAACAAGAATTAGACCTTGTTTATGGAAAAGTGTTTATTTCAGTATGTTGCAACTTGCTGAAAATTGTCCACAGTGTTCAAATCATGTCAAATAAACAGCACAGCAAAAATGTACATCCACAGTGCATCAAACAATAATTAGACCTTGTTTATGGAAAAGTGTTTATTTCGGTATGTTGCAACTTGCTGAAAATTGTCCACAGTGTTCATATCATATCAAATAAACAGCACAGCAAAACTTGTACATGCAGAGTGCATCAAACATGATTTAGACCTTGTTTATGGAAAAGTGTTTATGTCAATATGTTGCAATTTGCTGAAAATTGTCCACAGTGTTCATATCATATCAAATAAACAGCACAGCAAACAATGTACATCCAGAGTGCATCAAACAAGAATTAGACCTTGTTTATGGAAAAGTGTTTATTTCAGTATGTTGCAATTTGCTGAAAATTGTCCACAGTGTTCATATCATATCAAATAAACAGCACAGCAAAACTTGTACATGCAGAGTGCATCAAACATGATTTAGACCTTGTTTATGAAAAAGTGGTTATTTCTGTATTTCAATGTTGCACCTTGTTGAAAATTGTCCACAGTGTTCATATCATCTCAAATAAACAGCACAGCAAAAAATGTACATCCAGAGTGCATCAAACAAGAATTAGATATTGTTTATGGAAAAGTGTTTATTTCAGTATGTTGCAACTTGCTGAAAATTGTCCACAGTGTTCAAATCATGTCAAATAAACAGCACAGCAAAAAATGTACATCCAGAGTGCATCAAACAATAATTAGACCTTGTTTATGGAAAAGTGTTTATTTCAATATGTTGCAATTTGCTGAAAATTGTCCACAGTGTTCATATCATATCAAATAAACAGCACAGCAAAAATTGTACATCCAGAGTGCATCAAACAATAATTAGACCTTGTTTATGGAATAGTGTTTATTTCTGTATGTTGCAAATAGCTGAAAATTGTCCACAGTGTTCATATCATATCAAATAAACAGCACAGTAAAAATTGTACTGGCAGAGTGCATCAAATATGATTTAGACCTTGTTTATGGAAAAGTGGTTATTTATGTATTTCAATGTTGCAACTAGCTGAAAATTGTCCACAGTGTTCATATCATATCAAATAAACAGCACAGCAAAAAGTGTACATCCAGAGTGCATCAAACATGATTTAGACCTTGTTTATGGAAAAGTGGTTATTTCTGTATTTCAATGTTGCAACTAGCTGAAAATTGTCCACAGTGTTCATATCATCTCGAATAAACCGCACAGCCAAAATTGTACATGCAGAGTGAATCAAACATGATTTAGACTTTGTTAAAGGAAAAGTGTTTATTTCTGTATGTTGCAACTTGCCGAAAATTGTCCACAGTGTTCATATCATCTCAAATAAACAGCACAGCAAAAAAAATTACATCCAGAGTGAATCAAACATGATTTAGACATGGTTTATGGAAAAGTATCTATTTCTGTATTTCAATTTTGCAACTTGCTGAAAATTGTCCACGGTGTTCATATCATCTCAAATAAACAGCACAGCAAAAATTGTACATCCAGAGTGCATCAAACAAGAATGAGATCTTGTTTATGGAATAGTGTTTATTTCTGTATGTTGCAACTTGCTGAAAATTGTCCACAGTGTTCATATCATATCAAATAAACAGCACAGCAAAACTTGTACATGCAGAGTGCATCAAACATGATTTAGACCTTGTTTATGGAAAAGTGGTTATTTCTGTATTTCAATGTTGCAACTTGTTGAAAATTGTCCACAGTGTTCAAATCATGTCAAATAAACAGCACAGCAAAAATGTACATCCAGAGTGCATCAAACAAGAATTAGATATTGTTTATGGAAAAGTGTTTATTTCAGTATGTTGCAACTTGCTGAAAATTGTCCACAGTGTTCATATCATATCAAATAAACAGCACAGCAAACAATGTACATCCAGAGTGCATCAAACAAGAATTAGACCTTGTTTATGGAAAAGTGTTTATTTCAGTATGTTGCAACTTGCTGAAAATTGTCCACAGTGTTCAAATCATGTCAAATAAACAGCACAGCAAAAATGTACATCCACAGTGCATCAAACAATAATTAGACCTTGTTTATGGAAAAGTGTTTATTTCGGTATGTTGCAACTTGCTGAAAATTGTCCACAGTGTTCATATCATATCAAATAAACAGCACAGCAAAACTTGTACATGCAGAGTGCATCAAACATGATTTAGACCTTGTTTATGGAAAAGTGTTTATGTCAATATGTTGCAATTTGCTGAAAATTGTCCACAGTGTTCATATCATATCAAATAAACAGCACAGCAAACAATGTACATCCAGAGTGCATCAAACAAGAATTAGACCTTGTTTATGGAAAAGTGTTTATTTCAGTATGTTGCAATTTGCTGAAAATTGTCCACAGTGTTCATATCATATCAAATAAACAGCACAGCAAAAATTGTACATCCAGAGTGCATCAAACAATAATTAGACCTTGTTTATGGAATAGTGTTTATTTCTGTATGTTGCAAATAGCTGAAAATTGTCCACAGTGTTCATATCATATCAAATAAACAGCACAGTAAAAATTGTACTGGCAGAGTGCATCAAACCAGAATCAGACCTTGTTTATGGAAAAGTATCTATTTCTATATTTCAATTTTACAACTTGTTGAAAATTGTCCACAGTGTTCATATCATCTCAAATAAACAGCACAGCAAAAAATGTACATCCAGAGTGCATCAAACAAGAATTAGATATTGTTTATGGAAAAGTGTTTATTTCAGTATGTTGCAACTTGCCTAAAATTGTCCACAGTGTTCATATCATATCAAATAAACAGCACAGCAAACAATGTACATCCAGAGTGCAACAAACCAGAATTAGACCTTGTTTATGGAAAAGTGTTTATTTCAGTATGTTGCAACTTGCTGAAAATTGTCCACAGTGTTCAAATCATGTCAAATAAACAGCACAGCAAAAAATGTACATCCACAGTGCATCAAACAATAATTAGACCTTGTTTATGGAAAAGTGTTTATTTCGGTATGTTGCAACTTGCTGAAAATTGTCCACAGTGTTCATATCATATCAAATAAACAGCACAGCAAAAATTGTACATCCAGAGTGCATCAAACAATAATTAGACCTTGTTTATGGAATAGTGTTTATTTCTGTATGTTGCAACTTGCTGAAAATTGTCCACAGTGTTCATATCATATCAAATAAACAGCACAGCAAAACTTGTACATGCAGAGTGCATCAAACATGATTTAGACATTGTTTATGGAAAAGTGGTTATTTCTGTATTTCAATGTTGCAACTTGTTGAAAATTGTCCACAGTGTTCATATCATCTCAAATAAACAGCACAGCAAAAAATGTACATCCAGAGTGCATCAAACAAGAATTAGATCTTGTTTATGGAAAAGTGTTTATTTCAGTATGTTGCAACTTGCTGAAAATTTCCCACAGTGTTCATATCATATCAAATAAACAGCACAGCAAACAATGTACATCCAGAGTGCATCAAACAAGAATTAGACCTTGTTTATGGAAAAGTGTTTATTTCAGTATGTTGCAATTTGCTGAAAATTGTCCACAGTGTTCATATCATATCAAATAAACAGCACAGCAAAAATTGTACATCCAGAGTGCATCAAACAATAATTAGACCTTGTTTATGGAATAGTGTTTATTTCTGTATGTTGGAAATAGCTGAAAATTCTCCACAGTGTTCATATCATATCAAATAAACAGCACAGTAAAAATTGTACTGGCAGAGTGCATCAAACCAGAATCAGACATTGTTTATGGAAAAGTATCTATTTCTATATTTCAATTTTACAACTTGTTGAAAATTGTCCACAGTGTTCAAATCATCTCAAATAAACAGCACAGCAAAAAATGTACATCCAGAGTGCATCAAACAAGAATCAGACCTTGTTTATGGAAAAGTGTTTATTTCGGTATGTTGCAACTTGCAGAAAATTGCCCACAGTGTTCATATCATCTCAAATAAACAGCACAGCAAAAAAATTACATCCAGAGTGAATCAAACATGATTTAGACATGGTTTATGGAAAAGTATCTATTTCTGTATTTCAATTTTGCAACTTGCTGAAAATTGTCCACGGTGTTCATATCATCTCAAATAAACAGCACAGCAAAAATTGTACATCCAGAGTGCATCAAACAAGAATGAGATCTTGTTTATGGAATAGTGTTTATTTCTGTATGTTGCAACTTGCTGAAAATTGTCCACAGTGTTCATATCATATCAAATAAACAGCACAGCAAAACTTGTACATGCAGAGTGCATCAAACATGATTTAGACCTTGTTTATGGAAAAGTGGTTATTTCTGTATTTCAATGTTGCAACTTGTTTAAAATTGTCCACAGTGTTCATATCATCTCAAATAAACAGCACAGCAAAAAATGTACATCCAGAATGCATCAAACAAGAATTAGATATTGTTTATGGAAAAGTGTTTATTTCAGTATGCTGCAACTTGCTGAAAATTGCCCACAGTGTTCATATCATATCAAATAAACAGCACAGCAAACAATGTACATCCAGAGTGCATCAAACAAGAATTAGACCTTGTTTATGGAAAAGTGTTTATTTCAGTATGTTGCAATTTGCTGAAAATTGTCCACAGTGTTCATATCATATCAAATAAACAGCACAGCAAAAAATTGTACATCCAGAGTGCATCAAACAATAATTATACCTTGTTTATGGAATAGTGTTTATTTCTGTATGTTGCAAATAGCTGAAAATTGTCCACAGTGTTCATATCATATCAAATAAACAGCACAGTAAAAATTGTACTGGCAGAGTGCATCAAACCAGAATCAGACCTTGTTTATGGAAAAGTATCTATTTCTATATTTCAATTTTACAACTTGTTGAAAATTGTCCACAGTGTTGAAATCATCTCAAATAAACAGCACAGCAAAAAATGTACATCCAGAGTGCATCAAACAAGAATCAGACCTTGTTTATAGAAAAGTGTTTATTTCGGTATGTTGCAACTTGCTGAAAATTGCCCACAGTGTTCATATCATATCAAATAAACAGCACAGCAAAACTTGTACATGCAGAGTGCATCAAACATGATTTAGACCTTGTTTATGGAAAAGTGGTTATTTCTGTATTTCAATGTTGCAACTTGTTGAAAATTGTCAACAGTGTTCATATCATCTCAAATAAACAGCACAGCAAAAAAATGTACATCCAGAGTGCATCAAACAATAATTAGACCTTGTTTATGGAATAGTGTTTATTTCTGTATGTTGCAAATAGCTGAAAATTGTCCACAGTGTTCATATCATATCAAATAAACAGCACAGTAAAAATTGTACTGGCAGAGTGCATCAAACAAGAATCAGACCTTGTTTATGGAAAAGTATCTATTTCTATATTTCAATTTTACAACTTGTTGAAAATTGTCCACAGTGTTCAAATCATCTCAAATAAACAGCACAGCAAAAAATGTACATCCAGAGTGCATCAAACAAGAATCAGACCTTGTTTATGGAAAAGTGTTTATTTCGGTATGTTGCAACTTGCTGAAAATTGTCCACAGTGTTCATATCATATCAAATAAACAGCACAGCAAAACTTGTACATGCAGAGTGCATCAAACATGATTTAGACCTTGTTTATGAAAAAGTGGTTATTTCTGTATTTCAATGTTGCACCTTGTTGAAAATTGTCCACAGTGTTCATATCATCTCAAATAAACAGCACAGCAAAAAATGTACATCCAGAGTGCATCAAACAAGAATTAGATATTGTTTATGGAAAAGTGTTTATTTCAGTATGTTGCAACTTGCTGAAAATTGTCCACAGTGTTCAAATCATGTCAAATAAACAGCACAGCAAAAATGTACATCCAGAGTGCATCAAACAATAATTAGACCTTGTTTATGGAAAAGTGTTTATTTCAATATGTTGCAATTTGCTGAAAATTGTCCACAGTGTTCATATCATATCAAATAAACAGCACAGCAAAAATTGTACATCCAGATTGCATCAAACAATAATTAGACCTTGTTTATGGAATAGTGTTTATTTCTGTATGTTGCAAATAGCTGAAAATCGTCCACAGTGTTCATATCATATCAAATAAACAGCACAGTAAAAATTGTACTGGCAGAGTGCATCAAATATGATTTAGACCTTGTTTATGGAAAAGTGGTTATTTATGTATTTCAATGGTGCAACTAGCTGAAAATTGTCAACAGTGTTCATATCATATCAAATAAACAGCACAGCAAAAAAGTGTACATCCAGAGTGCATCAAACATGATTTAGACCTTGTTTATGGAAAAGTGGTTATTTCTGTATTTCAATGTTGCAACTAGCTGAAAATTGTCCACAGTGTTCATATCATCTCGAATAAACCGCACAGCCAAAATTGTACATGCAGAGTGAATCAAACATGATTTAGACTTTGTTAAAGGAAAAGTGTTTATTTCTGTATGTTGCAACTTGCCGAAAATTGTCCACAGTGTTCATATCATCTCAAATAAACAGCACAGCAAAAAAAATACATCCAGAGTGAATCAAACATGATTTAGACATGGTTTATGGAAAAGTATCTATTTCTGTATTTCAATTTTGCAACTTGCTGAAAATTGTCCACGGTGTTCATATCATCTCAAATAAACAGCACAGCAAAAATTGTACATCCAGAGTGCATCAAACAAGAATGAGATCTTGTTTATGGAATAGTGTTTATTTCTGTATGTTGCAACTTGCTGAAAATTGTCCACAGTGTTCATATCATATCAAATAAACAGCACAGCAAAACTTGTACATGCAGAGTGCATCAAACATGATTTAGACCTTGTTTATGGAAAAGTGGTTATTTCTGTATTTCAATGTTGCAACTTGTTGAAAATTGTCCACAGTGTTCATATCATCTCAAATAAACAGCACAGCAAAAAATGTACATCCAGAGTGCATCAAACAAGAATTAGATATTGTTTATGGAAAAGTGTTTATTTCAGTATGTTGCAACTTGCTGAAAATTGTCCACAGTGTTCATATCATATCAAATAAACAGCACAGCAAACAATGTACATCCAGAGTGCATCAAACAAGAATTAGACCTTGTTTATGGAAAAGTGTTTATTTCAGTATGTTGCAACTTGCTGAAAATTGTCCACAGTGTTCAAATCATGTCAAATAAACAGCACAGCAAAAAATGTACATCCACAGTGCATCAAACAATAATTAGACCTTGTTTATGGAAAAGTGTTTATTTCGGTATGTTGCAACTTGCTGAAAATTGTCCACAGTGTTCATATCATATCAAATAAACAGCACAGCAAAACTTGTACATGCAGAGTGCATCAAACATGATTTAGACCTTGTTTATGGAAAAGTGTTTATGTCAATATGTTGCAATTTGCTGAAAATTGTCCACAGTGTTCATATCATATCAAATAAACAGCACAGCAAACAATGTACATCCAGAGTGCATCAAACAAGAATTAGACCTTGTTTATGGAAAAGTGTTTATTTCAGTATGTTGCAATTTGCTGAAAATTGTCCACAGTGTTCATATCATATCAAATAAACAGCACAGCAAAAATTGTACATCCAGAGTGCATCAAACAATAATTAGACCTTGTTTATGGAATAGTGTTTATTTCTGTATGTTGCAAATAGCTGAAAATTGTCCACAGTGTTCATATCATATCAAATAAACAGCACAGTAAAAATTGTACTGGCAGAGTGCATCAAACCAGAATCAGACCTTGTTTATGGAAAAGTATCTATTTCTATATTTCAATTTTACAACTTGTTGAAAATTGTCCACAGTGTTCATATCATCTCAAATAAACAGCACAGCAAAAAAATGTACATCCAGAGTGCATCAAACAAGAATTAGATATTGTTTATGGAAAAGTGTTTATTTCAGTATGTTGCAACTTGCCTAAAATTGTCCACAGTGTTCATATCATATCAAATAAACAGCACAGCAAACAATGTACATCCACAGTGCATCAAACAAGAATTAGACCTTGTTTATGGAAAAGTGTTTATTTCAGTATGTTGCAACTTGCTGAAAATTGTCCACAGTGTTCAAATCATGTCAAATAAACAGCACAGCAAAAAATGTACATCCACAGTGCATCAAACAATAATTAGACCTTGTTTATGGAAAAGTGTTTATTTCGGTATGTTGCAACTTGCTGAAAATTGTCCACAGTGTTCATATCATATCAAATAAACAGCACAGCAAAAATTGTACATCCAGAGTGCATCAAACAATAATTAGACCTTGTTTATGGAATAGTGTTTATTTCTGTATGTTGCAACTTGCCGAAAATTGTCCACAGTGTTCAAATAATGTCAAATAAACAGCACAGCAAAAAATGTACATCCAGAGTGCATCAAACAATAATTAGACCTTGTTTATGGAAAAGTGTTTATTTCAATATGTTGCAATTTGCTGAAAATTGTCCACAGTGTTCATATCATATCAAATAAACAGCAGAGCAAAAATTGTACATCCAGAGTGCATCAAACAATAATTAGACCTTGTTTATGGAATAGTGTTTATTTCTGTATGTTGCAAATAGCTGAAAAATGTCCACAGTGTTCATATCATGTCAAATAAACAGCACAGTAAAAATTGTACTGGCAGAGTGCATCAAACAAGAATCAGACCTTGTTTATGGAAAAGTATCTATTTCTATATTTCAATTTTACAACTTGTTGAAAATTGTCCACAGTGTTCAAATCATCTCAAATAAACAGCACAGCAAAAAATGTACATCCAGAGTGCATCAAACAAGAATCAGACCTTGATTATGGAATAGTGTTTATTTCGGTATGTTGCAACTTGCAGAAAATTGTCCACAGTGTTCATATCATATCAAATAAACAGCACAGCAAAACTTGTACATGCAGAGTGCATCAAACATGATTTAGACCTTGTTTATGGAAAAGTGGTTATTTCTGTATTTCAATGTTGCAACTTGTTGAAAATTGTCCACAGTGTTCATATCATCTCAAATAAACAGCACAGCCAAAAATGTACATCCAGAGTGCATCAAACAAGAATCAGACCTTGATTATGGAATAGTGTTTATTTCTGTATGTTGCAACTTGCTGAAAATTGTCCACAGTGTTCATATCATCTCAAATAAACAGCACAGCAAAATTTGTACATGCATCAAACATGATTTAGACCTTGTTTATGGAAAAGTGTTTATTTCTGTGTTGCAACTTGCTGAAGATTGTCCACAGTGTTCATATCATCTAAAATAAACAGCACAGCAAAAATGTTACATCCAGAGTGCATCACACTTGATTTAGATCTTGTTCATAGAAAAGTTTATAATTTCTGTATTTCAATGTTGCAACTTGCTGAAAATTGTCCACAGTGTTCCTATCATCTAGTTTAAACAGCTCTGCAAAAAAACATTTTTACATCCAGAGTTCATCAAACATGATTTAGACCTTGTTTATGGAAAAGTGTTTATTTCTGTATTTCAATGTTGCATCTTGCTGAAAATTGTCCACAGTGTTCATATCATCTTGAAATAACAGTACTGCAAAACGGAATAGCTGCACTGTTTGTATTCAGTCATGTTTCCAGTTGTTGATTAAAAACGGTTGTTCGTGCTTTCAGTTTTGCGCGAATGCTGTCATCAATCGACGTTTTCTGGTTAGGAAAGGTTTTAATAGTCACAGTGGGTAGAACATCTCCAATGCACTTGCTAATAAACTCGCTCACCGAGTCAGCGTATGCATCAATGTTATCGTCTGAGGCTATCCGGAAACCTTTGTCAGTCTACGTGATTGAAGCAATCTTGAGGCGTGGAATCCGATTGGTCAGACCAGCGTTGGATATACCTGAGCACTGGTGTTTCCTGTTTTAGTTTCTATCTATAGGCTGGGAGCAACAAAATAGAGTCATTATCAGATTTCCCGAAGGCTGGGCGAGTGATAGCTTTGTAGACATTGCGGAAGTTATAGTAGCAATGATCCAGAATGCTAACAGCTCGTGTCGCGCATTCGGTATGCTGATAGAATTGAGAAAGTCTTGGTCTCAGGTTAGCTTTGTTAAAATCCCCAGCTACAATAAATGCAGCCTCAGGATGCATGGTTTCCAGTTTACATAGAGTCCAGTGTAGTTCTTTCAGGGCCGACGAGGTACCTGCTTGGGGTGAGGGGATATACACGAAGAGAATTCTATTGGAAGATAATGCGGTCGGACTTTGATTGTAAGGAATTCTAGGTCAGGTGAACAAAAGGACTTTGTTCCTGTATGTTGCTGTGTTTACACCATGAGTCGTTAATCATAAGGCATACCTTCTTCTTACCAGAGAGATGTTTGTTTCTGTCGGAGCGATGCATGAAGAATCCGGGTGGCTGTATCGACACATATCCCGAGTGAGCCATGTTTCTGTGAAACAGAGAATATCACAATCTCTGATGTTTCCCTGGAAGGCAACTTGTGCCCTAATTTCATCCACCTTGTTATCTAAAGAGTGGACATTGGCGAGTAATATGCTCAGAAGTGGTGGATGGTGTTCTGAGTCTGACCATGTGTTTCCTGTGTGTGCCAGGAATCTGAGTTCTATAAAATTATAAAAAGTGTGTAGATGTTTCAATAGCTATGGTGTGTCTGGGAGGCCGTCTGTATAGCTGGGGAAGATGGGTTGGATATACGGTTGTAGAAGTGGTGAGGTTTTGGTTATTGTGGGGTAGAGGGCAATGTGAGTATGCAGCACAGGGGATATAAAGGGGTTGTGGGTGGTGAGGTTTTAATGAAATGAGGATCTATCATTAAAGAAAGACAAAAAAAGTCTCTCTCTCTCTCTGTCTGTCTTTCTCTCTCTCGCTGTCATCTCCTCTTGATGAATTCTCTCTGTAGTACTCACATAAATGGTGTTGTTATTTATCCTAACACCTAAATCAACCGCCTGGTAAAGTTTGTGTAAAGGTGTGCCTGTGTGTACCTGTGTGACCGTGTGTATGTGTGTATGTTTAAATATGTATGTGTGTGCATTTATACAGTATCTTCTGAGATGAATCAGCCAGCTGATTCAAATTGAAATAATCTAAGAAACGGATGATATTTAACTGAAGGAGAAAATTACACACTGCGCTCTATAGATATTAAAAACCATGAGGAAGTTGATACTGTAAATTACATACGTTTGATAATATGGAAATGTGAAGTACACATTTAGACACACGGGTTTGTGGTTTGCTTGTATGATATCAAAGCCTTATTTACTTTAATCCTCAGTGTTTCATCTTTAAATGTTTCTTACATTAAAAGGATCACATACATTCGCACATCACACACATTTAAGCCAGTCAGTCCATCATACTGCATACACTGAAAACATGATACATTAACTCAGAACTGGCCGCTTCCCTGCACTGTTAAAATAGATAAATAGATAAGCACATATACTGATAAAATGTACGTTGCATTTAGTAGTCCAACAACACCAGGAACACGTTTTTGGCCATGGGCATTCTGAAGCGCCGGCCAGAGGAAGCCTCTTGAACTGAGGGTGTAGAGGGGTCACCCTTAGGCTGTGTATGTAGCCAGGTATACAAATGAGAAATACAAACCTGTGTGTTTGTGTGTGTAAATGTGTGTGTGTGTGTAAACGTAGTTTCAGCTGCTGAAGATGTGAGCTTCGTCTGCTTAGTAGAGCTGCTGTGGTAGAGTACTGTAACTCTGTTTCTAAAACTACACCAGGCAAGCAAGTGTGTAAAGTACCCATTTGCTATTGTTTTACTGCGGGATCCATACCTTTACTCTCTTTTACATTGTGTGTGTGTATGAAATTAAAAGGACTGGTAGAGAACATTAGTTTTATTTTAGCTCATTAAAAAATATAATCTAGGCCGTTGTATAGCATGCCTGGCTGACAAATGGTTCACACTTGGTGCCATAAGCACATTTTTTTCTTCTTTATTTAACCTTTATTTAACCAGGTAGACAAGTTGAGAACAAGTTCTCATTTACAATTGCGACCCGGCCAAGATAAAGCAAAGCAGTTTGACACATACAACAACACAGAGTTACACATGGAGTAAAACAAACATACAGTCAATAATACAGTTGAAAAATAAGTATATATACAATGTGAGCAAATGAGGTGAGATAAGGGAAGTAAAGGCAAAAAAAAGAAGGCCATGGTGGCGAAGTAAATACAATATAGCAAGTAAAACACTGGAATGGTAGATTTGCAGTGGAAGAATGTGCAAGTTAGAGATAGAAATAATGGGGTGCAAATGAGCAAAATAAATAAATAAATACAGTAGGGGGAGAGGTAGTTGTTTGGGCTAAATTATAGATTTATTTAATTTTTTACCTTTATTTAACCAGGCAAGTCAGTTAAGAACAAATTCTTATTTTCAATGACTGCTTAGGAACAGTGGGTTAACTGCCTGTTCAGGGGCAGAACGACAGATTTGTACCTTGTCAGCTTGGGGGTTTGAACTCGCAACCTTCCGGTTTCTAGTCACACGCTCTAACCACTAGGCTACCCTGCCGCCCCGATAACTGTAGATGGGCTATGTACAGGTGCAGGTGCAGTAATATGTGAGCTGCTCTGACAGCTGGTGCTTAAAGCTAGTGAGGGAGATGAGCATTTCCAGTTTCAGAGATTTTTGTAGTTCGTTCCAGTCATTGGCAGCAGATAACTGGAATATATGTCTGAGGGATGCCATGGCTTTGTTCATCATTTTATTACATCATGAAAATTAAAGGCCATTCTCTTCAAAATAATTACCATCTAACAGAGCTAATCAGAGTAACAGCTTCTGTTTTATTGCATATGCCTGTCATCCCAAATAGTGTTCCCCTGCAAAAATGAGATTTTATTTAATCTTTCCAACCAGGTGAAGTACTATGAAGGCACCACTGATCTCGACAAGAGGCGCAACGTTCAGAGAAATGCACAATTCATGGTACTGTTAAGCAGTTAACTTCTATTTGATTACTGTATGAATTTAGCTATGTACAACCATTTTTCAACAACCATTTTCCATCTAGCTAGTTGGTTTATATATTGCTAACTATACATGTAGTTTATTTGATTTATTTCACCTTTATTTAACCCAATCCAGCCAGAGAAATATCCACCATTTTGGAGTCAACAGAAGTTAGAAATAACACTATAAATATTCACTTACCTTTGATGATCTTCATCAGAAGGCACTCCCAGGAATCCCAGTTCAACAATAAATGACTGATTTGTTCCATAAAGTTCCATAAAGACCATCATTTATGTCCAAATAGCCACTTGTTGTTAGCGTGTTCAGCCCAGTAATCCAACTTCATGAGGCGCGAGCACTTCGTCCAGACAAAAACTCGAAAAGTTCCATTACAGGTCGTAAAACATGTCAAACGATGTATTGAATCAATCTTTAGAATGTTTTTAACATAAAACATCAATAATGTTCCAACCGGAGAATTCATATTTCTGAAGAAAAGCAATGGAACGAGCCTGAGACACTCTGCCAGACCACTGACTTAAACAGGTCTCATGAGCCCCTCCTTTATAGTAGAATCCTCATTCAAGTTTCTAAAGACGGTTGACATCTGGTGGAATCCGTAGGAAGTGCAACTTTATCCATATCCGACTGTGTATTTGGTTGGTGAAGCTTTGAAAAACTACAAACCTCAGATTTTCCACTTCCTGGTTGGATTCTTCTCAGGTTTTCGCCTGCCATATGAGTTCTGTTATACTCACAGACATCATTCAAACAGTTTTAGAAACTCCAGAGTGTTTTCTATCCAATACTACTAATAATATGCATATATTAGCATCTGGGACAGAGTAGGAGGCAGTTCACTCTGGGCACGCTATTCATCCAAAAGGGAAAATGCTGCCCCCTATTCCAAAAAGGTTAAAGCTAGTGAGGGAGATATGAGCCTCCAGCTTCACAGATTTTTGCAGTTTGTTCCAGTCATTGGTATCAGAGAACTGGAAGGAAAGGCGGACAAAGGAGGTGTTGGCTTTGGGGTTGACAAGTGAATGACCAGGGTTGGCAGCATCATGTTGTGTGAGTGCTTTGCTGAAAGAGGGACTGGTGCACTTTAGAAAATAGTTGGTATCATGAGGGAGGAAAATTATGTGGAAATATTGAAGCAACATCTCAAGACATCAGTCAGGACGTTAAAGCTTGGTTGCAAATTGGTCTTCCAAATGGACAATAACCACAAGCATACTTCCAAAGTTGTGGCAAAATGGCTTTAAGGACAACAAAGCCAAGGTATTGGAGTGGCCAACACAAAACAATTTAAATGCAATGCTATCAAATACTAATTGAGTGTATGTAAACTTCAGACCCACTTTGAATGTGATATAAGAAATAAAAGCTGAAATAAATCACTTTTTACTATTTTTCTGACAAATAATTCTTAAAATAAAGTGGTGATCATAACTGACCTAAGACAGGGAATGTTTACTAGGATTAAATGTCAGGATATGTGAAAAACTGAGTTTAATGTATTTGGCTAAGGTGTATGTAAACTTCCGACTTCAACTGTATATATAGAGAGAAAAAGAGTCGGCCCGAGAATTGAACCCTGTGGCACCCCCATAGAGACTGCCAGTGAAGGATGTCTGGAATGCAGTAAATGGAATGGTATAAAACACGTGTGTGGTTGATATCATTCCATTGACTCCATTCCAGCCAGGAAGGGTGGGAGAACAACGTGAAGGTAATTTGCTTTGCACTCAACAGCAGCATCCAAGCCTCCACTGAGTATGGATGGGAGCCGCAGCTGTTGACTGAGGTGAACAATGCAATTGTATATATAATTATCGCATGTATTGTATCTTTCAAATTTGTGATTAACTTTGTGTTTTTATTTGTCAATTGCTATTTTTGAATAAAGTACTTTCAGATCACTGAAAGCTCACCTGATGTGGTGGAAGTTGTCGAACCAGATCGGAACGCTTTTGAAGACCACCTTCAGGCATGGACTGAGAAATATGTGGAGGTTTTTGACCAAGTAAAAATAATTGTCCACTGTTAATTTATGTTCTGGCCCTCCAAGAGATATGTAAGAAATGTATTTGTAATATGAAATATAATTGCCTTTATTCCTGTTATCAATCAAGGTGAGACTAAACATTGTCAAGGTGCAGGAGAAACAGAAGGAGAGCTACCGGAGCAGAATCAAGAAGGGGGCCAAGTGCTACGACGTTCCGGGCGAATTACTTGGTTTGGAAGAAGGACAAAAGGAAGGCGAGACCTGGGAAACCTTGCTGCTCTGGGGTCACGATCTGTTAAGGTAAATATTTAAAAAATCAGATGATAACTATTTGCATTTGCACACAAAATAACCTGAAGCTAGTTTTAGTTTCTCTAGCACTGATATTTTTAGCTTTGTCTACCTAGGGTTACCTCGGTGGAAACAAACAATCTTCTCCAGTTTTAGCAGTTGGACGGTTGACCACTGAAGCACTGGCGCCCTACACTTCAGTGAAGCCCAATATACAAAGTATGTTAAGCTTTGGTTGACATTTGAGAAAGCAAGAAATGGTAGATATGCTGAGCTTATAAAAATGTACCTATTCAATTTACCTCTACAAAGGACCATCGACTGTCTGAGCCCTGCAGGAGGTATCCCATCCACCAGAACCCCTCTGAGTCAGAGGGGGGCCAGCTTGGGGTAGGCTATACCTTCCACAATTGTTGAAAAGTACATACAGTGCCTTGCGAAAGTATTCTTATTCAGCCCCTTTACTTTCAGTGCAGCAAACTCTCTCCAGAAGTTCAGTGAGGATCTCTGAATGATCCAATGTTGACCTAAATGACTAATGATGATAAATACAATCCACCTGTGTGTAATCAAGTCTCGTATAAATGCACCTGCACTGTGATAGTCTCAGAGGTCCGTTAAAAGCGCAGAGAGCATCATGAAGAACAAGGAACACACCAGGCAGGTCCGAGATACTGTTGTGAAGAAGTTTAAAGCGGATTTGGATACAAAAAGATTTCCCAAGCTTTAAACATCCCAGGAAGCACTGTGCAAGCGATAATATTGAAATGGAAGGAGTATCAGACCACTGCAAATCTACCAAGACCTGGCCGTCCCTCTAAACTTTCAGCTCATACAAGGAGAAGACTGATCAGAGATGCAGCCAAGAGGCCCATGATCACTCTGGATGAACTGCAGAGATCTACAGCTGAGGTGGGAGACTCTGTCCATAGGACAACAATCAGTCGTATATTGCACAAATCTGGCCTTTATGGAAGAGTGGCAAGAAGAAAGCCATTTCTTAAAGATATCCATAAAAAGTGTTGTTTAAAGTTTGCCACAAGCCACCTGGGAGACACACCAAACATGTGGAAGAAGGTGCTCTGGTCAGATGAAACCAAATTGAACTTTTTGGCAACAATGCAAAACGTTATGTTTGGCGTAAAAGCAACACAGCTCATCACCCTGAACACACCATCCCCACTGTCAAACATGGTGGTGGCAGCATCATGGTTTGGGCCTGCTTTTCTTCAGCAGGGACAGGGAAGATGGTTAAAATTGATGGGAAGATGGATGGAGCCAAATACAGGACCATTCTGGAAGAAAACCTGATGGAGTCTGCAAAAGACCTGAGACTGGGACGGAGATTTGTCTTCCAACAAGACAATGATCCAAAACATAAAGCAAAATCTACAATGGAATGGTTCAAAAATAAACATATCCAGGTGTTAGAATGGCCAAGTCAAAGTCAGACCTGAATCAATCGAGAATCTGTGGAAAGAACTGAAAACTGCTGTTCACAAATGCTCTCCATCCAACCTCACTGAACTCGAGCTGTTTTGCAAGGAGGAATGGGAAAAAATGTCAGTCTCTCGATGTGCAAAACTGATAGAGACATACCCCAAGCGACTTACAGCTGTAATCGCAGCAAAAGGTGGCGCTACAAAGTATTAACTTAAGGGGGCTGAATAATTTTGCACGCCCAATTTTTCAGTTTTTGATTTGTTAAAAAGTTTGAAATATCTAATAAATGTCGTTCCACTTCATGATTGTGTCCCACTTGTTGATGTGGCAAAAGGTCGCAAACTTCAAGGGGGCCGAATACTTTCGCAAGGCACTGTATCTCCCATTTATAACACTGCGCCAATCCATCACATTTTCTCACAGTACAGTGTAACTTGTGTGCTTGTTTACGTCTCTGTCTCCTAACCTGTTCCCTTTAACGCTGCTCCTGTTCTCCAGGACCTAGGGGTTCTGCCTAACACCCAGAGGTGGATCCACCTGATGTCCTCCATTACCAATCACCCTTCAATTTTTCATTACATCATCTACAGCTACTGTTATTGTCATGATGTTAAAATAGTGTTCTTGCTCTATTATACTGGGCACATAATATGTGAGATTCACAGATTAACTAAAAACACTAGCACTGCAAACACTCAGAAAGCAGCAGTGCCTGGACTTTGCAGTCTCCCACTTTAAGTCCCCTTTCGAGACTGACAGGCAGAACCTCTCACCCACAAAGCAACCACCTCAATATTCCACACACCAGAATTCAGTATTTTAGTCTATGATTGCCATGTGAGTGAGTGTACAAAAAAAATTGAAAATATACTGACACAACTGTACCAAAAAATCTCAAAGTTTATGTATTAAAATCTTAAATATTGCCAGGTTGGTTTTCACAACTGTTTCACAAGGTGTTTATTATTGTAAGTTGAACGGTATCCTTTTGTTGGGGTAGGTTCCTTGTCAGTCGTTGGCTTATTGGTGAATTCAGTAGTCAGACAATATCTTCTTTAAGTAAATCAATCAAACTTTTATTATTGCAATTTGAGACAGAAGTTGACATTGGAAACAGCATGTATGTTTCAGAGCAAGTTCTGCACCCCACCTAAGGGCACAGCTGATTTTATACATGTGATCACTCCCTAGTGGTATGAGCACCTACGTCAATGTACTGTGTGTGTGTATCAAGAAGCTGAGGTTACCTTCTAAGGAAACCTAGTACAGTAGCTTCTCTGAATTTATTTGCATTGTCCACTGTCACACAAGATCAAAATGTCAAAACCAGACAGTGGTTACTTCTCTTTATCTAGTTTCGATCTGACTCAGGCCTAGCCTGCAAGCACACTCTTGCAACAGCCAAGGCCTAACCACAAAGACTAATAGCTTGTGCAACATATAGTGGCAGAGTTTTTAGACACATAGCAACAGTATCTTATTATAAGGCCTGCAGCAACACATATGAATCTTAAGGTCCCCTTAATCAATAATGGGGAGGTCCTTGGGACCCTAAGCCCTTCACTTTGATGGTATTTATTTCTTCCACATTATTCATTGTTGTATCCTAGGACCAACGATACATATATAGTCAACCACAAGGGTGTACTAATGAGCTATGCAAGATAGAAAAAAATGAATCATAATAAAATAAAAACATGACAGTGTATGAATCAATATGATTTGCATATGAATGGAGTGGAAATTAGCTGACTTATTGATCTGTAAAGTAAGTAACTTTAATGTGTCAAGCAGATTACACGTTTTCTTTGCCACTTCTGAAACGTAGCAACGTTTAAGACATGGATTTAATGTTGTAATGTTAACAAAGTACCCAAAAGTAGTTCAAAGTAATGTTTTAATTTTATTCTCTGAACAAAACTTGAGAAATCATCCTTGTTTGCATAGCAAAGATGAAAATAACATCATTTTTGGCTGTAATAATCATCAAAATTCGAATCATTAGGTCATCACACTGAATATAGCAGTGGACGGTAATAGTTTATCGAATCCCATTGTGACGCAGAGGGGACACTTTTTAGTCGGGGGGCATTATTTGTCATGACAGGCCCAGGCTTTACTAGGGCTTCAGAATAAAGACTTCAGCGTAAAGACACGTGTATGCGCACGTGTGTCTGTATGTGTGTGTGTGACTGTGTGTGTCTGGTTATTGTAGGATAATTACAGTGTATTCCCCAGGTTGTTTTTCTGTCTATTAAGCCGATCTGTCTAGAACAAAACACTGTAATGGTTAGTCTTTAATTCCTCTGTTTTATCAGGAATATAGTGATCTGATTGGTGGCAAATTGCAGCCATTTCATGAGGATGACACAATCATTTGCTTTGCCTAATAGAACTCATTGTTCAAGCGCAAGGGATGCATGTAGATGAACTCAAACCAACAGTTCCCAAATGGGATCTGGTCAAAAGTAGTGCACTGTATAGGGAATAGGGTGTTATTTGAGATGCAGGCTAGTCTAGTTAGTATCAATCAGGAAATGATGCTACTGTATATTATACAACTTTAAACCAGATATAGAGTACATTCCAAGCTATTGGATCTGCTTAGAACACTAGTAGAGTCCAGCACGAAACAGTTTTATGGAGCCGCACCGGGCCAGCGCCAGCCACAACAATTCCGAGCCCCACCCGATAGCCGACATCAGGACAGATTTTTTTCCCGCAACCCGACCCACCAGGATAGAATTGTTCTGAGAGCCGATCCGTGACCCGCCAAATAACATCAACATGTTGTTTTTACTCCTATTAGTCTATTCGACTCCCTACATTAATTCATTTGTCTGCATGTCTATTTAACATTTGAATAAGGAAACCATGCGAACGATAGGCCTATCTTCTTATTTTTACAATGTGATGTGGCACATTGGCAACTAAAATCTCTTTGAAAAAGAGCCTTCTATTAGCCTTCTTCTTACCTAATGAAAGCCTATAGCTAACATAAAACAATACATTAATATTAAATATTGTTTTGATAATCAAATAGTTTAATTGAAACTGAAACAAACAATTCCCAGACTCAAATAGGCTATAGGCTGCAAAAATAGCTCAAACTTTTACCAGCTGCGCAGGTTTACACTTGATATGGTATGTTTATGGTCTGAATGAACAAAAGTCTTAATGTAATAATTAACTGATTATTAACTGAATAATCATAAACAAATACCCGCTTTCACATTTGCAGGCTGTGTATCCATCTACCAGGTTGTTCTCCTCCTTGTCCACAAAATGACTCCAAAATGCTTCCAAACAGGGGATTACAATTGTGCACCACCTTTTTTCACGATGGTGTATTCAACCATCATAACCTTTCTTTGTATTGCTTCTGTTATGTTAGCCATTTTCGTGTGAGCTAGAAGTCAGGGAAAATTAATTTGGCAACGTATTGCCCCGTAAAGGAAGGGAACATAAATTCTGCACATGGACAAATAAGGAATGTTTCAGCATCACACAAATAATAGACAGTTCCCTACTCCACTCTTTCGCTGAGTGGCTGGATATCCTAGGCTACGTCTGCCTAATGGAATACAAAACACAATTCAACACAACAAGCTCCTTTGTAAAAATGTTTCCGACCTGCAATATGAATGCTCTGAACTGCGAGCCGACCCTCGGTTTGAAATAATGTTTTCATTCTAGCCGCCAGCTGATTTCTTTTGTGGGGGAACCGTGGGTATCCGACCCTATGCAAGACTTTACACCACATAGGTCCATTCCATAGAAATATAATGAGTTCTGAGTTATATATGATATAATTTTAGTTTTGTGGTCCATACTCCATACTCTAACACTAACACACTGAACGGGATCTACATGAAGGAACCCATCTTAGAGGTTACAATTTATCAGCTTTATAGAGATGGTGCTGACCTACTATCTGAGCCCAACACATGCATATAGCTCATTTTCAACCTCATCTCCCTCCTGACAGGCCATACAGTAGATTTAGAGTCTGGATCTACCTGCTAGCTGACAGTAAATCAGAGAAGAATCTGGACGTGAGGACAATGCAGACAGACAGACCTGCCTGGAGATTATGCTGCTGCCTTCAGAACACCTCCCCAGGGAGTAGGAGAGGTTAATGTGTGTGTGTGTGTGTGTGTACACCTCCTCAGAGACCAGGTGAGTTTTTTTTAAAGGCAGACTGTTAGAGAAAGAAGCTAGAAGACAACACCAGAGTCCCTGGTGGACCGCTTCTATGCTAGTCAAATTTAAACAGATAAGGTGAAAGGCGTTTTACCGGTCTGATGCTGTAGTCACTAGAGCAGGGGTGGGCAACTCCAGTCCACCAATCACTTTTCCGACCCTTCGTCTCAGCCATTTAGTGCAGCCTGAGACAGTCTTCTCCTCTGGGAGACTGGGGTTGTCAGTTGAACATGTAGGGTCACCACAACAGGAGACACTACATATAATCTCTGACTCTTTGTCACAGCACATCACTGGAGAATTACATTGATCCTGAACGTTTTAATACACTTTTCCCCATAATTTCGTACATCATTGTCACTATCTTTGTAGCCAGGGTTGGCGAGCAGCTGATTACATAAACAAAAATTGCAAAAGAAAGTACTGTAATCGGTTATGTTACCAGCGAAAATAATATATAAAACTTGATTATTAGTTATTGGATTACTTTTAAATTCAGAAAGGATATCGATTATTTTAAAATAATAATTACATTCACACCTTTCTGTTTTCTCAAATGACATCAAATTCAGCATTGAAAAAAGGTGCAAGTTTAAGTTTGTTCCACCTGAGCGAGTCTGACTACAAGTCAGAGACCACTATTTTGACATAACAAATGTGTTTGATGGATTATTTTTGTCTTCTTCTAATGCCTCTTAAAGTGAAAGTAATCCAAGTAATCAGATTACATTACTGAGTTTGGGTAATCCAAAAGTTACGTTACTGATTACGATTGTGGACAGGTGACTAGTAAATGTTATGGATTGCATTTAGAAAGTAACCTACCCAACCCTGTTTTAAGTAGTACTTTCAAAGACATGAACAGACTTCACTTCAGTTGCATCCCCTGGTTTTAACAATGGTGGAAACTCCCTACAGCCATTGCTTACACGATCCTATGCTTTTAAATCCACGAAGGGAAGTGTGCAAGTGTACACTTCTGGAAAACGGTAGAGAATTGGGATGCAGTCAGATCTACAGTGCATTCGAAAAGTATTTTGAATTTCTGTTTTATCAATGACATTAAATTAGACAGGAGCCAAGACAATGCAGGAGTGGCATCGGGACAAGTATTTGAATGTCCTTGAGTGGCCCAGCCAGAGCCACTTATTGTTCCACTTATTTTGAAATATATTTGCAAAAAAAATTTAAAAAATGTTTTTTTGCTTTGTCTATATGGGGTATTGTGTGTAGATTGATGAGGGGAAAAAACAGTTCAATCCATCTTAGAATAAGTCTGTAATGTAACAAAATGTGAAAAAAGTCAAGGGGGTCTGAATACTTTCCGAATGCACTGTATATACAGTACCAGTCAAAAGTTTGGACACACCTACTCATTCAAAGGTTTTTCTTTATTTTTACTATGTTCTACATTGTAGAATAATAGTGAAAATGTCAAAACTATGAAATATAACATATGACAAACATTTCGATGCACTCGCAATAACATCTGCTGCCCATGTGTATGTGACCAATTATTTGATTTAGTAACCAAAAAGTGTTAAAAAAAATCTAAATATATTTTATATTTGAGATTCTTCAAAGTAGCCACCCTTTGCCTTGATGACAGCTTTGCACACTCTTGGCATTATCACAACCAGCTTCATGAGGTAGTCACCTGTAGTGCATTTCAATGAACAGGTGTGCTTTGTCTATCCTTCTTAATGCGTTTGAGCCAATTAGTTGTGTTCTGACAAGGTAGAGGTGGTGTACAGAATATAGCCCTATTTGGTAAAATACTAAGTCCATATTATGGCAAGAACAGCTCAAATAAGCAAAGAGAAACGACAGTCCATCATTACTTTAAGACATGTCAGTCAATCTAGAAAACGTCTAGAACCTTGAACATTTCTTCAAGTGCAGTCGCAAAAACCATCAAGCGCTATGATGAAACTGGCTCTTATGAGGACCGCCACAGGAAAGGAAGACCCAGAGTTACGTCTGCTGCAGAGGATACGTTCATTAGAGTTACCAGCCTCAGAAATTCACAGAGTTCAAGTAACAGACACATCTCAACATCATCTGGTCAGAGGAGACTGCGTGAATCAGGCCGTCATTGTCGAATTGCTGCAAAGAAACCACTACGAAAGGACACCAAAAAGAAGAAGAGGCTTGTTTGGGCCAAGAAACACAAGCAATTGACATTAGACCAGTGGAAATCTGTCCTTTGGTTTGATGAGTCTAAATTTGAGATTTTTGGTTCCAACTGCCGCCTCTTTGTGAGACGTAGAGTAGGTGAAAGGTTGATCTCCGCATGTGTGGTTCCCACCGTGAAGCATGGAGGAGGAGGTGTGATAGTGTGGGGTACCTCAGAATTCTGCAGAGATACACCATTCCATCTGGTTTGCACTTAGTGGGACTATCATTTGTTTTTCAAAAGGACAATGAGCCAACACACCTCCAGGCTGTGTAAGGGCTATTTGACCAAGGAGAGTGTTGGAGTCCTGCATCAGATGACCTGGCCTCCACAATTACCCAACCTCAACCCAATTGAGATGGTTTGGGATGAGTTGGACAACAAAGTGAAGGAAAAGCAGCCAACAAGTGTTCAGCATAAGTGGGAACTCCTTCAAGACTGTTGGAAAAGCATTCTTTGAGGAAGAATCTCAAATATAAAATATTCATTTGTTTAAAACCTGTTGTGCCTATAGGTTCCCAAGCGGGAACTACACCCCCCCGTTCAACTCAAACGGTCGCGCAGGGAATGCAAAAAAAAATATTGAAATATTTAACCTCCACACATTAACAAGTCCAATACCTCAAATGAAAGATAAACACCTTGTTCATATACCCAGCGTGTCAGATTTCTAAAATGTTTTACGACGAAAACACAGCATATATTTATGTTAGACCACCACCAAAACAAAGAAAAAACATAGCCATTTTGTCCAACAAAAGATAAAATGACAAAAGCAGGATTAAAAGAAAAATCATTCACTAACCTTTTGAAAATCTTCATCAGATGACAGTAATATCACATGTTACACAGTACATTTATGTTTTGTTCGATAATATGCATTTTATATCCATAAATCTCGGTTTACATTGACGCCATGTTCAGAAAATTCTCCAAAATGCCCGGAGAAATTATAGAAAGCTACGCCAGATAACGCCAGATTACAGAAATACTCATCATAAACTTTGACTAAAGATACATGTTCTACATATAGTTAGAAAGATACACTGGTTCTTAATGCAACCGCTGTGTCACATTTTTTTTTAACGTTACGGAATTAGTTTACTATGCAATAATCTGAGACGGCGCTCAGACGTAACAATATTTCTCCGCTATGTTGGAGTCAACAGAAATACAAAATTACAACATAAATATTCCCTTACCTTTGATGGTCTTCTATCAGAATGTAGTGGAAGGAGTCATACTTACCCAATACATTGTTTTGTTTCATAATGTTAAATTCTAGTGGCCATGTAGTAGCATATGCTACCACTTTCAGCTCAAATGCCCAAAAAATGACTTCTGGTCCAGCATCAAAACTTCCAAATGACATATTACAGGTCGACGAAACTGGTCAAACTAAGTGCAGAATCAATCTTTAGGATGTTATAATCATACAGATCGAATATTATTCCAACCGAGACATCCGTGTTCGTCTGATGTTGATTGGAACAAAGGAAGCACTCTTCACCAAGCGCGCCTTCACGCACATGAAAATCCTCGCGACACTTACAGTTTTTCACCCCATTAGGTCAAAGTTCACAGCACATGCTGCATTCCTCGTTCTACTGAATGAGGACATCTAGTGGAAGACTAGTTTCCAGATCCATAACTGTTTGGGAAGGGATGGGGCGATGACGTTAAAGTTGCCCCAACTTTCAGGATCCCAAAACTAGTTTGGAAGAATGCCTGCCCTGTGAGTTCTGTTATACTCACAGACATAATTCAAACGGTTTTAGAAGCTTCAGAGTGTTTTCTATCCAATAATACTAATAATATGCATATATTCGCAATTTAGGACAGATTATTATGCAGTTTACTATGGGCACGCAATTCATCCAAAGGGGAAATACCGCCCCCTATCCTGAACAAGTTTTAACACTTTCTTGGTTACTACATGATTCCATATTTGTTATTTCATTGTTTTGATGTCTTCACTATTATTCAATAATGTAGAAAATAGTAAAAATAAAGAAAAATCTTTGAAAGAGTAAGTTCTGTATATATAACACATCGGTCGCGATATGATTCTGAAAGGTTATATATCACTAATATATTACCATAAATAATTAGTACCCCCAACATGGGTCCCAAGCGATTATCTAGCAATTTGTCTATTTTTCCACATTAAAATGTAGAGATGGAACTCTGTGTTATGTGTTGAATTTGGTGTAACTGGCATTATCATTGCTTGAATGGCAAATGTGAGAAAGGACAGACATGCTACTATAAATATACACATTTCTGATATTCTGAGAATATAGTAACCATGTTCTGGGTTTGTTTCTATCAGAAGCAAAGAGTGCAGTGTATAAAGTCAGAAAATCTGCTGTCTCAGCCTCTGCCTGTCACCAAGGGAGTACCCCAAGGCTCAATCCTAAAATTTCGCTACCCTTAACCTTGTTCTGAACACCTCCAAAACAAAGGTAATGTGGTTTGGTAAGAAGAATGCCCCTCTCCCCACAGGTGTGATTACTACCTCTGAGGGTTTAGAGCTTGAGGTAGTCACCTCATACAAGTACTTTGGAGTATGGCTAGACAGTACACTGTCCTTCTCTTAGCACATATCAAAGCTGCAGGCAAAAGTTAAATCTAGACTTGGTTTCCTCTATCGTAATCGCTCCTCTTTCACCCCAGCTGCCAAACTAACCCTGATTCAGATGACTATACTATGCTAGATTACAGAGACATAATTTATAGATCAGCAGGTAAGGATGCTCTCAATCGGCTAGATGTTCTTTACCATTCGGCCATCAGATTTGCCACCGATGCTCCTTATAGGACACATCACTGCACTCTATACTCCTCTGTAAACTGGTCATCTCTGTATACCTGTCACAAGACCCACTGGTTGATGCTTATTTATAAAAACCCTCTTAGGCCTCACTACCCCTTATCTGAGATATCTACTGCAGCCATCTCCCTCCACATACAACACCTGTTCTGCCAGTCACATTCTGTTAAAGGTCGCCAAAGCACACACATCCCTGGGTCGCTCGTCTTTTCAGTTCGCTGCAGCTAGCGACTGGAACGAGCTACAAAAACACTAAAACTGGACAGTTTTATCTCACTCTTTTCATTCAAAGACTCAATCATGTACACTTACTGACAGTTGTAGCTGCTTTGCGTGATGTATTGTTGTCTCTACCTTCTTGCCATTTGTTGTCTGTGCTCAATAATGTTTGTACCATGTTTTGTGCTGCTACCATGTTGTGTTGCTACCATGCTGTGTTGTCATGTGTTGCTGCCTTGCTATGTTGTTGTCTTAGGTATCTAAAGGTCTCTCTTTAGGTAGTGTTGTCTCTCTTGTCGTGATGTGTGTTTTGTCCTATATTTCTATGTTATTTATGTTACATTTTTAAATTTTTAATCCCAGCCCCTGTCCCCGCAGGAGGTCTTTTGCCTTTTGGTAGGCCGTCATTGTAAATAAGAATTTGTTCTTAACCTGTTGCGTCGAGCAATCCCGTATCCGGGAGCGTAATTATAGCCTCAAGCTCATTACCATAACGCAACGTTAACTATTCATGAAAATCGCAAATGAAATGAAATAAATATATTGGCTCACAAGCTTAGCCTTTTGTTAACAACACTGTCATCTCAGATTTTCAAAAATTGCTTTTCAACCATAGCTACACAAGCATTTGTGTAAGAGTATTGATAGCTAGCATAGCATTAAGCCTAGCATTCAGCAGGCAACATTTTCACAAAAACAAGAAAAGCATTCAAATAAAATCATTTACCTTTGAAGAACTTCGGATGTTTTCAATGAGGAGACTCTCAGTTAGATAGCAAATGTTCAGTTTTTCCCAAAATATTATTTGTGTAGGAGAAATCGCTCCGTTTTGTTCATCACGTTTGGCTAAGAAAAAAAAAAGAAAATTCAGTCATTACAACGCAAACTTTTTTCCAAATTAACTCCATAATATCGACAGAAACATGGCAAACGTTGTTTAGAATCAATCCTCAAGGTGTTTTTCACATATCTATTCGATGAAAAATTACTCATTCCAGTTTGGTTTCTCCTCTGTTCAAAATGGAAAAATGCACGCACCTGGAGATTACGCAATAGTTTCGACGGAGGACACCGAGCGGACACCTGGTAAATGTAGTCTCTTATGGTCAATTTTCCAATGATATGCCTACAAATATGTCACAATGCTGCAAACACCTTGGGGAAACAACAGAAAGTGTAGGCTCATTCCTTGCGCATTCACAGCCATATAACGAGACATTGGAACACAGCGCCTCCAAAATCTGGCTCACTTCCTGTATGAAATTTCATCTTGGTTTCACCTGTAGCATTAGTTCTGTGGCACTCACAGACAATATCTTTGCAGTTTTGGAAACGTCAGAGTGTTTTCTTTCCAAAGCTGTCAATTATATGCATAGTCGAGCATCTTTTCGTGACAACATATCTTGTTTAAAACGGGAACGTTTTTCATCCAAAAATGAAATACTGCCCCCAGAGGTTCAAGAGGTTAAACTTGTTTTTCAACCACTCCACAATTTTCTTGTTAACAAACTATAGATTTGGCAAGTTGGTTAGAGAATCTACTTTGTGCATGACACAAGTACTTTTTCCAACGATTGTTTACAGACAGATTATTTCACTTATAATTCACTGTATCACAATTCCAGTGGATCAGAAGTTTACATACATTAAGTTGACTGTTACTTTAAACAGCTTTGAAAATTCCAGGAAATGATGTCATGGCTTTAGAAGCTTCTGATAGGCTAATTGACATCATTTGAGTCAATTAGAGGTGTACCTGTGGATATATTTCAAGGTCTACCTTCAAACTCAGTGCCTCTTTGCTTGACATCATGGGAAAATCAAAAGAAATCCGCCAAGACCTAAGAAAAAAATTGTAGACCTCCACAAGTCTGGTTCATCCTTGGGAGCAATTTCCAAACACCTGAAGGTACCATGTTCATCTGTACAAACAATAGCACGCAAGTACAAACAACATGGGAACATGCAGCCGTCATACCGCTCAGGAACGAGATCCGTCTCCTAGAGATGAATGTACTTTGGTGCGAAAAGTGCAAATCAATCCCAGAACAACAGCAAAGCACCTTGTGAAGATGCTGGAGGAAACAGGTACAAAAGTAACTATATCCACAGTAAAATGAGTCCTATATCGACATAACCTGAAAGGCCTCTCAGCGAGGAAGAAGCCACTGCTCCAAAACCGCCATAAAAAGCCAGACTACGGTTTGCAACTGCATATGGGGACAAAGATCCTTGTGACAGTCGTCGGTGGTAGAAGGTGAGGACCAAAGCACAGCGTGGTACTTGTTCATGTTATTTATTTAAACTGAACACTTTCAAACAAAGAAACAAAAAGCACAACCAAAACAGCTCCGTCAGGTGCAAAACACACTAAACAGAAAAATAATCACCCACAACTCAAGGGTGAAAACCGGCTGCCTAAGTATGGTTCTCAATCAGGGACAACGGCCAAACACAGAAATACCAAATCATAGAAAAAAGAACATAGACTGCCCACCCACCCAACTCACGCCATGACCATACTAAAACAAAAGACATCACAAAGGAACTAAGGTCAGAACGTGACAATCGTACTTTTTGGAGAAAGGTCCTCTGGTCTGATGAAACAAAAATAGGACTGTTTGGCCATAATGACCATCGTTATGTTTGGAGGAAAAAGGGGGAAGTTTGAAAGCCGAAGAACACCATCCCAACCGTGAAGCACGGGGGTGGCAGCATCATGTTGTGTCATGTTTCCTTTGCTGCAGGAGGGGAAGTGTTGTTTCTCATGGTCTGAGAGTACTCTAGGTGCCTTTTTGGCAAACTCTGAGTGAGCTGTCATTTGCCTTTTACTGAGGAGTGGCTTCCGTCTGGCCACTCTACCATAAAGGCCTGATTGGTGAAATGCTACAGAGATGGTTGTCGTTCTAGAAGGTTATCCCATCTCCACAGAGGAACTCTGGAGCTCTGTCAGAGTGACCATTGGGTTCTTGGTCACCTCCCTGACCAAGGCCCTTCTCCCCCGATTGCTCAGTTTGGCCTGGCAGCCAGTTTTGGTAATTCCAAACCTCTTCCATTGAAGAATGATTGAGACCACTGTGTTCTTAAAGACCTTCAATGCTGCAGACATTTTTTGGTACCCTTCCCCAGATCTGTGCCTCAACAAAATCCTGTCTCAGAGTTCTACGGACAATTCCTTCGACCTCATGGCTTGGTTTTTGCTCTGACATGCACTGTCAACTGTGGGACCTTATGTAGAGAGGTGAGTGCCTATTATTTGTAGATTGACGAGAGAAAATAAATATTTAATACATTTTAGAATAAGGCTGTAAAGTAACAAAATGTGGTAAAAGTCAGGGGGTCTGAATAGTTTCCAAATGCACTGTATGTTGTAGGCTACAGTAGGCTACTAAATAAACTTTCCAGTGGCATTGACTCACCCAATGATGGTGATGAAGCCTTGGCTAATCACCGGTGAAGGCTGAGGCGCTCTTGCCAATAGCCTATCTCAAGGTCTACTTTGAAAAACAGTGCTGCTCATCCTGAATCGCTCAAAAGACAGATTAGTCTTCTCTTTAAAGCAGCAGGCATTTGCTTTCCTAAACTGTTCATTTTTGTTGTGATTGTATTTTTACATTTGCAAAAGACAAACTGACAGATGGCAGTTCAATCTGACAGATGGCAGACATTACTAGTTTAACCATGAGTTTAACAGTCAAATTGCCATGTTTAGAGGTTAACAACCCTTCCATTAATTATATGTCTATGGGCTCAACGTAACAAGCTGTTCTGTATTTGGCCCACATGCTGCCCATATTGCAGCCTTCCCGACTATAAGTGCTTGTGATATAAACTTAATTCACAGGTATTTTTTAGAAGCTATTGATCCTCTGTGGCTAAATCTATGGTGTAGTATTTTGAATGATTGTATTTATGTCTGTTCGGAAAGGAGTAATATAATTTTGGGCAAAATTATTTGTTATACAATTTTGGTAAATAGTTTTAATTATCAAGGGGTGCTGCACCACCTCCAGCACCCCTGCTTCCCGTGGCTATGTATAAAAGACACTGGAATCGGTATGTTTTTTCAGCACTGCAGTTTTTCTTCCTAAAGAATCCACAACCTTGACCTAATTAAAAGAGAAGGACAGAGTAACCTTTCTCACAGAACTGGTGAAGTGAGTACTAGATTGAGCGGTAGAACGTGAGAACACATTGATACAATGAGGTCAAAGAAAACCAGAGAGCAGCTTTTCGAGGCAAGGATGTGGTACTTCATCATTATTTCTCTCTAAAGGAGAGAAAGAGACTCTACCGTCTACCTGTTCTCTACCCCAATCCATTAATAGAAGTACAGAGGAATAAACTCAACTACCTAAGCCACAGACTGTTCTCTCCGCTACCGCATGGCAAGTGGTACCAATGCACCAAGTCTGGAACCAACAGGGCCTTGAACAGCTTCTACCCCTAAGTCATAAGACTTCTAAACAAGACTAAATAGCTAATTAAATGGCTACCTGGACTACCTTCATTGACACTTTTTTGCACTAACTCTTTTTCACTGACTCTATGCACACCCACTGGACTCTACCCATACTTACGCTGACACCCCAACACACAAATACACACACACACATACATAACATGTACACACATGCATACTGTTGCCACACACTCACACGCACGCACACCTTCACACTCAACACACATGTACAAAACATTGGGAACACCTGCTCTTTGCATTACATAGACTGACCAGGTGAATCCAGGGGAAAGCTATGATCCCTTATTGATGTCACTTGTTAAATCCACTCCAATCAGTGTAGATGAAGGGGAATAGACAGGTTAAAGAAGGGTTTTTAAGCCTTGAGACAATTTAGACATTTTTGCCATTCAGAAGGTGAATGGGCAAGACAAAAGATTTAAGTGCCTTTGAACAGGGTATGGTTGTCACGACTTCTACCGAAGTCGGTCCCCCTCCTTGTTCGGGCGGAGTTCGGTGGTCGACGTCACCAGTCTTCTAGCCATTGTCGCTCCATCTTTCATTTTCCATTTGTTTAGTCTTATTTTCCTGCACACCTGGTTTACGTCTCCTCATAATTACTATGTGTATTTAGCCCTCTGTTCCTTACATTTCTGTGTGGGGTATTGTTTATTTGTTGAGGTTGGCACGCTTCCGGCTGGTTAGCGCCAGGTTTTATGTATACCTGTGTTTTGTGGCAGCCTGTACTTTGTACTTTGTTGGTGTTACTTTGTGCTGCCTTACTTGTTTTGGGCATTTGTACATTACTGTAAATTACTGTAAAGTTTCATTCGCCTGCTTCAAAACGGTATACGTATGGATACTTTTTTCAATTAATTAATGAATCCCCGCCTTATTATGTCAATGTCACTAACAAGATGTCAAAAGAAGATGAAGCCAAACCTAATTTCCCGGCTGTGTGTAATCCTCCATTCTCTCCTCTACCATAATGCCCTAGCAGGCTTGATGTTTGTCATTGGGGTTGGTTGGCCGTTACACAGCCAGTGATCAAAGCCCTAATTCAATTGATTAACTGCTGATGGCTATCAATAACGATGTAACATGTAGATGAAATGCTCACTTCCCTATTTGTAATGAGATCTTATCCAGCACACTCTGCTCTTTAACCGTTGCACAATGTTCCATCAGAACATTCCAATTGGAGCTAAACCAGCCCCCATGCTTGGTTTGGGCTCTCTCTCCCTCTTTCTCTCTCTCTCTCTCTCAAATTGAATTTGCTTTATTGGCATGACGTAACAATGTACATATTGCCAAAGCTTACTTTGGATATTTACAATATGAAAATAATAAGAATCAAAATTGTCAACAAAACAACAGTAATAACAATAACCAGGGTCAATGTAAACATAAAATGAACAATAACAATAAGCATACAGCAGAGGACATGTGCAGGTTGATTTGTCTGTCAGACAGTGTCTCTCAACTTATTTATTTATTTTATTTATTTTTATTTCACCTTTATTTAACCAGGTAGGCAAGTTGAGAACAAGTTCTCATTTACAATTGCGACCTTGCAAAGATAAAGCAAAGCAGTTCCATCACATACAACAACACAGAGTTACACATGGAGTAAAACAAACATACAGTCAATAATACAGTAGAAATAAGTCTATATACAATGTGAGCAAATGTGGTGAGATAAGGGAGGTAAAGGAAAAAAATAAAAAGGCCATGGTGGCAAAGTAAATACACTGGAATGGTAGATTTGCAGTGGAATAATGTGCAAAGTAGAAATAAAAAATAATGGGGTGCAAAGGAGCAAAATAAATAAATAAATAAAATAAAATAAATACAGTAGGGAAAGAGTTAGTTGTTTGGGATAAATTATAGATGGGCTATGCACAGGTGCAGTAATCTGTGAGCTGCTCTGGCAGCTGGTGCTTAAAGCTAGTGAGGGAGATAAGTGTTTCCAGTATCAGAGATTTTTGTAGTTCGTTCAGTCATTGGCAGCAGAGAACTGGAAGGAGAGGCGGCCAAAGAAAGAATTGGTTTTTGGGGGTGACCAGAGAGATATACCTGCTGGAACGCGTGCTACAGGTGGGTGATGCTATGGTGACCAGTGAGCTCAGATAAGGGGGGACTTTACCTAGCAGGGTCTTGTAGATGATATGGAGCTAGTGGGTTTGGCGACGAGTATGAAGCGAGGGCCAGCCAACGAGAGCATACAGGTCGCAATGGTGGGTAGTATATGGGGCTTTGGTGACAAAACGGATGGCACTGTGATAGATTGCATCCAATTTGTTGAGTAGGGTATTGGAGGCTATTTTGTAAATGACATCGCCGAAGTCGAGGATTGGTAGGATGGCCAGTTTTACAAGGGTATGTTTGGCAGCATGAGTGAAGGATGCTTTGTTGCGAAATAGGAAGCCAATTCTAGATTTAACTTTGGATTCGAGATGTTTGATGTGGGTCAGGAAGGAGAGTTTACAGTTTAACCAGACACCTAAGTATTTGTAGTTGTCCACGTATTCTTAGTCAGACCCGTCCAGAGTAGTGATGTTGAACAGGCGGGCAGGTGGAGGCAGCGATTGGTTGAAGAGCATGCATTTAGTTTTACTTGTATTTAAGAGCAATTGGTGGCCATGGAAGGAGAGTTGTATGGCATTGAAGCTTGCCTGGAGGGTTGTTAATTAACACAGTGTCCAAAGAAGGGCCAGAAGTATACAGAATGGTGTCGTCTGCGTAGAGGTGGATCAGAGACTCACCATCAGCAAGAGCGACATCATTGATGTATACAGAGAAGAGAGTCGGTCCAAGAATTGAACCCTGTGGCACCCACATAGAGACTGCCAGAGGTCCGGACAACAGACCCTCCGATTTGACAAACTGAACTCTATCAGAGAAGTAGTTGGTGAACCAGGCGAGCAATCATTTGAGAAACCGAGACTGCCGAGTCTGCCGATGAGGACGTGGTGATTGACAGATTCGAAAGCCTTGGCCAGATCAATGAATACGGCTGCACAGTAATGTTTCTTATCGATGGCGGTTAAGATATCGTTTAGGACCTTGAGCGTGGCTGAGGTGCACCCATGACCAGCTCTGAAACCAGATTGCATATCAGAGAGGGTATGTTGAGATTCAAAATGGTCGGTAATATGTTTGTTGACTTGGCTTTCGAAGACCTGAGAAAGGCAGGGTAGGCTAGATATATGTCTGTAGCAGTTTGGGTCAAGAGTGTCCCCCCCTTTGAAGAGGGGGATGACCGCAGCTGCTTTCCAATCTTTGGGAATCAGATGACACGACACAAAAGAGAGGTTGAACAGGCTAGTAATGGGGGTGGCAACAATTTCGAGAGATCATTTTAGAAAGAAAGGGTCCAGATTGTCTAGCCCGGCTGATTTGTAGGGGTCCAGATTTTGCAGCTCTTTCAGAACATCAGCTGACTGGATTTGGGAGAAGGAGAAATGGGGAAGGCTTGGGCGAGTTGCTGTGGGGGGTGCAGTGCTGTTGACCGGGGTACCGGTAGCCAGGTGGAAAGCATGGCCAGCCGTAGTAAAATGCTTATTGAAATTCTCAATTATCTTGGATTCATCAGTGGTGACAGTGTTTCCTATATTCAGTGCAGTGGGCAGCTGGGAGGAGGTGTTCTTATTCTCCATGGACTTTACAGTGTCCCAGAAATGTTTTGAGTTAGTGTTGCAGGAAGCAAATGTCTGATTGAAAAAGCTAGCCTTGGCTTTTCTAACTGCCTGTGTATATTGGTTTCTAGCTTCCCTGGAAAGCTGCATATCACAGGGTCTGTTCGATGCTAATGCAGAATGCCATAGGATGTTTTTGTGTTGGTTAAGGGCAGTCAGGTCTGGGGAGAACCAAGGGCTATATTTGTTCCTGGTTCTGCATTTCTTGAATGGGGCATGCTTATTTAAGATGGTTAGGGAGGCATTTAAAAAGAATAACCAGCATGCTCTACTGACGGGATGACATCAATATCCTTCCAGGATACCCCGGCCAGGTCGATTAGAAAGGCCTGCTCGCTGAAGTGTTTCAGGGAGCGTTTGACAGTGATGAGTGGAGGTTGTTTGACCGCTGACCCATTACGGATGCAGGCAATGAGGCAGTAATCACTGAGATCTTGGTTGAAGACAGCAGAGGTGTATTTAGAGGGAAAGTTGGTTAGGATGACATCTATGAGGGTGCCCGTGTTTACGGCTTTGGAGAGTTACCTGGTAGGTTCATTGATAATTTGTGTGAGATTGAGGGCATCAAGCTTAGATTGTAGGATGGCTGGGGTGTTAATTAAAGCATGTTCCAGTTTAGGTCGCCTAGCAGCACGAGCTCTGAAAATAGATGGGGGGCAATCAGTTCACATATGGTGTCCAGAGCACAGCTGGGGACAGAGGGTGTTCTATAGCAGGCGGCAACGGTGAGAGACTTGTTTTTAGAGAGGTGGATTTTTAAAAGTAGAAGTTCAAATGGTTTGGGTACAGACCTGGATAGTAGGACAGAACTGATGTTGTAGTTAGGCATGAAAATTTCAGAATTTTTGGTGGTCTTCCTAAGCCAGGATTCAGACACAGCTAGAGTGTGCTCAAGCAGTGAATAAAACAAACTTAGGGAGGAGGTTTCTAATGTTAATAACATGCATGAAACCAAGGCTATTACGGTTACAGAAGTCATCAAAAGAGATCGCCTGGGGAAAAGGAGTGGAGCTAGGCACTGCAGGGTCTGGATTCACCTTTACATCACCAGAGGAAAAGAGGAGGAGGAGGATAAGGGTACGGCTAAAAGCAATGAGAATTGGTCATCTAGAACGTCTGGAACAGAGAGTAAAAGGAGGTATCTGGGGGCGATGAAATAGCTTCAAGTTATAATGTACAGACAAATGTATGGTAGGATGTGAATACAGTTGAGGTAAACCTAGGTATTGAGTAATGATGGGAGAGATATTGTCTCTAGAAACATCATTGAAACCAGGAGATGTCATCGC
This sequence comes from Oncorhynchus nerka, assembly GCF_034236695.1. NCBI lineage: Eukaryota > Metazoa > Chordata > Actinopteri > Salmoniformes > Salmonidae > Oncorhynchus > Oncorhynchus nerka. The sequence goes on along the minus strand of NC_088408.1, from coordinate 50,619,323 downwards.
ATGTGTGGGTGGTGGAACTAATAGGTTGGATAAGGTATAGTGAGCAGGACTAGAAGCTCTACAGTGAAATAAGACAATAAACACTAACCAGAACAGGAATGGTCAAGACATATTGACATTAAGGAGAGGCATGCTTAGTCAAGTAATCAAAAGGGTCCAGTGAGTAGTGAGGTTGGTTGGGGTCACAACGATTCAGACAGCTAGCCGGGCCATCAGTAGCAAGCTAGCATAGGATGGAGGTCTGTTTTTAGCCACCTCGTTCGTTTCCGTCGGTAGGATCCGTGTGGTTCCGTGTGGTAGAGGGGATCAATCCAAATCGCAAAAAAAATAGATATAGTTATAGAGGCCGAAGAAAAAAGAAAAAATTATCCGATAGATCTATTCAGATAGCAGCCGATAAGACAGCTAACGATTAGCGGGCCGCACATGGGCGTTCAGGTAACGTCGCGACGGAGGAGCCAGCTGGATAACTCCCTCGGGCAGATAACGTCGGTAGTCCAGTTGTGAAGGCCCGGTGGGGCTCCGCGTTGGCAGTAAAACGGGTCCGGATAGGTGATTGTAGCCCAGGAGTGGCTGTTACTAAAGCACCTTATACCACCCACCACTGCGACCTGTATGGTCTAGTCGGCTGGCCCTCGCTACATATTCGTCATCAGACCCACTGGTTCCAGGTCATCTACACGTCCATGTCAGGTAAAGCTCCGCCTTATCTCAGTTCACTGGTCACGATGGCAACACCAACCCGTAGCACGCGCTCCAGCAGGTGTATCTCACTGATCATCCCTAAAGCTAACACCTCATTTGGCCGCCTTTCCTTCCAGTTCTCTGCTGCCTTTGACTGGAACGAATTGCAAAAATCGTTGAAGTTGGAGACTTTTATCTCCCTCACCGACTTTAAACATCTGCTATCTGAGCAGCTAACCGATCGCTGCAGCTGTACATAGTCCATCGGTAAATAGCCCACCCAATTTACCTACCTCATCCCCATACTGTTTTTATTTACTTTTCTGCTCTTTTGCACACCAGTATCTCTACCTGCACATGACCATCTGATCATTTATCACTCCAGTGTTAATCTGCAAAATTGTAATTATTCACCTACCTCCTCATGCCTTTTGCACACAATGTATATAGACTCTTTTTTTATTTTCTTCTACTGTGTTATTGACTTGTTTATTCCATGTGTAACTCTGTGTTGTTGTCTGTTCACACTGCTATGTTTTATCTTGGCCAGGTCGCAGTTGTAAATGAGAACTTGTTCTCAACTAGCCTACCTGGTTAAATAAAGGTGAAATAAAAAAAATAAAAAAATAGCTTCTGATTAGCTTCTGGTTAGCTTCAAGCTAGCTTCTGGTTAGCTTCTGGCTAGCTTCTGGTTAGATTCTGGCTAGCTACTGGTTAGCTTCTATGGAGGATGACAGATTTGAGGTAAATTATACTTTCTTTTTTATATAAATTGGTGAGGCGGGTGGCAGGAGAGTGTTTTGAAGTTGAGTTTATGGAAAATAAAAAATATATATATAAAAAGGTATGCAAAGAAAGTTGTAATATATACATATACGGGACACGACAAGACGAGGACAAAGGACATCTGACAAAGGACGTCTGACTGCAATGCCATCTTGGCACTTATGGCAACTTATGGCAGGCAGCAATGTAGTGCGCTGCCAACCCACAGCTCTCTGCATCCTCCGCCAACAAGACGTGTAGCCTACTCTCATCAGAGAGGTCGTTGAAACCTTGAATAAGGGTTTCAAATTTGGGGTGTCTACCTGTGTCGACCCTTCTCAATGGCAAGGCTGTACTCACTGAGCCTGTACATTGTCAAGGTTTTTCTAAGGTTTTGATCAGTAACCATGGTCAAATAGTTAGCCACGGTGTACTGTCGATCTAGGGCCAGATAGCACTGCATTTTGCTTTGTGCTTGTGTTTCCCAATCAGCAATGTAGTTTTGTTTTGACTGTGTTGTAATTTGGTTTATTCTGATTGATTGATTGGATGTTCTGGTCCTGAGGCTTCAGTGTGTTAGTAGAGCAAGTTTGTGAACTCAGCCCCAGGACCAGCTGGATAAGGGGACTCGTTTCTTTGCTCAGCTCTTGGCATTGCAGGGCTTGGTAATGATATGAGAGGGGGTCATGTATTTTAGATGTTTCCAAAACTTAATTGCTCCTTTTTTATTTTTATTATTATTAGTGGATATTGGCCTAATTCTGCCTTGCATGCCTTGTTTTGTTTGTAGGAGAATCTTACAGAACTCTGCATGCAGGGTTTCAATTGGATGTTTGCCCCATTTGATGAAATCTTGTTTTGCAAGTGCACCCCACACCTCGCTGCCATCAAGTGCAATTGGTTCAATGACACATTCAATTAGTTTTAGCAAAATTTTGATAGGTATTTCAATATGAATTTGTTTTTTTAATGGTGTAGAATGCCCTGCGTGTTTTCTCTCTCAGTTCATTCACTGCCTCGTTAAGGTGTCCTGTTGAGCTTATTTTTTCAACCTAAGTGTGTGCAGTACTCTATATGTTTTGTACCAATTGAGAACTTTGGTCTAATTCTCTGAGATCTGGATCTTCTCTGGAATTTTTTTGGGTTTACTGCCAGGGCCCAGGTCTGGCAGTACTGATCTAGCAGGTCCAGGCTCTGCTGTAGGCCATGTGCTGTGGGTGGCAGCAGGCATAGGTCATCTGTGAAGAGTAGGTATTTAACCTGTGAATTGTGGAGACTAACACCAGGGGCTGAGGATTTTTCTAGAATAGTGGCCAATTCATTGATGTAAATATTGAAGAGTGCAGGGCTCAGACTGCAACCCTGGCGAAGGCCCCGCCCCTGGTTAACGAATTCTGTTATTTTCTTGCCAATTTTAATGCTGCACGTATTGCCAGTATACATTGATTTAATTATGCAATATGTGTTACCCCCTACACCACTTTCAATAACTTTGTAGAACAGCTAACAGAAGTTAAGAACTCTTACATTTATAATACTGCAGAAAACCTTCCCCAGGTTACTGTTTACACAAATGCCTCTGTAATTTTTAGGGTCAAATTTCTCTCCGTTCTTAAAGATTGAGGTTATGAGTCCTTGATTCCAGATGTCAGGGAAATAACCTACACTCAGGATCAAATTAAACAGTTTTAATATAGCCAATTGAAATTTTGCACTAGTGAGTTTGAGCATCCCATTAACCTGTTGGGACGAGCCATCCCGGATCCGGGATCGTGAATACAGCCTCAAGCTCATTACCATAACGCAACGTTAACTATTCATGAAAATCGCAAATGAAATTAAATCAATATGCTAGCTCTCAAGCTTAGATTTTTGTTAACAACACTGTCATCTCAGATTTTCAAAATATGCTTCTCAACCATTGCAAAACAAGCATTTGCGTAACACTATTGATAGCTAGCATAGCATTTAGCGTAGCATTTAGCGTTAGCATTCAGCAGGCAACATTTTCACAAAAAACCAGAACAACATTCAAATAAAATCATTTACCTTTGAAGAACTTCAGATGTTTTCAATGAGGAGACTCTCAGTTAGATAGCAAATGTTCAGTTTTTACAAAAATATTATTTGTGCAGGACAAATCGCTCCGTTCTCTGCATCACGTTGAGCTACGAAAGAAACCTGTATCCAGGATTGTGTAAATCTATCCGCAAGCTCATTAGCATAACGCAACATTAACTATTCATGAAAATCGCAAATGAAATGAAATAAATCTATTTCCTCTCAAGCTTAGCCTTTTGTTAACAACACTGTCATCTCAGATTTTCAAAAATATGCTTCTCAACCATTGCAAAACAAGCATTTGTGTAACACCATTGATAGCCTAGCATAGTATTAAGCCTGACATGCCTGACATTCAGCAAGCAACATTTTCACAAAAAAACAGAAAAACATTCAAATAAAATAATTTACCTTTGAAAAACTTTGAAGAACTTCAGATGTTTTCAATGAGGAAACTCTCAGTTAGATTGTAAATGTTCAGTTTTTACAAAAAGATTTGTGTTGACAAATCGCTCCGTTTTCTCCATCACATTTGGGTAAGAAAAAAAACGAAAATTAAGTCATTAAAACGCGAACTTTTTTCCAAATTAACTCCATAATATCGACAGAAACATGGCAAACCGATGTTTAGAATCAATCCTGATAGTGTTTTTCACATATCTATCGACGATAAATCCATCGTGGCAGTTGACTTTCTCTTCTGAAGAAATGGAACGCACATGGACCTAGAGATTACGCAATAATTTCGACACAGGATACCGGGCGGACCCCTGGTAAATGTAGTCTCTTATGGTCAATCTTCCAATGATATGCCTACAAATACGTCACAATGCTGCAGACATCTTGGACGAACGGCAGAGAGCTCAAGTTCATTCATGGCACATTCACAGCCATATAAGGAGACGATGGGAAACAGAGCCTCAAAAATTCTGCTCATTTCCTGTTTGAGGTTTCATCTTGGTTTCGCCTGTAGCATGAGTTCTGTGGCACTCACAGATCATATCTTTGCAGTTTTGAAAACGTCAGAGTGTTTTCTTTCCACAGCTGCCATTCTCGACTATATGCTCGACTATATACATAGTCGAGCATCTTTTCGTGACAAAATATTGCGCTTAAAACGGGCACGTTTTTTTTATCCAATAATGACATAGCGCCCCCATAGGTTGAAGAGGTTAAGATGCCGCCAGGTCCACATGTTTTTTTTTTTTTTGAGGGCCTGAAGTTTCTTATAGAGCTCTTGGTCAGTAATTGGGGAGTCCAATGGATTTTGATTGTCCTTTAGAGCTTTTTCTAATCCATTCAACTTCCCATGAATTTGGAGTTGGTCTGCGTTTTTGTCAATTTGAATGGTGTTGTGTTTTAAAATAGGTTGTCCATATGTGACCATTTTGTGTCGCTAATTCCTCGTTTCGATTTTTTATTTTTTTTCCAATTTTGCCAGAAGTTGTTTGTGTTTATGAACTCCTCAATTGGTGTCAGCTGCTTACTGTTGTAATGTACTATTTTGTACGTTTATAGAGTTTTAAAGTCTCACATGTGGAAGAACCACCAGAGGGCAGGCTGGGCTCATGGATAGTAGCCCAACAAGGCATGGGAGACAAGGTAACCAGAGGCAATTAAGCACAGCTGACGGTACTAATGACATACTCTCCTTCCCCTATAAGAGAGAGAATGGAACCAACAGAGAGAGGGGGGAAAACTATCTCTGGAAGATGACCACCGAGAGAGAGGAGCTATCCAGGAAGAACCACTAAGACGGTGACAATCCTGTGACTTTTTGTTGTAGTTTAAAGATAATCCTATTGTGTTCCTGTTTCATCTGGAGAAGAAGATGTATGTTTTTCCTTGGAAGATTTTCATTGATTATGTTGGAGTGTTTGTGTTGACCAAATGCCCTCAATAGAGAACTGTGTTCAATCAAGAAAACCTACTCCTGACTCGTTTATTCCACCTTCCCGCTTTAGAGTGACGCCCAATTACTTGGTCCGCTCACATTGGTGGAGGATGCGGGCATTAGGTGGACGAGTGACACAAGGATAAGTGAGTAAATCAAGATTCTTCCAGTAGACCCGGAGGAACCATTCAAGAACGATGGATAACATCCTACTACAACAATTGATCACGGCACAGCAGACAACCATAGAACTCCTGCAACAACAGCTGAGCCGACGAGAAGAACCTAGAGTTAAGCCAAGAGCGGCTGTTCACGCCATCTTACCTCGTCTCTCCAAGGAGGATGATATTGAGGCCTTCCTCATGACCTTCGAAAGGACGGCCACCTTGGAAGAGTGGCCGCCCACAGAATGGGCGAGCGCATTAGCCCCTCTTTTGACCGGGGTGGCTCAGGAAGCCTATTTTGACCTGGATTCCCGCGAAGCTGCGGACTATGGGCGACTAAAAACCGAGGTCCTGTCCCGGTACCAGCTGACTGCCAGAGATAGGGCTGTAAAGTTCCATCAATGGACCTATACAGCTGATCAACCCGTCCGTGCCCAGATCTTCGCATTAATACGACTGACGAAACAGTGGCTAGAACCTGGATAGGGAGTAGGACATGTGATAGAGACTCTCGTAGTGGACAAGATATTGAGAGAATTACCCAGTGACTTAAAAAAGGTTGTGGGGCAAGCCAACCCGTTGTCAGTCGACGACATAGCCCAGGAGGTGGAAACATATCGGTCTACAGGGGAGTTGTTAAAAAGTGACAAGGAGGAACGGAAGGAGTCTTCCAATCCCGTACCACGACTCATCCCGGAGGTGGGAGAAGTCAGCCACCACACAGCAGGGTCGGTGTTATAAATGTCTCCTAACCATTATGCCCCACAATGTCCTAACAAGGATGAGCCCATGGTCACGGAGTCATCACTGCCTACCCCCACACATCCCGTTTTGAGGGGGCAGGATCAACACTGTTGGTTAGCAGAGATAGCCCCAGCCTCAGAGATTCCGGTGCGAGTCGAAGGACAAGATGTGGTAGCTATTCTCGACTCGGGATGTATGGTTACGTTAGTAGAGGAGCGGATGGTGACCTCCGCAACACTGCTACCAGACAAAGTAGCCGTATCCTGTATCCATGGAGACACCCACTATTACCCCACTGTGAATCTGCCAATTCTCACTCCAAAAGGAAGGTGTACAGTCAGGGCAGGGAAAGTGCCCCAGCTGAAGGTGCCATTATTGATCGGGAGAGACTGTCCCTTATATAAGGAGCTTCGGCAGATGACGTTATGCACGGGAAGAAGGGGGACAGGAAAGAAGAGAAAATCCAAGCCCGAGGTAGTAGTCCTACAAGGAGACGTAGCCGCGTCCTCGTCCTCTGCAGCAGAGGAAGAAATAGCGACCCAACGTTTACGACAGATATTCCAGGAAACCACAGATGAAGACACATGTGAAGGGTTATACACAACGCAGGAAGGAAGGAGCAACCAGGCGCTAAGGGATATATTTGAAGCTCCATCCGAGGAGGGAACCTGGAAGGGATTCTCCTCGGTCACCCCTGATGGGGATGTGGAACAACCTCCACATCCATCTACCGAGGTCGACCTGCCCCAGGAATTAAAGGGACAGTTCGGCACCTCGCAGCATAGAGACCCAGACCCAAGGGAGGCCATGAGGAAGGTGAAGGTGATCGACGGGAGGAACGTTGACGGATCAGGTGAGCCCCCTCTTCCTTACTATGCAATCAGGCGGCGTCTCTTATACTGGGTCGTACGACGAAGGGGGGAAAACCAGGAATTACTAATGGTGCCTAGGCCATACAGGGATACAGTTGTACAGTTAGCCCATTCCCACGTCCTAGGAGGACACCTGGCACGAGACAAGACTATTGACAGAATCATGCAGAGATTCTATTGGCCCCGGGTCACCCGGGATGTGGCCAGGTATTGTAGGACGTGTGATCAATGTCAACGTACAGTCCCACGGCCACACCTACGTAACCCTTTGATTCCTCTCCCCATCATAGAGACTCCCTTTGAACGCATAGCTATGGACCTCGTAGGACCCCTCCCAAAATCCGCCAGAGGACACGAGTACATCCTAGTGGTTATAGATTACGCTACCAAGTTTCCGGAAGCCATACCCCTGCGTAACATGTCGTCAAAGGGAATTGCCAAGGAGTTATTCCTGATCTCTCGTGTGGGCCTCCCCAAGACTATCTTAACTGATCAAGGAACCCCATTCATGTCCCGGTTGATGAAGGACTTGTGTCGGTTATATCAGGTTCAACAGATACGTACAAGCATATTCCACCCTCAAACAGACGGGTTGTGTGAACGCTTGAACAAAACGATTAAAAGCATGTTGAGAAGAGTGGTGTCCCGAGACGGGAAAAACTGGGACATGCTTCTCCCACACTTAATGTTTGCCCTGCGAGAAGTACCCCAGGCATCCACTGGATTCTCTCCGTTTGAATTGCTCTATGGCAGACCCTGTCGAGGAATCCTCGACTTAGCCAAGGAGACCTGGGAGACCCAACCATGCCCCTTTCGATCCACAATAGAACATGTTACCCTGATGAGAGACCACCTGTCAGCAGTGTGGCCCATAGTCAAGGAGCATGTGGAGAAGGCCCAAAGGACCCAAGTCTGCGACCCCCCCGTGAGTTCACCGTGGGAGAGAAAGTGATGGTGCTTGTGCCCACGGCCGAACATCGCTTGCTGGCGCAGTGGAGGGGGCCCTACGAGGTAATGAAAAGGGTCTCACCGGTCAATTACCTTATCAAGCAACCTGACAGGAGGAAGAAGGTCCAACTCTATCACATAAACCTGCTGAAGACGTACCATGGACGAGAGGAGGAGGTGGCTTTGATGGCCCTGGAGGGCAAAGGAAAAGAGGAGGCTCTACCACAGGTGCGCCGTGGCCAAACTCTCCTAACGGAGCAGTCAAGACAGCTAGACAAGCTGATTATGAACTTCGGTCGAATATTCTCTCCATTCCCAGGACAAACAGATGTCCTGTTCCACCATATCCACACTGAACCTGGCAAGAAGGTGCATATCCGCCCTTACAGGATTCCTGAGGCTCGCAGAGTTATCGCTAAGAAAGAGGTGAGGGAGATGTTGAGGATGGGCGTGATCGCGCCCTCGACGAGTGAGTGGTCCAGTCCCATAGTCCTGGTCCCCAAATCCGATGGTAGTATGAGACTCTGCAACGACTTTAGGGGCGTGAATGCCATCTCTACATTCGATGCGTATCCCATGCCCCGCGTGGATGAATTCTTGGAGCGCTTAGGAAAGGCCAAGTTCATCACTACCCTGGATTTGACGAAGGCATATTGGCAAGTGCCGGTGGCCCCGGAGGATCGCCCAAAGACTGCCTTCGCCAACCCAGAGGGGCTTTTCTAGTATGTGAGGATGCCCTTCAGACTGCACGGTGCCGCTGCAACTTTCCAACTCCTCATGGATGCCATTCTACGGCCCCATCAAGAGTATGCAGCGGCGGACATAGACGATGTGGTCATCCACAGCGAGGACTGGGATAGTCACCTCCTGCGAGTACGGGCGGTGCTCATGAGTTTGGAAGCCACAGGGTTGACAGCCAATCCAAATAAATGCTGCCTGGGCCTGTCCGAAGCGGAATATCTGGGGTACACCGTGGGGAATGGGAAAATACGCCCACAGGCAGAGAAGACCAGGGCAATTCGTGACTGGCCTCAACCCCGGACCAAGCGAGACGTTCGGGCCTTCTTAGGGATAACAGGATATTATCGCCGTTTTATCCCGGGATATGCAATCATTGCCAACCCCCTCACAAACCTCATCAGGAAAAACCTGCCAAACCAGGTAGAGTGGAAAGACGAGACGGAAGAGGCCTTTCAATTGCTAAAAGATGGCCTGTGTTCTGATCCCGTTCTACAGGCTCCGGACTTCTCACAAGAGTTCATTGTGCAGGTCGACGCCTCGGATACAGGGCTCGGGGCCGTACTAGCTCAGGGTAAAGTTGAAGCAGAGAAGCCGATTCTCTTCATTAGTAGGAAGCTCAGCGATTGGGAACAGAGGTATGCGACCGTAGAGAAAGAGGCCTTAGCCATCAAGTGGGCCCTCGATTATCTCTGGTACTACCTACTGGGTCAGAGGTTTGCATTAGTTACTGACCATGAGCCCCTCACGTGGATGGCTGGTAAGAGAAACAATAACAACAGAATAGCCAGATGGTTTTTGTCTTTACAACCGTTCTCTTTCCATGTCATCCACAGGGCCGGATCGAGGAACGGGAATGCAGACGCGCTGACCCGACGGGTTCGGTCCTGGGGGGGAAGGTATGTGGAAGGACCACCAGAGGGCAGGCTGGGCTCATGGATAGTAGCCCAACAAGGCATGGGAGACAATGTAACCAGAGGCAATTAAGCACAGCTGACGGTACTAATGACATACTCTCCTTCCCCTATAAGAGAGAGAATGGAACCAACAGAGAGAGGGGGGAAAACTATCTCTGGAAGATGGCCACCGAGAGAGAGCAGCTATCCAGGAAGAACCACTAAGACGGTGACAATCCCGTGACTTTTTGTTGTAGTTTAAAGATAATCCTATTGTGTTCCTGTTTCATCTGGAGAAGATGTATGTTTTTCCTTGGAAGATTTTCATTGATTATGTTGGAGTGTTTGTGTTGACCAAATGCCCTCAATAGAGAACTGTGTTCAATCAAGAAAACCTACTCCTGACTCGTTTATTCCACCTTCCCGCTTTAGAGTGACGCCCAATTACTTGGTCCGCTCACACACAGTAATGAAGGAATAATTCACCATTATTTGGGTCTCTGTGCTTTTGGTTGGATAGTGTTCTAAGTTTTTTCCTTATAGTTTAATTAACAATCTGCATCAAACCAGTTGTCATCTGTGGTCTTTAAAAAAAAAATCAATTTCAATTGTGCTTCTTTTGCCATTTGCCTGAATATATAGTTGATGTACTTTACTGCTAGATCGATGCCTTATTTACTTTCCAGAAAGTTATCTAAGAGTGTTTGGATATTTTGGTTACAGGTTGCTTTCTGGTATTCTTCTGTGATGTTTTGGGCCCATCTGTATGCATTTCTGATGTTGTACAGCTTACTGGGCTGTGAATGTGTGGTTGTTTCCATGTCTGTTCTTTTGAGGAACTACGTAATTTGGCTTAGATCAGACAGAGGTGTTAGTGGCTTGACAGTGAATGAGCTGAGAGAGAAAAGGTCAGTGTCTGTACTCATATAGTCTACTGTACTGTGCCAAGAGGTGATCAGTAGAATCTCCCCAAAGAGTCCCCCCATTGACAAAGTACAGACCCAGACTTCTACAGAGCTGCAACAGATCCCTTCTGTTTTTGGTGACCTCTCTCTCTCTGAAAATATATGCAGTATGCCACAGCTGATTGGCTGAGTAGGTGGGGCGTGGAAATTCAATATCGATGCATCGCATTAACCAGCTTGATAATAGCTAATTTCCAATGTGATTAATTTCTCTAAACTCTGAATGGAGTTACAGTGACTTAATTAATAACCTCTTGAAGCTAGGGGTTACTATTTTATGTGTGGAAAAATAATGTTCCCTAGGTAAACGGCCTATTTCTCAGGACCAGATGCTAGAATATGCATATAATTGACAGATTAGAATAGAAAAAAACTCTAAAGTTTCCAAAACTGTCAAAATATTGTCTGTGAGTATAACAGAACTGATATAGCAGGCGAAACCCTGAGAAAAATCAAACCAGCAAGTGGCTTCTATTTTGAAAACTACATGTTCCAGAGCCTCCCATTGCTCCATTTAACCTCTTGCGTCCCCCCGACACGCAGACGTCCCATCTAGACATCTGGAAATGCAAATGCGCTACGCTAAATGCTAATAGCACTCGTTAAAACTCAAACGTTCATTAAATCACACATGCAGGGTACTGAATTAAAGCTACACTCGTTGTGAATCCAGCCAACAAGTCAGATTTTTAAAATGCTTTTCGGCGAAAGCATGAGAAGCTATTATCTGATAGCATGCAACACACCAAAAGACCCGCAGGGGACGTAAACAAAATAATTAGCATAGTCGGCGCTACACAAAATGCACAAATAAAATATAAAACATTCATTACCTTTGACAATCTTCTTTGTTGTCCCATAAACATCACTATTGGGTCTTTTTTTCAATTAAATCGGTCCATATATAGCCTAGATATCGATCTATGAAGACTGTGTAATCAAGGAAAAAAACTGCGTTTTATAACGCAACGTCATTTTTTAAAATAAAAAAAGTCGATGATAAACTTTCACAAAACACTTCGAAATACTTTTGTAATGCAACTTTAGGTATTAGTAAACGTTAATAATCGATCAAATTGATCACGAGGCGATGTATATTCTATAGCTGTACGTCTTGAAATAATGTCCGGGTAAATCTCAACCAAAATATAAGACCGGAAGAAATGGGATGTTTCTTGTTCGTTTGACCAAGAAACAAAGCCCATTCAAATGACAAGACTGTTGACATCGTGTGGAAGCTGTAGGTATTGCAACCTCGGCCCCATTTAATGTGGTTTCTAATCAACAATACGTTCAAGTGGCGCATGGATATATTTCCCATTTTCAGTGATCAGATTTTCCTGCGCTTTTCGATGAAACGCACGTTCTGTTATAGTCACAGCCGTGATTTAACCAGTTTTAGAAACGTCTGAGTGTTTTCTATACACACATACTAATCATATGCATATACTATATTCCTGGCATGAGTAGCAGGGCGCTGAAATGTTGCTCGATTTTTAACAGAATGTTCAAAAAAGTAAGCCCTAAGCTTAAGTGGTAATCCACCTGGCATGTCAGATTTCAAAAAAGCTTTTCGGCGAAAGCATACCATGCGTTTATGTAAAGACATCGCTCTCAGCAGACAAAACATTACAAACAGCTAGCAGCCAAGTAGATTGGTCACGAAAGTCAGAAAAGCAATAAAATGAATCGCTTACCTTTGATGATCTTCGGATGTTTGCACTCACGAGACTCCCAGTTACACAATAAATGTTCCTTTTGTTCCATAAAGATTATTTTTATATCCAAAATACCTCCATTTGGTTGGCGCGTTATGTTCAGAAATCCACAGGCTTGAGCGGTCACAACCGCAGGACTGTAGTAAGCTTCTTCAATAGGAGAGAGAGAGAAAATGTCTGCTCCAAGCTGTTGTGCATGCAAAAATGCAGCTGGCACCCAGCCATACAATGACGCGATGTGATCTTTCTCGCTTATAATAATTTTTTTAAGCATGAAACTATGTCTAAAGACTGTTCACAACATGTAGAAGCCATAGGAAAAGAAATCTGGTTGACATCCCTTTAAAATGGAGCGAAGGCAGGCAATGGAACAGAGAGGTTTCAGGAAAAACAGCACTTCCGTGTTGGATTTTCCTCAGGTTTTCACCTGCAATATCAGTTCTGTTATACTCACAGACAATATCTTGATAGTTTTGAAAACTTTAGAGTGTTTTCTATCCTAATCTGACAATTATATGCATATTCTAGATTCTGGGCCTGAGAAATAAGCAGTTTTATTTGAGTACGTTTTTCATCCAAACATCAAAATACTGCCCCCTACACTAAACAGGTTAAATCACTCATGCAAGATAGCAAATTAAAGCTACACTTGTTGTGAATCCAGCCAACATGTCAGATTTCAAAAATACTTTTCGGCGAAAGCAAACAATGCTATTATCTGAGGATAGCACCTCCGTAAACATTTACATTTACATTTAAGTCATTTAGCAGACGCTCTTATCCAGAGCGACTTACAAATTGGTAAACAAACTGAGAAAAGCATATTTCAACCCTGCAGGCGCGACACAAAACACAGAAATAAAAATATAATTCATGCCTTACCTTTGAGGAGCTTCTTTTGATCTGTGTTCAATGCAGGAGGAAAACTAACTGTAGCTAGCTTTCTAGTCACGCGCCTCTATCTAACAGTACACTTCAAGTGACCCTCGTTCAAGATGGTGTACTTCTTCATTACACAAAGGAAAAACCTCGACCAATTTCTAAAGACTGTTGACATCCAGTGGAATCGATAGGGAGTGCAAGAAGGTCCCTTAGAAATCTGGAATCCCAATGAAAAATCATTGAAAAGAGAGTGACCTCAACAACAACAAAAAATCATCTGAATGGTTTGTCCTCGGGGACGCCTGCTAAATTAGTTCTGTTTTACTCACAGACATGATTCAAACAGTTTTAGAAACTTGCGTGTTTTCTATCCACAGCTACTAATAATATGCATATCCTATCTTCTGGGGATGAGTTGCAGGCAGTTGAATTTGGGCATGCATTTCATCCGGACGTGAAAATACTGCCCCCTGTCACCAAGAAGTTAATCTATGTTACCCCTTGGCAGCGTTATCAGAAAGCACAGCATTGATTTTAATTTATTGAATTTATTAGTGATTTACAGTAAGTACTTGGATGGCTCACAACTTCCTCCAGCTAAATCAAGACAAGACCGATGTACTTATTGTTGGAGCCAAAGCACAGAGAAAGAATCTGGCCACACATTTTAATTCATGGGCAATAAAGATAAAACACCAGGTAAAAAACCTAGGTGTTATTTATAATCACACAATAGGAACGTGACCAAAATAGTAGCTTTTTAACACCTGAGGAATGTTTTTCTCTCAGGCTGATACAGATAGACTCATCCATGCTTTTGTTACAAGCAGGCTTGACTAGTGTAATGCTCTCCTGTATGGTCTACCCAATAAAGCCATTGGTTAAGTGCAAACCATACAGAATGCTTCAGCACAGGTACTGACCAAGACAAGACGGAGAGCACACATTACACCAGTTTAAACAATTAGTTTTAAGATTTTTATATTCGTTTTTAAATCAATCCACGATCGTGCACCCCAATACATGTCAGACAAGCTTTTAAGTTATGTACCCAGTAGGTCCCTCAGGTCCTCTGGCACTGGCCTTTTAAATAATACCCACCCCAAAACCCGAACAAGGAACAGGTGAAAACAATTAGAACAAAACAAATGAAAAGGAAAAAGGGATCGGTGGCAGCTAATAGACCGGCGACGACGACCACCGAGCGCCGCCCGAACAGGAAGGGCAGCCACCTTCGGTGATATTCGTGACAGTACAGTATATGTTTCTCCTAATATTGTACAATTTGTGTGTTCCTTCATTGGTCTGGGCTATTGTTTTCGCTCAAGACCAGGTCGTTTTTATTGCTCTCAATTTGTCACTGTCGGAGTAGCCTGTATTTTCAGTCATTTGTGTGGTATTAAAATATTCTGCCAACGTCTTCTATCACGTAAACGACATCGAATTGCATGACATTTGTTTATATGATATCCAGACGCTGAAATACATTTTTTACTCATGTGTGGTAGTCTTAAAAGGGCCTCTGCTCAACTGTATGTTACTATGCATGTGTGATTATAGATGCTGCAATGCTTTTTTCTTTTTCCACCCCGCCCTCATAGGGCTCTTGTCAAAAGTAGTGCACTAGGGAATACTGTGTTATTTGGGACACAGATACATTTTCTCTGTCCTGATATTATTATGTGCAATTACGTGCAAACTATTAATAATAATATAAACTGTCACTCAAATGGCCACAATAAGTATCAGTCGTAGAGCACTAGCTACACTCAAACTGTCATCCGGAAACATCATTCAGGGTCAAGGTTTAATCTGTTCATTCTGATTTGCCCATACACCCTAGCGGGTATTTTGTAACACCCCCCCCCCCCCCCCCCCCCAACGGGCATCTGAGCCATTAGGAGGGGACCACTGGTGACCTATTCTTGCTTTCTGTACAGCTGGGTTATATGGGGAGCTCATCAAACTTATGAAGCTTTAAGCAGCAGAGAAATAAACAGATGTAATTGGCCCAACAAAAGCCCTCAGTCCCTCAAGGCCAGTTCAGTGGACGGACCAGTCCCAGACCCTGGACCTCCAAGCGCCTCTGAAGGCCCACCAGTCAGGGGGGTTCCCATGCTGTCTCCCTGTCACCCAGGCCTCAGTGTTGACAGTCCCATCACTCTGTGCCACAGACCCCATCTGCATCCCAAATGGCACCCTATTCTCTACATAGTGAACTACTTTTGACCAGGGCCCATGGGGATGCAACCCCTATCACTTCTCTCTGAGGTTACAAGGACCAGACAGACACAGCTGCCCCCCAATCCATTTCAATCAAGGGGAAATGTTTCATTTTTTATTAGTTTCAATGCCCCCCTGTCGTGATAGCAGAACTATTAGCTCTTTGCATCAATGCGTTTATATTTTCTCTTCCTCTGTCCAGCCTCCTTTCTTTCTTTCTTTCTTTCTTTCTTTCTTTCTTTCTTTCTTTCTTTCTTTCTTTCTTTCTTTCTTTCTTTCTTTCTTTCTTTCTTTCTTTCTTTCTTTCTTTCTTTCTTCCTCCTCCTCCCTTCACCACCTATCCCATGGTCGTATTGGATATCGGGAAAAAATGAATGACTTTATCTCCTGTCCCCTGGGAGGCTGGGCTGGTAGAAAAGTTGATATGCTACACCCTCCTCCTATTGGCTCTGTCTCTTTATCCTTGATAGAACCAGCAAGCCAGCTCCCTGCCATGACACAGCGGAAGAGCCAATCATGCGCAGGGACAATGGGATGAGCTATCTGGGGCGGCAGGAGAGGAGGAGGATGACGACAAGATGTATGCGTCCCAAATAGCACCCTATTCCCAATATAGTGCACTACTTTTGACCGGTGCCCATAGAGCTCTTGTATGGACCCTGGTCAAAAATAGTGCACTGTATTAGGAAAAGGGCGCCATTTGGGATGAAGAAATAATTAGATGTCCGGTAGGCGCAAGATGGCAGGGGATGGATCAGGAGACCTCATATTGAGAGCCTGAGGAAAATATAGGAGACACAGGGTCTATTGTCTCTCTCTCTTTCCCCCCCCCCCTCCTTCCCTCTACTCCCTCCTACCATCACCACTTCCCTCCATCTCCCAGAATTAGTCATTTATCAGTCTGTGAACAAAAATTATCAGCTCACTCCTTTAGCTCACACTAGCCCCACCTCTACCCTGTCCACACACACAAACACACACGTGACCCACTCTCAAAGGGTGTCTCAGGGAGAGTTGGGATATGCAAGCACGCACGCACACACACACACACACGCACAAATACACTACAACACGAACGCACACGTACACACACACAACCTCCCATTCACACACCTAGGGTTGGGTAGGTTACTTTCTAAATGTAATATGTTACAGTTACTAGTTACCTGTCCCAAATTATAATCAGTTATGTAACTTTTGGTTTACCCAAACTTAGTAATGTAAGCGGATTACTTTCACTTACTTTTGGATTACTTTCCTTTTAAGAGGCATTAGAAGAGACAAAAAGGACACATCAAATGCATTTAGTGTCATCATATAGTTTCTGACTTGTGGTCAGACTTGACTTGCTCAGATGGAACAAACTTAAACGTGCACCTTTTTCAATGCTGAAATCAATGTAATTGAGAAAACAGAACAGTGTCATAATGTACTTTTTAGCAAACATCTTTTCGGAATTATAAGTAATCCAAGAAGTAATAATCTAGTTTTTCAAAAGGATCTGTAATATGATTACAAAATGTTTGCTGGTAATGTAACTGATTACAGTTACAGTTTTTATTGGAATCAGTTATTCCACAACCCTGCACACACCATCACCGCCAGACACAATTTAATAGCAGCAGAATGGGCCCAGAATGAAGGTCAGGGAGAACGTTCATTAAAACACTGTAACTTGGCTAATTGAAGCTTACCCAACGCTTTGCATGGATGAGTGGCCATCAATAGCACAAAGGAGGCCCATTGTGGAGACACAGATGTGTGCAAAACCAGGCAGGGATTTTTTATTTTACCTTTATTTTACTAGGCAAGTCAGTTAAGAACAAATTCTTATTTTCAATGACGGCCTAGGAACAGTGGGTTAACTGCCTGTTCAGGGGCAGAACGACAGATATGTACCTTGTCAGCTCGGGGGATTTGAGGGATGAATGACGGGACTGGGGGGACTGGGTGTGAGGCTGGGGCTGTGGGGACTATCCCGTGTGTGTGTGTATGTATGTGCACATGCGTGTGAGTGTGCATGTGTGTGGGTGTGTTACACTTGCCAATGTTGTGGCCATTATCTGCTGAACCCTATGGCAGCAGCCTCTCATTAATACGGAGGGAGCCAAGCGATGCTCAGCTAGATTCACTCCAAACTTGTTTTCCTCCAATCATCCCGCAGCCTTTTGTTGGTGTGAATGGTGAAAGTACTTGTGTTGTTGCATTGTGTTATTTTGCTCGGCTGCGCGACAGATTGACAATAAACATATTCAAAACTGATTAAATCCACCACACTTTAAATGTATTACTAAACATGGTGAATGAATGGGATTGTTTTTATTTGTTTGTTTGGTATGTTGTTTGGTGGTGGTTTCATGCCTGTTTTTATGGAATAATTACAACTGACTTGGGATCTCTCATTTGAGAATAATTAGCATTTGACACTACATGTAATTAGCTAGCCTGTTGATAGATTAATTGGGAGGCCTCCAGCATCAATGAATGGCCATACAGAGGATGTATGGATTCAGTAGGAACACTCGGAACGCTGATTAATTCCAAGTGGTTCTGGATCAGAAATCAGTTATCCTGGCAGGACCAATTGGAACCTCATGGACATACCTGCTTCAGGCGATTAGATTTAACCTCCCTCTGTCTTTGTAGGTGTCATGGGCCAAATTCCCATTACTGTCAATACACCAATACACCTGGATATATAGGATATCACCTATAGCACATATAGCCCACCTCAGCCTTAAAAAGCAATGTTAGACTTTTCTTGCTTTAATCGTTTAATTTGAATTCATGTCACAATTAACCCTCGGTGGTGGGTTGAGCCAATAGCCAACTCTTAACTCTTTCCTAGTGATATTGATCACATCACATGTTCACTGGTTACTAGTCCAGTGACCCCATGATCTGAAGCAATACATTTTGCTTTCATATCCATAAAATAGTTTATTTGAGTTCCTCTCAGTGCATATTAGGGGTGTTCTTGTTCGTTAAAAAAATACAGCTTTCAGATGTGTTATAGATAGATTATGATGGGAAGATAATTAAGACAGAGATAGAAACCTCTGTCCCAGGTCCTTCTACTCCTGACATAAACATCCTGGAAGACAGACAGGCACCTGGGAGGGCCTTATGCCTCACCTGTTTCATCGTCTTAGAAATGTTGTGATGATTTAACCCCTGCTCTCTATCCATGCTCCTGGATTTCCCGAGAGATACACACATGGGTTGTGTCTAAAATGGCACCTTGTTTCCTATGTAGTGCACTACTTTTGAACAGGGCCCATAACGCTCTTATCAAAAGTTGTGGACTAAATAGGGAACATGGCCATTTGGAATGGATCCATGGCCTAGTCAGTGATCCGTTTCAGAACCGCTGCCCTGGGCTAGGCTGAGTGATGGGGATGGAGGGTGGAAGGTAGAGGAGTGGAGGGGGACTGGGGTGTGCTGTAGGAACACAGGTTAGATCAGCGATTAGATGCAGTGTGACACTGGGCTTATTGCTCTGGCGCACGGGAGGATGTGAGATTGGATCTGTGATATGAACACCCAGGCTTCCATCCATCTCCTCTAGGGCTAGCTCTCTCCGTCCACAGATTGGCCTGGTCTGGCAGCTAGCTAGAGCTGCACATACCACCTTTTTGCTTCTCAACCACTCCATTCACCCAAACACACAACACATACAGTATGTCAGTCTGTATTTCTCATTTCATCCTATGTAAAATGTTAGTCTGGCAGAATCTGTGAAGAGACCACTGCCACGTGCCAGGGCCCGGTTTACAAAAAGCATCTTAAGGTTATGTTCATCGTTGGAACCACATGGAAACCAGAGCCATAGCTAGGGAGGGTTCAGAGCTAGGAGAGTAGAGCTAGGAGAGTACAGAGGCTCAGTGAGACAAACTGAGGCATTATCATATAATTTTACAAACAGAAATTCTCAAGAATAAGGAACTTAAAGTATGCTTCAGTTAGCTGAAAGTCTTTTAGCTCCAATCCTGTCTGCCGTTGTCTCCAGTTATTTCTCTCTGAATGTGAGCAGCATCAGCCTATTCAACTGTTTGGGCTGGTTGTCCACCCGATCACACACTTGATTAACTAATGAACCTCAGCTGGGCTCCTACCTGATAAGGTACTGGAAGGAGGTGGGAAGGTGTTGGAAGGATGTAGTAAGAGGATTTGCCCTTTAAGCACCACCGTTAGAATAAAACGTAGCTTGTATTTAGATACAACTAGCTAATTTACTTCATAATGAGAAATGAGCAACCAGAAGCTCTGTGAATGTGTTCTATTGTACTTCAGACCGGACTATTAGCATTATGGAACCCATCGTTTAGCCATATCTATTGCTTTGTTCTATTGTAATACAGGAAAAGACAACTCTGCACTAGTTAAAAAAGCAAATTACAGTTGTGAGTAATACAGTTGCACAAGAGAGTATTGGACAGTGGAGCTTAGAAAACAATAAAAAATACATAAACACCTACTTGTTGATATTGCTTTCTTCCTTATGATTGCCGGATCATTTTATCTCCACCAAACAGCAATAATAGGCAGGACCTGGTTTCCCAAAGCATCTTAAGGCTAAGTTTACATTTACATTTACATTTAAGTCATTTAGCAGACGCTCTTATCCAGAGCGACTTACAAATTGGTGCATTCACCTTATGACATCCAGTGGAGCAGCCACTTTACAATAGTGCATCTAAATCTTTAAGGGGGGTGAGAAGGATTACTTTATCCTATCCTAGGTATTCCTTAAAGAGGTGGGGTTTCAGGTGTCTCCGGAAGGTGGTGATTGACTCCGCTGTCCTGGCGTCGTGAGGGAGTTTGTTCCACCATTGGGGGGCCAGAGCAGCGAACAGTTTTGACTGGGCTGAGCGGGAACTGTACTTCCTCAGTGGTAGGGAGGCGAGCAGGCCAGAGGTGGATGAACGCAGTGCCCTTGTTTGGGTGTAGGGCCTGATCAGAGCCTGGAGGTACTGAGGTGCCGTTCCCCTCACAGCTCCGTAGGCAAGCACCATGGTCTTGTAGCGGAGATCATGGAACTTGGGAAGGTTGGACGGAGTCTGGATGAGTTGTAGGGTTTAATCCCGGGAGGAAGAGTGCCTGGATTAGACCTGCGCCGCTTCCTTGAGGCCGAGATGTTCATGAACCTACAGGAACGGGGTGATGTTATCCAGGGTGTTGTCAGGATCACGCCAGGTTCACTGAGTGGAGTTGTCTGGCGAGATCAGAACGGGCATGCAGAGCAGCTCCGTCTTGCCGAGGTTCAGCTTGAGGTGGCGATCCGTCATCCACACTGATATGTCTGCCAGACATGCAGAGATGCGGCCACCTGGGAAGGGGGAAGGAGAAGATTAATTGTGTGTCGTCTGCATAGCAATGATAGGAGAGACCATGTGAGGTTATGACAGAGCCAAGTGACTTGGTGTATAGCGAGAATAGGAGAGGGCCTAGAACAGATCCCTGGGGGACACCAGTGGTGAGAGCACGTGGTGAGGAGACGGATTCTCGCCACGCCACCTGGTAGGAGCGACCTGTCAGGTAGGACGCAATCCAAGCGTGGGCCGCGCCGGAGATGCCCAACTCGGAGAGGGTGGAGAGGAGGATCTGATGGTTCACAGTATCGAAGGCAGCCGTTAGGTCTAGAAGGATGAGAGCAGAGGAGAGAGAGTTAGCTTTAGCAGTGCGGAGCGCCTCCGTGATACAGAGAAGAGCAGTCTCAGTTGAATGACTAGTCTTGAAACCTGACTGATTTGGATCAAGAAGGTCATTCTGAGAGAGATAGTGGGAGAGCTGGCCAAGGACGGCACGTTCAAGGGTTTTGGAGAGAAAAGAAAGAAGGGATACTGGTCTGTACTTGTTGACATCGGAGGGATCGAGTGTAGGTTTTTTCAGAAGGGGTGCAACTCTCGCTCTCTTGAAGACGGAAGGGACGTAGCCAGCGGTCAGGGATGAGTTGATGAGCGAGGTGAGGTAAGGGAGAAGGTCTCCGGAAATGGTCTGGAGAAGAGAGGAGGGGATAGGGTCAAGCGGGCAGGTTGTTGGGCGGCCGGCCGTCACAAGACGCGAGATTTCATCTGAGAGAGAGGGGAGAAAGAGGTCAGAGCACAGGGTAGGGCAGTGTGAGCAGAACCAGCGGTGTCGTTTGACTTAGCAAACGAGGATCGGATGTCGTCGACCTTCTTTTCAAAATGGTTGACGAAGTCATCTGCAGAGAGGGAGGAGGGGGGGAGGGGTGGAGGATTCAGGAGGGAGGAGAAGGTGGCAAAGAGCTTCCTAGGGTTAGAGGCAGATGCTTGGAATTTAGAGTGGTAGAAAGTGGCTTTAGCAGCAGCGACAGAAGAGGAAAATGTAGAGAGGAGGGAGTGAAAGGATGCCAGGTCCGCAGGGAGGCGAGTTTTCCTCCATTTCCGCTCTGCTGCCCGGAGCCCTGTTAATCTTACTACCTTAAGATCCTATGGTTCTAATGATGAACGTAGCCTTATCTAGCTAACTTTTGGTAAACTGGGGCTTGCTCTTTATTGCTATTCAGTGTAAATAAAATTATCCGGGCTCTGTATAGTACACTGCGTCCCAAACGGCACCCTATATAGTACACTACTTTTGACCAGTGTCCATAGAGCATAGAGTACCATTTGGGACGCAGAAGATACAATGACATTCCGCATCTGTTGTGCTGACTCTGAACTTTCTGAACCTAATTTGTTATGTTGTAACTTGAGTCTCTGTAATTTATGCTTGTCACTTATTATACCTTTACTTCAAGTTGACTGAAATCAATAGCAATTGCAGGATCCTGAGGGAAAACAGACAAGGCGGAGCTAAACACTGACCTTTGGGTTGGTAAATGAGATGCATGTGTGGAAGTGAGTTTGCTTGGGTGATGCTTAGGTAAACTGTTGTATCACTTGAAAAAAATAAAAAATGTATACGAGGCAACAAAAATAACTCCAATCCTACCTTAGAGTAAGGATACAACTTTAGCCTACCAGAGCCAAAATCAGGTGCTAAATCATAACAAAACGAGATTCCCAAATGAATCCTCCGCACTAACAAAACATCTCAATCTAAGTCGATCCAATGCTAGCTAGCTTACCATATTGTTCCAAATGACACAATGATTGAGTCCCAAATGGCACCCTATTTCCTATATAATGCACTGCTTTTGACCAGAGCTCTATAGTCCAAATACAGTATTCCCTTTGGGCCCTGGTCAAAAGAAGTGCACTACATCAGGAAAAGGGTGCATTTTGGAATGTGCCCAGATAGATACTGCAGCCTGGGTGCCTCAGCAGGATCCTGTCTGTCTGCTGGAGCTAATTAGGCTTTACTTCCTGTTACATGTCCTGTTACTTACTGCAACCACTTCCCTTTCACAATACACATTGGCACCTGCCAGATGGAAGACTGGAGGAGAGAGGAGAGAAAGAGATAAAAACATGTGTGAAGACATATGAAGAAGCAGTGGACTGGGTCCAAGCCAGCTGGTGAGGCTGGAGAATAAAGAAATGCTTTGGTTCACTCAAATGAAATGACAAAGAAAGGGCACACTAGGTTTGGTGGTTTGTTATTCAAGTTTTTTTGTGCATGGTGTGGCACACAGTGATCATATACTGTACTTTGAGACAGGGGCATCATTTCAGCTAAACCTACGGTATGGAACAGTGGGGTGTGTGGGATTTTTGTTGTTGTTGTTGAATCTCATTTACTGAATTTCTACACAACTCTAAAATTATATTTGGACAACAGAAAAACTAAACAAAAAAGACCCTAGCCATTAATTATCACTGAAATAAACGGCTGTGGAAAGGCATGTACAATGTCATCAACTACTCTACCTCATCATAAATTGAGTCATTTACTTGTTGAAGGCACATACAGTGCAACGTGAAATAGATGCATAATGCACGCTATCAAGCCACAAAAAGGTTGACTTCAAATGTATACATCCATTTTCAACGCATGAGTTTCAAGTTTGCAGAAGCAATTATTTCACCATACAATTTCACCTTTATAATACATGATTGCATGCATCTATCAACGGATTTTCAGACAAATGTAATGTAGGCTAAGATAATCATCATTTAGGCTAATAATATAACTCAACCACTGTTAGCAAAACAGAACAATGCATGCCTGAGCGCATAGTGACCTCAGAGATGTTTTTTCTCCTTTCTTTGCACTGGAAAATGTTGGCCTTTTACAAACACTTTTCTTTCAATTATACGACACTTTATATGGTTGGAAGCATAAGAAACAATGTTTAATACGACACAAATTAGTAGCCTACTTTTGCTGACACTGACTAACAGATCAGTAAAAACAACCTTGTCTCGAATGCAACAAACTAATCTAGGCCTATGAAAAGGGGAGATTGTACAATATGACATCCATCTAGCCTGGAGGAGGAAATTATTATCCCAGCATTTTTTCCCCAGTGGTACTGATCCAATGATAAAGACAGTGAATATGTGCACTCACAAGGGATACGGCCGATGCCGCTGGTGCCAGTAAAATAGGTTGTTTTGGAGTTTTTCTGCAATAGCCATTTGCATTCTGAACTATGTTTTTCCTATGATTTTATTTAAAAATGATTGCCATGGCCTAGGCTTATTTAACCGATTTTCACTGACTGCTGCTACTCAACAATCAGATATTTGGTAGCCTATTTGCCTCGTACTCTGCCCAAATTGCACGCTTAAAACAATCCACAGCTTATTTTTTTAAAGAAGCTAATGATACTCTGTGGCCAAGTCATGCTCTTTGGTGTAGAATTTTGGTGTAGAGGTTTCATTACATACAGTCGAGAAGAACTACTGAATATAAGAGCAGCGTCAACTCACCATCAGTACGACCAAGAATATGATTTCGCGAAGCGGATCCTGTGTTCTGCCTTTCACCCAGGACAACGGAATGGATCCCAGCCGGCGACCCAAAACAACGACTTCGTAAAAGAGGGAAACGAAGTGGTCTTCTGGTCAGACTCCGGAGACAGACACATCGTGCACCACTCCCCAGTATACTTCTCGCCAATGTCCAGTCTCTTGACAACAAGGTTGATGAAATCCGAGCAAGGGTAGCATTCCAGAGGGACATCAGAGACTGTAACGTTCTTTGCTTCACGGAAACATGGCTCACTGGAGAGACGCTATCGGAGTCGGTGCAGCCAGCTGGTTTCTCCACGCATCGCGCCGACAGAAACAAACATCTTTCTGGTAAGAAGAGGGGCGGGGGCGTATGCCTTATGGCTAACGAGACGTGGTGTAGTCACAAAAACATACAGGAACTCAAGTCCTTCTGTTCACCTGATTTAGAATTCCTCACAATCAAATGTCGACCGCATTATCTACCAAGGGAATTCTCTTCTATTATAATCACAGCCGTATATATTCCCCCCCAAGCAGACACATCCATGGCTCTGAACTAACTTTATTTGACTCTTTGCAAACTGGAATCCATACATCCTGAGGCTGCATTCATTGTAGCTGGAGATTTTAACAAGGCTAATCTGAAAACAAGACTCCCTAAATTGTATCAGCATATCGATTGTGCAACCAGGGCTGGCAAAACCTTGGATCATTGCTATTCTAACTTCCGCGATGCATATAAGGCCCTGCCCCGCCCTCCTTTCGGAAAAGCTGACCACGACTCCATTTTGTTGATCCCTGCCTACAGACAGAAACTAAAACAAGAAGCTCCCACGCTGAGGTCTGTCCAACGCTGGTCCGACCAATCTGATTCCACACTCCAAGACTGCTTCCATCACGTGGACTGGGATATGTTTCGTATTGCGTCAGACAACAACATTGACAAATACGCTGATTCGGTGTGCGAGTTCATTAGAACGTGCGTTGAAGATGTCGTTCCCATAGCAACGATTAAAACATTCCCAAACCAGAAACAGTGGATTGATGGCAGCATTCGCGTGAAACTGAAAGCGCGAACCACTGCTTTTAATCAGGGCAAAGTGACCGGAAATATGACCGAATACAAAGTGTAGCTATTCCCTCCGCAAGGCAATCAAACAAGCTAAGCGTCAGTATAGAGACAAAGTAGAATCTCAATTCAACGGCTCAGACACAAGAGGTATGTGGCAGGGTCTACAGTCAATCACGGATTACAAAAAGAAAACCAGCCCCGTCACGGACCAGGATGTCTTGCTCCCAGGCAGACTAAATAACTTTTTTGCCCGCTTTGAGGACAATACAGTGCCACTGACACGGGCCTGCAACCAAAACATGCGGCCTCTCCTTCACTGCAGCCGAGGTGAGTAAAACATTTAAACGTGTTAACCCTCGAAAGGCTGCAGGCCCAGACGGCATCCCCAGCCGCGCCCTCAGAGCATGCACATGTGTTTACGGACATATTCAATCAATCCCTATCCCAGTCTGCTGTTCCCACATGCTTCAAGAGGGCCACCATTGTTCCTGTTCCCAAGAAAGCTAAGGTAACTGAACTACACGACTACCGCCCCGTAGCACTCACTTCCGTCATCATGAAGTGCTTTGAGAGACTAGTCAAGGACCATATCACCTCCACCCTACCTGACACCCTAGATCCACTCCAATTTGCTTACCGCCCAAATAGGTCCACAGACGATGCAATCTCAACCACACTGCACACTGCCCTAACCCATCTGGACAAGAGGAATACCTATGTGAGAATGCTGTTCATTGACTACAGCTCGGCATTTAACACCATAGTAGCTTCCAAGCTCGTCATCAAGCTCGAGACCCTGGGTCTCGACCCCTCCCTGTGCAACTGGGTACTGGACTTCCTGACGGGCCACCCGCAGGTGGTGAGGGTAGGCAACAACATCTCCACCCCACTGATCCTCAACACTGGGGCCCCACAAGGGTGCGTTCTGAGCCCTCTCCTGTACTCCCTGTTCACCCACGACTGCGTGGCCACGCTCGCCTCCAACTCAATCATCAAGTTTGCAGACGACACAAGGCTAGGCTGGGCTTGATTACCAACAACGACGAGACGGCCTACAGGGAGGAGGTGAGGGCCCTCGGAGTGTGGTGTCAGGAAAATAACCTCACACTCAACGTCAACAAAACTAAGGAGATGATTGTGGACTTCAGGAAACAGCAGAGGGAACACCCCCTATCCACATCGATGGAACAGTAGTGGAGAGAGTAGCAAGTTTTAAGTTCCTCGGCATACACATCACAGACAAACTGAATTGGGCCACCCACACAGACAGCATCGTGAAGAAGGCGCAGAAGCGCCTCTTCAACCTCAGGAGGCTGAAGAAATTTGGCTTGTCACCAAAAGCACTCACAAACTTCTACAGATGCACAATCGAGAGCATCCTGGCGGGCTGTATCACCGCCTGGTACGGCAACTGCTCCGCCCACAACCGTAAGGCTCTCCAGAGGGAAGTGAGGCCTGCACAACGCATCACCGGGGGCAAACTACCTGCCCTCCAGGACACCTACACCACCCGATGTTACAGGAAGGCCATAAAGATCATCAAGGACAACAACCACCCGAGCCACTGCCTGTCCACCCCGCTATCATCCAGAAGGTGAGGTCAGTACAGGTGCATCAAATCTGGGACCGAGAGACTGAAAAACAGCTTCTATCTCAAGGCCATCAGACTGTTAAACAGCCACTACTAACATTGAGTGGCTGCTGCCAACACACTGACTCAACTCCAGCCACTTTAATAATGGGAATTGATGGGAAATGATGTAAAATATATCACTAGCCACTTTAAACAATGCTACCTAATATAATGTTTACATACCCTACATTATTCATCTCATATGTATACGTATATACTGTACTCTATATCATCTACTGCATCTTTATGTAATACATGTATCACTAGCCACTTTAACTATGCCACTTTGTTCACATACTCATCTCATATGTATATACTGTACTCGATACCATCTAATGTATCTTGCCTATGCCGCTCTGTACCATCACTCATTCATATATATTTATGTACATATTCTTTATCCCCCTCCACTTGTGTGTATAAGACAGTAGTTTTGGAATTGTTAGTTAGATTACTTGTTGGTTATTACTGCATTGTCGGAACTAGAAGCACAAGCATTTCGCTACACTCGCATTAACATCTACTAACCATGTGTATGTGACAAATAAAATTTGATTTGAGTTTTGAACCATACACAAACATTATTACATTCATGTTCAGTAAATTCATAATGTTTGTTTTATATCATTAACACTTTGCATGCAGTTCCTTACAAGCTTCGACGAGGTAGACCTATTCGCTCAGCACTTTCAAAATGGACACCGACAGAAACTCAGAAAGTCTGATAGATGTTAGTACAGATAAATTCAGCAAGATATAGAGGCCTTAACTTTACTCTTCTTTAAGTCATCACAGAGAGAGACACGATTAGCCTACCGTTTGAAGTATTTTATTAGGCCTGTGTGGTCAAAACAAAATACAATCATGAGGATCCACTTTTATAGACAACATACAGAGGCACAGACAGCACATTTTGCAAATAAAACAACCCTCGCAATTTCAACTGGAATTATTTACTGAACCTTTTGTTGAAAATAAATAATTGAATGGGAAGAGACTGTCACTGGCAAACATGGTTGCAGACCCAACAATATTACATAGTATCCCTCCTCATGAAGAAAATCATATGAGCTAATTATAATACACAAAGTAACATAGTTTCCCCCCTATCGGGGCACCACGGCCCCTTTATGGGGCGTTTGCCCCAAACATACTTACTTAAACTTTTTTCTCTCTCTAACCAGTTGGAATATTTATCTGTACAGTGTTTCTCATTAGATAATTTTTTTCTAAATGACAAATTATTAGATCAATGTACCTCAAAATAATTTTGTTGGAGTGACTTAAAAAGTTGGGATGAGACAGATGACATTTGACGCCTATCCCTCTTAGGGATAGGTGGGACGCAAATGTCTCAACTGGCCAATTGCCAGGGCAAATGCAGAGCGCCAGATTCAAATAAAATGCTATAAAATTCAAACTTTCATTAAATCACACATGTAAGATACTCAATTAAAGCTACACTCATTGTGAATCCAATGTAGACGGGGAAATCTGTATTCAATACAGGAAAGAAAACAAACCAGCGCTGCTTTTCACGTCTTGCGGAACTCACAAAAGTGTCCCCAGTTCCGAGTTGGCCTACTTCTTCATTGCACAAAGGAATAACCTCAACCAAATTCCAAAGACTGGTGACATCCAGTGGAAGCGGTAGGAACTGAAAATAGGTTCCTATGAAATATCCCTTGGCAAAGACAATTCAGGGAACAGAGAGGGGGGAGAAAAAAAATTCTGAACAGTTAGTCCTCGGGGTTTTGCCTGCTACATAAGTTATGTTATACTCACAGACATGATTCAGTTTTAGAAACTTCAGAGTGTTTTCTATCCATATCTATTAATAATATGCATATCTTATATTCTTGTCATGAGTAGGAGGAAGTTGAAATTGGGCACGCTATTTATCCAAAAGTGAAAATTCTGCCCCCTAGCCTCAAGAGGTAGACTAGTGGCATCCAGCGAAAGTGTTGAAAAGAAAATTGCGATATAAAGTGGTGAGAATGACGGGAGAAGGGGGTTAACCCCAAGCCACCTTAACATGGGGCTTAAAGGTATAAAACATAAACTCTTACATCCATTTCTACTGGACCTCAGACTACTGTGTTGTTTTGTTTCCGTTACTATCCACATCATCAGAACTGCTTAGATAGAATATGTTGGTAAATTGGAACTGACAAGTATCTCTCCACCTCTGAAGGAAACACATGGTGTGTCCAAAATGGCACCCTACTCCCTATCTAGTTCACTTCTTTTGACAAGTGCCCTGAATAGGTGGTAATTTGGGACTCAGACCAAAACTGAACAAAAAAACTTGCTCCCTACTGTAAATGTACCGAACAGCAACATGAACAGTGCCACAGGCAAGGCTACGTTTTGAACCTGCCAATAGCTCAGAATTCCAGACACCATGTATAATTTAAAGCTTGGTGAGGCACACACCGGTCTGCCTGCACAGCCGTAAGAATGAAGTCTGGCTTTAGGGAAAGTTAGAGTCCCAAATGGCAAGCTTTTTCATTTATAGTGGGACTCTGGTCAAAAATAGTGCAATATAAAGGGAACGAGGCGCCATTTGGGGTGCAGGTAAGTCTGGCTTTTAGTGGTTCTCTGTGTCGTTGTTGGTACTTCTGCTCCCCAAAACCTCCATGTCTCTCACCCAGACAGACCCAGGCCCTCCCGTGGGTCTCCACAACCCAGCTAACGAGCACCAAAGTGTAGAAAATATTGGAGAGAAGGAAGAGCATGCATGGGACTTTATCTCCACAGTCTGCAGTGTACTGATGAACTTCATTAACTGATAACAGACGGCACAACAAGTATTAATCAGCTAGCCTCTGACAGGATCTGAGATAGGAAACCACTGTGTAATCTATGCCATGGCACAGATCTGATATGTTACACAACCACTGATATCCATTTGGAATGAGTGCATATTGCTTGATTTCAGATTAGAAGCGATCTCACCACGTGAATGAAAGACTTTTGAGGTGAAATTAACATCAAATGAAGTGAAAGCTACCATCATTCATGGCTGTGTGCAACCAAACAGTCCTTACCCAAACAACTTAACACCTATGGGTCATTACAAAAAATCCCTTAGGAGTACATGTTAGGAATTATGTTCCCCTCACCAGATACACTACATTACCAAAGGTATGTGGACATCTGCTCATCGGACATCTTATTCCAAAATCATGTGCATTAATATGGAGTTGGTCCCCACTTTACTGCTATAACAGCCTCCACACTTCTGGGAAGGCTTTCCACTAGATGTTGGAACATTGCTGCAGGGACTTGCTTCCATTCAGCCACAAGAGCATTAGTGAGGTCAGGCACATGGTGAACTTGTTGAAAAGGTGGCATCCTATGACGGTGCCACGTTGAAAGTCACTGAGCTCTTCAGTTAGGCCATTCTACTGCCAATGTTTGTCTATGGACAGTGAATGTCTGTGTGCTCGATTTTATACACCAGTCAGCAACGGATGTGGCTGAAACAGCCAAATCCACTAATTTGAAGGGGTGTCTTTTTTTTAATATAGTGTACTAACATCTAAGTTCTAAATGGCACCCTACACCCTACATAGTGTAATACTTCCAGAGTCCTGTTTCCTGGTCAAAGGTAGTGCACTATACAGGGAATAGGTTGCCATTTGGGACGTAGCCAACATCCTTCATAAGCTGACCTTCACTTCAAAGAACTGATTTTCTGTATTCTAATCATATGAGATTTACAAAGTTGTGTATGTAGTTTATGAACATGTTTGGACTGTTGACAGGCACTTAGGCAGTTGAGATCTCTGTGGAGTTTTAGTGTCAGAGTACTCGATATGGCCCTAAGGCAGAGGTGATCGTTTTAGCTGCTTGAGCCTGATGATGTTATCAACAAACAATTTACTAAGAGCATGAGATCTTATTTCACCCTTAACGTTGTTTATTACGTTATTTGTTACAGCTGACACAGTGTGTTAACTGTAATAGAGGAGGTAATACACACACATCAAATCGTATTGGTCACATACACATGGTTAGCAGATGTTAATGCGAGTGTAGCGAAGTGCTTGTGCTTCTAGTTCCAACAGTACAGTTAATATCTAACAAGTAATCAAACAATTCCCAACCACTACCTAATACACACAAATCTAACAAGTAATCTAACAATTCCCAACCACTACCTAATAGACACAAATCTAACTAGTAATATAACAATTCCCCAACAACTACCTAATACACACAAATCTAAAGGGATGAATGAGAATATGTACATATAAGTATATGGATGAGCGATGGCCGAGCGACATAGGCAAGGTGCAGTAGATGGTATAAAATATAGTATATACATGTGATATGAGTCATGTAAGATAGGTAAACATTATTAAAGTGGCATTATTTAAAGTGGCATTGTTTAAAGTGACTAGTAATCCATTTATTAAAGTGTCCATGCACACACACACACACACAGTCTTGTATAACAAACCTTGTGGGAACACACAATTCAGTCTCATACAAAATTTTATTTTCCATAACCCTAAACCTAACCCATACCCTTATTCAAGCTGATTCAGAGCATTTCTCCCACCGCAGGAGTATATTGGCTTTCTGCTCCTCCATGTTTGACCCTGGTGCCCCACATTTTGATAGGAAATATGAGGAACAACAACTCAGCAGGTTAGAGAGCTGCAGCTGGTTCTGTCTCTGTCTGTCTGTCTGTCTGTCTGTCTGTCTGTCTGTCTGTCTGTCTGTCTGTCTGTCTGTCTGTCTGTCTGTCTGTCTGTCTGTCTGTCTGTCTGTCTGTCTGTCTGTCTGTCTGTCTGTCTGTCTGTCTGTCTCTGTAAATCCAAATTGATGTGGATGGTGGAACAACACCCAGTTTGAATGGAATATGTGGGTATGATTTAGGAGCAGTTACATGTACATGTACATGCTTGAAATAACAAAATAAAGCAGAGATCAGCAGAGTCCTTCCCTCAGGGGGAAGGGCAACTTTTTATTGCCCAAGTTTCAGTCACCTATTCTTTATACAGGCTGTGAAAGGAAGACAGCGTAGTCAAAACATTTGTAATAAATTGTGCTTTTCCAGCTACAGTTGTGTTGTTTTAGGATCAACTAATTCCAAAGAATTATATCATTAACACAAGCATTTAGATTATCCTAAAACAACACAACTATAGCTGGAACCCTACTATAACAAAACAGAATTGATTCAAAATTTGAATCACATCCAATGTCTCAGGTCACTACTGTATGTTGAATTCACAAAACAATTAGACAATTCACCCTAGTGGATGTAACACCCCAAACCAGCTGTGTTGTCTACTGCACAGTACTTATCCTGTTAATTGCCATTACATTGTCAAATCACACAGCTGACCTATTGTGAATTTCTCTGTGATTTATGAAGCTCCCATAACTTCACATACAGTGGGGCAAAAAAGTATTTAGTCAGCCACCAATTGTGCAAGTTCTCCCACTTAAAAAGATGAGAGAGGCCTGTAATTTTCATCATAGGTACACTTCAACTATGACAGACAAAATAAGAAAATCACATTGTAGGATTTTTAATGAATTTATTTGCAAATTATGGTGGAAAATAAGTATTTGGTCATCTACAAACAAGCAAGATTTCTGGATCTCACAGACCTGTAACTTCTTCTTTAAGAGGCTCCTCTGTCCTCCACTCGTTACCTGTATTAATGGCACCTGTTTGAACTTGTTATTAGTATAAAAGACACCTGTCAACATTTCATTGTCTCTCTTTGGAATGTTTCCAGGGACTATACTCTTGGGGAGAGTGAGTGAGATTGAGGCCATAAACTACCACATTGAAAAGGGCATGGAAGTTTTTGTTTTACAAAAGGTATCTTAAAGGGGCACTCACCATATGGGATTTTAATGAGTTTTTATTTTCTGAGTTTTCATTACACACGCTAATTCTTTTGATAGAGGAATGTTCTGGGAACATGGAAATACAACATGTTGGAACTAGTTGACTATTGTTTGCAATTTGTTTAATATAGTGAAAAACACTGCTTTGAAGGGTTCTGTATGACCTATGACCTTCTGATGACCTTCCGTTGTGGCTTGATCACCCACATTGGAAAGCCATTTGGATAATGAATTTATGGTCATTTGTAATACTGCTTTCAAGATCATTTGTGTAATTGGTAAATATGTTTCTTAGCCATATTTGTAATTTGGACCACTGTGAAGAGGGAGAGGGCATTGCTTTTAACTAAGGGTATGCTGCTTTAAGTCTATTTTCCTATGACCATAGGGGTTAAATCATTTTTCTTTGTGGAGTTTTTTTTCAGTTTAGTGATTTTAATTTGATTAGGTTAGTTGAAATTTTGTTTTATATTTTTTTCAGTTTTTGTTTTACATTACTCTCATACGGGGAGATATGTGTAAAACATGGGGGAGGATTCAGTTTTTTGAGGGTTTGAAGTTATACACCTTAAGTGATATGTGAAGGAGTGTATTGTATTGTCGAGTGTATTGTATTGTTGTGTTTGTTTTGTTCTATATTCCCGAGGGGTATAGGTCTAACTTCTTGATCCTTGGCTCTACGATGGAGTTGACAGTGAGACGGGGAGTATAAACGAATTTGAAAGAATAGTTTCAATAGAATGTTTTGATATTCTCTGTGAAATATGTTTAGATGTGTGTATTAAGAATAATTGGTAAAAGTAATAATTTATCATGTAGTTGTTTAATGAACTGAACTTAACTGTTGTTCTGATCTGTTCTTTCGAGGTTATCATGAAAAGTGACATCAGACGGTATCTTAATGCATGGAAGAGATAATTGGACCAAATAGTGTGTGTACCTCAAAACCCCCTCTAACTGGCTGAAGAAGAGTGACAAAGGCGTTGAAGAAGGCTTTCCGAACCACTTCTACCGAGAGAAAAGAACCAAGCCAGAAATTGGTGTACAGTATCAGATCTAAGCTATCAACTGCTTTTCTTTCATGTTTTTCTCATACTGTGAGAGTCCACTTGGAGTGAGCATGGAGAGAGATCAGTTCTAACATTTTCTTATGATGCTGGTATATTGGTTGACGAATGGACAAAACATGAGTGGTAAAGATGAGACATTGAAATTGGGACATTTCCATGGGCCGTCCACTTTGAACTGTAAAGCTATCTGAAGAAGAACGAAAGAGACGCCAGAAGAATCAGTGCCTGAGAGGGGGGGTTGGTCAACTGTGCCAATAAAATTGTTTATACTTTTGTGGTATCAGGTTGATTGAAGAGGTCTACACCATGTAAATTGTAGTAATTTAGATTAAGAATGCATTGAGATACTGATCTGTATTATAATCATGATTAAAAAAGTTAATAGTAGAATTATGGGATAAATATACTGAATGTAAATCTGCTAATATTGATGTGTGTTAAATTGAAGTTTTTACTTTGAGTGATAAGACAAATTTGAATCACTGAGGAATGCCATTCTAAATATTGGTTGGATAAATAGTTGGGTTGTTACTTATGATTTGGAATATGAATGATTTCCCTGACCTATTCTCTATTCCTGAGTATATTTCTGAGCATGAGGACTTAGAGGGATGTCTGTCCTATATATTTTGTGAGGAGGCCTATGTTTAGATACTGGTTCTCATGTAACTTAGGGAGCATTTCTATGTTATGTTTTTATTTTCCTCAAATGGATTATTCTGTGTTATTAATCATGTGCAAGTTTGTTTTGTAGAATAAAGGTTGTAAACTTAGTTTCAGAAGGGAGAAAGCTTACATATAAGCTAAGGTATTTGACATTGAGGGGATTTGATTTTTGATTTGATTTTAAATATTGAGTATGTAATTAATATTCTGATTCTTTAGAAGGGACAATGTCCCTGAGAGGGGAATGTCATGGCGGAATCAGAATTATTTAGGTAACATTTATAAATAATATGTTTTATTTATATTATTGCATGCTTATGTGAGATATGTCATTATAATGTCTATATTTTTGATAATACTGTTGGCTGGTTGCAGTTATCTGTTCTCTGTCAGGTTTCAGTAACTTGGGCCGCAGAGAGGGGAGAGGTCAAGCGTGTCTTCATATGTAAGCATATCTTTTAAACCAATTATCTCTTGGCTCCACAATGTCTGTGTGCTAGTCACTGTGTTACTGTGATCTTGTCCAGGAGGGGTGTATTTGATATATGCCTGTTGATGAGGTTTTGTTTTATGGTCCCGAGAGCAAGATAAGAACATAGTTTAGGAGACAAAGCTGAACGATAATTTATAGCCAATGCTGTCTGGCTATGTGTGTCTTTGCTATAAAGGATCTCAGTTGCAATGTTTAAGGACTCCCAGAGTATTCATTTATAGACACTGAATTGATCTGAGAGTCACAGGGTTGTGATGGAGCTCATATAATTAAAGATGGACTTTATGATAACTCTGACTTGTGTGTGGTTTGCTCTCATGATTTGGTAAATACAGGACATTTCCACGACACTTGTGTCGTGAATTCCGTCTCATTCCATTTTCAATGACACATTCCAGGTAAATAACCCACACAGAACGTGACTTTTCCAGTCATGTTTGATTTCACTGCATTCAACTGGTTTGTTTTTAACACAATCAAACATGATGGGCCATTTCGCGGGACGTATTGACTGAAAGAAACCGATTTGAAGACAACAAGTCATGACATCATTGTGCACCAATGATTTGCCCGCTGTTTCGTTGATTGACTGTCTTTTAACCCAATGACCACTGATCGTCTTGAAATCAAGCTGGGTAGATAGCCAATGAGCTGAGCTAAATGGCAAATGGCCATGTTTATGTGTTGCAAGACCAACCCATGTAGTAAGCTCCAGCATAAAGTGAGTCATTCGCTATTGAAGTTTCATACCGGAAGGAGAAACACATATTACGCATTGCATTGTTTGGTAAACGCGTAGAATCAGCTGTTTATATATCAATCATTATGGTGACTAAGTCAGGGAAAGCTAAATCTAAGTCTAGATATACAGATGTACACATAATTTTAGAATAAATTGATTGGGAAAGTGAGACAGAGATTGTTGTAGGACGATTAATTTAGTGATTGTGGAGGAATATTTTTGGAACGGGAGAGGACATCGTTTTGGACTGGTAAGTTCTTATCATGCTTATGCACTTGTTTGAAATTAATAATATAAAATATTATTTGTGATTTTTTCTCAATTTTAGAAGCAATATATAAACATGTAATGTCATGAAATGTGGCCTTGCCGCTGTTCCAGTTTAAACTGTTCTGCCTGCGGCTATGGAATCCTAGACTGTTCATTTTTACTCTTGAGGTGATGTCCTGTTGCACCCTCTACAACCACTGTGATCTCCACCCGGCGGAGTCAGAAGAGGACTGGCCACCCCTCATAGCCTGGTTCCTCTCTAGGTTGCTTCCTAGGTTTTTGCCTTTCTAGGGAGTTTTTCCTAGCCAGCGTGCTTCTAAACCTGTATTGCTTGCTGTTTGGGGTTTTAGGCTGGGGATATTTAAATATATTTGATTTGATAGAGGACTGAGGGTCTTCCAAATATTGAAAGTGTGTAAATAGTTACCCGTGTTATTTTGTAAATGTATATATATATTTTTTTCATATATTTTTTAATCAATAATTATTTTTTTCCCATTTATTTATTTTATTTATTTTTCTCAATTGTTTTGGGGGGGGTGGTGTGTTAGAATACCATTTTGGTATTTTGTATATAGTTATTAGTTTCAAAATATATACCTTCACCAATTTGGCCACTTGGGTACATTTGGGCTACTTGTGTGGGACACCTGGGTGACTTCATGATAAATGTCATGTAAGCACACTCATTTTGGAAGTTATCATTCTGAAACTTTGCACAAGTACTGTTGCCCTCTGTTACGGATACAGTTATCCTGTGTGTGTGTGTATCCTGTGTGTGTTTCTTTTCTCTCCTTCTCCACTCACAGGTGAAAACCATCACTCCCCAATCAGTCAACAATCAATCATCAATCAGAAGACACACCTCCTCCTATTTCCTACCCTATCACAGTTCCTTCCCCATGGTTTAAAAAACCCCATCATTTGTTTGCTCTAGAGCAATCTCTAGCTCAATCTCTCTGTAAATGCCATGTCTGTAGGTCTCTGTGTTTCACTCTCGCTTTGTGTCGTAACCTCTCTTTTGTTTAAGCACCTCCATAGCACTTTGTCATCACCTGTGAGTATTGTTTTTGGTTATGGTGTTTGTTTGTTGCTGGTGGGAAAAGGGGAAACCAAGACAAGTCGCCCATGGGCATACACTACCCGTAGGTGAACTTTGTTAAATACACTAGTTAGAACTGGGCGGACCACCCACTGTATTTTTGGTTAGTTAGCTGTTGTTAAAGTAGGCTAGTCTAGCTTAGGGGTGTTTTTGAATACTTATTGTTTCTTTCCTTGGGTCCAGCTCAGCCCCTTTTCCTGCTCCCCCCATTACTGTGTGTTTATAAATAAACCTAGAGTTTGACGGTAGATTTCTGTTGTTGTGGTTATTTCGTTCACACTTTTACTTTGTCACAATAATAATTTGCATGAGTTATGTTACGGGTCTCATTACCATCCCCCCTAGACTGTCGGGCCAAAAGGGATTCGTAACATAAGTGGGGGCTCGTCCGGGATCTGTCATAACTGACACCCATGCCGCTCATGTAGATTGTTGTAGTGGTATAGTTCAGTGTTGAGCGTCATAGCTGAAGTAGCATTAGTGTTTGCTATTTTCTTTGGCACTTGTGAAGTAGTGTAAAATGACTACTTTTGATTTGAAATCCTTTTTGGATAACCCTTCGTGGGAGGTTTTTGACAAATGTCGTAGAGTTGATTTAATGACCTTGGCTGACCATTATTCAGTATCGATTCCGCAGAGTTTAGTTAAGGCGGAGGTTAAACAGCTAGTGTTAAATGTATTGTTGGAAGGGCAGGTGTTTGTGTTACCGCTGCCTGAGTCTACTACCCCTGTAGCGGATGTTGCTGCTCCTGTAAGCCCATTGGTGTCTGATAATGAGGGAGAGGCTAAAACATCAGCCACATTGTCCCGTTTTGATCCACTCTCCCCACTGTCAAATGGTGATGCCAGGAGGGATGTCCGTTTAGCACAGTTCCAACTGGAGGTGGAAGAGAGCCCAAATTAGGCGAGAGACTCTCCAGTTGGAGATATGTAAAATAGAGGCAGAAAAAGAACGAGAACAACGGCATTTGGAGATGTGTAAAATTGAGGCAGACGGAGAACAAAGACAGTTGGAGTTCAAAATGCGCCAGATGGAACTGGAGGCAGAGACAGCGAGGCTAGCCTCCGGTCCTACTGTGCCTGTTTGTGAGCCGTCCTCACCTACTGTGTCATCAAACACGTTTGACATTAGTAGGCAGATTGCCTTAGTACCTTTGTTCAGAGAGTCAGAGGTTGACTCCTATTTTTGTGTATTTGAGCGTATAGCCGTAGCATTGAAATGGCCTGAAGAGGTATGGTGCCTATTACTTCAGTGTAAATTAACTGGTAAAGCCCAAGAGGTTTTGTCAGCGTTACCTCTGGAGGACAGTTTGAATTACGAAGTGGTCAAAGCTACTGTTCTTCATGCCTATGAGCTTGTGCCTGAGGCATACCGACAGAGATTTAGGTCTCATAGAAAGTCTTCTAGTAAGACTTATGTGGAATTTGCTAGAGACAAGGGAAATCTGTTTGATAAATGGCATGCTGCTAGTAAGGTAACTGATTTCAACTCTCTCCGGGAGTTAATCTTGTTGGAAGAGTTTAAAAATTGCTTACCCGAACGCATTGTAGTTTACCTAAACGAACAAAGTATCCTCCCTGGCAGAAGCGTCTGTGTTGGCAGACGAGTTTGTGTTGACGCACAAGAGTGTGTTTTCGGCTCAAACTGAGAGTAGAGCCACTGAGTTTCCTACCTTTAGCCCTAGTCGGCCAGCAGTAGTATATCAAGCACGCCAGAAGAATGAGCGTCCCTGTTTCTATTGTCATAAAGTAGGACATATGATTAATGATTGCTTCCTGCTTAAACGCAAACAAGGGATGCCTCTTCGTGCCAAGCCACCAACAGGTGTTGCTCTAATTCGTACGGTTGTGAGGTCTGCAACAAAACAGGTGCCTCAGGGTAACTGTAGTTTGAAAGTCTCAATCCCCGACCGCAGTTATGAACCATTCATTTTCGAGGGGTTTGTGTCCCTAACGAATGACGAAGCGTCTCAACAACCGGTTAAAATCCTTAGAGATACTGGTGCGGCGCAGTCGTTTATATTGTCAGATGTGTTGTCCTTATCTGACGATACATACTGTGGTTCCAGTGTGTTAGTGCAGGGTATTGAAATGGGTTTTGTCCCAGTGCCATTGCACTTTGTGAAAGTACACTCTGAGTTAATCAGTGGAATATTCAGAGTGGGGGTACGCCCTATGTTGCCAGTGAAAGGTGTGACCTTTATAATGGGTAACGATATTGCCGGAGGAAAGGTAGTACCCGTATTGGAAGTAATGGATAAAAGTGACCACTCTCTCTCTAATGAGCTGGCACAGAGTTATCCACATGTGTTCCCCGCTTGTGCTGTCACTCGTGCTCAGGCACTACAAGAGGGTGACGTGATAGATTTGTCGAACACTGTTCTGTTCAAAGAGGTTGATCAAGAAGATGGATTGTGTGATACCTCTGAGAAGCTGATCACCTCTGACAAACAGCCCAAGAAAGAATCAAAGAACGTTGAACTTATTGCTGATGCAATACAGTTACCAGTCACTCGTGAGCAGCTGATTGCTAACCAAAAGGTTGACAACAAGCTTGCTAAATGTTTTTCTAGTGTTGTCTCATTGGAAGATGTGAAGAAGAAGAACGTGGCTTACTTCATTGATGGTAATCTCCTCATGCGTAAATGGAAATCCCATGTTGACGCGGATGGAGATTGGAATG
Organism: Oncorhynchus nerka; assembly: GCF_034236695.1. Taxonomy (NCBI): domain Eukaryota; kingdom Metazoa; phylum Chordata; class Actinopteri; order Salmoniformes; family Salmonidae; genus Oncorhynchus; species Oncorhynchus nerka. Next base: position 50,579,297 of record NC_088408.1, on the reverse strand, counting down.
CTGTTTACCAAATAGTGATTCCTACAGCCTTTCGACAAAATGTGTTATCCCTTGCTCATGATCACCAGTGGTCTGGTCATTTAGGAATCACAAAAACTTATGATCGGATCCTTCAACATTTCTTTTGGCCGGGTTTAAAACAAGATGTGGCTCAGTTCTGTCGGACATGCCACACATGTCAGATAACAGGAAAACCAAATCAGGTTATTCCTCCCGCTCCTCTTTGTCCCATACCTGTCATAGGTGAACCATTCGAGCATGTGGTGGTTGATTGTGTCGGACTGTTACCGAAGACAAAATCGGGTAAGCAGTTTTTGTTAACGATAATGTGTATGGCTACAAGATACCCTGAGGCCATTCCTCTGAGAAGGATTACAGCCCCGGTAGTGAGTAAAGCCTTAATAAAATTATTCACGACATTCGGGTTACCTAGGGTGGTACAAAGCGATCAAGGAACCAATTTCCTATCCAAGCTCTTCAGGCAGGTGTTAAAATCCTTGTCAATTACGCACCGTGTGTCAAGCGCCTATCACCCAGAGTCTCAGGGTGCACTTGAAAGATGGCATCAGACACTGAAGTCTATGCTATGTAAATATTGTTTGGAATCTGAGAAAGATTGGGATGAGGGAGTTCCTCTAGTTTTGTTTGCTGCTCGTGAAACTGTGCAGGAGTCCCTAGGTTTCAGCCCGGCTGAACTGGTGTTTGGTCACACAGTGAGAGGACCAATGAAAGTCCTTAAAGAACAGTTCTTGTCCCAAGAGTTGTGTACCAGAGATGAGAATGTGTTGGACTACGTTAGTCGCTTTCGTGAGCGCCTACACCAAGCTTGTGCTCTCGCAAAGGAAGCTCTGTCTTCCTCACAGAGGAGCATGAAAAGACACTATGATAGAGGCTGTTTCTCGTCCACTACAGCCAGGTGACCAAGTACTGGTGTTCTTACCTGTTCCAGGATCTTCACTGTCAGCTCGTTTCCCGGGTCCTTATTTAATTGAAAAGAAAATAAGTGAAACTGACTATGTGCTTCAAACTCCTGATAGACAACGCCAATCTCGTGTGTGTCACATTAACATGTTGAAAGCTTACCACACCCGACCCATCACACAGTTAGAGAGTTCAAAAACAGAGGAAGGTACTGCTGTCTCCTCTGCTACTACTGCTATGATAGTGGACTGTCATATTGATGATGTTGATGGCTTGGAGTTGCGCAATACTCAGCAGCAGTGTGTTAGATTGCCCAACTCAGAAATGCTGCTGTCTATCCAATCCGGTCTGATTCATTTAACGGATGGACAGGCCAATGATATTGTGAGGCTACTACACAGTTTTCCATGTCTCTTTAATGACGTTCCTACTCGCACAAATGTGTTGGAACATGACATTAATGTTGGAAATGCTACACCTATCAAGCAACACCCATATCGTATCAACGCTTCCAAGAGGAAGATAATGAGGGATGAGGTGAGATATTTGTTGGAGAATGACCTGGCTAAGCCAAGTTCAAGCCCTTGGAGTTCTCCTTGCATTTTGGTTCCTAAACCTGATGGTACGTCCAGGTTATGTACGGATTATCGAAAGGTAAATTCTGTCACAATGCCAGATTCGTTCCCGTTACCCCGACTGGACGACTGTATCGACACTATTGGTGCTGCTAAGTATGTAACCAAGTTAGACCTCTTAAAAGGTTACTGGCAGGTTCCGTTAACTTCACGTGCTTCTGAGATTTCTGCCTTTGTGACCCCAGACAACTTCCTACAGTACTCAGTCATGGCTTTGGGATGCGAAATGCACCAGCCACTTTCCAACGACTGGTTAACTCCGTATTAGCTGGCGTTCCTAATTGTAGTGCATACCTTGATGACCTAGTGATTTATTCGTCTGAGTGGTCAGATCATGTTGACTCGCTAAGGGTAGTATGTGAACGGTTGGCAGCTGCTTCTCTAACCCTGAACTTGGCAAAGTGCGAGTTTGGGAAGGCTACTGTTACCTATATCTCGGTAAAGAGGTTGGCCATGGACAGGTGCGCCCTGTTGAGGCCAAGGTCTTGGCTATAACTGCATTCCCTGCACCTACCACCAGACGAGAGCTACGCCGCTTTTTAGGGATGGTTGGCTACTACCGTAGCTTCTGTAAAAATTTCTCTGCGGTAGTTGCTCCATTGACCGATTTGCTTAGTCCGGCTAGATCATTTGTGTGGTCCCCTGATTGTAAGAGAGCTTTTGAATCAGCGAAAGCACTCTTATGTAGTACACCTGTACTTGCTGCTCCAGATTTTGAACAACCGTTCAAACTTGAGGTAGATGCTAGTGCCAGAGGTGCTGGTGCTGTTCTACTGCAGCAGGACAAGAGTGGAGTGGATCATCCCGTTTGTTATTTTTCACGTAAATTTAATAAATGTCAAACAAACTATGCGACAATAGAACAAGAAGCTCTTGCTTTGTTGTTGGCTCTGCAATACTTTGAAGTATATATTGGTTCCAGTGCCCTACCCGTGATTGTATATACTGACCATAACCCCTTAGTTTTTCTCCACCCAATGTACAACCAGAACCAGCGCCTTATGCGTTGGGCGCTGATTGTACAAAATTATAATTTGGAGATCCGCCACAAAAAGGGTTCTGATAATGTGTTGGCAGATGCTTTGTCTCGTGTGTGAAAATGATTTCTGTATGTTTTGCAAGGTTGTGAGTATTCATTGAAATACTGTAGTCGCAACCCCTAGGGTTGCTCTTTTAAGGGTGGGAGTGTTACGGATACAGTTATCCTGTGTGTGTGTGTATCCTGTGTGTTTCTTTTCTCTCCTTCTCCACTCACAGGTGAAAACCATCACTCCCCAATCAGTCAACAATCAATCATCAATCAGAAGACACACCTCCTCCTATTTCCTACCCTATCACAGTTCCTTCCCCATGGTTTAAAAAACCCCATCATTTGTTTGCTCTAGAGCAATCTCTAGCAATCTCTAGCTCAATCTCTCTGTAAATGCCATGTCTGTAGGTCTCTGTGTTTCACTCTCGCTTTGTGTCGTAACCTCTCTTTTGTTTAAGCACCTCCATAGCACTTTGTCATCACCTGTGAGTATTGTTTTTGGTTATGGTGTTTGTTTGTTGCTGGTGGGAAAAGGGGAAACCAAGACAAGTCGCCCATGGGCATACACTACCCGTAGGTGAACTTTGTTAAATACACTAGTTAGAACTGGGCGGACCACCCACTGTATTTTTGGTTAGTTAGCTGTTGTTAAAGTAGGCTAGTCTAGCTTAGGGGTGTTTTTGAATACTTATTGTTTCTTTCCTTGGGTCCAGCTCAGCCCCTTTTCCTGCTCCCCCCATTACCGTGTGTTTATAAATAAACCTAGAGTTTGACGGTAGATTTCTGTTGTTGTGGTTATTTCGTTCACACTTTTACTTTGTCACAATAATAATTTGCATGAGTTATGTTACGGGTCTCATTACCATCCCCCCTAGACTGTCGGGCCAAAAGGGATTCGTAACACCCTCTTATATTTTTCACTGAAATTGTCCCCATCATCCTATCTGAATGTTTGTTTTATCTTGGTCATTTTAAAGATGATGATATAAAAATAAAAAACATGCTTTTTTTTCATTGTTTTATCTAAACCAGATCTATTGTGTTATATTCTCCTACATTCAATTCACATTTCCACAAACTTCAGAGTGTTTTCTTTCATATGGTACCAAGAACATGCATATCCTTGGTTCTGTTAGATTTTTGGTATGTCTTCAGGTGGAAATTTCACAAAGTAGGGGGGGAGCTCTAAGAGGTTTTAAGGGCTTGTAAGTAAGCATTTCAAGTTCAGAATCAAATCAAATTTATTTATAAAGCCCTTCTTACATCAGCTGATATCTCAAAGTACTGTACAGAAACCCTAAAACCCCAAACAGCAAGCAATGCATGTGTAGAAGCACGGTGGCTTGTAAAAACTCCCTAGAAAGGCCAGAACCTAGGAAGAAACAGAGCGGAACCAGGCTATGAGGAGTGGCTAGTTCTCATCTGGCTGTGCCGGGTGGAGATTATAACATAACATGGCCAAGATGTTCAAGTGTTCATAGATGACCAGCAGGGTCAAATAATAATAATTACAGTGTTTGTCGAGGGTGCAACAGGTCAGCACCTCAGGAGTAAATGTCAGTTGGCTTTTCATAGCCGATCATTCAGAGTATCTCTACCGTTTCTGCTGTCTCTAGAGAGTTGAAAACAGCAGGTCTGAGACAGGTAGCACATCCGGTGAACAGGTCAGGGTTCCATAGTCGCAGGCAGAACAGTAGAAACTGGAGCAGCAGCACGGCCAGGTGGACTGGGGACAGCAAGGAGTCATCAGGCCAGGTAGTCCTGAGAGGGAAAGAAAGAAAAACAATTAGAGAGAGCATACTTAAATTTACACAGGACACCGGATAAGACAGGAGAAATACTCCAGATATAACAGACTGACCCTAGCCCCCCGACACATAAACCACTGCAGCATAAATACTGGAGGCTGAGAAAGGAGGGATCGGGAGACACTGTGGCCCCATCCAACGATACCCCCGGACAGGGCCAAACTCTAGGGACAGTTAGGAGGCCTGCATCTTGTGACCACAGCGTACGTGTAGGTATGTACGGCAGGACCAAATCGCTTTACAGCGAAAGCAATTCAAGCATTTGTGTAAGTTTATCGATCGCTCGACAAAACAATAAGTACACTTAGCATCAGGTAACTTGGTCACGAAAATCAGAAAAGCAATCAAATTAATCGTTTACCTTTGATCTTCGGATGTTTTCACTCACGAGACTCACAGTTAGACAACAAATGTTCCTTTTGTTCCATAAAGATATTTTTAGTATCCAAATACCTCCGTTAGTTTGGTGCGTTATGCCCAGGAATCCACCGGAAAGAGTGGTCATGACAACGCAGACAAAAATTCCAAATTATATCCATAATGTTCACAGAAACATGTCAAACATTTTTTCTAATCAATCCTCAGGATGTTTTTCAAATATCGATTCGATAATATATCAACCGGGACAGTTGGCTTTCCACTAGGACCGGGAGTAACAATGGCCGCCTTTCTCTTTTGCACACAACTCACTCTGCGTAAGTGGAGAGTTGGGGGCTCTCAATGTGGTCGTTCACGCTCATTCTTCAAAATAAAAGCCTGAAACTATGTCTGAAGGCTGTTGACACATTAGGGAAGCCATAGAAAAAGAATAGAATCTGGTTGATATCCTTTTAAATGGGCAATAGGGATGCATAACAACAGAGAGGTTTAAAAAACAGGGGCACTTCCTGATTGGATTTTCCTCCTCAGTTCTGTTAACTCACAGACAAATTTTTGACAGTTTTGGAAACTTTGGAGTGTTGTCTATCATCATCTGTCAATTATATGCATATTATAGCATCTGGTCCTGAGAAATAGGTTGTTTACTTTGGGAACGTTATTTTTCCAAACATAAAAATAGTGCCCCCTAGCTTCAAGAGGTTAAAGGTAATTTACTACCTTCACGAGTGCAGTCTCAGTGCTATGATGGGGTCTAAAACCACACTGAAGCGTTTTGTATACATTGAAGGCAGTGAGTTGCTGTGCAACAGCTTATTTTTTTAAATGAGAGGAATGAGAGATTCTGCTTTTTAAAAAGAGGCTTTGTTACTGCCAGATTTAGTGAGTTTGGTACACATCCGGTGGATAGAGAGCCATTTATTATGTTCAACATAGGAGGGCCAGCTACAGGAAGCAGCTCTTTCAGTAGTTTAGTTGGAATAGAGTCCAGTATGCAGCTTGAAGTTTTAGAGGCCATGATTATTTTCATCATTGTGTCAAGAGACACTTGAGTGTCTCCCTTGATCCTAGGTCCTGGCAGAGTTGTGCAGACTCAGGCCAGCTTTGGAGGAATACGCAGATTTAAAGAGGAGTCCGTAATTTGCTTTCTAATGATCATGATCTTTTCCTCAAAGAAGTTCATGAATTTATCACTGCTGAAGTGAATGCTGCTTTTTAGTTAGCTTTGTGACAGTATCAAAAATACATTTTGGATTGTTCTTATTTTTCTCAATTAAATTGGAGAAATAGGATGATCGAGCAGCAGTGAGGGCTCTTCCGTACAGCACGGTACTGTCTTTCCAAGCTAGTCGGAAGACTTCCGGTTTGGTGTGGCGCCATTTCCATTCCAATTTTCTGGAAGCTTGCTTCAGACCTAGGGTATACCAGGGAGCTAGTTTCTGAAAACAAATGTTTTTTTTGTTTTTAGTGATGCGACTGCATATAGGGTATTGCGCAAGGTTAAATTGAGTTCCTCAGTTAGGTGGTTAACTGATTTTTGTACTCTGGCATCCTTGGGTAGGTGGAGGGAGTCTGGAAGGGCATCTTGGAATCTTTGGTTTGTCCGAGAATTTATAGCACGACTTTTGATGATCCTTGTTTGGGGTCTGAGCAGATTCTTTGTTGTGATTGCAAATGTAATAAAATGTGGTCTGATAGTCCAAGATTATAAGGAAAAACATTAAGATCCACAACATTTATTCCATGGGACAAAACTAGGTCCAGAGTATGACTGTGGCAGTGAGTAGGTCCAGAGACATGTTGGAAAAAAGCCACTGAGTCGACGATAGCTCAGAAAGCCTTTTGGAGTGGGTCTGTGGAGTTTTCCATGTGAATATTAAAATCACTAAAATTAGAATATTATCTGCAAGGTCTGACAGGAATTCAGGGAACTCAGTGAGTGGTGTTTGTAAGGATGGTACATTAATACTGAAAAGAAGTGGTTGTTTTCTATGTCATTTGATATATATATATATATATATTTAATTTGATGTGGATCTTTTTGTCTTTGTCCATAACTTTGCACATTTTGATGTAAACAATTGAGGACAGGGTTTTGTTATTTCTGTATTGCATTAGAATGACAATTTCAGAGATAGGGACAGCGCAAAAACTCTTACAATTCCAACTAGTTTACAGTGGTCAGTTGTGGAAAAAGAGAGTGATACACTCTTAGAAACAAAAGGTGATATCTAAAACCTAAAGGGTTTTTCAGCTGTCCCCATAGGAGAACCCTTTGAATAACTCTTGCTGGTTCCAGATAGAACCCTTATGGGTTCCATGAAGAACATTTTACACAGGGTTCTACATGGAACCCAAAAGGGTTATACTCAGAACCAAACAGGGTTCTCCTATGGGGAGTGTAGTTAGACTACAGAAAGCGAATTCAGGATGCGTGTTTAATATCTGCATCATATTGTTAAAACACAAAGGCCACTGAGTACATCAATATTTGAATAGTTGAATGTGTAAAGGATCTATGTTACTATTTTATATTCTTATTCTAAAAACAAATCACTGATGCATTCTATTCCATCAGGATTCTATTTGGCATGACAACAATGGCATCAGGTGCATGCATTCAGCACTTCATTGAATGGGACAGTATAAAATGCACATATCGCCTGGGCCCATGCTATTAATTTAGTATTGAGAGTATATACCATATATCTCAGAGAGGAACCAGTCACCTGTCTGCACAGGAAGATTGGCTGCGACGGCGCTGTAATTCCAAACCAGCCAGGCGTTTGAATAATAGCATATAGGATAGCAAGCAAGGTGGTGGGAGGTATAAGAGTTGAATAGGGTTGGAGGGCTGACAGCCATATCCATAGGTAATAACATGGAGCATATGTCCAGACTGACAAAGGTTTCTTGCTCCCTCCGACATTCCTTTATCCTCCATCCCTCCTCCTCCTCCTCATCATCATCTTCATTATTATTCCCTTATTATTCCCTTACAGGGGAATAGCAATCTTACACACAGAGAGGAGGTGTTTTTGATCTGCTCTGCGTTATCCTGATGATTCCACTACCTCCAACCGCTGTGGATTGGCACTGCAACGTTTGATCAAATGTGTCCTGTGAGGTTCGATGTAAATGTTATTCCTGAAAATCCCCAGGGAAATAACGGTGGGAGAGGCAGAGGCAGGGACCGGCCCCGAGTGGAGGTTACTACCGTGCTACTGAGGGAGAGTGAGAGAGAGATAGTTTCCCGTTAGGCAAAGCAACATCCTCAGCCCATTAGGCAGAGCAATAATCCAACACAGGCCCATGTGGAGTCAGAGGAGGAGGGAGATAGGTTGTCTCAGCCACCGGGATGTTAAAGGTTGCATCCCAAATGCCACCTTATTACTTAAATAGTGCACAACTTTTGAGCAGGGACCTAGAAAGAAGTAGAGCAGTATTTAGGGAAAAGAGTGCTATTTGGGACGCAACCTTGGAGATTCAGAGCAGAGCAGCATACAGACAGACACCCAGGGAGAAAGCCTGCTGTCTTTTATTAGGTCATTGTCATAGACTGGTCACACACTGACTCCATGTCCCAAAGTGGGTCCCTGTAAAATGGACTAAACCCTCTCCCTCCATCCCCCTCCAGGCATGTTTAAGGAGGCAGCAGCCATGTCTGTCTGGCAAGCAGAGGGAGAAGTACCATGGATACTAGTAAATGATCCCTCATCATATGTGGGATGCAGTTAGACGTGCCAGATAGAGTGTGGGGACTTTCCAGAAGAGGGACGTAAATGTAGCTTGATACAGTGGAAGTTCCTGATAATCACTGATGATCAAACAGACATATGGCGTTATAGCTCCCCCATGGAGATCATAAGCCAACCATGGAGATGGGGCCGTCTGGGACAAACGAGACAAGACAGCAGACATGTAGATCTGGACTGGATCATAGAGATCCTATGAAATTTTAGTCAATAGATTTATTAATAAACTAAGGGAACAACAATGGGTATGTCCAAATGGCAACCTATTCCCTATGCATTGCATTACTTTTGACCAGGGCTCATAGTAGTGGACTATATAGGGAATGGGGTGCAATTTGTGACACCAACACTTTCATATCTGTATGTGACAGTTGTATTATAGGCCTTTTAAAACTGAGGGGGAAATAATGTTCCTGCTCTCAAATGTATCATTATATCAAATAAAAGATGGTGATGTATTCAGAACAGGATCATGTATCATGCCACAAGGAGAGACCCGGGAGGCAGATGGTTGGAGTCTTACAATGTTAATTATTCCAAAGTGGTAGGCAAGAGAATGGTTGTGGACAAGCAAAAAGGTCAAAACCAGATCAGAGTCCAGGAGGTACAGGGTGACAGACAGGCTCGTGGTCAAGGCAGTCAGAATGGTCAGGCAGGTACAAGGTCCAGGAACAGGCAAGGATCAAAACTGTGAGGACTAGTAAAATGAGATTGCAAAAAGCATGAGAACGGGGAAACTGCTGGTTGACTTGGAAACATACAAAATGAACTGGCACAGAGAGACAGGAAACACAGGGATAAATACACTGGGGAAAACAAGCGACACCAGGAGGGTTGGAGACAATAACGAGGACAGGTAAAACTGATCAGGGTTTGATATCATGTCTGAAAATGTGGGGTTGGGGACACAAAAACTCTGTATACTGTAGGTGACAAAGATAAAACCTGATGGTTTAGAGAAGATAAAGTTCTCAATATACAATATTTTTTATAAGTCTTGTTTCAATTTCCAGTTTAAATGTGTAAGTGGAACGACAGAGCCCTGATAGACCATTAAAGGTGTAGCCTGAGAGAGGACGTCCGCAGGGAGCTGGCTTGTCGGAACACTACACTCAGCCTGGATGAGCTAATAGACATGTCGATCCGGCTAGACCATCTGCGGGTTGCTCGCGGACGTTCTGAAAGGGTCCTGTCAGTTCCACCTCCTGGCCCTCCCGCTCCCATCCCGATGGAGCTAGGGGGGGGCTGCATCTAGGGAGACCGGAGGAGGAGGCTCCTCCTGTGCCAGTTGTGGCCCGAGAGGGCACACTTCCAGTCGGTTCTGGGAGTCGAGAGGGCAGGCAGAACACTCCTCGGTCACCCCAGGTGAGTCAGCACCACACTCTCCCAGAGCTTCCTGTTGGTCACATGTTTTTATTAATTTGTTTCCTTAAGTTTTCTCCCTCTCTCCAGCATAAGGCACTAGTCGATTCAGGCACAGCGGGGAACTTTATAGATCGCGGACTCGCCCAGAGGTTGACGATTCCGTTAGTCAAGGTAGACCCCCCCTTCCCCGTGCACTCCTTAGATAGTCGACTGTTAGGGTCAGGGCTGGTCAGGGAGGCCACGATTCCTCTGGAGATGATTATGCGGGGGCATCATAAGGAGCGGATTAGTCTGTTCCTTATCGATTCACCTGCGTTTCCAGTGGTGCTGGGGATTCCCTGGCTGGCTATTCACAATCCTAAGATTTCGTGGAGACAGGGTGCTCTCCAGGGGTGGTCTGATGAGTGTTCAGGCAGGTGTGTAGGAGTTTCCATCGGTGCAACAATGGTGGAGAGTCCAGACCAGGTTTCCACCGTGCGCATTCCCGCTGAGTATGCCGATTTGGCTATCGCCTTCAGTAAGAAGAAGGCGACCCAATTACCACCCCATCGACAGGGGGATTGCGTGATAACCCTGCAGGTAAATGCTGCACTACCCAGGAGTCACGTGTATCCTTTGTCCCAGGAGGAGACGTTGGCTATGGAGACATATGTCACGGAAGCCCTGGGACAGGGGTACATTCGGCCCTCCATGTCACCCGTCTCCTCAAGTTTATTTTTCGTGAAGAAAAAGGAGGGTGGTTTGTGTCCGTATATTGATTATCGGGGTCTCGATTCCATCACTGTGGGATTTAGTTACCCACTACCTCTCATCGCTACGGCGGTGGAATCATTCCACGGGGCGCGATTCTTCACGAAACTGGACCTCAGGATCGTGTATAATCTGGTGCGTATTTGGGAGGGAGATGAGTGGAAAACCGCGTTTAGTACCACATCTGGCCATTATGAGTACCTCGCCATGCCGTACGGGTCAAAGAATCCTCCAGCCATCTTTCAATCCTTCGTCGACGAGATTCTCAGAGACCTGCACGGACAGGGTGTGGTTGTGTATATTGACGATATCTTGATCTACTCCGCTACACGCACCGCGCATGTGTCTCTGGTGCTCAAGGTTCTTGGGCGACTGCTGGAGCATGACCTGTACGTGAAGGCGGAGAAATGTGAGTTTTCCTAACGAGCCGTTTCCTTCCTGGGTTATCGCATTTCCACCTCGGGGGTGGTAATGGAGGGTGACCGCGTCAAGGCCATGCGTAATTGGCCGACTCCGACCACGGTAAAAGAGGTGCAGCGGTTCTTAGGGTTTGCCAATGACCACCGGAGGTTTATCCGGGGTTTTGGCCAGGTAGCGGCTCCTATTAACTCACTGCTGAAGAGGGGGGCTGGTGCGTTTGCAGTGGTCAGCAGAGGCGGACGGAGCTTTCCGGCGTTTGAAGGCGCTGTTCATCGATGCGCCAGTGTTGGCGCATCCGGACCCTTCTTTGGCGTTCATAGTAGAGGTGGACGCACCTGAGGCTGGGGTTGGAGCCGTGCTCTCACAGTGCTCGGGTACGCCACCGAAGCTCCGCCCCTGTGCTTTTTTTTCAAAGAGGCTTGGGCCAGGGGAGCAGAATTATGATGTGGGGGACATGGAGTTGTTGGCTATGGTTAAGGCCCTGAAGGTGTGGAGACATTGCCTTGAGGGGGCTAAGTACCCTTTCCTCATCTGGACTGACCACCGTGTCTTCCGGCACTACGGGGTGCCCGAGGACATCGTTTCTCATCGGGGTCCCCAGTTTACATCCCGAGTTTGGCGGGCGTTTATGGAGCATCTGGGGGTCTCGGTGGAGAGTAATGGGCAAGTGGAGAGAGTGAACCAGGAAGTGGGTAGGTTTCTGCGGTCGTATTGCCAGGACCGGCCAGGGGAGTGGGCGAGATACATCCCCTGGGCTGAAATGGCCCAGAACTCACTAAGCCACTCCTCTACCAACATGTCACCGTTTGAGTGTGTGTTGGGGTACCAGCCGGTTCTGGCACCATGGCATTAGAGCCAGACCGAGGCTTTGTCTTTGCTTATTTGAGCTGTTCTTGCCATAATATGGACTTGGTCTTTTACCAAATAGGGCTATCTTCTGTACACCACCCCTACCTTGATAAAACTCAACTGATTGGCTCATATGCATTAAGAAGGAAAGATATTCCACAAATTAACTTTTAACAAGGCACGCCTGTTAATTGAAATGCCTTCCAGGTGACTACCTCATGAAACTAGTTGAGAGAATGCCAAGAGTGTGCAAAGCTGTCATCAAGGCAAAGGGTGACAACTTTGAACACTTGGTGTGATTTCATAGTTTTGATGTCTTCACTATTATTCTACATTGTAGAAAATAGTAAAAATAAAGTTGGTGTGCCCAACTCATACTGTACTTCTGGTCCTGTGCTTCCATACATGTTTTCTACTGGTACTGGGGGATCTTCAGTCTCACATTTAGTGTGTAGTCCAAACTGTTTGGATGATACAGATAGATGTTGGCAGATTGGCTGTACCAACTTCAGATGAGTCCCAAAACGTTTGTGGGGGTTGTAGAGCAAAATGGAGAACACCATAGTGTTCTTGAGAGTCTCATCTTCCAAATCGTTTGGATGCTGCAGACGATTTAGTGAGAAAACCGATTCACGGGGTTTCTCATGGACTTACAACATCGCTCTAGCTCTGTTACCTTTCACTGCAGATGAGGAATTGTGACATCATCGGATGTGGTGGATTGAGATGCATCCAATGCAAAAAAGATATCTCAAGCTTAAACTGACAGATTGTTATGGGGATGTTTTTATTATGCTACTTAGATTTCCGCAGGGGCGTAGACATCGACTCTAGGGGGTTAAATCCACTTCAAACAGTGGAGATGAAGGGGACGAGACAGGGTAAAGAAGGATTTTTAAGCCTTGGGACAATTGTGACATGGATTGTGAACGGTATGTGTGCCATTCAGAGGGTGACTGGGCAGGACAAAATACTTAAGTGCCTTTGAACATGGTAGGTGCCAGGTGCACCAGTTTGACTGTGTCAAGAACTGCAATTGCTGGGGTTTTCATGCTCAACAGTTTCCCGTGTGTATCTAGGTCATCATGGCCCACCACCCAAAGGTCATCCAACTTAACACAACTGTGGGAAGTGTTGGAGTCAACATGGGCCAGCATCCCTATGGAACACTTTTCGACACTTTGTAGTGTCGAATTAGGAAGGTGTTCCTAATTTTTGTACACTTAGTGTATAATATAGGCTACAGTAGGCTACTAAATAAAATTCCAGTGGCACTGACTCACCCAATGATGAAGATGAAGCCTAGGCTATTTAAGCTATAAGGCATAAGAACCTGGGAATTATCGTGTGATAACTCACCAGTTTTGTTAATTCTATTCTCATGTTTAGACCCAGTCATTCATTCCACGTTGCTATGCTAAATAAGGGCTTTATTTAGGCCCGAGGCGAAGTGTATTAAAAAAAAAAATTCATCAAACATTTATTTTAATAATGAGTAAATTAGTTTTGTTTCATCCTTCCGCCAGATTATATAGTCTGGACAAAAGCCAGTTGTTAGTTTTGTTAATTCTATTCTCATGTTTAGACCCAGTCATTCATTCCACGTTGCTATGCTAAATAAGGGCTTTATTTAGGCCCGAGGCGAAGTGTATTAAAAAAAAAAATTCATCAAACATTTATTTTAATAATGAGTAAATTAGTTTTGTTTCATCCTTCCGCCAGATTATATAGTCTGGACAAAAGCCAGTTGTTAGTTTTGTTAATTCTATTCTCATGTTTAGACCCAGTCATTCATTCCACGTTGCTATGCTAAATAAATCATTAGCATGTAGCTAGCTAAATGCTAATGTAGATAGCGGAGGTGAAAATGTTGACGTAAGACAAGAACTTCAATGAATAATTAATAAATAAATTATAAATATGCAACAACCAGCTGACTGTTGAGTCAATAAGGTCGTGATTGTGTAGTCAATAAGATCGTTATGGGATAGCTAGGCTAACATTACTTCTCCTTTGTTAGCTAGCCAACTAAAACAAACACACAATCACATAAAGCAGCTGAAATGACAACAAATTATGTGCATTTTCATTTGTTTTACCTTTGTTTCTATTGCCAATTCTTTGGATATATCCGTTATAATGATCCTGATATATACTGTACATTTGACTAGATCACAGAAGCTGTCAGTCTCATTGCGTTCATATCCATGTCACAGTGGAGATAGAAACAATGCAAATAAATGAAACATGTTGCACAGGTCCGATAGGCACACAGTGAGGCTTGTATTAACACCCGCTGTACCAGACCAAATGCTAGGCTAGAAGAATGGGGAAATCAAATCCAATTGTATTTGTCACATGCGCAGAAAAAAACAGCAGAATACAACAGGAATACAACTTTTCACCTTACAGTGAAATGCCTACTTACTACAAGCCCTTAACCAACAATGCAGTTTTATGAAAAATAAGTTTTAAGTAAAGTATAGATAAGTAAAAAATAACAGCAGTAGAATAACAGTAGTGACGCTATACACAGTGTACCGGTACAGAGTCAATGTGAGGGGACAGAGGTTAGTCGATGTAATTGAGGTAATATGTACATGTGGGTAGAGTTAAAGTGACTATGCATAGATAATAACCAGAGAGTAGCAGCAGTGTAAAAGATGGGAGAACAATGCAAATAGTCTGGATAGACATTTGATTAGCAGTTCAGGAGTCTTATGGCTAGTGGGTAGAAGCTGTTAAGAAGCCTTTTGGACCTACACTTGGTGCTCAGGTTCAGCTTGCCGTGCAGTAGCAGAGAGAACATTATATGACTAGGGTGGCTGGAATCTTTGACCATTTCTATGGCCTTCCTCTGACACTGCCTGGTATAGAGGTCCTGGATGCCATATCAGGTAGCGATGGTACAACTGTAGAACTTTTTGAGGATCTGAGGATCCATGCCAAATCTTTTCAGTCTCCTGAGGAGGAATAGGCTTTGTTGTGCCCTCTTCAAGAATGTCTTGGTGTGTTTGGACCATGATAGTTTGTTGGTGATGTGGACGCCAAGGAACTTGAAGCTCGCAACCTGTTCCACTACAGTCCTGTCGATGAGAATGGGGGCGTGCTCAGGCCTCCTTTTCCTGAAGTCCACAATCATCTCCTTTGTCTTGATCACATTGAGGGAGAGGTTGTTGTTCTGGCCCATCAGGAAGTCCAGGAAGAAGTTGCAGAGGGAGGTGTTTAGTCCCAGTGTCTTTAGCTTAGTGATGACTTTTGAGGGCACTATGGTGTTGAACGCTGAGCTGTAGTCAATGAATAGCATTCTCACGTAGGTGTCATTTTTGTCCAGGTGGGAAAGGGCAGTGTGGAGTGTAATAGAGATTGCATCATCTGTTGATCTGTTGGGGCGGTATGCAAATTGAAGTGGGTCTAGGGTTTCTGAGATAATGGTGTTGATGTGAGCCATGACCAGCCTTTCAAAGCACTTCATGGCTACAGACGTGAGTGCTACGGGTCGGTATTCATTTAGGCAGGTTACCTTAGTGTTCTTGGGCACAGGGACTATGATGGTCTGCTTGTTGCATGTTGGTATTACAGACTCAGTCAGGGACAGGTTGAAAATGTCAGTGAAGACACTTGCCAGTTGGTCAGCGCATGCTCAGAATACACATCCTGGTAATCCGTCTGGCCCCGTGGTCTTGTGAATATTGACCTGTTTACTCACATCGGCTACTGAGAGCATGATCACACAGCCGTCCAGAACAGCTGATGCTCTCATGCATGCTTCAGCGTTGCTTGCCTCGAAGCAAGCATAGAAGTAATTTAGCTCGTCTGGAAGGCTCGTGTCACTGGGAAGCTCGTGGCTGTGCTTCCCTTTGTAGTCTGTAATAGTTCGCAATTGCTGCCACATCCGACGAGCGTCGGAGCCGGTGTAGTATGATTCAATCTTAGTCCTGTATTGATGCTTTGCCTTTTTGGTGGTTAGGTCTGAGGGCATAGCGGATTTCTTAAAAGCTTCCGTGTTAGAGTCCTGCTTCTTGAAAGCGGCAGCTCTACCCTTTAGCTCAGTGCAAATGTTTCCTGTAATCCATGGCTTCTGGTTGGGGTATGTACATACGGTCACTGTGGGGATGACGTCATCGATGCACTTATTGATGAAGCCAATGACTGATGTGGTGTACTCCTCAATGCCATCGAAAGAATCCTGGGAACATATTCCAGTCTTTGCTAGCAAAACAATTCTGTAGCTTAGCATCTGCGTCATCTGACCACTTCTTTATTGACTGTCACAGGTGCTTCCTGCTTTAGTTTTAGCTTGTAAGCAGGAATCAGGAGGATAGAATTATGATCCGATTTGCCAAACGGAGGGCAAGGGAGAACTTTGTACACTTCTCTGTCTGTGGAGTAAAGGTGGTCTAGAGTTTGTTTTCCCTCTGGTTGCACATATAACATGCTGGTAGAAATGAGGTAAAACAGATTTAAGTTTCCCTGCATTAAAGTCCCTGGCCACTAGGAGCGCCACTTCTGGATTCCTTTTTTCCTGTTTGCTTATGGCCTTATACTGCTCATTGAGTGCGGACTTGGTGCCAGCATCGGGTTGTGGTGGTAAAAAAATATAGGTGAAAACTTCTCATGAGATACTCTACCTCAGGTGAGCAAAACCTTGAGACTTCTGAGATGTGTGCAACTTGGTTGCCAACTACAAGAAACGTCTGACCTCTGTGATTGCCAACAAGGGTTTTGCCAACAAGTACTAAGTCATGTTTTGCAGAGGGGTCAAATAGTTATTTCCCTCTTTAAAATGCAAATCAATTTATAACATTTTTGATTTGCATTTTTCGGGATTTTTGTTGTTGTTATTCTGTCTCTCACTGTTCAAATAAACCTACCATTAAAATTATAGACTGATCATTTCTTTGTCAATGGGCAAACGTACAAAATCAGCATGGGCTCAAATAATTTTTTTCCCTCACTGTAACAGCCTCCAATCTTCTGGGAAGGCTTTCCACTAGATGTTGGAACACTGTTGTGGGGACTTCCATTCAGGTGGCATCCCCCAAAACCAGATTAGTCCATCGGACTGCCAGATGGTGAAGCGTGATTCATCACTCCAAGGAGTGCATTACCACTGCTCCAGAATCCAATTGCGACGAGCTTTACACCACTCCAGCCAACGCTTGGCATTGAGAATGGTGATCTTAGGCTTGTGTGGGCGGCTGCTTGTCCATGGATACCCATTTCATGTAGCTCCCGAAGAACAGTTCTTGTGCTAACGGTGGAACTCGGTAGTGAGTGTTGCAACCGAAGAGAGGCGATTTTTACGTGCTACATGCTTTTCAGCACTCGGCAGTCCCGTTCTGTTAGCTTGTGTGGCCTACCACTTAGCAGCTGAGCTGTTGTTCCTCCTAGACATTTCCACTTCACAATAACAGCACTTACAGTTGACCGGGGCAGCTCTATCAGGGCAACATTTTTGTGAAGGTGGCATCCTATGACAGTCATGGGATGCCACATTGGAAGTCACAGAGCTATTCAGTAAGGCCTTTTTACTGACAATGTTTGTCTATGGAGATTGCATGGCTGTGTGCTCAATTTTATACACCTGTCAGCAATGGGTGTGGCTGAAATAACCGAATCCACTAATTTTAAGGGGTGTCCATATACTTTTGGTATATATAGTGTATGTATATGGCCTCAACGCAACTGTTCTATATTTGCCGTATGTGACCTTAAGTGGTTGTGATAAATCTTAATTCACAGCTATTTTTTAGAAGCTATTGATCCTCTTTGGCTAAATTATGTTCTCTGGTGTAGCATTTTTAATGATTTTATTTATGTTTTTCAGACAGGAGTAATATAATTTTTGTTTTGGCATGTATCATGGGTGATGCAGCATGTCCAGCACCCCTACTTTCCGCAGCTATGCTATATAGGGAATAGGTTGCCATTTGGGACACAGCCCGAGAATGTTTCCAGGTTGACTTTTGAAAAGCAATAGTGCCTGGAGGGAAGTATACAGTAAGACAAACAAAAGAGATATTTCCCTGACTTAATTGTTTGTAAATTGTTTGATTAAAATGTTCAGTAAGCTAAGTAAAATTATATGTATTGTGGCTCGCTCTCTGGATTTTGCTGTCTGTGGTGCTGAAACAGTGTTTTGGCTGGGCTTTAAAGGCTTTCAGGCTTTCAAGGGGAAATAGGTCGTAGACGTAAGCATTTTTTAGTGTGTCAATGTTTGTGACGTTTATATATTATTTGCTGTTTTCTAGAACAGTGTTTCCCAACTCCAGTCCTCAAGTACCTCCCAACAGCACACATTTTTGTTGTAGACCCAAACAAACTCACCTGATTCAACGCATCGAGGGCTTTATAATTAGTTGACAAGTTGAATCAGCTGTGCCTGTCCGGGGATAAAACTAAAATGTGTGCTATTCGGGGTACTTGAGGACTAGAGTTGGGGCACACTGTATCTAGAATGATGACAATGACAGACACATCCATAGTGAATTGAAGGGAAGTACAGTAAGACAAACAAAATTCAAATTGATTTAGCAAAGAAAAAGAGAAACCACAATTCCTTGACTTAATTGTTTGTAAAGTGTTTTATTAAAAGATTCAATAAGCTCGGTAGAAGTTAATGTCTTGTTGCTTGTTTTCTCTCTCTTTCTCTCTGGATTTTGCTGTCTGTTGCGCTGAAACAGTGTTTTGGCTGGGCTCAGATTGGGCTCTCTGAAGGACAGGCTTGCAGGGAAAAATACACTGAAAACAAGCAACCTTATAACAATGACAGATACATCCATAAGGAATTTATTTACCTAGGAACACACACACACAAACACTCATGCACGCACAGGTATTGCTGGAAAAGTGATTTAATCTTCTACAACAGCCCACATAAATCAGCCACAAAATCAATGGAGAGATGTGGAACAAGTTGCCTTATGCAGTAATTGGACATATTACAACACATTTCACATGTTCCCTTTCTGGGATGATGAGAGTTGGAAAAATTAAATAAGCCCTTTCAATCAAACTCCATCTAAAATGTAATTTACTTTTGCTTTCATGTCAATTTGCAAATCAACTCTCATGCATTGCCTTTGTCTTCTCATGCTGGTGGCAAAGTCGAGGGTATATTTTAGACATGAGACGTGATGTTTCAAACCACAAACCACATGGCATGAGTTAAGGTCTGCATCCCACATGGCACCCTATTCCCTTTATAGTGCACTACTTCTGATCAGAGCTTGTGGCACCCTATTCCCTTTGTAGTGCCCTGCTTTATCCCGGTTTGTCTTGGTGATGTCCCTGAGGACCTTTTTTGGGATGTTGTGTCATGGTCTAAAAATGTGTCTATTTCTTAGCTTGTTCTGGGGACGTCACGTGATGGTTGCAAAGTAACATTGTCCCCTCCCCCTAAAAATACATTATATCCAGGGCACCCTAGTTTCAATACACAACACCCCTTGTTACCGTTGCCAAGCCCATTACTGCCCTGATTGGTGAACCACTGATCCATGCACAGCTCTCTCTGTTGGTAATGTTCAGGACACAAACAGAGTGCTTTTAAGATATGTTTCCAACTTACATATTTGACATTTGATTTGAATATCCACATTTCAGGAAATCGTTTGCGAGCTATTGACGTTTGATGGCCCGAATGTCTGACGAATATCGGATCTCAAGGACATTTTACCACTGTTTTTCAACAAGCTTTTTGCTCAGGATGTTTTTATCTGCTCTACCAAGCACCTGTCGGGAAAGGTTGAATGCCTCCTCTCCTACTCAGCCTCCTGAAAAAAGCTTCTTCCAAGCGGGTGTGACACCTACTCCTGTTGCCTGCTGCACTGCTGCTTGGATCCTACCTGGCGATCTGTTCCCTGTCTGCCCTGGCCTGTCTCCCCCCTGTCTGGTACAGGTACCCCTGCCACACTCCCCCCTCTCTCCCGAGCTTTCGCTCAACTCCAGCACACATGCGCATACACACACACCACAGAGTTTGGACTGATCTGAATTTTATGTGGGCTTTACCCGGCCGTGGGACAGATAACTTGTGAAGCTTATTATGTGAGCTTACTCAGAAATGATTCAATGAATTAGTATAGGCCTACTATTTATTTATTTATTTTCTCACTTTTATAGCCTACTGGACTCAAAGAGAACTGCTCTCTCGAGTTATTTTGTTGGAGCGAGGGACTCTTTGAACTTACAATGGCTGGCTCCAAGTCATTTAATTTCTTTAATGTGCTTTATGCTATTTTCCCCCTGACTCCTGCTTGCTTTGTTGACTAAGAACTTGTTTGTTTACCCGACCATGGGATAGATAATGTTTGTTCCCACACTTGCAACTCATTAAAAAAAAATCTGAATCGAATTTATTTACAAAGCCCTTCTTACATCAGCTGATATCTCAAAGTGCTGTACAGAAACCCAGCCTAAAACCCCAAACAGCAAGCAATGCAGGTGTAGAAACACGGTGGCTAGGAAAAACTCCCTAGAAAGGCCAGAACCTAGGAAGAAACCTAGAGAGGAACCAGGCTATGAGGGGTGACCAGTCCTATTCTGGCGGCTGTGCCGGGTGGAGATCACAGTGGTTGTAGAGGGTGCAACAGGACAGCACCTCAAGAGTAAAAATGAACAGTTTAGGATTCCATAGCCGCAGGCAGAACAGTTGAAACTGGAACAGCAGCAAGGCCAGGTGGACTGGGGACAGCAAGGAGTCATCATGCCAGGTAGTCCTGATGCATGGTCCTAGGGCTCAGGTCCTCCTCCGAGAGAAAGAGAGAATTAGAGAGAGCATACTTAAATTCACATAGGACACCGGATAAGACTCCCATTCGGAGTCAGTGTCACTGTGAAAGAAAATGTTCAGTTAGAATAGTTTCACATATGAGCCCTGTATCAACAGGTATAATAAACAGACATATATATAGAGTAGAGGGAACATAAGGTTGAATATATTATTATGACCTGCTAGATCTACTGTCTCTTTTATATTATGACATTTCAGCTAGATCTACTGTCTCTAGTATATTATGACAGACCAACTAGATCTACTGTCTTTATTATATTACAACAGACCAGCTGTATCTACTGTCTCCATTTCACTTTGGCCATTGTTGTGGGCCTGCCCTCCCCTCAACAACCTCAAATAGGCAATTTCATGTGGGTTGGGGTGGGGCGGCAGACACAAGCATCTCACATTTCATGACATTACATGTTTATATATTGCTTCTAAAATTAAAAAATAATCAAAAATAATATTTTATATTATTAATTTCAAACAAGGGCATTAGCATGATAAGAACTTACCAGTCCAAAACGATGTCCTCTCCCGTTCCAAAAATATTCCTCCACAATCGCTAAATAAATCCTCCTACAACAATCTCTGTCTCACTTTCCCAATCAATTTATTCTAAAATTGTGTACATCTGTATATCTAGACTTAGATTTAGCTTTCCCTGACTTCGACATACTGATTGATATAGAAACAGCTGAATCTGCGAGTTTACCAAACAATGCAGTGCGTAATATGTGTTTCTCCTTCCGGTATGAAACTTCAATAGCGAATGACTCTCTTTCCGCTGGAGCTTACTACATGGGTTGTTCTTGCAACACATAAAAAGGACATATTGCCATTGACCTCAGCTCATTGGCTATCTACCCAGCTAGATTTCAAGACGATCAGTGGTCATTGGGTTAAAAGACAGTCAATCAATGAAACAGCGGGAAAATCATTGGTGCACAATGATGTCATGACTTGTTGTCTTCAAATCGGTTTCTTTCAGTCAATACTCTCGCGAAATGGCCCATCACGTTTGATTGTGTTACAAACAAACCAGTTGATTGCAGTGAAACCAAACATGACTGGAAAAGTCACGTTCTGTGTGGGTTATTTACCTGGAATGTGTGGTCAAAAATGGAATGAGACGGAATTCACGACACAAGCGGTTCACAAAATGTTTCGTGTTTGGCTGAGCGTCCCTCCCACCCCTCCTTCACCCAGCTTTGAGCCTTTCCTCCCTTGTTCCCTCCATGCAGCTCTAAGCATCAACGTCTCCTTACTTCCCATTGATCTCTCCCCTCCCCAGAATCAAAAATATTCCCTAATATTGAGATTAGTTTTTTTTACCATTCCTCTCCCTTAGGGAACGGTTTGTCCTGTGTCTGAACTTGTTTCATTTGATCATTCATTGTGTAACAATGAGCATTTGAATTGCAAACAGACGAATATCGTCAAAGGTAATCAATTTATTTTAATGCAGTTTGTGAATATGTTACGCCTGTGCTGGTTAAAAATATATATATAATTATGGGGCTCTATGCTCAGATAATCGCATCGTATTCTTTCGCAGTAATTCCTTTTTTAAATCTGACAATGCAGTTGGATTAGCAAGATTCTAGGCTTTCGATACATGTGAGACACTTGTATTTTCATGAATGTTTAATATGACTATTTATGTAGCGATCACCGTATGTTGTGGAATTTCAGCCCGCTAGTGGGTTCCGTGCGCAGAGAGGTTAAGAAAGAGTGTTTTGAACACTGATGTTACCCTTTCTGTTTATAACCTTTTTGACAAGACAGATATTCCAAAGATGTTGGAGTGGAAATCTTTACCAAGGAACTGTCACGTTCTGACCGTAGTTATTTTGTTATGTCTTTGTTTTAAGTATGGTCGGAGTTGGGTGGGTTGTCAATGTACTTTTTTCTATGATTTGGGATTTCTGTGTTTGGCCTGGTATGGTTCTCAATCAGAGGCAGCTGTCAATCGTTGTCCCTGATTGAGAATCATACGTAGGTAGCCTGGTTTCACTTTTGAGTTGTGGGTGCTTATTTTCCGTGTCAGTGTTTTGTTCCACATGGAACTGTTTCGGTTTTGTTTTTTCACGTGGTCGTTTATTGTTTTGTTCAGGGTTCATTATTCTTATTAAAAATCTAAGATGAACACTTACAACGCTGCGTATTGGTCCGATCCTTGCAAGCCGTTACCGGAACACCTTCAGTGCTCTGTTGTTTCTACCAAGTCTGTCCCCAAACAATTTGATTTGCTGGTTTTTAGCATTAAGCTTTCAAATAGCGCTTTGTTGATTGTTGCTGGGTGTTATCGTCCACCATCAGCACCGGCCTGTACCCTACCTGCTCTGTGATGGAACATTTTATGTTTGTGCTTTTCTAATAACCAATGTCTGTGTTCCTGCAAGTGACTGATTGAAATAATCCTCAATATCAGTATCTGCAATTTGGCAGTACACCCAGAACCTTGTTTTGAGATCGAAAGGATATCTCAGTTTCAAGATCTAAGCTTGGAGAGAAGAAGCCTTGTGAGGTATTGGTCTGTCACATACATAATCCAGTATTGGTTGGTCACATGCATGAACCAAACGTTAATGATTAATTAATTATGAATGATGAATAGGCTAAATCATGCCTATGTAATGTGTCTGTAAGCAGTATATACGATATCTAACGGGACTGCCCCGACAGAGCTCCTGACAGACGTGTACCTTGGTGCATCACGTTTGTTGGATCCTCTCCAGTTATCTTTTAATAAACAATGATTCATTTATGATTCATCTTGTGTGTCGCTGTGTAGAATTTCCACGACAGCTCTCTCTTGGACCTTTACACGAAATCTTAATTTGTCCTGCTAGGTGACCTAAACTGGGACAAGGTTAACTTTTTGTGGCAAGGGGTTCCGCTAGCGCCCCCGCCCCCAACATTCCGCTGAAAAGGCAGCGCGGGATATTCAAAAATATATTTTTTAAATATCTAACTTTCACACATTGACAAGTCCAATACAGCAAATGAAAGATAAACATCTTGTTAATCTACCCATCGTGTCCGATTTTTTAAATGTTTTACAGCGAAAACACACAGCCATTTTCCCCAGCCAAAGATAGTCACAAAAGCAGAATTAGAGACTAAATGAATCACTAACCTTTGATAATCTTCATCCGATGACACTCATATGACATCATGTTACACAATACATTTATGTTTTGTTCGATAATATGCATATTTATATCCACAAATCTCGGTTTACATTGATGCCATGTTCAGAAATTCCTTCAAAATATCCGGTGGAATTATAGAAAGCTACGCAAGACAACAGAAATACTCATCAATACTTTGACTAAAGATACATGTTTTTTTTAACGTTACGGAATAGGGATAGGGATATCAGGGGGCAGCATTTTCACTTTGGATGAATTGCATGCCCATAGTGAACTGCATCCTACTCTGTCCTAGATGCTAATATATGCATAGTATTCTGACGTTTCTAAAACTGTTTGAATTATGTCTGTGAGTATAACAGAATTCATAGGGCAGGCAATCTTCCAAACAGGAAGTGGAAATTCTGGGGCTGGTCGAATTTCAAGTCATCACCTGTCCACATCCAAACAAGATATGGATCTGTTCGCACTTCCTATGCCTTAGATGTCAAAAGTCAGTAGAACACAGAATGAAGCCTCTAGTGTGATGTATGACCGGATGTGAGGGGATTGAGTCAGTGGTCTGTCAGAATGCCAGTTCTTGGTTGCGCAAATTACTGTTGATATCGCCTGCGTTCCATGACTCTGTAGACAAAACCGAATGCTACGGTTGGAACGTTATGAATTTATATGAAAATAACATCCTGAAGATCGATTCTCTACTTATTTTGACCAGTTTATTCGACCTGGAATATAACTTTTTGAAGTTCGCCTGGACCAGCTAATTGGACACTAGTAATGGACATTATGGAACAAAACAACGATTTATTGTGGAACTAGGACTCCTTGCATTGCATTCTGATGAAAGATCATCAAAAGTAAGGGAATATTTATGATGTAATTTCGTATTTCTGTTGACTCCAACATGGCGGAGAAATATTGTCTTAGCGCCGTTTTAGATTATTGCATGGTATGCTTTTTTCGTAACGTTTTTTAAAAATCTGACAGAGCGGTTGCATTAAACCACCTGACAATGGGATTCCCTAAATCTTTCTCAGATTATTACCAATCCCACAAGGTATGACTCCAAACACCCAGAAAAGGCTACTCTCCTCGATGTTATCCTCACAAATAATCCTGATAGGTATCAGTCTGGTGTTTTCTGTAATGACCTTAGTGATCACTGTTTTACAGGCTGTGTTTGTAATGGCTGCCCAGTTAAATGACCTGTTATGATCTGTCAAAGACGCTTGCTAAAAAACTTTAATGAGCAAGCCTTCCTTCATGACCTGGCCTCTGTAAATTGGTATAGAATCAGCTTGATCCCCTCTGTCGAAGACACTTGGACCTTATCTTTTTATATTTTCAGTGCTATTGTTAAAACTTGTAGAGGATAAGGGGCAGTATTTTCACTTTGGATGAATTGCGTGCCCATAGTGAACTGCATCAATCTCTGTCCTAGATTGCTAATATATGCATATTATTATTACTATTGGATAGAAAACACTGAAGTTTCTAAAACTATTTGAATTATGGCAGGAAATCTTCCAGACAAGAAGTGAAATCCTGAAAGTTGGGGCAACTTTGACGTCATCGCCCCCTCCTTTCCCAACAAGATATGGATCTGGAAGCACTTCCTACGCCTTCCAGTAGATGTCCTCATTCAGTAGAAAGTGTAATGGAGCATTTGCTGTGAACTTTGACCTAATGGGAGGGAAAATAGTCAGTGTCCCGACAGAATGCCATTTTGCTGTGGTGCATTTCTCTGTGGGTGCTACGGCTGTTCCATTCGGCTCCAGATGAAAACGTATGATCCGGTTGGAACGTTATTGGATATATATGATAATAACATCCTGAAGATTAATTCTCTACTTAGTTTGACCAGTTTATTCGACCTGGAATATATATTTTTCGTGGAATATATATACCTGGAATATATACGTTTTCGTGCGAGTTATCTTGGACCACCAGTCAGTTTTTGGGCACGTGAGCTGAAAGTGATAGCAAATGCAGCTACTTGGACACTAGTATTGGACATTATGGAACAAAACAACGATTTATTGTGGAACTAGGACTCCTTCCACTACATTCTGATGAAAGATCATCAAAGGTAAGGGATTATTTATGTTGTAATTTCGTATTTCTGTTGACTCCAACATGGCAGTTACGTCTGAGCGCCCTCTCAGATTATTGCAATGTTAAGCTTTTTCCGTAACGTTTAAAAAAAATCTGACACAGCAGTTGCATTAAGAACCAGTGAATCTTTAATTATATGTAGAACATGTATCTTTAGTCAAAGTTTATGATGAGTACTTCTGTTGTCTTGCGTAGCTTTCTATAATTCCACCGGATATTTTGAAGGAATTTCTGAACATGGCATCAATGTAAACCGAGATTTGTGGATATAAAAATGCATATTATCGAACAAAACATAAATGTACTGTATAACATGTCATATGACTGTCATCTGATGAAGATTTTCAAGAGGTTAGTGATTCATTTTATTTCTAATAATTCCCTGCGTTCGAGCCGCTCCTGAGGGGAACTCCTTGCCCCAACAGGTTTTAACAAACATGCCCCGATAAAGAAAGTGAGAATTAAAAACAGGTTCAGTCCCTGGTTCGAGAAGTGATCAGGCAGAGTTACTCGACCTCAAGAATTCCATTTGGTGAATGGCTCGGCACACTCATACTCAGGCTGACTGACTCTCATTCAGTCAAATGAGAAATAAGTCCACTCAGGCTATCCGGAAGGCTAAAGTTAGTTACTTTAAAACCACTTAAGCCTACCCCCTACTTTTTCGAACATTCTGTTAAAAATCGCGCAACATTTCAGCGTCCTGCTACTCATGCCAGGAATATAGTATATGCATATGATTAGTATGTGTGGATAGAAAACACTCATTCTAAAACTGGTTAAATCACGGCGGTGACTATAACAGAACGTGTGTCTCATCGAAAAGCGGAAGAAAAATTGATCACCAAAATCTGGGAAAAATATCAATCCGCCACTTGCATGTATTGTCTATGGGGAAGCAAATTACATGGGGCTGAGATTGCAAGTCCTACAGCTTCCACACGATGTCGCCAGTGTTGTCAATTGCCTGGGCTTTGTTTCTTGGTCAAACGAGTAAGAGAGAGCCCATTCCTTCCGGTCTCCGACAGGATGTTTTGGATGAGAAATTTCCGAACATGATTTGAAGACGTGGAGCTATTCAATACACATCGCCCCGTGATCAATTTGATAGATTATTAACGTTTACTAATACCTAAAGTTGGATTACAAAAGTATTTCGAAGTGTTTTGTGAACGTTTATCATCAACTTTTTTAATTTAAAAAAATGACGTTGCGTTTTAAAACGGCGTTTTTTCCTGGATCACACACTTTTCATAGATCGATATTTAGGGTATATATGGACCGATTTAATCGGAAAAAGACCCAATAGTGATGTTTATGGGACATCTAGGAGTGCCAACAAAGAAGATCGTCAAAGGTAATGAATGTTTTATATTTTATTTCTGCGTTTTGTGTAGCGCCGGCTATGCTAATTATTTAGTTTACGTCCCCTTCAGGTATTTCGGGGTGTTGCATGCTATCAGATAATAGCTTCTCATGCTTTCGCCGAAAAGCATTTTAAAAATCTGACTTGTTGGCTGGATTCACAACGAGTGTAGCTTTAATTCAGTACCCTGCATGTGTGTTTTAATGAACGTTTGAGTTTTAACGAGTGCTATTAGCATTTAGAGTAGTGCATTTGCATTTCCAAATGGCTAGATGGGACGCATGCGTGTCGGGTGGGCTTAACAGGTTAAGGAGCAGTTCTCTCTCTAACCCCAAGAAGTTCTGGAAAACGGCTAAAGAACTGGAGAATAAACCCTCCTCCTCACAGCTACCCATACCCCTTAATGTTGACGATGTGGTTGTTACTGAAATGCACAAGGAGTTGCTTCGTGGTCTTATGGGAGGGTCCCAGACCTTGGCCGAATGTCAAGGCCAAGTTATTCAACTCATTGCTGGAGCAATTCCAAGGGTTGTCTACTATGCACCCTACCACCACGGTAACCTCCCTGCCCCTCAGTAACCCAGCTGTTAGCAGCACCATCTTCCCGGTTTCCCGGGAACCCTGCTGACCTCCCCCGGAGCGCTTTGATGGAGAGTGTTCACTCATCATCGAGCTGCAGCTCCTTCCCCTCAGACTGCTCTAAGATAGTGTACCTCATCACACAGATGTCCGGGAGGGCTCTCGCTTCAGCTATGGAAATATGGGAATGCTCCAGTCTGGAGGAGTTTGTGGCAGAGGTAAAGAAGGTTTTCGATGCTCCATTGTCTTGGAGAGAGGCTGCCTGGAAGTTCCTCCACCTTCGACAAGGCTCCCGCAGTGTGGCAGACTATGCAGTGGATTTCTGTACGTTGGCAGCTGAGAGTGCCTGAAACCTGGAAGCACTGTTCGACATGTTACTGCACTGAGTTTCGGAGGAAATAAAGGACGAGCTTGCTGCCCGGGAACTACCGACGGATCTCGACTCGCTCATCGCCTTGACCATTTGGATCGATGGGCGACTACGAGAATGAAGAAAGGGGAGGAGATTCAGTTCCATACACCCGTCCAAGAATTCCACCTTGCCTCCGAGGTATCCCGGAAGTCCCTGACGGCTCCGTTGCTGAGAGATCCCGAGGCTACCCGAGTTCCCCAGAGAGTCTCCAAAGACTGCCGATTCACCTCTTCCCAAGACCATGCAAATAGGCAGATCTAGGCTCTCTCCAGCTGAATGGCTATACAGGCTTCACACTAAGAGCTGCCTGTATTGTGGGAAGACTGGTAATTTCGTCTCCACCTCTCCACTAAAAGACCAGGCTCACCGGTAGGAGCAAGTTCTCTGATGGGCCATACGGATAACTTTTCCTCTCCCCTTGCTCGCATCCCTTTTCATGCCATGTTGCTTTGGGGGAACCAGTTTAAATCTCTCTGGGTCCTCATCGACACTGGGGGCAATGAGAGCTCTATGGACGCTACCCTGGCTTCCTGGGTATCCCCACTCAGCCCCTTTCCATTCCCATGGACATTAGAGCACTGGATGGATGCTCTATAGACCGGTTCACCCACAATACCACCCCCATCAACCTACGTGTGTCAGGGAACACAGCAAGATGATCCAGTTCCTGCTCATTAAGTCTCCTCAGGTTTCCGTAATATTGGCATTCTCTTGGCTTCAGCGACACAATCCCCTCATTGACTGGTCTGCTGGTGCCATCATGGGCTGGAGCCCATTCTGCCATGCCCATTGCCTAAAGTCAGCGCAGCCTGTCCCAAGACGTCTTCCTGGGGCCTCGGAAGTTTCCCCATAACCTCTCCACCATTCCCGAATACCAGGACCTCCGGGAGGTGTCCAGTAAGGCCCAATTCACTTTGCTGCCACCGAATCGAGCGTATGACTGCGGGATTGATCTTCTCCCAGGCACCACTCCACCCCGGGGACGACTGTACTCTCTGTCGGGTCCGGAGACCAAGGCTATGGAGACTTACATTGAAGACTCCCTAGCTGCTGGGTTCATCCGTCCTTCTGCCTCCCCCCGGTGCAGGGCATCTTCTTTGTGGAGAAGAAGGACAAAACCCTGCACTTGTGCATCGACTACTAAGGTCTCAATGACATCATGGTGAAGAACCTCTACCCAGTACCTTTCATCTCCTCGGCCTTCGAGCCGCTCCAGGGGGCCACCGTGTTCTGTAAGCTCGACCTAAAGAACTCCTATCACCTGGTGCGGATAAGGGAAAGGGACGAGTGGAAGACTGCCTTCAACACGGACAGCGGCCACTATGAGTACCTGCTCACACCCCTGCTGTGTTCCAGACTCTTGATAAAAGATAACACAAAGACAAAACAAACAGTTCTTTTGTATTTTTTTGTAGCATCATCTTTAACGGACACTTACATCACAAGAAAGATTTTATGGCTGTTATTTTAATCACATTTTTTAAAGTTAGATGCCTTACGCCTTATGCCTTATCACCTTACGGGTTACAGACCCCAGCTTCATTATGCTCTCTGACTGTCAATGACACAGTCACACAGACAGACGGTAATATCTAGTGATGTATCCTTGAGATAAGCCTAGGATCCTAGGATCCTACTGTTGACGTGTCAACACTCATCACACAATAATATAGGAGAAGAAAGAACCTCGCAACACCCGCTCCCGCTCCTCCTCCCTGGCGCTCAAGGGCGCCAGGCTACCCGTCCTTCATACGCACCTGTTGCCATCATTACGAGCAGCTGCACTCATTGGACTCACCTGGATTCCCTCACTTTATTGATTGCCCCTGCATATATGTCTGCTCCTCTGTGCTGTTCCCTGTAGTAGCATTGTTTGTCGTGTCATGTTTATGTCCAGACGCTGTTCTTGTTCCATCGCCTGTCCGTCTACATTAAATGGTTCACTCCCTGTACCTGCTTCTCATCTCCTGCATTGGGCGTTACAGAATACTAATAACACTACAAGAAGCATCAGGGAGTTTTTTGGGGTTTTATTTTGTTGGTGATATCGGACCTGGGGGCTGCTGCCTAAGCTGACTTGTCGGGCTGTCATGCCCTAGCTGGCTCGAGAGGTTTCCTTTCCCCGTTTGGCTCGGCAGGTTCTCATACTGTGTCATGCTTCAGACGGCCCATGGGGCTTCCACACCGCAGAAGGATCGCCAGGCTGTCACGCCTCACCTGGCCCGTCCGGCTCGCCCAGGTGGGATGCCGAGTGGCACCCCTAGAGGAGGGTACTGTCACGCCTGCTCCCGCCTGCTCCCGCTCCTCCTCCCTGGCGCTCGAGGGCGCCAGGCTACCGTTGTCATACGCACCTTTTACCATCACTACTCACAGCTGCGCTCATTGGACTCACCTGGATTCCCTCACTTTGTTGATTGCCCCTGCATATACAGGTATGTCTGCTTCTCTGTGTTGTTCCCTGTTGTAGCATTGTTTGCCGTGTCACGTTTATGTCCAGACACTGTTCTTGTTCCGTTGCATGTCCGTCTATATTAAATGGTTCACTTCCTGTACCTGCTTCTCATGTCCTGCATTGGGCATTACAGATCTAAAATCAGGGAGTGACAGATACAATCTGGAGATGTGCACTAGGAGGTGGTGGGCTAACGCTGTCTGTGTGCGTATTATGGGAGGAGTGTGTGTCTGCATTTGTTGTGTGTGTCAGTGGCGCTCTGTGCCGTAATTTGTATTAGCATGGCCTTGTTTCTATTACAGCATATGTGACCCAATTCAGGAAACTAGGTGTATGTCGCGACTTCACAAGAGAGCCGTTTGAACGTAAAAAATATGTTTTTATCAAAATGCATTTTTGGCAGAAATGCCTTCTCGAACATGTGAACTTTCATGTGCTTTAATAACAAACTTGTATGCCATCTGTAAATACAAATACAATTGTTAAATTACGGGCCTTGTAGGTTAAGCCACAGAAAAAGACCTTCCCTCTAGCCATGATTGGCTGAGATGATGAGTGGGTTGGACATCCCGAGATTCAGATTGTTCTGCTATATTGAAGTCTATTTGAGCTCGTCAGTCTGTGTTGGTAATCCTGTCGAATGCTGTTTTTTTTTTAAATGTATTGTTTTGAAATCAGTGGAATTAGAGTATGATGACTAAAGAGATGGGGAAAACACCTGTCTGCTGAATGCTGAATGGGTATAGACAAGGTAAAGATCTTCACTAGATACCAAAACAGTCAAAGGCGATTTTCTCAAAAGTGAGTTGACAAGTTGATCAACTTTGAAAGCAGAATTACTTTCCCATTGTTCCTCAAATGCAGTGCATGATATTCAATTTTCTAGCTTTGTCTCTACTTTTATCCAATGTAAAAAAACACCATTTCACATTTTGCTACATAAGACTGAATCCAGGTGTTGAGGCACATATTGGATGACTGTCATTCATATTCCATTCACCCACCTCAGTGTAACACCGAAAGGTTTAGGCTACATACAATTCCCAAATCTAACTGATCTAGGGTGTAATCAATAGTCCAACAGTTGCAAACAAGTGTTTCTATTGGACAAATTCAGATATGTTTATCCCCATTTAATTCCATTTGCTTCCGTTTAAGAAATGTTTTTCAACAGAATCGGTGGAATGAATACACCCATGCTCACATGCAAACACAGTTCACTTTCATATCAGCCACATACAAACAGCATGATCCATTTGATAGTTGTATAATTCCTTCTCACATCTATGCACTCTCTTCCTATTACCTTTCCTCTTTGCTTGTGGATAGTGCACAACACATCACCTGTCTGTGACCAGCTGAAAAAACCTTTCCAAGCCAAACCTTCATATCATAACCGCTACACACATATTAGGTAACGTCATAGTCAACATAGCTACTAGAATTAATGCGTTAGTAAACCCGCTACAATCTTGCAGTAGAGTGTACAGTCAGCAAGGAGTTTAACAATTACAATGGTGGGCTCCGGTGTCAATAAATTAATAAAACCAAAAGCTTACATTGACTTGGAGGAGTTTCAGTGTTGGATAGCCATAGCCAGCTAGCTAACATAGTATCACTCTCTGTTTGAGTCAGCTGTTTGAGTACGCTAAACTAGCTAGCTGCATTCGTTAGATAAGTAAGTGAAAGTGGAAATGAAAGAAAATACAAAATCTTTCTCTCGCTCTCTTGCTTCCCCTTCATTTTTGAAGAAATGTATCTGTTCAAAACTGTTCAACTAATGTCTTTCGCTCTCTTTGAGTCTACTACTCACCATATTTTATGCACTGCTATGCTAGCTAGCTGTAGCTTGTGGTTTCAGTACTAGATGAATTCCCTGATTCGTTGATTGGGTGGACAACATGTCAGTTCATGCTGCAAGAGCTCTGATAGGTTGGAGGACATCCTCCGGAGGTTGTCATAATTAATGTGTCTATGGAGGTAGGTGAGAACCACGAGCCTCCAAGGTTTTTGTATTGAATTCAATGTACCCTGAGGAGGACGGAAACTAGCTGTCCCCGGCTACACCATGGTGCTACCCTACAGAGTGCTGTTGAGGTTACTGTAGACCTTCATTGCAAAACAGTGTGTTTTAATCAATTATTTGTTGACGTGAATATATTTAGTATAGCTGTATCTTTATTAATGGATGGCATTCCCCTTCCTCCCCTAAGGAGCCTCTGGTGTGTGTATGCGTGTGGATGTGTGTGTGTGTGTGGGGGGGGGGCTTGTGCGTGTGTCTGTGTGTGCACATATACATATGTACCT
Source organism: Oncorhynchus nerka (assembly GCF_034236695.1). Classification (NCBI taxonomy): domain Eukaryota; kingdom Metazoa; phylum Chordata; class Actinopteri; order Salmoniformes; family Salmonidae; genus Oncorhynchus; species Oncorhynchus nerka. The sequence goes on along the minus strand of NC_088408.1, from coordinate 50,546,215 downwards.
GAATGTGTTCCCCAAGGTCAGGCTAACCCTCTCCCTGACCTGCTGGATTTAGGCTTATTGGAGTACGGGAGGGAGTGAAAACAGCAGCAGCCCCAGAGCTCCTGTGTGTGTGTGTGCGTGTACAAGTGAGTGTGTGTTCATGTGTGTAAGCCTTAGTCCTCAGCTCCCCATTGTCCGTCCCCATAGTAAGATCCTAACAGGCACCTGGTGTGAAATTTACAGCCACTCTTCTGAGCCACAGATGCAGTCATCATTCTTTTCCCCCTTTCCCATTACAAAATGATGAGACAAGATCACAAGCTGTCACAGATGTGGTTTATATCACTTCTCTTCCAATTATACTGAGAGATTGAAGATGTTGCAGGGAGTTTTTTAGTAGCTGAAATCAAAAGGGTTATTAGAAAATAAGTTTACAGTCTGTCTGGTTGTTATTGCTCTACTGTTTACTGGAGAGAGAGAGAGAGGAAACAGCAGGTCCGAGACAAGGTAGCACGTCCGATGAACAGGTCAGGGTTCCATAGCAGAGCGAGAGAGTGATTATTTCTAACATTCCTGTCACTAATCCACTGTGAGCTCCTTGACCTGGCTGATCTTGGCTAAGTGACCATTGTTTTGATAAGATAGCTTCTTGCTGTGAGCTCTCTCACTCTCTGCGTCCCAAATGAAACTTATTTTCACAATATACTGTGCTCCTTTTGACCATGGCCCATAGGGCTGTGTTCAAAAGTAGTGCAGCCATAGACATATGTCTTATCGTGTGCTGAGCCTAAGGTGAGACGGTGAACTTACTCCAGGTGCAGAACGAATCACAGTCTGTCTCTTCCTCCAAGTGGATATCCTCACCTGACAAAAACAGATTTAACCCTGTCTATCTGTCTGAGACTGATACGGTTGCAGTTACTCACACGGCCCAATAGATGTCAGACTAGCTAGTAATAGCCTAGTAATATGTAAAGGAGAGTGAGAGAGGTGTGTGTGTGTGTGTGTGTGTGTGTGTGTGTGTGTGTGTTTGTGTGTGTAGACTGCTGTTCGGTATGCATGCTCCGACCCCCCGAGTTGAGTGCGACACACTATAAGTGTCTCTCTCTATTTAATCAATATTAAATAAGAGGCAAATCACAGCCACGCCACAGCCAATGATGGTCTGACAGCTGCAATGAATGACAGCTGTACAGTATGGCGGGGCGGGTGTGTACGTGTGCCGGGTCGACTGCATTTCACCCATAAATCAAGTCTCCCTGCATGTCCACCATGACCTCAGGGGTTTGCCTCGCTAGCTGAGGGAGACATCTCTCACAACACATTACACCCACACACCACGCTAGGTAGCACACCCTGCTAACGCTGCTCCTAGATCATTCTTTCTCTCATGTTTTGAAACCTGTGTTCTCTCTCTCTCTGTTTCTCTCTCTCTCTCTCTGTTTCTCTCTCTCTCTCTCTGTTTCTCTCTCTCTCTCTCTGTTTCTCTCTCTCTCTCTGTTTCTCTTTCTGTTTCTCTCTCTGTTTCTCTCTCTCTCAAATTCAAATTCAAATTCAAGCTGCTTTATTGGCATGAAAAACATTGTGTCAATATTGCCAAAGCAACAATGTATACAATATACATTGTAACAAAATTATAAATGATAGCAAATAATAATATAAAATGGTATTAGATAATAATACAAAATTAAATACAAAAATAATAACAATAAAATGGTAACAGTCAATAGTAGAAATGTAATAAATATAAAATCAAATTATGGAAAATGAAACTATAACTAACTTATAACTAAATAACGGTCATCTTCTTTATATCAGTACTACAACTACAATCATCATTACTACGACTACTACTACCATCACTAAACTGTTATCACTACCATTTACCACCCATATTTGGAATGATAAACATTAATAATTATAGTCATAACAATAATAGTAATAATAAGTAAGTTACTGTTTACTATGCAGATGTTATTATTCAGTGTCCCTCAGGCTATGGCAGGAAAATACATATTTGGCTGCAAGAGGAGCCATTGCTCCTTCGCCCATGAGTATTCTTAGTTTTTCCTCTGGGTTCAATTTGTAAAAATTTGGAATATATGTAGTCATTTCCGTGAATAATGAATCTCTTTGTGAGGAATATTTATCACAGTAAAGGAGAAAGTGCATCTCTGTCTCTACCTCCCCTGTCATGCAGTGACCACATACACGCTCCTCTTTGGGTAGCCATGATAGAAGTACCAAGTCATCAGCATATAGCAGGTATTTCACCTCTGTGTCAAATAGTGTGAGTCCTGGGGCTGGAGATTGGTCCAACATGTCTGCTAATTCATTGATATAAATGTTGAAAAGATTTGGACTCAAATTGCAGCCTTGTCTCACACCTCGACATTGTGAAAAAAATTCTGTTCTTTGGTTTTTGATTTTTATTGCACACTTGTTTTCTGTGTACATACATTTTATTAAGTCATACACCTTACCACCAAGCCCACTTTGTAGAATTTTGTAGAATAGCCCTTCGTGCCAAATCGAATCAAATGCTTTTTTAAAGTCAATAAAGCAAGCAAAGATTTTGCCCTCTTTTTTTTGGTGGACGTGTTTATTAATTAGTGTGTGTAAGGTGTATATATGGTCAGTAGTGCAATGGTTAGGAAGAAAGCCAATTTGACATTTACTTATTACATTTTTTTCTTGAAGAAAGGTTTGAATTCTTGAATTCAAAATGCTACAGAAAATATTTCCCAAGTTACTGTTGACGCAAATTCCCCTGTAATTATTGGGGTCTGATTTGTCTCCACTTTTGTGGATAGGAGAGATGAGCCCCTGGTTCCAGACATCAGGGAAGCAGCCAGAAGTTAAAACCATGTTGAACAATTTAAGCACAGCATTTTGCAACTCAGGTGTGCTGTTTTTCAGCATTTCATTTCTGATGTTGTCTACATCACAAGCCTTTTTTGATTTAATAGATTTTAACTTTTCATTTAGTTCGTGTTGGGTTATTGGGTAATCTAATAGATTTTGGTTGTTTTTAATGACTGATTCAAGGATGTTCAATTTTTCTTTAATTTCTAATTGGTTCTGTTGTAAGTCTTTTTGTGGGATGTTTTTGTATAGCTAATTCTTGTGGCTTTGTTGTGCTTAAATTGTTCCACATGTCCCAGAACTGATTTTGGTCAATTGCGTTTTCAATTTCATCAAGTGTCTTGTTGGTATAATTCAATTTCTTGCATTTCAGTGTTTTTTTATACTGTTTCAGAGTTTCAAAGTATTCATATCGTAGCTCTGGGTTGTTTTGCTGCTTATGTTTTTTGTTTGATATTTGTCTTAGGTGTTTTCTAATTGTTTTACATTCATTATCAAACCATTTGTCAGAAATATTTTGATTTTTGCTTCTGATGTTGCATTGCTTTGCTTTTCTCAAATTTGCTTTCGATGCTGCTTTTTGGAATATGCAGTTGATGTTTTGGGTAGCTGAATTGACACCATCTTTATTGTTTTGGTACTGTGAGTTATTGAAAAACTGTATAGAGTTCATCATTTCATTTGAGTTCAATGTTTCAATGAATGTCTCTGCACTGTTTGGAGCCCATCTGTATGATTGGTTTATGTTGTAAAGTTTATTGGGCTGTTTTTTTTAATGAATATTGCCGGTTAATTTCTTCAGAAACACGTTGATCTGACTGTGATCTGACAATGGTGTCTGTGGTCTGACAGTGAATGCACTAATGGAGGAGGGGTCAATGTCAGTGATGGCATAATCGACTACACTTGTCCCAAGAACTGAGCAGTAAGTAAACTGACCTAAAGAGTCCCCTCTGATTCTACCATTAAGCATGTACAGGACTAAGGCTCGACAGAGATGTACTAACACTTTTCCATTTTTGTTCAGTATTTGGTCAGGACTGTTTCTATTATTTATAATAGGGCTACTGTACAAGGAGGGGTGTCCAAATATGTGGTGGTTACCTCCCGCATCAGTGTAGTCAGGCTCAGAATGTGGTCTTGCATTGAAATCTCCACAAAGAAGAACTTTACCCTGCGCCTGAAATGTAATGATTTCTGTCTGGAGATTGTCAAAAAACTGATCATCATAATATGATGAACCTGAGGAGGAGCATAAGCTGCACATATGTATACATCATTGTCACAATAGATTGTACCTTTGTTAAGTTTTAGCCAAATGTGAGTGGTACCTTTTTTCATTTCATTCAGTGCTAAGTCCTGCTTATGCCAAATGATGATTCCACCTGAGTTTCGGCCCCGTTTAACATTTTTATGTTTGATTGATGGTAGTAAACTTTCTCTATAGCCTGAGGGACACTGAGTATCTATGTCTCCACGACACCATGTTTCCAGTAGGATTATGATGTCCTGTCCCTTGATGTTTTTATCAATTCTGGATTTGTTGTTTTATAACCAAAATGTGAAGAGTATAGGCCCTGGATATTCCAAGAGCTGATAGTTAATGATCTCATTTATAATAAGTGATATTCACTGGTTTGAGTAAAGTACATCGAAAAAAGAAAAGACAAATACTAATATATATATATATATATACACATACACATACACACATACATACATACACACACACATACATACAATATACATACACACACATACACATATATATATATATATATATACATACATACATGCACATACACATATACACACATACATACATACACACATACATACACACACACGCGCACACACACCATTACATATAATTATTATTATATTACCGGTGTCAATACATTTAGGAATATTTGTAAACAAATTAATAAGAATGGAATACGATTGCACATAAAATAAGTACAATACAATCTGCAACCCTGTGTGTTTGTGTGTGTGCCCGTGTGTGAATTAAAGGGACTGTCTAGCTCAGTAGTCAGCATATTAGTTGCAGTAGTTGGCGCACCTCTCCTATCTCTGATTGTTCTAGGGGTCTTCTGCCAGAGGTTACCTCAGCATATGTAGGCTGACGATCTGACTGATACATGGTGTGGACTGCATCATGTGGTCTACTTCCCTGAAGGGCAGTGTTCTGACCGACCCTGGAGTAGTGGTCAGAGCTGTGTTGTGATGGGCTGGGTCTAGTAGAGCTGTGTTGTGATGGGCCGGGTCTAGTAGAGCTGTGTTGTGATGGGCCAGGTCTAGTAGAGCTGTGTTGTGATGGGCCGGGTCTAGTAGAGCTGTGTTGTGATGGGCCAGATCTAGTAGAGCTGTGTTGTGATGGGACGGGTCTAGTTGTGCTGTCCTGAGGCGGGTCTGGTCTGGTAAATATGTGCTGTGTTGGGCCTGGTCTAGTAGAGCTGTGCTGTAATAAGCCATGTCTGGCTCTTTTCTCCTCGGGATGGTGGGGGTACTGTTGTTTCAGAAGGTGGGGCGGGGGACCTTTGTTGCTGGGGTGATGGGTGTGTGGGTCCCTGCCAAGTGTTGCATCTTTTAGGTCCTTGGCAAAGGTTCTGATACTGTCCTGATCAAGATGTATATTATCATATAAGTGTTGACATGTCAGAGTGGGGTGGTGAGCCGTTCTGACGTTGAGCAGTGAAGCACAGTCCACAGTGATCTGTTGATTTATTTTGTCGATCAACTTTCCTGGGAAGTCTTTTCTTGGTAGGAGGGTGGACACAACTATATTGGTTGTTGGGAACATAGCCTGTGCCCGTTCTGCCACTCTTCTCACTGCCCCAGATACATTTTCACCTTTGGCATGAAGGTCGTTTGTGCCAGTGTGGATGATGATGTTGTCAGGGGTGTCAATCCTGGTCTGACTGAGTAGCTGCATTGCACTCTCAGTTGTAGGACACCAGAACTTATACACCTGGTGTCTAGGGAATAATCTTTCCTGGACTAAGAACTTCCCATTTGAATCAATTAGGATTGCAGTTGTGGGTGATTGTCTGGGTGGAGCAGACTGGGAGGCTGGTATTCTGACCTGGGCTGGAGCAGACTGGGAGGCTGGTAGGTTGACCTGGGCTGGAGCAGACTGGGAGGCTGGTATTCTGACCTGGGCTGGAGCAGACTGGGAGGCTGGT